>NC_141691.1:147117886-148405391 GCF_964263255.1 Lissotriton vulgaris
CCACTGACGTGCTAAGCACTCCTGAAGCGGACGCATGTGTAGTCTCGCGTGCGGGACTATGAAAATGCAGGAGGCCATCATGCCTATCAACTGCATGAACACTCGTGCTGGAAGCGAGAGTTGTGGTTTGAATTTCCGTATCAGCAATTGCATGATGTTGATCCTCACTGAATTTGGCTGTGCTTTGGCTGCCAGAGAGTCTATTGTTGTGCCCAAGTACTGCCGTACGTGGGCGGGCTGAAGGTGGGACTTTGGATAGTTCAGTGAAAACCCCAGATTGTGAAGAAGGTCAATGGTGTGGGACATGTGGGCGGCACATTGCTGGGCCGACCTTGCTTGGATAAGCCAGTGATCCAGATAAGGGTAGACGTGAACGTTCTGTCTCCGTAGGTGTGCAGCCACTGTCGCTAGGCACTTGGTAAACACCCTGGGTGCTGTTGTTACTCCGAAAGGGAGGACCTTGAACTGATAATGCTGATGAATGGTAAATCTGAGATATTTTCTGTGTGACGGGTGTACCGGTATATGGAAATATGCATCCTTTAGATCTAGTGTTGCGAGGAAATCTCCCTGACTGAGTGACGGTAGAACCTGCTGTAATGTGAGCATGTGAAAATGTTCTGACAGAATGTACTAGTATAGGGGCCTGAGCTCCAGTATGGGTCTGAGGGACCCGTCCTTTTTTGGGATCAAGAAGTACAGCGAGTACACCCCTGTACCTTTTTGTTCCACAGGCACGAGCTCTATGGCTCCTTTTTGCAGCATGCTGACTACCTCTTGCTGCAATAACTGTATATGCTCGGACATAGGACGGTGTCTTGGGGGTATGTTGGGTGGAGTGGATGTTAACTCCAGACAATAACCGTACTGAATAAGCTGCCTCACCCACCTGTCTGTAGTGATGGATTTCCAGACCGGCAGGAACTGTTGTAGTCTTCCCCCGACCGGTGTCATATGGTCGGGGGGTAGTGACAAGATGTCACTGTTTGTTAGTGGCGGAGGATCGGGAGCTGTTGTTTCCACGACCTCTGCCCTTGGTGCTGTTTCCACGATAGCCACCCCTATTGTTCTTGTTGTCCGTGGTCTGTGTGCCTCCTTTACTGTACTGTGTCTGTTGGGACACCTGGCCTCTGGAAGCTCCTCTATTGTTGGAGCGATGAAAAGAACGACCCCTGAACTGCTGCGACTGTAGAGCCCCCATAGACTTTGCAGTCTGTGTCCTTTTTAATTTTTTCTAAGGTGGTGTCTACTTCTGGGCCAAATAAGTAATCAGGGTTAACTGGCTGATTGAGTATGGTGGTTTGTATCTCAGGCTTGAAGCCGGAGATTCTCAGCCAGGCATGTCTCCGTAACATAACGCTTGTATTAATAGCCCTGGCTGCAGTGTCTGCTGCGTCTAGCGCACACTTAATAGACGCGTTGGATATAAGTTTCCCTTCTTGTATTAGCATTTCTGCTGCCTCCTTATACTCATCAGGCAAGTGTTGTAACAGGGTCTCAAGTGTATCATAATGAGCCCTGTCATATCTGGCTAAGAGTGCCTGTGTGTTGGAGATTCGCCAGACATTGGCCGCTTGAGCTGCCACCCTTTTCCCTGAGGCTTCTAGCACTTTAGATTCCTTGTCAGGGCGAGGAGCATCACCCGTGGTCTGCGAGTTCGCTCTTTTACGAGCATTAGAAACAACAAGAGAGTCCAATGGCAACTGTCCCCTGATATACGTAGGGTCCACAGGTGCTGGTTTGTATTTTTTTCAATCCTGGGGTTTACCACTCTTGCCCTTGTGGTCTCTTTAAAGAAGTCTCCAGCGAGTTTCAGCACACCTTTTAGCATGGGTAGAGTCTTGACAGTTCTCTCTGAGGTCGAGAAGGTGTCAAATAAAAAGTCCTCTTCAATAGGGTCAGCATGGAGCTGGACATCATGATTTTTTGCTGCCCTCTCAATAAGTGCGTTAAACGCAGCAGTGTCTTCTGTAGGTGATGTTTTAACAGCATAGATATGACTGTCCGTGGCATTTTGTGGCTCCCCTGGGTCAACAGTGTCTGTCCAGGGTTCAGTGTGGTCTTCTGGATCAGTGTCTACAGGATAACTGTAATCCTCATTGTCACCATCCCCTGCATCCACATCTGAATGTGTGGTTGAAAAAGGAGCAGGTTCTTGTCCATATTGATGTAGAGGTTCAAACAGAAGAGGTGATGTTGCAGAATCTCTCTTTTTCTTTAATGGCATTTTATACGACTCCATAGGCTGTTCTGGGGCGATCTTTCGCTTGAAAATGGAAAGTCTACCAGTCTCAGCGTTGATGAATTGCCTCGACTGATCTTCCTGCAGAGGCTGTCGATGATTGGTGGCCCCTTCAGTAGTTGTAGGCTTTGGCCCCATGGACACCTTCTTGGCCGCTTCGATGCCCGTCTTAGGGGCGAACGCCTTCGGTGCCACTGGCGGCGGCAGTGTAAATTTAATCGGTGCCGACGACTTCGGAGGTTTACTGACTGTCTTTGGGGGCTGAGTGGCCTTCGGTCTGACAGCAATAGCCTTCTCCTTAATGCGCTGCAGCGAGTCCGACACATGCTTCGAAAAAGAGGCGGATGGTTGTGTTGACTCGACGGGGTCCTTAGAGCCACTGCTTGTTTTGGACTTGTGGTCTTTACTGACCTTTGCTTTGTCGAGTCGACGTTTAGGATCGAGAACGTTCTGTGTTTCGAGTCCTTTTTTTGTGTCTACGGTCTTTGGCGCCGACTTCTTCGGGTCGATGTCCTTGACCTTCTTCCTGGGTGCCTCGGCCTTCGGCTCGACACCCTTTAGCGACCTCTCCGGGTCGATAACACTCTTTTGTTTCGTCGGAGCCGATGGTTCAGAAGCCTTCGATCCGACCAAAGTAATGTGTACTTTCGGTTCCGATTTTGTTTCCGGTGCTTTCGGTTTCGTAGTCACCGATGTTCTTGGTTTCGATTTTGATTGATCAACCGATGGCTCTTTGGAATTGTGCCTAGCCTTGAAGCGAGGCTGTAGAACTATGCGTTTTATCTCAGGTAAGGCCTTGTGGTGATCGCTCGACCTGAGCCTTATAGAGTGTTCCAGTCTCGGCCCCCATACCAACGGTTGGGCCTAGCTCCTCGCTCAAGCTATCTTCTTCGGCCCCAAGGGCCTCATCGTCGTCTCCTACCTCGTCGACGTCTTCATTTTCGACCATTTCCTCATCTGCGTCGTAACTGGAGTCAATCTCTGATGCAGGATCAGACAGGTTCTCTTGAACTTCCTGCTGGACTCCCTCATCTTCCTCTGTATCGAAGATGTTCACCGGGTCAGGTGCCGTCTACTGGGCTTCCTTCAGCGCCGCGCGTCAGAGGCGAATTGTTTTCTTGGATCGGAACCGAGAACAAGCCATACAGCTGGCTTCATCGTGACAGGCACTTGTTGCACACCGGGTGGACATCGATGTGAGGATACTTGGAGTTGCAAACAGGACATCTCTTGAACGAGCTCCGTTCCATAATGGATCGCCGATAAGGCCTCTGGCGTCGATCGGGCCTTAGTGCTGAATAGCCACGCGGCTCTTCTTGACGTCCGGCTCGAGGATAGAGCTGGAACAAGTACTGGGCACCGATCGCAAAGACAATACCGACGATAACTACAGGCCTTTTGGCCAAATCTAAAGTTTATCGATTCCGAACTTGAGTTAACAAATATAAATCCGAACCCAATGGCGGAAAAAAACAATCTGAGGATGGAGAGGATGCCCATGCGCACTGTAGTCCAGGGGAGGAGCCACCTATCTTGTGATACTTCGAAGACTCTTCCAGGACAACAATGTGCAATCATCCGGACCCAACACTCGGCGGCGATCTATGCACAGATATGAATTCAGCAGCACACATGCCTCTAACTGTTTCCCATATAAACCTTGTTATTTAACACTGACGTTTCTAATTCCTCATTGACGCTGCATTGAAACTTAATTAAAAGCACTGTCTGCAGCATCAAGCTTTGCTGTTCAATGCAGCCTAGAACATAAGTGACGCCTTGCCACGCTTGTGCACTACTTTACGCCGTTAGGTCAGGCAAGACAATGGCAATATGTGGTTTCCATGCAGAGATCAGGCAATACTTCCTTGTTGTAGTACTTAATAATGTTTGTATACAGCGCCTTTTCTTTGAAGATTTTCATTCTTGCCAATGTCATCTTTGAAAAGTTTCTGTCTTGCCCGCACTCTCTTGTGTTGTCTTAAAGAGGAACATTCTCCCTGTGAATTCTTCAGTACTTCTCGGAGTTGTGACATTCCGAATCTCATAACTTGTGGAGGTAATGCTGGTCCAGTTATGGACAGTTGTCACCAATATTGAGTCACAATGCACAATTGATGTATTCTTAAGTTGTATTTTTTGCATCTAAGTATCATCCATAACCTTCCTCAACCAGCAAGTCACATTCCATAGAATACAACCTTGACAAAGTAAAATTCAAGAGGGTTTATACTCAAATGAATAGGTCTGCTAACCAGCATTAAATTCTCCTAAACCATTCATACTAACCAACAATCAGACCCAAGGTGTCATAAATATGCAAATTAATTAAGACAAGAAAAAGCTGCACATTACATTTTTTATACTTGCCCCAGGCACGCTATTTCAAAATGTTCATTTAAATTAATGCTTTGCAGACATTAAATCTATAGATAAGCATGATGAAAATGACACCCCACCTCCCTTTTACTCATTCCAAGCCTCCTCCAACTGCTAAGAGCTACAAAAAAAATCTAAATCCTTCCTATCAATCCCTCCACTATCCTTTTCAATGCAAATAACTGACTAACATATCCATCACTCAAACTATTTACATTTTTTCACTATACTAATTCACCACAAATGCTTAATGGGCTCCGTAGTAGTGTGCTACTTGCCATAAAAGTGCTTTAAGGCCTCGTCAGGGGTAGTAAGGCCTATATAAATGTAATAGCAATATAATACAATACACATTTTTATTATATTATACAAACATCCTCATTAAAGTAGTTCTGTACTAAAGAATACATGAATACACAGACAGAAATAAAATCTTTCACAGTGATGATGGGGTACCATTAGAAAAGAAAGTTCATAGTTACTCACTCTCTGCTTCCAAGCTGAGTGGTCGCTCCCCTGCTGATGCTGCTCAGGTATCGTTTCTGCAGCGCTTAAGCCCTGACCTGGTCTGCATTTACAATTACTGCCTGCTGTGTGCCCCCATTACGCTGCTTGCTGGAACTGCCGCTTTGGCATTTTAATTATTGTATTTACTGATTTGCCGATTGTAAGTGCGTTTGTACTAGCGTGACTCATTGTGTGTTCACCTCGCCGCTTTTTCTCTTCAGCATTCGTTTGCCCTAGCGCTCCTGCCGCCCTGACCCCCCCACCTCCATTTTGTTGTTGTTGTCGTCGTCCTTTGCCCGCCCCGCCTCCCAGCTGAAGCGCCCTCGCCCCTCCCCCCCACCTTCCATTTATGGCCAATGCCCCCACGCGCAGCGTCCACGCGCTACGGACACGCAGAAGGTGCGCCAAAGGTAAGCCCGTCTACGCCCGTCCGCGCCTGGACCGCGCCCAGCGCCAGACCCCCTGCCCCTCGCGCTCCCCAGCCCCCCCGCATTACCTACGATGCCGCCGCCCTCCTAGCCCTTAACCCCGGTCGCGCCCCCAACTGCATCCAAGCCGCTCCAGGACGCACCCATGGATCGTTCTCCTGCCTCTCCTGCAAATTCAGCGGCACCGTCAACGTCTCCGCTCCGACCACACCACAGATTCCCGACCCCAACCACCTAGAATGCATCCTTCTCAACACCTGCTCGGTCCACAGGCACGCCATTGACCTTTGGAACCTACTAGACACCATCTCTCCAGACGTCGCCTTCCTAACGGAAACATGGATGAACGCCTCCTCCGCACCCGACATCGCCATCGCTATCCCTGACGACTATAAGATTACACGCAAAGACCGCACCGACCAAACAGGAGGAGGAATCGCTATCGTCCACAAGAAATCAATCCGCATCTCAACCAGCTCTGACGCCAACCTCGCCAACTCCGAACACCTCCACTTCCAGATCCACATCGACCCCAAGACCACACTCAGAGGCACCCTCCTCTACAGACCACCAGGACCCCGCGCAAAATTCAGTGAAGACATCACGGACTTCATCACTCCACACGCGCTCCCCTCCAAAGAATACATCCTCCTGGGAGACCTGAACTTCCACCTTGAGAAGATCAACGACCGCAACACCGCCACCCTCTTAGACAACCTCGCCAACCTCGGACTTAAACAACTGGTCACCTCCCCCACCCACATCGCAGGTCACACACTCGACCCCATCTTCACCTCTAGCAACCATGTCTCTTTCAACCACACTACGGAGCTCCTCTGGACTGACCACAGCTGCGTCCACTTCACCTACAACAAGCCGAAACCCATCATCCACCTCCAACCAACTCTACAAAGAAACTGGAACAAAATCACCACGGAACAGATCTCCTCATCGCTCCTTCAAACCTCCCCAGCCCTCTCTTCTAACGCCAACGAGGCCGCCTCCAACCTCACCCTTTGGTTATCCAACACCACAGACACCTTAGCACCACTGAAAAAACGCCAACACAAAATCAAGAAGGCCTCATGGTTCAACGAGGACCTCAAGAAATCCAAGAAACTATGCCGCTCCCTTGAAAAGGCCTGGAAAAAAGACTCATCCACCAGCAACAAGGTCACCTTCAAAAACGCCATCCGTACTCACCACCAACTGATCCGAAAAGCCAAAAAAACAGCATTCAAGGATCGACTCGACAACAAAGCCCACAACAGCAAGGAACTTTTCAACATCGTCAAGGAATTTTCCAACCCCTCGGCCAACTCCAACGACATCACCCCCTCTCAAACCCTCTGCGACTCCCTAGCCTCTTTTTTCCACAACAAGATTGCTGACATCCACAACAGCTTTGACAACCAACCCGGAAGCCAACCCACCCTACCATCAGCTGACTATCTTCCCCCCGTTAACACCCTTAACGCCTGGAACCCAATCACCACTGAGGACACCATCCGCCTGATGAATTCCATCCACTCTGGATCCCCCACAGACCCATGCCCTCACCACATCTTCAACAAAGTAGACTCCGTCATAGCTCCGCACCTCCGAGACGTCATCAACTGCTCCTTCAACTCCGCTACCTTCCCAGAAGACTGGAAACACGCTGAACTCACCGCCCTTCTGAAAAAACCAACAGCAGACCCCACCGAACTCAAAAACTACCGCCCCATCTCACTTCTTCCATTCCCGGCCAAAGTCATCGAGAAAGCTGTCAACAACCAGCTCGCCGCCTTCCTCGAAGCCAACAAATCCCTCGACTCTTCACAATCTGGCTTCCGAGCAAAACACAGCACTGAGACCGCCCTCATCGCAGCAACAGACGACATTCGAACTCTACTGGACAATGGAGACACAGTCGCCCTCATCCTCCTCGACCTCTCTGCAGCCTTCGACACAGTCTGCCACAGCACCCTTTTACAGCGCCTCAGAAACATCGGAATCCAAGGAAAGGCACTGGAATGGATCACCTCGTTCCTCTCCGGAAGAACCCAGAGAGTCCGCCTCCCACCATTCAAGTCCGAGGCCTCTGAAATCATCTGCGGCGTACCACAAGGATCCTCACTTAGCCCCACCCTCTTCAACGTATACATGAGCCCCCTCGCGACCATCGCCCGCCAACACAACCTCAACATCATCTCTTACGCGGATGACACTCAACTGATCCTTTCTCTCACCAAGGACCCCAGCACCGCCAAAACTAACCTACACGAAGGAATGAAAGAAGTCGCCGAATGGATGAAACAAAGCCGTCTGAAACTGAACTCAGACAAAACAGAAGTCCTCATCTTAGGTAAATCCCCCTCTGCATGGGACGACTCCTGGTGGCCGGAAGCCCTCGGAAAAGCACCCATCCCGACAGACCACGCACGGAACCTTGGCGTCATCCTGGACTCTTCACTTTCAATGAACAGACAAGTCAGCGCCGTATCCTCATCCTGCTTCAACATCCTTCGCATGCTCAGAAAAACATTTCGCTGGATCCCCACCGAAACCAGGAAAACAGTCACCCATGCCCTGGTCACGAGCCGACTGGACTACGGAAACACCCTCTACGCAGGTACCACCGCCAAACTCCAGAAGAAACTACAACGAATCCAAAACGCCTCAGCCAGGCTCATACTAGACATCCCACGCAATGAACACATCTCTGGCCACCTTAAAGACCTCCACTGGCTACCCGTCAATAAGAGGATTACTTTCCGACTGCTTACCCACGCACACAAATCACTCTACGACATCGGACCAGATTGCCTCAACTCTCGACTGTCCTTCTACACCCCCTCCCGCCAACTTCGCTCTTCCAGCCAAGCACTCGCCACTGTCCCTCGCATCAACAAAACCACCATGGGAGGCAGATCCTTCTCATACCTGGCTGCCAAAACATGGAACTCACTCCCCGCTTACCTTCGCCTCACCCAGAATCACCTAGCGTTCAGAAAACAACTTAAAACGTGGATATTTGACAAATAATCCCCCTCCCTAAGGATATCTAGCCCCCCTCCCCTCCCCAAGCGCCTTGAAACCCTCCGGGTATGTAGTGCGCTATATAAATTTTATGACTTGACTTGACTTGACTTGACACAGAAATAACCCTACAACAATCTGTTAGATTGGACAAACACCACCCAAAACTAATGGAGTGTTCTATAGGAAATAAAAACTAACAGTCACCAAACCATTTTGACATATTTCAGGAAATTAAAAGTGGCAGATTTAGGTGTTAAAATGTAGGCAGATATTATGGGTCAGTACTCCTTTCCGGGGTGATGAGATTGAATTCTGATGGTGTTTGGTCAGGTGTATGCCACAAGGTCAAACATAAGTTTAGGCACAGTATAAATTATAAATGCATAATTTACTTGGACTCTTCGTCGGAGCTAACACTCATTGACGATTCCTCTGTATCTGTAGCAATGAACTCATCAAGACTGTCTTCATCAAAATAACCCTGGAAAATAAATGGATTTTTAAAAATGATACAACTGGTAAATATTTATTCATTATAAACATAATTAACCATTCATTCTACCAAAGAAAAAAAACAAGATATTTTTTAACTTCATAAATATTACCACTACAAATAAGTTGTAGCAAAAAAAGGATAATTATGTAACACCACAGCTGGGAAATGGATGTTCTGTGTGCAAAAGATATATTCTGGAGAATTTACGCTAAGTTTCCTGATATCTGACTTACCTTATTTTCTTTGCTAATATAGTCCAGCTGCAGACACCATGGGTGAGTCCAGATTCTACTCAACATCTGGAAATCTTGGAAGAGCTTGGTTCCAGTTTTGCCTCTGGCACCTTCGCCACCAAAAGTTGTACCTAAAAATTAGGATATTTTAGAAAACAAGTCAAAACTTCCTAGTCCATCCTTTTGACAGTTTAATCTTTATAGGGTTACTAGGAACCCAAATGTTTATGGTTTTCATTAGTGTCAGCCAAACATAGTACTATAAATGAGAAATAATGTGAGACTTCATATGTACTATAACATAACAGAGTGATGCCTACATACAAAATTGAAAATTAGGAGTTCAGCAGTATAGCCATTAAAATGCTGACAATACCTACACCAAAAACTAGAACTGCAAACACTGAAGGATATTTGCTCTTCAATTAATTAAATATAAATGAGTTACTTAATACCAATAGTGGTTATCTAGCACTGTGATAATTCAAAAATGTATAAGCTTATCTAGAAATCCTTAGACCATAGTCATTGACTAGGCAGGTATTTTAAGCTCCACCAAGAGATCTTCTCAAAGCAATATTCAAATGCAAATCATTTTGTTAACTAACACTTCACATGGGAAAAGGAGCAGGTTAGACGAGAAAGCATCATAGATGGAATGATGCTGCTGTGAACTGTGGAAAGACTAGAAGGTCTGTCCAGCAAGAGAGGAGCTGGATTGTGCTTGCAAGAAGAGAAGGTGCCCTGATCGTTAAAAGATCTGCGCAAAATCCAGCTTACAGGCGAATATGCCAGGAAGCTGCCACCAAGGCACGCCAAGCTTTGATAAATGAAGTCAAGTAACGTCGCCGTTGAGCTGCAGACACACTTTTGCGGATCACCACTGGTTCACCCATCTCTAAGATGCCCTCAAACCTTTCTGGAGCCCAAGTCCACCCACTCTAGTCCCAGTCTTGCTGCTCCATCCTAACATGCTCCTGGTGTGGGTTATTTTCCTGCTGGCTGGAGTCAGATGCCCAGATTATGCAACCTTTTGAACCATCTCGCTATCTGTTATGTATGGCTCATGATAATAAAAACATTGTACTCCTGTTCATACCCACACAAAAAGCCCACTCCCCAGTGGAAACTTGGGAAGCTTTTGGGGCTTGTAGATAGCCTAGGACAGCAATGGGTGCTTCTGCCACCAGAAAATTTCAACCACAATTTCAGAGACTCGCCGTTGGGCCTTACTGGATTTGCAAATTGCTTTTAGCTATTTTGTACAGCATCCTTGATGCGGAGCAGCATGGCTAAAGAAAATAAACAAAAAAAGGGTACTATGATGCTCCAGCCGCATCATTTTGAAGGTGTGCTCAGCACGCATGTGCAAGCCTACAAAATGACACTTCATTTTTGCTTACCAAGTTGGATCTGCAAATAATAGTAAAAAAATGTGTTGTGCAAAAGCGTTATTTCTTTTAAGCGCAACACTGAGGGACGAGTGGGTGAAGAATCAATAGATACAGGTGAGGAGGAAGCACACGGAGGGAGCCAATGATGCATAGCAATACGGAAGGTGCAGGTAGCCTGAAAGGTCAGGTTGGAAAGAAACAGGAGAGAGATAGAGCAACATGGAGTTGGTGGGTGAATAAGCGCACGGGTGAGAAAGCAGATCAAGGAGAAGTACATAAAGGTGAGCACAACGTGGCAGGAACGAAAAAGAAGCACATAGGTGACAGAGAGCAACACAGATGTGGCCGGGGGAGAAAAGTGCTCAAAGGAGATAGCACACTCCTGGAGATCTCAACTCAAAAGAAAAAAGTAGTGCTTGAAGAGAAACACGTGAAATATCAAAGTCAAAGATAGAGGCATGCTAACAATATCAAATCGTCCTTAATGGACAATAATTATTTGCTTTCTACTAAAACGGTCAGTAGACATAAAAATGCAGAACAGTTATTATTAATGTGTTATACCAGATAGGATAAAAACACCAATCAAATTATACCACATATAGTTAAGGGTTACGTACCCGTCAAGTGATCCAAGTAGTATCTATAGAGTTTACATTGAATGGGTGTCATTCTAACAGCTAGAACGTACTCGTATTTTGGTGGCAGAAACTTTGTAAGTGCTGTGTAATCTCGTCTCTGTAAAAAAAAACATAAAAATACTGTGAGAAAAATATTTTAATTACATGGTCAAACCTTTACAGACGGATGAGGGTTTACTTGTAAAATGCTGCTCTGTATTGCTAATTATCTATCACATGCAATTTCCTCATGTTCACAGTATCAAACATTTCCCCAGACAGATCAAGATTCAGGCTCACTCCGAGCGCAGGAAAATTATAATTTTTCTAAATAATGAAAGGTCTCATTACAGATTTTTAGGTCTCGCCTAGGCAGTGCTTGCACTGTCTCTTCGAGACATGCTGTATCTAGGATATATCTTTTTCATTGATTCCTGTTGCTGTCATTTAGAAATGCTGGCTTTGCATTGGGGTATACACTTAGTAGTCCCTTCCTTTGGAATTTCGTATCCTCCTATGAGGACTACCCTCTTACATATGTTCTTACTGTTCAGGTTATTTATACTTAGCGAGAACTCTTTTTTGAAGTGGCCTGCCTCTTCTCTGTTAACTGTTCTCTTTAATTGTGCAGTGAAATCTCTGTCACAAGTCCCTTTATCTCACCGTGCCTCCCCTCCCACAACACATCTCGCAGGCCCCCAAAACCCCTTAGTGCCACTGCTGTTTTACTTGCTCTTTTCTTACTTTATAAACGCTTATATTTCTATAGCGCACCACCTAGCCATGGGTTCCGAGAAATTAAACAATCAACCCAGTATCACAGGATGTTGAGCCTGACAGCAGACTCGAACCAGGATCCCTAGCTCCCCAGTTGGCAGCTCTCACTGATACACCATACCTTTTACCGTGCCATGTTGAAGGGTGTAGTACCATATGCGGCAAAAAGAGGTCCCAAGGAACACCTAGATCCAGCCTGTGGTACTGCACCCTCACAACACTGCTTGTTCTAAATGCACTTGTCTAGGAGAGTTACAATATAAAGACCTACACAACTGATAAGTGCTATGTGAATGTTTATCAACTTATACCGTCATTTAATATGTCACATCTGTAAGATTAGCTCCAGCCAAATGATATTCCCCCTCCTCCCTTTTTACCTCCCTTGTTCATCTTTCAGTCTGCTGAAAAGATACAAATATTTTACCATATAAACCAAGAAGTAATGTAATGAACAAGTTACTTACCTTCGGTAACGATATATCTGTAAGAAACATTAGTTAGTGTTAGATTCCTTACCTTAGAATATCCCCAGGCGTCAGTCTGGATCCGGAAACTTTTGCGTAGCAGTACCCCTGCGTGTCGGTAGGCGTCGTCTGCAGGCGTCCCCTGCGGCTCCGCGTTCGTCGTCGGCGTCGTGCGCCGTGATGACGTCGCTGGAGTAAATAGACGCCGCCTCCGCGCGCTGACGTCAGTTCTTTGCACACAGCATTTCCGCGCCAGGAGACGCAGAGCCATGAGAGAACCAACACTGGTGCCATGTAAAACTAGGGCCCTGAAAGGGATGTCCTTAACCCTAGGTATCAGTTCGCAGAACGGGGAGGATGGGTGGGATCGGTAAGGAATCTAACACTAACCAATGTTTCTTACAGATATATCGTTACCGAAGGTAAGTAACTTGTTCATCTGAAAGAAACATGTTAGTGTTAGATTCCTTACCTTAGAATACATACCCCAGCAATACCAACCCCGGTGGTGGGTCTGCGAACCAATACAAAATACACCAGAAAGTCCTGGAGGACAGAACGGCCAAAGAAGCCATCCCTCCGGACTTGACTGTCCAGGCAGTAGTGCCTCGCAAAGGTGTGCAGCGAGGCCCACGTAGCCGCTTGGCAAATGTCCTGCAAGGGGACTCCCCGGCCCAGGGCAGTGGTAGCCGCCGTGGCCCGAGTGGAATGGGCCCTCAGCCCAACAGGAGGCTCCTTCCGAGCCAAAGAGTAGCACGCTTTGATGCAGAGGACGACCCATCGAGAGATGGTTCGTTTACAAACCGCCCGTCCCTTCTTCGCACCCACGTAGCCAACAAACAGTTGGTCATCCACCCGGAACTGTCGTGTGCGATCCATGTAAAATGAAAGCGCACGTTTTGGGTCCAGACGATGGAGCCGCTCTTCATCCTTTGAAGGATGCGGAGGTGGGAAGAAGGAAGGGAGGGTGATGGACTGCCCGATGTGAAAGGCCGAAACAACCTTGGGCAGGAAAGAAGGTCTAGTCCTCAGAACCACCTTATCAGGATGAATGGACAGGAAAGGAGGTTGGACAGAAAGAGCCTGGAGCTCACTCACTCTCCTGGCAGAGGTGATGGCAACCAGGAAAGCCGTCTTTAAAGTCAGGAGACGGAGAGGACAAGAATGAAGGGGCTCAAAGGGAGCACACATTAGAAAGGTCAGAACCAGGTTCAAATCCCACTGAGGCATCACAAACGGAACAGGTGGAAACATGTGAGTGATGCCTTTCAAGAATCGAGTTACAATCGGGGATTTGAACAAAGAAGGCTGATCAGGAAGCCTCAAAAAGGCTGAAAGGGCAGAAAGGTAGCCCTTGATAGTGCCCAGAGCAGAGCCCTGCTGGGCAAGAGAAAGAAGAAACAGAAGAACCTCCGAAAGAGGGGCAGAAAGAGGATCCACAGCCTTTGCTGTGCACCATGCCACAAATCTGTTCCACCGACAGGCGTATACCGACTTAGTGGAGGGACACCTGGCTGCCAGAATAACATCACAGACTTCAGGAGGCAAGTCAAATGGCCTCAACTGCCGCCGCTCAATCTCCAAGCATGGAGGTGGAGACTGGACAGGTTCGGGTGGAGGACCGTCCCCTGCTGCTGCGACAGGAGGTCCTCCTGAAGGGGCAGGCGGATCGGGGGACCGACTGACATGCTGAGTAGCTCGGGATACCAGTATCTTCGAGCCCAGTCCGGAGCCACAAGGATAACTTGGGCCCGGTCGCGCCTGATCTTCTTCAGCACTCTGGGCAGAAGTGGTATAGGCGGAAAGGCGTATAACAGACCGCAACTCCACTCGCGCCGAAAGGCGTCGCCGTGCGAGTGCCGTCTTGGAAACTCCAACGCGCAGAACTGATGACATTGCGCGTTCTCTTCGGTGGCGAATAGATCTAACCAAGGCTCTCCCCATTGCAGAAAGATGCCTTGCGCCACGTCCGAGTTCAGATGCCATTCGTGATCCATCGAGCACCAACGGCTGAGTTCGTCCGCCCTGGCGTTCAGAGAACCTGCCAGGTGTTGAACCGTCAGAGTCACGCCCTGACGTTCCAGCCATTGCCAGAGGCGCAGAGCCTCCTGGCAAAGGGTCCACGACCCCACACCGCCCTGTTTGTTGCAGTACCACATGGCGGTGGTGTTGTCGGTGAACACTTGCACTACACTCCCGTTGACAAAGGGGAGGAATGCCTTCAGTGCCAGACGAATCGCCCGCAGCTCCAACAGATTGATATGGAGCCGGGACTCCGCCGGAGACCAGATGCCTCTGATCTCTGCCTCTCCCAAGTGGCCACCCCAGCCCTGGAGGGACGCGTCCGTCACGACAATGTGCTCCGGTTGGGGAAGGGAGAGGGACTTGCCCCTGACCCAATCGCGGTCCGTAAGCCACCACTGCAGTTGTCTCGCAGTGCCCTCCGAGATCAAGACGTGGTCGGACAAGTTGCCCTGATGCTGGGCTCACTGAAACTTCAGGTCCCACTGCAGAGCCCGCATCCGCCACCGAGCGTGATGCACCAGAAGGATGCAGGAAGCCATCAGTCCCAGCAGCCGCAGCGTCAACCTGACCGAAACCCGGGATAGCGGCTGAAAGATGGGAATCAAAGCCTGAATATCCCGAACCCGCCGTTCCGGAGGATAAACCCGAAACTGCGCCGAGTCCAGAACCGCTCCGATGAAAAGGAGCTTTTGAGAGGGACACAGGTGTGATTTCGGCACATTGATGGAGAACCCCAGGCCGTGCAAGAGGTCTGCCGTCATCTGAAGGTGGTGGACGACTGTCTGGGGCGAGCCCGCCTTCAACAACCAGTCGTCTAGGTAGGGGAAGACTGAAACCCCTAACCTGCGCAGATGGGCTGCGACCACCGCCATCACCTTTGTGAACACCCGTGGGGCGCTGGTAAGGCCGAAGGGAAGCACGATAAACTGAAAATGCTCCTGGCCTACTGTGAACCGCAGGTAACGCCGGTGGGCCGGCAGGACGGGGATGTGAAAATAGGTGTCCTGCAAGTCCAACGCTACCATCCAGTCTTGTGGGTCTAGAGCAGCCAAGACCTGAGCTAACGTCAACATCTTGAACTTCTCCTGCCGGAGGAAGCCGTTGACGTTCCTTAAATCCAAGATAGGACATAGGCCCCCCTTGTCCTTCTTGGGCACCAGAAAGTAGTGGGAATAACAACCACGCCCTACTTCTGGCCCAGGAACGCGCTCGATGGCCCCCTTGGCCAAGAGGGCCGTAACTTCCTCCTGCAGAAGTGTCAAGTGGTCCCCCGACACACGGTGGTTCTGCGGTGGCATGGCTGGAGGAGAGGTCTCGAAGGGGAGGGAGTAGCCCCTTCGGACGATTTGCAGCACCCACCTGTCCGAAGTGATTGTGCGCCAGTGAGCGTGGTGATGGCGAACCCTGCCACCCACTGGCGTCACATGGGGCCGAAAGCACGGACTAGGAGGATTTTGGGGTAGATGCTGCGGGGGAAGGTGTGGTCTGACCCCGCCGTTGTCCCCGACCGCCACCACGGCGGTTTCCACGGCCGCCACCGCGTTGAAAGGATTGTTGCGGCGCGTGGCTGGCAGCACGTGTGGGGGCGCCCCTTCCTTGGCCACGAAAGGGACGAAACAAACCCGTTTGCTGACGCTGGGTCGAGAGACCCAAGGACTTGGCCGTGACCCTGGAGTCCTTGAAGCGTTCCAGCGCGTGGTCCGCCTTGTCACCGAAGAGGTGACAGCCATCGAACGGCATGTCCATCAAAGTATTTTGGACGTCTGCCGAAAAATTGGCGGATCTCAGCCAGGCGTGGCGACGAATCGCCACAGTCGTTGACATAGCTCTGCCAAGCGAGTCGGTCGTATCAAGACCACACCGTATCGAATATTTCGCTGCATCTCGGCCCTCAGCCACAGCCTGATCGAGTTTTGCCCGCACCTCCATGGGGCATTCTGGCAGCAGTTCCGCAACCGTATCCCACACAGAGTGGGTGTAGCGGCCCAAGAGGCAAGTGGTGTTGCAAGACCGCAGGCCCAAACTAATGGACGAGAAGACCTTCTTGCCAAATTGGTCATACCTCTTGGATTCCCGGTCGGGCGGGGCCGACGGGAATGCGGACTGGGAGGTCGAGGCCTGGATCACCAGACTCTCAGGGGTGGGGTGGGTAGACAGGAACTTGGGGTCGTCCGGACAAGAACGGTGGCGCCTGGCCACGTTCCGATCAACAGGCGGACCTGAAGCGGGCCTGGACCAAGTGCCCAACAGAACGTCTGACAAGGCTTCATTAAACGGCAGCAGTGGCTCCTGTGGGCATGACTGCGGTTTGAAGACCTCGGTGAGGATGTTAGGCATCACGGCCGCGACGGGGAGCTCAAGGTGTAAGGCCTTGGCAGCCCTCATCAGCACCACAGAATATGCAGCTCCCTCCACCGATGCCACGGAAGGAGGAGAGATCAAACCAGGGTTAGGAGAGTCGTCCAGACCACTGGCATCCCCCAAGTCACCTGTCCAGTCCGGGTCATACTGGCACTCGCGTGACAGAGGGTCCTCGGACCCCTCCCAACCTTCACCGAACTCTTCATCTTCTCCGTATTCGGAGTCAACGATGTAGACCGGCTCCTCGGGGTTCATGGGCCCCATCGGCGCCGGGACCGGCGTCGAGCGACGCCCGTCCGGCGCCGCGTCCGGCGTCGGGGAAGGTAAGGGGACGGCGCCGCCCGGAGCCGGCGCCGGAACCCCGCCGCCGGCCGGAGCCGGCAGCGGAGAACCGGCGCCGCGCCGGGGCGGCGTCGGGGGTAACCCCGATGGCAACGGCACCGGGGAGGCCGGAAGACCAGCCGGCGCCGATCCCGAAGGCCCTTGCGGCGCCGGGGTCGGAGCCGTCGGCGGCGCCGGGGCCGGAGCACCCGACGGCGCCGAGGCAGGGACACCCGAACCGCCAGGGCCCCCAGACGGTAGCACTGGGCCCAAAGGCACCGTAGGCCCCGTCGGAGAACCGAGCGCCCTCATGGCCATGAGGAACGCCTCGATCTCCTCAGGCGTCGCACCGTGCCCAGGGACCGGAGGGTATGAGGCAGGCCGCGCCGGCGACTCTCGCGGAGCCGCGGGGTTGGGGTCACCCGAGCCCCCGGCCGCATCGCGCGAGCGTCGGGGGGAGTCGGGGGTACGATGACGACGCCCCGACTTCTTGTGCTTCCTACCTGACGAGCCTGACGAGTGGTGTCGACTTCCGGAACGCTCGGCGCGGCTCCGCGATCGCTCCCTCGAACGCTCTCTCGACCTCCGGCCGGACCGGGACCGCTCCCGGTCCCGACGTGGGGCCGACACCCGGAGCTCCAGTAGCTTGCGGGACCGCTCCCGCCTAGCCTTGTTGGTGAGGGCCCGGCAGTCGACGCAGGAGTCCACGTCGTGGTCGGGGCCCAGACACCGGAGACAGAGGCGGTGATGGTCTGTGACCGACATCGTGCGCTCACAGTCATCACAGTGCTTGAACCCAGGCATCCTATCAGGCACAAAGTGAGAAATAACTTCGAAAAACTTGGTCAAAGACCGGAGTACTGCTCTTCAGATCTGCGTCCACTGGCGCGGAAAAAAGAAGAACTGACGTCAGCGCGCGGAGGCAGCGTCTATATACTCCAGCGACGTCATCACGGCGCACGACGCCGATGACGGACGCGGAGCCGCAGGGGACGCCTGCAGACGACGCCTACCGATGCGCAGGGGTACTGCTACGCAAAAGTTTCCGGATCCAGACTGACGCCTGGGGATATTCTAAGGTAAGGAATCTAACACTAACGTGTTTCTTTCAGATAGGCTGTTTTCCTCATTTTGCAATGTGACTTACATCTGTTTAAGGATACCGTGCTCCAAAGACTGCTATTTAAAGATACGTTCCCTGAATAACTGAGGTGTGCATTGGCCTATTTGCTGTTTGGTATTTTCGGTCATAACATCACTCTATTCTTTTTCTGCAATCATCACATTCAAGCAGGTAAGTTACGTTTCTTCATTTTTTTTATGAATAAAGAAATGTCAGATGAAAGTCATTTGTTAAAAATTAAATGAGACCTGCCCGACAAGGTCTTCATCTGTGTGGTCCCATTTTCATGTTTAACTTTGCGCTTTGTCCCAACTGAGCTCCTGGTTTGTTCTGAACATTTAAGGGGCCATTTTAAATCTTTCATCCCCGTTATCAGCTGTATTTTTTTTTATTCAGAAGATACTGCAACATTCGCAACATAAATGAACAGCAGTCATTAACTTGCTTGATTCGTGTGTGGTTAAAAAAAAGAATTTTGCGGAGTTCAGCCCCCTCTGTCCTGAACTCAGACTCTACTCATTTGTAGAATGTTGTGGCACAGTTAAGAGTAAAGGCCCAATTCACAAAACCATCAATGATCTTAACTCTAGGTTTACAGCTGAAAAAGTCACCCCTTAGCCCATTGCCGCCGCAGTGTGGGCGTTCTATTTCGCGGGCGGGGCCGCGTCAGCCAACGGACGTGCGCAGCACTACTGAGGAAGTGTTTGTGACAGCCGTTGGCAGACGGGCGCACTTAAAGGGTTAAACTCATGAGTTTGTTGCCATTCACAAGCTCCTCGCTGATCTGTCCCTTCACTAGAAATGGTCAGAAGTTTACAATTACACACTGGGGAACTAACAGCTTTAAATACAATCACATGACTCAGAAGTACAGCTAGAAAGTTGAGAGTTGGACAGCTTACCGTACTTACAATTGCTGAGTTTCCCGAATATGGGACAAATGTAGATTTACACCTGTGAGGAACAGTACTATTTTATGTACAGATTACCATTCTATTTGTGAATTGAGCCCCAGAGCTTTGGTGGAAAATTAATATTTCAATTGATTTGTCAGGATTGAGGTTGTGGGCAGAGAGCAGGTTATTGCCGATCGATATTAAATTGTATTTTTGGGCAATAATTTCAGTGTATCCACTACTCTCTATCTTTTACAGACAGTCTGGGTTGATCACAAAATTAATATATGTCCAGCATGCATAATCCTTAGGATGTTCCTAACTAACTATTTTTTGTTCACAAGTTACTTTTTTGTAAATGCAATGTATATCTTGTTAGAATGTTATACTATATGAGTCATTGCACAGTCCGCATTCTTAGTCCTACAGCCAGTGCTGCTAGGTGCATCTCTGGTCCCAGTGGTAATTCCACATTCTCAGTCCTCTAACCAGTGGTGCTAGCTGCTGCTCTGGTCTCAGTGATAATTCTTCATTCTTAGTCCTCTACACAATGCTGCAGCTGCTTCTCTGGTCCCAGTGGTAATTTCTCATTCTTAGTCCTCTAGGCAGTGCTAGTAGCTTCTTCTCTGGTCCTGGTAGCAATTCCAGATTCCAAGTCCTCTACACAGTGCAGCCAACTGCTTCTCTGGACTTTCCTCATTCTAAATCCTCTAGGCAGTTGTTGGAAAACAAGGCAGTATCTGTGCGGCCTGCACAAATACAACTACATTTGTCCTTCATTGGAAACCAAACACCCAATTGTAGCACCTGACTCTCAGGGCTAGTAATCGCCATTTGCAGGTGTCCAAAATTAACACTCAATAATTGATTGTCCAGTCTGTACTTTGCTTTATAAAAGTAAGAGTACATTTATTAAACAGACACACTACTCAATACTATGCACCAATTTACAAATATACATAAGCTGTTGGAATTACTTTGTGACATCGCATAACATCTCCACCCCTTCGGCACGCGAGGAGAGGGGGGGTCTAGTACCACCACTCCCATGTATACAGATCATCTTGCCCCCGATGCAATTAGTTGAACTTAACCTGGGTCGTGGGCCCTGCGCACTGGCACCATCTCCATGGCGACCCACCACATTACCTCAACAAGCATTAAAAATGGTACGCCTGCCTTGGTGACACATGACCCTAACTGAGCATCTCCTAATGACCATAAAGTATGCACCTCTACATCTTAAAGGCTAGCAGTCTGGGGTCTTCACCTAAGTGCAGCAGCAAGTAGACATGTTTAAGCACACTTTAAAATGACAGCACATTTTGGGTATCATTAGAATGCATTGCAGTTACAGCCCCTAAAGGCATCACAGATGAAATCACAGGATTAGGATATACAGCCAGACACCCTAGAAGGAATGTCTGGCAACATAACCCCACTTTGCTTCTGTACCTTACAGATACTTCACATTAAACACGTGAACTTCAGTGAACTGCAGCCCCTCTATAAGAAATAACCGTTAGTAAAGCTGCAATTACACCTCTTCACCTCCAGGGGATGCCCTTCTCCAGACATCCCCAACTGAAGCGGCTCAAAAGGAGCGCACAGCAGGTAAGTCAGAACCAGGTTCAAGTCCCACTGGGGCATCACGAAAGGAACAGAGGGGAACATATGAGTGATGCCCTTCAAGAACCTATTTACAATTGGGCACTTGAACAAAGAAGGCTGATCAGGTAGCCTTAAGAAGGCGGAAAGGGCAGAAAGGTAGCCTTTGATAGTGCCCAGAGCAGAGCCCTGCTGGGCAAGAGAAAGTAGGAAGAGGAGAACCTCAGAAAGGGGGGCGGCATAGAGTGGATCCAGTCTTTGCTGTGCACCATGCCACAAATCTGTTCCACCTGCAGGCGTATACCAACTTTGTGGAGGGACGCCTGGCTGCCAGAATCACATTGCAAACTTCAAGAGGTAAGTCAAATGGCCTCAACTGTCGCCGCTCAATCTCCAAGCATGGAGGTGGAGACTGGACAGGTTCGGGTGGAGGACTGTCCCCTGCTGCTGCGACAGAAGGTCCTCCTGAAGAGGCAGACAAATCGGGGGATCGACAGACATGCTGAGTAGCTCGGGATACCAGTGTCTTCGTGCCCAGTCCAGAGCCACAAGGATAACTTGGGCCCGGTCGCATCTGATCTTCTTCAGCACTCTGGGCAGAAGTGGTATAGGCGGAAAGGCGTACAACAGACCGCAGCTTCACTCGCGACGAAAAGCGTCTCCGAGCGAGTGCCGCCTTGGAAATCCCAACGCACAGAACTGATGACATTGCGCTTTCTCTTCTGTGGCGAATAGATCTAACTAAGGATCTCCCCACTGCTGAAATAGGCCTTGCACCACGAGTTCAGACACCATTCGTGATCCATCATGCACCGACGGCTGAGTTAGTCCGTTCTGGCGTTGAGGGAACCTGCTAGGTGTTGAACCACCAGGGTCACGCCCTTATTTTCCTGCCACTGCCCGAGGCGCGGAGCCTACTGGCATAGGGTCCACAACCCCACCTGCCCTGTTTGTTGCAGTACCACATGGCGGTGGGGTTGTCCGTGAACACCTGCACTACACTCCCCCGGACAGAGGGGAGGAATGCCTTCAGTGCAAGCCGGATCACCCGCAGCGCCAGAAGGTTGATGGAGCCGGGACTCCGCCGGAGACCAGAGGCCTCTGATCTCCGCCTCTCCCATGTGCCCCCCCACAGCCCTGGAGGGATGCGTCCGTCACAACTACATGCTCCGGCTGGGGTGAGGAGAGGGATCTGCCGCTGACCAACTGTCTTGCAGTGCCCTCCGAGATCAAGACATGGTCTGTCAAGTTGCTCTGATGCTGGGCCCACTGAAACTTCAGGTCCCACTGCAGAGCCCACATACGCCAGCTGGCGTGATGTACCAGAAGGATGTAGGAGGCCATCAGCCCCAGAAGCCGCAGCATCAACCTGACCGAGACTCTGGACAACTGCTGAAAGATGGGAATCAGAGCCTTAATATCTCGAACCTGCTGTTCGGGGGATAAACCCGAAACTGCGCAGAGTCTAGAACCTCTCCGATGAAGAGGAGCTTCTGAGAGGGACACAGGTGTGACTTCGGCACATTGATGGAGAACCCCAGCAGGTGCAGGAGGTCGGCCATAGTCTGGAGGTGGCTGATGACTGTCTGGGACGAGCCTGCCTTCAACAACCAGTCGTCGAGGTAGGGGAAGACTGAAACCCCTAACCTGTGCAGATGAGCTGCGACTACCGCCATCACTTTCGTGAACACCCGTGGGGCACTGGTAAGGCCGAAGGAGAGCACAGTAAACTGAAAGTGCTCATGGCCTACCGTGAACCGCAGGTAACGACGGTGGGCCGGCAGGACGGTGCTTCGGCGCCGGGGCCGAAGCACCCGGCCCGCTTGGGCTCCTAGTCGGGACTGTGGGGCCCGAAGGCGCCGCAGAACCAGACGGAGGAGTGAGCGACCTCATGGCCGTGAGGAAGGCATTGATCTCCTCTGGCGTCGCGTTCTGCCCGGGGACTGGCGGGTGTGGAGCTGGCCGCGACGCCTTCGGCTCGGCAGAGCCACGCGGGCAATGGCCCGAACCCCCGGCCGCGTCGCGCGAGCGTCGGAGGGGAGTCAAAAGAATGATGTCGCTTCTTCGACTTCTTGTGCCTCTTACTTGAGGACAAGAATGATGTTGCTTCTTCGACTTCTTGTGCCTCTTACTTGAGGACTTGGAGCCCAAGGAGTGGTGGAGACTCTCCGAGCTGTGATGACTTCGGCCCCTTCTGGACCGGGACCTCGAACGGCGCAGGGCCAACTGCCGGAGCTCGAAGCGCTTGCGGGAACGCTCCCGTTTAGCCTTCGACATCAAGGCCCGGCAGTCGGGGCACGACTTGTCATCTTGGTCGGGCCCCAGGAAATGTAGACACCGGCGATGGGGGTCGTAACAGACATCAGTCGGCTGCAATCGACGCAGGGCTTGAACCCGGCATCCCTACCAGCACCCCTACCGGCACCGGAGTCGTTCGACTGCGAAGAAAGATCAAAAATTATCAAAAAAGTTTAGTCAAAAATTGACTAAGGGCACCACTTTTTCCGGATCGGCATTTGCTGGAGCGGAAAAAAGAAGAACTGACGTAAGCGCGCGAAGGCGGCGTCTAAGTACTCCCGCGACGTCATCCCGGCGCCAACGACGCAGACTACTGACGTGGAGCCGCAGACGACGCCTACAGACGCGCAAGGGTACTGCTACGCAAAAAATTCCGGATCCAGTCTGGCGCGTGGGGATATTCTAAGGTAAGGAATACTAACCTGTTTCTTTCAGATTAACCCTGACAGATTATCTGCAGCACCCATTTGTCTGAAGTGATCTTGCGCCAGCTGGGGAGGGGGTGGTGGATCCTGCCACCCACCGGTGTGGGGTGCTTCCTGAAGCTCAGATTAGGAAGGCTTGGAGGCGGAAGCAGCGAGGTGGAGGTTGGCGGACCCACACGCTGGTTTCCTGACCCGCCCTTGCGGAAACAGCGGCCACGGCCGCGCTGAGTCTGATTCTGCACAGGCCTGGTGGAGGGGTGTGCCTGGGTGCCCCTGCCCTGGCCAAGAAAGGAATAAAAACCAGGAGTGGTCGGGTTCTTAGTAGAAAGACCCAAGGACTTGGCCGTAGTCCGCGAGTCCTTAAAGCACTCCTGTGCACTGTCAGCCTTTTAGCCAAACAGGCGGTTACCATCATAAGGCATATCCATGAGCGAGCTATGGACATCGGGCGTGAACCCAGTCGAACGCAACCAGGTGTGGCGCCGCAACGCCACAGTCGTAGAAACCGCCCCGCCCAATGAGTCGGCGATGTCCAACCCACACCGAATGGCAAACTTAGCCGCATCCTTGCCCTCAGCAATCGCCTGAGAAAGGACAGCTTGCACCTCCTCAGGACACCGGGGCAACACCTGAGCAACGGCAACCCACACCGCGTGGGAGTTTCGGCCCAGCAAGCAGGCGGTGTTCACCGACCGCAGCCCCAGGCTGGCTGAAATGAACAACTGCTTCCCAAACTGGTCAAGCCTCTTAGAGTCTTTATCCGGCGGGGCCATGGGAATGGCACTCTGTGATGTCGAGGCCTGAATGACCAGGCTCTCAGGCGTAGGGTCAAGAAAGCAGTGTCACTGTGCGCCAGTCGGTGGCGTCTGGTGACGTTTTTGTTCACCAGGGCCCCCGTGGCTGGCCTCGACCAAGTGCCCAAGAGAAGCTCTGTAAGGGTGTCCATCGTGTAGGAGGCACCCTCTTCCATCGTAGGCAGGGTAGAGGCGAACCCCGTGTCAGAGGAGACATTGAGGTCGCCCGCATCCGCCAAGTTGTCCATCCAATCCATCCCGAAGTCATACTGCCGAGCAAGCGGGTCCTCGGACCCCTCACAGCCGTCGCCCGCATCTGGCCTAGAGGCGGCCGGTTGCGACAGCAGAGCCGGAGAGGGGACGAACGGCATCGGGAACGGCACAGAGAACAGCGCTGGCTTCCAATGTAGATCCCAGGCCGGAACAAAATGGTCCAGGAACCGGGGCAAAGATGGGACAAACAGCACCCAGTGCGGTGTCTGGGCTGGAGCGGAGGGTGGTGCCGGGGCGGAGCTGGCAACCCCGCACCTTGTGGCGCCGGGTCCGGAGCCAGCGGCGCAGGATTCTGTGATGCCGGGGCTGAAGCCTGTAGCGGAGCCTCCGCCCTAGCGGGATCTGGACACAGGACACGGGACGGCGGGCCCGAAGGCACGCCGGCGGGAACCCAAGGCCTATAAAGGCGGTCCAAGGCAGCAACGAACTCTTGCATCTGTTTGGGAGTCGCCGACAGACCAGGGTATGGGGGGAAGGCCGCGGGACTCCCAGGCTCCGGAGGAGCCGCAGGGGCGAGGTCCCTGTCCCCCTCGTCCGCCTTCGAGGAGTGACGTCTGAGAGCGGACAAGCTTCTTTGACTTCTTTTTATGGCGACGCTTACCGGAATCCGAAGGTGTAGACTTTGAGTCCGAGGAACGTTGGTTCCGGTCCTGCGAGCGGTCCCGTGAACGGCCCCTAGACCCGGAGTTGCGACACGACGAATGCAGGACCTCCAGCAACTTCCGGGGCCGCTCCCGCAAGGCTTTGGGGGCCATGGCAAGGCAGTCATGGCAGTCCTGGGAGCGTGATCGGTCTCCAGGCAGTGGAGGCAAACATTGTGGGGATCCGCCACTGATATATTTCGGCGACAGGTCCCACAAGACTTAAAGCCGGGCATCCCTACATGCACCAAGAGAAAAAAGTGGGGAGACAAAGTCTCAAAATAGTGGTAAAAAAACGACTAAGGTACGTGCTCAATCCGGATCTGCGCTTTCTGGCGCTGAAAAAGAAAGAACTGACGTCAGCGCGCAGGGGTGGCGCTTAAGTACTCTCCGTGACGTCATCTCTGCACTGACGACGCCAGTGAAGGACGCGGAGCCACAGGACGTCACCTACTGACACGCAGGGGTACTGATAAGCAAAACTTTCTGGATCCAGTCTGATGCCTGGGGATATTCGAAGGTAAGGAATCTATCACTAACGTGTCTCTTTCAGACAGAGTTTTATGGAGCCTCAATATAACCTTTGTAACAATGTGACCTGTAACTATGATCTGAGGCGCTGTACAAAAACCTTTAAAATAAATGAATAATATACATGAATCGCAGGTACACTTTGCACTCAACTGATCGCCAAGAAACCATATGCAATTACTGGCAAACCTCTATTCTCAAGGTACAGTTTTTAATATTGACCAGATTCTCACTGTTAAAATATACTCTACTACTGCATGGCTTGTGACCGAGGCATACTGACAGGCAAGAATAAATGTGGACTATACAGGTGAGGACTGGTCAGCTGTCATGAAGTTCCAAGATCTAGACCTCAGGGAAACTAGACTTAAATGCTAATATTTTAAAGTGCTCAAGAACTGGTCCGGTATTATATAAATTGAGAAAAGCACAATTGACGCCAGACAGTAACTGCTGGAGGTGTGCCTACCCAGAATGTGACATTGTGTGTATATTGCGAACCTGCATATGAACCGACCAGTGCAGAAAAGATTTCTGGCATACACTGCAGCACACCAGCCTGCACCAAATGGGCCAAAATGGCCATCCTACATGACATGTCTGTCAGAGATGATGCCACTTCCCATTGGAGGTGATTAATGTCAACAGCCCTCATTGTGTTAAAAATAAGCATTCTCTGAACTTTTAGAGCACTCAACTGTGCCACACACCAAGAGTAGATGACTGAGCTTTGTAGGTTAGCTACGTATGAGAGACCTATTTACAGAATTAAAGATCGACTTCCCATGTTTGCTTGTGTCCAGGGCCCACTTTTGCATATTACAGAGCCATAAACCATTAATCTGTGATACACACATTTATTGGTCAATGGCAAGGACGCCGACTATTCGCAGAAGCACAGGGATAAGGTAGGTATGGCAGATAACTGCTTTCCAAAGTACCACACTCGCATTATGGGAGGGATTTGCCTCCTTGAACAGAAGTACAATGTGGATGATGGCACTCTTACTATTGTTTCTATTAGGAAGGTATTTACCTTTGTGTTTTGAAAAATACTTGAACTGTGTTGTGCTCAGTTATTTTCACTTATAACAGATCAGACCAAAGAGACAATGATGATCTTTCATATTCTACAAAGCTGTCCATAATATCTTCTAAGCAGAAAATTAATCAAGAAATGGGATTACGAAAGAGCCAATGGGGAGCTTCCCGCCGATTTTTGACAAATGCAAAGGAATAAGAAAGGGTGTCCTCTGTCTATATGGTTTGCCTTCACCACTGACCTGCTTCAAAAAAGATTTGTAGCAATCAAACAATGTAGACGGTGGAGAAAATTACAAACTGTTTATGTATGCAGATGATATATTGATCTTTGTGACCGATCCCTGGCAATGTATTGCTTCTACAGAACGAGGATTTAGTGGCTTTTGCATGAGCATCAGGTTTTAATGTTAGTCTTTAGAAATCATAGGTGCTGAATGTCTCAGAACACCACAAACACTTAACAATTCAACGGGGGAACGATTGGATAACCTACTTGGCAATGCAGATTCTATGTCAGGACGGGAGGCCAGATTTATCTGTCTTTGCATTATTATTCACAGTAGCCATGTTAAAGAACATCTCAAAACTACTATTCCCATGAACCTTTGGGAATAGGAAACAAGCATTTGCAATACAATAGATCTCACCTTTACGAGAGTTTAAGCTATTGTCATTTACAATGGCAATAGATCAAACTCTTGTAAATGAGAGACTTATTTCACTTCAAAGAAGCGGCTGACAGTCTGGGGCTGCTTGAAAGTGAAAGCGACTTCCCGAGTCACTCCGGATGTAGCGTGTGTCCCGTGAGTGTGGACACTGGACGCTTAAACAGTGGCAGGACAGCTTTATTCTTCCTGGAGGTATGACTTTTTACCAGGGTCTGGCCATTAGGTTTGCAAAGTTCGTGTTGACAAGCAGGCTGGACAGTAGTGACACGCCTTGAGCAGGTCGCCTTGTTTCTTGCAGGTGAACCGCTGCCATTCAAACTACTTTTCCCAGGGTCCCCAGGCTCTCAGAGTCGTTCCGTTTTTGGCGCGCGCCCGTGAGTTGGGAGAGTGAACGCGCCCATAGATGCAGGAAATTTTCATTCTTCCTTAAGGTAAGACTTTCGAGTTAACTTCTGGCCAATAGGTTCCCTAAGACTGTGTTAACATGCAGTCTAGAGAGGTGACGTGCCTTGATAAGATCTCCTTGGTTGTTGCAGATGTTTTGCCGGCACCTCGTTTATGATGAGTGACGCTGCTGACATATGTGTCTCAAACGACCTTCTTCTCAAATCCAGAGTGATCAGTTAATCTACGATTTAGACCCCCTCGGCTTCACCGATTTACAAACTGGAACTAGGTAAAGAAAAGTCCAGTTTTTGCCTATGACGTGAGTGATAGGGGGACTCAGATGAGGTAGACTAATCTTTGTTTATATGTCTGTTGTCCTTCTCCAGATGCACGTTTCTCTTCGATGAACTCACTCAAGTACAGTTTTGAAATTAAGGTAGGAGGCATCTGCCAGGCGTGGCGTTTTGGCTTTTTCTATGAAACATGGAATAAGTTCTTGATTCATTAAGGTTTTTTGTATCCTCTTTCAGATTACTTTTGGTCCTGATGAGAACCGGACAATGGGTCCGGTTTGAAACGTGTCAACCTTTTTGTTTGTTTTCCCTGCCAAAACAAATTTGTGTCTCCACTGTTTGTGATAGCTAATACATTCATTGTGGGGCATGCAAGGTCAAAGTGTGAAATAGAATCAGCCCTGCATGACCCTTTTTTTGTTCAATTGAAGAGATTTTATTCTTTGACGTGGGATTCACCCTTTTGTTGTTGTACGACTGGATTTGGTCTGTATGGTTGTGTTTCTTTCTGTATGATTGTGAATGAGGTGGTAGTGATGCTTGGTTGTTAGTGAGGTTTGATTTAGACAGCGAGTATGAATGGGGTGTCTAAGTGAAATATGGTGTATGGTATGTTTTGACTTATGTCTATCTGTTTCAAATTGGGTTGTTGTTATACATATTTATTAAGTTTTTTTGTATTGTGTCCTCTATGAAAGTTTGCAAATAAAAACAAACTGATGGATTAAATCCAATTGCGGCTATATATCTGCTTTATATATGCTTTGCTGAAAAAGTTGTACAGTTCACTAGTTCTCAGTACTGGCTCTTGTTCTTGTTGTGAAAGGGAAAGCGGGCATGGCGAGGCAAGCACGTCGTGTCCGCAGTAGGAAAAACACATGAACCCGTTTATCGCGGCGGATGTCCGCCGCAATACGGGCGTTGTAATGGGTGGCTGGGGCTATGTTGTACAACGGCCTACTCGAGCACGGAATGAGTGCTTACAAACATGTCATAAGACATGCTGTGTCGCATTCGAATTAAAGGGGCCAGTCGCCATGGTTGTTTACAAATGCAGACAAGGAGGGACTAACAACCCCTCGCAAGCCAGCTTTTACGAAGGACAATGACACAAGCCAATGAAAAATGTGGGTGGGTCTTCTCTTACATACTCCATCACAACAAGTCTTGCAGAGCATCGCATGTGCGCTGACTTAGGCTCGACCTAAAAAGTGATCACAACAGTCTAAACCAATAGGCAAAGAAGTCCAATGCACAGGCAAAGAAGTCCAATGCACAGGCAATCAGGACTCGGCATGCTGCCATATAGACCATAATCAGAGTTCCACAGTTCACTTTCTTCGCTCCTCGCAGCAGAGTTAAGTGCCTTTTTCTGAACTCTTGCTTGTGAATTGTTTGTCGCTATTTAGGGATTATTGTGTCCTAATCAGCGCACAGGTATACTATTTGCTGCACTGCATTTTTCGTGTCGCTGTTTCTGGGTCAGGTCCGTGGTGCGGCCCTCTGCCGGCCAGGTAGCGCCTGTCAGGCGACGCGCGATCTTCATCTCTCAGTTACGGGTGGAGATCGTGCAATGAGTTTGTAGCTTTACACCCCAGCACATACATATGTTAGTAGCTTGTTAAGTGACATTTTTGCAAGCACCTTGAATGCTTCAGGCCTCGGGTTTGTATTCCTAGTGCGTTTGCACACGCCGCCTCGGGGGGATGGGGGGGGAGGCAGTATTCCCCTTACAACTCGGCTTGCCTGGCTCATTACCACAACACTAACAAACCGTGACAACTTTAGTGGTTGTCTGAAGCAGCGTGTTTCATGCTCAGGGACACTTCCCAGGATTTGCCCCCTCATAAATTGCAAAGACAACAAGATGAGGGACTGAGTGCTGAAACTTTTTAACCACTCCCCACCAGTCAAAGATCTGGGTTTAATCCATCGTTCTTTTGCTCAGTATGCCACCCCAGTTTGGACCCAGCCATATGCAAATCAGTCTTGACCCTGTTCCTCATGTGCAGCCCAAACTGCCAGGCCAGGTCCTCACTGGACCAGAAACATGCAGCCTGGGACTGGTGTTGGGGTATTACCCCCATCAGCCAAGCTAGCTTGCACCCCAGTGGAATAGCGAGCAAGGCTCCCACATCTGGGCTTACCCATGGCCACTTAGGGTACCCTTAGCAAACATAAGATGATGGACAACGTGCTGAAACGTGTCAATCCATCAGCCCAGTGATGGGTGTGGGTTTAATCCATCGTTCTCTTGCTCACTATGGAAAGAAACAATGGATTTAACCCAGCTCTGTGACCAGGGGTGAATGTTTGATTAATGCAGCATTCCATCCATCATCTGTTCTTTTTTGCATTTGCAGCCTTATAAATTAAATCACCAGGGGAGAGTGTCCCAGGGATTGGATCCACTATTGTGAGGCACTACCCACCCAAAAGTTGTTGGGTTGTCTCCTAACGCTTATCAGTGTTTGCTTTCACTCGTTACCACCTGCCCTTGCAAGTACTATGGAGGCCTTTGATGATATGCATGAGGATTCCCTGGACTACCTGCCCTTTGATGATGACTTCTAAGAAGCTGGATGCCACAATACAAAGGGCAGTAGCGGAGGCCATAGGCCCGATGTAGTAGAGCCTCTCTCACCAGCTAAACCGGGAATGCACCAGGCTAGCTAGTCTGGCTACCGCCCATGGGCACACAAGCCCCTGTCCAACATTTTGATGGGGGATGAGGCTCTGGCCAAGTGCCAAAAACAAGACCGGGAAGACCAGGACGCCTTTGAGCGTCTTAAACATGCCTTCCTCAACCATGACCTTCCCCATCCACCTTCAAGGAATCCCCTCAGGTCCCCCCCTCTCCAACTCCCAGATTAGGATGATCCTCAGGAGATACTGACTATAACCAGGGATCATCAAGACCTTGGCCCCCTTCCTCCCTCCCACCGACCCCTCTACCCCCACCCCCGGGTAGGACCTATTAGATCCAGATGACATTATCTACCCCAGGTTGGCTGAGTGGTCCCCATCAGACAAGGTTACTTCGTATGTGGTAGCACGCATCCGGAAGCCTTTGGAGAAAGTGTACCCGTCCCTCGCTTGAGGAGAAGGTTTTTCACCCCCAGAGCTCGACCCCACAATGGACACATTGCTAGCAAAATTTACCAAGGACCCTAGGAAAGGTATTGATAGGTCCTGGCGCTCCTGCCAGGACAAACTCCTGGATACCCTGGACAACAATTTTCGACATGGCGGAGGATGCCAGATCCTCGGGCACCATTATCTCCCATAAGGTACTTTCAGGATGGGCGCAGAGCGCCATTATATTCCTTGGGAATGCTAATTGTGCCTTGTCGTTGGAGCGCAGATGTTCTTTTCTCGTCAAGTTCGACCCCAAGTTGGTAGATTTGGTGGTCTCGGAGACAGGTGCAGTTGCTCAAGGAGGGTGTCTTCAGGTGACCCTTTATAAAGGAGCAGGTAAAATTTGTCAACACTTTAACTTCCCTAGAAAAGGCCCTATCTTTCATCAAAAAGGTCTTCCACCCCGGGGTTTTCCAAGGGGGTGGGGGCGGGCGAGGTAGGGTCTGCTCATCCTGCAGTGGCGCTCCACAATGTGCTCGAGGGGAAGGCTCCAAACGCGGGGAATACCAGGATCACACCCGTAACACCACCTTCTACCCTGCCTGGGGTCAGCACTTCAGGGGCAAAGGCAGAGGATCCACCTCTACACCCAATTATGGTGAATGTCATTCCTCCACTTAGAGCCGGGGGCCGACTGGCAGGTTTAGTTCTTGTTTCTGTAGGAAGGTACATCCTGACTATGGTTGCCCCCAACTTTTTGCCCTGTGTTTTAGCTGGTTTTTTACATAGTCGACCTGGGATCCTGCCAATCAGGACCCCAGGCCTACTGCTCTCTCTTTAAAATGGATTCCATGTACCCTAGGTACATTTCCAATTGGTACTGGGCCACCCTATCAGACCCTGTAACTCAGGGCATGGGTGTACCCAGGGCTGCCAGGGGCTGAAGCATGTATTATGCCACCCCTGGCTGGCCTCCTAAATTTGACACAACTGGCTGCATGACAGCTGGGGCAAAGTCGTGTAATCACCCTTTGCTGTAGGTGTAGTATACCTATACCTAACCCTAAAAATGGACACACAGATTCCTATCAGTCACTCCTATGGCAGGCCTTGACAATCCTGAAGGCAGAGTGCTTGGAATCGTGTAAGATGGTGCTCTGGCATGAGCTGAGCCTGTCTGCAGCTTGCGGAACCAAGTCCTAATAGCTGTTCCATGATATCGCATACCATATACTCTTAAGTGCATTATAATCCTCGCGGTTAAATGCTAACTTTGGTATTGCTTTATCAAAACATGTCGAGTAAGGTGTCATACGAATTGGAATACTAACCCCTCGCCAATTCTGGCGACGGGGTTAGCATTCCACCCTTCTAGAGGGACACGACATGTATGTAACTGTGAACCCCGGTTAAAGTTAACTGAAGCCTCAGCTCCACAAAATGGATGCTGCCACCACAGACACGAGTCTGACCCCCTGCAGCTGGGAGTCCTTCCAGCGAGGGGAGCCTGGACAAAGGGTTTCCTGTCAGGGGCGGTGCTAGCACCGCCCCAGACATGGTTTTGTGTATCCTGGGTAGGCAGGGCTTTACAGGAAGGTGACTGCTGAGTGGCACCCCGGTGCTCACTACGCATAGGCCGGTCTGAACCAGTTCCAGGGGCACACCAGCCCCTGGCCTGGGGAAGTCCGGCATGGCAGAGGGGTGTAACCACCCCCCTCCTGGTCCCACCCATAGGCAGGACCTAGTCACCGGGTCAGCCCCCTTTTTTAGTATAAAGATAGGAGCGGGCCCCCTGTTCAAATCAGATCATCTTTGGAATCAAGATACCACTTTCTTCGAAAGGACTTCACGATTTCTTCTTCAAGATTCTCCCTTGTGGCTAAGGAGTAGTCACCCTGCATCAAGCGGGCACCATCCTAAAGAACACTGCGGTCTGCTGCAAGTCCTTCATCACGAATCCGACGACCCAGCTCGACGAGACCCGGCTTCCCTGGCACCTCTGACCTCTACTCACCTCTACAGCCAAGCTGAGAACCGTGAGTGCGACGAGACCTCGAGGGACCGACGATCGCCAAGACTGCACGACATCTTTACTGCAAGCCCACCGTGTCCTCCACTGGTGAGTGCTTTGGGGTCCGAGAAGCCCCGACCCTGCGCAGCTCCAGCACCCAAGGTCAGCCTCCCTGCATCTCCACGATCTGCGTGGGGCCCTTCTGCTGTTTGCTGTGCACCGCTACTAGCCGGCTGGCTTGTGGCCTTCTGAACGACGCCCGACGACATCACTGCTGCTGGACTGGTTGCTCCAGACTGGCCCTTGCTTCCTTCTTGAAGAGAAGCACCCCGGACCCTCCTGGTCCACTCCAGACGCCATTTTAGGTCCACCGCGTGGGCTTGAATTTGCCAAGGCTTTGTTGCCCAATCCTGGGTCCAGCGACGCCGACAGCTTCTATCTTCGTGGGACAGCTCGATCCTCCATCCTGGTCGCCGACAACGCCTCCTGGTCCGTGAGATCTTCGAGCTCAAGCGTCACCCACTCACCTTGTCGAGGTGGCTACCATCCGGTGCCCTCCTGGTGCCCACTGACTACTGGCTAGTAGTCTCGAACTTGGTCCCCTCTGCTTTCAGGTGTCATCTATCTTCGAGATCCAGGCTTGGATCCAACTGAACTTTCTTCACTGGTCACCGGCCAGCATCTTTTCTTCCGGCTCCTGGTCCGTCTACGAGGATTCCCGACGTCTTTTCAGACCTATGCAGCTGCAGCCCCTGGGTTAGGTAACTTCGGCATTTCGGTGCCCCAGCATAGCCTCACTATCCAAGGGTCAGAATCTACTTTCGTTTTCTCCCTACCAGGTCGGGTTCGCCCGAGAACACTAACTTTTCAATTCCTAGCTACCATAGACCTTTGTCCACATCTCGCGTGAGAGTGCACACACTGCACCCGAGCCCCCTAGGCCTCCTAGAAGTAATCTAACGATTCCCTAGTCAAGTCCTAGCGATTCCAAAAGCTATTAGTACTGTACTTACCTGCTAGTAATTTCGCATTCCACTTTCAGAGTATATGGTTTTCCGTGCCCCTCGGGCATTTGTGTATACTGTGCTAACTTAAGTATTTTTGTAAGAGTTTTGGTTTGTGCTTAGTACCCTGTCCTCATAAAGAGTACAGGGCTGTTGTGATTCTTAATAAATAACTGTTTATTTTCATAACACTTGTGTGGTGTCCTTTCACTTGGTGTTCAAGGGGTATATGTGTGGTATAACAGCTGGCTTAACACGCCCTCTCGAGTCTTTAGCCTTAGACTGCTCGTATCCATGCTACTAGGATAGCTGGTCTATAAGGTTGACTTACAACCAATCATCAATAAGGGTTGCTGGACTGATACATAGTGTTCACTAGAATAGTGAGCACTGCATATCAGGCCACCTTCTCACAGTTTCGAGCTCTATTACCTTTGACACTTGGATCCTGCAGACAGTTCAAGGGTATCGAACAGAGTTTTACGGTTCTCCCACTCAAAACATACTTGCCAGATACATACATTTTTCTGCACAAACGGCTAACTGATCGATATGGAGATTTCTAGAAAAGGGTGCAATTTGTCTCTCAGTTGCCCATCCACGGGGATTCGTCAGCAATATCTTTTTGGTGGACTAGGCAGATGGCGGTCAACGACCTGTCACACCTCTGCGAGTTCAACGAGTGGCTCTTATACCGCTATTTCGAGATGGAGGGCTTTCAACTTTTCCGAGACCTCCTGCAGCCGGCCAAATGGATTGTTCAGCTGGACTAAAAAGACGCTTAGATATCAATTCCAATTTTTCCTCCCCACAGGAGGTTTCTACAGTTCATCTAGTGTGACTAGACAACACCAGATTTTGGTTATAGCGAGTACTTACCATGGCAAGAAAATCAAGTGGCAGATTGGCACTCCCGCAACTTTCAGGATTGCAGCCTTTGGAGGCTGCAGCAGGACATATTTGAGTTTCTTCAACGAACCTTGCGGCGTACTCGATCGACCTGTTTGCCTCAAGGCTGGCTTATCAGTTGCCTCGGTTTTTCAACTTGCAACCGGATCCAATGGCGGTAGCCATGGATTCGCTCCTTCAGGATTGGAGTCTGGTACAGGGCTATGCATTTTGCCACTTTGCAATGATCACCAGGGCGTCAGCTCAAATAAGGCAGCAGGAAGAGGAGGTAGTCATAATCACCCCGAACTGGAGGTCTCAAATGTGGTTTCCCATTCTTCTGGAACTTTCTTGGGGTTTTCCATTCCGACTCTCCCGGTTTCAGTCTCTTCTTCTAAATCCGGATCAGATGCAGCATCCATCGGTTCTGGGGGTTCCCTCTCATTGACGGCCTATTGGATTTCAGGAGCAAATGGTCAGTCCTGGGCCTTTCACGAGAGACCGAGGATCCCATCCCAAGGGCATAGGCTGGGTGCATGATCAAGCATTACATGTCAGCACGGACTGGTTAGTGTGTGTGACGGGGATGTGATACAGAGGGGGCCAATGTAGTTCATGAGCTAAATTTCTTGGCTGCGGAAGGTTAGGGCATTCGATCTATTAATATTTTTCGGTAGCCATCTCTGCTGGCCATGTACCAGTCAACAGCTATCCAGTTGGTGAACACCCTTTCGTGTGCAGTCTTCTCAGGGGAATTAAGTTGTCTCTTCACCGGGATCCTCGATATTCTGCACTCTGGGATGTTAATTGGGTTGTCAATTTGTTTCTGTCCTGGAAGCCAAACACATTCTTATCCAGGAAAGAGCTAACTGCGAAACTAGCAATGCTTCTCCGTCTTGTCTCATGCAGTTGGGTATCCTATGTAAGAGCCTTGGACATTACGAGCAGAACTTTCTACCCCTCGGGGTTCCCTTCACGGTCAGCAGACATACTAAACGCCACACCAAAGTGATCTCTTTTCCGGATGCTCCAAAATTGTGTGCAGCACGATGCCTCAAGGCGTACGAAGAGATGTCGGAAGAGTTCCGGCTTCTGGGTGAGTACCAAATTTTGATAGCTCTCCAAAAGCCTCACAAGGTGGTCTCCCCCACACCATAGCCGCTGGCTGAGGTGAGAGCTGCAGGAAGCAGGCATTGGTTTAAAGATGTTTGGGGCGCTTCTGCCCGTGGAGCAATGGCTTCTAAAGCCTTCAGTCTGGGCGCAATGATGGAGAACATCATGAATGTGGCAGACTGGTCATCAGATTCACCTTGAAAAGGTTTTATTTTAAGCCTGTGCTTGATATGGCTAAGTTGGTGGTAGATCAGCTTTGAACATGCATGATTCTCGCCTCCGGTCCGGACAGAGTGCAAAATGTCCTAGCTTTCGTAACAAAAAGTTTAATTTCTATTAAGGACATAGAGTCAAGGATTATCCCACCCTGGGATTTTCAATCCGATCCTCTCCCTGTGAGTAGTAAGTACCTAGGTTTCCTCATTTAAATAAATAAATGCTTACTGATTTTATGATTGAACCTTGTTCTTACCTGTTCTCTTCAACATGTGCTACTTGAGGAGTCTTGTTATGCTATTAGCTCAGGTGTGAACTTTTAGAGTAACTACTCCTGTTTTTTCTCCGGCTCAAATTTTGCCAGACAGGATGCTTGATTTGGATGGTTGGTTGGCTCACACGACAAAAGAGGACTGTGGGATTCTGTTGATGGTCTATATGGCAGCATGCAGAGTACTGATTGGCTGTGCATTGTACTTGTTTGCCTATTGATTTACACTGTTGTGATCACCTTTTAGTCCTATTCCTAAGGGTTCATGGGAATAATAATTTGAGATGTTCTTTAAAATGGCTGCTGTGAATAGTAAAGCAAAGAGAGTATGCATAATCCTTGCCTCAGAGTCCTTAACTGAACTGAAACTTTCTGTGACCAAAGCCAGGAATTTTTTTATTATTCCTCCTTTGGAATGATGATGTGCTGCTGTTGGATGCCTTTAAAAAACACACTCACAATCATGGCATTTGGGAGAGATATCCTGCTTTGTCACATTAGAAGTGGTTAAGAAATCAGTGCTCTCCAAGATATTATTGTTTTTTTAAGTTCGGCCTTTGCTGTTCCCTGCAACTGAGATTAAACAATTCCAGAAGTTACTAGAAACCTTTGTCTTGAACGTGAAAAAGCAGAGGACAGCAATGTCACTCTATAGAATCTGAGAAACAGTGGTGCTTCATGGATCAGGTTACAGCGGAGACACATACACTGAAGGCTACTTGGCAGACAATGAGACATTGCAGCAGTTACTAAGATTAATCTAGGGGTCCAGGACATAGCAGCTGCAAAACTTGGACTCACTTCATTCAGTTGCCATGCTCTGCTATAGTGAATAATTGAGAATTCATACCAGCGTTGAGTAGAAATTGCTTTCCTGAGTGGAAAGATAGAGGTTCCTTGAGATTTGGGAACACATCTGACAACTTAAAAAGTTAAGAGGCTTGAGGAGAATTTAGTTTAACCGAGATGTAAAGATACCATTACTATCAGATTTGCAGCAGGGCACTAAATCCATCAGTTAAACCCACATCGGTTAAACTTCATGTTGGAGTTGACTACATTTGTGAAATGGCTACCCATTGAAAACCGATTCAAGAAACATGTAACATTTGCAACTTTCCCAGCCACCCAGATAGGACAAAGAAATCCCAAAAGATGGACATTGGAGCATGAGGGGGGTGGCTAGCTGGGGGTGCACATTCACTATGAGGGAACAGGAAGATATACATAACCATGTACAAATATTGCCTCAATGGGAAATGAAGCTATGACCCAGCTATAACCAAGTTGGTACACTATTAGTTTCACCCAAATTATATGCCTAGGGCAGACATCAATTGGATAAATGCTGTGAAGTTAAGGGCACCGACACATCTAATATGGCATTATCCGAAACAGCAGGGCTACTGAAGTGACATTTTAGACAACACAGATTAATCTCTATTCAGAGATGCCTAGTAACTGTGCTGGGCTTTTCTAATTAACAAAAGCCCATCTTTATTGTCTGTGGCACAGCAGATAAATACCCATAGGTCTGTATGCAGCAAAGTAAACTATTACATCACATCACATTGGTGGAAAGGAAAGGCTTCAGACATTAGAGATTGTTGGCACCTTATTTTGGATATCTTGGTCAAAGAAAGCTTTCTATGTCGTAAAAGTGGCACAATACAGATTGGTGCTCTGTTTTTGGGCTACATGACATCTACATCCAGAGAGCTTCAGGGCACCAGGTATCTCACAGTTTGAACCTCTATTTCAGAAGTACAATTACAGCTACCTTGGAATTGAAATATTTTCCATGCGTTGGACTCTATGGGGTAACACTCCGTGAGATGTTCTGCAATTAGAGGGAGAGTTTCTAATAGGTTTTGAGACACCGATAAGGGAGGTGGAGGACAGAGAGCTTTGTAGCTGGTTTAAAGTTGTTGCTTTACATCTTATTTATTATTATTTTTTTAAAAAGCTTTTATATAGCGCTGGCTAGACCCGGAGGTATCAGAGCGTTTTACATGAGCATCAGATCATAGTTACAGGTTACACTGTTACAACGGTTACACAGTTATTAGAGCATGGCAACATAGTTACTTGTAAGGTCAATATAAACAATAAGCACAAATACGTAAGTGGAAAAGTAGGCAAGGGGAAAGATTCAGGGGAGAAGGAAGGAGCTGGGGAAGTAGACCGGTAATGAAGGCGGGAAAGAGGAGAGGAGGGTGAAGGACACCGCATGGAAAGGGGAGGGGAAGGGTGACGGGGACACAAACCGGTAGACGAGTCAAAGCAACGTCCAAAGTCCAGTAAGCTGTGATCCCAGGGGAGACTCCAAGGCCTACATACTGGATGCTTCCCCAAAAAGGGGAGAGGGAGTTCTTTGGCAAGAGGTGGCATACCATACCACAGCTGTGAGTGGCTCCCTTGGCGCAGTGGACTCTCTCAGCGGGTTCGCTGAGACTCCAGAGTATAAATATTGGATCAATCCCCAACAAGGGGAGAAGGAGTGCTTAGTCAAAGGGTACGACGGACAGGGGGCTAGGCAGACTAGCAGGCAAGGTGAGAGATTCAGGGGAGAGTGGATAGGAGCTAGGGAGGTAGACAAAGAGAGAAAGAGTACTAAATGGGAACAAATGTAATTAATGAGTTATTATATAGCGCTGGCTAGACCCGATGGAATCAGACCGCTTTACATGAGGGACAATAATGTTGCAATTTAAATTGGTTAAAAGTTACATAAGTATCAAGAAAAGCATTTAAAGAACATAGGCAACAAGGTGAATGGAACAAGGAAGGGTAAGCGGATAGGGTAAAGGGGTAGGAGGAAGATAGGAGGTAGAGACGAGGGGAAAATCTCCCCAAGGTCCGGCTGGGTAGGTGACGGCAGGGAGGGGGAGTCCACAACCCATCTCCTCTTTAGCTATATGGTAGCTCCACCGGGCATCAGCCAAATCGCTAGGTCTCCATAGTCTGGGTAAGTTCTGCAGGATACATGTCCTGATGTGTAGGCAGTTAAGGGGATAGGTTCAAGGTCTGGTCAATGTCCAATTGTTGTCCCAGGGAAGTAAAACAACGTGTAGGGGACCACTAAGGAAGCCATCTAGGGGTCAGGCAGGGGACAGTACTGTACACTGGTGGTCATTCTAGATCAGGCAGTTAAAGTCAATATCCAGGACAGCGGCTGCCAGAAAATAACAAATCCAGCGTGCACACACCATCACACGCACAGATATGCACAAGCACACACCAATGTGAGCACACACTCATATGCACACTGACGCACACAGACACGCACATAGACAGAAACATCCAAGAACATAAGCACACATAAAATCCCATGCTCTAATACAAAAACACCCAAATACATGCACACGCAAACACCATCACATGCACAGACATGCACAAGCACAAACTAATGCACTCACTCTCATACACGCACAAACACACAAGCACACATACAGAAACTATCAAAAACACAAGCACACATACAATCACATGCTCCAGAACATAAATACCCAAGGACGTACCCACAAATACATGCACACGCACAGACATTCACAAGCACACAACAAATGTGCGCACTCATACGCATACAGATTGGCGCACATCCAGAAACATCCACACGCACCCATACAATCCCATGCTCTAACACAAAAACACTCAAATACATGCACACACCATCACACGCACAGACATAAGCACACGCGTTCAGAAACATCTGCAGCGCACAAACACACATAGAATCGTAAGCTCTAATACAAAAACTACTAAATAAACTCCTGCCAACCAATGGATGTAGGCGAGTAGAGTATTCGATGAAACTCAATAAAAAGACTAGATCCATGAATAGTCTTTCATTGCATGAAGAAGTACTGAACCAGTCATCATAGTGTACAGTTGTACATAGTAAGGGGGAGATGAGATTGCTTCAAAGAAAGTCACTGTTGCTTAGGCTGGAAAACTAACTTAATTTTGCATTTCTATTTTTTTTACGTCCCATTACTAATTGATATTAATGTGATCCAACTAAATGGTACTCAGTTTCCTGACACCGGAAGAATGGAAGATTAGGTGGCATTCAAACCACTGTAGATGTGAGACAAAGCATTAATTTAGAGAGTCATTGGCAAATCTCTAGTGCCAAGGACATTTCTTCATCATATTAATAAAATCATGCTGAAAATATTGCTGCAACTGTCTACGTGTTTGATGTAGGCTTTAACATAGTGACGGAAGTTGGGAAAATGAGTCTCTTAAATAAACTCTCAATGTTGTTGCTCAGCAATTCACTGGGTCTGCTTTTTTGCCACTTTTCATCAGAATATGTGCCAATGTATTAAAGTAAGATGTTGTCTCCAGATGGCCACCACCATTCCAACCCTTTCAATACAATGAGAATGTGTCATTCTCTATGCCGAATTCTTCCAATCCATGGAACACAGGCTCATAACAGCCTCCACCCACCTTTAAATGTACAAGAGTTTCTTTTTCAGTTTTTAAATCCACATTTAAGAATTATCAATCCAGACAGATTCCCAGCCATCTTCGGAGAGGAGAAACATTAATGAATAGCAGCTCTTCTTTTTTCTTGAATTTCTTCTCTTTCACTTCCTTGCCAAACTGCTGCATTTATTTACCCCTAGACATCACCAGGAATGTGGCAGTAAATCTGGACCAAGTTGCACCACTGATTTCTACCTATCCTGCTGTCTCTGTTCATATCTGCTGACTAAGATCCCGCCCTGGTGAAGCTCTGAAATGACTGTATAGTGGTATTAAGCTTAGGCAACATACAAATATGGCAAAATAAATTAAAGCAGCTGCAACCACTGAAACAGTTTCAAGCAGTTATGTTAAAGGCCAAGCAATGGCTACACTTTCGTCACAGTTTACAACTGCTGCAACTGGACTATTTTCTACATATTTCCGAGGTTTCTGGACCAGGGTCAGCGGACTCGATAATTCTCTCGCCTCGGTGCCCACTCTGATCAGCGATCACACTCGGCAACTCTGGGCATTAACTTGCCTCATCTTCACTAACGGCCCCACCAGACCGCCGGGGATGCCTGGTCTCACCCTGGAGATACCCACTAAGGGACCATCTCTCAGGGAAGCCAGGAAGGGTTTCGCAGCGGTCGAAGCGCGGAGATACTCCTCCGGGAGTCGATCCTAGCGCTATATAAACTTGCAATTAATTAATTAATTAATCAGGTGAATTACTTGCTTAGCTGGGAAGCAATCTACCATCGAGCAATATATTACACACTCACATTCAAAGTCTAATGTGTCCAAAATACTGGATGACAAACACAATTTTGCAATAATGGGAGCACCTGTCTTATCAAGCGTCTGCAGTGTGATCGGCACAAGGCAAAGTTAAATGTCCACCATTGATGGTTTCATCAGTGCTTGAATTGGAAGCAAAGCATGGGAAAAAGTAAAGAGGAGGCCGAAAAATTCATCTAACCCTGAAACAGTTCATTTTCCCCACTGGCAAGTCGTAAGACGGGTTGCCAAACTATGAGAACAGTGAATAGTTTGCAGTGGACGAAGCGCTTTTCTGAATTCCAGATACTTACATACACTTTTTGCAGCAGCATAACATTAACTAAGACATTGTTGAGACTACAGTTACCACAAGTTTGAGTTAAATCTGCCTCGAAACACAATTCTTATAAGAGAAAGTCCATAAGAACCATTACTTCCAATCAACAAACAAGAACTCCATGGCCTTCACTCCTCTGAAGGGAAAAATATTCATCCGATATAAGTGAAGACAGCAGATTCTTTATCACAACTACATAACCTGTAACAAGCTACTTGCACCCGCGAGGTCAGGAACAGGGGGGCTCGCTGCAATTTTTAATCAATGACATTTGTTTTCATTGTTGGAAAATAGATAAACCTGTTAGAACAAGCTCAGTTCATTAGCTTTTATTCGATTACCACTTGTATAATCATAAAAAGTACACAAATTAAAAAACAAACAATTCAACGTAAACATAAATTTAAAAAAATTAAAAGTACATATATGTCTTATTTACACTTTAAAGGTTTCTATTCAATTTAGAAGTTTTGACGTATTTTAATAGTAGCTTTTAGAAAAGTCACTATAGACTTGGCTACATGTGGCGAGTCCAGACACTGCAAAAAAAGGAATGCGGGATAACACTGTCTGTGACCACTAGGTTGGAGAAGTGGAAGAATCCAAGATTTTCGTGGAGATTTGTAGTATTTGCAAAAGAAGATAATATGGATTGTTGTTTGTGGAGATAATCCATCACATGGACAGTTCGTAAGCGTACGAAACCAGTTTTGAACTTCGGGGAAAGAAACTAAACGAAAAAAGGTATTGAAACGAAATCTTGTTAATAGATATTTCTCCTGATTAGACAGAAAGTAGGACAAATGAGGTTGCATGCCTTTGACAGGTTGTATTGCAGAGATTTGACTATTCAAAGTTTTTGTGATCTCCGCCTGATTACGCAGCTCTCTCAGGTGGACCAAGCACATCTTCTTTAACTGTTTTCTAGAGATGTCTTCGATGCTAGGAGGGTCGTCAAAATAAGACTTATAGCCAAGGTCATTAAAAAAGTTCCGTACGTAGACCAGCCATGGAATCTTATGCCAATTAGTTAGAGCTTAACAGTCCGTAATCAAGGATCGTGTTAAGTGGCACTCCGGTTTGGACCATATACGTTGCCACAGTAAGATTGGTTGGGAACGAATCGTGTCTATAATGTATTCCATGCCAAGCTCGCTGTGAGAAGCAAAGTTCGGGGCGCTTTGCGGTAGGGCCAGCACGTATTTGATGAAACCGTTCTCTGTTACCTGTAGGGGATCTACATGGCCATACCCCCACACGCCTGCGCCATAAGTAACCACACTATGGCATTTAGCATAGTAGACTTTCAGGAGTTCAAGTGGAGCAGGTTTCCCCAGTTTTCTCGAAAAAGAAACCAGGGCCGATGTTGCACGTCGGAAAAGGAGGTTTCTACTGGCCGTTGCTTGTCGCCAGTTCAAAGCATCATCCACAAGGATACCCAAGTATGGGTAGACAGAGGTTTTTTCCAGTCTTGTGTTATCCACCAATATTGGTTTAGGGTTTTTGACCCTGGGGCCAATGTGCATGGAAAAAGTCTTTTTTATGTTAATTTTCAAGCCAAGTGAACCCATAAAGCTGCTATATTTATTAAGTTGTTTTTGAAGTTGGTTTAGTGTGCGGGCCAGGATGACTGAATCATCTGCATATAGCAGTGTCGGTATTGGACGGTGGTTTATCTGGGGTAGATCCTGGCTCCCTTCCAGCATAGCCTGCTCTAGTCCATTGGTGTAAAGGTTGAACAGGAAGGGAGCCAGTACCGAGCCCTGTCTTACTCCTTTTGTTATTGGGAAGGAGCGAGACAGCTCACCGTTGATGCCGAATCTGACTCGCCCTGTGGCATTGGAATAGAGTTCACGGAGGAAGACTATTAGAGGTGGATCCACTCCGAGGTCATGGAGTATTTTCCAAAGTTTTTCATGTTGGACGCAGTCAAATGCCGCACTAAGATCGACATATACGAGGAAGATGTTACCTCCTTTAGCGTCAACATATTTCCCAGTCAAGAGGGCGAGGTTCAGGGCCTGTTCCATGGTCCCAAGACCCTTCTGGAAGCCGTATTGCAGGTCGGTCATGATGTTATTTTCCTGGGCCCAAGATTGTAAGCGGTCCAGGAGCACTCGACCTGCAATTTTGCCCATGGAGTCCAGAAGGGAGATTGGCCTGTAGCAGGCCGGGTCGTTACGATCGCCCTTTTTAAAAATAGGGAGCAGGATTGATGTTGACCATGACTGTAAAAGCCCAGCGGATGTTACTGCTGCCAAAACCTGAGTGATTATCGGTGACCATAGTTCTATGTTGTGGAGAAAAATGTCTATTGGAACTCCGTCAGGGCCCGGAGCTTTGCCTGATTTCGATGCCTTGAGTGCTTTAATGACTTCCCTATGATGGAAATGGATATTTATCGGATAGATGTTATTCTTCGATATATGGGCTTCACTTTGGTCTATTCCTACTGCGTCTTGTGAGGAATGACCGAAGATTTTAGAAAAGTGCGTGACCCAGTCATCTGCCGTAACTGCGACATCTAGATGCTGTCCCTTTGCACTATCAGCCAAAAAGGGGGATCTTATAACTTGCCAGAATAGCGCACTGTCCTTATTTTGGCAGCTGTCATGGAGTTGTGCCCAAAGATCTTTCTTGATTTCTTTTTTACGGTCCCGTCTGGCTAAATTATAGAGTTTCCTTAGGTTGGAGATTTCCTCTGGGTTCCTCGTGGGTCTATGTAGGGCTTCTTTTAAGCTGGAGAGGGGTTTTCGTCAAGCTGTGTCAAACCACCTCATAGTGGAGGGCTTAATGTTCTTTGGTTTGGCAAAAAGTTTGTTACCAATTGTTTTCAAAATGTTCTGGAAACTATTGACTATTGACTGAGAGTGGTGTCTGAAGATAAGCAGTCAAGTATCCAGGGCTTAGATTTTTCAAGAATCCTCTCTGTTACTTCCACCGGGTCAACCTTGGCCCATTTGACTGTGTAACCATTCAGTTTGTTCATGGGTAATGTATTTTGCTTTAAGAGGCTCGTTGTAACAGGGTGTGATTTAGCCATTTTTGGGTTAATTCTTACAGTGATCGGAAAATGATCACTAGTAGCATCTGTCCCAGTTGTAAAATTGGTTACTTGTCCCTTGAGTGTTTGGGAGGACAGAATAAAGTCTATAGTGGTTAGGAAACCTCTTCCATGGAAAGTTGGAGAGAAATCTTTCTGTGGCTCTACTAACTTGTTTGCAAAGTCCAGATCTAGGGAAAATAGAATCTCGTTTAACTTATTTCCACAAGTTGAGTGGGCAAAATGGGGCAGGGGACTACCATGTTCGTTTTGCAAACCGCAGTTTCCATTTTTGTAGTTGGAACAAAGTGGGAGATTAAAGTCACCGCCCCAAATTAAGTGTCCGATTTTAGAATTAAAATCGTTTTGCAGGGATGTTAAAAAAGTGGCAATTTCGACTAGGATTGTCAAACAATCCATTGTAGTTGAGTTGTTATAGTAGTTAATAAAAATATAGGTGCAATCATTTGCAAAGTTTATTTGCAAAATTTGATAGGTCGGAATTCTTTTAACAGCCTAATGGATAGAGGAGGGAGAGTGTTGGCAACATAGATCACAAGACCCCCCTTGGGTCTGCCCAAAGCTCCCTGCATTGCTGGGGTATGAAAGGTTTTATATCCCGCTAGATGGTTTGCGGTAATAGACCATGTTTCCTGGAAACAGAGTATCTGGTGTTCCCTTACTGTTTCAGACCATGACTCTAATGTCAACTTGGAAGACAGTCCTGCGACATTCCAATATATTATAGAAAGGTTCAGTTTGTTAGGGTCAAAAGATAGGTGAGAAACAGAGGGTTTACAAGGAAGACACTCTGTTGGGAAGATGGTAGATTTAATAGTATCTCTCAGATCATTAGACTGGTGAAAACTTGTGTCGATACTATCCATAGGGGTTACCGGAACTCTGGTCATCATTTCATTCGAAGTGGCGTTGCGGGTGTCCACAATAATCCCAGGCTGGGAGTTTATATTTATGGGCGAGATTTGTTTTGGTTGTCTCTGGGGTTTGAATGGGCATGACTGCGATCCAGAGTTTAGTGGAGAGGCCGTGATATGTACGTCCTCGCTCTTGGTTTTTAAGGGCCTTGACGGTCAATCCACCATCTCTAGGCAGTCATATCGGTTTCTTGTTGGGAGACCCTGCCAGCCTTCCAGTGGATAGTAGGGTCTGCCTTGCCAGGGCTGTTTATGCCAGTCTCTATTTCTATTTCTGTTCCCATGGCTATAGCTATATCCCACCTGGTTCCATTGATCTTCCTGGGGGTGCTGCCAGTTCGAAATGGGTATATATTGGTGTGTGTTCAGTGGTGGATAGAAAAAGTAAAGATGTTGGGCGTCTATTCCACCTTTTTTCCCTAGGGAGGGCCATGAGCAAATGTGATCCACGGTAGATGGATCCCTGCATGTTACCATAATGCAGTCTCCGTGGATCGACTTGTGTTCTTCGCCTATCCATATTACTCTACGGACTGTGGAATTCCGCCAGAATGGTATGGTTCTAATGGTCTGTTTATGCTTAGGCACTGCAGGACCTTATTCTTGAGTGACCAGGCGGTTTCAACCATACCTTCGGTTAATTCGGGAACACCTGTGAGGATAACTGTATATGGGGTTGCCTCTGGTGGAAGGTGCACTGGGCGCCTAGATCTTGGTGTCTTTTTGGGTACCATCTGAGGTTGTGAAACCGTTGGTTTAGAAGGTGTAATGGACGGTTTGTTTATAGTATGATTTATGGTTGTATTTACTGTTGCGTTTATGGATTTTACTGTTTTTCCTGTTTTTGCGGGACCTGTACCGGGTATGGATTGGGGCAACTCCGTAGGTGTTTTAGCATTTTGTACACTAGGCGATGGATCTTGCTGTTTTGCTGATGGAACAGTTTGTTTTGGTTTTAGAAGGGGTGGGATGGTCGAGGAAAATTGTTTGGTTACTACAGCTGATTGTGATTGATGGGAAACTTTTAAGGGATGGGTAGCATTTCCCGTCCCTTGTTTAGCTAAGTGTGAATTCTTCGCACTAGGGTGAGTTCGTGATAGAATGGCTAATTGAGCTTCCAGATTCCTTATACTGATTTGTATAGGTTTTAGGTGCTGGGAAAAAAGCTCTTTGATTGTGATTAGTAGTTGCGATGTGGTTTTACAAGTTTTGCATGGGTTATCTGTGTCCTCAATGAAAATAGGACGTGGTAAGGAATTATTTTCTGTTGGAATAATTATAGTTGGTTGTGTGGGCTGTATGGGCTGTATGGGCCGATCCCTCCGAGATTCCCTCCCAAGTTCCATAGGGGTAACAAGGATTGCTGCGTTATCGCATAAGTTGGTGTTTCCTTGTTTGGGGATGGCTCCTTCCCTCGCTCCCCGAAGCTGTTTATCTATGGTTTATTCCAGTCTGTCATATGTTTGACAGGCTTCTAGGTCCGGGGTGACCTCTAAATCGTCTGATAATAGTGAGTCAGACTCTGATTGGGTTACTGATAGATCAACTGAGCATGGTACTGTATGGATGTCAGCAACAGTCACAGGTGGGGGGAGGGTGGAGGTAGTAGGGGCTTGCTGGATGGGAGATGCCACAGTTGCTAGAAGGCCCAAAGACGAGCGTTTTGCTTTCATAAGGTCCAGAGAAACTCTGCGTTCCAGAAGGGAAATACTGTGATCAATTGCCTCGTTGGTCCGTAAGATGAATTGATCTATAGGTCCGGTGATCTGGGCTACAGCCAGTGCGGTTTTGGTTTTGCTTCTGGTTCTACCAGGCATGGTGGGCATGTGAGAAAACCTATGTACTGAAAGGTGTCGGGTCTGACGATGAGAACCAAGGAGAGTGGCCCGGTCCGGTCTCTACCGGGCAACAACGGGCCCGCCCTTGGCCCGGGCTTCGCCCGGCGTCCCGCCTCGCGTCCCGGGAGACGGAGGTGACGCTGTATGAGCGCCTCCTGGCGCGAAAATGTCGCGGCGTGTGCCGCTAGGGATGCTGGGTCTTGTGGTCTTTTGGCCCTCAGACCGCGCTCCACTCGGCGGCCAAACCCCAAGGTGACAAAGGAGTCGGGCGGCAGGAGGCGGGAGGGCTAAGGCCCAGATTTTGGCGATCCTCGTCGGGCAGATAGACAGCAAAATTCAACAGGAGTCACAAACAGGAAGGGTTGTTGAATGCACAGAGTTCCCCCCCCTCGACCGGGGTGACGCTGTATTTGAGCGCCTCCTGGCGCGCAAATGTCGCGGCGTGTGCCGCTAGGGATGCTGGGTCTTGTGGTCTTTTGGCCCTCAGACCGCGCTCCACTCGGCGGCCAAACCCCAAGGTGATAAAGGAGTCGGGAGGCGGGAGGGCTGAGGCCCAGATTTTGGCGATCCTCGTCGGGCAGATAGACAGCAAAATTCAACAGGAGTCACAAACCGGAAGGGTTGTTGAATGCACAGAGTTCCCCCGCTTACCCGCACTTTAAAAATTTGTCACACCATCTCGCTACTTAACTCTATACTACTCAGTGCTATCCTGGGTAGCGGCATTTTGGGTAGCGCTTTAGCGTTTGGACGACTGCATTTGCCGACCTATTTTAGGAAGGGCAATGCAAGAGCACAGCGCGCACGCAACAGGCGCACCAGAGGCAATCCCGTCTGCGCCCGTCCGCACTCCGACCGCACTCAGCGCCAGCGACGCTGCCCATGCCAGCTATGGTAGGCTAAACTACTCCAAGGAACAACTGCTCAGCATCGGTGAGAGGGCTGCTGAGGGGAAACATCAAGTAGCTCAGCCTCAAGGCAGTGTTGCACTAGAGTGTAGACTGATTAATTGCAGGTCCCTGATAAAACACTATCAGGAGGTGTCAAACATGCTAGAAGACATGGACCGTCAACGAACAACTGACCCGCTACCTCGAGGAGAACAACATCCTGGACCCTTCCCAGTCCGGGTTCCGCAGCAACCACAGCACCAAGACTGCACTCATCGCCGCCACCGATGACATCAAGTCCCTGCTGGACAACGGAGAAACGGCGGCCCTCATCCTCCAGGACCTGTCAGCCACCTTCGACACGGTCTGTCACCACACACTACGAACATGCCTCCACAATGCTGGGATCCAAGAGAAGAACAATAGTTACTTTCCTGTAATCTGTGGTTCTCCAGTATTGGTGTCTTCCATAGATTCACATGCCTGAATCATTCCCCGTCGTCGGAGTGGGAGTACCACGGTATATAAAAAGCAGTAATATGCAATAATATCCTTAGAAAAACTTGGTAATAACCAACCAGGAAGTAAAGTAGCCCAAGCTACAAGAGTAAAAACTTCCACACTCATGACTATCCTAGTCATTATGTATAGACCAAACTGCAGCCAATCAGGCGACAGCACCCACCAGAATGTTCTCCCCAGAGGCTCAGGCTCTCAGATTTTCTCGCACAGGAGTGAAGCTAAAAACATCCTAGCCTAAAGAGCCTCAGAGGGGAGGTGGGCGGGTTGCATGTGAATCTATGAAAGACACCAATACTGGAGAACCACAGATTACAGGTAAGTAACTATTGTTCTTCTCCAGTATTACGGTGTCTTTCATAGATTCACATGCCTGAATCAGAGTAGATAGCAGTACCGAAATAATGCTTGGAAGACGCTATTTGTAACATAAGTTTGTACATAGCAAGTATATACATTCACATAATAAAATGCCAACATTCATATATGCATGAAAAAACTTGCAATCACATGAGAATGCAACCAAATTAGGCATGGAATAAGCGTCTGGAAAGCAGTACAGAGGAGGAGGGAAAACAGAGGCTCATCTTTTCTCAAAAGATTGCGTAGAACTGCTTGACTCACTGACGTATCAGCCTCGCTGGCAGCATCCAAACAATAATGCCTGGTGAAAGTATGTCTGCTGGACCTAGTCGCTGCTCTGCAGATTTGCTGGCAAGGATCTCCAGCGAAAAGAGCAGTCGAGGCAGAAACAGCTCTTGCAGAGTGAGCTCTTGGAATTTTCTGTAAAGGACTTCCAGCTTGAAGATGGCAAAAGTCAATAGCTGCAGAAATCCATCTAGCTATGGTTTGTTTAGACACTGCTTGTCCTTGCCGTATCTTTCCATAGGCAATAAACAGTTGATCGGATTTGCGAATGGCAGAGGTCCTTTGCAAATAGAATTTTCAACTTCTTCTGATGTCAAGGGTATGTAATGCCCTCTCCGCAGGGGATTGCGGATTAGGAAAATACGTCTTTAAGAATACTGGTTCGTTCAGGTGAAAATCCGAAGGCACCTTAGGCATAAACCTTGGGTTTGTACGTAGCACCACAGAATTGAACGTGATTGTAAGATGGGTGAATTGACGATGAAAGTTTGAACATCACCGACTCTTCTAGATGAAGTTAATGCTAGCAAAAGGGAAACGTTCCATGCTAGGAATTTGAACTACACCCTGTGAATTAGCTCAAATGGGTGGCGCATGAGCTGTGCTAATACTACATTAAAATGCCATGATGGAGGCGGACGACGTACAGGAGGAAACATTCTGAATAGTCCCTTAAAGAACTGTTGTGTTCTTGAAGAATAAAGAGAGGTGGACCCATCCTGACGTTACCTTGAAATGGCTGCCAAAAAGACCTTCAACATTGCATAAGATAAGCCTGATCTTGCCAAGTGCAAGAAAAAAGGTAATATCTGGTCCGGCGTTGCATGAAATGGGTGAACCCCAGCAGATTATTGCCAAATGCAGATTCTTTTCCAAGCTGCTAATTTTAGAGAAGCCAGATCCGGATGGCAAATTTGACCATTCTAAATGGAGAGGAGATTCGGTATTGGTCGAAACTGTATTGGATCGCACTCAGAGGAGAAGAAAGTTCGGTAAACCAGTATAGGCGAGGCCACCTGGGGGCGATGAGAATCAAGCGACACGGCTCTTTCTTCATCTTCAGGATAACTCTCGGAACCAACGGTATCGGAGGAAAGGCGTAAGCATATATTTGAGACCAGTTTATCGAAAAAGCCTTCCCCTGCGAGTCCCTGTGGGGATGCCAGCTTGCAAAGAAACAGGCATTTGCTGTTCTTTTTTGTCGCAAAGAGGTCCAGATCGGGATGACCCCACTGCTGGAAGATTCGATCTGCCGTTGGCTGATGAAGTTCCTATTCGTGGTTGGACACCATTGACCTGCTGAGGGTGTCCGCCAGCACATTTTCAACTCACGACACATGAACAGCCAAGAGATTGAACCTGTGTCGTATCACCGAAGCCCATATCTCATGGGCTTCCTGAGATAGAAGAACCAACCTCGTTCTTCCCGGTTTGTTTATGTAATGCATACTTGAAGTATTGTCTGTGCGAACCAATACTGTGGCCCCTTGAATGATTGCACAAAAGGATTTGAGGGCTAAGAACATGGCACCTAGCTCTAGCAGATTGATGTGCCAAGCCTTTTGTTGAGGGTTCCATTTCCCGCTGACCTTCAGCCCTTGAAGATATGCTTCCCAACCCTCGAGGGATGCGTCTGTGGTGATTGTGTAATTTGGCGCTTCTTGAAGGAAACGCACACACCTTCTACAAATTTCTTTCTTGGACCCACCAAACCAAAAGGCCTCTTGCATCCGAGGAGTGATTTGAATGAGATCTTCGATTGAACTGGAGACCTGCAACCACTGCTTGTCTAGCTCCTCTAGCAATTTGCTCATGTGTAATCTGTAGTTGGGAACCAACGGGATGCAGGTGGAGGCTGTGGCCAGGAATGTCTTTGAGGATCTACTGAAACAGACTTTTTTGTACGTAGAAGAAACACCAAGTGGGAGCTGCAGGCCCGTTGTTCGTGTGAGACAAACACCCTTGCTAGGTTTGTATTGATTGATGCTCCGAGAAACGTTCATATCGGAGCTAGTACTAGTTGGGACTTGTCATGATTTATTGAAAACCAGGTTTTGAAACAGTGACTGACAAGTCTGGGGGTGCTGGACTGCTTGTAAGTAAGAGCGAGCCCTTATTATACAATTGTCTGAGTAATGATACATTTGTATGCCTTGCAGACGTAGATAGGCTGCCACTGGTGCCAGGATGTACGTAAAGACACGTGAAGCGGACTGAAGTCCAAAAGGTAGGACTTTAATTGAAAATGTTTTGTACCTATTGTAAAGCGTAGCCACTTCGTGTGCTTAGGAAGGATTGGCACATGAAAATAGACATCCTGGAGGTTGAGAGTAGTTCTAAAGTCGTTCTGGCATAAGAACTTTAGGACTTTCTTGAGGTACAACTTTTATAAAGTTTGCGCAAAGATCTAAAATCATGCGCTACTTTCCTGATTTGCTTGTTGATGAGGAACTGAGAGTAAAGCCTAAAGCTGTTGGAGATTCGGAACCACTCCGATGGTCCCTGTTTGTATCCATATAGACACTTGTGCAAACGACTCCCGTAGATGAGAAGGTGGAGGTCCCTTTGGAGGTGTAGAAAGAGGGAATTTGACAAATTCTAGAGTGTGCCCTGGGGCATGACGTTTAAAAACCCAACGGTCCTCTGTCACCTTTGACCAATAAGAATAAAAGTGAGATATTAGACCCCGACGTCTTTGGAGGGAATAAAGGTGGGTTCAAGGTAATCTATTGTTTCTTAGAAGAGTTGGCTCGGCTGTACGATGATTTTCTATATAGGACACCTGTTGGTACTTTGCCCATGTGACTGCGTTTGCTTTGAGTAACGCAGTTGGTTCTGATTGTAGGAGCCAATACTGGATGGAACTCCCTTGAAAAAAGGACATGGATCTACGTCCTCGGCACCACGAAAAGGCTGCGATTCTATATTCAGAGGGTGCGGGCAGTATCTGTGTCCTTTAAGATGGTCTGCAGTGCCTCATCAACATGCTGGCCAGAAGGTATCCTCAATCAAAAGGCAAGTGAAGTATTGAAGTCTGAACCTCCTTGAGAAAGACGTAGCATTGAAGCAAAAAAATTTCTTTGCCAGACTGCCCCTATTGCGAGCTGTCAAAAACCTGTACACGCAATGTCCGCTGCACAGCGTATTATTTCTGATGCACCTCTCTCTCTCTCCCTCTCCCTCCCTCCTGCAGGATCTTCAAAGCGTGAGGCTTGGAGGGTTCTGGAATAAGTTCTACTAGCGCCAACATGTCAGAGCACATCTGGCGACGAGGCCAACTGTCAAAGAAATTTACCATCGACGAAACTCCCAGTGGTCGACGAGCCTGCAGTCGACAAGAGGGCACTGTCCTCGACGAATGCCAGGAGGCGTTGTCGTTGCAGAGCACTAGTGACGGCAGAGATTGTCGTCAGAGAGTACATCGACCGTATCGTCGACAAGCTGGCACATTTTAACGTAGAAAAGTGCGCAGAGTGAGTCTAGACGCCTGAGAGTAAATCTCGTGGACGTGGGAGGCACAGACTCAAAGAAGGCCAGAGACCCCTTCATTGTGATGTTACTTCACCTGGTGAAGTAGAGGAGAAGCATCACTTAAAAACCTTAATGTGCAGGTCAAACGAAAAAATCATCCTACATCAGAAGGGGGTATAGTCCAAGCACAAGACCAACCCCTTCTCCTCCTACCATGTCAGAGACAGGCAGAGTGCTGGTCCATATACTCTTCATGAGGGTTCACAGGAAAAAGGTCTCAGCTTTCCACAAGTGACGCAGTGTCTGAAGGTAGACTTCATGTAAGCAGACATTACAAAACTGTAATATTATGAAGAAAGAGTTGAAGAAAAATTAAGAAAATTGAAGAAAACTGAGCAGAGCTCAGGGAGACTCCCTTCACACAACGTGCGGTAGAAAATCTGAGAGCCTGAGCCTCTGGGGAGAACATTCTGGTGGGTGCTGTCGCCCGATTGGCTGCAGTTTGGTATATACATAATGACTAGGATAGTCATGAGTGTGGAAGTTTTTACACTTGTAGCTTGGGCTACTTTACTTCCTGGTTGGTTATTACCAAGTTTTTCTAAGGATATTATTGCATATTACTGCTTTTTATATACCGTTGGACTCCCACTCCGACGACGGGGAATGATTCAGGCATGTGAATCTATGAAAGACACCCTAATACTGGAGAAGGCCCTGGACTGAATCACCTCCTTCCTCTCCGGCAGAACACAGAGCGTCCGCCTTCCCCCCTTCTGCTCCAAAGCCACCAAGATCATCTACGGCATACCCCAGGGCTCATCCCTCAGCCCAACTCTGTTTAACATCTACATGGCACCGCTCGCCCACGTCGCCCATCGGCATGACCTCAACATCCTCTCCTAATGACACCCAGCTGATACTCTCCCTCACCAAGGACCTCCACACCGCCAAAACCAACCTTCACAAAGGAATGAAGGCCGTTGCTGAATGGATGAGGAACAGCCGACTGAAGCTGAACTCTGACAAGACGGAGAATCTCATCCTGGGATCCAACCCTTCGGCCTGGGACGACTCCTGGTGGCCGACCGCATTGGGAACTGCTCCAACACCCACCGACCACGCACGCAACCTAGAGGTCATCCTCGACTCCACCCTCTCCATGACTAGACAGGTCAACGCCGTCTCCTCCTCCTGCTTAAACACCCTCCGCATGCTCCGTAGGATCTACAAGTGGATCCCCACTGAAGCGAGAAGAACAGTCACCTAGGCCCTCGTCATCAGTAGGTTGGACTATGGAAACGCCCTCGACGCAGGAGCCTCGGCCAAACTCATGAGACGGCTCAAACGCATCCAAAACTCCTCTGCACGCCTGATCCTCGACATCCCTCGCCGTAGCCACATCACACCCCACCTGAGACCTGCACTGGCTCCCGGTCAACAAGAGGATAACCTTCAAGCTCCTCACACACGCACACAAGGCACTCCACAACACCGGACCAACGTACCTCAACAGCCGACTCAGCTTCTACACCCCCACCCGCAAGCTCCGCTCCGCCGACCTTTCCCTTCGCTACAGTCCCCCGCTTCCGAAGAGCGACCTCAGGCGGCAGATCGTTCTCCCACCTTGCCGCAAAGACCTGGAACACCCTCCCCATCCACCTACGGCAGACCCAAGACCTGATGACCTTCAGAAAACTCCTCAAGTCCTGGCTTTTCGAGCAGTAGCAGCATTCCCCACCCCAGCGCCTTGAGACCCTCACGGGTGAGTAGTGCGCTTTACAAATGATATGATTGATTGATTGATTTGGATGTATTATTTCTTACAGAGACATCGACTAGCAATGACTCCCTAGTAGAGCTAGGCCTCGCCTGTCCAGACGGCTACAAGATCTTTCACAAACCTAGGGCCTCTGGAAGAGGAGATGGAGTTGGGGTGATATTTAAAGAAAGATGGAATTGTCTGCTATTGACCTCTAGGCCTAAATACTCAGTACCAAGAACTGGCTGATACCATTGATGCCCTGACCCTTCCACATTCCAGAATGATGCTACTAGGGGATTGTAACCTGTGGGATAACGGGACCCTATGGAATTACTTGAGAGACTTGAGGCAAACTTGTGGGAACCTCAGTCTATATCAGTTAGTACGACGACCTACCCATCTAGGAGGACATGTGTTGGACTTACTGTTTGCAAATCAGACAGACGGAGGTGATCAGTGTATTGCCTCAAAGCTGGACTGATCACTCATTAATCCATTTTAGGACTATTATGCCTAATGTAGCGAATAACAACAACCGCTCAGTGACTCACCGCAAGGGGAGAGACTGGGTGAAATTATTAACAAGCATTGGAAATGCAATAGGTCTCGCACCATTAGAGTTAGTGCTTTTAGAATTGTTTATGGGTTTTTTTGGTAAATGTTTAGCATTTTTGTTTACTGTAGCCAATGCTAAAGAATTACAAATAAAAAAAGCCATAAACATTTCTAAAAGCTCTAACTGAAATGGTCTGAGACCTATTGCACTGTGTGAGGGTGAGGTGTTGAGGGTGAGTGAGGGTGAGTGAGGGTGAGTGAGGGTGAGGTGTTGAGGGTGAGTGAGGGTGAGTGAGAGTGAGGGTGAGTGAGAGTGAGGGTGAGTGAGAGTGAGGGTGAGTGAGGGTGAGGGTGAGTGAGGGTGAGGGTGAGTGAGGGTGAGGGTGAGTGAGGGTGAGGGTGAGTGAGGGTGAGGGTGAGTGAGGGTGAGGGTGAGTGAGGGTGAGGGTGAGGCGTTGAGGGTGAGGTGTTGAGGGTGAGTGAGGGTGAGGGCGAGTGAGGTGTTGAGGGTGAGTGAGGGTGAGGGTGAGTTAGGGTGAGGTGTTGAGGGTGAGTGAGGGTGAGGGGGAGTAGTTGAGGCTGAGTGAGGGTGAGTGAAAGTGAGGGTGAGTGAGGGTGAGGGTGAGTTGCGACTCTGGAATCTTTAGTCGTTATAAAAGGCCCTGCATTATCATGCACGCATATAAAACACTTCTCGTCTCAACAACGGTGCCTACAGAAACAGCATCGAAAGCAGAGCACAGCTACACCTCCCCTACAGATGAAAAACATATGCATATTAAGCCAATTGTTATTACCTTCTTGAAATGGTCTCACTCGTAATGAAGGGAGAAGCGCAAAGCACATTTTGGACACAAGGAATGTAGCTTTAGTTTTCTGTAAGCGACTGCAAACAGAGGGTGAAAAAAAAGCAGGCGTTGTTTGCTCTGACCTCATGACCTCTGACCTCATGGGTAATGTGTACAGTGTGCGTGTCATGTTTCCCGAGCTGGGAATGTTACAACATTTCACGAGTACAGCAAGTCTCAGGATGTCTGCCGCTTTGTGCAAGAAGTGGCTGAATTTAAGGATACCTTAGCTTAATACACCGGCTCACTTGACCCGAATGATGATTTATCCCAGATTTCCACCTCAGCTTCACTGCTGTTGCTAAACTTTCCCGACATAAACACGAAGTAGATTACAATTGAGAGAATTACCATTTGGTGACATGGGAGTGAACTTTTCATTTGAGACTTCTTATGAGATTTCGTTTTTAAAATAATAATACTTTACAGTACTATATACGCTGTGCCCAACAAATGGTGCAAGAGTTTTTTGATGACTTAAAAAGAAGGCGTATCAGCGTTCTGAAACAAAGCATGCATAGTCTCGGAACTTGCCAATATTAAGGCACATGAGGTCTGCACTCACGACTCTCTAAGAATTCGATGAAAAGTCCATTGGCAGAGTACCCTTATGAACATGCGAGAATGGAGTGAGAGGAAAAATACATTGAGTGGAAAAGACGACAGAAAGCAAGGACTGGGCGAGAAGGGAGGGGGGAATGCCAGTAGGAAGGGAGGGGGTGACAAATGGTCAGCATTTGGAGGCTGCTTTGATGTTCTCAGAGGCCATGCGGCTCACGGAGAAGATCAAAGCGGCAGAGAGGAGGGGCTGGGGAGAGAACGGGCACAGTGAGGTGAGAGGACAGAGGGAGCCAGAGATTGGGAGGAAGGATGCCGAGGGAGGCGGGGCTGGCAGAGTGAAGCCAGAGTGGGTACACACGCATCTATGCATCTTCCAGGGGTGTGCCTGGAAGTATGTATATTGTATATTGTTTAATTTATGTTGGCTGACTATTGGTTTCACATAGACAGAAAGGCGTATGGTTGGTACTGCGCCACATTTCTGTCTGAACAGTGAGTTTATTTTTAGAAAGGCAGTGTTATCCAGAAATACATCTAAATTAACAGGTTAGTATACGGTTAGAAGACGAAAATGCAGCTCGTAGGATTTAAGTTATACAAAAGTGAGCAGAGAACGCAAGCAATTAAAAGGGACTGTCATCACGAAGAAAAACGGAACGTGCATATAGCTTTAAGTTATGAGACGATTACACGCGCCAAATGGATCGGCGTCAAAGTTAGGGTAAGGGGTGCTTTGAAGGCTTATGCCCCTGCAAAGGGGGGCGGCAAGCATCCGTAGTTGCGGAGATTGCACGCCAGTTTAAAACGGCGTCCGCAAGAAAACTTACTCGTTAGGCTGATGCCCCTGCTTCTAGTCTCCCTTCGACGTCATGGTTCTCGGGTTGAATCCCAGTGGTAACCACAGCCGCGGGAACCCGGTAGTTAAAGAAACCAACCCGGAAGTGGGAACAAAAGAAATCAAGTGTTCATTAGCTATCCCGCGTTTAAGATTTTTATTGTTATGAAGTAAGCAAAAAACAGGTAAAAAAGGGAAAATACTGATTTAAAATGGCTAAAGCAGTTGGACAGGGTTGTATGGTTTAGAAGGTCCTGCGGGAGGGAAAGGAGAGGTCAGGGAGGCAAGCGCAGTGCGAAGCACAAGGTGTAACAGAGAAAGTTGGTCTAAGAACTCAAGGGCTCATGATTCCTAAGTGAGATCTAAGGTAAGCAGCTGGTGGGTAGTCTACGGGAAGGACTGACCAACCGGGGTGGTCGCAGTTGGGATGGTAAAGGATGTGTAGTGGCGATTGGAACCGAGGTACATAAATGTAGGAGCTCGTATCCTGCTCTACCTGGGTACTATGGTACGTAAAGGTACTTGTGTAAATGTTTGGTCTAGTGCCCCCATAGTTATCTGGGGGTATTCAGATCGTGTGACAAATTGAGTGAAAAAAGGGGAGGGGGGGAGCGCTTGAATGGTGCGAAATGATCTGGGACGGCCAGCTCGAGTGACATGCCCAGAGGCACAACAGTGTAATACGGGTGGGCACGTGTTATTTGCTTGAGGCGGGCTGGGGGGGGCGCGTGCACTTGAAGGTGCTGGACAGACAGTCAAGGGCTGGATTGTAGCGAACGCCAGCTGTAGGGGCGCAAGCTGGGAAAGGAGGCGGGGGGGTTGGAAGAACCCTGCTCAAAGCACTACGGTTGGCAGGAATTGCACAATTACAGGAGGTCACGGCTGGTCACACCTGAAGGATTGAAGGTTTTCTGAATTATTAGGAGCAATCATGCGCGGTAGGGGTAGGGGTGTCTTCGAGTCAATCTGGAGGAAAAAGGAAAGGGTTGTAAGAGAGTGCCGGGGTACTCGGGTGGTTGCAAAGGGTATACCGGTAACAATACTAACTTGCCGAATGCACAAGACGTGGTCGGTGAATCGAGCACTGTCTTAGTACGTTTCCTGTAGTGGCATTTGAGGCGTCCGGGGGTTGGGGGCAGAACCTGCGGGAGGAAGGGACGAATTAGCAGAGGACGGAGAGCAGTGGGCCGTAGTCAAGGACTTACAGGAGCCTGTGACCGGAGGACATACCTGATCGGATTGTGGCTCGGGTACAGAGTGAATCTGGCAGCCGATCGGGTTTGGATGGCTTTCTGAAGGGTGGGCCGTCAGTGATACAGAACCAGGAAATAGCTGATCACAGGGGCTGTGACGTGTATGGAGGGAGCCAATCGTAGCGCGGAAGGGGGCGGGAACAAGACGGAGGGACGGACAAGACGGAGGGAAGAGAGGGGAGGGGGGAGGAGAAATGCGACACGGCGGGAAGGGGAGGGGGCGGAGCGGGTAAACCAAGACGGACGTGCACGCGCTTTTAAGCTCAATGCGCATGCGCATTGAGCTTAAAAGTCACGGGCACTGCAAGGAATCGCCACGATTCCTTGCAAGTTGGGAAAAGAGTGGATAAGTCCCAATACTCTCGCTTGCTCGATGCGCATGCGCATCGACAGGCGAGACCTAAAAAGTAGACCAGACTCAATATTCTCAAATCAGACTTTTTTGTTTTTGATGACCCGGTGGAAAAGAAACATCAAACCTACAGTAATCACATTACTAATACGCTGGACATATGTGCCCCTATAAAACAAATTAAGAATTAAAGGAAGCGATCAGCCCCCTGGCAGAGTGAGGAGTAGAAACTTCTGCGAATCACATGTAGACAGGCTGAGAGGAGGTGGCGAAGGCATTACTCAGAAGTAGATAGGAAAGAGCTGAAAGCAGCACAGACCCAATATAAAGAGACTATCGCCAAGACCAAAGCACTCTTCTTTGCCAAAATCATCTTACATGCGCCAAACAGTACAAAAGCCCTCTTCAATATCATAAGGGATCTTTCTAGCCCTGCCTGCTCGGGCAATAAAGAGGTTGGATTGCAGAAATTATGCACTGAGATTGCCACCCATTTCGAAGAAAAGATTGCCAAAATTGTTGGAGGTTTCGATCCAGGTATTATTAGCTTCCGGGAGGAACTACCCTAGACGCTAATTGAGGAAACCTGGGCAGAAACATCTCTGGAACATTTTCTACACCTTACCAAGGAGCTGTTCTATAGCTGTGCTCAAAGTGTTTCATCTGGGTCCCCTCTAGACCCCCTCCCTCATAAGATCCGGAAGGAATATGGGCAAGAACTACTCCCTTGGATGCAACAGATTTGTTGTCAATCCTTAGAAGACGGGGTAGTACCAGAGGCTTGGAAGCAGGCAGTGGTAACCCCCCTGCTTAAGAAACCCTCTCTGGATCCCCCAAACCCGGCAAACTTCAGGCCCATATCCCTTCTGCCCTATCCTATAAAAATACTGGAAAAGGTGGTCAGCAAGTCATTATCAGGTTACCTTGAAGAGAACAACCTGCTGGACAGGGATCAGTTTGGTTTTCGCCCAGGACATGGGAAGGAAAAAGCCTTGGCAAATTATCCATACTGGATAATTTGTGAATGTGTGCCGACAATGGCAATTCATCTGTTCTAGTGTTACTAGACATGTCGGCCACATTCCACACAGTGAGCCATGGGGTGTTGTTGGGTAGGCTGGAACGAATAGGTGTGAAAGGCCGAGCTCTGAAGTGGCTGTAATCGTTTCTTTCGGAGAGACATCAGATGGTAACCATAACTCAGTTTGCCTCCGCTAAGTCTCCGGTACGACACGGGGTGCCACAGGGTTCAGCAATAGCCCCATTCTCTTGAATATATATCTACGCCCGCTGATCCCCATTATAAAATTATTTGGGATTGACCTGGTAAACTATGCTGACGACACCCAATTGGGGTTCACCCTGGAAGGGATGCAGGCAGTGACCATGGATACCTTTCAGGAATGTATGCGTCAGACTGCCGGTTGGCTCAAAGTAAATTCTTTGCAGTTCAACGGGGGAAGACAGAGGTGGTATACTGCTCCACTGCCAAAAGGGTACAGCATTTGCAGCTAGAATTTGAACTCACTCCTGGGGATGACATCTGGCTCCAGTTAAGACCGTGCGTAACCTGGGCGTCTTGATTGAGGACAGCCTTCAAATGACGTCACAGGCCAATAAAACAGTCAGTGTCTGCTTCGCTCTACTGAAGGCATTGCGACAGATACTTCCACTGTTGCCTGAGGAGACAAGACCCCTGGTAGTGAGGAGCATAATTCTATGTAGACTACTGTAACTCCCTGTATCTGGGAGCCCCCCAATACAGCTTACAGGGGCTGCAGAGAGTCCAGTCTATAGCGGCAAAGTTGGCACTAAACAGGCAACGCAGATCCTCCACCACACTGGCTTTGAAAGACCTCCATTGGCTTCCCATCAAGGAGAGAATCTGCTTCAAATCTCTGTGCATGGTGTTCAGAGCGGTACATGGTACGCGACCCATCCCTATGCAGGAGAGATTTACATGGTACAAGCCCATAAGACATCTCCGCTCCTCGAGCGCCTATCTGGTAACAACTGCTAAATTCAAGAAGTCCAGGATGGGAGGTGGAGCGTTTGGCATAGCTGCCTCACGCCTCTGGAACGACTTCCCCTTGAGTATTAGACAGGTGACCTCCCTGCTATGTTTCAGAAAGAGTCTGAAAACATGTTTTTTCCCAAGGAATGAGATCAATGCCTCCCATTTATATTCAGGCCCGTTGCGTGCTATTGTCATATGTTAAGTTGCAGGGCCAGGATACCCTTAGGGTGACAGTTTGCGCTATACAAGTACTGCATACATACATACATACATACATACATGACCTCACTTTGCAGCACCCAATCCATCAGACCATTTATGAAGCATCTGCATCTTTAAACCACATAAGGTAGAAAACAGATCCTGAAAACTGCCTGGGATAGTTGGCAGAGCACAGACAGTGGTCAAGGCCTGTGCACAAGGAGCGGGCAACCATAATAGATCTTGTGGCAAAAATCTTAAATTCACATCTTTTGAAGTTTTATTCTGGGTGCTGCCTAAAGGGTAGACATCAGAGATGTGGAAGTGGGAGAGCAATGGTTAAGAGTACCAGGATAAATAGGAATGGAATGTTTCTTTCTTTTCTACAGCAGAAACATGCCTTAAAACTAGGATTAGATGCAAAGCAAAGTATCAGATCTTTGGTATATGTTTTCCAATAGCAAAAAAGCCCCACTTACAGGAAAAGGCATCAGAAGCACATATATTACTAGTCAACATTTATCAGGAAAAAGAAATTGCACAAAGACCCCATGTTCAAGAAGAAAGACATGCTTCTTGTGGTTCGATGGCTCCTTAACAATGTTTCAAATTTCTGGTTCATATAAGTTAGGAAAATGTACTGTCTTCTGTCTAATTAGTTGTACTTCTAGGTAGAATGACCACTATCTTTCATTCTACTACTCATGCTAATTTGACCGCTGCACGAGAGTTCGGAAAGCAAATGTTGACTCTCATCCATACTTCCCCTAGCTCATATCCAAAGCACTCAGAAGCTACCTTTTGGTAGTTTACAATACTGCAGAAATCCCTCAAATTAAACATCACCAATTCATACCCCAACTCTCCACAAGCTCAAATGAATTTAGTTACATTTGTTAATTGGCAGAAACCCATCGTCCCCCCGCCTACACTATTGCACAGAAAAAATAATTTCCCAATTCACATCTAGGTGATGGCTAAGTGCTACTGGCTGGTATCATTGGTTTTTCCATGGCTTTATTAAAGGCGTCCTGCATATGCAGCCCAATACAGTCTGATCCCAATGTACACCGTCAAATATCTGCAACCATGATCTTCAAAACCTGCAAATATCATGGAGAACGCACTTACAATCAACACATGGTCCCAACATGGACTAAAACGCTCCATCTCAGGAAACCAACTGAAGTGACTGCAATTAAAAAAGTACAAAAGGTTGAAGACATGCCGAGTAAAGGGATGCACGTAGAATCTGCATTACCACCACAGAATAGGTTCAAACTTAGATTTGAGGAAACTCATATCCTCAAGAAGCAACTTTCCCAGGACCCACTACTCTCTGTGCCATGTGAAGCGAAATCCCTTGCCCTCTCCTCTCTTACGGGCAGTCTTGAATCATCGTCTATGTCTCATATACAGCATCCTGCTGCTTACTACATAAGTTTACACTATTTGCGTCAATGTTTAAGTTTCATAAATAAAAACTGCTTCCTTGTTTGAAATGAGCTAAGCATTGTATGGCTTTTTTGTTTAGAACTCAAGACAGTGGACTCAAAAAATGTACATACCTGAACACAGCCAGCTAACATCTCATACAGAATATGAGCACGTTTCTTCATCACCCGGACATCTACCATTGTGGAATCAGCACACTGACCATTCTGGATTGGATTTATGAAACGATTCCTGAACTCCTTCACAGAACCAAGTAAATTTTCCTTAATGAAGTTAACCATGCAGTGATCTGGGTAGAAACAAATGTTGATGAGCTAATATTATTGACAAAAGTGAAAAAAATACAAGCTACAGATTTTAAACATGCTGTTGAACTTATTGCAGAAAAAAACGTTTTTGTTAACCTTTGCAGCATTCAATTTTCGTATCAATATTGATGGACCCCTCACCACACTCAAACTGCTATTGCAGTCTGCATGAAATGGTGCAGACAAAAGTGAAAACGCAATGTGGCACACCTCCTTTGTGCCATGCCAGCAGACACTGCATTCAATATATGCAAGTAAACCCAACAGCAGGCCTTACAGCCCTAAGGCAGGGTGTATTATACATTACATGTGCTGGTACATATGCAGAAGCAGATATGCCCCTTTGATGTCGATTCCTAGACAATGCAAGTGAACAGGGAAGCCATCTTATGTATATGCACAGGGCACAGGTTATCACAAGTTCCCCAGCTACCTGATGGCTTCACTAAAGCCAAAGATGTTTAGTATCAAACATCTTGCATTAATAAACTCACACTGATTCCAGTGATGGAAATATCAATACATGCACCCAGAGGGGATCATAGAGGTACCCCCTGAAACCTACCAGCCCACTAGTGTGCTGGCTGACTGGTGCAGTACAGCCTGCCAGAAAATGTATGCTTCTGACCCCCTAGGAGATGAGAGCCCCACTTCAGAGGTCAGAAACACTACCTGTTCTAAACAGGATAGCTAGTAATCAGCATACCAAAGTCAGAAGCTTCAAAGCCTTTACCGCCTTTGAATTGCAACCCCAGCATCCCCCTGACCTGGGAGATGTCACCCATGCTCGAGGCCCATAGTATGTGAGTAGGCAGCCGCGGCCCATGCAGGTAAGAGTCCTCATCGAAATCCTCCCCCACCCTGCCCCACCACTCTTACCTGCACAGGCTATGGCTGTGAGTAGGCGTGGAGACCCCCAGGTCAAACACATCCCAAAGGTGAGCTGCTGATGTGCCCCACTCTAGGAAAATTCCACCACCTTGGTGATGGGAGAATTTAGGAAACTGGGACAGGGTTATGCGCTCTTTAAACAGGAAGTGGTCATATCAGGGGCGTAGACCCGGAGGTTAGTTAGCCCATTGATTACTACTCTCCACTTTCCTAAATTTTGTATTTAGGGAGCCCCTTGAACCCAGAACTTCAGATTCCACTGGCTAAAAAGAAGAAGAAAAGCCGATCCCCACAAAATAGACTCGACAATTGCAAATACCCGCTCGTCCTGAAGCTATGCACCCTCCACAAACTCTGAAAAGTTGCCAGCACTTTTGCCAAGCAGCCAGTATCTCCCTAGGAGTAGAGGAGCTACTCATGTGCATCCTGAAGGCACAGACCGGGAAGTCTGGTTTAAAGAAGCTGCTGTCCACCGAGCAGTAGCCGCCCAGGCGAAGGTCAGTGCACTCAATGTCAGATCAGTCTTCCTGCCAAGCTTGAAGATGCCAGGACCTCCATTAGCCTTCCTGCACCAATACCTGCGGTAACTGACCCTTGCAGCACCCAAAGCTTGTTTGAAGACCAGCCCGGACACCAACACCACATAAGATGACCAGCCAATGAGGGACGTCGGCACCGCAGAGGCCAGCACTGAGAGTGGGGCAGTTGTCCTGTTTGTCCCCTTTGCAGGTTCCGACTGACCACAGTGAGCACCATGACGCACGACAGCCAGCCAGCCAGCCAGCTACAACCACTCTGCACTCTGGCCTAGGAAAACAGACCGCTTTCCCCATGATCCCAAGACCCTCATCACCGGAGTTCCCCTTTGGGAGCTCTCGGACTTGTCCCCAAGTCCCTCGTTGCCGCTTACCAAGAGTGCCCCCCTTCCTTTCTACCACATAGCGCACAAGGCTACCAACCTGTCCAGCACCTCTGCACCCAGACTCACCAGGGCAGATACAACTATCAGCTGGTGGAACTTTGGTCCTTTGGTTCTTGTCCGAGTTGTGAGTGCTGCTAGCGCGAATGTTTGATTTTTAAAAATAAACCTGGTCCTGCACTTTTGTTGATTTTAAAACCTCGCTGCCTATTTCGCACTGTTTAAAACTTTACTTGGTCCTTGCACTAGGCACTTGCTCCAGGCTCGTGTGCTCGGATCCCGGTCCACCACAGCTGACGCTGCTTGAGTGGAGGGCGGACACACACAGCCTGACACTCCCCCTGGCACGCCCGACGCTTCGGCTAGACGGCAGGCGGAGCATTATTTAATCGGCAAGCAGAGAGCGCGCAGCCGAGTATTGAGTGCTGCTAGCGCGAATGTTTGATTTTTAAAAATAACCTTGTCGTGCACTGTTGTTGATTTTAAAACCACGCTGCCTATTTCGCACTGTATAAAACTTACTTGGTCCTTGTACTAGGAACTTGCTTCAGGCTCGTGTGCTCCGACCCCGGTCCACCACAGCTGACGCTGCTTGAGTGGAGGGCGGGCACACACGGCCTGACACTCCCCCTGGCACACCCGACGCTTCGGCTAGGCGGCAGGCGGAGCAGTATTTAATTGCCATGAACCGACCACGCAGCGGGCGCGCCAAAGGTAAGCCCGCCTGCACCCGTCCGCGCCGGATCAGGCCCAGGGCCCAGCACTGCGGCACCCAAACCTTTGATCTCCCCATTTTGCCTCCCTGCTCTCATTCCATCTCCATTGGGGAATCTCGCAGCCACTGCCTCTACTGCTCGTACAGGCTCTCAACTCATAAGCCCCGCCACCCCACTCACCTTGCAACCAACATGGCCCTGCTAAACTGCAGGTCCCTGCCCAAACATGCTCTTGAAATATCCATGCTCCTACAAAATCACCACCTCGAGGTTCTGTTTCTGACAGAAACGTGTCTCTCGCCAGACTCTGACCCAGGCATCGTCCAGGCTCTGCCCCCGGGCTTCCTGATCCAACGCCTTGACCGGCCGAAGGGTAAGGGAGGAGGAATAGCAATAATATATAAAGACCATTTTTCCTGCCGCCTCCGCGACAGCCCCATCTCAGACTGCGAAAGCGTCTATTTTGCCATTCAACTCTCCAATCTGAACTCCCTTTCTGGGAACCTCATCTACCGTCCTCCAGGCACCTTTGGGCAATTCTGCAGTTCTCTCTTCGAAAGCTCCCTCGCCTTGTCCAGTACTCTTCCCAACTTCACTATCCTAGGAGACCTGAACATCCATTTCGACAGCCCCGAAGGCAACCTAGCAACCGAATTGGCACTGGATCTCGCTGCATACATCACCACCTCGGAAATCGCCTACCCACTCATACATTGGGTCACCTCTTAGACCCTATTTTCTCTAACATTTCCGATCTTAAAGTTCTGGCACCTATCCCCGTGCCCTGGTCAGACCACTTCCTAGTCCCGTTCAACTGGCGGATTCCCGCCATTCCCCGCTCCAGACCTGCGCCCAGCACGCTCGTACGCCCCTGGTCGAAACTTGCCTCAGAAGAGTGGAGACAACTCCTGGAGCTCTCCCACCCTACACTTGACCCCGACCCTGTACTAGCAGACACCAAGTTCTCGGCGTGGATTGAGAACTCCCTGGACTTAGTTCACCCGAAAAAATCTGCCCCCAAACCAGAGAGAAAGACCACATCCCCCTGGTTCACTAAGGAAATTCGCCTCCTAAAAAAATACTGCAAAAAATCAGAAAAAAAATGGAGGAAAGATTTTGACTCCCCCAAAAAAGCAAGAAAACAAGCACTCTATCCTAAACTATAAAAAGGCCCTCAAAATCACTCAGGCCGCCTTCTTCAAAGAAAAAATCAGAACCTCCAACTCTTCCATTTTCCGCATCGTGAAAAAACTCCTTAAAACTCCAGACCCCCCTAATCCCTTGGATCCCTCCAATCACGGCTGCAACGAGCTAGCCGAATTTTTTGGCAACAAAATCCAAAATATTCTTAAGCTCCTCCCTCCCAATAAACCTGACTACTCTTCAGAACCGCCCTCCTCAGTGTCTCTATAGTACTGAGAGAAAGGGGTCCCAGTGTGGAATCAGCAATTAACACAAAGTATTCAAAATTAGAAACACAATGAATTAATCTACACTGTTTTTATTCACAATATAGATATTTGTTAGATATAGTATCTGACAATAAACATTCAAAAGGTTGTATGGCGCCCCAGGGGGAAAAAGGGGGAAGTGTTAAGGTGAGGATAGTGTGGATAGGGAATCGTGACAATAAATCAACCAAATAACGAGGACGCATTTGTATGTCAATTTGAATATACACAAACAAAAGACCATAGGTTCAATACATCACTAGATCAGAGTCATGCTCCGCATAATACATTAATGTTATAGTTTTGGCGTGAAGCTGATAGACCGAGAACAATTGTCGACGTTTCGACCCTCAAATTGTTGCAGGAATTACTTGTACCCTTGCTGTGGGGTCTTCATCAGGACAGGGTGCAGGGCAGGCAACCTATTCAATATATATCACAAAGGTTACTTAAATTTAATTAAACTCCTGATCATGAGTCACAACATGAGTAATTGAAATAGCACACAATTAAGGGTAGAGCATACCAAATCAATTGATGCTCGTCTTCTATTTAATGGATGGAATACCTCAACTGGTGAGAGCTTCGAATCCTAAGATTAAGAGATGGAAGAATTTATTAAAGGATTTGTATTATGCTAAATGGAGTGTTAAGAGACTTTGCGAGACCCAGAGGTCTAGAATTAAAAAGACAAATATATCAAAACTGGCATTGCTTTATAATTGGAATTAGCAGTTCAGCCCAACAACAATACATGTATAATGAGTATTGACTCACAGTGAGGACGGGCGTTTGCGGTGGAATCGAATCAGGGCCCGGGGACGGTGGACAAGGGATGGAGAATAATTGAAAATCTGAGGAGAAAAGTACGATTTAGAGTTTGGCAAAGGGGAGCATAAACGAGTTCAAAACGGACGGTAAATGTAACAGCTTACCCGAAGGTAGACTTGTGCTGTTCAGATCCCCGTAGGATTGTAGTGAAGGAAACCAACTTGGCACCATCTGGGGAGAAATCGTAGGAACCCAGGATATCGTATTAGTAATGATGGAACCCTGAGTATGGACTGCAGAGTGCCGTAAGTGTGTTCGAATTTAACACTTACCGATGGCAGAGTAAATCTGGCGTCTCGTCTGCTCGCGTCGGCAATGGCGAACGGAGCTACCTGTTGTGGCAGTAACTAGGGCAACTACGTCACGTGACCGCAAGGTTGCGTGTGAACAATGCAAACAGACTATTAACAGCAAACAATCGGGAGATAGAGCGATTGATGAACACTGCTAATGTCTTAAGAATTATTATCATGGTCGCAGTATAAGAGAATAATTGCGGAACAACTAATTGAAGAAGTCTTTTGGTATTACATTATCCTGTGATGACACTATAGACCAATATTCGGACTGAATTGTCAATCATTCATGAGTTACTGGAGTGCGCATTTGGAGGGGAAGAGTGCCGATTACAGTAATAATCAACTGATGGTAAACAGGCACAGTGTGAGTTACCTTAAACAAAAGTATAACATCGGAACACAGAAAAGAACAATGCTGATGAATCAACCGGAAAAGACATATTCGATTTCCAACACTTGATCATGGCAATAATAATAACTCTTCATGGGAAAATCAAAGCACAGTATATATATATCGGTAATCACAGGACAGTTGCAGATAACCTATAGAAAACCATATATACACGTTATCAATCTTTTTATAGCGTACCTGTCATATGATGGTAAGGCCATTTTCTAGCAGAACGGGTTACATGGAACATGCCAAATACCCAATGTGTCAGTAATTGGAGGAATACGTGCACATCGAACCTCATAAGACAACTTAAGATCACCTCTTAGGGAGCATAAGCGTGCGCCTCATTCAAACTTTGGCGTAACTCTCACAAGAGGGTATAGGCCAATTCTTGTAAGATAAAGTGGGTCATCTCACCTCATTAGCCCCTTTCCAGATAGATAACCCTAAGAGTAGATTAGGGCAAGGTCGCTAATTGGGAGAAGGAACTGTCATGTTCATTGAGGCCATTAAGAATTGAATCAAAGAAAAACATCCACTTTAATTCACGTGTGTTGAGAATACTGGAGATATTGCCCCCGCGGGGTCCTAGCAATGCTTTCTCTAACACAACCCATCTGAGGCTCTCCGGGGGTGTGCAGCAGATTTAAAGTGATTGTGAGAAGGTGGCCTTATATGCAGTGCTCACTATTCTAGTGAACACTATGTATCAGTCCAGCAACCCTTATTGATGATTGGTTGTAAGTCAACCTTATAGACCAGCTATCCTAGTAGCGTGGATACGAGCAGTCTAAGGCTAAAGACTCGAGAGGGCGTGTTAAGCCAGCTGTTATACCACACATATACCCCTTGAACAGCAAGTGAAAGGACACCACACAAGTGTTATGAAAATAAACAGTTATTTATTAAAGATCACAACAGCCCTGTACTCTTTATGAGGACAGGGTACTAAGCACAAACCAAAACTCTTACAAAAATACTTAAGTTAGCACAGTATATACAAATGCCAGAGGGGCACGGAAAACCATATACTCTGAAAGTGGAATGCGAAATTACTAGCAGGTAAGTACAGTACTAATAGCTTTTGGAATCGCTAGGACTTGACTAGGGAATCGTTAGATTACTTCTAGGAGGCCTAGGGGGCTCGGGTGCAGTGTGTGCACTCTCACGCGAGATGCGGACAAAAGTCTATGGTAGCTAGAAATTGAAAAGTTAGTGTTCTCGGGCGAACCCGACCTGGTAGGAGGAAAACGAAAGTAGATTCTGACCCTTGGATAGTGAGGCTATGTTGGGGCACCGAAATGCCGAAGTTACCTAGCCCAGGGGCTGCAGCTGCATAGGACTCAAAAGACGTCGGGAATCCTCGTTGACGGACCAGGAGCCTGGAAGAAAGAAGTTGCTGGCAGGCGACCAGTGAAGAAAGTTCGGTGGATCCAAGCCTGGATCGATGGAAGATGACACCTGAAAGCAGAGGGGACCAAGTTCGAGACGACTAGCCAGTAGTCAGTGGGCACCAGGAGGGCACCGGATGGTAGCCACCTCGACAAGGTGAGTGGGTGACGCTTGAGCTCGAAGATCTCACGGACCAGGAGGCGTTGTCGGCGACCAGGATAGAGGATCGAGCTGTCCCACGAAGATAGAAGCTGTCGGCGTCGCTGGACCCAGGATTGGGCAACAAAGCCTTGGCAAATTCAAGCCCACGCGGTGGACCTAAAATGGCGTCTGGGGTGGACCAGGAGGGTCCGGGGTGCCTCTCTTGAAGAAGGAAGCAAGGGCCAGCCTGGAGCAACCAGACCAGCAGCAGAGATGTCGTCGGGCGTCGTTCAGAAGGCCACAAGCCAGCCGGCTAGTAGCCAAACAACGCGGTGCACAGCAAACAGCAGAAGGGCCCCACGCAGATCGTGGAGATGCAGGGAGGCTGACCTTGGGTGCTGGAGCTGCGCAGGGTCGGGGCTTCTCGGACCCCAAAGCACTCACCAGTGGAGGACACGGTGGGCTTGCAGTAAAGATGTCGTGCAGTCTTGGCGATCGTCGGTCCCTCGAGGTCTCGTCGCACTCACGGTTCTCAGCTTGGCTGTAGAGGTGAGTAGAGGTCAGAGGTGCCAGGGAAGCCGGGTCTCGTCGAGCTGGGTCGTCGGATTCGTGAAGAAGGACTTGCAGCAGACCGCAGTGTTCTTAGGATGGTGCCCGCTTGATGCAGGGTGACTACTCCTTAGCCACAAGGGAGAATCTTGAAGAAGAAATCTTGAAGTCCTTTCGAAGAAAGTCGTGTCTTGATTCCAAAGATGATCTAATTTGAACAGGGGGCCCGCTCCTATCTTTATACTAAAAAAGGGGGCTGACCCGGTGACTAGGTCCTGCCTATGGGTGGGACCAGGAGGGGGGTGGTTACACCCCTCTCCCCTGCCGGACTTCCCCAGGCCAGGGGCTGGTGTGCCCCTGGAACTGGTTCTGACTGGCCTATGCGTAGTGAGCACCGGGGTGCCACTCAGCAGTCACCTCCCTGAAAAGCCCTGCCTACCCAGGATACACAAAACCATGTCTGGGACGGTGCTAGCACCGCCCCGGACAGAAAACCCTTTGTCCAGGCCTCCCTCGCTGGAAGGACTCCCAGCAGCAGGAGGTCAGACTCGTGTCTGTGGTGGCAGCATCCATTTTGTGGAGCTGAGGCTTCAGTTAACTTTAACCGGGGTTCACAGTTACATACATGTCGTGTCCCTCTAGAACGGTGGAATGCTAACCCCGTCGCCAGAATTGGCGAGGGGTTAGTATTCCAATTCGTATGACACCTTACTCGACATGTTTTGATAAAGCAATACCAAAGATAGCATTTAACCGCGAGGATTATAATGCACTTAAGAGTATATGGTATGCGATATCAAGGAACAGCTATTAGGACTTGATTCCGCAAGCTGCAGACAGGCTCAGCTCATGCCAGAGCACCATCTCACACGATTCCAAGCACTCTGCCTTCAGGATTGTTAAGGCCTGCCATAGGAGTGACTGATAGGAATCTGTGTGTCCATTTTAGGGTTAGATATAGTTATACTATATCTACAGCAAAGGGTGATTACACGACTTTGCCCCAGCTGTCATGCAGCCAGTTGTGTCAAATTTAGGAGGCCAGCCAGGGGTGGCATAATACATGCTGCAGCCCCTGGCAGCCCTGGGTACACCCATGCCCTGAGTTACAGGGTCTGATAGGGTGGCCCAGTACCAATTGGAAATGCACCTAGGATACATGGAATCCATTTTAAAGAGAGAGCAGTAGGCCTGGGGTCCTGATTGGCAGGATCCCAGGTCGACTATGTCCAAAACCAGCTAAAACACAGGGCAAAAAGTTGGGGGCAACCATAGTCAGGAGGTACCTTCCTACAGTGATCTACAAGTAGTGCGCCCTGAACCTCGCACCTGATCCAGCTCATATGTTGGAGGATTCTCATTTTAGACTTCTATTGTGTTTGACCAATATAGATCAAATTGCATGGGCATGTTATCGCATAGATCATATTGGAAGTATTCCAATTTCTGTAAGATCTGAGCTGGACTTTACGTTGGTTGTGCTCAAATTCCTTAGTTTGTATAGCGGTATTGCAGGCCTTGCAATGGCCACATCTAAAATGACCAACAATTGGTGGAAGGTTCCATAAGGAAGTGATAGTTGGATCTTCTAGAGTTGGTAAAAAAGATCGTACTACATAGTCCTTTACACTTTTCGCTCTCCTGAAGGCGTGTAGGGGTGTGCTCGTATGGTTGACATCATCTGCAATCAATTTCCAATGTTGATTCACAATGCGCTTTATTTTGTTGATTTTAGTAGAAAATGTTGTCACGCACACAATTCTATCTTGTTATTGACCAGTACTGTCTTTTGGGGCAAGTAATTGCTCCCGCGGATAGTACCAAGCACGCTTCCTTGCTCTTCTGACGAGTCTTCTAGGGTATCCACGCTGTTGGAGATGATTGGAAAGATCTTCAGATTCCTCAAAATAATGGCCTTTATTGGAACAGTTCCTACGTATACGTAGGAACCGCCCAAAAGGCAAATTATCGCGAAACGCTCGAGGGTGATGGCTGTTACACTGCAACAGGGAATTCCTCTCGGCTGGCTTGCGATAAAGTGTGGTGAGTAGAGTGCCTGAACTCTCATAGATGGTAATATCCAGAAAATGTATGGTATGGTTGTCAGGCTGGATCGTGAATTTGAGATGGGGGGGGGGGGGGCGAATTGCTGGTTGAGCCATGTATAGAAAGATGTCAATTCATTGGAGTCCCCATCCCAAATCAATAGGATGTCGTCGATGTACCTCATCCAGAGACCAAGTCGGTCTCTGAATGGATTGAAGTCATTGAGGATGGTATCATCCTCGAATGCTGACATATAGAGAATAGCCACATCAGGAGCGAAGGGAGCCCCCATCGCTATACCTTTCGTCTGTAAAAAGAACTGGTTCTTAAATATAAAAAAGTTTTTTGTCATAGCTATCCTGAGTAAGGCAACAATGAATTCAGTTGGGACTGGCACTGGTGCAGGTCTTCGTTGTAGGCATCTTGTTATCACAGCTAGAGCTTCCTCTTGGGGAATACAGGTGTATAACGAGACCACGTCACATGTGGCTAGGATTTGATGTTGAGGGTCAACGGATAGATTCTCCACAATGTTTATTGTGTGCATGGTGTCACGTAAGAATGATTGTGTGGATTCTGCAAGGGGTTTTAGAAAAAAGTCAATGTATCTGCCCAGAAGCTCAAGCATGGAGCCGCAACCCGAGACGATGGGACGTCCAAGGGGGTCAACCATGCTTTTGTGGATTTTAGGTATGATGTATATGGTGGCCAGTCTAGGACTTTTTTGGTTGAGATAGTGGAACTCATTTTCAGAAAGGAAACCATGATCCAAGCCAGCCTGCGTCAGTTCCAAAATTTCAAGGGCTATTGCTTTTGATGGATCAGATCTCAGTTGCTGGTAGCTTATACCATCATTCAATTGACGAAGAATCTCAAATTCGTATTTAGACACATCCTGAACAACAATGGCCCCGCCTTTGTCGGCTGGTTTGATGACAACCTCATTATTTTGAGCGAGGGATTGAAGTGCAGCCTTCTCAGTTCTACTTATGTTGTACTTAGTATAGGATTTTTCTAGTAACATTTGTTGTACATCTCTCCAAACCACAGCCTCATAGGCCAGGATCTTGTGTGACATGGCACTGGCTGGAGGAACAAAAGTGGATGGTATATTAAGCCCCATGAGAGATGGATTCAAATAGGGCCCAGAGTTACGAAAAAAATATTACAACCAAATTTTTCTAAAAAATGTGAAGAGTTCAGTTCGTATTGTAAAGTTATCTAGTTTGTTTGTGGGAACATAGGATAACCCTTTACTTAATACTTTGAGTTCATCGTCATTCAAGTTGTGTTGAGATATATTGACAACTGGACTGGGGGTATGTGTTGGATTTACCACCGGTATGTCTTGTTGCGTGTTACCCTCTCGCCAGGTTGTTCCCCTCCAAATGCGCACTCCAGTAACTCATGAATGATTGACAATTCAGTCTGAATATTTGTCTATAGTGTCATCACAGGATAATGTAATACCAAAAGACTTCTTCAATTAGTTGTTCCGCAATTATTCTCTTATACTGATAATAATTCGTAAGACATTAGCAGTGTTCATCAATCGCTCTATCTCCCGATTGTTTGCTGTTAATAGTCTGTTTGCAGTGTTCACACTCAACCTTGCGGTCACGTGACTTAGTTGCCTTAGTTACTGCCACAACAGGAAGCTCCGTTCGCCATTGCCGCCGCGAGCAGACGAGACGCAAGATTTACTCGGCCATCGGTAAGTGTTTAATTCGAACACACTTACGGCCCTCTGCAGTCCATACTCAGGGTTCCATCATTACTAATACGATATCCTGGGTTCCTTCGATTTTCCCCAGATGGGGCCAAGTTGGTTTCCTTCCCTACAATCTTACGGGGATCTGAACAGCACAAGTCTACCTTCGGGTAAGCTGTTACATTTACTGTCCGTTTTGGACTCGTTTATGCTCCCCTTTGCCAAACTCTACATCGTACTTTTCTCCTCAGATGTTCAATTCATTCACCATCCCTTGTCCACCGTCCCCGGGCCCTGATTCGATTCCACCGCAAACGCCCGACCTCACTGTGAGTCAATACTCATTATACATGTATTGTTGTTGGGCTGAACTGCTAATTCCAATTATAAAGCAATGCCAGTTTTGATATATTAGTTTTTTTAATTCCAGACCTCTGGGTCTCTCAAAGTCTCAACACTCCATTTAGCATAATACAAATCCTTTAATAAATTCTTCCATCTCTTAATCTTAGGATTCGAAGCTCTAAACCAGATGAGGTATTCCGTCCATTAAATAGAAGACTAGCATCAATTGATTTGGTATGCTCTACCCTTAATTGTGTGCTATTTTAATTACTCATGTTGTGACTCATGACCAGGAGTTTAATTAAATTTAAGTAACCTTTGTGATATATATTGAATAGGTTGCCTGCCCCGCACCCTGTCCTGATGAAGACCCCACAGCAAGGGTAAAAGTAATTCCTGCAACAATTTGAGGGTCGAAACGTCGACAATTGTTCTGTCTATCAGCTTCACGCCAAAACTATAACATTAATGTATTATGTGGAACATGACTTTGATCTAGTGATGTATTGAACCTATGGTATTTTGTTTGTGTATATTCAAATTGACATACAAATGCGTCCTCGTTATTTGGTTGATTTTATTGGCACGATTCCCTATCCACACTATCCTCACCTTATCACTTCCCCTTTTTTCCCCCTGGGGCACCATACAACCTTTTGAATGTTTATTGCCAGATAATATATCTAACAAATATCTACATTGTGAATAAAAACAGTTTAGATTCATTCATTGTGTTTCTAATTTTGATTACTTTTTGTTAATGGCTGATTCCACACTGGGACCCCTTTCTCTCAGTACTGTTACGACCCAGGTCCCAGTGACTATGTTTGGGTGAACCCCCTTGTTATATTTGACTCCTCAGTGTCTCAGCAATCGGATCTTAGCCTAGAATCATTCTCCCCCATTACAGAAGACACACTTCTTCCCATCCTCCAATCAATCAAAAGCGGCTCCCCGCGGGATCCAGCTCCACTTAATATTCTCCTCCCTCTCACAGGGCATCGTCCCCCCCGAACTGGAAGATGGCCATAGTAAAAGCACTCCTAAAAAAAACAATCTTGACCCCTCGTAGCTGTGTAACTACCGGCCCCATCTCCCTTCTACCCGGAATCAGCAAAGTGGCAGAAAAATTCATCAATCGCCAGCTTTCCGACTTCCTCAAATCAGATGACTTACTCCAACCCTCCCAGACAGGCTTCCGCTCGGGCCAATGCACTGAAACCGCTATGATTGCTGTGGTAGAAGAGGCCAGAAAGATCCTCGATTCAGGAGGATCAGTGGCAGTGATCCTACTGGATCTGAGCGCAGCCTTTGATACTGTTGAACAAGTTACTTACCTTCGGTAACCATATATCTGTAAGAAAAATTAGTTAGTATTAGATTCCTTACCTTAGAATATCCCCAGGTGTCAAACTGGATCCGGAAATTTTTGCGTAGCAATACCCCTGCGCGTCGTTAGGCGTCGTCTCCGGCTCCGCGTCCGTCGTCGGCGTCGTCTGCGCCGGGATGACGTCGTCGGAGTACTTAGACGCCGCCTATGCGCGCTGACGTCAGTTTTTAGCCACAGCTTTTTCGCGCCAGATGCACAAGTTACTACTTGTGTAACGATATATCTGTAAGAGACATTAGTTAGTGATAGATTCCTTACCTTAGAATATCCCCAGGCGTCAGACTGGATCCGGAAACTTTTGCGTAGCAATACCCCTGCGCGCTGGTAGGCGTCGTCTGCGGCTCCGCGTCCGTCGTCGGCGTCGTGAGCGCCGGGATGACGTCGTCGGAGTACTTAGACCGCGCCCATGCGCGCTGACGTCAGTTCTGATAACACAGCTTTTCCGCGCCAGATACGCAGAGCCATGATAGAACTAACACTGGTGCCATGAAACTAGGGCCCTGAAAGGGGATGACCTTAACCCTAGATATCGGTTCGCAGAACGGGGAGGATGGGTGGGCGGTAAGGAATCTATCACTAACTAATGTCTCTTACAGATATATCGTTACACAAGTAGTAACTTGTGCATCTGAAAGAGACACGTTAGTGATAGATTCCTTACCTTAGAATAGATACCCCAGCAATACCAACCCCGGAGGTGGGTCTGCGAACCAATATCACACCAGAAAGTCCTGGAGGACGGAACGGCCAAAGAAGCCATCCCTCCGGACTTGACTGTCCAGGCAGTAGTGTCTTGCGAACGTGTGCAGCGAGGCCCACGTGGCTGCCTGACAGATGTCCTGCAGGGGGACACCGCGGCCCAGGGCAGTTGTCGTTGCCGTGGCCCGAGTGGAGTGAGCCCGCAATCCAGCCGGGGGCTCCTTCCTCGCCATGGAGTAACATGCTTGAATACACAAGATGATCCACCTAGAGATGGTCCTCTTGTGCACAGCCTTTCCCTTCTTCGCGCCCACGTAACCAACGAAGAGTTGGTCATCCACCCGGAATTGGCGTGTGCGATCTAGGTAGTAGGAGAGCGCACGTTTTGGATCCAGACGGTGGAGCCTCTCCTCCTCTTTCGAGGGATGCGGAGGCGGAAAGAAGGTGGGCAAAGTGATGGACTGCCCGATGTGGAAGGCCGTGACAACCTTGGGCAGAAAGGAAGGTCGTGTACGTAACACCACCTTATCAGGATGAACAGACAGGAAAGGTGGAGAAGAAAGAGCCTGGAGCTCACTCACCCTCCTGGCAGAGGTGATGGCAACCAGGAAGGCCGTCTTCAGAGTAAGGAGACGAAGAGGGCAGTTATGAAGCGGCTCAAAGGGAGCACACATCAGATAGGTGAGAACCAGATTCAAGTCCCACTGGGGCATCACGAAGGGAACAGGAGGGAACATATGCGTGATGCCCTTCAGAAATCTACTCACAATAGGGGACTTGAATAAAGAAGGCTGATCTGGTAGCCTCAAGAAGGCTGATAGAGCAGAAAGGTACCCTTTAAGAGTGCCCAGAGCAGAGCCCTGCTGGGCAAGGGAAAGAAGAAAGAGCAGCACTTCCGAAAGGGGTGCAGAGAGAGGATCCACAGCCTTTGCTGTGCACCATGCCACAAATCTGTTCCACCGGCAGGCGTATACCGACTTTGTGGAGGGACGCCTGGCTGCCAGAATGATATCACAGACTTCGGGAGGCAAGTCAAATGGCCTCAACTGCCGCCGCTCAATCTCCAAGCTTGTAGGTGGAGACTGGACAGGTTCGGGTGCAGGACCGTCCCCTGCTGCTGCGACAGAAGGTCCTCCCGAAGAGGCAGACGAATCGGGGGATCGACTGACATGCTGAGTAGCTCGGGATACCAGTATCTTCGTGCCCAGTCCGGAGCCACAAGGACGACCTGGGCCCGGTCGCGCCTGATCTTCAGCACTCTGGGCAGAAGTGGTATAGGCGGAAAGGCGTACAACAGACCGCAGCTCCACTCGCGACGAAAAGCGTCTCCGAGCGAGTGCCGCCTTGGAAACTCCAACGCGCAGAACTGCTGACATTGCGCGTTCTCTTCTGTGGCGAATAGATCTAACCCAGGCTCTCCCCACTGTCGAAAGAGACCTTGCGCCACGTCCGAGTTCAGACGCCATTCGTAATCCATCATGCACCGGCGGCTGAGTTCGTCCGCCCTGGCATTCAGAGAGCCTGCCAGGTGTTGAACCACCAGGGTCACGCCCTGATGTTCCAGCCACTGCCAGAGGCGCAGAGCCTCCTGGCAGAGGGTCCACGACCCCACACCGCCCTGTTTGTTGCAGTACCACATGGCGGTGGTGTTGTCGGTGAACACTTGCACTGCGCTCCCCTTGACAGAGGGGAGGAATGCCTTCAGTGCAAGACGAATCGCCCGCAGCCCCAGAAGGTTGATGTGGAGCCGGGACTCCGCCGGAGACCAGAGGCCTCTGATCTCCGCCTCTCCCATGTGGCCTCCCCAGCCGTGGAGGGACGCGTCCGTCACAACTACGTGCTCCGGCTGGGGTAGGGAGAGGGGTCTGCCACTGACCCAGTCGCGGTCCGTGAGCCACCACTGCAGTTGCTTCGCAGTGCCCTCCGAGATCAGGACATGATCGGACAGGTTGCCCTGATGCTGGGCCCACTGAAACTTCAGGTCCCACTGCAGAGCCCGCATCCGCCACCTGGCGTGACGCACCAGAAGGATGCAGGAGGCCATCAGCCCCAGAAGCGGCAGCGTCAACCTGACCGAGACCCGGGATAACGGCCTGAATACAGGAATCAGAGCCTGAATATCCCGAACCCGCTGTTCGGGTGGGTAAACCCGAAACTGCGCCGAGTCGAGAACTGCTCCGATGAAGAGGAGCTTTTGAGAGGGACACAGGTGTGACTTCGGCACATTGATGGAGAACCCCAGCAAGTGCAGGAGGTCGGCCGTAGTCTGGAGGTGGCTGACGACTGACTGGGGCGAGCCCGCCTTCAACAAAAAGTCGTCGAGGTAGGGGAAGACTGATATCCCCTGCCTGCGCAGATGGGCTGCGACCACCGCCATCACCTTCGTGAACACCCGTGGGGCGCTGGCAAGGCCGAAGGGGAGCACGGTAAACTGAAAGTGCTCTTGGCCTACCATGAACCGTAGGTAACGCCGGTGGGCCGGCAGGACGGGGATGTGGAAATAGGCGTCCTGCAAGTCCAACGCTACCATCCAGTCTCCCGGGCAGCCAGGACCTGAGCCAAAGTGAGCATCTTGACCTTCTCCGTCCGGAGGAAGCCGTTGACGGTCCGCAGATCCAAGATAGGGCGTAGGCCCCCTTTGCCCTTCTTGGGTACCAGAAAGTAGTGGGAGTAACAACCACGTCCTACTTCTGGCCCAGGAACGCGCTCGATGGCCCCCTTGGCCAAGAGGGCCGAAACCTCCTCTTGCAGAAGTTGCAAGTGATCCCCCGACACACGGTGGTATTGAGGTGGCATGGATGGAGGGGAAGACTCGAAGGGGAGGGAGAAACCCCTTCGGACAATTTGCAGCACCCACCTGTCCGAAGTGACTGTATGCCAGTGGGAGAGGTGATGGCGAACCCTGCCTCCCACAGGCGTCACATGGGCCTGAAAACTCGGACTAGGAAGGTTTTGAGGCGGGGGCTGCTGAGGGAGGTGTGGACTGGCCTCGCCGCTGGCCCCGACCACCGCCACGGCGGTTCCCACGTCCGCCACCGCGTTGCTGAACATTCTGCGGCGCGTGGCTGACGGTCCGTGGTGGGGCGCCCCTTCCGTGGCCACGAAAGGAGCGAAAGGCACCCGATTGCTGGCGTGGGGCCGTAAGGCCCAAGGACTTGGCCGTGGCCCTGGAGTCCTTGAAACGTTCCAGCGCATGGTCTGCCTTGTCGCCGAAGAGGCGACGACCATCAAACGGCATGTCCAGGAGGGTGGCCTGGACATCGGCCGAGAAGTTGGCGGACCTCAACCAGGCGTGGCGTCGAACCGCCACCGTCGTTGCCATCGCCCTGCCCAGTGAGTCCGTGGTATCCAGCCCACACCGGATAGAAAAACGTGCCGCATCTCGGTCGTCCGCAAGGGTTTGGCTGAGTTTAGCCCTGACCTCCTCAGGGCATTGTGGCAGCACCTCCGCAACCGTGTCCCACAGAGTGTGGGTGTAGCGGCCCAAGAGACAGTTGGTGTTCACAGACCGTAGCCCTAGGCTCACAGACGAGAAGACCTTCTTCCCGAACTGCTCATATCTCTTGGATTCCCTGTCGGGCGGGGCCGACGGGAATGTGGTTTGGGAGTTAGAGGCCTGGATGACCAGGCTCTCGGGGGTGGGATGGGTGGACAAAAAGCATGGGTCGCCCGGTGCCGGGCGGTAGCGTCTGGCCACGTTCCTGTCCACAGGGGGGGCCTGTGGCGGGCTTGGACCAAGTGCCCAGCAGAACGTCACACAAGGCCTCATTGAACGGCAGGAGGGGTTCCGCGGAGCCGGACTGCTGTTTGAGGACCTCAGTGAGGAGATTAGTCCTCACGGCCGCGACGGGGAGCTGAAGGTTTAAGGCCTTAGCTGCCTTCGTCAACACTACGCTGTAAGCAGAACTCGCCTCCGAAGCCACAGTCGGGGGCGACGTAAATCTAGTGTCTGGCGAGGTGTCAATACCACTGGCCTCCCCAAGCTCATATGTCCAGTCCTGATGCGACTGGCAATCACGTGCCAGAGGGTCCTCGGACCCCTCCCATTGCTCCTCGTCACCTGGCTCCTGGAGACCAGGATTAACAGCCAGGGCCTCCTCGTGGAGATAGAAGTCTCCAAAGGCCGACGGAATCGGCGCCCAGCGGCGCCCCTCCGACTCCTGAGTAGGACCGTAGGAAACATTGGGGTCGGCAACCACATCGGCTGCCGGGGACGACACCTGAAGGGACGGCGCCGGCGAGGTCGTAAGGTCGACCGGCGAGGTCCCGGATCCGGAGCCGGATCCAGCGAGGTCGCGCGGCGCCGGGACCGAGTCGCGCGGCGCCGGGACCGAAGTCGCCAGCGGCGCCGGGCCCGAAGTCGCCAGCGGCGCCGGGCCCGAAGTACCCGACGTCGTCGGGGCTGAAGCGCCCGACCCGGAAGGACCTCCAGACGGAGCCGATCGGCCCGAAGGCGCCACCGGAACCGACTGAGGAGGGAGGGCCCTCATGGCCATGAGGTACCTCTCGACCTCCTCCTGCGACGCGCCGTGCCCAGGGACCCGAAGGTGTGGGGCAGGCGGCGACGCTTGCGACTCCCGCGGAGCCGCGTGGGCGGTGTCGCCCGAGTCCCCGGCCGCATCGAGCGAGCATCGGGGCGGGTCGGAGGACCGATGGTGTCGTTCCGACCTCTCATGCCTCTTACCTGAGGACTTGGAACCAGACGATCGGTGTCCACTTCCGGAACGTCGATGACTCCGACCTCGCGACCTGTCCCTCGACCTCCCGTGGGTCCGGGATCTGGAGCGGCGCGGGGCCGAGTGCCTCAGCTCGAGACGCTTGCGGGACCGCTCCCGCCTAGCCTTCGACGTCAGAGCCCGGCAGTCGACGCAGGTTCGATCGTCGTGGTCGAGGCCTAAGCACTTCAGGCACCGGCGATGGGGGTCCGTGACCGACATGAGTCGGTCGCACTTCGAACAAGGCTTGAACCCGGGCATCCCTGGCACCGATAGTCGAGACAGTCGACTAAGAGAAGATCAAAAAGGATCAAAAAACTATTCAGTCAAAAAGTGACTGGGGGTAGAGCTTCTTCCGGATCTGCGCTAGCTGGCGCGGAAAAAAGAAGAACTGACGTCAGCGCGCATGGGCGCCGTCTAAGTACTCCGACGACGTCATCCCGGCGCTCACGACGCCGACGACGGACGCGGAGCCGCAGACGACGCCTACCAGCGCGCAGGGGTATTGCTACGCAAAAGTTTCCGGATCCAGTCTGACGCCTGGGGATATTCTAAGGTAAGGAATCTATCACTAACGTGTCTCTTTCAGATACGCAGAGCCATGGTAGAACCAACACTGGTGCCAAGAAACTAGGGCCCTGAAAGGGGAAGAACCTTAACCATAGGTATTAGTTTGCAGAACGGGGAGGATGGGTGGGGAGGTAAGGAATCTAATACTAACTAATGTTTCTTACAGATATATCGTTACCGAAGGTAAGTAACTTGTTCATCTGAAAGAAACACGTTAGTATTAGATTCCTTACCTTAGAATAGATACCCCAGCAATACCAACCCCGGTGGTGGGTCTGCGAACCAATACTTACACCAGGAAGTCCTGGAGGACGGAACGGCCAAAGAAGCCATCCTCCGGACTTGACTGTCCATGCAGTAGTGCCTCGCTAAGGTGTGCAGCGAGGCCCACGTTGCCGCCTGGCAAAAGTCCTGCAGGGGGACTCCCCGACCCAGGGCAGTAGTAGCCGCCGTGGCCCGAGTGGAATGAGCCCTCAGCCCAACTGGAGGCTCCTTTCTAGCCAAGGAGTAGCACGCCTTGCTGCATAAGACAACCCACCGAGAGATGGTCCGCTTATACACCGCCCGTCCCTTCTTCGCACCCACGTAGCCAACAAAGAGTTGGTCGTCCACCCGGAACTGGCGTGTGCGATCCACATAGAATGAAAGCGCACGTTTTGGGTCCAGACGATGAGGGATGCGGAGGCGGGAAGAAGGAGGGTAAGGTGATGGACTGCCCGATGTGGAAAGCAGAGACTACTTTGGGCAGGAAAGATGGTTTCGTACGCAACACCACTTTGTCCGGATGCACAGACAGAAAGGGAGGTTTGCAAGATAGAGCCTGGAGCTCACTCACCCTTCTGGCAGAGGTGATGGCAACCAGGAAAGCCGTCTTTAAGGTGAGAAGACGGAGAGGACAAGAGTGAAGTGGCTCAAAGGGAGCGCACATCAGGAAAGTAAGAACGAGGTTCAAGTCCCACTGAGGCATCACAAAAGGGACAGGTGGAAACATGTGAGTGATGCCTTTCAGAAAACGAGTCACTATAGGGGACTTGAACAAAGAAGGCTGATCAGGGAGCCGTAGGAAGGCTGAAAGGGCAGAAAGGTAGCCCTTGAGAGTGCCCAGAGCAGAGCCCTGCTGGGCTAGAGAAAGAAGGAAGAGAAGAACTTCAGAAAGAGGGGCAGAAAGGGGATCCACAGCCTTTGCTGTGCACCATGCCACAAATTTGTTCCACCGGCAGGCGTATACCGACTTAGTGGAGGGACGCCTGGCTGCCAGAATAACATCACAAACTTCAGGAGGCAAGTCAAATGACCTCAACTGCCGCCGCTCAATCTCCAAGCATGGAGGTGGAGACTGGACAGGTTCGGGTGGAGGACCGTCCCCTGCTGCTGCGACAGAAGGTCCTCCTGAAGAGGCAGACGGATCGGGGGATCGACTGACATGTTGAGTAGCTCGGGATACCAGTACCTTCGAGCCCAGTCCGGAGCCACAAGGATTACCTGGGCCCGGTCGCGCCTGATCTTCAGCACTTTGGGCAGAAGGGGTATAGGCGGAAAGGCGTATAACAGACCGCAACTCCACTCGCGACGAAATGCGTCGCCGAGCGAGTGCCGCTTTGGAAATTCCAACGCGCAGAACTGATGACATTGCGCGTTCTCTTCGGTGGCGAATAGATCTAACCAAGGCTCTCCCCAGTGCACAAAGATGCCTTGCGCCACGTCCGAGTTCAGACGCCATTCGTGATCCATCGAGCACCGTCGGCTGAGTTCGTCCGCCCTGGCGTTCAGAGAACCTGCCAGGTGTTGAACCACCAGGGTCACGCCCTGATGTTCCAGCCACTGCCAGAGCCGTAGAGCCTCTTGACAGAGGGTCTAGGACCCCACACCGCCCTGTTTGTTGCAGTACCACATGGCGGTGGTGTTGTCCGTGAACACCTGCACTACACTCCCCCGAACTGAGGGGAGGAATGCTTTCAGTGCTAGACGAATCGCCCTCAGCTCCAGAAGGTTGATATGGAGCTGGGACTCCGCCCGAGACCAGAGGCCTCTGATCTCCGCCTTTTCCAAGTGGCCTCCCCAGCCCTGGAGGGACGCGTCCGTCACAACCACGTGCTCCGGTTGGGGAAGGGAGAGGGATCTGCCGTTGACCCAATCGCGGTCCGTGAGCCACCACTGCAACTGTCTCGCAGTGCCCTCCGATATCAGGACATGGTTGGACAGGTTGCCCTGATGCTGGGCCCACTGAAACTTCAGGTCCCACTGCAGAGCCCGCATCTGCCACCGGGCGTGATGCACCAGAAGGATGCAGGAAGCCATCAGCCCCAGGAGCCGCAGCGTCAACCTGACCGAGACGCGGGTTAGCGGCTGGAAAATGGGAATCAACGCCTGAATATCCCGGACTCGCTGCTCCGGAGGATAAACCCGAAACTGCGCCGAGTCCAGAACAGCTCCGATGAAGAGGAGCTTCTGAGAGGGGCACAGGTGTGATTTCGGCACGTTGATGGAAAACCCCAGCTGGTGCAGGAGATCCGCCGTAATCTGGAGGTGGTTGACGACTGTCTGGGGCGAGCCCGCCTTCAACAACCAGTCGTCGAGGTAGGGGAAGACTGAAACCCCCAACCTGCGCAGATGAGCTGCGACCACCGCCATCACTTTCGTGAACACCCGTGGGGCGCTTGTGAGGCCAAAGGGGAGCACGGTGAATTGAAAATGCTCGAGGCCTACCGTGAACCGCAGGTAACGTCGGTGGGCCGGCAGGACGGGGATGTGAAAGTAGGCGTCCTGCAAGTCCAACGCCACCATCCAGTCTTGCGGGTCTAGGGCAGTCAAGACTTGGGCTAAAGTCAACATCTTGAACTTCTCCTTCCGGAGGAAGCCGTTGACGCTCCGTAGGTCCAAGATAGGGCGTAGGCCCCCTTTGCCCTTCTTGGGGACCAGAAAGTAGTGGGAGTAGCAACCACACCCTACTTCTGGCCCAGGAACGCGCTCGATGGCCCCCTTGGCCAAGAGGGCCGTAACTTCCTCTTGCAGAAGTTGCAAGTGGTCCCCCGACACGAGGTGTTACTGCGGTGGCATGGCTGGAGGGGTCGACTCAAAGGGGATGGAGTAGCCCCTTCGGACGATTTGCAGCACCCACCTGTCCGATATGACTGTGCACCAGTGGAAGAGGTGAATGCGGACCCTGCCCCCCACTGGCGTCACATGGGCATGAAAACTCGGACTAGGAAGGTTTAGAGGCGGGAGCGGGTGCGGACTGGCCTTGCCTAGGACCCCGACCGCCTCCCCGGCGGTTCCCACGGCCACCACCGCGCTGGACATTTTGCTGTGGTGTGTGGCTGACGGCCCGTGTGGGGGCACCCCTTCCTTGGCCACGAAAGGAGCGAAAGGCACCCATTTGCTGGCGCGGGGCCCAGAGGCCCAAGGACTTGGATGTAGCCCTAGAGTCCTTAAAGCGCTCAAGCGCGTGGTCTGCCTGGTCGCCAAACAAGCGACGGCCATCAAACGGCATGTCCAGAAGCGTGGCCTGGACATCGGCCGAAAAATTGGCACACCGTAGCCAGGCGTGGCGTCTGACCGCCACAGTCGTGGCCATCGCTCCGCCTAGCGTATCGGTGGTATCCAGTCCGCACCGGATAGAGTACCGTGCCGCATCTCGACCCTCCGCTAGGGCGAGTTTAGCCCTGACCTCCTCAGAGCATTGTGGCGGCAGCACGTCCGCAACCGTGTCCCACAGGGTGTGGGTGTAGCGGCCCAAGAGGCATGCGGTGTTGACTGACCGCAGTCCCAGACTAAGGGACGAGAACACATTTTTGCCAAACTGTTCGAACCTCTTGGATTCCCTGTCGGGAGGTGCCGACGGGAACGCGGTCTGGGAGTTAGAGGCCTGGATAACCAGGCTCTCAGGGGTCGGATGGGTCGACAGGAAACTTGGGTCACCCGGAGCCGGGCGGTAGCGTCTGACCACGTTCCTGTCCACAGGCTGTCCTGAGGCGGGCTTGGACCAGGTGCCCAGCAGAACGTCACATAAGGCCTCATTGAACGGCAGCAGAGGCTCGACCGAGCTTGACTGCGGTTTGAGGACCTCGGTGAGGAGATTAGTCCTCACGGCCGCTGAGGGGAGCGTAAGGTTTAAGGCCTTAGCTGCCCGCATCAGAACTACGCTATAGGCTGCCCCCTCCTCCGTAGCCACGGTTGGAGGGGAGACAAAACCAGTGTCTGGAGAAAGATCCAGGCCGCTGGCTTCCCCAAGCTCCTCTGTCCAGTCCGTTTGGTCCTGACATTCCTTTGTCAGAGGGTCCTCAGACCCCTCCCAGTCCTCATCATCACCCAATGCCTGGTAGCCAGGATCAACAATTGGGGCCCGTTCATTAAAGTAGAATGTACCCAGAGCCGTCTTGTACGTGTCGACGGCTGAACGGGATTGAGCGAAGAACTGGGGCCGGCGTCGACCGAAGTCGGCGCCGGTGGTGACACCCTTGGGGACGGCGTCGGCAAGGTCGTGAGGTCGACCGGCATCGACCCGGACCCGGAGCCGGATCCGGATCCGGCCGGGGCCTGCGGCGCCGGGACCGAAGTCGCCGGCGGCGCCGAGGCCGAAGCCGTCAGCGGCGTCGGTGCCGGAGCACTCGACCCGCTAGGCCCCGGAGCCGGACCCACTGGGCCCGAAGGCGCCGTGGGGTCCGGTGGAGAAGAGAGCGACCTCATGGCCATGAGGTACCGCTCGATCTCCTCCGGCGCCGCACCTTGTTCAGGGACCCGAAGGTAAGGGGCAGGATGCAGCGCTAGCGACTGCGGAGCCGCGTGGGCGGTGCCACCCAAAACCCCGGCCGCGTCGGGCGAGCGTCGGGGGCGGTCGGAGGAGCGATGACGCCACTCCGACCTCTCATGCCTCTTACCTGAGGAGGAACCAGAAGACCGATGCCGACTTCCGGAGCTGCGAGGGCTCCGTCCCCGCGACCGATCCCTCGACCTCCCATGGGACCGGGATCTTGAATGGCGCAGGGCCGACTGCCGGAGCTCGAGGCGCTTGCGGGACCGCTCCCTTCGACGTCAGAGCTCGACAGTCGGAGCAGGAACGGTCGTCGTGGTCGAGGCCTATGCACTGCAGACAACGGCGATGGGGGTCGGTACTCGACATCAGTCGACTACACCTCGAGCAGGGTTTGAACCCGGGCATCCCTACGGCACCTGAGGAGTCGAGCGACTCGAAGAAGATCAGAAATGATCAAAAAGTTTTAGTCAAAAAGTGACTAAGGGGTAGAGCTTCTCCGGATCTGCGCTAGCTGGCGCAGAAAAAAGAAGAACTGACGTCAGCGCGCATAGGCGGCGTCTAAGTACTCCGACGACGTCATCTCGGCGCAGACGACGCCGACGACGGACGCGGAGCCGGAGACGACGCGCAGGGGTATTGCTACGCAAAAATTTCCGGATCCAGTCTGACGCCTGGAGATATTCTAAGGTAAGGAATCTAATACTAACGTGTTTCTTTCAGATAACCATCTCACCCTGGTTCGCCTGCTCAAGGGTCTGGGAGTCACCGGGTCTGACCTGTCCTGGCTGAAATCCCTCCTCTACAACCGATCCTTCCAAGTGCTTGAGGACAACTCCATATCCAACATAACTCCTGTGCACTGCGGTGTCCCCCAGGGCTCCTCCCTGAGCCCGACACTCTTTAACGTGTAAATGTCTCCCCTTGAGAAAATTGTTACCCCATATGGTGTTAAACATCTGACCTAGGCCGACGACACCCAGCTCATTGTATTACTGAGCCAGCTGGATCGTCCCCCCACCAACCTCTGCTCCTGCCTAAAGACATAACTAGCTGGATGGATAGCTCCCACCTCAAATTAAACAGTGATAAAACAGATTCTGGTCATGGGCAATCAGTCTTACTTGCGACCCGAGACCATGTGGCCACCCTGCATGGGACCGCCTCCAATCCCTAAACCTGACATTAAAAGCCTGGGAATCTGGCTTGACCAAGGACTCACGCTCAGCACCCGCGCCAGGAAAACCGCGTGGGCCTGTCATGGCCTCCTTCGAACTTCCTGCAAAATCCTACCTCCCCTTCCCCCTCAGTCTAGGAAGCTCCTGATTCAGGGCCTCATACTGTCCAGACTATTCTCTGGCAATGCCCTGTAATTCGGCGCCCCCAGGAAAGTAATTGCCAAACTACAGGTTGTTCAAAATACAGCTGCCAGGCTCCTCACCGGCACCAATAACCGGTGCTCAGCAAAACCTGCTCTTAGCTCACTCCACAGCCACCCATACAGGAAAGAATACACTTTAAAACACTATGCACCACCCACAAAATTCTCCATGGCAAAGGTCCCCCTGTCTTAAAAGACCTCATTGTGCCCTACAAAGCCAATAGAACCCTTCGGTCGACTCACCTTCATCTTGCCTCTACGCCCAGGATTAAGAAGGCCCGCACTGGGGGTCGCCTCTTTTCCTACAACGCCCCCAAGCTGTGGAACTCCCTACCCCTTGCCATCCGTGCTCAACCCAACCTTCTCTCCTGCCGTTAATTTTTAAAAACCTGGTTATTCCCTTAAAATCCACTTCCTTCCTGCCAGTTCACTCACTAGGGTTAGGACGCTCCCGGGCAGCCATGCGCTCTACAAATCCTTTTTCATTCATTTCATTTCATTCATTTTCCCTATACCACCTTACTACCGAAAGGGGTCCCACTCAAACATATTGCAAGTATAAGTATGCAGTGAATTTTCTTTCTCCCACAGTAAAGCATTACACATAAAAACGCACTGTTTGTTAATATTGCTAAATCTGTAAAAAGTCTATTTCGAAAAAGTACTTGTATATTTATGAAGTTCTTGGTTTCAAACGATACATATATATATATATATATATATATATATATATATATATATACACACACACACATATATATATACACACACACACATATATATATACACACACACACATATATATATATACACACACACACACACACACACACATATATATATATATATATATATATATACACTTTCTCCAGTCCTGACCAAAACAATAGCAATCAGGCGCTGACTCCGTGGGGTCATGTTCAGAAACAAGTATTTTATTTTCTTAGTGCATTAGGATTGACGCGTTTCGACGGTCAAAGCCGCCTTGCTCACAACACAGAGCAAACAATGAGTCATTGCTTTTAAACATGTCAACATTTGATTGGACATCAGAGTGGTTTCCCCGTAGTCATGGTTACCAGTTGCAAACTCACTGGAAAACTACAGCGTTTTATGTAGTGTAACTGCTCTTGCCTATTAACAGCAGCCTAAAGGTTAAACCACACATGTAATTCATGCTATGTGAATAATTGACAATTTATATCATTGCCGATTGTGAATTTTTAGCCAAAAAACATTACATCCTTCGCAATTATCAAGAGAATGCATGTAAACTATGTATCACAGTGTGTTTAAAACAAATAAACCAGTTCAATCTGCCGTGTAAGTACAAAAACCCTGGTTGTACTTAATTTTACAAAATACTGGGTCTAGTGCCCGTTTTATAAACACGAACCTTGAAATTCACGGGGTTCATTGTGTGTGTTTAACACACATAATTGTTTTTTAGAACAATTTTAAAACAATTTTAGAATTGAGCCCAAGTGGGCAATGGCAACACATTGTATGATCAGTAATACATAAACATTACATTGAGCTAATTGTTAATTGCACAAACTAGCAATGTTAAAACAGTGAGAAATTAATAGATATCGAGGACAACCAAAAAATAAATTCTGTGGGCATATACGAATACATTACAATTCAGATAGGTGACATGTAAGATATATATATAATTACATTCTAATCTCTGTTACCGGAGGAATGGTTTGGGAGCTTACTGGATCAAATTCTGTTTTACATTATTAAGGGAATCATAAATGTACACTAAGTGCTTCATCTGCATTAAGGCCATGTGGCGTCTTACTGTCTAGGAGAATGATGTATCGTGATTCCAATCTCCTAAGGGCTAATTGTCTGTTTCCCCCTCTGGCGCTTTTTCTCACATGGTCTATTACAAAATATTTTATGTTGTCTGCATTGCCTTCGTGTGTCATGTTAATATGCCTCGCCACTGGATACGTAGGGTCGTTGTTTTTTATGGCCCTAAGGTGTTGGAGCACTCTTACGTGGACCGGGTGTATTGTACTACCCACGTATTGTTTATTACAGCTGCACTGCAATACATAGACTGCGAAGTCTGTTTTACATGAGTAATTTGCTCGTATCTCTAGTGGGGTTTTTCTGTATGGCACATTTACCTGGGTAACATTGGTGCCATACTGACACGCTTTGCACTTAGTGCACTTAAAGAAACCATTTTTAGTTTTTAGCCATGGCAGTTCTTTCTTTTTCAACACTGGGGCATTGTCAACTAGCTCTTCCCTCATACTTTTCGCTTTCCTAAAAGTGAGTTGTGGATTCTTGGTACAGCATTTGCCTATTATCGGATCATTCCGAACTATAGGCCAATGTCTGTAAATTATGTTTCTCACTTGTTTATGGTAAGCATTATATCCTGTAATGAGACGTGGGATTCCTGTGTTGGACTCAGATTTAGGTTTTGCAGTTTTGACTTTGAACAGTAGTTCTTTTCTGTCTTTTGGGTCACATTTTTGTTCTGCCTTTTCTAGTATTTGTTCTGAATATCCCCTTAGTTTTAATCTGTTAAACAGTGCAGTTTTAGAGTGTTTATAAGAGGTGGCTGTACTGCAGTTTCTTTTCATGCGGAGACACTCTGCATATGGTATGCTGTCAATTAGGTTTGGAGGGTGAAAACTGGAAGCATGCAGGATGGTGTTACCTGCAGTCGGTTTGCGATAGGTGTTGGTTTCGATTTCATTGTCTACGGCTAACAATTCCAGATCTAAAAAATTTATCCTATTAGTACTTGTGTCACAAGTAAATTTTAGGTTTAGACTGTTTTCATTGAGCCTTTCAGCAAACTCTCGGGCACTGGATTCACTGCCTTTCCAAATTAGGAAGATGTCGTCTATATACCGACAGTAAAATATTACATTTTCTGTCATTTCCTCCATATGTTTCACCCTGAGTACTTGCTCCTCCCACCAGCCCATATGCAAATTAGCATATCTGGGGGCGAAGCAAGTACCCATGGCCGTCCCCTGTATCTGTTTGTACAGTAATTTATCAAAACTGAACTCAACCATTTGGAGTAACATTTGTGTATGTTTATACAAATCTAGGCTGCGGCCTCCCAAAAAGTGTCTTATAGCATTCAGTCCATCTCGGTGTCTTATGCTTGTGTATAGACTTTGCACATCAAGTGTGACAAAAACATTATCCGAGTCCCATTTGATATCATAGATTTTTTTCAAAAAATCACCACTGTCTCTCGTGTATGAGGGTAGGTCCTTTACAAAGGGTTGTAGGAAGGAGTCCACAAATCTACTTGTGTTTTCGAAAAGACCTCCAATGGCGGAGATTATTGGTCTTCCCGGTGGGCAAGTCGAGTTCTTATGCACTTTCGGGATTAGGTACAGGTTCGGCGTAATGGGGTAATTGTTCCGTAGGAACTCAAATTCATTCTTCGAAATTATCCCCGCTGCTTTCCAGTCATACAGACTTCTGTGATATCTTTCTTTTATGTTGATGATGTTTGTTTCACTAATCCTTTGGTAGCATTCTCTGTCGGACAGTTGTGATAGCGCTTCAGCATTATACATCTCCAGTGGCCAGAGAACTACGTTACCGCCTTTGTCCGACCAGCGCACAACTACATCGCTTCTCTCTCTTATTTTAGTCATGACCTTTTCATAAACCAGTCTTTCATTTGCATGTGATTTGTTGAAATCATTGCTACTTGACCATGATAGGGTTTTGAGATCACTGGTGACTTTTTCAGAGAAAATGTCTATGCAGTCTTTTGGCATAATTGGACAAAATGTAGATTTTGGCTTAAAATCCGTCTTTGATGAACTCCCAATGCTTACACCTGCATGCTCTGCTGCTTCCTGGGTGTCCATTATTTCACTCGTTTCATCTTTGTCCAGTTCTGCCATTGCCCTGATAAAAGCCATATCGTCGACTTGCCAATTTGTGGTTCCTAGTGAGACTTTCTCTGTATTGTTCATCTCTCTGGTGTTGAAGAAATGTTTTTTTAGTTTCAGTTTTCTTGTAAACTGATGCAGATCTATCCGAGTCTGAGTGTAATTGAAGTTTGTCCGTTTACAATAGGTTAATCCTAATGATAAGGTTTCTTCTTCTTCTTTGGTCAGAGCCATGTTTGTTAGATTAATGACTGTGTTTTTGTCTTGCATGTTTTCCTCAAGTTGTGTTTCCATTATCTTCTGTTGTATCGTCTGTAGTTCTGTTTCTTTGTATTGTCTTTTTGCTGTTTTGCATTTGCTCCATCTCCTGTTTTTTCGTTTCCTGCTTTTCATGAGGTTGCAGCCTTGTCTTGTGTCGAGTTCCTTCGGCCCCGCAGTGGCCTTAGGGTTCTCAGTCTTTCCTCGCGTAAAAAATCTAACTCGTCTACAGGGGTGGGTATTTCTTCATCTGCTGTCGTCGTTCCCGATGTACCGGGTTCTGATTCGGCTCCAGAACTTTCTTCCGATTCTTCTGGTGTTCTGTAGTCTTCTGTGTTTGAGGTGGTTTGCTTTTTCTTTCTGTAGTTATCATACTTTTTTGCAAACGTGTAGATCCGACCTTTAGTATAATCTGCGCGGTCTCTCTGAAATTTTTCAGCTTTACGGTCTTTTATTGTTTGCTCATTTTTGCTCACACGCGTTTTCATGTCAGCCATTTGTTTGGTTATAAAATCTTGGTCTTCTTGTTTATCCAAATCCTGGGCAATGTTGGATAATTGCGCCAAAAGTTTTTCTCTATCTGATGTCGCATATTTTATCAAGATTTATATATATACACATATATATATATAAATAAACAATACCCTTGCAGGCATAGAGTGACGCCTAAATTATGCAAAAAAGAAGAGAACTCTGGGTAGTTCCCCAGTTTAGGTGGAAGGCAGCTCCTGTATAGAGCACCCTCAACACCAGCGACACTCTAAATTTGCTCACCTCAAATGTCTGCTTTTCTATCAAAGTTTTTAAGCATAGGATTAGCACAGTGCTATCCACGCCGAGATAGAAATGGACAAAGTCTTTTGCCATTTGTACAGCAAAGTCTTTAAGCATAGGATTAGCACAGTGCAAATGACAGCGAAACACATGTCAGGGGTTGCTTTTATTCATTTCATGTTGGCTTTTGTCATTTTAAAGCTAGGCATGGATAGCACTGTGCTAATCCTATGCCTAAAGACTTTGCTGTACAAATGGCAAAAGACTTTGTCCATTTCTATCTAGGCGTGGATAGCACTGTGCTAATCCTATGCTTAAAAACTTTGATAGAAAAGCAGACATTTAAGTGTCGCTGGTGTTGAAGGTGCTCTATACAGGAGCTTCCTTCCACCTAAACTGGGGAACTCCCCAGAGTTCTCTTCTTTTTTGTATGTATATATTGTGGTGCAGATCTGCAGCGAAGTGTGTCATCCGGCCTGCTAGCCTATAGGGGTGCCGTAAGCTACCATCCATCCCCGTATCTTCCACCAACCTGCGTTGCTGCTACACGGCATTCTGGGTGTTGCAGTCCAAGGACATGGAGGGAAGGCCCGAAATGCATTTGGCGCCACCGGTGTTGAAGTCTGTACAATAAAGTTTCTCCAAACTGGCCCCTGGGGGGGGTGTATATATATATATATATGTATATACACACACTCACAGATACAGATATGAAAATAGCTATTTTTTCTAAATCGGTGTGGATCTCTTTTTTCAGTGTGTGTATCATTCATTGGCCCTGTGTACACAACAAAAGTCTGACACTTCGAGCTCGAACACTATATAGTCAGCTGCACTAATGTATGAAAAAAACTGGTAGATTGAAAAAAATAAGACTCCTGGTATAGCATACTCACAGTTATTAACTGAAAACGGTACGATATATAATTTCATTTCAATTTCAAGCTATAATGTCCGTTTATTCGATTAAAATTAACTGCTTTTTAAAGGTTTTAACTGTAAACATAGAAGGTTAGAAAGGTCCTTGATGGTGGGGGTAAGTGCATTCAGGATTTTTTCAGCTTGAATCAAGAATACTCTGCAGTTCTTGCAAACAGTGTCAATCTAATACTACTTTGCATGACAGTCACTGATCAAGATCTCTCAAATATTTCTGGAACCCGCTGATCTGGAAACTTTCTGATCAGCGGGTTTACTTAACTGGATGTCATTCACTATAACAGAAGTCAACGCTATAACAGAAGTCAACCACCAAGCTTATTGAAAGGCCAGTTTCAGTCACAAGTAAGTTTGACTAAAAAGGTTTTACATGTTAGCTTCATACTCAATGCGTCATATTAGATACTAACAAGGCTTAAGTGTCTGCCACGCAACAACAATAGATTTTCAGCAATTTTCATTCTAACAACTTATAGATGTTAATGTAATTACTGCCTACATGTTAACTCAATTCCATACGAGCTGCTCGTAATCCATAAGTGAAATACTAATAATGGTTATTCCCGGGCAATATTTTGAATGATGAAGAGGGACTATAAATTAACTGCACATTTCACTGGCAGCAACAAGTAGGGACACATCTGATAAGGTGACAGAAGATGATCTCTTCTGTAGCCATAGTTAGACTGCAGCATTATAGAGAACAGTAAACCATCAGCCTGATCAAATATGTGCATGAAACCAACTTAAATATCTCCCTGACACAGTAGCTACAATAACTATTTCAACCAAATCTCAACTAGACTACGTACTCATCTGAAACATGTACTTACCCATCACGATAATTCATTTACAATTAATTCAGAACACTTTTCAGCATTCAGTGAGTACTCACAACCGTGTAAATATAAGGCATGAGGTTTAGAATACATCAGTTTGCCTACATTCTGATGGACTCAACTGCGAAATATATGCAACATGATTAGAGGCCAGTCTAAAGCTAATAATGGGTTCTCTCTGGTTTCAAGGAAACCAAACATGGGGAAACGAAAAGACTCACATTGCATCTCAATCTCAAGTTCAGAATACTTTGCTCAAGATAATGTTCATTTGTCTTATGCTCGGGAAAACATATAACGACATGCCTCAAATTAGCTCTAATACAAACATAAAACAATGAATAACAGGAGGAAATGCCAGGTGGCTCCACCAATTTGATCATGTTTCTAACAAAGTAACTGTTTTCAAGATAAAAGATTTTAGCATTTTAAAGCCTAAAGCCAGTCCTTATATTTGTATCACTACAGGCATTCAGTGTACATTTAAACATGTAAAACTCCTACAACCACCTACACCTGACTGCTTTCACCCAGCAACAGCAGCTGTCATATTCACAGTGTAATAAACTGTCAATGCATGTAGCTTCTACTTAAAAAGACCAAACACTACTCACAAAGAAACTTCAAAAAGGAACCAAATACGCCATACTTGAGCATAAGTAAAAGGAGAACACTAAAGATACACTGCCACATGCTGAACAGTTGATAACTGGACTTTTCAGAACGAAAGTCCCAAATTCAAACAGAAGAGTTTCCTTAAGAGCCCCACAGATCACCCAGGCAGAGAGGCCAAATAAGGACAGAAAAGCCCCCTTTTTCCATGACACCACTTTATGCAATGCCGAACGCTAAATAATCATTTAAATAAAGTTAACCTAGTAAGCAACACTATCATAAAGCTAATACTGTGCTATATTTTCACATCAGGAAGCAACAAGCGGACATAATCTTGGCTGAGGAACTCAAAGCAACATTGCCATTATAACCGATGCTCCATATTGTCATACAAGTGCAATGATATGGTCTTTTCATATCGAACATATGTTAGTAGTACAGTACAAAGGTATACAGTCAATGTGAAACAAAATTACTCAAAAATTCTTTCAGCATACAGAGCACCAACTCATAACATATTCTACAGAGCCACGTAACCAGTAATAGAATGTAGAGGGAAGTAAGAGGAGGCCAACATGCAGATTTAAAGTCTTACTTATTCTGTGCAACATTTCTACCAGAACCTTTTAGACAACTGATGATACAATACAACAAATCAGTGCAGGGCCCCAACATTACAATAACTCCCATTGTACAACAGATATCAATAAGCTTTCAGGAATTTCTCAGCAAGCTTGGCACAGGTAAAAGAGAAGTACTTTGCAGTAAATATTCAGTTGTAATAAAGTTTGAATTGGAAATAGTATATGCACTTTGTTTTGACTTACAGTATGGTTTCAGAGAAATGCAATACCTTGTAAATCGAGTACATAGACTTCAACGGGCATTTCAGTAAGTACTTTTGGGATTACTTTTCTTACCCAGAGTAGTATACCTGGATACTTCTGTGGGACATTTCCTGTAAACAGGTAAGTAAAATCGAATTTTGTTTGTTAGTGCAATTTTAAGGATTTTTTTTAAGTTTTCAAACTCCACACTTTATAAACTTTTCCAAGAAAAACAGTCAATGTTATTATCCTATGGAGGAAAATAGTGTTATTGGTTTGAAGGTAAGTATTTGGTAGTGGGAGTTGAGATTCTGGGGTAGACTCTGGGGTCCCCCAGGCTCAAGGATGGACACTTGTAACACCCTCAGCTGAGGCCCAATGTTATCCAACAAGGGATAGGGGGCTCCGGTTGGTGGCTGCTGACTAGCAGGCCACTGGGGTGTGGGAGCAAAGCTCCTGGCCATAAGCTCAAGGCAAATGGGGGTTTAGGCCAGCAGAAAAGTTGCACCCACTGCGGCGGCAGGGTGCAGTTTTGGCCCTGTATCTTTCAAAGGGGAGTCTTCGTTTGCAAAAGCACTGCAGGCTTGGGGACAAAGGTCTTCTGGGTGCGACCACCACCTCGATAGACAAGTTGGGAAAGTTTGGGGTTGGTTAAGGACCGTTGGTTTGGGCACCCAAAGCCGTGGGGGTCTGGTGCAGGGGTGCCTTTTGGGGTCGAATCTTCTTACCAGCTCCTGATCGTGGTGGGGGGGGGCTTCTGGATTTAGGCTGCAAGCATCAGCTGGCGGCTTGAGGCATGTCAGGGGTCGCTGGATCTCGGATCAGGATCGCCGGGTTGACCTCCTCTTGGTGTTCGCCCACTCGAGCTCGGGCAGTGGACAGCAGGTGCAGAGTGGTGCAGATTCGTGGATTCCGTTCAGAAGTTGCAGATGAACGAATCCGGTGTTCACAGGAAACAAAGTCTTTGTGGTTGAAGGCAGGCAGGTCCTTTGGGGTTTTTGAGGTTGCTGGCTGCAGCACACTCTGGGATTTCGCAGGAGCAGGTTCGAGGTGGAAACAGGCCGGTAGTGCTGGGGCCAAGTCAGTGGACGTCTTCCTCTTGTTAGTTGCTGCACGGCTGGGTTCAGGGGTGCCCCTAAATACTAGATTTAGAGGCATTACAAGTGGGTCCCTTCCCTGGGGTGGGTACACCCCCTATTATGCCACCCTCCAGTGGGAGGGGGGGCATGAGCCTGCCCCTGGTTGGTGAGTCCCCCCCATCTGCAAGATGGCAGGGACTGAGAGTTGTGATTTACCTTTCCTCCCCCACCTGGGGGTGGAGTTGGCAGAGGTGGGCACACCTCTCTTCCTCGCTTGATTTTCCCGCCAGTTCTCCCGCCCGAAGTGGGGGTCAGAACCAGTGAGGACCAGTTGCTGAGAGCAGTAAGTGGCCTGGGGAAGCTCACAAAAGCGGCAAGCCTTTGGAGCTTCGCATTTGTGAACCCTGCCCCTCCTGGGGGAGGAGGGTTGGCACCTCGTCCCAGGATGTGCATTGTTTCAGGCCACAGAGAGCAGCAGGCTCTCGACCCAGTGGTCCAGAAACATGTTAGGTGGTGGCAGCTGAAAGCAGCCACTCAGCCTGGACAGTAGTAGTAGGTTAGTTTTAAGGGGGAATCTCTAAGAAGCCTTCTGTGTGCATTTTCCCTTAAATCCGACACTGGCATCAGTGTGGGTTTAATGTGCTGAGAGGTTTTATACCAAACTTTTCAGTTTTCAGTGTAGTCGTTATGGTACTATGGAGTTCGTAATGACAAGCTCCCAGCACCATATACTCTTAATGGAAGCACTGCACTTACAATGTCTAAGAATGAACTTAGACACTGTAGGGGTACAGGGCTCATGCACCTGTACCCTCACCACTAGTATAGGGCACCCAGCTAGAGGGGTGAATGAGCTATGCCAAGTGAGTGGGTAGTAGGCATGGCACACAGGGATGTGTGCCATGTCAAATCTTCACTTTGTTCTACACCAAAACACACAGCCTGCAAAGTGTTTGTGTGTGTAAAGGGACAGGGCCTCTAAGGGTGCCATAATAAATGCTGCAGCCCTTAGAGGTCTTCCCTGGTTACAGTGCCCTGGGTATTTGTGGTACCATTTACCAGGGGCTGACCTGTGGCTAGAGATGCAAATTGGGTTGGATTTGGGGAAAGAACACAGGCCCTGGGAACCGGATTGGCAGGGACCCAGGGTACATCAAGTCAAAGTGCATCAGTAGTCTGGCAAAAGTGTGTATGTGTGTGTAAGGGGGAGGGTGTGGGGGGGGGGAAATGCAACAGAAACCCGCTTTCCTACAGTACTTTTTTGAAACTATAGAATATAACTATTCAAGTTGAAAAGCAGTTGCATCCTCTATCTGATATGGATTCAAATGCGTAACTTAGGTGAGCAAAGCTTATTTTTGTTTTTGTTTACCAATCCTAAACCAATACCTTAGAAATGTTTGCCCCAACTGTGTACCTAGTCTGTTATCTGTTTCAATGGAGTACTGTTTTGTGGCTTTTGCTGCTCTGCAGAGGCACATGTGTGAAGTGAGCTATGGTATCTCCCCAAACATGCATTCTAAAATCCATCATACTCAGCAAGTCCAATTTGTGCCTGAACTGAGAATAAAACATAGCTGTTGCAACATCCAAAAACATTTCGGTTTATATAACAAATGAATGACATTTATAGACTTGTAGGAAAGTAGGATCTGCTTTTATGGTTACCCCCACTTTTTGCTTGATGTGATGCGATGCTGTGTCTGACTAATCTGACTGGGATCCTGCAAATCAGCACCCAATCTCTGTGCTTTCTCCCCTAAATTGGTATGGTAAGTACTTGAGTACTTCCCAGATTGGACATTGGTGTACACTCATCAGTCCCTAGTATATGGTACTAAGGTACCCAGGGCATAGGTACACCAGGGGTCCCCCATGGGCTTAAGCATGTATTATGCCACCTATCGGAGACCAATACATTTGTAAACTACATGCCTGCCAGTGCAGCCTTTGTAAGCTGGTGCCTACAACACTTACGAAAGATATAGGTTTTCCTATATCTAAGGTCAGTGCACTTAAAACCTACAAGTCACCCCTAGAGCAGGCCTTTCAACCCCGAAAGCAGGGGGCTCGGTTCAAAGTATGGCAGTACCCAGGCATGAGCAGGACACCACTACAGCCTACGGAGTCCTTTCTCACAGGTTGTAAGTGAGACAGCCATATAACATATAGAGGGTCACCGAGTCATTGCGCGATGACCATCTCGAAACTGGCTGAAACAAACCCTATCGAACAAGTTACTTACCTTCGGTAATGATATATCTGTAAGAAACATTAGTTGGTGATAGATTCCTTACCCTAGAATATCCCCAGGCGTCAGACTGGATCCGGAAAGCTTTCGTCAGTAGTACCCTAGCGCGTTGATGGGCGTCGTCGTACAGCTCCGCGTTCGTCGTTGGCCTCGCAGACATAACGTCACTGGAGCTACCTTGACGCCCCCACGTGCACGGACGTCAGCTCTGTACACAACCTTTTGCGACAGTATGCAGAGCCATGTAAGATACTGACCCCTGTTGCATAGAAACTAGGGCCCGAAAGGATGACCTTAACCCTAGAAATCAGTTCGCAAAACAGGGAGGATGGGTGCAGTGGTAAGGAATCTATCACTAACAGATATATTGTTACCGAAGGAAAGTAACTTGTTCATCTGAAAGAAACATGTTAGTGAGAGATTCCTTACCTAAGAATAGATACCCCAGCAATACCAACCCCGGTGGTGGGTCTGCGAACCAAAATCACACCCAGTGAACACAACGGCCAAAGAAGCAGTCTCTACGGACTGGACTGTCAAGGCAGTAATGCTTTGTAAAAATGAGCAGCGAAGCCCACGTGGCAGCCTGACAGATGTCTTGCAGGGAGACACCACATCCCTATGCAGTAGTAGCTGCTGTCGCCCTGGTAGAATGGGAGGTTCCTTTTTAGCCATAGAATAACAGGCCTTGATACATAAGACGGCCCAACGAGAGATAGTCCTTTTATGAACAGCCCGGCCTTTCTTGGCGCCTGCGTAGCCAACAAAGAGCTGGTCATCCACCCGGAATTCCTGTGTGCGATGCACAAGTTACTTACCTTCGGTAACGATATATCTGTAAGAAACAGTAGTTAGTATTAGATTCCTTACCTTAGAATATCCCCAGGCGTCAGACTGGATCCGGAAAATTTTGCGTAGCAGTACCACTGCGAGTCGGTAGGCGTCGTCTGCGGCTCCGCGTCCGTCGACGGCCCCGGGATGACGTTGGAGTACTTAGACGCCGCCCTCGCGCGCTGTCAGTTCTTATACACAGCTTTTCCGCGACAAACGCAGAGCCATGATTAAAACCAACACTGGTGCCATAAAAACCAGATCCCTTAAAGGGGGGTGACCTTAACCCTAGATATCGGTTCGCAGAACGGGGAGGATGGGTGGGGCGGTAAGGAATCCAATACTAACTACTGTTTCTTACAGATATATTGTTACCGAAGGTAAGTAACTTGTGCATCTGAAAGAAACAGGTTAGTATTAGATTCCTTATCTTAGAATAGATACCCCAGCAATACCAACCCTGGTGGTGGGTCTGCGAACCAATGATCACACCAGAAAGTCCTGGAGAACGGAACGGCCGAAAAAGCCATCTCTCCGTACTTGGCTGTCCAGGCAGTAGTGTCTTTCGAACGTGTGCAGCGAGGACCACGTAGCTGCCTGGCAGATGTCCTGCAAGGGGACTCCCCGACCCAGGGCAGTAGTAGCCGCCGTGGCCCGAGTGGAATGGGCACGCAGCCCCACAGGAGGCTCCTTTCTAGCCAGAGAGTAACAAGCCTTGATGCACAAGACGACCCATCGAGAAATGGTCCGTTTGTGCACCGCCAGTCCCTTTTTAGCGCCCACGTAACCAACAAAGAGTTGGTCATCCACCTCGAACTGGCATGAGCGATCCAGATAGAATGAGAGCGCACGTTTTGGGTCCAGATGGTGGAGCCTCTCTGCCTCTTTCGAAGGATGCGGAAAGATGGAGGGCAAGGTGATGGACTGCCCGATGTGGAAGGCTGTGACTACCTTGGGCAGGAAAGAGGGTGGCGTCCGCAACACAACTTTGTCCGAATGGAGAAAAGGAAAGGAGGTTGAGAAGAAAGAGCCTGGAGCTCACTCACTCTCCTGGCAGAGGTGATGGCAACCAGGAATGCAGTCTTAACAGTAAGGAGACGAAGAAGACAGTTATGAAGTGGCTCAAAGGGAGCGCACATCAGATAAGTCAGAACAAGGTTCAAGTCCCACTGAGGCATCACGAAAGGAACAGGAGGGAACATATGAGTGATGCCCTTCAAAAACCCATTTACAACTGGGGATTTGAACAAAGAGGGCTGATCAGGGAGCCTTAAGAAGGCGGAAATGGCAGAGAGGTAGCCCTTTAGAGTGCCCAGAGCAGAGCCCTGCTGGGCAAGAGAAAGAAGAAAGAGGAGAACATCTGAAAGAGGGGCGGAAAGGGGATCCACAGCCTTTGCTGTGCACCATGCCACAAATTTGTTCCACCTGCAGGCGTATACCGATTTTGCCTGGCTGCCATAATCACATTACAGACTTCAGGAGGCAAGTCAAATGACCTCAACTGCCGCCGCTCAATCTCCACGCTTGTAAGTGGAGACTGGACGGGTTCGGGTGGAGGACCGTCCCCTGTTGCTGCAACAGAAGGTCCTCCTGCACAGGCAGACGGATCGGGGGATCGACAGACATGCTGAGTAGCTCGGGATACCAGTATCTTCATGCCACAAGGATGATTTGGGCCTGGTCGCGTCTGATCTTCTTCAGCACTCTGGGCAGAAGTGGTATAGGCGGAAAGGCGTACAACAGACCGCAGCTCCACTCGAGACGAAAAGCATCTTCGAGCGAGTGCCGCCAACGCGCAGAACTGATGATATTGCGCGTTCTCTTCTGTGGCGAATAGATCTAACCAAGGCTTTCCCCATTGCTGAAAGAGGCCTTGCGCCACGTCCGAGTTCAGACGCCATTCGTGATCCATCATGCACCGACTGCTGAGTTTGTCCTGGCCCACCGTGAACCGCAGGTAACTCCGATGGGCTGGCAGGACGGAAATATGAAAATAAGCGCCCTGTAGGTCCAGTACAACCATACAGTCTTGTGTGTCGAGAGCAGATAAGACCTGAGCCAGAGTGAGCATCTTGAACTTCTCCTTCCGGAGGAAGCGAATTACGTTCCAAAGGTCCAATAAGGGATGTAGACCCTTGTCCTTCTTCGGAACCAAGAACTTGTGGGAATATCAACCTCGACCTACTTCTGGCATCGGAACGCGCTCGAAGGCCCGCTTGGCCAAGAGGGCCGCAACTTCTTGCTGGCGAAGTGCCAAATTGTCCCCCGACATGCGTTGCAACTGTGGTGGGTAGACTCGAAGGGGAGGGGGTAGACTCGAAGGGGAAGGGGTAGCCCCTTCGAACAATGTTCAGAACCCACCGGTCTGATGTAATGTCGCACCAGTGGGGGAGGCGATGACGAATTCTGCCACCCACTGGCGTCTGGTGGGTCTGAAACACCGGTCTAAGAAGGTGTGGACTCACTGACAGTGGGGGATGTGGACTGACCCGCACGCTGGCCCTGCGACCGCCTCTGCGAGTCCCAAGTCCGCAGCTGCGCTGGGACTGTTGCTGCGCAGGTCTCTTCTGAAACGAACGTGTTTGGACGCCCCTTCCAGAGCTACGAAAGGAACGAAAGGTAGAAGGTGAAGGAGTACATGTGGCCAAAAGGCCCAAGGACTTGGCCGTGGTACGAGAGTCCTTGAAACGCTCCAATGTGGAATCCGCCTTATCACCAAAAAGGCGAGTGCCATCAAAGGGCATGTCCATCAATGTATTTTGGACATCTGCAGAAAAACCAGTCGTCCTCAACCAGGCATGACGGCGTAGCGCCACCGTTGTGGAAATTGCTCTACCCAGGTAATCAGCGGTATCAAGACCACAACGGATTGTGAACTTGGCCGCATCTCTCCCCTCTGCAAGAGAACTATCCGAGCCTCCTCCGGACACTGAGGCAGCACCTGCGCAACCGCATCTTAAACAGAATGGGAACAGCAGCCCAAGAGACAGGCAGTGTTCACAGACCACAGTACGGAACTTGCGGAGGAATAAATCTTCTTACCAAACTGCTAAGTTTTTTGGATTCCTTGTCTGGAGGAGCAGAAGGAAATGCGCTTGGGATGTTGAAGCTTGAACCATCAAACTCTCAGGTGTAGGGTGCTGGGTGAGGAAGGAGTGGTCGCCCAGGGCCAGGTGATGGTTTCGGCCCACAGCCTTGTCCACAGGAGCCCTGTGCTGGGCCTGGACCAAGTGCCGAGAAGCACATTAGAGCCTCAGCCGCCCTACGCAGCACCGTTGAAAATGTACCACTCTCCTCCATAGTGGTAGGAGGAGATGGTTAACCAGGCGCTGGAGTGTAATCCGGGCCACCGGCCTCCGCATCCTCATCCCAGTCAGGGACAGACTCACACTGTGCCGCGAGAGGGTCTTCAAACCCTTCCCAGTTCTCACCCTCCTCCACAAGTGGGCGAGGACGTGGGTGAATGAAAGGCTAAAAATCCCCCATCGGCGTAGGGAGACACCCCTCCGGCGCCGTGTCGACGTCGGAAAATAAGTCAATGCCGGTGTTGGTCCTTGCCGCCCCGGCGGCGTCATCGGCGACGCTGGTGGGGGCCGTACGGGGTTCACCGGCAAGAACTGGGAACCACGGGCAGAGCCATGGAGGCCTTTGGGCGTCGACGTGGGAGCCGGCGATGACGAACGCGAACAGTGGGGACCGGGAGGCCCGAAGGCGTTCTTACGGGGTAGCACGGGCCGACGATACGTGCCGTTGCAGACACGAACTCTTGCAATTCGACTGAAGTCACCGATGGACACGGTAACGGTGGGTAAACCATCGGTAATTGCTCTTGCTCTGTTGGAGCCGCAGGGGTGGTGCCACCTGCCTCCTCAGCGCGTCAGGCGAATGGCGACGTGATGACGAAGAGCGGCGACGCTTCTTCGACTTTTTGTGCGTTGCCTTACCTGACTCAGAGTGCAAAGACTTCGAATGATGGTGCTTGCTTCACGACCGGGCCCTAGACCTCCTGCGGGACCGGGGACTGGAATGACGTGGGGCCGACTCCCGGGCCTCCAGCCACTTTCGGGAACGCCTTCGCTAAGTTTTCGGGCCATGGCCCGGAGGTGGGAGCACGAGTCGTGGTCGTGCCCCAGGCAGAAGAGACACAAACGGTGCGGGTCTGTCAGCAAAATAGTGTGCGGACAGGTCTTGCAAAGCTTGAAACTGGGCATCCCTGTGCACCAGAGGTAAGTTTACTTACAAATTAAAGCAGACAAATACTTAGTCAACTAGTGATGGGGTACCGCTCTCTCCGGATCTGCACTTGCTGGCGCGAAAAAAGAAAACGGACGTCAGCGCGCGTGGTGGGTGCTGCCAAGTAGCTCCAGTGACGTCATCTCGGCGAGTATGACCCCAACAATGCACCCAGAGCCATACGACGATGCCTATCGACGCGCAGGGGTACTGCTGATGAAAGCTTTCCGGATCCAGTTTGACGCCTGGAGATATTCTAAGGTAAGGAATCTATCACTAAAGTGTTTCTTTCAGGTATGTTTGATATCAAACATGTTGGAATCATACCCCCCACACCTTAAACGGTGTGGGAGGTATGATTCCATGCACTGTAAAGCTCCTCCGGGAGGCCCTATATGCTCCCGGTACCAGTCTTCTAAACCGAGACAGCACAACATGGCTGCTGCTGACCAGAGATCAAATTCTGCCCACCTGCTGCTGAGCCAAGCTCGAGCAGGGAAAGGCAGAACAATAGGTATCCTTTCACAGGGAGGTGTGACCACCTCCCTGGCAGGGTTTAGTGTATTAAGGCCGGGTGGTAGCACTTGCCAGCGCCACTCAGTCTTCTTGAAGGGCACACTTGGTGCACTGCTTGCATAGTGCAGTTCACACCAGCTCAGGGAGCCGTTGGCTCCTTCTCTGGCGCGAAACTGCACAAAGGACAGGGGGGCATCCTCCCCACTGTTCAACCCTTCCCCTGTGAGGGAACCCTGAATCGTCCTAACACTTTCCTTAGGGTACTTAAGGGCTTACCGGAGGGTGGGTCCCTAAATTCGTCGTGGGACAAGATTCATTTTAAGACACTATTTCTACATCAACCGTCTGGGCACTCTGGACTTCGCTCTGGGCAACATGGCAGCAACTGGGAAGACTCCTGCTGCTCCTCATCTTGTTGCCCTGCTTGTCTGCTGCAACATCCATGCCTGTGCACAATACAGGAACATTACAAGGCCTGTGGGCATCCAAGACACCTGGCGGAATCTCCCTTGAAGTGAAGGAGTTACTTCCCTGCATCTGCAGGAACCGCAACTAAGTTGACCGGTCTGCTCATCCTGGGCTCCCACGGACTCCAAAAGGCTCAGCAAAATAGGTGGTGGTTCTTCACATCCCTCGGGGACTGTCCTCTCCTCTAACCAAGTTTGAGGCCAGTATCTCTCGTCAAAGCTGCAGAAACCCAACATCTGTGCACAGCAGTTACAAAGGCTAGTTGGCTTCCTTCCACCAAGATCTTCGGGTTCCATGTAACCCCGAACTCAAGCATCTCCAGTGACCAAGATCTTCGTCCACACCACATCACTTGCACCTTTGGCCTGATTCTTTGGTGAGCTGCTCGAGGTCCTCTTGAGACTCCTGTGCCTCCTCTTAAGGGTCATCTTTTAATTCTTTGGGATTCCCTGATTGTTCGGGCCAGCTTGTGGTGAGTCCCCTGGACCTTGCTGGTCCCAACACTGCACCTTCTTCGCTTTCCACATTGATTGCAGTTGCCAAGGCTTGTTGGTGCTCCCGACGGACACCGACTCCTCAACTCTCGACATCTGACATGGGCCAGCTCGAGAACGGCTATGGGTCTTTTACAGCGTTGCCTGGTTCTCACAGCTGCAGTTCCAAGGTCACAGTCATCTCTCCTGCAACACTCAACATCGATGGGCATTTGTCTTCTGTGCCTCCTGGTCACTCCTAAGTGGCATTGACTCTGTCCCCTCTGCTTGCAGGTAATTTTCAACATGAATTCACCTCTGGGTTCTAACGGACACTTTCACCTTCCCCAGCAGCTGCATCTTCCTGAAGTCCTCGACTGGGTTTGACGGTTGTTTCCGACGCCACTTCACACCTATGCACCCGGCTTCCCTGGTGTAGGTATCCTGGTTCCTGGGGAATCCAGAGGTTAGGTGGCTTTCTAACCTTCTGTTCAACAGGGTTTAGTTGAGGTTCTTTTTCAATTAATCTATCCCTATAAGATTATGCTCTGGTAAAACAAGCTGCTCTACACTCCTTTTGGACTAAGCCTGAAGGCTGCTCTCCACAGCTACCACTTAAGAGACTTTTCTAAGGTTGTATACGTCCACTAAAATCCTCATAAGGGCTGTCTGGAACGGTGCCAGGTGCCCACTTGCATAAGTGTACACCATATACCAAGTCAGCTTCTCACAACACTAATGTAAGGAATAACATTATGTATCTGGTATGGATCTTTCAAAAAGTAAAAAAATGTCAAATGTTTCTGAAACGACAACATAAAATTATTGTATTACACGGACACTTGCATAGTGCTTTCTTATCCCTAAGGAGGGATATGGCGATTATTAGGTGTCAATAAAGTAACTAATTCAACTGTATAATTTATAATGTGCTTCATTCTTATGATGAGGTCATACAGAAAGCCAATTACCATTGGGTTTCTGAGCACCATTTGAATAGAATTCCTCAAAGGATGCTGGATCACTCTCAGCATGGGCGCTACATTCAAAGAACACATCGACAGGAAAACCAAAATAGTACAGTACCATCTCTTGCTCATGAAACAAGTATATCTGTAGCCCATGATGGAGTTCTTGGATGGTCTTGATGCTACTCGCGAGAAGGAATATGCTACTTACCAGTATGCATCTGTTCTTGGCATGTAGGGCTGCTGACATTCATATCTGTGCATAGATCGCCGCCTAGTGTTGGGTCCGGATGATAGCACTTTGCTGTCTTGGAAGAGACTTCGAAGTATCACGAGATAGGTGACTCCTCCCCTGGACTAAAGTGCGCATGGGCATCCTCTCCATCCTCATGGAGATAGTAAAGTAAGAGATGGCCATGCCAGAGATAACGCTGCATCTGAGACAGGCACCGGGGAGGAGGGCGGGCGATATGAATGTCAGCAGCCCTACATGCGAAGAACAGATGCATACTGGTAAGTAGCATATTCCGTTCAAGGCATGTGGGCTGCTGAATTCATATCTGTGCATAGAATGTATAGCAGTATCTCCTCTAGCGGTGGCCACCTGTGCCAGCTGCAGCAGTTTGGAAAAGAGTTTTGAGGACAGCCTGGCCTACAGCAGCTTGCTGTTTTGCTTGCACATCTACATAGTAGTGTTTTGTGAAAGTGTGTATGGTGGTCCATGTGGCTGCCTTACAGATGTCTTTAAGAGGAATATTTCCTAGGAAAGCCATGGATGCCCCCATCTTCCTTCTAGTGTGCGCTATTGGGGGGACGGTTAAAGAGCGTTTTGCCTCTTGATAACATATTTGAATGCATTTAACTATCCATCTGGCTATTCCTGACTTTGATATAAGATTTCCTTTGTGTTGTGGTGCAAAAGCAACAAATAGTTGCTTTGTCTTTCGAAATGATTTAGTTCTGTCCACATAATAAAGTAGAGCTCTTTTTACATCGAATGTGTGTAGGGCTCGCTCAGCTACTGACTGTGGATTTTGAAAGAATACTGGCAGTTCTATTGGTTGATTAATGTGGAAATTTGATACAACCTTTGGCATGAACTTAGGGTTTGTTCTAAGAACCACCCTGTTGGCATGTACTTGCATGAAAGGTTCTTGGATTGCTAGTGCTTGTAATTCGCTTACTCTTCTGAGTGAGGTAATGGCAACCAAGAATGCTACCTTCCACGTTAAGAATTGTAGTTCGCATGAGTGTAGAGGTTCGAAAGGAAGTCCCATAAGTCTGGTAAGCACTATATTAAGATTCCAGACTGGGGAAGGGGGTGCCTTGGAGGGATCACCCTTTTCAGACCCTCCATGAATGCTTTGATTGCTGGTACTCTAAACAGTAAAAGGTGTTGCCTGTTTTGAAGGAATGCTGCTATAGCAGCGAGGTGTAGTCGTATAGAAGAGTATGCCAAGTTACATCTTTGTAGATGCAGCAGGTAGCATTTAATGTTTTGTATGGAAGCGTCTATAGGGTTGATTTTGTTATTGTTGCAGTAAAAAACAAATCTCTTCAATTTAGCTGCATAGCACGCTTGTGTGGTTGGTCGTCTTGCCTCCCTAATGATGTTCATGCAATCTGGGGGCAAGTTAAGGTATCCAAACTCTAAGACCTCAGGAGCCAGATCGCTAGGTTCATCTGATTGGGATCCGGGTGTTTGATTTATCCTTGGTTCTGAGTTAGAAGATGGGGTGCAAGGCACAGTCTTTGATGAGGAACTACTGAAAGTTCTAGGAACGTGGTGTACCATGGTTTTCTCGCCCACGTGGGATCAACTAGGATCAGCGTGAGCGAGTGTTGCCGCAGTTTGCGTGCCACCAGCGGGATCAGCGGTGCTGGGGGAAAAGCGTACGCAAATCTGCCTGACCAGTTCATCCATATCGCATTGCCCTGTGACAACGGATGTGGGAATCTGGCGGCAAAGTACTGGCATTTGGAGTTTTGTTTTGTGGCAAACAGGTCTATTTCTGGGTGACCCCACTCTTTGAAGAATGGGATGAGAATGTTGGGATGAATCTCCCATTCGTGTAGTTGTTGGCTGTGCCTGCTGAGCAGGTCGGCAATTTGATTGTCCTTCCCTGGAAGGTGTTCTGCTGGGAGAAAAATGTTTTTGGGAATCGCCGACTTCCATATGCTTTGTGCCAGATGGGACAGCTGTGGAAATTGCGTTCCTCCCAGTTTCTGGATATAGTACATTGCGGTCATGTTGTCCGTCCGGATCAACACCGTCTTATTGTACAAGTATTTTTGAAATGCTTTTAGGGCTAGAAATATCGCTAGCAATTCTAGTTGGTTGATATGCAGCTTTTTCTGTTTGGTTGTCCAGAGCCCTTGTACAGCCTGTCAGTGATGCGTCCGCTGTTAGTAATAGTTGTGGAACCGGCTCTTGGAACAGTCGCCCCTTGGAAAGGTTTTGTAGGTTCCACCACTGCAGAGAATTGTGAGCGCGACTGTCTACCAACACTAGGTCTTTTAGTTGACCTTGAGCCGGGTTCCATTGCTGTGCTAGGCATGTCTGTAATGGGCGCATTTGAAGTCTGGCATGGGGACAATGAATATGCAGGAGGCCATCATGCCTATGAGCTGCATAAAGACTCGAGCTGGCAGAGTGTTGTGGCAGGAATTTGTGAATGAGTATCTGCATACTGGCTATCCTTGCTGAGTTTGGATATGCCTTCGCCACTGAGGTGTTTATAGTGGCTCCCAGGTATTGTACGTGGGATGGTTGCAGATGCGATTTAGTGTAGTTGATTGAAAAGCCTAGGCTGTGTAGCGGATGTACCATGTTACAACGCATACCATTACGACTACCTACTGTTACAACGCGACCATTACAACGCATACCATTACAACGCATAGCGCTTTGAGGTGCTGGATAGTGGTAAGTATAATTTACTATTCTAACTCCAGTCCCCGTGGACACTAGGGAAGGTGTTGGATAGTAAATTATTCTTATTCCCTATCCTAGAGCGCCCCCCAGCGCAATGCGTTGTAATGGTATGCGTTGTAAAAGTTGCGTTGTAACAGTAGGTAGTTGTAAAAGTTGCGTTGTAACAGGTGTATACCCTGTGTAGCAACTGAATTGTTTGGGACGTGTGTGCTGCACACTGGTGGTACGATTTTGCTTGTATTAGCCAATCGTCCAGGTAAGGGAACATATGGACGTGTTGCCTCCTGAGATGTGCTGCCACTGTCGCTAAGCATTTTATAAACACTCTTGGAGCCGTGGTAACCCCGAAGGGCAAAACCTTGAATTGGTAGTGTTAACCTTCTATTGTGAACCTGAGGTATTTTCTGTGGGCTGGATGGATGGGGATGTGAAATAGGCATCCTTGAGGTCCAGTGTTGCTAGGAAATCTCCTTGCTGTAGCAACAGGAGCACTTTTTGTAGTGTGATCATATGGAAGTGCTCCGATAGTATATTTTGATTTAGGGGTGTGAGGTCCAATATTGGTCTGAGGGAACCGTCCTCCTTTGGAATAAGGAAGTATAGGGAGTATACTCCTGTCCCTTGTTGGTGGAAAGGGACTTGCTCTAAGGCCCCCTTTTCCAGCCTGCATTTCACCTTTTGTTGTAGCAGCGTGATGTGCTCCGTGGACATAGGACGATGTCTGGGTGGTATGTTTGGTGGTGTGGAAGTCAGTTCTAGGCAATAACGAGACTGGATAATTTCTCTCACCCACCTGTCCTTGGTAATTGCGTGCCAGACAGGTAGGAACTGTTGTAGTCTGCCTCCGACCGGTGTTAAGTTGTCTGGAGGTAGCGTAATGAAGTCACTGTTTTGTGGCAGTGGAGGCTTTGGTGTTATTTCCTCCACGTCCTCTTCCCTTATTATTGTTACCTCTGTAACCTCCTCTGGTTGTGTTCTTGTTGAAGGAACCTTGTGCGTTACTTTTGTATGAGGCAGATGTTTGCAAGGTATTTCCTCGTGTATTTGCTCTGTATGAGGAGCGTCGACAGGAGCCCTTGTGATGCAGAAATTGCAATGCACCCATTGATTTTGCGGTTTCTGTGTCTTTCTTCATTTTATCCAAAATGGTGTCGACAGCAGGGCCAAATAGAAAGTCCTGATTGACAGGTTGGTTAAGAATGGTGGACTGCACCTCATTCTTAAAACCGGTGATTCGCAGCCATGCATGTCTGCGTAGTAAGACGCTAGTGTTAATTGACCTAGCTGCGGTGTCTGTTGCATCAAGCGCACATTTGATGGAGGCGTTTGTTATGAATTTTCCCTCTTGTATGAGGTCATTAGCTTGTGCATTAAAAGGCTCAGGTAGGTGTTGCATTAAGCTTTTGAGCTGATCATAGTGCGCCCTGTCGTAACGAGCCAGTAGGGCTTGTGTATTAGCAATCCTCCATGAGTTAGAGGCTTGTGCTGCTACCCTTTTGCTTGATGCCTCTAGTATTTTTGACTCTTTGTCAGGGGGAGGTGCTTCCTCTGTTGTCTGGGAGTTGGCTCTTTTACGTGCATTAGCCACCACCAGTGAGTCTAGTGGCAACTGCCCTTTGATGTAAGTAGGGTCTGTAGGAGCTGCCCTATACATTTTTTCTATTCTGGTATTGATTACCCGTGCCCTGGCTGTATACTTAAATATGTCAGGTGCGTGTTTTAGAACTCCCTTTAACATGGGAAGTGTTCTGACACTTTTTTCTGCAGTAGGGAATGTGTCAAATAAGAAGTCTTCTTCCACAGGGTCATTATGCATGTCCACATTGTGGAATTGTGCTGCTCTGTTTATGAGTTGATTTGAAGACTACGGTGTCATCAGTAGGTGACGGCTTGGTAGGATAAGTGGGTACATCAGGGATGGGATGGGTGTTGTAAGGGTCTGTTGACTCAGCCCTAGGTTCCTCTTGTGATTCAGGATCCTGTGGGAAATCATATAGAGGCTGTGGCTCATCCCCTGTGTTCCCCTCATTGTCCCCGTGGTGAGAAGGAGAGTAAGGAGCAAAAGGTGTAGTAGGCATGATAGGTTGGAAAGGGATGAAGGGTCTAGAGGGAGAAGTCCCAAAGTCCTTTTTCTTCAATGGAATAGGGGAATGAGGTTCAAAGTCCAAAGGCCTCTTTTTCCTATGCAGGATGGTAACTTTACCAGTCTCTGGATTCATATATATATTTGCCTGGTCGTCTGAAGGATCTGGGTGGAATAGTTCTTCCTCTACAGTCCTGGGTTGAGTGTTAGAATTTTTGGGGTCAGTAACACCTGGTTTTTCGACGACTTGATGTTTTGTTGGACTTTTTCGGCTTGTGCTATCGCAGGGATTCCGTGCTCACACAGAACTGTGCATAGAGGCTTGGAACCTCAGTGAATTAGGGTGTGCCAAAACTCACCTTAGTAACCAAAAATCCCCTACCAGACTAGCAATCAGTGTCTCATTGGTCATCATAAACTCCCAATGCTTAGACAAACCAGAACATGGACTTAGTACACTTCAGGTAACGTGGACACATGAAAACTCTTTCGTTATACAATCATTTCAATCCAGAACAAGGAGTAAAAGAGGACACGTGCATATTTGAAATGTTTAATCACTAACGTAGTGTTCTCAAACGCAGTATCTTAACTAATACAAGCAAACATATTATAAGAAACAAAGTAATCAGCATAGTCACTAGTCCATAGAACACAAATGGTGAAAGCATAGTATTATGCTAAAATTAATAGGGTTTAACAAAACCTAATTCTCACCCTCCCTAGCTAGTATATTATATTATATCTAAGAAGGTCTCTTTTGGGTTTTAGCAGAGCGTCCCCATACCTCAAGATCCTAGTGGTAAGGGATCACATCATCAGCAACCAGCTCTCTGCATGCGAAGCACCATCAAGTGTGTTTTTATGCTCTCGTGCAAAGCAATACAGCAGCTGCATGTATGTTATGTCTAGGGACGTGCGAAGATCATTGTTCACAACAACTACCGTGTTGAGATATCCTTGAAAGTTTCAGCACTCACTGTACAGACACAGCTCACCAAGTAAGGCTGATATCAGTGTAACAACATATTATTCTCGTATGAATCGAAAACATTCTACTAGGCTCAAAGTTAAAGCAACAACTATATGTCGTGTGCAAAAGCAGCAGAAAGGTAAAATGGCGTTTAAACTCCTAAAAAGCTCATGCTAACTTAACACAGTATACAGGCTATATATATCTATATATCACACTCCCTTGATCCGAGCACGTATCAGATAAGATAAGATAAGAAAAGGGACTCAATTGTTGAAAGCAGAGTTCAATAAAACGTTCAGTTCCAAATCGAGCAGGTGAGGAAAAATAATTTAGTCCGCCCAAAAATCCAAAATCTCACCAGCATGACCAGGCCTCAATAGGAGTCAGCCTAAAACTGAGCATGGGAAATAAGCAGCAACTGCTTCCAAAAGGAAGTCACTGTTATCATCCGAAAATAACTCAGCCATCCAATTTAATAGCGAGAAAGAACATACATGCTCTTCAATTACCGGAGTCTCTCGTACCATCAGAGGACAACTCTGTGGGTTCTCAATGAAGCTGTGTGCCAAGAAATCTTGCGCCGCTGTGAATATATTCCAACGACCCAGAACTCCATGCATCGCTGCAAAGGCCATAATCCCTCCGTCAGAACAAAGCAATTCATGAGTAACTAAGGGACTCATGAGATGATCATAATCCACTTCAGGAGACACCAAACTGCAGAGACACAAATCCAGGGCCCAATCGACATCACAGCTCAGGCAATGAAATACAGGCTGGACACAGGTGAAATAGGAAAATCGAAACGATAATCCATACGATGCACTCAAGGTGGCAAGTGGCAGCACACCATAGTATTCAAGCATCCTGTTGCGAAACAGTGCTAACTGCTCCTGCTCGTTTGCGAACACAGGACGGGCATCCATTTTGAATTAAACAAAATAGCAACAAAAAGCCAGCAGCCAGCGCCAGTAAAACTGGAAATCCACTAAATAGGCTGGAAAAGATCGAATGGAAGAAAGCCGGAATGACTCCAAATATATTTTGGAAAGAAGACACTAGACCACTACTCACTACTTTAACAAAGATGAGCCAGCCCCGAAGTGGAGGACGCGTTAAAGATTGTATGAATCAGCTCACCAAAATGTAAAGGAAGGTCAGTATTCAATAAGGCATGCACTTCTGTGCGGGTGTTAGCTACGTGAAGGACAAATGTTTCGCGAGCAGATGTCAGGGCAACTTCTTTCTGTAACAATAAGGCTCTTATTCTGCTCATCTTATTGAACTCTGACTTCAAGGCCGGAATTCTCGGCCAGGAAACATCCAGGTTCCCATGCGGGGGTGGATACAGCACATTTGTACAGCAAACCACACGCTCACTGACTGTTACAATATAAGCTATGCCTATCAATAATCCACAACAATCCTCATTGTTTAAAAGTAAATAACTCCCGTTAGCTAATAAGGTAAAAGTCGGGACTATAGCAGGCACCGGTGTACCTTTCAAAACACATGCCAAATTAGGGCGGTCTTGGTTACAGGAACCATGCAATTTGATGTGTCTACACATCAATGAGTGATCTGGTGTTTATGTACACTCATCTCCTTTCAGATAGACCTCTTTCCCGTCCCTAAAGTCATCTATAAGTGAAAGGGAGAGACCAGGCTTCATGTAAGTAGGAGGTACCGAGCCACTCTTATCTGCCAATGGCAAAATACTTCATGCAATTTGTAAACTGGAAAAGCGCAAAAGGTAAAGTTATTAACCCGTGGATAAGCCATGTTGCAGCCGTGGCCTCTGCCACTGAAAAGGGTAAAGACTCTAAGCGTTCAATATGTAACATTGAAAAAGAAGCATCTCTCACTGAAAGCAAACGTTTTTCAGTTAAATTAAAAGGTGCAAACAGAGATGTGACATTAATGTAATTCCAAGGCACTTTTCCATTTTTTAGTGTCTGCAGGGTCCACGCAAATTGCATAATAGAACGCAATTGAGTTTGACTATGGTACAAAACAGACACTTCATCCTGTACAATTTCAACAATAGATGAGACAATATTATCCAATGTGTAAATTCGGGAGGAAAGGGTATTAATGCTGTTATCCACAACTGCAAGCACTTTTTCCAAATTAGCTTGATCAATAGCCCTAAGGCGGGTAGCCGCTTCAATCTGTGATGTTTTCCAGAGTTCATTATAAACGGCATAGATCCATCTTTTAGATCTACCCTTAGCCGGGCCCTTTATGAAATCATTCAAGTCAACCTCGTCAGTTAGTTTAGACAAATGCATTTTAACTGACGCTAATGTAGAGTGTTTGAGCCAATTCTGACACAATTTGCCTACTGAATAAGTGGTCACTGAATGGTCACTCTCAAAACGGGGATCTACTCTGACCTGTGTAAAACCCTCAGCCAGGCCCAAAAAACGACGCTGGCACGAATCGGCACTTCTGTGCCACATCAACCAACCCTTGAGAGCCAAACCGGATATGTTAAAGGATGCATTTAGCAAAAGGGTCTGAAACTCTCTAATTGAAAATGTAGTTGAATTTCCCCAACCCGAATATTCTTCCAAATCTGGGTAGGAAGGAGAATTTAATTTTTTAGAAGTAGCCAATCCAAAGCATGTTGTCTGTGAGATAGTCGAATTCAAAAACAACATATGATTTGGGATGAGACCTGCACGGTGCAAAGCCTCAGTGCCTTGTACTTGCCAACTTTTAGAACCCCAAACCGATTTAAGGTCAATAGTTTCCTTCCACAACTCGTAGCCACCAACAGCTAACTGGTCTAAAAAGGACTTTGAATACAGTAACTAAGTATCGGTAAGTCTAACTTTGGACATGGATTTATCTGTCATTTTAAAATAAAAGGAGGCGGTATTGGACTGATTAAAGTCAGTAAAATAAGTGTACTTTTTCAAAAACGTGTTTGAGCTGCCCCATAAAGAAGCTGGGCAATTTTCCCACTGGGTATAATTCACAGTACTTCTCCTAGAATTAGTTTTGTGTAAGTAATGATTGCCAAAATGTTGGAAGCAAAACAAATCACCATAATTAGCATATTCTAAATATAAATCTTGAGCATCAAAGGCAGCATAATGCTTTAAATCAGCAAACAAAGTCTCTACGGCCTGAACATCCCAATCATCAGAACGTATGTTTTGTTGAACCACATCCCCCATGTTAACTCTAAGTACATTAGGAACATTAATAACTTCAGTCGGACCATGGATTTGAAATTTAACTGCATCCCAGACTATTCCATCCAGGACAGGCCACGCAGTGATGTTAACAAAGGCCAAGTCTCTTTTCAATCTGTGTCCTGAATATGAAGAGGAGTGGGGAGCCAATGTTCCATTCAGATGTCTAATGCATGTTCTCTCCTCGGCATAATGTCCATTTATAAATCGAAAAAAATAAAACACAAAACCAATTGACATAAAAAGATAGAGAGCAAAAAGCCCCAGTCAAATGTAAGTCCAAGGGGGAACTAAAAATTTTTTTTTAAACAGTGTTGCATAGGCTCTCAGCCTTGTGGGCTTCCCCGACGTATGTGAAACAGTGTCAAATGAAAATCTGGATTCTGTGGCTAAACGAGTTTGTAAATCAGGCATCGATAAGTCAGTTGGGTAGGTGTAGTCTGTATCATCGAGGCGAGTATCAGGCAAATCACTCAATAAAGGACCTGAAACTGCAGGCATCTCGAGGGCCACCTCCGGTGCACGATCCGAAGCAGTGGCCAAAACAGAATTTCGCACTATCGAAGGACATGAGACTGCCGGTATCATGCTAATAAGAATCGGCCACTGTGTATTTTGACATTGTCAATGGAGATATACCTGTTCTCTTTACGACCTGGAAGTGGTGGTAAAATGACTGTTCTTGTGCCCTTCAGTCCAAGCACGGGAACCAGAGCACGGTATGAGGGACCAAATTCATTTTTGTTTTTGATCTTCTCCCAAACCAGTTCTCCAACTTGGGGTAGCCAGCCAACTACCGGGATCTGCAACGCATCATCCGAGGTGGAGGGCAAATGTTCCTTTGCAAGACTGTCTCTGGTCTCTTGTAGAGTCTGTAAAACATTGCAATGTTCATCCACGTCAAAGGAGGCAGCCGAACCGACCGTGTCTAGACGGTCAAGGTCCGGGACATACATCTTGATACCAAAGAGCATTTCATATGGGGTCTGCCAACCCAGAGACCTTCTAGGGAGATTATTAAGAGCACGCTGCACGCCATTGAGATGGGCCAGACAGTTTCTGCCAGTGCCTATAACTCGAGCTGTCAGTGATTGCTTTAAGTCACGGTTCATTCGTTCCACAACACTATTACCCTCAGGTCGGTATGGAGATGAAAACTTGACTTGGACCACCATCGAACTCATGGCGTCCCTATACGCCTTAGAGGCAAAAGCAGGACCCTGATCCGAATGGAAGGTACCACAGGCAAAAATCCCTACAAAGACACGCAAATCCCAGATGACAGTCTGTGAATCAGCGCTGCGATGAGGCCAGACCCAAACAAAGCGTGTGCATGAATCAACTGCTACTAAGATGTACTTATATGTGGAGAAGTGTGGCTCACGGTGTAGAGCAGGCAGACCCGGAAGCTGAGGTCAGACCCGGGACAAGGGTTCAATTCCCGACGCGGCAGGGTCTTGAGCTCAAATGTCCACGGACTCGATAATTCTCGCTTCGGTGCCTGCTCTAATCATGGGTTCTCACTCTGCAACTCTGGGCATTAAGCTTGCTTAATCTCCACAACGGCCCACCTGCGGCGGGATGCCTGGCTTTCACCTTGGGGATGCCCTGTAGGGGCTATCTCACAGGGAAAAGCCAGGACGGGTTCCCAAGGCAAGCGCCGGGAAACCTCCGGGTAGCTGTGCGCTCAATAAATGCAATAATAATAATAATAATAATACGCAGTATCAGAAGAAAAAGGACTGCTGTGATCTAAATAAACACAACCAAACGGTTTATTAGAAATGAACAACTGTGTTTGGGGCGGACGCGTAGCAGTTGAAGGCTTAATCTGCTGGCAAATGTCACATTGAAGGACATAGTCACGCGTCTGTACAGTCCCCGCCACCAAAAGCGTTGTTGCAACTGAGACACAGTAGCTGAAACGCCCGCATGCGCAGACGCAACCCCTGCATGGGCTGCCGTGATCAGTGAATGTCTGCGATCAGAGTTGGGAATCAATCTCTCTCCAACTTCAGGTATTTTCACATAAGGAACTTTATCGGGACTTAAGTGGTATTTGTACTTCAAAGGGAATCCTGTAGGATATTTATCTCCCTTCTCAGTGGCAGCAACAGCCGCCAAGATATCGTTATCAATATTACTTTTGGACCGTGTGACTGCTGCAACTAAATATGTAGATACCGCTGATTTAGCTGCTTCATCCGCAAGCGAGTTGCCGACAGCGTCGACTCCAACGCGCTGGTGACCGAGAGTATGAATTACAAACACGAGTGGCAACTGCTCTTTAAGCTCAGCCACTCGGACCCAGATCATTTTATGTTTTATTGTGCTACCCTTGGAATCACGAAACTCATTCTGAATCCAAAAGAACAAGTTTTCATTGTAAGACTGGACACAGTAGTAAGAATCCCTTACGATAAGTGTTGTCACACTAGGATCAGCGTACTCCAATGCAAGCATCAGAGCACAAAGCTCTGCCAATTGTGCGGTGCAGTCCCCTAGAGTCTGTGTATGCACGACCCTGGACTTGAACTCCTCGTTCACCATGGCACCTACCACAATGGTGCAAGGGGAAACGTAGTCATGTTTAGAACCATGCGCAACCTGCGCCGAACCATCGGTGTATATGATGCAATGGAAATCCTCCAAAGGCTGCATAGCCAAAGGTGCAGGATGAACAAACTCATATTGCAAAAACTCCTGCGACCGTAAGGAGGCATAAAAAATGAACGTGACATCCGGAGACGTCAGTGATGCAGCCCATTGTATCCACCGAGGGTGCAAAGCTTTAGAAATTGGTATACTGGCTTTCGTAACTGCTTCCAAAGCAGGACACGGGTTAACAACCAACATTCCTTTAGAATCGCCATCTGTACAGCCGTCAAAACACTCTCCACAGTGGAAAATCGCATTTCAGCCGAAGTGTACAAGTGTGACTTGTAAGCAATAGGTACGTTATCTCCTTCGTTAAAAGTAAGGTATGTGAAACCCACCGTCCCAGGGATGATTCTTATCACCAGGTTAGTGTGATTATCACGAGTCAATAAGTATTTAGAAGCAAACAGATCAGCCTGCAAAGATTGCAGTATAGCCGAGTGCTCAGGCAGCCAGTTCATTTTGTAAAATTTGGTTGTATCTAAACATACAAAGGCTTGATACGTTGGGCATATTCAGGAATATATGTCCTCCCGAAATTTAAAAATCCTAGCAAAGACTAATTTTTTTTTAGAGTTGTCGGAGCGCGCAATTGTGCGCATTTCTCCAAGAAGTGAGGGGCCAATCCTCGACCTTCATTGTTGAGCTCGTAGCCCAGGAAGAACACTGTATACTCTGCAATGTGCGATTTTGCAAAGTTGAATTTGTAACCGAAGTCCGCAAAGCTACAAATTAAGCGGTCAACGCGACACAGATGCTCCCACAGTTCGTCATTCGTGAGATAAAGGTCATCCACATATGAACAAGCATCTGGGTCAACCCTCTCTAAGAGAGAGACTATGCGGGCAGCAAACACTCCAGGACTATTCTTATAGCCCATCGGTAAACGTTTGAAATTTTTTCGACACCGCCGCAAGTAAAGGAGGTCCATTGGGAACTAAGAGAATCCAAATGGTGGGCATAAAAACCGTTGGAAATGTCAAGCGTGGTTTTAAACCGTTTACGCACAAGACTATCCACTAAAGCAGAGCTGTGAGTATTCTGTATTGCACAGGTACAGCAATACAAGTTTAAATGCAGGTAATCCAATACCAAACGATATGAACCGTCAGGCTTGGTCACAGTAAAAAGAGGGTTATTCATTGGTGACACACAAGTTTCAATAACACCTTGATATTCCAATTGTCCAAGGATTTCCGCAACGGAAGCCTTCGCTTCGCGCTTCAAGGGATATTGAGGTTGAGGCGGAGGCTGAGGCATAGACCACAAAGGAATCTCGTGGTGAGGGGAAAATGTATCCCATCCACAGTGAGTGTGGTACAGAACCGGCGCAAGGGCCTTAACCCACTCTTGTGCAAAATTCAGCGCATACTCCTTCGAGATTGTGTGCGCGAAACTAGGGAGGATTATCCCCCCCCCCCCCTTCTCGGAGCTGCGAGCACAAAAGGTGGGGGTCAGTCAGCCTCCGCTAACAAAATGTCATAGGTAGTGGTAAGATTCTCCCAAAATACCCCTTCTATAGTGCGTTGAATGTCACCCTCAATGAATAAGACTATTTCATAGACCCTGTCAGGGGAGCTACTCTAGTGTTGGCTGTCTCCACAACAACATAACGGTCAGTCGCTGTCACCTTCAGTAGTGGACGCAGGGCCTCTCGCACTATGGTAATCTCCGCTGCGCTGTCCAGAAAGGTCAGAGCCCATGTCTGAATCCGAAGCTGGGTTCTCACTATCTGTGGCATATCTGTGTGCTGTTAAAGCAGCGACTTTCTTTTTCTGAAACTGGGGTCTTTTCGGTGTAGAATCGTCCTGCTTGCCTTTGCCGTCTTTTGGGCGGGGCTGGTCGCGTCCTTGCTGGCCGCCCCGACCCCTGCCGCCGCTTCCACCACCAGAAGAAAAAGCTGATGACTCCTGAAAAGGACGAGGAGAGTGTTGATCAGAAATGTGAAATGTAGGAGAGTAGGGTCTGCAATCCTATGATCACCCAGATTTTTTGCTTTTGTTTCACTGGTTTACGACTTTCTCTGGCTGTGGGCCTGCCAATCAGACCCACAGCCTGGCTGTTCTCTTTCTAAATTACCTCATGTACCCTAGGTGCATCTACCAATTGGTACTGGGCCACCTTATCAGACCCTGTAACTCAGGGCATAGGTGTACCCAGGGCTGCCAGGGGCTGAAGCATGTATTATGCCACCCCTGGCTGGCCTCCTAAATTTGACACAACTGGCTGCATGACAGCTGGGGCAAAGTCGTGTAATCACCCTTTGCTGTAGGTGTAGTATACCTATACCTAACCCTAAAAATGGACACACAGATTCCTATCAGTCACTCCTATGGCAGGCCTTAACAATCCTGAAGGCAGAGTGCTTGGAATCGTGTGAGATGGTGCTCTGGCATGAGCTGAGCCTGTCTGCAGCTTGCGGAACCAAGTCCTAATAGCTGTTCCATGATATCGCATACCATATACTCTTAAGTGCATTATAATCCTCGCGGTTAAATGCTATCTTTGGTATTGCTTTATCAAAACATGTCGAGTAAGGTGTCATACGAATTGGAATACTAACCCCTCGCCAATTCTGGCGACGGGGTTAGCATTTCACCCTTCTAGAGGGACACGACATGTATGTAACTGTGAACCCCGGTTAAAGTTAACTGAAGCCTCAGCTCCACAAAATGGATGCTGCCACCACAGACACGAGTCTGACCTCCTGCTGCTGGGAGTCCTTCCAGCGAGGGAGGCCTGGACAAAGGGTTTCCTGTCCGGGGCGGTGCTAGCACCGTCCCAGACATGGTTTTGTGTATCCTGGGTAGGCAGGGCTTTTCAGGAAGGTGACTGCTGAGTGGCACCCCGGTGCTCACTACGCATAGGCCAGTCAGAACCAGTTCCAGGGGCACACCAGCCCCTGGCCTGGGGAAGTCCGGCAGGGGAGAGGGGTGTAACCACCCCCCTCCTGGTCCCACCCATAGGCAGGACCTAGTCACCGGGTCAGCCCCCTTTTTTTAGTATAAAGATAGGAGCGGGCCCCCTGTTCAAATTAGATCATCTTTGGAATCAAGATACCACTTTCTTCGAAAGGACTTCACGATTTCTTCTTCAAGATTCTCCCTTGTGGCTAAGGAGTAGTCACCCTGCATCAAGCGGGCACCATCCTAAAGAACACTGCGGTCTGCTGCAAGTCCTTCACCACGAATCCGACGACCCAGCTCGACGAGACCCGGCTTCCCTGGCACCTCTGACCTCTACTCACCTCTACAGCCAAGCTGAGAACCGTGAGTGCGACGAGACCTCGAGGGACCGACGATCGCCAAGACTGCACGACATCTTTACTGCAAGCCCACCGTGTCCTCCACTGGTGAGTGCTTTGGGGTCCGAGAAGCCCCGACCCTGCGCAGCTCCAGCACCCAAGGCCAGCCTCCCTGCATCTCCACGATCTGCGTGGGGCCCTTCTGCTGTTTGCTGTGCACCGCGTTGTTTGGCTACTAGCCGGCTGGCTTGTGGCCTTCTGAACGACGCCCAACGACTTCACGACTGCTGGTCTGGTTGCTCCAGACTGGCCCTTGCTTCCTTCTTGAAGAGAGGCACCCCGGACCCTCCTGGTCCACTCCAGACGCCATTTTAGGTCCACCGCGTGGGCTTGAATTTGCCAAGGCTTTGTTGCCCAATCCTGGGTCCAGCGACGCCGACAGCTTCTATCTTCGTGGGACAGCTCGATCCTCCATCCTGGTCGCCGACAACGCCTCCTGGTCCGTGAGATCTTCGAGCTCAAGCGTCACCCACTCACCTTGTCGAGGTGGCTACCATCCGGTGCCCTTCTGGTGCCCACTGACTACTGGCTAGTAGTCTCGAACTTGGTCCCCTCTGCTTTCAGGTGTCATCTATCTTCGAGATCCAGGCTTGGATCCAACTGAACTTTCTTCACTGGTCACCGGCCAGCATCTTTTCTTCCGGCTCCTGGTCCGTCTACGAGGATTCCCGACGTCCTTTCAGACCTATGCAGCTGCAGCCCCTGGGCTAGGTAACTTCGGCATTTCGGTGCCCCAGCATAGCCTCACTATCCAAGGGTCAGAATCTACTTTCGTTTTCTCCCTACCAGGTCGGGTTCGCCCGAGAACACTAACTTTCTACTTCCTAGCTACCATAGACTTTTGTCCGCATCTCGCGTGAGAGTGCACACACTGCACCCGAGTCCCCTAGGCCTCCTAGAAGTAATCTAACGATTCCCTAGTCAAGTCCTAGCGATTCCAAAAGCTATTAGTACTGTACTTACCTGCTAGGAATTTCACATTCCACTTTCAGAGTATATGGTTTTCCGTGCCCCTCGGGCATTTGTATATACTGTGCTAACTTAAGTGTTTTTGTAAGAGTTTTGGGTTGTGCTTAGTACCCTGTCCTCATAAAGAGTACAGGGCTGTTGTGATCTTTAATAAATAACTGTTTATTTTCATAACACTTGTGTGGTGTCCTTTCACTTGGTGTTCAAGGGGTATATGTGTGGTAAACAGCTGGCTTAACACGCCCTCTCGAGTCTTTAGCCTTAGACTGCTCGTATCCATGCTACTAGGATAGCTGGTCTATAAGGTTGACTTACAACCAATCATCAATAAGGGTTGCTGGACTGATACATAGTGTTCACTAGAATAGTGAGCACTGCATATCAGGCCACCTTCTCACATGAAAGAGATCAGGTGATTTTATCATCGCTCAAGTCATAAACACGTTCTGTGGGCGCAGGCAATGGAGACACAGGACGCGACTCCTGTTTCTGCTGTTGCTGTTTTCCCGGTTTCTTTTTTTTAGGCCAATTTTGTTTTTGGGACTTGGGCTGTTCGTCGGTTTCCGACTTCTGCCCTTGGGGTTGTTTTTTCTCTTTAGTAGAAAAAGGCTTGAGACCCCTACTATTGCGGCCCACGGTTTTATAAGCCGCCACAATAATTTTCGCCAACTGTCGGGGTTTATCGGCATCGGGAACCACCTGCAAAGCATTGGCAACCTGAAAGTTCATCGCATCTCCCTTGACATTGGCAAGTATGAGATCGGAAACCACATCAAAGGTGCCACACAGAGCAATACCCAATTCAACCACAGCCTCCGGTCCGTGTTTATCCTGAACACGTTTAAGGACCGTCGGCAGAACAGTCATAGACGGAGTGCCACAACACCGCTCGTAGACCGCCGCAAACGTTTTTCCCCAGTTCTCACAGTCACCGTTTTCGGGGGTCAAGTTCTTCGGTAAGCTAATTGTCAGAATCCTGTGTTTTTCACCAGATGTGTTAGGAAATGTGGCTTCAAACTTTTCGGCAAGCCAGAAAGGAAATTCATCCTGTTCTTGGGGACGCTTGCCCATCACAGCGTTGACCATAACGGGACTGAGCTTCAATCCGCCCTGTCCGGCAGGAAGCGCCGCACCACCCGGAGCCCCGCCTGGGAGATTGCGGGTAATGTATTGCACTAACGACCTAATCACGCTAATTGAGACTACATGTAGTCGTTGTGAGAAGTTGGCCTGATATATGATGCTCACTAGTTCTAGTGATGTAAATGTAAATGTATTTGAGCTCATATAGCGCACAGCTACCCGCAGTGGGTTTCCCGGCGCTTGCTTAGGGAACCCGTCCTGGTATTCCCCTGTGAGATAACCCCGGCAGGGTAACCACAAGGTGAAAGCCAGGCATCCCGCCGCGAGGGGCCGTTGTGGAGATTAAGCAAGTTATTGCCCAGAGTCGCAGAGTGTGAACCCGTGAGTCGAGAAGGCACCGGAGCGAGAATTATCGAGTCTGTGGAATTTTTTGAGCCCAAGACCCGCCGAGGCGGGGAATTGAACCCTGGTCCAGGGCCGATCGCAGCTTCCGGGTCTGCCGCCTCTAACCCCTGAGCCACACTTCTCACCTTGTATCAGTCCAAACAACCCTTATGGTGATTGGTTGTAAGTCAACCTTATAGACCAGCTATCCTAGTAGCGTGGACAATGCAGTCTTTAGGCTAAACTCTTTATGGCATGTGAAGCCAGCTTTTTTACCACATATAACCCTTGAATACCAAATGAAAAGGACACCACACAGGTTGTTATGAAAATAAACAGTTATTTATTAACTAACATACACCTCTGAACTCTTTATGAGGTCAGAGGGCTAAGCACATGACGAACTCTTAGGAAAAATACGTTTAAGTTGCACGATTTACAATGGTGCCCTAGCGGCATGAAAAACCAAACCATACCGTTATAGTAAGTGGAATGTGAAAGTCAATTAAAGGAATGGAGCTGTCCAGAGGTTGTAGGATCGCTGGGACCACGCTATACTAACTTGAGGTAAGTAATAGGAGGCCCACTGAGCGCGTGTGCATCGTGTGAACTCACACGCGAGATGCGTACAAACGTCTATGGACAGTGCAGTTTAAAGAAAAGGTGAGTACGGACGTTCCTGACTAGATAGGACTGAAACGACAATGGAACTGGACACTAGGAGTGTCAAGCTACCCTTGAGCACCGAAATGCTCGTGTTACCTCACCCACAGGCTGCGGGTGCATAGGTGCGAAGTTGTGTCAGGTTTCCGTGTAGAAGTCTATGGAGCCTTGAAGAAAGATGCTGCAGGCGACCAGGAGGAAGGTGTCCGGTGCAATCCAAGGGTGGATTGGTGAAGAGAAGAACCTGAAAGCAGAGGGGACAATGTTCAAAGTCACTAGCCAGTGACTGGAGTGGAACCAGGAGTGGAACCAGATGTCGTGGTCGCGATCAGGTGAAGGTGGACGCTTGTCTCTGCAGCCACGTGGACCAGGCGGTGTCTTCGACGACCAGGATGGAGGCACGAGCTGTCCCACGCAGGCTCTCGCTGTCGGCGTGTCGTCTCCGGATTCGGGTACAATAGGCCTTGGAAAAGGCAACCCACGCGGTGAGTGAAAACGGCGTCTGGAGTGGACCAGGAGGGTCCGGGTGCTCCTCTTTTGGAAGGGAGCAAGGGCCAGTCTGGAGCAACCAGACCAGCAGCAAAGTTGTCGGTGTTCGTCGTCTAGGAGGTCACTAGCCAGCCGGCAAGTGGCCAGACAACGCGTCGAGCAGCAGGCAAGCAGAAGGGCCCCACGCAGATCTTGTGGATGCTGGAGGGCGGGTCTTCGGTGCAGAATCTGCTCGGGGTCGGGGCTTCTCAGTCCCCAGAGCACTTGGATGAGGATACCTCAGGAGTCGTGCTGGAGCGAAGTGCTGTTTTTTTCAAGATGGCTGGTCCCACGTGTCTCGTCGCACCCACGGGTCTCAGCTCTGCTGCAGATGTAGGTTGAGGTCGGAGAGGTCTGGGAATCCGGGTCTCGTCGGGCTCTGAAGTCTGGATCCTTGCAGGAAGACGACAAAGGGAAGTCGCGGTACGCTGATGGTGCCTGCAGATGCAGGGTGGACACTCCTTGCCCACAAGGGAGATTCCTTCTGTCTTCTGTGGAGAAGAACGTCGAGGTCCAGAGTTTCTTCTTGTGAAGTTGATCAGGATAATATAATTTGGAATGGGACCAGCTCCTACCTTTATTCAGCTAAAGGGGGCTGCACTACGACTAGGTCCCTCCTCTGGGTGGGACCAGGAAGGGGGGTGGTTACACCCCCTTTCCTTTGTCCAGTCTTGCGGCAGCTCTGGGGCTGGAGTGCCCCAGGAACTGGTTCTGACCGGTGTATGCACAGGAAACCTTGTGTGCCCCAGGCATGTCTCATTCCTTTCAGCCCTGGCCTACCTAATACTCAAAATCCGGTCTGGGGTGGTGCTAGCACCTCCCAAGGCAGGAAACCCTTTGTCCGAGCCTCCCTCGCTGGAAGGACTCCCAGCAGCAGGAGGTCAGACTCGTGTCTGTGGTGGCAGCATCCATTTTGTGATGCTGAGGCTCGAGTTAACTTTAAGCGGGGTCCACAGTTACATACATGTCGTGTCCCTCTAGAAGGGTGGAATGCTACCCCCTTCGCCAGAATTGGCGGGGGGGGGGGTAGTATTCCAATTCGTATGACACCTTACTCGACATGTTTTGATAAAGCGATACCAAAGTTAGCATTTGACCGCGAGGTTCATAATGCACTTAAGAGTATATGGTATAGCGTTATCATGGAACAGCTATTAGGACTTGGTTCCGCAAGCTGCAAACGGGCTCAGCTCATGCCAGAGCACCATCTCACATAATTCCAAGCACTCTGCCTTCAGGATTGATAAGGCCTGCCATAGGAGTGACTGATAGGAATATATGTGTCCATTTTAGAGTTAGATATAGAGATACTACATCTAAAGCAAAGGGTGTAGGAAGGTACATCCTGACTATGGTTGCCCCCAACTTTTTGCCCTGTGTTTTAGCTGGTTTTGGACATAGTCGACCTGGGACCCTGCCAATCAGGACCCCAGGCCTACTGCTCTCTCTTTAAAATGGATTCCATGTACCCTAGGTACATTTCCAATTGGTACTGGGCCACCCTATCAGACCCTGTAACTCAGGGCATGGGTGTACCCAGGGCTGCCAGGGGCTGCAGCATGTATTATGCCACCCCTGGCTGGCCTCCTAAATTTGACACAACTGGCTGCATGACAGCTGGGGCAAAGTCGTGTAATCATCCTTTGCTGTAGGTGTAGTATACCTATACCTAACCCTAAAATGGACACACAGATTCCTATCAGTCACTCCTATGGCAGGCCTTGACAATCCTGAAGGCAGAGTGCTTGGAATCGTGTGAGATGGTGCTCTGGCATGAGCTGAGCCTGTCTGCAGCTTGCGGAATCAAGTCCTAATAGCTGTTCCATGATATTGCATACCATATACTCTTAAGTGCATTATAATCCTCGCGGTTAAATGCTATCTTTGGTATTGCTTTATCAAAACATGTCGAGTAAGGTGTCATACGAATTGGAATACTAACCCCTCGCCAATTCTGGCGACGGGGTTAGCATTCCACCCTTCTAGAGGGACACGACATGTATGTAACTGTGAACCCCGGTTAAAGTTAACTGAAGCCTCAGCTCCACAAAATGGATGCTGCCACCACAGACACGAGTCTGACCTCCTGCTGCTGGGAGTCCTTCCAGCGAGGGAGGCCTGGACAAAGGGTTTCCTGTCCGGGGCGGTGCTAGCACCGTCCCAGACATGGTTTTGTGTATCCTGGGTAGGCAGGGCTTTTCAGGAAGGTGACTGCTGAGTGGCACCCCGGTGCTCACTACGCATAGGCCAGTCAGAACCAGTTCCAGGGGCACACCAGCCCCTGGCCTGGGGAAGTCCGGCAGGGGAGAGGGGTGTAACCACCCCCCTCCTGGTCCCACCCATAGGCAGGACCTAGTCACCGGGTCAGCCCCCTTTTTTAGTATAAAGATAGGAGCGGGCCCCCTGTTCAAATTAGATCATCTTTGGAATCAAGATACGACTTTCTTCGAAAGGACTTCACGATTTCTTCATCAAGATTCTCCCTTGTGGCTAAGGAGTAGTCACCCTGCATCAAGAGGGCACCATCCTAAGGAACACTGCGGTCTGCTGCAAGTCCTTCTTCAAGAATCCGACGACCCAGCTCGACGAGACCCGGCTTCCCTGGCACCTCTGACCTCTACTCACCTCTACAGCAAAGCTGAGAACCGTGAGTGCGACGAGACCTCGAGGGACCGACGATCGCCAAGACTGCACGACATCTTTCCTGCAAGCCCACCGTGTCCTCCACTGGTGAGTGCTTTGGGGTCCGAGAAGCCCCGACCCTGCGCAGCTCCAGCACCCAAGGTCAGCCTCCCTGCATCTCCACGATCTGCGTGGGGCCCTTCTGCTGTTTGCTGTGCACCGCGTTGTTTGGCTACTAGCCGGCTGGCTTGTGGCCTTCTGAACGACGCCCGACGACATCACTGCTGCTGGTCTGGTTGCTCCAGGCTGGCCCTTGCTTCCTTCTTCAAGAGAGGCACCCCGGACCCTCCTGGTCCACTCCAGACGCCATTTTAGGTCCACCGCGTGGGCTTGAATTTGCCAAGGCTTTGTTGCCCAATCCTGGGTCCAGCGACGCCGACAGCTTCTATCTTCGTGGGACAGCTCGATCCTCCATCCTGGTCGCCGACAACGCCTCCTGGTCCGTGAGATCTTCGAGCACAGCGTCACCCACTCACCTAGTCGAGGTGGCTACCATCCGGTGCCCTCCTGGTGCCCACTGACTACTGGCTAGTAGTCTCGAACTTGGTCCCCTCTGCTTTCAGGTGTCATCTATCTTCAAGATCCAGGCTTGGATCCAACTGAACTTTCTTCACTGGTCACCGGCCAGCATCTTTTCTTCCGGCTCCTGGTCCGTCTACGAGGATTCCCGACGTCTTTTCAGACCTATGCAGCTGCAGCCCCTGGGCTAGGTAACTTCGGCATTTCGGTGCCCCAGCATAGCCTCACTATCTAAGGGTCAGGATCCACTGTCGTTTTCTCCCTACCAGGTCGGGTTCGCCCGAGAACACTAACTTTTCAATTCCTAGCTACCATAGACTTTTGTCCGCATCTCGCGTGAGAGTGCACACACTGCACCCGAGTCCCCTAGGCCTCCTAGAAGTAATCTAACGATTCCCTAGTCAAGTCCTAGCGATTCCAAAAGCTATTAGTACTGTACTTACCTGCTAGTAATTTCGCATTCCACTTTCAGAGTATATGGTTTTCCGTGCCCCTCGGGCATTTGTATATACTGTGCTAACTTAAGTATTTTTGTAAGAGTTTTGGTTTGTGCTTAGTACCCTGTCCTCATAAAGAGTACAGGGCTGTTGTGATCTTTAATAAATAACTGTTTATTTTCATAACACTTGTGTGGTGTCCTTTCACTTGGTGTTCAAGGGGTATATGTGGTATAACAGCTGGCTTAACACGCCCTCTCGAGTCTTTAGCCTTAGACTGCTCGTATCCACGCTACTAGGATAGCTGGTCTATAAGGTTAACTTACAACCAATCATCAATAAGGGTTGCTGGACTGATACATAGTGTTCACTAGAATAGTGAGCACTGCATATCAGGCCACCTTCTCACAAAGGGTGATTACACCACCTTGCCCCAGCTGTCGTGCAGCTAGTTGTGTCAGATTTGGATGGCCAGCCAGGGGTGGCAGCCCCTGGTAGGCCCTGGGTACACCTATGCCCTGGATACCTAAGGTATACTATACAAGGACTGATAAGGTGGCCCAGAACCAATTGGTAAATGCACCTAAGGTACATGCTTGTCAATTTAGAGAGAGAACAGCTAGGCTGTGGGTCTGTTTAGCAGGCCCACAGCCAGGGAAAGTCGTAAACCAGTGAAGCAAAAAGCAAAAATCGGGGGTGACAATAGGATTGCAGACCCCACTCTCCTACAGTCGTCTTAACTCAGCTACGTTACATGCTCCATGTAGAGGATGAGGGGTAAACCCAGCCAAAACAGGCCAAGTTGCGCCTAAAATGGACAAAGGACCCAACCTCGGAGCTGCTAAAGTATGGGGTAGGGCGCCATTAACCCCTTCCATGCTCATGACGGAACGGTTCCGTCATGAGCGTCCGTTGGCCTGTGCTTATGACGGAACTGTTCCGTCACGGTTCTATTGGTTCTTTAGAACCTTCAGCACCGCAGAGGAATTTGGGCAGCGCTGAAGGGGTTAAACCAAACTCGATGCTGCCAAGTATCAATAGGAATTTCCTGTGCCCTATATGGTGCATATTCGGCTGGCACAGTGTACGTGTCGAACACACGAGTATTGGCATTCATAGCTGGGAAGGTCACCCATGAGTAGAAAATCTCATACGGGTAAGCCACCTCTGAACTCACTACCATGATCTCGGCCATACCATCTTCGGGGACATTATAAATCTGCAAATGATTGTGTACCGCTATGCGGCTATGTTGCGCAATGTCCACCGCAGCCATAGTGACACAGAAAACAAAAAGGTACAAAGGAAACTTTGTAGCACAACTGGGTAGTAACCCAATGAAACCGTTTTAGAAAGATTCAAGCTTGAAAGGACCTATACGCATACAGGTAGGTTTGTCCGACACCACTGTTAACCGGAAACAATAGTGAAGGTGTTAAGGACTGAATGATTTACTACTCAAGTATCATGCTATAAGACCACCAACGGTTGGGCGCCATGTCGCAGGGATTCCGTGCTCAGACAGAACTGTGCAGAGAGGCTTGGAACCTCAGTGAATTAGGGTGTGCCCAAACTCACCTTAGTAACCAAAAATCCCCTACCAGACTAGCAATCAGTGTCTCATTGGTCATCATAAACTCCCAATGCTTAGACAAACCAGAACATGGACTTAGTACACCTCAGGTAACGTGGAACACATGAACACTCTTTCGTTATACAATCATTTCAATCCAGAACAAGGAGTAAAAGAGGACACATGCATATTTGAAATGTTTATTCACTAATGCAGTGTTCTCAAACGCAGTATCTTAGCTAATACAAGCAAACATATTATAAGAAACAAAGTAATCAGCATAGTCACTAGTCCATAGAACACAAATGGTGAAAGCATAGTATTATGCTAAAATGAATAGGGTTTAACAAAACCTAATTCTCACCCTCCCTAGCTAGTATATTATACTATATCTAAGAAGGTCTCTTTTGGGTTTTAGCAGAGCGGCCCCATACCTCTAGATCCTAGTGGTAAGGGATCACATCATCAGCAACCAGCTCTCTGCATGCGAAGCACCATCAAGTGTGTTTGTATGCTCTCGTGCAAAGCAATATAAAACGCGCCTAAAGCCAGAACTTGGCTGCAGCTGCATGTATGTTATGTCTAGGGACGTGCGAAGATCATTGCTCACAACAACTACTGTGTTGAGATATCCTTGAAAGTTTCAGCACTCACTGTACAGACACAGCTCGCCAAGCAAGGCTGATATCCGTGTAATAACATATTATTCTCGTATGAATCGAAAACATTCTACTAGGCTCAAAGTTAAAGCAACAACTATATGTCGTGTGCAAAAGCAGCAGAAAGGTAAAATGGCGTTTAAACTCCTAAAAAGCTCATGCTAACTTAACACAGTATACAGGCTATATATATCTATATATCAGTGCCCTTTTTTCGGGTCAACAAGTTTCTTCGGGTCGACCGGAACTGTCGGTTCGACACGTTTTTTGTTCTCCGTAGGCTTCTTTGGATGAGTGTCTTTTTCCGAGTCTATGTTCTTTTTTGGATCGACTGGTGTCTTTGGAGCAGTTATCTTTGGGTCGACAGGTTTTTCTGGCCTTGCTATGGGCTTCGGTACGGCACCGTTTGCCGGGTCGATGGATTTCGGAACAGTAGGCTTGTTTGGGTCGGCGACCTCTTTGGTTCGGCGCTCTTCGGCTGTGTGCCTTTGTTCGGTTCGACTACTTTTTTGGGGTCGACAGTTTTTGGCTGAACGGCCTTTTTGGGGTCGACAGCCTTCTTTGGCTCGACGCTCTTTGGCTGTACGGCCTTATTGGGATCGACGTCCCTCGGGTCGACGACCTTCTTTGGCTCTGGAACCTTCTTCGGGACGATAGTACTGGGCCCTGGGGTTTCGGTTTCGATTTCGGAGCCGAGCCGGACGGCGGGGCTGGCGAAACTTTATGATCTTGGCTAAGGCCTTTTGGCGATGCCTCGACCGGAGCCTTTGGTAACGGTCTAATTGGTGTCGGGGGCAGGGTACTCACGATTTGCCCCGGTGGGATTTCGTCATCGTCTGAGTCATGAGTAGTCAGAGTAGTCCTCGATGGTGACGATTTCTAGGTCCGAGTCCTGAGCGTCCTGTAGATCCTGGTCATCATCGAAGTCGTTGTCCGGTTCCGGTGCCTGTCGCTGCATTTCTTGCCTAGCGGCCCGTCGGTTTCGTATAGTTCTCTTTGATCAAAACTGGGCGCAGGCCGGGCAGGTCTCTTCCCTATGGTCTGGGGAAAGGCACTTGTTGCATACCGAGTGTTTATCAGTATGTGGGAACTTGGAGTGGCATTGTGGGCACCTACTAAACGGGCTTCTTTCCATCGACGGTCGGCTCACGTGGCGTCGAAAAGGCCCAACGGCCCACGTCGACGATCGATTCGAGATGGAAGGTTGGATCGAGTAGAGAGGTACCAAACGAGAACAACACCGTCGAAGGCCTTTTGGCCTTTAGAAAAGTTTTGTTTTCGATTCTGAGGTTGGAGTATAGGAGTTAGCATCCGAACCCAATGGCGGAAAAAAACAATCTGAGGATGGAGAGGATGCCCATGTGCACTGTAGTCCAGGGGAGGAGTCACCTATCTCGTGATACTTCGAAGACTCTTCCAAGACAACAAAGTGCAATCATCTGGACCCAACACTAGGTGGCGATCTATGCACAGATATGAATTCAGCAGCCCACATGCCTCGAACGGTAGTTGTTCCGCTGTCCTCAGACAGGTATGACTTGAATGGTGTGGAACATATTTTAGTATCATGTTCCTATTTCTATGTTGTGGTGATTGTAAACTACGACAACAGTCAAAATAGTTGATAGCATTTGCAAAATAAGCTCAATAAAGGCCAGAATTACAATGGGCAACACACAGATAATTTGTGTTTAATTTTGCATAGATAACCTATTGTTCATTGTGTATTCTTCAATTTCATTTTGTGAAAAATTTTCTATCTTGCTTAGCATCCAGCAATCAAGTGAACAGTCACTTGCATATTGGTTGCGTAAGGGGTTGGCAACCTCTGGCTGGCTGGCACGCATACGAGCATAGTTTTTGATTCTATGTTGTATGTGTTTAGATTAGGTGTGCGCTAACTTCATCCATTAATCAGGTTCAGAAAAGGACACGGTCACCATCTTTTGACAAGGCCATCTACAGTTTTCTCTTTTTGACAAACGTAGCACTCCTGACACTACTCGCCTCATGGAGTTTCAGACATTTTGATTGCATATAGGTGTCTCTCTGTCTTAACAGCTTCCTGGACAAATACCACACTATTTTGCCAGGAAGAAAGCAACAGATGTGCATTGTTTGCCTTCAAAGGTCTGAATCCCCTCATCCACAAAGTTTCTAGTGAAAAACTGGAAAACTGTACACTATTCTTCCAGTCTTCTGTTAAATGTGGTAGAAAGTGTTGGCTAAGTAAAGTGGTGTTACACCTCTCAGGCTAGAGCTAAGGCCACAAAATCAGGTGGAAAGAGCAATGTTAAATTAGTATATGTAGACACCACTGCTTAAACCGCGTCTAACTGAGGAGTTCCTGTTTGATGATGGGGGATAATTCAAGTATGTCAATCTATTAAAGAACCAATGCTGCAGAACAAGTCTCAGGTTTTCACTTAAAAGAATTAACGTTCTAATATGGCTGCGCATTTAAACTTCTTTTTAGATTGAATGTCATTTCAAACCAAATAATTGAGGAAAGTGTTAAGTTTGAGAAGGCTTTGCAACGCATGATGTCTACAATAAAGGTCTCTGTTATCCATTAAAACTGGCTGATGAGAGAATGCATCACCTTCTCATGGTAAAACGAAAGCAAGTTTGTAAGCCAGTTATGGAAACTACAACAAAAGAAGTGATCACACTATTTTCTATGTGATGCAAACAATTCATATGAAAAAGAGAAAAAGGTCACCAGTTACCAAAGTGCCACTTGATGCAGCAGTAATAGCCAAAAGATAAGTGAATGTATTGCTCATTTAATCATAATTATGAATGCTTACAAAGGCAGCAATTTAATAAGGACCCAGACAAATTATAATCTTTAAAAAAGTTACAATTGGATATAAAAATAAAATACAAATAAAAACGTTCTTTTGTCACAGATCTCTGGAAGCAATGTAGGGAAACAATGTCTTACATTCTATAAGATTATTTTGAAGTGGAGTTCCTGTGAGGATAATCCTTCTCCTTGTCTGTATTGAATTCATGGCTTTTGAAATAGCAGAAGCTTCATTTTTTAAAATGTGTCCTTCATCGCAGATAACAAAGTCTGGACCTACATCAAAGAATACATAGCATTTAATGTTGGAGTAATTTCAACATACTCAAAAACCTTCACTATTATCAATTTGTTTGTAAAGAAAGGAAAACTGACAGAAAGGTATGCTCAGAAGGTTAATAAATGAAGCATGCATTACACCAAATTCAATTAAATTTCAACCATTTAAGGACTCAGAAATATAAATTCCAGCACTTACTCCACGCATCACTTATTAGGCTCTCCAGGACAGAGTACAATAATATACTTGCAAAAAGGTTCACGAACCTTTACAGGAATATAAGCAACTCTCCTTTAAAATACTGATTCACCAGTGGCTTGGAGCACCATATATAAGGAATATGCTACTTACCAGTATGCATCTGTTCTTGGCATAGAGGGCTGCAGAGTGGTACATTATGAATAGATCGCCATCTGGTGTTGGGCTCGGATGATTGCACTTTGTTTTTCTCTTGGAGAGTCTTTTGTAGATTGGTGACTCCTCCTTTGGTTGCTAGTGCACATGGGCATCGGCTCCATCCTTAGATTGTTTTGCCATAGTAGGGTTAGATGGAGTAGTATGATAGAATACAGATAGAAATGCCCATGTAAGTGTATCTAAATAAGATATTGTTGGAACAGACACAGGTTTCCGGGGAGGCTGGGAGGGCATGTACCACTCTGCAGCCCTCTATGCCAAGAACAGATGCATACTGGCAAGTAGCATATTTTGTTCGAGGCATATGGGCTGCAGATGGTACATTATGAATAGACTATACAGCAGTTCTCTCCCTAGCGGTGGTCGCCCGTGTCTGTTGCAACAGTCTGAAATAAAGTCTTTAATACAGCTTGTCCCACTCTAGCTTGTTGTGTTGTGTGCACATCTACACAATAGTGCTTTGTGAAGGTATGCGGTGTAACCCAGGTAGCTGCTTTGCATATGTCATCTAGTGGAATGTTTACCAAGAATGCCATAGATGCTTCTAGTTTACGTGTAGAGTGAGCTCTAGGAGGAACAGTTAATGTCCTCTTTGCTTTTAAGTAGCATATTTGTATACATTTTACAATCCATCTGGCAATGCCTGCTTTAGAGATGGGATTGCCCTTATGTGTAGGAGAAAACGCTACAAATAGATGTTTTGTCTTTCTGAAAGTTTGTGTTCTTTCTATATAATACAATATTGCCCTTCTGACATCTAATGTATGTAGGGCCCTTTCCGCTACCGTCTGTGGTTTTGGAAAGAAGACCGGCAGTTCCACTGACTGATTGATGTGGAATGCTGAAATTACTTTTGGTAAGAATTTTGGGTTTGTTCTAAGAACCACCTTGTTTTGGTGTAACTGCATGAATGGTTCTTGAATTGTAAACGCTTGTAACTCACTTACTCTTCTGAGTGAAGTGATAGATATGAGGAAGGCCACCTTCCATATGAGGAATTGTATTTCACACCTATGCATAGGTTCAAAGGGTGGTCCCATTAGTCTGGTAAGTACTATGTTGAGATTCCAGACTGGGGAAGGTGGCAGTCTTGGTGGAATGACTCTTTTGAGTCCTTCCATGAAAGCTTTAATTGCTGGTACTTTAAACAAGGAAAGATGTTGCCTGTTTTGTAGGTACGCCGCTATAGCTGCGAGATGAACTCTGATAGAGGTATATGCTAAGTTACATTGCTGCAAGTGTAGTAAATAGCAAATAATCAGTTTAGTTGATGCGTCCAGAGGGTTGATGTGATTACTGTTACAGTGTACAGCAAACCTTTTCCATTTTGCTGCATAGCATGCTCTGGTGGTAGGACATCTTGCTTGTTTAATGATTTCCATACATTCTGGAGGTAAATCTAAATATCCAAACTCTATGACCTCAGGAGCCAGATCGCTAGGTTCAATTGTTTGGGATCTGGGTGCATTATTTCTCCATGGTTCTGTGTAAGGTGCATGGGTAATAAACTTAGCTTTTGATGTGGCACCTGTGAGAGTTGTAGTAGCGTGGTGAACCACGGCTGTCTTGCCCACGTGGGTGCCACTAGTATCATTGTCATTGAGTGCTGTTGCAGTTTCCGAACCACTAACGGAATTAGTGGGAGAGGGGGAAAAGCGTAGGCAAATTTGTTGGACCAATTTATCCATAGTGCATTGCCCTGGGACCGGTGGTGTGGGCACCTGGATGCGAAGTTTTGGCATTTTGCGTTCTGATGATTGGCAAACAGATCCATCTCTGGTTGCCCCCATCTTTGGAAGAATGGCTGCAGTATCTGGTCGTGCAGCTCCCATTTGTGTACTTGTTCTGACTCTCTGCTTAGGATGTCTGCTATCTGATTTTGAACTCCTGGTAGGTGTTTTGCTAACAGATAGATCTTTTGAGGAATGGCCCATCTCCAAATGTCCTGTGCTAGTCTGGATAGTTGGAGACAGTGTCCCCCCCCCCTGTTTTTGAATTTAATACATAGCAGTCATGTTGTCTGTTCTGATCAGGACTGCCTTGTTGGTTATTTGCATTTGGAAAGCTTTTAGTGCTAGAAATACTGCTAGTAGTTCCAAGTAGTTGATGTGCAGTTTCTTTTGCTGCACACTCCATTTCCCCTGCACTGTGTATTTGTCCATGTGCGCTCCCCATCCGGAGAGCGATGCGTCCGCTGTCAGTATCACTTGTGGAATTGGTTCTAGGAACGACCGTCCCTTGGAAATGTTTGTTGTGTTCCACCACTTCAGAGAGCGATGCGTACGGTCGTCTACCAACACCAGATCTGTAATCTGACCTTGAGCCTGATTCCACTGTGTCGCTAGACACTCCTGTAGTGGACGCATTTGTAGTCTGGCATGTGGTATTAGCAGTATGCAGGAGGACATCATGCCTAACAGCTGCATAAACACTTGTGCTGGTAGTGAGTGTTGTGGTTGAAATCTTTGTATCAACTTGACCATTGTCTGTATCCTGATTGGATTGGGGTATGCTTTGGCTCTTTCTGTGTCTATAGTAGCCCCCAGGTATTGTTGAACTTTGTTTGGTTGTAGGTGGGATTTTTTGTAGTTCACCGTAAACCCTAGGTGGTGCAGCAATTGAATGGTCTTCTGTGTGTTGTGAAGGCATTCTTCTTGTGACTTGGCCTTTATTAACCAATCGACTAGTAAGGGAAGACATGTATTTGTTGTCTTCTTAGGTGTGCTGCCACCACTGCTAGGCATTTTGTGAACACTCTTGGTGCCGTTGTGACCCCAAACGGAAGGACTTTGAATTGATAATGTTGTCCTTCGACTACAAACCTTAGGTATTTCCTGTGGGCTTTGTGAATTGGGATGTGAAAGTAAGGGTCTTTTAGATCCAGTGTAGAAAGAAAGTCCCCTTTCTTCAGTAAAGGAAGTACTTGTTGGAGCGTGACCATGTGGAAATGTTCCGAATTTATGTATGCATTTAGAGGTCTGAGGTCCAAGATTGGTCTTAGAGACCCGTCCTTTTTGGGGATTAGGAAGTATAGAGAGTATACTCCTGTCCCTTGTTGATGTTTTGGAACCTTCTCTATGGCATGCTTTTGTAGCAGTGATAGTACTTCTTCTTTTAACAATGTCAGATGGTCTTGACTCATTGGACGCTGTCTGGGGGGGATGTTTGGGGGGGTAGCTGTGAGTTCTAGGCAATAACCATGTTGGATAATTTGTCTCACCCACTTGTCTGATGTGATGTTTTCCCAGACAGGTAGGAACTGTGCTAGACGTCCCCCGACCGGTGTTATGTGGTCTGGGGGAAGTTGTATTAAGTCACTGTTTTGGGGTTGGGGAGTTGCGGTTGTTCTTATTTCCGCGACCTCTACCCTTGTTGTTGTTACCTCTGTAACTGCCTCTTGAATTACCTCTGGGTGACGTTGGTGTAAAAGAGGTGGATTGCTGACTTGTTCCTGTATTTTTTGAGCCCCCTCTATAGGTGGATCTACGAAAGGAACCCCTTTGTGTTGGCTGTTGTAATGCTCCCATTGACTTATCCGTTTCTGTGTCCTTTTTCATCTTTTCTAAGGTCTCATCTGTGCTTGAGCCGAAAAGTGTCTTCTGAAAAAAGGGTTGGTTCAATAAAGATGTTTGTACTTCTTGTTTGAACCCTGAGACTCTAAGCCATGCATGTCTCCTTAACATGATACTGGTGTTGATGGATCTTGCTGCAGTGTCTGCCGCGTCCTGGGCGCACTTAATGGAAGTGTTAGCTATTATTTTTCCTTCCTGTATTAGCTGATCTGCTCTCTTCTGATGTTCTTTAGGGAGATGTGTGAGGAGTTTTTCTAACTCATCATAATGTGATCTGTCATAGCGTGCAAGTAGCGCTTGTGTATTGGCTATGCGCCATCTATTTGCCGCTTGTGATGCTACTCTTTTGCCTGATGCATCTATTAATTTTGACTCCTTATCAGGTGGAGGGGCTTCTCCTGTAGATAATGAGTTCGCTCTTTTGCGAGCGTTTGAAACTACAAGCGAGTCCAGAGGTACCTACCCCTTGATAAATATTGGGTCCTTTGGAGCTGCCTTATATTTTTTATCAGTTCTTGGGTTTAACACCCTAGCCCTCACTGGGTCTTTGAATATGTCTGCTGTGTGACTGAGAAGACCCTTCAGCATAGGTAGAGTACCTGATGTTCTCTGTGCAGTAGGTAGTGTCTCTAATAGGAAATCCTCTACTTGAGGTTCTGTATGTAGATCTACCTTATGGTATTTTGCTGCCCTATTAATGAGCTGTACAAACACTGTGTTATCAGGTGGTGAAGGCTTTGAGGGATATAACTCTGGGTCGTTGTCATCATCTGACCCTGCGTCATAATGTTCCCATGGGTCATCCTCATCTGGGATAGTGTCATCGTCCCCATGAGGTTCTCCCTCCCCTGTATCACTGTCTACATCTGACTGAGGTGTAGATGGTCTTGGTGTAGAAGGTGGAGGAATAGTTGGCATAATGTGAGGAATAGGAGAAGAGGGTGTGACTCTAGGTCGAGGAGAAGTAGGAGGGGTTGTATTTGTCCCCATTGTTCTCTTTTTAGAAGGAAGAGGTTTGTCTTCTAGCTGTTCATTCTTCCTCTTCTTCGTCACTACTTTGCCAGTTTGTTGATCGATAAACAAAATCTTTTGTTTCGGATCTGTTTGTTGCTCCTGTGTCGGTACCGAAGCTTTTGGTTCCGAAAGGTGCCTTTGCTTCTGATCGTCAATGTTCGGTGTTTTCGGCACCGAGGATGTGCTCGATTTCGATTTTTTTCGGTGTCAAGTGAGTCTTCGACGTCGAAGCATGTTTCGGTTTCGACATGGAATGTTTCGATGCAGAGCTTTCCCTTGCATGAAGCTTCGGTGTCAAAGTCGATGTCGACCGTTTCTCGGATCCGACATGGTGGGAGACCGAGAGTTTCGGTTTCGGTTTCGTTGCCGGGCCCGAAGGAGGGGCGTCGGAAACTTTTTTCTGAGGTTTGACCGGGCTCGAAGGCGGGGTCGTTACCGCACGGGTCGGTTTTTTGGTAAGGGGACGTCGTCACTCACGGTTTGTTGTACGTCGAGTTCCTCGACATCCGACTCGTCCCCTTCCGACCCCGACTGTTCTTCATGATCCTCTTCTTCATTGAGGTGCTGGTCTTCGAACAGCTCCGGGATCGCCTCCGACTGCATTCTGGAAACCTCCTGTCTTCGAGCTCGACGGTGTCTAATAGTCGACTTGGAGGAAAATGCTGCGCAGTCCCTGGATTCGTGTTCAGGCGATAGGCAGAGGTTGCACACCTCGTGTAGATCCTTGTGTGGGAACTTAGCACCACACGTTGGACATTTCTTAAATGGAGTCCTTTCCATGAACTCTGGGCTTGACCACGTCGAGAAAGGCCTCCTGTTCGTCGACGTAGATCAAAGTTTTTCTTTGATGTTGGAGTCGAAACGCGTCGGAATGGAAATGAAATCGCGTTCGATAACAATACCGTCTAATTGGAAAGGGAATACGCGCCGAAAAATCACTTCTTTCCGAAGTCGATCTGGAGCGCTTCAATCCTCATCCGAACCCGATGGCGGAAAAAAACAATCTAAGGATGGAGCCGATGCCCATGCGCACTAGCAACCAAAGGAGTCACCACTAATCTACAAAAGACTCTCCAAGAAAAAAACAAAGTGCAATCATCCGAGCCCAACACCAGATAGCGATCTATTCATAATGTACCATCTGCAGCCCATATGCCTCGAACACATGGATAGCAGATAACATGTCCTGCCTTAGAAAATAAGGGTTTTGATTGGGGAGAGGTTTTCCCGTGTTAGCCATGAGTCTTCTATGAAGAACATTATAGTACAAACACTATCATTTTATTAATACAAATAAAATATGAACCAATATTTGGCTAGCTGAGTAAATAAGGATGTTCAGTTTAGAAATACGTTTATTTAGACCATAGGTCTTAACAACATGAAAACATGTTAGAATAACTATTTTAAAACATACGATACAAAGTTTCAGAGACACCATTGGAAAGAGCAATTTATGCCTTGATCCTACAGCTTAGACAGTACGTCATGTATAAAAACACCCATAATATTCTAGACGATAAAAGTCTAGCTAAAAATATGTCTTAAAACTAATGTTACACCATAAATTGTATTTAGTGCAATAACCATCCTAGCTTCTGGGCTAATTTTCAACCAACCATTTCTATTTTACCGCATTCATATATTTTGCGATGGCAATTGCTATATCGAGGTTTGGCATGTCTGTAAGAAGGTTAATCGCTAACAGGCGCTCGGTAACACCATATTTTAGAAAGATGGGGTGTAAAAATAATTTCCAATGAGATAAGAATCTTTGACAAATATGTAAATTATCACATTTTGTGCCCAACACACAAACATTTACCATCAGGTCGAAACATTACTGATTTTCTACTCACATGTGATACACAATGATTAATGCCTATTCTCCATCTAAGAACTCAGGCCTAGGTTGGGTAGTGTATCCAGATAGGAGTACCAAATTTCATGCTCCCAACTATTCATCATGACATGTACTGATTCTTTCTTTCTCAGGTATCTTGGATACTTCCTTCCCTAATGTTCCAAGTTCACCGTTTGTTGCTTCTACTAGAAGGAACGGCTGGTCGATTCTGGCTTTTAGATTTTTAGAAACCGAGAGCAGTTTCTTTCTGACCTCTTTGGCCCATTGTAGGTCACTATGCAAAGCTTCGTACTTGTACCATTGTGATACTTTCATGACTTCCCTAGAGCCCAATCATTTCCAGAATCTTGGAAGGGCCACTTGCACCTGTACGTTCCATGATGTCAAGCCCAGCTCCAATCTGATTGCCTGAATCATAGAGGAGCCCAGTAATGACATCAACGGTTTTAGACATTTTCCTTCCTCAATGTCCCAACTAGACTTCCCACTTAGGCATAAGACTTCAGCTCCGTACTGCATTTGTAGGGGTATCATTGCATTATACGCTTTCAACACTGGTTTGTGAGACATAACCCCATAGAAACGGTTACATTTTACATTCTTGATCATTATTTTCAGTGTCAAGGCCCTGCTGTGTCCTTAATAATTTGCGCCCAGTTATGGCTATGTAACTCCTGGATAACTGCCAGGAGCCCATCCGGGATATCTTATTTCCTGAAGGTCTACAAAGTCAAATGCCGCATGGAAGTCAACAAAGCTGCAGAACAACTTCCCTTGGTGTTTCCATAGACTTCTGTGCCACTGCACAAAGTCCAAAATAGTGGTCAATGGTGGAATGCCCCTCCGTGAAGCCCCCATGTTCCACCGGCACGATCGGCCGCTGTTCCACCTAATCCTTCAGGATGCCCAGGATTATTTTTGCGAAAACGTTTCCCCCGATATCCAGTAAGTTAATCAGTATATAATTGTTTGGAGCTTTCCTATCTCCCTTTTTATGGATAGGTCGGATTACTGCACCCCTCCACTTCTCTGGGATATGGCCAGAGTCCAATATGGCCAACAACATAAAAGAGAAACATTCCGCCCACCAATTTTGCGGAGATTTTATTATAATCGCAGGAAGATTATCTGGTCCTGCTGCATGGGTTAAGTTTAAGTTTCTTATAGTATGTTTGACCTTTTCTGCAGTAAAAAGCGGTTTTAGATCTTCCACAGCCACTCTCTCTTTCGGCTTGAACAATAGCTGTTTTTACCAGACTTGATTATACATAAGGATGCACTTTGAATGAATGAGCGTTTTTAAAATTTAATTTTTAGTTATAAATACTTTATATTTTTAACACCCCTGAAGTGACTTATGTCATGAAAAATGCCAGCTTTACAATAAAAACTGAAGATATTTAATTATGAAACAAACATAAAAATATATATATATATATAAAGCTGGTGCAATTGTTCCTGATAATTTTAACTATTATATTACATGCATTTGTATTGCTCATGAACGAGATTCAACATTCACTAGATCAACCGTGTTTCTCACATACAGTCTTATCTGCATCTCACAAGTGCAAATAATTAAATGTTTTGTGTTCTTGTGAGTTACAAAACTATCTTCCTGCAGATACATCCTGTAGGAAAGTACTCATTTTGGCATGGTTACACCCCACTTTTCGCCTGACTCTTCAGGCAGCTTTGACTGAATGTGAACTGGAGTCCTGCTAATCAGGTTCCCGGTGCCTGTGTTCTTAACCACAACTGCACCTTTGTCCCCACATTTAATTCCTTTGTAAAAGGTACCAGTGGTACCAAGGGCAGTGTGACTGGATAGGGTCTCTAAGGGCTGCAGAATGTATTATGCCACCCTTCAAGACCCCTCACCGAACACATGCACACTGCCACTGCAGCCTGCGTGTTTTGGTGCAGCTAAAAGTGAAGAGTCAACCTGGCACACATCTCTGTGCTACGCCTGCCAGCACTGCAAAAGGCATAAGTAAGCACCCCCTAGAGCAGGCATTACAGCCCTAAGGCAGGATGCACTATACCTCTTGTGAGGGCATAACTGCAGCAGCAGATATGCCCCTTTAATGTAGAAGTCCATTCTTCGACATTATGAGTGCATACTGAGTACATGGCTAGGAGCTTGTCAATACGAGTTCCAGAGCACCATGATGGCTTCACCGAATTCTAAGACATTTGGTACCAAACATCTCAGATTAATGAGCCCCACACTGATGCCCGTGTTTGAATAATCAATAAATGCATTCAGAGGGCACCTCAGAGGTGCACCAGCCTACCAAACCACAAGTGTGTGGCTGATTGGTTGGCACCAGCCTGCCACTTCCAGACATTTTTCGGACGGACCCCCTTTGAGGTGGGAGCCTTGTGTTCTTGTGGGTCAGAAACTAAGCTTGCTTTGGGTTGAGGTGCTTCACACCTACCCCAAAGCAGGACCAGCTTTCAAGGGTGGTGAGCCTCAAAGGCTGCCTACCCTTTGGTATGCTAGCCAGGGCCTCTCCAGCAAGTAGAGATGCCCGTCCCCCCTGACCAAGCCCCACTTTTGGCAGCAAGGTCAGCAGGAAAATGAGTAAGTGTTGGAAGCGGACTATGTATATACTATACCAAAGTGAGGTATAGTGTGCACAGAGTCAAAGGGAATCCCAAAGGTAGGCAGAGGTTAAGTTAGATAGAACCTTACTCTCTATTTGTGGTAGTGTGGTCGAGCAGTGAGGCAGTATTAGAGGACAATGTTAAGCATTTGTTGTACAAACTCAGTCAGAAATGAATTCACACTCTTAAAGACTGAACTTCAGACCAACTGTTTTGTATAAAAGTATTCTTTTAGTTATTTTATTTTCTAGAACCAAGCAAGCCTGTTTGAATGATAATGGTATATGCACTTTGATTTGATTAACAGTATGGATGCTGAGAAATGCAAAACTTAGTAAATGCAGTACATAAACTTGTATAGGCTTTTCAGTAAAATAGCAGGTAAGTAACTTTTGAGATCACTAGGCTTACACAGAGTAGTATACCTAGACATTTCCTGAAAACAGGTATGTAAAATTGTTTTTGTTAGTTTATGTAATTTTAAAGACTTTCTTTAGTTACTCAAACTCCACACTTAGAAACTGTTCACAGAAAAACAATCAATGTTATCCAATGGAGGAAAGTAGTGTTATCGTTTTTCAGGTAAGTATTTGGTAGTGGGGAGTTGAGGTTCTGGGCATAGACTCAGGGGTCCCCCAGGGTAAAGGATGCACTCTTGTTACACCCTCAGCGGCACTAGGGCGACCGGGTGCAGAGTGATGAGACTCAATGTTATCCAATGGGAAATAGGGGGCCACCGGTTGGTGGTTGCTAACTAGCTGGCCACTTGGCTGTGGGAGCAAAGTTCCTGGACATTAGCTCAGGGCAAATGGGGAAACAAATTTGCACCAAAGGTGCACCCTCAGAGACACTGTTTCGACGTTGGACGCCCTGTTTTCAATGGAGAACCTCCGGTTTACAAAGGCACTGCATGCAGGGAGACGAAGGTCTTCTGGGTGCAACCGCCACTTCGAGAGGTAAGTTGGGAAATTAGGGGCTGGTTAGGTACCGTCGGTTTGGGCACATAAGGCCATGGGGCGTCTGGTGCAGGGGTGCCTTTTGGGGTCGGATCTTCTTACCATCTCCTGGACGTGGTTAGGGGGGCCTTCTGGATTTAGACTGCAGGCGTCAGCTGGAGGCTTGAGGCAGGTTAGGAGTCGCCGGATCTTGGGTTAGGATCGACAGGGTGACCTCCTCGTGGTGTTTGCCTACTCGAGCTCGGCCCGTGGACGGTGGGTGCAGAGTGGGGAGGATCCGCGGTGTCCGGCCAGAGCCAGAGGTTGCAGATGAATAAATCCGGTGTTCACTGGAGCTTAAGTCTTTGTGCTTGAAGGCCGGCAGGTCCGCGGGGGTTTTCGAGGTTGCTGGCTGCAGGATACACTGGGATTTCACAGGAGCAGGTTCGAGGGGGAGACAGGCGGTAGGGCTGGGGCCAAGTCAGTGGGCGTCTTCCTCTCGTTAGCTGCTGCACGGCTGTTCAGTCCTTCTTCTTGCAGGCTGCCTTCTGAGGAAGCAAGGTTCAGAGGTGCCCCTAAACTAGATTTAGAGGCGTTACAGGAAAGTAAAAGGCATGGACCAACGGGTCCCTTCCCCGGGGTGGGTACACCCCCTATTATGCCACCCTCTGGGGGGGGGGGGGGGGGGGGGGGGGGCATGAGACTCCCTGGTTGGCTGAGTCCCCCCATCGTCAAGATGGCGTGGACTGAGCGTTGTTCTTCACCTCGCCTCCCCCACCAGTGAAGGGTGGAGTTGGCAGAGGTGGGCATAGCTCCCTTCCTCACTTGTTTTTCCCGCCAGTTCTCCCACTGAAAGTGGAGGTCAGAACCAGTGGGGACCAGTTGCTGAAAGCAGCAAGTGGCCTGGGGAAGCTCATAATGGCGGCAAGCCTTTGAAGCTTTCCCTTCGTGAACCCTGCCCATCCTGGAGGAGGAGCCCTCTTATAAGCCTAAATGCTCACCCACACTACCACAAAAGAGAGCATTATTATGTACTTTAGCCTCTGTAAAGCCTCTGGGGATCCACTGGACTCTGTACACACTATACCTGACTTTGGTGTAGTATATACAGAGCCCGCTTCCTACACATCCACACATCAAAGTTTAGAAACCTAAACTAGATGAAAATTCAAGGAAATCTGAAGCTAGATGACAGTCTCTCTAAGGGAAATGCTCTACTGTCAGATGAGCAGGTCAAATGAGCCTACCGGTAAGGATTGCAGTGTCAGAACATCATTGCTTCTCATGGTTCCCACAATCTGTCATGTCCAGGCTGCCCCCAAGACACATTTAGCTTTGTCTTATCAGTCTTGGGTGGTCTGAGCAAAGGTGTTCCTGAATTTGTCAGGGTCGGCTGGTAAAATCTCACTGGCCATATACCACAAAGCATGTGTGTAGCATCCCAGGACACACTGGCAGAGGAAATGAATATGTTACTTACCATGTAAGCATCTATTCATAGTTTGTATTGCCATAGATTCATATGCTTAGTGTTGGACTTGGCCCTTTTTCCTAAATATTTTTGCTTTTCGCTTCCCCTAATTCAGGATGTCCCCCCATGGTAATGTAGTTGTATAGGCCCTGTGAGGTTAAAATGCCCTGGGTAATGTTAAAATCAATGCTAGGTGCAGGTGCCCTCTGCCCTCAACATGGCTGCCATAGGCCCCTGTTACTGCAGCGTGGTCTTGTTAAAAGGGGCATTCTAGTTGCCAGGAGCTGGCTGAGACCCCATACATTGTTGCCATTCCAGCCTGCCTTGCCTGCACACAGTTAGAGTAGGGAAGCTCCTGGCACCTTCTAGAATAGGGGCGGAGCTTAGTTTTGCCGCCTTAGAGAGTGGTCATCTGACCTGGGTCTATATAAAGAAAGGGAGGGAAACTTTCCAGTCAGTTGGGGCATCACTGACCTGGGGGACCCACGCAGGAGACTTAGGCGGTAGGGCCTAGTCAGGGACCTATGCCACTGGAAGTGACAGGACTTAGGTGCTGCCTCTTAAGTTGAGTGAGGTACCCTGAACTAGCCCACTGATCTGGCCCGGCGGGAGGGGAACCCAGGGACCATCTACAGTGACCTGCTGAGGAATCCTGTCAGCAGCCCTCAACTCAACCCCCCTTCAAGAAACTGCTATCTACAAAGGGCGCAGGAACCATCAAGCGCCAAGAAGAAGACCCCTTTCTGATATAACAAGGACTACTGGGGATCACCCAGGTATTGGCACTGAGTCACCCCTGCGCTCCCTGACTCCACCTGGGTCCCCTTTGCTGAACTGCCACTGTTGTGTAGCCTGTCCTGCCTTGCCTGGACTGCTGGCTAAGCGCTCCTCTTTCCTAGCGCTAGAATTCTGAACTGCTGTCCACCCCCTGAGGTGCTATCACGTCCCATGTGCAGTCCCGTCGCACTGCTAGACTGCCTTCCCAGCGCTCTTCTGCTGTGCCCCAAACCTACTGTGAAGCGCTGTTTCCTGCATAGACTGCCGAGGCTCCTGAAGCGCTATTGCTGTGCTCCCCCTAAGAAGCGCTGACATCGTGTGCTACCCAAGCGCTGTGAAGTTTCTCAGCGCTGGGACTAGAAGCGCTGCTGCCCCCACTCACCGACGCATCCCCAGTGGTCCGTGCAGCCGAGGCTGCCCTGTGGAGAGCTGTCATTTGCCCCCGGCGGCCCTCGGTGCCAGGAGAGGGCCGCCGCCATCTTGTTGCGGGCCGCGCCTGGCCCGATTGCGGAAAGTCCTTGCGGTGGCCCCTGGAGCCTTGGGGAGGCCGCCGCAATCACCCGGAAGCCTCCTGCCCCCACTGATCCTCATGTTGCGGCAGCCCCCGGTGTCAGAAGAGGGCCGCCGGAATTCCTGTCAGGCCTAGCGTCCGAGCCCCCCCCCCCCACCTGCCAGTGCAGGCCCCGGAAGACCGGGGCTGAAGGGAGGCCCGAGGAAAGTGCCAGAGTACCGCGGGCCGCACCTGACTGGCCCAGTGACGCACGCCCAGGAGTTATCGCCAGGGCTCCCCCAAGGAGCCAAAGAAGCCTAAGGTAATCCCCGGGGAGGATAGCAAAAGGCCGTGGAAGGCCAAAGTTCCCCCCTCCCCCGGGGGAAAGTTGAAGTTGGGCCCTGCTGAGCCTGGGAGACTGGGAAACTGTTGCTGGGCCCCGTTGGCCCCAATCCCTTGCCAGAAGATCGACAAACCCCCTGGGAGGAGGGCGGGAGGCTCCAGGAGGCCCTGAGCCCGTCCCTCCCTGGGGAAAACTGGTGATTGGGCCCAGTTGGCCCCTGTTGGGCCCACGAGGCTTCCTGAACTGGGCAGTAGCTAGGGAGTTGTTCTTTTCAGACTGCCTGCCCAAGAGCTGATAAAGGAATGCTGCTGAGATAAATTATTTACCCCCGCTGTTGGGGGGGGGGGGAGAGATGTTGCCCGGCCCTTTACACCAGTGTTCCACCTATGCCTAAGGAAATGTGGAAGGAATACTAGGGGAGTAGAGGTGCATAGAGACATCTAAGGAAGTGTTTATCTCTGCCTAATACGCTGATTAATCTGGCCTAACAAACTGGTTGCCCAATCTAAGGAAATGCTCAGTTATCTGGATGCATGATTTATTAGTGCCTGATGCAGTATTTTTCCTTTACCTCATGAGAGGTTGCCTGATTTTCCATAAAGTGTTTAGAGCCCTGGACCTGGGGCTAGATTAGTTAACCCCTGCCTGGGGTAAGGCTCCGGGCTCATTTGGGCCTACACATGTCTAACCTGGTCAATGAAATGTTGATGCTGCATTTCCTGAATTCCTTCAGTTACGCCATGAAGTTATCCCTGATACATGGCTTATTCTAGAACAATGAGATGCTTATTCTACCCTGATTAGGGGCTGTTAGGGGATGCCTGGCTAATATAGCCCAGTTAATTAAGTATTTTCCCCATGCTTATGGGATGGTTTGCCTATGCTGAACTGACTGTTCTTCCTGCCCCAGTGTTCTAACTTCTAACAACCAGCAGGGTTACTCTTGGGCGCAGAAATGTTTATGCCTGCTTAGTGTAGGCACCGAAATGTTGATTCTGACCTACTGACCTGGGGATTGAAATGGTGGCTGCGGGTTGAGAGAACTCCTTCATGATGCAGAAGAGCTCCTGGCTGTGGTTTCTGATAGCTTCTATGTATTCTGCTAGGGCTTCTTTGTTTCTTTCAGGAGGCGGTAGTATTGGCTTAGTGCAGTCATAATAGCGGCCCTAGCCTCTTTGCTGGTGCCCCACTTCCTTTCTCGTTGCCAGCAGTTGCATTTGGAAGATTTCAGCTCCACAGTGAACCAGCTGGTTCTTCTGGTAGGTCCTTTGGATTTGGCTTGTTTGGGGTGAGGGGGGGCAGTTGTGTCCGCGCATTCTGTGAGTCATAGGAAGACATTCTTAATAGGCTGTTATGGGTTGGGTGATGTGTCTGGGAAGTGAGAGTTGATAGCGTTGTTACACTGGTCTTCTAATATATTTTTCCAGTCTCTGCGCATGGAGCTAGGGTGTCACGATGCCGGTGTTGGTATGTCCTGAGATGGTGAGCTGTGTGTCCTGGCTGTACTGGGTGGACCGAGCGGCTGGTGCCGGAGCGGCGATTTATCTCAATATCGGTGGAAATATTGTTTATTGCAGCATCTAAACAACAGATTGCGAAATCAGAACCAAACAAGTTGAGACCAGGATGTCGATCTAAAACGCTTTCGTTGCTCGAGAAAATTTGCGAGGATACCGATCCATGTGTGTAGGACAAGAAAATGGTGGCCACCACTGAACGAGTTTGGAGAAAAATCGTAATTGCAGCACACAGCGTCGGCGATTATATGTAAGGACACTCCCTGAACATTTTAGTGACAAGTGCTGGCCTTGCGGTGTGGCAGTATGTAGCATCTGTGCAGCTTTGTATACCTAATTAGCGAAGAGCGAAACATACCCCCAGCGGCAGAAATGAAGGCATGAGGAGTTGCTACAAAATATGATAGGCGAACTGTGATCCTTTGCTGCCGTGAAACAGCCTGCACTGCGGACCCATGAGACATGCCAAAAAGCCTCACAACTGTGAGGAGAGGAGCGGAAGCTCGGAGCTGAAGCTCCGTGGAAGCCCCACGCACGGCCATTGGCCGACGGCAGCACCAGCGAGGTAGCGTTGCCGTCGGCCAATGGCAGCATGGAAGGGGTTAACAGAGGGGGAGATTGAGAAAACAGGAGCAGCCTCCCCGGGAGACCTGGAACTGCCTTCTCCACACCTCCGGTGGGTGCCTGTGGTAGAAGGGGAGCAACCGCTGCCAATACTGTGGAGTAATTGGGAGCGGTGCCGGCAGGAGATGGCTTGCAGCGCCGGGGACTCGTGTAAACTGACACCGCGAGGGCCCCTGGAGATGATGATGGCCTCGGCATAGTGAGAAGGCAGCAGGGACACCCCTGAGTGACCGGCCCCATCGGGCAGACATGAGGCAGACAAAGTTAGCGTGTGAGGGGCAGCAAGGTGGGGCAAAGACCTCGGAGCCCACTTCAGTGCCCCACGGCTATGATGGACCAGGAATATTAGATGTCGACACAGCTCGCCCATAAAGACACAACTTTGCATAATGGAGCGGAGGATGCAGCAGTCGCAATAAGTGCGTGTACAACTAGCCTTCTTTCAATAGTCTATCCAAACCTGCCATTGTGTGCCATCAATGCTGCGGCAGTCCTGGAGAAATGTGTCATGGGAGTGCTTTTGTGTGTGCATCTGCGCGTGTATGAGGAGATGTGTGCGGACGTACGTGTGTGTGCGCATTTGCGTGTATGAAAGACTATGTTCACATTTGTGTGTGCTTGTGCATGTCTGTGCGTGTGATGGTGTGGACATGTATTTGGGTGTTTTTGTATTAGAGCATGTGATTCTATGTGTGCTTGTGTTTGTGTGCGCAGATGTTTCTGTATGTGTGCTTATGTCTGTACGTGCGATAGTCTGTGCACGTATTTGAGTGTTTTTGTATTAGAGCATGGGTTTGTATGTGTGCTTGTGCGTGTGGATATTTCTGTATGCATGTTTCTGTGCGCCCTCTGTCCACATATGAGAGTGTGTGCACACATTTGTGTGTGCTTGTGCATGTCTTTGCGTGTGATGGTGTGTGTGTGCATGTATTTGTGTGTACGTCCTTGGGTATTTTTGTTTTGGAGCATGTGATTGCATGTGTGCTTGTGTTTTTGATAGTTTCTGTATGTGTGTGTGTGTGAGTGTATGAGAGTGTGAGCGCATTTGTCTGTGCTTGTGCAGGTCTGTGCATGTGATGGTCCTTGCGTGTGCATGTATTTTGGTGTTTTTGTATTAGAGCATGGGATTTTATGTGTGCTTGTGTTTTTGGATGTTTCTGTATATGTGCTTGTGTGTGCGCATATGAGAGTGTGTGCTCACATTTGTGTGTGCTTGTGCATGTCTGAGTGTGATGGTGTGTGCACGCTGGATTTGTTATTCTCTGGCAGCCGCTGTCCTGGATATTGACTTTAACTGCCAGATGCCTGACCTTAGGATGGCTGCCAGTGTACAGTACAGTCCCCTGCCTGACCACAATGATGGCTTCAATAGTGGTCCCCTACACGTTGTTTTAGTTCCCTGGGACAACAATTGGACATTGACCAGACCTTGAATCTATCCCCTAACCTGCCTACACATCAGGACTTGGAACCTGCGGAACTTACCCCAGACTGTGGAGACCTAGCGATTTAGCTGATGCCCGGTGGTGCTACCATATAGCTAAAGAGGAGATGGGTTGTGGAATACCTCCTCACCTCCCAGCACTCCCACCCCACCCCCTCCCCTCCACCCCCCCTTGCCGTCACCGACCTAGCTGGACCTTGGGCAGATTTTCCCCTCGTCTCTACGTCCTATCTTCCTCCTACCCCTTTACCCTATCCCCTTACCCTTCATAGCTCCATTCACCTTGTCCCCTACGTTCTTGATACTTATGATACTTAAGTAACTTATGTAACTTAATTGATGTAAATTGCAACATTATTGTTCCTCATGTAAAGCGCTCCTAGTCATTCGGGTCTAGCCAGCGCTATATAACTCATTAATTATATTTGTTCCCATTTAGTACTCTTTCTCTCTTTGTCTACCTCCCTAGCTCCTAGCTCCTATCCCCTCTTCCCTGAATCTCTCACCTTACCTGCTAGTCTGCCTAGACCCCTGTCCATTGTGCCCTTTGACTAAGCACTCCTTCTCTCCTTGTTGGGGAAAGATCCAATATTTATACTCTGTAGTCTCAGCGAACCCGTTGAGAGAGTCCACTGCGCCAAGGGAGCCACTAACAGCTGAGGTATGATATGGCACCCCTTGCCAAAACACTCCCTCTCCCCTTTTTAGGGAAGGATCCAGTATGTAGGCCTTGGAGTCTCAAAGACCCCTCAGAGAGTCCACTGTGCAAAGGGAGCCTCCCGTAACATAGATAGGGAAGTGATACCACATCCCCTGGGATCACAGCTTACTGGACTTTGGACATTGCTTTGACTCGTCTACCGGTTTGTGTCCCCTTCGCCCTTCCCCTCTTCTTTCCATGTGGTGTCTGTGAGAAAGTGCCATCTTTCTTGCATTGGCATGCCCCCACTTTTTGCTGAACTGCTGATGTGCTTTGACTGAGTGTGCCCTGGGCTCCTGCCAACCAGGTACCCAGGGCCTGTGTTCCTTCCCTAAAACTGTGTTGAAACTAAAACCCAATTGGCATCTCTGGCCACCTGTCAGCCCCTAGTAAATGGTACCCTGAGTACGTAGGGCATGGTGACCAGAGAGGACCCCTAAGGGCTGCAGCACTTTTTGTGCCACCCTTCGTGGCCCTGTACCCAGGGCCATTTCTGAGCACTGTAAGTGTAGTGCTGCCATTAAGAGTATATGGTGCTGGGAGGTCGACATTAGGAACTCCACAGCATCATGAAGATTGAGAAGTTGGGTATCAAACGTCTCAGCACATTAAACCCGCACTGATGCCAGTGTGAGATTTAATGTAAAATGCACCAGTGGGCATCTTAGAGATGCCCCCCTGAAACCTAACCTACAATCCACGCAGGACTGAGAGGCTGCCTAGGCTGCCCCACAGCAGACATGTTGCTGGACCGCTGGGTGGAGAGCCCCCCGCTCTCCTGGGCCTGCAACAATGCACATCCTGGGCGAGGTGCTAGGTCTCCTCCCCCAGGATGGGCAGGGGGAAGCTTCAAATGCCTGCCGCCTCTGTGAGCTTCTTCAGACCATTTGCTGCACCCAGCAACTGGCCCCACCGGTCTGACCCCCACTCTGGCGGGAAGACTGGTGGGAAACCCTACGTCAGGAAGGGGGGGGGGTGCCAACCCCACCCCTCAGGTGAGAGAGTTGAGGTGAAGCACGACCCGGGCTCAGGCCATCTTGAAGATGGGGAGCCCTGCCCAATCACAGCTAGGTTCCTGCCCCCCTCCCACAGGAGAGGAGCAGTCTCGGGGTGTACCTACCCCAGGACAGGGACCTATTGGTCCCTGCCCTTGCCCTACCTGTAATGCCCCTAAATTTAGTATTTAGGGGCTCCCTGAACCTTCCTTCCTCAGATCCCGATGAGAAAAGAAGAAAGAAGATCAAGAAGAAGGAGACCCGCCATGCAGCTGATAACAAGACAAGACCCACTGACTTGGCCCCAGCCCTACCGGCCTATCGATCCTGGAACCTGCACCTGCTTAATCCTGGTGACTCCTGCAGACAGCAACCTAGGGACCCCCGGAGGACCTGCCTGCCTTGACCCTCTTGAAGACTGGGACTCCCATAAACAGAGGCTCTGCTTCAACAACCATACCCCTGGTGCCAGCCAGGAAGCACTAGACCAGCCCGCTCTGCACCCGCTGTGCCCGGCACGTGCCCGAGTGATCCAAGACCACGAGGACGTCCCCCCGGCAACTGGGAGCCGAAGTCCAAAAACCCTCCTCGACGAACCAGACACTGCCTGCAGCCTCAGAACCAGGGACCCCTCCAACCGCGACCAGCCGAGGGTAAGATTTCCCGACGCCCAAAGACACCCCTGCACCCAGCGCTCTGCGCCCCCCTGTGCCTTCCTTTGGGGTACCAACCTCTTCTCCAAGATCCCAACTTACCTCTCGAAGTGGTGGTCGCACCTGAAGAAACACCGTCCCAGAGTCTGCAGCCTTTGTTCCTTTTTTACCTTTCCCATTAAATAACATTGAGCGCCCGACGGGTCAAAAGCACCCTGCACCCAGTGCCTTTGGCCGTGCACCCTGTGTCCTCTCCTACTTTCCCATTTGACCTGAACAAGTGGCCAGGAGCTCAGCTCCCCGGCAGCCGCGTGGCCTGCCAGCCAGCAGCCACCAACCGAAGGGCCCCCTGCCTCTCATTGGATAACATTGGGCCTAACTACCTCTGCACCGGGCTGCCCCTGAGGGTGTACCAACTGTACCTACCTGACCCTGGGGGACCCCTGAGTCTATGCCCAGAACCTTAACTTCACTGGTGGAGTACTCACCTGGAACCCGATAACTTACTTTCCTGCCATAGGATAACATTGACTGGTTTGACTCGAAAAATCTTCTAAGTGTGAAGTTTTGAAACTCTAAAATATTCCAATAAAATCAGCCGAATACCGAATTCCGAAGTACTCACCTGTGATAAGGAGACAAGCCAGTACTGTACCTTGTAGCCCAGTACTGAACCGCAAAATTAATACTAACTGGATTTACTAGTAACCTGAATTTTCTCCATAGGAATCTATTGTCTGCTTTTCTATGAAATTTCTTCATAGTGTCTACTTTTGAAAACTTAAAATATTCCTTAAAAATCGTACCAACTACTGAAACGTAATTGCTTACCTGTCTTGAGTAGAGAACCCAGTGCTGGACCTAGGAGCCCAGTACTGGATTACAAAAGTAACGGGAATGTACTTTACCTGTAACCTGAATTTTCTCCCATTGGATAACATTGCTAGATTTTCTAAGTGTGAACTTTTAAAATACACCTTTATATTCCTTAAAAAGCATTGCAATAATCAAAACGTTTTTACTAAACTGTTTTCAGCTTACACCCCAGGACAATCTAGGATCCAGTCCTGGAATTACAAAAGTAATCCACAAAGTAATTAACTGCATTTTTGTAGAAAAACCCATTGAGATCAATGTTAAATTGTGTTCAGAGTTGTGTTGCCAACTGCAACCCCTGTACCTATTGTGTTTACTAAGTTATTAATTACCTGAGATCACTCATAATTGAGAAAAGTATATTTTGATTCCTGTTGGCTCTAAAAATAAATCAACTATATCTTTTGATATAAAAACAATTGGCCTGGAGTTCAGTCCTTGAGTGTGTGAAACCTTTTGCTGACAGTGTGTACAACATTTGCTTTACACTGTCCTCTGGTTCTGCCTTACTGATCGACCAAGCTACCACTTTTGAGAGTAAGGTCAGCCCTGACTTTAACCTCTGTTATACCTCTGGGGTTTGTGGTCTCTATACACACTGTACCTTACTTTGGTCCAGTACATATAGAGCCACTTTCTCACAGTATCCTTCACCCTCCCCTCCTCTTTGCCTCCTTCATTACCTGTCTGCTTCCCCAGCTCCTTCCCCCTCCCCTGAATCTTTCCCCTTACCTGCTTTTTATTTGTGCGTATTGTTTTTTCTCGACCTTATAAGTAACTATGTTGCCATGCTCTAACAACTGTGTAACCTTTGTAACGATGTAACCTGGTACTAGGATCTGATGTTCATGAAAAGCGCTATAATACCTCCGGGTCTAGCAAGCGCTATATAAAACCTTTAAAAAAAAAAAATCTGTTTCAGCACGTGTCAAGCCAATTGGTATTTGGTAAATCTATGTAGAAGACAGCATCAGTGTAATGAGGGGAGCAAGCCACTGCGCCTTACCACCAACATCATCATCCCGGTGTGAAGCTTGCTCTGGCACAGAGTCAGAGTTCGAACTAAAAATATAATGGTAAAGGAGCCTTTGCTGATAGCTGTGGCATGCTGGCAGCAAAGGGTTAGAATCAGGAAGCATGATAATCAGTTGTGTTTCTGTATTATGTAGCATGACATCGGTCAAACTTGAGCGGATGTGGTTACACCATGGCTGTTGACACTAAATGATCCTTCGGCGCTGGTAGTATTGGCACTGATATCGGGTGGCCATAAATGGCTTGCATCACAGGGCAAGGGTAGAAGGCTGCACAGGAGTCAATCCGGGCCAGGTTATGTCAGTTGGGTTAGTAACAAAAAGGTACATATCGGTGCTAACCCAACTGGGGGCCTCTGCAATTCTGTAGGGACCAAAGGCGCATCAGAAACACAGTGAATATTTGCAACATGACTACTTTGAAGGCCTCGATCTGCTGATAGATCAACGAAGGCCTTGGAAACACACGTTGCCACCAGATGCTGAATTGACTTCTTTACTTGCATCTTGTATGTATGTATGTATGTATGTATGTATGTATGTATGTATGTATGTTCTTATGTATGTTCTTATATAGCGCTCGAATTACCCTAGGGCATCTCGGCGCTTGCCTTGGGAACCTGTCCTAGCTTTTTCCCTGTGAGATAACCCATACTGGGCATCCCCAAGGTGAAAGCCAGGCATCTGGGGGGGGGGGTTGGGGGGGGGGGGGGCGTTGTAGAGATTAAGCACGCTAATGCCCAGAGTTGCAGAGTGTGAACCCGTGATTAGAGTGGGCACCGAAGCGAGAATTATCGAGTCTGTGGAAAATTGGGCTCAAGACCCTGCTGCGTCGGGAATTGAACCCTGGTCCCGGGTCTGACCTCTGCTTCAGGGTATGCCTCCTCTAACCAGTGAGGTACATGTGAAGTGGTCAGAGTCTATTGCTTTATAAAGCATCAAATGTCACAAATCAACATTACATATCTCAAATCATCAACAGTCCATCCATGCAGTGCAAATTTTATTTCAGCACATCGTTGACTGGATACTTAGTATCAATCAGTAAGTACCTGAAATTATCGAGTCAAGACAGACGTACGAAAAAGCATATCAATTACTTCATTGAATCAAATTAATTTAAAGACAAAGATATGAATCAATTCAATAGTAACTCCTCAGGTGTACAAATGGTAATTGTCAAAGATTCTCACATATTATCTACATTATAACATATCGGCGCGCTCATAGTGATCAAGAAAAAGAGGTAGTTAGGTGGGATGGGTGTGATGGGATACAAGTGGGGACTGGGTAAAGGTTGTTGTGACCATAAAACAATCACAGTGAAATTCAGTACAGCCTTTACAGTCTGGTTTAGATCAGTAGTTCCATAGTGCTCTTTAACATAGGATCTGTATTATTCCATTAGTTTCTCCTATGGTAGCCGAACGTGTGAGATGGCGGGCGGAGGCGCCAACGCTTGCTGCATGGGGAAGGGACATGGATGCGCCCATGATAGCTGAAAGAACGGTGTTTAGTAACCGGGGGTGCCCACAAAAGTGGAGTAAAATCAGGGGGGCCTGGAATAAATTCATGGGGATATATGTGATCCACCGCCTGAGCAAGACGATGGGGATTCTGACTCGGAATGAACAAAATGACCGTGTTAGTTGCAAGTAGGGCTCAGACCATAACGATGTTATAATGCAGGGATATGATTCCAAGGTGTTGCTTGTGCTTCTATATACTGCAATGTTGTACTTTGTTCAAATACTATGTACACGGTTTTTATACTGAACTGCTGCTGAGAAAAATAAAAATCTTTTACGAAAAAATAAGTGGGGCATACCATGCAGGAAAGGTGGCACTTTCTCTCATGCGGTCACAGGTCAGTCCTTCCTAGGCCAATAATTTGCCTTCTGAGGGTCCAAAACTCTCCAACAGCACTCCCAGGCTCAGCGAACTTGGATACATCTCTGTGTGTCAGGTCTTGGGCCAGCAACGGTGTTAGCGACTTGAAGACTTTTAGGCTACCAACTTGCCCCAGCAGGATTCTTCAACTGCTGTGCCCCTGTGCAGCGAAAAGTAGGCCAGTCAGCTGGCCCTTGGAGCCCCTTGGCTTTGCTGGGCTCTGGAAATGGCTTTGCCCTTGAGCAGGACATGTAAGGCACACTCCCTGCCCATGGCTACCCACCAGGTGCAGCCTCTCTTTGCTGGTCCCTCTGTGAGGCAGGGCAGTCCTCCTTCCAGTCAGTAGAGATCTGGGTGGCAGGGTTGTCCCTCTTATTCCCAGAAAATGACCTCAGAGCAGGATACAGTTTGTAGCCAATGGGCTACCAGGTTCCCTACCACCTGGTGACCACTTCCTCTGGAGAATGGTATCTTGCCACAATGCACAATTCTGCCTACTCCCATGATATTGAGATCCCTCTCTTGGTGCTAAGACCTCCTCGGCCCACCCCTGGGGGGAGTCTACCTTAGGCTATACGCCTCTGAGGAAACCAATTTGGAAACTGGTTTCCCCTCGCTGCTCCCTGTGCAAGCCTGTCTGCTAAACCATTGGGGCAGACCTCCTCCCTAGTGTTTTCATCTGCCTGCCCTTAAAAGATGGCCTCCCCTTTGAAGCCAGCCTTTTGGGGCTAACACCTAAGTGGCTTCCTGCAGGAGGGCGGTAACACCTCCCTGTCCTGCAATTAATCATTGTTCTTTCGTGAGATTCGTTGGCGCGTCTCTCCAGGAGGGCAGAAAGCTGTTGCATCGGTCAAGCTCCATGTGTGCCCAGAAAGGCACAGGAGTTTTAAAGGCAACGAAGTGGCAGCGCAAGTTACATTAATTTCCACTTCAGATGCAAGTCAGGCTTAATGTAATGAGTTGTTTGAGACCACGGAGGACCCACTTTGGTCGCATTCTTCAGGAGTTAGCACAGCTGAGTGATCAGCTTGTAATCCTGTATTGATTAATTAGCTGACCAAGTCTTTCCAAAGAAAAAACTGTGTTTTTGCATGTTTACTGTCAGCGAATGTTAGCTACACGTCCTGCCTGTGTCATGTGTTGCACTCTACCTTAGGACTTGGGTGACTTACACAGATATACAGGGGAAATAGTGGCTATTGCTTTTAATGTCAAAGACAGGCTAGAAATATACAACTGCTCTGCAAGTCTGCAGTGGCAGACTCATTTTACTTGGGGACCATCAAGGTGGCACAACCAGACCCGAAAGCCCTGGGGTACGACTAGAACTTACATGACCTGGTAGCCAGGCTACCATACACAACGGACTTACAGGTAAGTTAGCTATTTCAAATTGGGTAAAGCCAATTCCGCATACACTTTAGGGTCAGGGCACAGAGTTCTGTTTAGCGAGCCTCAGTGTACTCTGAATAAAAAAAACTGCAGCATCAGTCAGAAAACCCAGGGGTGACCATACAAAAAGATGCATTTCCTTACAGCCAGAGGTCAGGTGGCAAGGTGTCAAAATGAAAACCACAAACTCGGGCAGCAAATCAAAACCACTCAGCAGATTTCACTCCATCTCCACACATGGAGGCATACATTGTGGAGGTTTTTAATGCAGGGCCCTGCTTCTGAGATAGCAGGTACTCCCAGAGATGGAGCCTAAGTGAAAGGCGCATGCTAAAGCTGAGAAACATTGTATAGAAGACCCTCTAGGCCCAATCAATGGCACTCTGTTCATGTTCAGCTTTTTTCAGGGCTCTCTTAAACCAGTGGCAGTGCATGTACAGGAGCCTCAAGCCCCACAAAAAGCAGAAACGTCTCCTGGAGAACGTCAAGGCCAAACAATGTGCATTCTGAGAGGTAGCAAACAGATATATTATGAGCACCCACCAAGATGCACTGAGTCCCCTCCAAATGCAGACGCCACTTAGAGGTGGTAAGTAGATGTCAGCGGAGTTTGTCCAGCTGGATAATAAGAAAGTCCATTAGATGGCTGAGTATCAGAGAAACAATGTGAAAAAGTCCACTAGAAGCCTGAGCATCAGGGAAAAAATGTGAAAGGCACCTTCATGAAGGATAAACCAGGTTTATGTTCGAAACATAAGGAAGATAGCTCAAATGTTTCAGACTCACTGCTGGGCTGGGAAGATCTCAGTGCCACTGTGTTAAGGGAGGATTCTATGAAATGCATCCAATGGATCAGTTGAAGGTGGGACCACAGCTAAACAGTCATACTGTGTCATCATCCTTGAAACCAGTCTTTCCTCATGAAGGTGTTCAAAAGCTCGAATTCCAAGATGTCTTAATCTCCATTCTAAGGAACCTGCATTAGCGGACGTAATAGCCCGTGCCCTTTACTGCATCAATTGCATACTTGGGAAGTTAAGGTTGAACCTTTGTGAAGAGGATCACAGCATGCTCCACTGACACACAATAGGGGGATGAGAGGGGGCCAGATAAAGGATGGGCCAACTTGAATACCCTGAAGTATCAATTGGTTTGATGTAATGGAAAGCTACGAGGGAAAACAAACACAAACCCTGCTTTCTACCTGTCCTCCAACGATTGGATGAAGGGGAACTAAAATAGTTTAACAGCACTTGCAGCAAGTGAAAAGGATGAAGAATGTTGTCCTTGTTGCTGACCACAGTTTCTGCAACTTTCACAGCATCAACAAAAGGCTGGGAAGTCTTTTAGTGGGGCTGCGAGAGCGGTCTCTGATTGGCATGGCACCTCAAAAAAGACATGGGATTTCAAATATAGGTGGGAAATTCAGGAAGCCTTGAAGGTACTTGGACGAGTCCTTGCTATCCTGTGCTGCTTTTATGAAGGAGTATCTGATGATTTTAGAGATAGTGGACAAAATCTTCCTCACCATATTCCAGAAAGCACGGGTATAGCAATTCAAGAAGGTCACAGCATTCATTGAGGATAGAGCCAGCGTAGCAGAAGAACACACACAAGTACCTAGGGCATAAGGAATCGATTCCCTTGGACTCCCCGTCAGAGGAGTGGACTGAACAGCATTTGAGTTGTCACTGCAAGTAGAAGCCTGAGCCATCAGACTTCAAGTAGGAAGATGTCCCAGTAAGGATGAATCCCCAGAAGCTGGACTTGAGAGACAATTTCACTTATTTTTAAGTGAAGGGTCTTGAACACTGGCATTTTGTAAATCCAATAAGTGGCCGCCTTCTGAGTAATGAGGAAAAGCTGATCTGCCTTCTAGTCTATGTCCAGGTCCTTAATGTCCTCCTTGTCAGCTTGATCAAAGCATTTGCCAGCATCAGTGGTAAAAATGGTCGGCCGCCAAACTCCTAGAATGTGGGCACTGTGTCAGGGAACTGGTGGGAAGTTCACAATTGCAATAGGCTGAGCCTATGTGATCTATTATCAAGACATTACCTGAGAATGCTCTGAACTCTGCTCCGGATTGGACCTCAGAACCAATGAGGAGTCAGAAGCTGTCCCATCAGTGATGAAGCATAACTAAAGGCAGGGCGGTCAAAGTACAGTTCCAGCGAGGGGTCAGAAAGCACTGGGCAACGACTCTACAGTGGAACACCTCTTAGGTGTCCCTACATGACCCTGGGACTCAAGAGTGCTCTAGAGGGAAATAGTACCACTCCCAACAACTACAGCAATGCCTTCCTGATGGTCTCAATTTGCTGCTGGGTCAACTATGGTCCAGGAAACATAGGATGCATGGGTTTAAAGACTGGAATCTATTTTGAGTCCAATTAAGCCATTTGAGTCAGAGCTTTGGAAAATCAACTGTGTGGCCTCTTTCTGCTGAGAATTGTCCTTCAATATTGGTTTCAACACCCCTGGGGAAGAGAAACGAGGATGGGACTAGGAACATAAACAATCTTGATACTTTGAGCGAGAACAGCTTCTCTAATGTTTTGTGACATAACAATTGGCCACGAACACCCTAATTAATCAGGCTTTCTTCCTAGGCATCAAAGCATGACCTTGTGCGGGCCCGTGACTCATCTGATTGTGGCAGTTGCAGCACGGTTAAAGCTGGTCATCTTCGGGGTAGGTATTCCCCTACTAGATCGTCCTTAATGTGGAAGTTGGTAAACGTCACCTAATAGATGGGACTCAAAATGGAGTCTGATGATGCCATCTACTGGCAAGCTACTGCAAGTTTTCAGACAGAATATGGTACTTGGGAATATTCAATAGGTGTGGAATATGAAATTAGAAATATTCATCAGAAATGTGAACTCTACAAAAGATGAGAAATCAAAAAGATGCAGCCAAGAACACCACCTTAGTCAATGCTGCTAAACATGACTGGATAATATGCTTTGATGGCGACATTCCCTCTAATAACTTGTAAGCAGCCTCTGCTTATTACTTAGGCATGTGTTCTATTCTCTTTCTCCAAGAACTGCCAAAGTGGATATTGGGATCTGGCTAAATTACTCGAAACATCAAGGTGAGAGTTCCAGAAGTTGTTTTGCATAAGTTCACAGAACTAGCAGAGTAAACATTAAACCTGCTTCAGATTGCACTAGTCCAACTGGACAATGAATACATTCTTGAAGTAATGCTGAATAATTACATTTTGTTAGTCATAATTTAAATAATTTCTTGCTTTATGAAGAGACAACTTGTGAAAAGATTGCTATGACGTGCCCCGTGATTTCTTACAACATTGATCCAAACTGCAAACTTAAATAAAAAAATAAAAGAACATTTCTAATGACCCTCAAGTAGATCCAAACAAATTCAGTATAGAGGCAATCTTTACAGTATTGGACTGGGTCACCTTGGCTCATAACAACCAGGCCCAGCTCGCAGGTTACAGTTATATTTATGGATTCCCATCTGTAAGCAGTTCTCTCATTTTGCTGTTGACATAAGTTTTCACAATACGTACTGGTACTTCATAACGGTCAGCATGACAGGTGCAAGTATTTCTAAGTCTGAATAACTTCAGTTCTCAGTAAGCCTCTAAACCTCCTCCCCAAGCCCCTGTGGTTTATATATTCCAGTGGCCACCATATCCAATCACTCAAATTCCGCTTCACTCTATATAGTCCTCTGTGTGACTATCACACACCCTGATCCACATAATGAACCCTCCTGAAAACAATCCTAAACAGATGGTGGTTCACTCAGTGAATGTTATTAGCATTCTATACATAGCTAAACGGAAAATACTACACTTGTGAAGGTGGTACTCTGGGAGGAATTATTCTCTTAAGGCCTTCAATAAAGGCTTTAATAGCAGGCACTCTGAACAGAGATAGATGCTGTCTGTTTTGAAGATATGCAGCTATTACAGCAAGATGCAGTCTAATAGACGTGTAGGCTAAGTTACATCTTTGGAGGTGCAGTAAGTATCCTATGATGTACTGAATAGACACATCTAGGGGATTAATATTGTTGTTGTGCCAATATATTCCAAAGCGTTTCCACTTAGCTGCATAACATGCTCTAGTGGTTGGACGTCTAGCTTCTTTTATGACATTCATGCAGTCTGGAGGTAGCTTAAGATCCAAATTCTAGGATTTCAGGAGCCAGATCGCAAGGTTGAGTTGAGCTGGGTCCCGGTGCCTGATCTCTCCACGGTTCTGTGTTAAAAGGCGTGGAGACAGGTATAGTTTTTGGTGCTGTACTACAGACAGTTGTAGCAGTGTGGTGTACCACGGTTGTCTGGCCCACATTGGAGCAACTAGGATGAGGGTCAGAGAATGCTGCTGTACTTTGCCTACTACTAGTGGCATGAGTGGTAGAGGTGGAAAAGCGTAGGCAAATTTGTTTGACCAGTTCATCCATATCACATTGCCTTTGGACAGTGGATGTGGATATCTGGCGGCGAAGCTTGGGCATTTGGCGTTTTCGTAGGTGGCAAAGAGTTTGTCCCCACATCTGAAAGAATGGTTGAAGAACTTGAGGATGAAGTTCCCACTCGTGGATCTGTTGTGTCTGCCGACTTAACAGATCTGCTATGGTATTTTGTACCCCTGGGACATGCTGGGCTAAGAGGAATATGTTTTGAGGTATAGCCCACCGCCATATATCCTGTGCTAGTTGAGAGAGATGCAGGGAGTGAGTTCCGCCCTGTTTCTGTATGTAATACATGGCTGTCATGTTGTCCGTGCAGACTAACACAGCTTTGTTTGATACTTGCTTTTGGAAAGCTTTTAGTGCTAGGAATATAGCTAGTAATTCCAGGTGATTGAGGAGGAGTAGATTTTGTTGCGGTGTCCACCTGCCTTGCATGGTGTGTTGCAGTAGGTGGGCCCGCCAGCCGGAGAGCGATGCGTCCACTGTCAAGATTATCTGAGGAATTGGCTCTTGGAACGGTCGTCCCTTGGAAAGGTTTTTGGTGTTCCACCACTGCAGAGAGCGAAGAGTCCGATCGTCTACCAACACCAAGTCTGTTAATTGACCTTGAGCCTAGTTCCATTGACGTGTTAACAACTCTTTTAGAGGACGCATTTGAAGTCTTGCATGGGGCACTATGAAAATGCAAGAGGCCATCATCCCTATGAGTTGCATGAACACTCGTGCTGGAATGGAGTGTTGTGGCTGAAACTTTGTGAGAAGAGTTTGCATGCTGGCTATCCTTACTGGAGTGGGATAAGCGAGCGCTGTTGAGGTGTTTATTGTAGCACCGAGGTACTGTTGTACTTTGGATGGTAGATGAGACTTGGTGTGGTTTATTGTGAACCCTAAGTTGTGGAGCAGTTGGATTGTGGCATGAGTGTGTTCCACACACTGGTTGTATGGGCTGGCTTTTATGAGCCAGTCGTCGAGGTATGGGAAGACATGGATGTGTTGTCTTCGTAAATGTGCTGCCACTACGTGAATACTCTTGGTGCTGTTGTGACTCCGAATGGGAGTACTTTGAATTGATAGTGTTGCCCGTCTATTACAAATCTGAGATACTTCCTGTGAGCCTTGTGAATGGGAATGTGGAAGTATGCGTCCTTGAGATCTAGAGTAGCAAGGAAGTCGTTTTGTAAAAGGAGAGGAAGGACTTGTTGGAGAGTGACCATGTGAAAATGGTCTGACTGTATGTATATGTTCAACGGTCTGAGGTCCAGAATAGGCCTTAGAGAGCCGTCCTTCTTTGGGATGAGAAAACGAATATGCTACTTACCAGTATGCAAAGTTTCTTGGCATGTAGAGCTGCTGACATTCATATCTGTGCATAGATCGCCGCCTAGTGTTGGGTCCGGATGATTGCACATTGTTGTCCTGGAAGAGTCTTCGAAGTATCACGAGATAGGTGGCTCCTCCCCTGGGCTACAGTGCGCATGGGCATCGACTCCATCCTCAGATTGTTTTTAGCCATTGTGGCCAAGATGGAGTGAAACTAAGTGAATGATGACCATGCTGGAAGTATATGTCAAGTCAAGTCAGAGAATTTATATAGCGCACTACATACCCAGAGGGTCCCAAGGCGCTTAGAGAGTGGAGGAAGATTACTTGTCAAATATCCACGTTTTAAGTAGCTTTCTGAATGCTAGGTGGTTCTGGGTAAGGCGAAGGTAAGCGGGGAGTGAGTTCCATGTTTTAGCAGCCAGGTATGAGAAGGATCTGCCGCCCATGGTGGTCTTGTTGATGCGAGGTACAGTGGCGAGGGCTTGGCTGGAAGAACGTAGTTGGCGGGAGGGAGTGTAGAAGGACAGTCGTGAGTTGAGGCATTCTGGTCCAATGTCGTAGAGTGATTTGTGTGCGTGGGTTAGCAGTCGGAAAGTGATCCTCTTATTGACGGGTAGCCAGTGGAGGTCTTTAAGGTGACCGGAGATGTGTTCGTTGCGTGGGATGTCTAATATGATCCTGGCTGAGGCGTTTTGGATTCGTTGGAGTTTCTTCTGGAGTTTAGCGGTAATGCCTGCGTAGAGGGTGTTTCCGTAGTCCAGTCGGCTCGTGACCAGAGCATGGGTGACTGTTTTCCTTGTTTCGGTGGGGATCCAGCGAAATGTTTTTCTGAGCATGCGGAGAATGTTGAAGCAGGAAGAGGATACGGCGCTGACTTGTCTATTCATTGAGAGTGAAGAGTCCAGTATGATGCCTAAGTTCCGTGCGTTGTCTGTCGGGATGGGTGCCTTTCCGAGGGCTTCCGGCCACCAGGATTCGTCCCATGCTGAGGGGGATGTACCTAAGATGAGGACTTCTGTTTTGTCTGAGCTGTTCTGCAGCTGCTACAGGCGCTGGGGAGGAGGGCGGGCGATATGAATGTCAGCAGCCCTACATGCCAAGAACAGATGCATACTGGTAAGTAGCATATTCGGTTCGAGGCATGTGGGCTGCTGAATTCATATCTGTGCATAGAATACATAGCAGTCCCCCCATTAACGGCGGCCGCCCGTGCCACCTGCAGCAGTTTGGAAAAGTGTTTTTAGAACAGCCTGCCCTACAGCTGCCTGCTGTTTGGAGTGCACATCAACACAATAATGCTTTGTAAATGTGTGTGTGGTAGACCATGTGGCTGCTCTACATATGTCTTCCAAAGGAATATTTCCAAGGAATGCCATGGAGGCCGTCAACTTTCTGGTGGAGTGGGCCCTTGGTGGAATGGTGAGAGTACGCTTGGCTTTCAGATAGCAGATCTGGATACATTTAACGATCCACCTAGCTATACCAGCCTTGGAAATGGGGTTACCTTTGTGGTGTGGCGCAAAGGCAACAAAGTTGTTTAGTTTTCCTAAAATCCTTGGTCCTATCGATGTAATACATCAGGGCCCTCTTGACGTCAAGGGTGTGGAGCATTCTCTCCGCCAATGACTAAGGATTTTGGAAGAAAACAGGCAATTCAATAGTTTGGTTAATATGGAATTGAGACACAACCTTAGGAAGGAATTTAGGGTTAGTGCGAAGCACCACCCTGTTGGAATGAATTTGAATAAATGGCTCTTGGATAGTTAGTGCTTGTAAATCACTAACTCGCCTCAGCGATGTAATCGCTATGAGGAAAGCCACTTTCCACGTCAAGAATTGAATCTCGCAGCAATGCAGTGGTTCAAAGGGAGGACCCATCAGCCGGGTGAGGACCACATTGAGGTTCCACTCCGAAGCTGGTGGAGTCCGCGGAGGAATGACTCGTTTGAGTCCCTCTAGAAAGGCCTTAATGGCAGGCACTCTGAAAAGTGAGAGGTGCTGCCTGTTCTGGAGATAAGCGGCCATTGCGGATAGATGTATGCGAATGGAAGCATAGGCCAGATTACATTTGTACAGATGGAAAAGGTAACAAATGATATTCTGAATAGATGCATCTAGCGGGTTAATGTTGTGGTCTGCACAATAAATGACAAACCGCTTCCATTTTGCCGCATAGCATGCTCTGGTGGTGGGCTTCCTTGCCTCTCGGATGATGTCCATACAGTCAGAAGGCAAGTGTAGATAGCCAAACTCTAAGACTTCAGGAGCCAGATCGCCAGGTTGAGCTGTTGCGGATCTGGATGCTGAATGTCGCCATGGCTCTGCGTCAGAAGGCTGGGTGTGAGGCGTAGCCTCTGATGCGGTACCACGGACAGTTCTAGACACGTGGTGTACCATGGTTGGCGAGCCCATGTTGGAGCAACCAGGATGAGAGTCATCGAGTGCTGCCTGTGCTTGCGTGCCACCAGCGGTATCAGAGGTGCTGGGGGAAAAGCGTACGCAAATTTGCCTGACCAGTTCATCCATATCGCATTGCCCTGCGACTGTGGGTGTGGAAACCTGGCGGCGAAGCTTTGGCATTTTGCGTTCTCCCTTGTGGCGAACAGGTCTATCTCTGGATGACCCCACTTTTGGAAGTACGGTTGGAGTACTGATGGATGTATCTCCCACTCGTGCATTTGGTGGCTGTGCCTGCTGAGCAGGTCCGCCATCTGATTGTCCTTGCCCGGGAGGTGTTCCGCCATGAGGAAGTAGTTCCTCTGAATGGCCCACTTCCACATGCTCTGAGCCAGATGAGACCGCTGCGGAGAGTGTGTTCCTCCCTGCTTTTGAATGTAGTACATGGCTGTCATGTTGTCCGTCCGGATCAACACAACCTTGTTTCACAGATGTACTTTGAAGGCTTTGAGTGCCATGAAGATCGCAATCAGTTCGAGAACATTGATGTGCATCTTCCGTTGCTGTTGCGTCCATAGTCCCTGCACCGTGTAATGGAGTACATGAGCTCCCCATCCCTGGAGAGAAGCGTCCGTTGTCAGGATGATCTGTGGCACAGGCTCTTGGAACGGTCGTCCCTTGCAAAGGTTTCATGGATTACACCAATGCAGAGAGTTGTATGCCCGACCGCTCACCAACACTAGGTCTTTCAACTGCCCGTGAGCCTCAGTCCACTGACGTGCTAAGCACTCCTGAAGCGGGCGCATATGTAGTCTTGCGTGCGGGACTATGGAGATACAGAAGGCCATCATGCCTATTGTGAGAAGTTGGCCCGATATGCAACGTTCGCTATTCTAGCGACCGCTATGTATCGTTCCAACGACCCTTATGGTGTTTGGTTGTAAGTCAACCTATAGACCAGCTATCCTAGTAGCGTGGATACGAGCAGTCTAAGGCTAAAGACTCGAGAGGGCGCGTTAAGCCAGCTGTTTACCACACATGTACCCCTTGAACACCCAGTGAAAGGACACCACACAAGTGTTATGAAAATAAACAGTATATTTATTAAGAATCACAACAGCCCTGTACTCTTTATGAGGACAGGGTACTAAGCACAACCAAATCTCTTTAGCAAATACTTCAAGTGCACGTTTAAAGACAAGTGTCCGAGGACACGGAAAGGTTAAGGCAAGTCGGAAGCGAGGGACTCGGGACCCTAGAGTAAGGAGGCTATGCAGGCACCGAAATGCCGAGTTACCTAGCCACGAGGGCTGCGGCTGCAAGTCTTACAGGCGTCGGGGTCTTCGCTGACGAGCCAGGAGCCGGAAGAAAAGGAGTTGCTGGCCGGCGACCAGTGGTGTATAGTTCGTAGAGATTGATGAAACCTGAAAGCAGAGGGGACCAAGTTCGTACTACTAGCCAGTAGTCAGAGGGTACCAGGAAGGCACCGGTTGGCCGTCACCTCGACCAGGTGAGTGGGCGACGCTCGGCTCTGCAGTCTCACGGACCAGGAGGCGTTGTCGGCGACCACGGTGGAGGTGCGAGCTGTCCCACGACGGATGTCGCTGTCGGCGTCTTGGGTGGACCAGGAGGGTCCGGGGTGCTTCTCGGAAAGATGGAAGCAAGGGCCAGTCTGGAGCAACCAGACCGGCAGTGTTGATTCTTGGTCGTCGTCACGGAAGGGCACAAGCCAGCGGCAAGTGACCAGACAACGTGCTGAGCAGCGAGCAGAAGGGCCCCACGCAGATCGTGGAGATGCTGGGAGACTGCACTTCGGTGCTGGAGCGGCTCAGGGTCGGGGCTTCTCGGACCCCAGAGCACTCACCAGAGAGTTACTTCGATGGTCGTGCTGGTTTTAAGAGCGTGCAGGTTCTGATGATGGCCGGTCCCTCGAGGTCTCGTCGCACCCACAGATCACAGCTGAGCTGATGACGTGGGTAGAGGTCAGAGGTGCCAGGGAAGCCGGTTCTCGTCGAGCTGGGCCGTCGGATTCCTTGAGGAAGGACTTACAGCAAACCGCAGAGTTCTTAGATGGTGCCCGCTGATGCAGGGTGACTACTCCTTAGCCACAAGGGAGAAATCTTAAGAAGAGTCTTGAAGTCCTTTCGTAGAAAGTATTCTTGATTCAAAGATGATCTAATTTGGAAGGGTCCCCGCTCCGGCCTTTATCCTAAAGAAAGGGGTGGGTACATGACTAGGTCCTGCCCTAAGGGTGGGACCAGGAAGGGGGGTAGTTACACCCCTCTCCCCTGCCGGACTTTCCCCAGGCCAGGGCTGTCGCCCCTGGAACTGGTTCTAACCGGCAGATGCGTAGTGAGCACCGGGGTGCCACTCCGCAGTCACCTTCTCGCAAAAGCCCTACCTACCCAGAATACACAAACCCTGTCTGGGACGGTGCGAACACCGCCCTTGACAGGAAACCCTTTGTCCAAGTGCTCCTCGCTGGAAGGACTCCCAGCAGCAGGAGGTCAGACTTGTGTCTGTGGTGGCAGCATCCATTTTGTGGAGCTGAGGCCTTCGTTAACTTTAACCGGGGTTCACAGTTACGTACATGTCGTGTCCCTCTAGAAGGGCGGAATGCTAACCTCGTCGCCAGAGGTGGTGAGAGGGCAGCATCCCGATTCGTATGACACCTTACTCGACATGTCTTGATAACGCGACACCGGAGTTACCGATGTGGTACGCGTTATCATGGAACAGCCATTGGGTCTCGATTCCGCAAGCTGCAACCGGGCTCGGCTCGGGCCAGAGCTTAGTTCACGCGAGCCCATGCACTCTGCCTTCAGGATTGTCAAGGCCTGCCATAGGAGTGACTGATAGGAACTCGGGTGTCCATTGGAGGGTTAGATATAGGGCTACTATATCTACAGCAAAGGGTGATTACACGACTTTGCCCCAGCTGTCATGCAGCCAGTTGTGTCAAATTTAGGAGGCCAGCCAGGGGTGGCATAATACATGCTGCAGCCCCTGACGGCCCTGGGTACACCTACGCCCTGGGTTACAGGGTCTGATAAGGTGGCCCAGTACCAATTGGTAAATGCACCTAGGGTACATCTCGTAATTTATAAAGAGAACAGCCAGGCTGTGGGTCTGATTGGCAGGCCCACAGCCAGAGGAAGTCGTAAACCAGTGAAACAAAAGCAAAAAAATCTGGGTGATCATAGGATTGCAGACCCTACTCTCCTACACCTATCAACTGCATGAACACTCTTGCTGGAAGCGAGTGTTGAGGTCTGAATTTTTGTATCAGCGATTGAATGCTGCTGACTCACTGAATTCGGCTGTGCTGTGGCCGCCAGAGTGTTGATCGTCGCACCCAGATGCTGCCGTATGTGGGCGGGCTGGAGGTGGGATTTTGGGTAATTCAGTGAGAATCCAAGATCGTGCAGGAGGTGAATGGTGTGTGACATGTGGGCGGCACACTGCTGGGCTGACTTTGCCTGGATGAGCCAGTCGTCCAGATAAGGGTAGACGTGGATGTTCCGTCTCCTGAGGTGCGCCGCCACTGTCGCCAGGCACTTTGTGAACACCCTGGGTGCCATGGTGACACCAAAAGGCAAAACCTTGAACTGGTAGTGCTGGTTTTGTATGGTTAACCGGAGGTACTTCCTGTGTGAAGGGTGCAGTGGAATGTGAAAGTACGCATCCTTTAGGTCTAAAGTTGCGAGAAAATCCCCCTGACTGAGCAACGGGAGCACTTGCTGCAGGGTCAGCATATGGAAGTGCTCCGACAGGATGTAATGGTTGAGTGGCCTGAGGTCCAGGATGGGCCGGAGGGACCCGTCGTCCTTTGGTATTAAGAAGTACAGGGAGTAGACCCCTGTGCCTCTTTCTCGCATAGGCACGAGCTCTATTGCTCCTATTTTTGCAGCATAACGGTGACCTCCTGCTGCAATAAGTGCAAATGCTCGGCCGACATAGGACGGTGTCTTGGGGGCATGTTGGGTGGAGTGGACGTTAACTCCAGACAATAACCGTATTGAACAAGTTTCCTGACCCACCTGTCTGTGGTGATGGACTTCCAGACCGGCAGGAACTGCTGGAGTCTCCCCCCGACCAGTGTTGTGTGGTCGGGGGGCAGTGACAAGGCGTCACTGTTTGTTGGTGGCAGAGGATCTGGAGCTGTTGTTTTCACGTCCTCTGCCCTTGGCGCTGTTACCACGATATCCACCTCGACTCTTGTTGGTGTATGTGGACTGAGTGTTGCCCTTGTAGTACTGCTAGGACTGGGAGAGCTGGCCTCTGGAAACGCCTCTAGTGCTTGAGCGACGAAAAGACCCACCCCGAAACTGCTGGGACTGTAAGGCACCCATGGATTTCGCAGTTTCCGGTTCCTTTTTAATTTTTTCTATGGTGGTGTCAACCGTCGGGCCAAACAGGTGATCTGGGTTGACTGTTTGGTTAAGGATGGTGGTTTGGATTTCCGGCTTAAATCCAGAGATTCTCAGCCAGGCATGTCGCCGTAGCATAACACTAGTGTTTATAGCCCTGGCAGCGGTATCAGCCGCGTCCAGAGCGCACTTAATTGAAGCGTTAGAGATCAGCTTCCCTTCCTGAATCAGCATCTCAGCCGCCTCCTTGTATTCATCAGGCAGGTGCTGCAACAGGGTCTCCAGTGTGTCGTAGTGTGCCCTCTCATACCTCGCCAGAAGCGCTTGTGTGTTTGAAATGCGCCAGATGTTGGCTGCCTGTGCTGCTACCCTCTTCCCCGATGCCTCAAAGACCTTGGATTCTTTGTCTGGGGGAGGAGCATCACCCGTAGTCTGAGAATTAGCTCTCTTCCGGGCATTTGAGACGACAAGAGAGTCCAGAGACAACTGTCCTTTGATGTAGGTAAGATCAGTAGGCGCTGACTTGTATTTCTTCTCAATCCTAGGGTTTATCACCCTCGCCCTGGTAGGTTCTTTAAAAATCTCACCAGCATGTTTTAAAACACCTTTCAGCATAGGCAGAGTCTTAACAGTTTTTTCTGAGACTGAGAAGGTATCAAAAAGGAAGTCGACATCCACAGGGTCAGCATGGAGCTGGACGTTGTGATTGTTAGCTGCCTGCTCAATGAGGGCATTGAAAGCTGCAGAGTCTTCTGTAGGGGACGTTTTTGCAGAAAATAGTTGAGGGTCTTGTCCTGATTGAGGATCACCTGGGTCAGTACCAGCGGCCCAGGGTTCGTTGGTATCCTCAGGGTCTGTATAGACAGGATAACTGTACTCATCCTCATCATCCCCCTCACCAGCGTCCACATCAGAGTAAGTGGGCGAAACATTATGAGTCTGTGGGGAAAGTGGTTCTACCAAGACGGGAGTGAAAGCAGAGTCCTTTTTCTTGAGAGGGATCTTGTAGGACTCCATTGGGCGTTCTGGGGCGATTTTCCGCTTGTGGAGGGAAAGCCTGCCCGTTTCGGCATCGATGAAGTGTTCCTGATGCTCATCCACTGAAGGTCGTTGAGGTTGTGGGCCGGGGACCACCGCTGACGACTTCGGCGCAGAGGAGACCTTCTCGGGCACGCTGGCGACCGCCTTAGGAGCGAAAGCCTTCGGCGCCGTCTTTGGCGGCAACGTGAAATGGATGGGCGTGGACGCCTTAAGTGGTTTCTCCACCGGCTTCGTAGGCGGAGGATCCTTCGGACCGACCGACGCGGTCCCGTCCCTGATGCGCTGCAAGGAGTCCGTCACCTTCTTGGTGAACGCGGCGGCCGCGCCGGTTCAATGGAATCTCTCGAGGCCTCACCTGGAGCCGACTCTCGGGGTGCGCTGCCCTTGGCCTTGTCCTGCTGACGCGGAGTCGCGAGAACCTTCGGGTCATCCAGCCGTTTCTTCGGGTCACCGAGAGCTTTCTTCGGGTCGCCGATAGCCTTCTTTGGGTCGCCGAGGCCTTTGCCGGTGTCGACAGTCTTCGGCGCCGACGCGCTCGGCTCGACCACCTTTACTTTAGTCTTCGGCGCGGCAGACTTCGTCTCGACGCCCTTGCCTTGAGTCTTCGGCTCGACAGCAACCTTCGGCTTCTTCGGCACCGAGGGCTCCGAGGCCTTGGAGCCGACCAAAGCGATGCACACTTTCGGTTTCGAGGACGGCACCTGCGCAGTGTCTGGAGTTGAGACCGTAGGTTTCACTTTCGGTTTCGTTTTGCCAGGGTGTGGCTCAACAGCAATGTCCGTGGCCGAGCCCGAAGGCGGGGCCGTAGAACCCATGGTAAGATCTTGGGTAAGGCCCGAAGGCGATCCCTCGACCTGAGCCTTATGAATTGGCACGGCCCCAGAGTCAGTTTGAGGAAGCTCTTCGTCCGAGCTATCCTCCATGGCCCCGAGGGCCCTGTCGTCGTCTCCTACCTCGTCGATGACTTCTTCGGCCTCGAACATCTCTGCATCCGCATCAAAGTCTTAGTCGGCGTCCGACGCGGGGTTCGACTCAGTAATGTCCTGGATAGATTCGTCCTCGACATCCCCTGCATTGAAGATGTCCACAGGCGCCGGTGCAGCATGCTGGGCCTCCTGGCGCGCAGCTCGTCGAAGCTTAAGCGTCTTCTTGGACCTGAAGCGTGAACAAGCCATACACTTGGCTTCATCGTGGTCCGGCGACAGACACTTGTTGCACACCGGGTGGACGTCGATGTGGGGATACTTCGAGTTGCAGACGGGATATCTCTTGAATGGACTTCGGTCCATGATGGACGGTCGATAGGTCTGGAGCGTCGACTGGGCCTTCCGCGCCGAGAGCACGCGGGTGTAGAGAATCCGGCTCGGAACCGAGCTGGAAGAACAAAGACCGAACGAAAGACTATACCGACGTATTAGACAAAAGACCTTTAGGTCTCAAGAAAGTTTTCTATCGATTCCGACAAGAGGGAATTCAAAGACATCCAAACCCAATGGCGGAAAAAAACAATCTGAGGATGGAGTTGATGCCCATGCGCACTGTAGTCTAGGGGAGGAGCCACCTATCTTGTGATACTTCGAAGACTCTTCCAGGACAACAATGTGCAATCATCCGGACCCAACACTAGGCAGCGATCTATGCACAGATATGAATTCAGCAGCCCACATGCCTCGAACATATAGGGAGTAAACCCCTTTGTATTGTTGGTGCAGAGGAACTGGTTCTATTGCACTTTTTTTCTAGCAGAGATATTACTTCTTGCTTTAACAGTGATAGATGTTCTTGTGACATTGGACACTGTTTGGGAGGTATGTTTGGGGGGTAGATGTTAGTTCTAGACAGTAACCTGTCAGAATAATTTGTCGCACCCACCTGTCTGATGTGATGTTGGTCTAGGCAGGAAGGAATTGCTGCAGTCTTCCCCCCCCCACAGGAGTGGAATGTTGGGGGGAAGGGGAGGAAAGTCATTGGGTAGGGGTGGAGGCAGAGCGGAAGTTGTTGGTTTTGCCTCTGCCTTTGTTGTTGTTACCCCTGTAAACCCCTCTCTGGTAGCCCTTAGTGTATGAGGATTGGCTGGGTTTTTTTAAGAAGTGGAGGGGCTTTCGGAGGAGTAGCCTCTTGTGTTGCCTCTATATGATGAGCGACGAAAAGAACGTCTAGGAGCTTGCTGCTGCAAAGCTCCCATAGATTTTGCTGTGTCGGTGTCTTTTTTCATTTTATCTAAAGACACATCAACATTAGGGCAAAATAAATGTGTCTCATCAAATGGCTGATTGAGGATGGAATTTTGTACCTCAGGTTTAAAACCTGAAATATGTAGCGAGGCATGTCTCTGCAAAAGGGTACTGGTATTAATTGCCCTTGAGGCAGTATCTGCAACATCTAGCGCACAACAAATGGAAGTATTATTAATATTTGTACCTTCTTGTATGAGTTTATTGGCCCTATTTTTATATTTGTCTGGGAGATGCTGCATTATGGACTCCCGTTCATCATAATGTGCCCTGTCATATCTTGCCAACAACACTTGGGCATTGGCAATGTGCCAAATGTTAGCTGCCTGTAACGCTGTTAGTTTACCGGCAGCGTCAAGGATCTTAGATTCTTTATCTGGTGGTGAGGCCTCACCTGATGTTTGTGAATTAGCAAGTTAACGTGCATTAGACACTACTAAAGAATCTAGTGGTGCTGGACCTCTAATGTAAACTGGGTCTGTAGGGGCAGCTTTTTTTTCCTTCTCAATTCGAGGGTTGAGGACCCGAGCCCTGACAGGAATTTTAAAAACCTCTGTTGCGTGCTTGATGACACCTTTAAGCATTTGCGAAATGGCAGTAGACCGTTGTGTGTTATCAAAAATGTCTAATAGGAAATCTTCCTCCACAGTATTGATGTGCAAGTCAACCCCATGGTACTGGGCAGCTCTCTGGACTAGTAGGTTAAAACCTATTGTGTCCTCTGGTGGGGAAGGTCTGGAAGGATATACATCATCTTGTGGGACGTAAGGCACATCAGGGGTGTTATAATCATCCCATTGATTAGGTGATTGCGGGGGAATTATTGGTCCCTGCTGGGTCATGTGCATCCCCACATGTGTCATCAGAGTCTGTATCCACATCATCATCTGGATTAGTGGATGGTGTAGGTGGAGGAGGAGGAACAGTATGGGGCGGTGGTGGAGAAGGGACCCTTAATGGAGAGGTTGCAATGTCTCTCTTTGGAGGAGGAGGAGGTGCCAGTGCCTCTAGTGGTCTCTTCTTGGAGCTAAGAGCTAGTTGGCCAGTCTTAGGATCCTTTACAAGAGTTTTTTGATGAGGATCTGGTGTAAAAAGTTCTTCTGTACAGGGCAGATCCTTAGGCGAAGTTTTCGGTTCCAGAGGTTTTTTCGGCACCGAGTCGGTAGCTGGTCTATGGTCTGTTGGTTTCGAAGTGTGACCTTTTGAAATGTCTTTTACCGGAACATGTTTTTTTCGGTTCTGTCTGTTTCTTCGGCTCCGAAGCGTGTGAATCGGGGCCTTTAGGCGGTTTTTTACTCGGCTCCGAGAGCGGTATCGGCATCGATGAGCCGCTGCCAGTCTTCGGCGCCTTGTGCTTAGGTGTCGGAGCAGCGGTCGGCGTGGTCAAGGAAGATGGCTTCTTCTTCGGTGTCGGTATAGGATCGGCACCAGGAATAGGCTGATGCGAGCCCGAGCCGCCTTCGACTTCTTTGTCAGGCCCGAAGGCGGGGTGTGGGAAGCAGTCTCTCGGTGTGCACCCCGGCCCGAAGGTGAGGGTGTGACCAAAGCCTTTATTGAGGGTGTCGAGGAAGGGTTGGGGTTGACGGTCTTACTTACGACCCGTTGAGGTGGAGTGATGATCTCGATGTCTGAGTCTTTGGCATCAGAGGAGCTGGCACTTTCTTCGTCGTGCTGAGGTTCTGGCAAGTCAACGCCCTCTTCAAAGATGTCGTCGGGGATCGAAGCGGACGAGCGAGCCATTGTTCTTCGAGCTCGTCGGTCCCGAATCGTCTTCTTGAATGGTGTCCTCTCCATGAGCCAGAGAGTAAAGCCTAGGTAGGCCCGAAGGCCTTCATCGACGACCGGAATCGAAGACTTCGAAGTGGTGAAGAATCACATCGATGTGGAGCGCGATCAAAACAATACCGTCAAACTGGGTGAGGATTGCGCGTCGAAGGAAATTTGGTTCCAAACCGGAGCGCAGGAAACACATGCAAGCCCGATGGCGGAAAGAAACAGTCTGGGGATGGAGCCGATGCCCATGAACAATGTGGTCCAAAGGAGGAGTCACCTATCTCGTGACTTCCAAAGAACTTTTCAGGACAACAACAGATTGCAAACATCTGGGCCCAACACTAGGTGGCGATCTATGTACAGTGTGTAATCTGCAGCTAATATGCCTCAAACCAACTTTTTACCCAGCAGTACCTCTGCACGCCGGGGGCATCATCGTCCAGCTCCGTCCTGAAATCTTCCACGGAAGGGACGTCAATGGAGCCATATAGCCCCCCCTCTCTACCGGCGTGCGGACGTCAATTTTCTTGTAGGAAACATTTCCCTGCCACAATGCAGAGCCACTCCAAAAACAGTGAGAGTATAGGAACAGTGTGCGAAAAAGAGAACAAAAGTCTGTAAAACAAGAAGAACAAGAGACCATAAAATCACGAGAACCCGTACTACGTGAAATGGGTACTCAACACTTGGAAGGAACCATGCGAAAAGAGCACTCAAGACTTGAAGGAAGGGAAGGGGACGAAGCAGCTCCCCCTTACCAGAAACAGCCCTGCCCAAACAAAGAACCATGTCCCTCCGAAGAGGCAATGGCATCAGAAATTAAGGGCATGACAAACTAAGAATTGTACGCAACCACAGAAGGGAGGCGCATGAAAGACAGCCAGGAACCACATGGCAGACCTGCAAAGTACAAGAAGAGCAGAACACGCATCATGGCGAGAGTACCAAAAGTGAGTAACAGAACATGTGTACCATGCTCCCCACAATGACCTATGAAGAGGAACATAGACAAATAAAACCTCAACATAAGTTGATGAGCATAAACAAAAAAGGAGCCCTAAGGCAATGGAGGGGAAACAAGAGGTCGAGGGAACATGGGATCTTAACGCCAGAAACCCCTGGGCTGGAGATCAGTAAAAGCATGTAACCTATCCACCCAAAAAGAAAAAGAGTGGAGAGCCAAAGTGCTAAAAGAGAACGACACACCCCACCCAGAGGCGGGCGAGACAGAGCACCCCTCAAGAAGGCCAAGGCCACCTGTGAGGAGCCCAGTGGGCAGAACCCCATCTGAAAGGCCGTCACAGAACGGGGAAGATGGGTGGGCATTAAGGAATCTGCAGCTAGACTGTGTCTATACCATATACACCCTTACCGAAGGTAAGTAACTCATTCATCTGATGGAGACATCTAGCCGCAGATTCCTTAACTTAGAATAGATACCTAAGCCATACCCCATTGGAGGGGGTCTGAGACTGAAAACCCACCAAGTTCCAAGACAATAACATTGACCAAAACACGGTGGAGACAGCAAATGCCAGCACGGCTGACACAAGACCCATGAAGCTCCGCAGGGAAGCTATGAGAAGGGGAGGCAAAGGCACCACAATCCTGCAGAGGACAGAAGAGAATTCAGTCGTCCAGGCAGAGTAAAAGAAGGAAAAACACAGAACCAATAAGGTCAGTGTATGAAGGAAGAACGTGTAAAAAGTTCTGCAAAAAGAAGTGCAACGTAACAGCAGAGTCCACGGATTCGCAATGAACACCGTTGCAAGGAGGTTCGAGACAGTAGGTCAGCGGCAGAGCAGACAAACAAAGCATACATGACAGAGGATGCCAAGAAAAGAAATTGAGGGAACAACGTCACCATGCCTAGATATACAGAACCGTGGCCACCAGAAGAAACATACATGTGGAAGACATGATACACACAAGGAGACAGTGGGTACCATGAACTCTACAACACGCCTATGTAAAAGCCCAAGGACTAAGGTATCAGGAAGTCAAGCCGTCCACTGTACCTAAAGGCACCAACGACGAAGGAAAACCGGAAGAAAAAGCCCGGTTAGTGACAGAGGTGGAGAGAGAGAGAGAGAGAGAGAGAGAGAGAGAGAGAGAGAGAGAGAGAGAGAGAGAGAGAGAGAGAGAGAGAGAGAAGAGAGAGAGAGAGAAGAGAGAGAGAGAGAGAGAAGAGAGAGAGAGAAGAGAGAGAGAGAGAGAGAGAGAGAGAGAGAGAGAAGAGAGATAGAGAGAGAGAGAGAGAGAGAGAGAGAGAGAGAGAGAGAGAGAGAGAGAGAGAGAGAGAGAGAAACGCCCTGAACGTCTCAGGATCGTTTAACAGACACGATAATGAGGACGCAACCACTTGTGAAGGGTTACTTATTTTAATGAAGGCAAAAATAATACAATGGGTAAACAAAAGTTATAGTCACTGGAATCCTCCAGGCTAAGTACGTTACCAGCCCACAGCACGGATGGTCCTAACCGTCCTCTGCATATACGCCGATCCCAGCGTATTGTCGTATTTTGACGATGGCTGGGTTAGCGCTTAGCTTTGCTACACGTTTCCCGCTTAAATTAGCTATACGTAGAAACGCCATTTTGTATGTAGCAGCGGCCATCTTAGATCATGAGCGACCTCGTGGCCAGCGTGCCCTTTAGTCCTTTGTCCGTTCCACTGACCACTCGAGTCTGCCCAGCAACAGGCTATTTTTAGTATTGGTCAAGCCCACACATGCGCAGTTCACACTGACCAGTCACTCCTCAGGAATGTGCCGCAAACTGACCAGTGGGTTTGAAACCCTCCAATGAGCTGGCAGTATTCCAAAATATGTCCTTATATGTACATAATGTTCTGTAACTTTGTGCCGCGTGTTCGTTTTATTACCTGTAGAATTGTATAAAAGAAGGGGTCACACCGATGTTCGGTGTGATACCTCTTGCATTACCGAAGGGTGCTGTATGAGTGTACCACCACCCCATGGGGTCCTAATAAACTTGTTCTTTGACTTTTACAGTTTCCGTGCCAACAGTTCTTCTAATGTATGTGGGTTATCTTCGGAACATGTAGGCCTTGGGAACCCGATACGACAAATTGGCGACCACGAAGGGACTCATCGGTGACTCGGATGCCCGAAGGAGAGGTCGTGACGAAGGTTGGGACACTCGCCATGGACGCGCGCTGCCATTAAGTGACCCGAGTCTTGGCTCCCACGGTGTTTTTTCCTTTCCTTCCGATCTGACCTTCCAGGTGGCGCCGGTCCCCGACTGAGTTTCGATCGTCTGTGTTGCTGGATAAAGTGCCGTTTGGCTGATTCGATTAAAAGACCTTGGCAGTTGGAATCTGGACCTTTGAGATTTTGGGTAAGATTTGTGATCGGTAAGGTAGTCTGCGGACGCTTACTGGAGTTCTATGATTTGTGATCGGTGAGGTAGTCCTTGGACGCTTGCCGAAATTTTGTGACCTATGACTTTGATTTGAGTTAGCTAACATTTGTGAATTTGTGAACTTTGAATATATATATGTGTAGTGCACTTCACATAGGCAGGCATGTAGAGATGTTTCTCTAACTTTGTTTTTTTTTTTCCTCTGAGCGGCACATTTGTGTGAAGTATTGTAAGTGCCTTTTTTATACGGTGTCACGCTTTCGTGATACTCTTTGAACATGCCTGTTTTTAGCACGCTTCGAGGGATGTGTTGTCTTGGAAATGGTACCACAATTAGGTTAGCGGAATCACAGCCGGCTCCCCCAGAGGGAACACCAAATCGCGAAATGTACATTAAACATGGCCTTCCCCCTATAATGTACAGTAAACTCTGGCACAAGTATACTAAGTCGGATCCTGAATTGCAATGGCCACTACATGGGTCGTTCGATTTACAAAAAGTGCAGTTTGTGGAGCAATGTCTGTTTCAACGCAGGTCTAGACAAAACATGTTTGATTGTGTGCGAATGTGGGAGAAAGCGGTGCGTGAGCGAATGAAACGTGAAGTTGCCTTGGCGGACAAAGAGCAGCGCAAGGCTGCTCGGGATAAGGCTTTACAGCTTGAGGAAAAAGAGGCTCAGGAGAAAAGAGAGAGGGAGGAACGGGAACGCAAATTGCAAACGACGGGTCAATTCCCTATTCGTCGACCGCTTTATCCTGTCCTTAATAATGAAATTGATGATTTTTCATTACTAGATCGGTCGCCGCCTCCGTATGTTTCACCGACGGCTCCAGCTGAAGATTCGGGTGATGAGGGACAAGATAAGTTGGAAAAGAAGGGTGTATCTGCTCTCAGGTTTTCTACGGAGAGGTCCGCACATTTACGTAGTTGGGCTCGTAAGGTGAATAAGAAATGTGTTTCTCAGGATGAGGTGATTGCGGAGAGGAGTAAGTGGTCGGATCTTGAGTTAATGTATTTCTTGTCTACTTTGGCGGATGAAGTTGTTGTCGCGTATCGTGACTTTTCAGACATGTTAGAACCTAAAGCTGTGTCAGTACATCGTGAGAATTTGGATAAAGGTTTATTTGCTCTTTCAGATGTTGACGACCTTTTCAAGCAACTGATCCAGCTGCGGGATGAAACAACCAAATTGCGGGAGGAGCGAAAAAGGAGGCAAAAGGAGTCTGAATCGAAGAATAGCGAGCAGATTAAGGAGTGTTCTCTCCGGGGTTCAGATAAGAATTCTGCAATGCATGTTATGCCTATGCGTGAAGCTGCTCCTCTGTATGTTCCACCGAAAGGAGAAGGTACAGATGATGATAGAAGATCAAAAGATGCGAAGGGGTATTTTGTATATAATTGGGTGTATACGCCTTGGAATAGAGCGGATGTTATGGCGCTGAAAAATTCTTTGCCTGATCTTCGTAAGAATCCGGCAGCATTTTACGAGGGGGTGGAAGGGGCTATTTCATCTTGTGTGATGACTCTGGTTGATATTGATTTGTTCTTTGGGTTTATACTTCCGCCTGATATGTGGAGACAAATTCGTAAGAATAATGATGAGACAGTGTTAGGGTGTACATGGAAAGAGATTAATGAAGCCGATTTAGAAAGGAAGCCAGCATGCAAACCTTGTCAGTTGATTTTAGACCTTCCAGCGGCTATTTTGACTAAATTAAAAATGCTCGTTCCCTCTAAAAAGATCGATTGGACTATGTTAGCTTCGTGCAAACAAAAGCCTGATGAAACGGTTTCAGATTTCTTTACACGCTTCGAGGAGGCATTCCATGATTATAGTGGTCAATCATTAACAGACGATACAGGTCGGCATTTGTTTGTAGATAAGTATGTAACTAATCTCCTACCGGAGATTGCAAAATGATTGAAAACGAGTGAAAGTTCCTGGGCCACGGCGACCCCTGCGTCTTTGTTAACGATGGCTCAGTATTACGAGCGGCAGGAGATAGAGGCTAAGGAAAGTGTTGATAAGAAAGCGAAGGAATTGAAGACGAAGGTAATGTTGGCACAGGTCCGTGGGACTCAGTATAGAGGGAGTGATAGAGGAAGACGAGGTGGAGGTACTACGTCGTATGGTCGTACGGATATAGCGGAGGATCAGTGTGCCTACTGTAAGGAGTTTGGGCATTGGGCTGATGATTGTCCGGTACTTCGTGAGCAGCGTAGTCAGCGTGGTCGAGGAAGTGGTAGGTCAAGAGGAGGTTATACGGGAGCAAGAGGTGGCGGAAGTGATCGTGGAAGGGTTGAGGGCAGGGGCCGTGGCCAGGATGAACGAAATACTTTCGATAGACGAAACCAATATCAGATATCGGAAAGTGAGAATGTGGAACACCAGGATTATGTACATGCATAGGACTGCGTAGGATGGGGTGCGGAACCAATTGAAGTGCCTGTAGATCAGGAGGGTCCATATGTAACAGCGGGTATTTTGGGTTCTACTGATCAGTTCCTAGTTGACACCGGAGCTACCCGTAGCGCTTTGTCTAAAAGGTTGGTTCCGAGGGCTCCCCTGTCTGGCGAAATTATTACATGTGTAGGGTTTGATGGCACACCCTCCCCTAGCCCATTGTCAAAACCCCTAGCGCTCTGTCTCGACAAATTTTTTAGTTTTGGCCAATTTTTGTTATCACCCTACACCCCAGATAATATCCTGGGCATTGATTTGCTTAAATATTTTCGAGCAACGATACGGTGCGCTCCGGAGGGAGTGCGTGTCATTCTCAATGACAACTATCCTGACCCAAATAGGTTCTATACTATACAGGATATTTCAGCTTTGGCCTCTCTCCCGCACACGTTATGGGCGACCTCAGACACGGATGTGGGAGAGATGCGTATTCCACCTATTCACATTACTGTTAAGGAAGGGGCTTCTCTGCCACGTGTGCCACAGTACAAGATTTCGAAGGAAGGAGAAATTGCCTTGACACATATTGTCCAAGATTTGATTGCGGCTGGGGTGGTAGAAGAGGTTTCTTACAATGTTTGTAATAGTCCTATTCTGCCGATTCTGAAAAGAGATACTGACGACAAAATTTATCGGTTTATTATTGACTTGAGAGAGATCAACAAAATTGTCGTTCCCCAATACCCGGTGGTGTCTGATATTACAACGTTGCTTACGATGGTACCACCAACGGCTACGACATTTAGCGTAATTGATTTGAAGAACGCCTTCTTTTCTATTCCTGTCCATCCCGATAGTAGATATTTATTTGGCTTTACGTTAAATAATAAATCGTATAGATTTTGTCGTGTTCCTCAAGGGTACACTGAGAGTCCGAGTATCTACAGCCAGGCTTTGAAAAGACAGCTTGATTCTTTTGTGTTGCAGTCGGGGGTTGTCCTTATCCAATATGTGGATGACCTCCTGCTTGCTGCTGACTCTTATGCACAATGTGAAGAAAGTACGATTGCGCTGCTTTCTTTTCTGGCACAGAACAATCATAAGGTTTCCAAGAAAAAGCTTCAATATTGTAGACCCAAGGTGACCTACCTCGGTCATCTTTTGTCTAAGGAGGGGCGTGCATTGACATCAGATCGAATCCAAGCAATTTTAGATACACCAGTCCCCCGCACACAGAGAGATGTACGTGTCTTCATAGGGTTGACGTCCTTTTGTAGACAATGGATCATGGGGTTTTCGCACATTATAAAGCCCTTGCTAGCGTTACTGTCCAAAACTACACCAATGCCCCTTGAATGGACAGATGAATGTCAGAATGCTTTTGAGCAGTTGAGACAGGCCCTTTGTTCTGCACCTGTGTTAGGCACACCAGATTACACGAAACTTTTTACATTGTACGTGCATGAGAATGATGGGTGTGCGTTGTCAGTGTTAGTGCAATTACACGGGGATAAGCAGAGACCATGTGCGTATTTCTCTGCCATTCTTGATCCTGTAGCACGAGGATTGCCAGGATGTTTCCGAGCGGTAGCAGCCACAGCAGTAGCCATACGGCAGAGTGAGGGAATAGTGTTATCACATAAACTGTTGGTGTTAGTTCCTCACGCAGTAGATGCCCTGTTAAACCAAACGAAAACCCAATATCTCACGAGTGCACGGTTAACAGGATATGAGCTTACATTGTTGGCGCCACATATCACACTGAAAAGATGCACTACTTTGAACCCTGCCACTTTATTGCCCTATCCGGTCGAGGAGGGTCAGGAAGAAAAACATCACAACTGTGTTTTCCTGACCGAGGAACAGACAAAGGGTCGTATCGACTTACAGGATATGCCACTTCCAGATGTGGATGGGGAACTGTGGGTTGATGGATCGTGTTTGAGGCTGCCAGATGGTACGACTTCTGCAGCTTATGCGATCACGACACTTAAGACAGTGGTGGAAACAGCTAGAATACCACAGAAATCGGCTCAGGCAGCAGAGCTGATAGCCTTAACAAGAGCCTGTGAATTGAGCGCTGGTTTATGTGTGAACATATACACAGACAGCCGGTATGCCTTCGGAGTAGCGCATGACTTTGGGCTACTCTGGAGAGAACGTGGGTTTCTGACTTCTCATGGAGAACACATTATGCACGGAGAACTGGTGCGTGATCTCCTAAATGCGTTGCTTTGCCCGAAGAAGGTAGCGATAGTAAAATGTAGTGCCCATAAGAAGATCACTGATAAAATGGGTCAGGGAAATGCCTTTGCGGATAGCATAGCGAGACAAACGGCTATGTTTCGAACTGACTCCCCCATGTACGTGACAAAGTCTCAAGCTGAACGATGGAATGATGCTAGAGCTGAGATATTAGATATTCAAAAGTCAGCTACTGAAGCTGAACTTGCGGCATGGGCAGTAGATGGGGTGCTTGATGATGAAGGGTGTTGGAGAAGTAAAGATATGGAGAAATGGAAATTGCCTGCAGCTTACTTGCAGGTGATGGTCCAAATGGCACATGGGTTGGCACACGTGGGGGCTCTTCCAATCACTCGACTATTGACACGAGTTTGGGAGCATCCCGAGATTGCCAATACTGCTAAGAGAGTAGTGCAGACCTGTCTGATATGCTTGCAGCACAACCCCGGAAAGGGGACCCATACTCCGAAAGGAGGGTTCGTTCCACCTTCTGCACCATTCGAGGTACTCCCAATGGATTATATCCAGCTTGAGCGCTGTAATAACCTGAAGTATGTTTTAGTGGTGGTATGTGCTTTTAGCAAATGGGTTGAGGCTTTCCCCACGAAAGACAATACTGCTTTGACAACAGCTAAGGTTTTGCTCAAGGAGTACTTCCCTCGATTTGGAATTTGCAAATATCTGTGGAGCGACAATGGGCCTCATTTTGTCGGGAAAATTGTGGAATATGTGTTGAAGGGGTTAGGGATTCAGCAGAAGCTTCATGCTGTGTTCCACCCTCAGTCGGCAGGTCTTGTTGAGCGGTATAATGCCACGTTGAAATTAAAACTGGCTAAGATCGTGGCGTCCACGTCATTGAAATGGCCGGATGCCTTACCGCTAGCATTACTCTCCCTCAGATCAATACCCCATTCTCGAACGGGCCTCACACCATATGAAGTGGTGTTCGGAAGGCCGATGAACATCTGGGGGGTGCCTAAGCCGCGATTGATACATGATGTGCCTTGTGTAATGATGAACGACTATTTGGCACGATTAACAAATGATTTGCTTTCTATTCATCAACAGGTTCGAGAAGCGCTCCCTGACAACTCTACTGGAGAGGGCCATGATCTTCGTCCTGGGGATTTCGTGATGATTCGGTCGTTCGAGAGGACGAATAGCTTGGAACCGAGGTGGCGTGGCCCCGAGCAAGTCCTTCTCGCCACTCGGACAGCTGTACGAGTGACCAACAGGAAGCGGTGGATACATTCAACCCACTGCCGTCGTGTTTCTTCTGATTTGGCAAACCCTGTTGTGTTGACCGATTATAAAGAAATTTTGGAAAAGGAAAAGAGCCCAGCTGTGACGTCGACCGAAGTTGAGGGAGCCTTCCCGGACCACACTGCTTCTGGACGAGAGCGTTATAACCTACGGCCACGATAAGAAGAGTTCTCCTATTGTTTTTTTTTTTAATGACTGGTTGGTTACCGCTCCAGGTTTGTGAAACGGAAACTGGGAATTCCAAGGGGGGGGGGGATCAGTTCTGCCAGTGTAGCGACACCCGTCTTGGCCCGGAGAAGAAAACAACGGCTACCTCGGAGTTCAGCACCATATTTTTCTTTTTTAGGTATACACGCATGTGTACATGAAACTTTGTGACCAATTCGAACTATTTGAGACTCTGCAAAAAAGACTTTTCAGAACTATGGCATCATCTGCATCACGAGATAAGAGACTCTTGGGTGCCATTCTCTTTGTCCTGACTATTGTGGTGATTGCGGTAATAGCCTGGGTAGTTGAACTTGTGGTGCCTGTACGCGAACATTTGCTGCCGACTACCCCGGCTCCATCTGAACATTTTCATTTCACCCTGCCTTATCACGAAGAACGGCACCGACAGACTTATCTGAACAATAGTTTTATTCAGATCCTACATCATACACACAATATGACAAATACTTCAAATTGCTGGGTGTGTGGGATGTTACCTGGGCATCAGAAGAAAGGGGGTACTCCACTCATTCCTCTCCCGTTTTCGCATAATGGATCCTGCAATGCCTTTTATACTCTCCTCTTTACTTTGAGATGGCCCACAAAAGGGGGAGTGCTTTTTCGTTTGAATAAATTGTGTCATCATGATCGGGATGGGTATCCACAAGCTGAGGGTACTCGATTTGAATATGAGGAGTACCACCCTGATAACGTGTCTGCTTCACGAATTTATAGCAACCAGCGAAATGTCAATGTATCGAATGCACATGTTATTAATGTTATTGCTACTAAAGCAGACCTATGTATACGTAATAAAGGTGTAATTTCTGTTGGGAAAAGTGAATGTAACACCACACTCACGTTTGATAGTCCTACTGGTATATCGTTTGTGACATCCCGAAATACTTACTTCATCTGTGGAACGAAGGGTTATCATCAGCTTCCTTTGGGGTGGTCAGGCACTTGCTATGTGTCATTTGTATTGCCTCCTGTATTCATTGCCCCACCAATGTATCACAACAATTACATCCTCTATCATGACTTTGTTTTAAACCGCGATAAACGTTCTGTTGTTTTGGACGAGATAGATCAAACGGACACTACTTTGCAGCAGTATGTGGACTTTAATTTGGGTTTGTTCTCCTTCGTTGGGGCAGCTTTGAACAGTCGAAAGATCCGACGACTAACTCGTGTTGTTGAGGCTGTGGCTAATGATACTGCAATTGCACTTGGAAATATCACTGAAGAAGTACGGATTTCTAGAATTGTTGCGCTGCAGAACCGGATGGTTCTGGATGTAGTGTTAGCTGACCGTGGGGGGGCATGTAGAATCATCGGAAGTAGCTGTTGCGTCTACATACCTGACAATTCACCGTCTGTATATGATGCTATCACTAAACTACATAAGATAGCGGCTGAAATACATCCAGATAATGGTACTTGGACTCTGTCAGGATGGTTCTGGTCAATACTCACCACATGGGGATGGAAACTATTAACGATTCTATGTATCATTGTGGGAATTCTGTTTTTCATTTGCTTATGTATCCAATGTGGCCCAGTTTTTTGTTCTATGTGCTTATCAGTTTGTGTACCATCGAGACGAGCTCTTGCTCATGACAAAATGATGCTTCATAAAGAAGTAGCACAAATAATGCTAATTGATATAGAAGATGAACACCCCGATTATGTCCACTATGAGGTAGCTTCAGCTAAACGCTAAAAGGGTCGTCTGTCGTATTTTGACGATGGCTGGGTTAGCGCTTAGCTTTGCTACACGTTTCCCGCTTAAATTAGCTATACGTAGAAACGCCATTTTGTATGTAGCAGCGGCCATCTTAGATTATGAGCGACCTCGTGGCCAGCGTGCCCTTTAGTCCTTTGTCCGTTCCACTGACCACTCGAGTCTGCCCAGCAACAGGCTATTTTTAGTATTGGTCAAGCCCACACATGCGCAGTTCACACTGACCAGTCACTCCTCAGGAATGTGCCGCAAACTGACCAGTGGGTTTGAAACCCTCCAATGAGCTGGCAGTATTCCAAAATATGTCCTTATATGTACATAAAGTTCTGTAACTTTGTGCCGCGTGTTCGTTTTATTACCTGTAGAATTGTATAAAAGAAGGGGTCACACCGATGTTCGGTGTGATACCTCTTGCATTACCGAAGGGTGCTGTATGAGTGTACCACCACCCCATGGGGTCCTAATGCACAAGTTACTACTTGTGTAACGATATATCTGTAAGAGACATTAGTTAGTGATAGATTCCTTACCTTAGAATATCCCCAGGCGTCAGACTGGATCCGGAAACTTTTGCGTAGCAATACCCCTGCGCGCTGGTAGGCGTCGTCTGCGGCTCCGCGTCCGTCGTCGGCGTCGTGAGCGCCGGGATGACGTCGTCGGAGTACTTAGACGGCGCCCATGCGCGCTGACGTCAGTTCTGATAACACAGCTTTTCCGCGCCAGATACGCAGAGCCATGATAGAACTAACACTGGTGCCATGAAACTAGGGCCCTGAAAGGGGATGACCTTAACCCTAGATATCGGTTCGCAGAACGGGGAGGATGGGTGGGTCGGTAAGGAATCTATCACTAACTAATGTCTCTTACAGATATATCGTTACACAAGTAGTAACTTGTGCATCTGAAAGAGACACGTTAGTGATAGATTCCTTACCTTAGAATAGATACCCCAGCAATACCAACCCCGGTGGTGGGTCTGCGAACCAATATCACACCAGAAAGTCCTGGAGGACGGAACGGCCAAAGAAGCCATCCCTCCGGACTTGACCGTCCAGGCAGTAGTGTCTTGCGAACGTGTGCAGCGAGGCCCACGTAGCTGCCTGGCAAATGTCCTGCAGGGGGACACCGCGGCCCAGGGCGGTTGTCGTCGCCGTGGCCCGAGTGGAGTGAGCCCGCAATCCAGCTGGGGGCTCCTTCCTCGCCATGGAGTAACATGCTTGGATACACAGGATGATCCACCTAGAGATGGTCCTCTTGTGCACAGCCTTTCCCTTCTTCGCGCCCACGTAACCAACGAAGAGTTGGTCATCCACCCGGAATTGGCGTGTGCGATCTAGGTAGTAGGAGAGCGCACGTTTTGGATCCAGACGGTGGAGCCTCTCCTCCTCTTTCGAGGGATGCGGAGGCGGAAAGAAGGTGGGCAAAGTGATGGACTGCCCGATGTGGAAGGCCGTGACAACCTTGGGCAGAAAGGAAGGCCGTGTACGTAACACCACCTTATCAGGATGAACAGACAGGAAAGGTGGAGAAGAAGAAAGAGCCTGGAGCTCACTCACCCTCCTGGCAGAGGTGATGGCAACCAGGAATGCCGTCTTTAGAGTAAGGAGACGAAGAGGACAGTTATGAAGTGGCTCAAAGGGAGCACACATCAGATAGGTGAGAACCAGATTCAAGTCCCACTGGGGCATCACGAAGGGAACAGGAGGGAACATGTGCGTGATGCCCTTCAGAAATCTACTTACAATAGGGGACTTGAATAAAGAAGGCTGATTTGGTAGCCTTAAGAAGGCTGATAGAGCAGAAAGGTACCCTTTAAGAGTGCCCAGAGCAGAGCCCTGCTGGGCGAGGGAAAGAAGAAAGAGCAGCACTTCCGAAAGGGGTGCAGAGAGAGGATCCACAGCCTTTGCTGTGCACCAGGCCACAAATCTGTTCCACCGGCAGGCGTATACCGACTTTGTGGAGGGACGCCTGGCTGCCAGAATGATATCACAGACTTCGGGAGGCAAGTCAAATGGCCTCAACTGCCGCCGCTCAATCTCCAAGCTTGTAGGTGGAGACTGGACAGGTTCGGGTGCAGGACCGTCCCCTGCTGCTGCGACAGAAGGTCCTCCCGAAGAGGCAGACGAATCAGGGGATCGACTGACATGCTGAGTAGCTCGGGATACCAGTATCTTCGTGCCCAGTCCGGAGCCACAAGGATAACCTGGGCCCGGTCGCGCCTGATCTTCTTCAGCACTCTGGGCAGAAGTGGTATAGGCGGAAAGGCGTACAACAGACCGCAGCTCCACTCGCGACGAAAAGCGTCTCCGAGCGAGTGCCGCCTTGGAAATTCCAACGCGCAGAACTGATGACATTGCGCGTTCTCTTCTGTGGCGAATAGATCTAACCAAGGCTCTCCCCACTGCTGAAAGAGACCTTGCGCCACGTCCGAGTTCAGACGCCATTCGTGATCCATCATGCACCGACGGCTGAGTTCGTCCGCCCTGGCATTCAGAGAGCCCGCCAGGTGTTGAACCACCAGGGTCACGCCCTGGTGTTCCAGCCATTGCCATAGGCGCAGAGCCTCCTGGCAAAGGGTCCACGACCCCACTCCGCCCTGTTTGTTGCAGTACCACATGGCGGTGGTGTTGTCGGTGAACACTTGCACTATGCTCCCCCTGACAGAGGGGAGGAATGCCTTCAGTGCAAGACGAATCGCCCTCAGCTCCAGAAGGTTGATATGGAGCCGGGACTCCGCCGGAGACCAGAGGCCTCTGATCTCCGCCTCTCCCATGTGGCCTCCCCAGCCTTGGAGGGACGCGTCCGTCACAACTACGTGCTCCAGCTGGGGTAGGGAGAGGGGTCTGCCACTGACCCAGTCGCGGTCCGTGAGCCACCACTGCAGTTGTCTCGCAGTGCCCTCTGAGATCAGGACATGATCGGATAGGTTGCCCTGATGCTGGGCCCACTGAAACTTCAGGTCCCACTGCAGAGCCCGCATCCGCCACCTGGCGTGACGCACCAGAAGGATGCAGGAGGCCATCAGTCCCAGAAGCCGCAGCGTCAACCTGACCGAGACCCGGGATAACGGCTGGAAGATTGGAATCAGAGCCTGAATATCCCGAACCCGCTGTTCGGGTAGGTAAACCCGAAACTGCGCCGAGTCGAGAACCGCTCCGATGAAGAGGAGCTTTTGAGAGGGACACAGGTGTGACTTCGGCACATTGATGGAGAACCCCAGCAAGTGCAGGAGGTCGGCCGTAGTCTGGAGGTGGCTGACGACTGTCTGGGGCGAGCCCGCCTTCAACAACCAGTCGTCGAGGTAGGGGAAGACTGATATCCCCTGCCTGCGCAGATGGGCTGCGACCACCGCCATCACCTTCGTGAACACCCGTGGGGCGCTGGTAAGGCCGAAGGGGAGCACGGTAAACTGAAAGTGCTCTTGGCCTACCGTGAACCGCAGGTAACGCCGGTGGGCCGGCAGGACGGGGATGTGGAAATAGGCGTCCTGCAAGTCCAACGCTACTGTGAGAAGGTGGCCTGATATGCAGTGGTCACTATTCTAGTGCCCACTATGTATCAGTCCAGCAACCCTTATTGATGATTGGTTGTAAGTCAACCTTATAGACCAGCTATCCTAGTAGCATGGATACGAGCAGTCTAAGGCTAAAGACTCGAGAGGGCGTGTTAAGCCAGCTGTTTACCACACATATACCCCTTGAATACCCAGTGAAAGGACACCACACAAGTGTTATGAAAATAAACAGTTATTTATTAAAGATCACAACAGCCCTGTACTCTTTATGAGGACAGGGTACTAAGCACAAACCAAAAACTCTTACAAAATACTTAAGTTAGCACAGTATATACAAATGCCCGAGGGGCACGGAAAACCATATACTCTAAAAGTGGAATGTGAAATTCCTAGCAGGTAAGTACAGTACTAATAGCTTTTGGAATCGCTAGGACTTGACTAGGGAATCGTTAGATTACGACTAGGAGGCCTAGGGGACTCGGGTGCAGTGTGTGCACTCTCACGCGAGATGCGGACAAAAGTCTATGGTAGCTAGGAAATAGAAAGTTAGTGTTCTCGGGCGAACCCGACCTGGTAGGGAGAAAACGAAGATAGATTCTGACCCTTGGATAGTGAGGCTATGCTGGGGCACCGAAATGCCGAAGTTACCTAGCCCAGGGGCTGCAGCTGCATAGGTCTGAAAAGACGTCGGGAATCCTCGTAGACGGACCAGGAGCCGGAAGAAAAGATGCTGGCCGGTGACCAGTGAAGAAAGTTCAGTTGGATCCAAGCCTGGATCTCGAAGATAGATGACACCTGAAAGCAGAGGGGACCAAGTTCGAGACTACTAGCCAGTAGTCAGTGGGCACCAGGAGGGCACCGGATGGTAGCCACCTCGACAAGGTGAGTGGGTGACGCTGGAGCTCGAAGATCTCACGGACCAGGAGGCGTTGTCGGCGACCAGGATGGAGGATCGAGCTGTCCCACGAAGATAGAAGCTGTCGGCGTCGCTGGACCCAGGATTGGGCAACAAAGCCTTGGCAAATTCAAGCCCACGCGGTGGACCTAAAATGGCGACTGGAGTGGACCAGGAGGGTCCGGGGTGCCTCTCTTGAAAAAGGAAGCAAGGGCCAGCCTGGAGCAACCAGACCAGCAGAAGAGATGTCGTCGGGCGTCGTTCAGAAGGCCACAAGCCAGCCGGCTAGTAGCCAAACAACGCGGTGCACAGCAAACAGCAGAAGGGCCCCACGCCGATCGTGGAGATGCAGGGAGGCTGGCCTTGGGTGCTGGAGCTGCGCAGGGTCGGGGCTTCTCGGACCCCAAAGCACTCACCAGTGGAGGACACGGTGGGCTTGCAGTAAAGATGTCGTGCAGTCTTGGCGATCGTCGGTCCCTTGAGGTCTCGTCGCACTCACGGTTCTCAGCTTGGCTGTAGAGGTGAGTAGAGGTCAGAGGTGCCAGGGAAGCCGGGTCTCGTCGAGCTGGGTCGTCGGATTCGTGATGAAGGACTTGCAGCAGACCGCAGTGTTCTTTAGGATGGTGCCTGCGGATGCAGGGTGACTACTCCTTAGCCACAAGGGAGAATCTTGAAGAAGAAATCGTGAAGTCCTTTCGAAGAAGGTGGTATCTTGATTCCAAAGATGATCTAATTTGAACAGGGGGCCCGCTCCTATCTTTATACTAAAAAAGGGGGCTGACCCGGTGACTAGGTCCTGCCTATGGGTGGGACCAGGAGGGGGGTGGTTACACCCCTCTCCCCTGCCGGACTTCCCCAGGCCAGGGGCTGGTGTGCCCCTGGAACTGGTTCTGACTGGCCTATGCGTAGTGAGCACCGGGGTGCCACTCAGCAGTCACCTTCCTGAAAAGCCCTGCCTACCCAGGATACACAAAACCATGTCTGGGACGGTGCTAGCACCGCCCCGGACAGGAAACCCTTTGTCCAGGCCTCCCTCGCTGGAAGGACTCCCAGCAGCAGGAGGTCAGACTCGTGTCTGTGGTGGCAGCATCCATTTTGTGGAGCTGAGGCTTCAGTTAACTTTAACCGGGGTTCACAGTTACATACATGTCGTGTCCCTCTAGAAGGGTGGAATGCTAACCCCGTCGCCAGAATTGGCGAGGGGTTAGTATTCCAATTCGTATGACACCTTACTCGACATGTTTTGATAAAGCAATACCAAAGTTAGCATTTAACCGCGAGGATTATAATGCACTTAAGAGTATATGGTATGCGATATCATGGAACAGCTATTAGGACTTGGGTCCGCAAGCTGCAGACAGGCTCAGCTCATGCCAGAGCACCATCTCACACGATTCCAAGCACTCTGCCTTCAGGATTGTCAAGGCCTGCCATAGGAGTGACTGATAGGAATCTGTGTGTCCATTTTAGGGTTAGGTATAGGTATACTACACCTACAGCAAAGGGTGATTACACGACTTTGCCCCAGCTGTCATGCAGCCAGTTGTGTCAAATTTAGGAGGCCAGCCAGGGGTGGCATAATACATGCTGCAGCCCCTGGCAGCCCTGGGTACACCTATGCCCTGAGTTACAGGGTCTGATAAGGTGGCCCAGTACCAATTGGTAGATGCACCTAGGGTACATGAGGTAATTTAGAAAGAGAACAGCCAGGCTGTGGGTCTGATTGGCAGGCCCACAGCCAGAGAAAGTCGTAAACCAGTGAAACAAAAGCAAAAAATCTGGGTGATCATAGGATTGCAGACCCTACTCTCCTACAGCTACCATCCAGTCTCCTGGGTCCAGGGCAGCCAGGACCTGAGCCAAAGTGAGCATCTTGAACTTCTCCGTCCGGAGGAAGCCGTTGACGTTCCGCAGATCCAAGATAGGGCGTAGGCCCCCTTTGCCCTTCTTGGGTACCAGAAAGTAGTGGGAGTAACAACCACGTCCTACTTCTGGCCCAGGAACGCGCTCGATGGCCCTCTTGGCCAAGAGGGCCGAAACCTCCTCTTGCAGAAGTTGCAAGTGATCCCCCGACACACGGTGGTATTGAGGTGGCATGGATGGAGGGGATGACTCGAAGGGGAGGGAGAAGCCCCTTCGGACAATTTGCAGCACCCACCTGTCCGAAGTGACTGTATGCCAGTGGGAGAGGTGATGGCGAACCCTGCCTCCCACAGGCGTCACATGGGCCTGAAAACTCGGACTAGGAAGGTTTCGAGGCAGGGGCTGCTGAGGGAGGTGTGGACTGGCCTCGCCGCTGGCCCCGACCACCACCACAGCGGTTTCCACGTCCGCCACCGCGTTGCTGAACATTCTGCGGTGCGTGGCTGACGGTACGTGGTGGGGCGCCCCTTCCGTGGTCACGAAAGGAGCGAAAGGCACCCGATTGCTGGCGTGGGGCCGTAAGGCCCAAGGACTTGGCCGTGGCCCTGGAGTCCTTGAAACGTTCCAGCGCATGGTCTGCCTTGTCGCCGAAGAGGCGACGGCCATCAAACGGCATGTCCAGGAGGGTGGCCTGGACATCGGCCGAGACGTTGGCGGACCTCAACCAGGCGTGGCGTCGAACCGCCACCGTCGTTGCCATCGCCCTGCCCAGTGAGTCCGTAGTATCCAGCCCACACCGGATAGAAAAGCGTGCTGCATCTCGGCCGTCCGCCAGGGCTTGGCTGAGTTTAGCCTGGACCTCCTCCGGGCATCTAGGCCGCACCTCCGCAACCGTGTCCCACAGGGTGTGGGTGTAGCGGCTCAAGAGACAGGCGGTGTTCACAGACCGCAGCCCTAGGCTCACAGACGAGAAAACCTTCTTCCCGAACTGTTCATATCTCTTGGATTCCCTGTCGGGCGGGGCCGACGGGAATGCGGTTTGGGAGTTTGAGGCCTGGATGACCAGACTCTCGGGGGTGGGATGGGTGGACAAAAAGCATGGGTCGCCCGGCGCCGGGCGGTAGCGTCTGGCCACGTTCCTGTCCACAGGGGGGCCTGTGGCGGGCTTGGACCAAGTGCCCAGAAGAACGTCACATAAGGCCTCATTGAACGGCAGGAGGGGCTCCGCGGAGCCGGACTGCTGTTTGAGGACCTCAGTGAGGAGATTAGTCCTCACGGCCGCGACGGGGAGCTGAAGGTTTAGGGCCTTAGCTGCCTTCGTCAACACTACGCTGTAAGCAGAACCCGCCTCCGAAGCCACAGTCGGGGGCGACGTAAATCCAGTGTCTGGCGAGGTGTCAATACCACTGGCCTCCCCAAGCTCATATGTCCAGTCCTGATGTGACTGGCAATCACGTGCCAGAGGGTCCTCGGACCCCTCCCATTGCTCCTCGTCACCTGGCTCCTGGAGACCAGGATTAACAGCCAGGGCCTCCTCGTGGAGATAGAAATCTCCAAAGGCCGACGGAATCGGCGCCCAGAGGCGCCCCTCCGACTCCTGAGTAGGACCGTAGAAAACATTGGGGGCGGCAACCACATCGGCTGCCGGGGACGACACCTGAAGGGACGGCGCCGGCGAGGTCGTAAGGTCGACCGGCGAGGTCCCGGATCCGGAGCCGGATCCAGCGAGGTCGTGCGGCGCCGGGACCGAAGTCGCCAGCGGCGCCGGGGCCGAAGCACCCGACGTCGTCGGGGCCGAAGCGCCCGACCCGGAAGGACCTCCAGACGGAGCCGATCGGCCCGAAGGCGCCACGGGAACCGACTGGGGAGGGAGGGCCCTCATGGCCATGAGGCACCTCTCGACCTCCTCCTGCGACGCGCCGTGCCCAGGGACCCGAAGGTGTGGGGCAGGCGGCGACGCTTGCGACTCCCGCGGAGCCGCGTGGGCGGTGTCGCCCGAGTCCCCGGCCGCATCGTGCGAGCGTCGGGGCGAGTCGGAGGATCGATGGTGTCGCTCCGACCTCTCATGCCTCTTACCTGAGGACTTGGAACCAGACGATCGGTGTCCACTCCCGGAACGTCGATGACTCCGACCTCGCGACCTGTCCCTCGACCTCCCGTGGGACCGGGACCTGGAGCGGCGCGGGGCCGACTGCCTCAGCTCGAGACGCTTGCGGGACCGCTCCCGCCTAGCCTTCGACGTCAGGGCCCGGCAGTCGGAGCAGGATCGATCGTCGTGGTCGAGGCCTAAGCACTTCAGGCACCGGCGATGGGGGTCCGTGACCGACATGAGTCGGCCGCACTTCGAACAAGGCTTGAACCCGGGCATCCCTGGCACCGATAGTCGAGAAGTCGACTAAATAGAGGATCAAAAAGATCAAAAAGTTTTCAGTCAAAAAGTGACTGGGGGTAGAGCTTCTTCCGGATCTGCGCTAGCTGGCGCGGAAAAAAGAAGAACTGACGTCAGCGCGCATGGGCGCCGTCTAAGTACTCCGACGACGTCATCCCGGCGCTCACGACGCCGACGACGGACGCGGAGCCGCAGACGACGCCTACCTGCGCGCAGGGGTATTGCTACGCAAAAGTTTCCGGATCCAGTCTGACGCCTGGGGATATTCTAAGGTAAGGAATCTATCACTAACGTGTCTCTTTCAGATAAACTTGTTCTTTGACTTTTACAGTTTCCGTGCCAACAGTTCTTCTAATGTATGTGGGTTATCTTCGGAACATGTAGGCCTTGGGAACCCGATACGACAGTATGCCAACAGAGGGCAGAAATGAAATGGCCGACAATGCCAATCGGTAGGCTGTGAGGGGCACGAAGAGTGTTGGGGAGAATCGAGGAGTCAGGGAAACACCCAGCCGGGGTCTCTACCTGAAGGGAGCAGCCGCTCAACCTCTTCCTCAGACTGCACCGGGACGCGGAGTCACCTCCTGGTGATGCGTCACCGATACCCCAATCAAAAGCAAGAAGACTGAACCGAGAGCAGCCGCTCGATCGATCCTGTGGACTTCCGAGCCTGTAACGCGGCAAACACCTCCTGGTGTGCGTTACAGCTGGCAGTCCCTGTATCTCTGGTCGGGCTGGGAGTTACGACTCCAACCAGCAAAAGCGCCACTGCGCTTTGACTCAGCCGAGTCAAAAAGCGAAGCTCAATGGTTGACCGGTATAGCTTCCGGGTCCTTCACAGGTGACGATGGGGCAAGACACGGCCCAGGGAGTAACGACTCGACCTACCTCCGTTCTTGCCTTACTGGAGCACCACTCCGGAACACTGCTCTTCACGAAGCAGGTACGTCGGTGTAAACACAATATCCGACAGCGTTGTACCTCCCGGTTCCTCCCTTTATAGGGCGTGTTTTCCTTGAGTTATGTAACAGCTCTCCTGTTTACATAAGGGCGTGTTTTCCTTGAGTTATGTAACAGCTCTCCTGTTTACATAAGGGCGTGTTTTCCTTGAGTTATGTAACAGCTCTCCTGTTTACATAACCTCTCAACCGCTAAGCATCCTGGGAGATGTAGTCCGTTTTCGCTGGTTACCGTTTTCCTCCCCTCGCATGACAGGAATTCTTGACAGAGAGAGAGAGAGAGAGAGAGAGAGAGAGAGAGAGAGAGAGAGAGAGAGAGAGAGAGAAAGACTTGGGGAAGGATTCCCAACACCAGGCAAGTGAAGCTCACTAAACGTGCATGCAGTAAGTGTTAACCCTTGAAGCAAGGGAAAGAAACCAGGAAACATGCCCCAGGGAAAAGAGACTCCACAGAAAGTGCCAACAGCACCAGTGCAGAGTGGGTCACAGAAATAGTAAGATACTCAAAAGCGACCGTATTCCGTCAACGTGGAAGGAGCCCTGGCCTACCGTGAGACAAACAGGGATACCGACCACACACACTTCACGAGGAAGAGTGAAAAACACACAGACAGAAACTCGACAGAAAAGAAGACATAACACAGGCAGTGTCGACAGAGAACCACAACCAGCAAAAGATCTGGAGCGGAACATAGACCACTAGACCACAGCGAGTCAAACAGCAGCAGCCACTTGCAGCAGCGGCCAAGTGGCTGAAGCTGCTAACCCTCAGCGGGGCAAGCAACAAAGGGACCGGAGTCCCTGCCTGGGAGGAGCAGATGGAAAGAGAAAATAGGCAATGCACAACAGTAACGTGACTAGAGGACATTCCACTGCCCATAGACAAAAAACTCCACTGGGCTCGAGCCATGAGAGAAGACACTAACACATCCCCACACCCGGGATGGACCTGAATAGAACGTAGCCAAGACAGAGGTGCAAGGAACATCGTTGGCACCCTGTGACAGCGAACACATTCGGCGTGTATACAGAATACGGAGAAACTGTTCCGGAACGGAACAGAACGACACACCCACCGAGGTGCATGGGCCGATAGGCAGAAAGAGCACAGCAAAGCCAAAAGAACACGCCATGGAAAGCCAGGCATAGGAGAAGGCGAAGAGAGCTACGGTCCAAACCGTAGAGGACAACACCAAACCCGTGAGGCTTAGCATTGGGGGCGTCCCACCAGTAGGAAGAGCGGGCGAACCAGGAAAACCGCAGCAGAGACAGAAAAGAAGCTGCAGAAGACCCCACGGAAGCCTTCGAAACTTTCAGTGGTAGTAGCTATACAAAAGCCAACAAGTACCCCACATAGGGTATGGTACATGCCTACAAGCAAGGGCTACCTCTTGAGACAAGCTATTAGGCAGAAGACTCAAAAAGTAAATACAAAAACAGCTGGCCAGCTGTAGCAACAGAAAGGTATGACGGCGAACAGCCGCACAGTCTGGGTTATGACCACTTTAACCCAAAGAACGGCACTTACCAAACAAAGCAGTAGCAAGACTGCAACCAAACAAGTCCACACAAGGACTAGAAAATATAGAACTCACGGAAACTCAGACATAAGACGTTGAACCGCCGAATCTGCATGTCTGTCAAACAAGGAGGTCCCATCAAAAGCCAAATCCCTAAGACGCTCCTGGACATTGGCAGGAACACATCCAATGTGAAGCCAGGCATGGTGACACAGAGCAACAGACTGGGCCATAGCACGACCCACAGAATCCGTGGTACCCATGGCCGATCGGATGGAAAATTTGCCATTTCCAGGCCGTCTCGAATCAACCAATCCAGGTCAGACCACGACCCTCTGGGAGAGAGGGGAGGCGGCGCGGAGGCGCTCAAACGAGTCCCAAAGGGCAGCAGTGGCCCGTGCAAACACGAAAGACGTGTTCAGGGATCGAAGGCCTGCACTGGTGAAAACAATACATGGCAGCCACATGACTACAACCAGAGAGACTCCCAAGTGGGAGGGAGTAACGGAGTAGGGGCAGAAGGCAACAAGACCAAAGCTGCCTGAATCACCAGCCTCTGAGCCCTAAGATGGAGGGTCAAACAGACAGGATCATATGGAGCAGGGCGATGTTAATACACAATGGCACGCTCCAACGGGTGCCTCGAAGAATGCCTCGCCCAAGGCCCTAGAACGCAAACTCCGCACTAGCCACTGTGGCCATGAGAGGTGGGACAACAGGTCATCCACAGGGGAGGGCATGAGGCTAATCCTGCCACCAAAACACTTTGGCTGTACAGCCCTAGGGCATCCAAGTCCCTGCCAGTACAGGGGGGCCTGGTCCAGGGGACAGTGAAACAGTCCTGGGGGTGACGTACCCACACAAGCCTCCTCAGTATCATCCTCCCCACCCTCCACCAACCAGGGAGGGCCATGGCGTAGAACGGCGTCAAAATGGCGTCAACTCGAAGTTGAGAGCCATCGAAGGAGCCTCGTCCGCCCAGCGCCGGACTGGCGTCGACGCGACCTCCACCGAAGTGGAAACCTGCGCCAAGAAATGGAATCCACTGAGGGGCTACAGCCACATTCAGCGTTGACGCAGAGAGCTGCATAGGGCAGCGCGAAGACGCACTGGAAGGCTTGGACGTGCGAGGAGGAAGCCCAGACGACACAGAAACTCCGGAATCGGAGTCAGGCTGCTTGACCGGTGCCGAGGGCGAACTCGCCGGCAAAGTCCCAATCAGAGCCCCTACCCCCTCGATGGGGCCCGAAGTCGTGCCAGGGAGAGGGGGTAACCCAAAGATGGATAGGAAGGCCCGAGAATAGACCTCCATCTGGGCGCTAGTCACCCCAGTGCCAGGAAACGGCGGGTAGGTGGGGGGGGGTCAACTCCATCTGTGTCCGGTAGAGACCGGGAGCAACAGACCCTGCCGTCGCATGAGGACGGCGACCTCCGCGACTTCTTTTTCTTATGCTTACCTGCGGCAGGGGAACGACGAGCGTGGGAACGACTCCACGACCTGTCCCGAAACGAAGCCCCAGCACGATAAGGAGACCGGCGACGTGGGGGCTCCGTACGGGACATCCGGCGGTCTACAACTTCATGCGACATTCCCACAAGGACTTTGGCTTCAGCCAGCGGCAGGCGTCGCACTCCTCGGAGTCGTGGTGCTCACCCAAGCACCACATACTGATCGCGTGTCGATCCGTCACCGATATGTGCTGCGAACAGGCGTCACACGTTTTGAAGCCCTAAGTTATCACACACTGTTCCCAGATTCCAAAAGGCGTCGAGAAGGCCTGAGAATCAAAAACAGGCCAGAGGTAACCGCTTATCCAGATCCGCGGAGTCGTGGTGCTCACCCAAGCACCACATACTGATCGCGTGTCGATCCGTCACCGATATGTGCTGCGAACAGGCGTCACACGTTTTGAAGCCCTAAGTTATCACACACTGTTCCCAGATTCCAAAAGGCGTCGAGAAGGCCTGAGAATCAAAAACAGGCCAGAGGTAACCGCTTATCCAGATCCGCGTTGCGACACCGGGTAGGTATGGGGGGGCGGGATCCTAAATGGCTCCATTGACGTCACTTCCGTGGACGACGTCAGGACGGAGCCAGATGATGCCGCCCCTTGGCATGCAGAGGTACTGCTGGGGGAAAAAGTTTCCTGAGGAATATTCTAAGTTAAGGAATCTGTGGCTAGATGTCTATCCGATACTGGTATTTCTTGTTCTGTATTGTTGCATAAAGGTCTATCGCTGGTGTTCCCAGAGATTGAAGATGTACTGTAATGTGCAATGTTTCAGCTCCGAATCGTGAGAGCAGTTGTTTTGTCTGCTCAGTTGATCTGCTGTAGTGTTGTATATTCTTTGTCGATGAACAGTTTGCAGATTGTTTGGGATACTGCCCATTGCCAAATGTCTTCTGCTAGCTTGCTCAGTAGAAATGATTTTGTACCTCCTTGTTTGTTGAGGTAGAACATTGTTGTGGTTTTGTCGGTTTGGATTAACAGTATTCCCTGAATCTGTTTCTGGAACGCTTTCAGAACTTGGAGAATGTTACGGTTGAAAGAAAGATACGTAGTCCAGTGGTTATTAGGATCATAGCTTTGTTCTTCAGATAGGATCCATATTAAGTCTCATATTATGCCTCATACTATGCCCCACCAGGAGCAGTCTCCTTGCCGATCAGCCCTTCCACACCAACTGATTCCTTCTTCCACTCAAACCCTCCTCAACATTCTGATTACATCACAGACTGAGCAGCAAGGCAAAGGGCAACAATAGAGAGGATGCATTAATCACTTGCTAGATTATAACACAGAACAGTTATAATTTACAAGAAGTTGATTATTTTATGGAATCCGGTTTGTTTCATTGACCACATACTTTCAGATGTTTGAAATGCGCTCCCCATCCGTTGAGGTATGCGTCTGTATTGATTGTCACAGAAGGAGTTGTGTTCCTGAAAGGTCTGCCTTGTGTTGTTGAATGTCCACCATAGTATCTCTGCTTGCAGCTTGTGTGTAACAACAACTAGGTCCTCCCAACTCCCTGTGGCTTGAGATCAGATGTTGGTTAGCCAGGATCCGGACACGGGACTGCGGGGCCCGAGGGTGCGCCGGCGGGAGCCAGAGGCCTAAACAGGCGGTCCATGGTAGCAAGAAACTCTTGCACCTGTGCAGGAGTCACCAACGAACACAGATAAGGTAGGTAAGCCGCGGGACTCCCGGGCTCCGAAGGAGCCACAGGGGCAGAACCCCTGTCCCCCTCGTCCGCATCCTGAGACCGACGGGGGGACGTCGGAGAGCGACAACGCTTCTTTGACTTCTTTTTGTGTCGTCTCTTAACCGAATCAGAGGGTGAAGGCTTGGAACCAGAGGAGCGATGACTTTGGCCCCGCAAGCGTTCTCTGGAGAGGCCCCTGGACCGTGAACGGCGCTGGGGCGAGTGCCGGACATCAAGCAGCTTCCGGCGCCGCTCCCTCAAGGCCTTCGGGGCCATGGCCAGACAGTCCAAATAGGAACGGGAGTTGTGCTCGTTCTTCCAGGCAGTAGAGACAGACGTCGTGGGGGTCCGCCACCAACATATTGTGACGGCAGGTCCCGCAAGACTTGAAACAGGCATCCCTACGTGCACCAGAGTAGATTCAAACTTACCGGAGACAAAAGTCTCAAAAAGATAGTCAAAGGGGGCGTGTCTAAGAGGGCGACTCAGTCGGATGTGGGTCTCTACGGCTCCCCCTCCTGAACCATTCAAATAGCCATTAACTGCGCCGCCTAATCTCCCCAAATCATCGAGCGACCCGGATATCGAGGGCCGACAGCAGCCACGGCCCCCGGAGCACCGCCGCGCACCTACACCCCCAAACGCGGCTCTTCAGGGTCGAGACGACTCCGCGGCGCTCCCCCGTAATGGCGGCCGCCTGAGAACGCCAGCCGTCCCGAGTGCCTCTTGTCCCTGCCTCGGCGGATTGGGCCGCGGGGCAGCTGCCTGTTACGGCCGCGGAGGCGACCCGTGACATCTGGCCTGGGCTGGGGACCCCCTGCTCAGCATTGTACTCTGCCATCGCGACCCAGCCAGAGGCGTGGAAGGGACCGGCCGGGAGCCGCGAAAATTGAGGCCCCGGCTTTGGGGCCTAGGGATCAAGACACCAGCGACGTCCCGCGGGACCACGCCGGACCCTCGGGGTGGCACGAGGGCGGCTCCCGCTGACCGCCGCAAGTGCATAGTGCCCACCCCCCCGGGGCTGGACTGATTTGGAGGACGGCGGCCGCAGCTTCGGAGCGGCGGGCCGCTGGTCCCCTGTGAGGCCCACAATCACCAGAGGTGGCGGCGAATGAGGCCGGAGGGCAGAGGTCGCAGCAGTGAGTAACCCAGACGCCAGTACCACGAGACGACAGCATCAAGAGCGGAGGTGAGGAGAGTGGAGGAGGGAGTTGCGAGAAAGGCTCGGGGGGCACAATTGAGCTCCCGGTGGGCCGACAGGCTGGGCCTACGGGCCACGCTCTACCGAGGGCCGGGGACACGATACCGCGATCCCCAGCAAGGCTGTTGAGCAGTTGGGCACCATCTACTGTGTGAGGGGCGGACGTGTGGTCACCAGGGGGCCATCTGAGAGCCGGGACAGTTGTTTGAGGGGAAAGGCCTGCCTCACCACTACGCCCCACCTGGCTGCTGCTGACCCCCCCTAAAAATTCGCAAAGCACGGCAGTGGCGTACACGAGTGCCCTTTGAGGACCAGCCTGCTGTCTGGGTGTCCCCTGGAGCCTCCGGGCCCTGAATCACGCCATTGCATCTGGGAGACCGCCGGCTCTGAGGCAACCCGATCATGACAAGAGAGCGGGAAGCTATCGCCTGCCGACATCCCGGTGGACAGTGAGGAGCGCCGATTCAACTGCGGCGCGGCCCGCCTTCCCCCCTGGGCTCACCACCCATTGCGCTTTGCCCCGATGCCCCCCTCCTCCCTCCCCCCCCGCCCAAGGCCGCAGGCCGGGTCGGTCCCGACGGCTGTGTGAGGCATGGCGGGCCTAAGAGGGAAAAAAGGGACCCAGACACTCCCGGAGTTGATGGCCAAATCTCAGCCTCGGTCCAGCAAGGACCCACCCTTCCCGAAGACCGTGGGGACGCCGCCGGACTTGTCCAGCGATCAAGTGCCCATCACCAGGTCCTTTCTGGAGTCGCTGTTTAATTCCCTCAGGGAGGACTTTAAGTCCCTGCAACAGGAGGTGGCGGGGAAGGTCCGGGAGCTCCGGCGGGTTGTGGAGGGTCTCGGAGAGAGAGTGGTCGCTATTGAAGAGGCTGGCCAGACCAGAAGTGACGAGATCGAACAGCTCCAGCTGGAGGTCCTGCGACTCACTGATGAACAGCTGGACCTTCAGGCCCACACGGAGGACCTTGAAAACTGCTCCCGTCGCAACAACATACGGGTCCGGGGAGTCCCTCAGAAAACGGAAGGGTCGGATATCACTAGCTACCTGCAGGATCTTTTTCAGGACATCTTAGGGGAACCTGCCTACTTCAACGTCCGCATCAACCGAGCACATAGAGTTGGGCTTCATAGGAGAGCTTCTGCCCCGCCACCGGACATCTTGGCCTTTCTCCCTGACTTCCTGCTCAAAGAGAGGATTCTCAGGGAGGCTCGGCGTGCACAGCCCCTTCACTTTAAGGGTCACCCTGTCGCCCTGTACCAGGATCTCTCTGCCATCACTTTGCAAAAACGGAAAGAATTCAAAGTGGCAACTGATTTTTTACGGCAACAAGAAATCCCATACTCCTGGGGCCACCCTTTCAGACTGATTTTTAAATGGAATGGCACCCTGCACCAAATGTGCTCGCTCAAAGACACCTGCGCTCTTCTGGACCTAGACCTGGAAGACGATGTACCAGTGGTGAAAGCGTCACAAGGACCCTCCAGAGGCGGATGGCGAACGGTGGGCCGTAGACGATCCCCAACACACGGCTTGAAACCTGCCGCCTCCGTCATCACGCAAGAAAGGGCAACGGCGGTGGCTGAGGTGGCCCGAGAGACTTCACCTCCTGAATAATTTGTGCACTTATTGGGGACATTGTTCATAGCACGTACTTTGCTCACGTGATGGGGGGTGACAGGCGGGGGGCCGGGTTGGCCGCCATTGGAGATGACCCCTATAAGTAACTTCACCACGGCTCTGTATGGACTGGCAGGACTGGGACTGTACGTTTTTCTGATCTGGGGGTTTGGGGGGGAGGGGAGTTGCGTGGGGGGGGACGACCATCCTGATTTGAAAATTGAGGCTTTGGACAGAAGATGTTGGGTTGAGAGTTGGGATGCTGGACTGTGGAGCGGAGGGTTGTTTTTGGGATGTTTGCGGGGGGGCGGTTAGGACAAAGACCGGGGATGGGGATGTGGGTGGGACCCAGTGTGTCCAGAAACTCTATGGGGCTAATTCGCTCTTTGATTCATCATCGGCTCCCTCAGGGAAGCTGCACTCTCACAGCTCGGGGTCTACGTGATCTCCTATGATGGAGTCCAGTTTGAAGGTACTAACTCTTAATGTTAAGGGCCTGAACAATCCGATTAAGCGGAGGGCCGTGATCTCATACTTGGAGAATTCCGGTGTCGACATATGCTTACTGCAAGAAACCCATCTCTTACTCAAAGATTGGCATAGGATGCGCTTGCGCGCTTTGCCCCAGCAGTTCTTCTCCTTGCTTCCGACAAAGAAAGCAGGTGTTGCCATTTTGGTCTCCAGGAGCTTCCGCGGCTGCGTGGGAGACGAAGTGGGGGAGATTAAAGGCAGATTGCTAGCACACACTTTCCTCGTCGGGGGACAGTGCTTTACGATTGCCTCACTATATGCCCCGAATTCAGGTCAGGAAACCTTTCTGAAACAGGCTGCTTCCGAATCCTTTCATTCCCCTACCTCGCCTCTGCTTGTCGGGGGGACCTCAACTTAGTTTTGGACTCAAACATGGACAGGTCAAGCCGTCGGTACGGGGACACGGGAGCCATAACGGCTGCTGGTAGGGATTGGCTACACGACAAGGGCCTAGTGGACCTATGGAGATCCGCTCACCCCACCACATCCCATTTCACCTTCTACTCTCACGTCCACCACACTTATGCCAGGCTAGACCACTTCTTAGGTTCCTCTGAACTGCTTCCCATTCTTAAAGACATAACCATTACCCCTGCAGCATTATCAGACCACGACGCTGTGGAACTAACACTACAGGTTCCCAGGTCCACCCACCCTCCTGGTACATGGCGGCTGCGCGAGACCTTCCTACAGCGACCGGAAGTTACCAAACAACTACACGCACGCCTCACCGACTACCTGGCTACTAACAACACTCCCGGGACTCCTGTGACTGCCCTGTGGGGGGCCTTGAAGGCGGTGGCCCGAGGCGAGCTCATTGCCATTGCTGCAGCGGAGTCAAAGGACCGCAAAGCGAAGAGGGATGACCTCTGAACTCGAGAGGGTCCATAGCCGCACCGGCGCTCCGCGAGTTTGGAAACAATTGAAGACCGCCAGGGCCCAACTGGCCAGCCTAGACACGGACCGTGCGGAATTCGCAGCTCTGCGCCTCCGTCATTCTTATTATGTCGGGGGAACAAAACGGGCTGCTTACTTGCTAGCGCCCTGAGGGCGAAGGCTCAAAGCTCCCAGATCACTAGCCTGACGGATGACTCCGGTCAGGACATTTCTGGCGAGACCCAGATCGCGGAGGCATTCAGGACGTTTTATGCTACATTATACAAGGCCGACTCTGTCTCGCCGGAGGACGTTCGTAAATGTCTAGAATCGGCGAATGTAACGGAGCTGTCTCAGGACAATGTAGATTCCTTGGACGCCCCTATCTGCCTGGATGAAGTCCTAGCTGCTATCTCTCGCCTGCGCTCTCTTAAATCCCCAGGGCCGGACGGATTCTCATCCGGGTTTTATAAAACTTCCTGCCAGCTGTTGGCTCTGGTCCTTACCCGGCTCTTCAACTCCTTCGAGGGCCCGAGATCCATTCCCCCAGACATGCTGGCGGCCGAGATTATTGTGCTACCTAAACCAGGCAAAAAGCCTTCCTGCTGCTCCGTGTTCCGTCCCGTATCCTTACTTAACCTGGACCTAAAGATCTTTACAGGGATCTTAGCTGCGCGCCTTGGATCCTGTAGCCTGCCCGGGATCCTGTAGCCTGATCAGTCCAGCTTCGTCCCAAATCGCCAATGCAGCGACAACACTAAACGTATACTACACCTGATTGATAAAGCCCACTTCCAGAACTCTGATACCGCGTTGTTGGCTACTGACACGGAGAAAGCGTTCGATCGGGTGGACTGGCTCTACCTCCATCAAGTCCTGCGGCGCTTTCGGGTGGGAGATCGTTTTCAGGCCTGGACTGCGAGCTGCTACCACCGCCCCCAGGCTTGTGTCCGCATAGGCGGTCTGCGCTCTGACCCTTTTGAGATTCAGAGGGGCACGAGGCAGGGGTGCCCCATTTGGCCCCTTCTATTCGCCCTCTACGTAGAGCCTCTAGCGCAAAAGATCCGTGACAACCCCACCATCCGAGGTATGACTTTCGGTCAGGAGCCCCATGTGATAGATCTCTATGCCGACGACATCATCGCCGCCCTGGATCGCCCCGACTGCTCCGTCCCCGCCTTTCTAGCAGAGCTGGAATCCTTTGGAGCCGTCTCCGGCTTCAAAATCAACAAAGGGATATCCCTCATATTACCCTTGGGCAAGAACGCCCAAACGCACACCCCTCCACCTGCCTACGGAGGAGTCCCATCGGCAGCACATCTCCCCTAACTGGGTGTCACGCTCACTACTTCCACGGCCTCCACGCTGACTCAACTATACGGCCCTATCCTCCCGGATTCGGTCCGACCTAGCACGTTGGGCAAAACAGCGACTCTCCCTACTGGGTCTTGTCGCAGCGGTCAAGATGTCGGCCCTGCCTAAAATTCTGTATTTTTTCCAGACTCTCCCGGTGCTACCCCCTGTGGGCACCATCCAGGCCCTCCAAGACGCCATCCATCATTTCATTTGGGAGGGCAAACTGGTGCGCCTACGTAAACACCTAGCCTATCGGAGTCCGGACGAGGGAGGTCTGGGTGTCCCCAATCTTTTGCAATATTTCCAGGCTGCGCAACTCCGATATCTGGTAGAGTGGTTCAGGCCAGAGTCCGAGAAGCGCAGGTAATTCGAGGATAGGGCACTGGCTGGCACCTCCCTCTGGAGGGTCCCATTCCTTCTCAGAAAGCACCGACCACGCTATCTTCTAAGGTCTCTTATTACTTGCGCTGTCATGCAGGTCTGGAACGCGGTCGCTGTCAAAAGGGGACTCACCACCTTCCCCTCTCCTCTAACTCCTGCTCTGGACAATCCAGAGTTCCCACCGGGCAACGCCCCTAGGGCTTTCCCACAATGGCGAGGCATCAGTAGCTTCTCTACTGGCCATCTCTTCGACGTGCAGGGTTTCCTCCCCCTTAAAGACATAACCCAAAGTTATGACGTTGTTTCACCTCATCTATTTCAATACTTTCAGCTCCGACACTGGCTTACCCATCCTGACATCGCCCCCTTGGTTGGCAGGCCCATGACAGCCTTCGAGAAGTGGCTGGTGACGAAAGATTCAGATTATCACCTTTTAACGGACCTTTACAAAATGCTTACTCCCACTTCTCCATCGGGCAAGTCAGCAGGCCAAAAGAGGTGGGAGGCAGAACTAGGGAGGGACTTGTCACCCAAAGAATGGCGTTCTGTCTACTACAGAGCCGCTCACACCACTCGCAACACTGCCGCCAGGGAAGCGTCGACGAAGCTGGCCATATACTGGCACCTCACACCGGTCCGGCTCAATAAGGGTAACCCCACACGAAGCGCGATATGTTGGAGGGGCTGCGGGGAAATGGGCACCCTGACTCACCTCTTCTGGGACTTCCGTGAAGTCCAAGACTACTGGAAGGCTGTCTTAGACGACATTGACTCCACATTTGACACGGAAATCCCCAGATTCCCGGCATACGCCCTCCTGGGCTTACCCAACGCACTCACCTTCCCCCTGAAATCTCGGAGAGGTCACCAGATGGGAGTTGTCATGCAGGCCGCAACACAACACATCCTATCCCTGTGGTGCTCCACCACCAGACCTACTCACACAAGTTGGTTACATAAAATATGGTTTACCCTGGGCATGGAGCGCATTCACGCCACGCTTACGCAATCCACGGCTGCTTATCAGAATGTGTGGCTTCCGCTGCTCTCCCTTTAGTCCAAGGAATTCAATGAGATCACGTGTCCCAAGTACCTTGGCATTTTACGACTTACAGCGACTACAAGTAACTCCGCAAGTTCGTCTGTGATTGTATTGGCCACTACATGACTATGACTCTGCTTGTCCCACATGTTCGGCACACTGGGTGGGGTGGGAGCGGGGAGGGAGGTTGGGGGAGCGGGAGGGGGTTAAAGTTGGGTTTTTTCTTTCTTACGATGTCATTGCTGCATTGGAGGGAGCGTTCACACTCCCAGCACTACGTCATTGTTTCACCAAATGCAAATATACAAACATATGCTTACTGGATACTGCATATTTCTCTGCCTGATTGGCTTATATGCCTACTATGCCTCCCTTGCAAGGTTTTGTATACTGATGCTTATGAAACTAACAAAATAAATTTGAAATTAAAAAGATAGTCAAAAAGTGACTAAGGTACGTGCTTCTTACAGGATCTGCGCTTACTGGCGCGGAAAAAGAAAGAACTGACGTCAGCGTGCATGGGTGGCGCCTAAGTAGTCTCTGTGACGTCATTTCGGCACATACGACGCCAGCGACGGAAACAGAGCCACACAACGTCACCTACTGATGCGCAGAGGTACTGCTAGCGAAAACTTTCAGGATCCAGTCTGACGCCTGGGTATATTCTAAGGTAAGGAATCTATCACCAACGTGTCTCTTTCAGATGTGAAAAATAGTAACCAGTAACAACTAAATTCCTCAATTGTGCACAACCCCTTCTAAGCTGCATTTCCCGCCAGGGAAGGATCCAAGCCTGTGTGGGTTTTCTCAGACTTGCAGGCACAGTGTGCCCTACCAGAATAATAATTTGAGCAGGATGGTTTTAGGGGCGGGCCAATCCCAGAGTCCCAACCATCCTTGAACTCATTGGAGTGCCTCGATTTGCATGAACTGATAGCTCTTTCCATGATTTAACACAAGTAGTTTTACAGTGAAGCTGACTGAAGCCAGCAACCCGTTCACAGCCAAAGATTTACATATTAGGCAAAAGAGCTTGCTTCACTGAGAGGGAAAGTGGACTGAAGTCAGGACACAGCATTCTGCCAACATCTCCATCTTTGTCCTGCCAGTTCATCATGTTCTTTCCTCTCCAGTCCTTAGAGTTTACAGACATCATCACCATATCTCTTTCTTTAGTTGCACCTTTGCAATTTTTGGAAGTAATCCAGTAAGCAGTCATTACCACATAAAATTTCACTGTTTCTCTCTAGAAAGTTCCGGAGTACTGCTTACATTTCTGGTATAAGTGACCCCCCAGTCATGTTGCTAGGGGCCCCTAACACCAGAATCATAGACCCCTTTTGCACTTTGTCAATCTGGTCCAACATTTTTTCGAGTTTAGTAAGAGCCAAGCTGTGGAGCTGTGGAAAATGGGATTCTCCCCCCCACACTTTTTGCCTGGGTTTTGATGAAACTGACTGTAGATTATTGAGTCCCTGCTGTCCAGGTTCCCAGTAGAAATGTTCTTTCCCTAAAACTGTGCCCCAAATTGGCCTTTCAGTCCGCGATATTGTTTTCCCCACAGTATAACATTGAACTGTTATTACCTTTCTGCGAAGATCTTGGTCTTAAAATAAAATGCAAAGTATATATTTTCTAAAATTGGTCTGGATCTCCGTCATGTCCATTATTGGTCAATGTTGTACAATAAATGTCTGTGTTAGGCCTAAGGTTGCTCGACCACACTACCATTAATAGAACACTTTGGGTTTCACATTGAGCCCTGTACACTTTTGGGGAACCCCTGGACTCTGCACACAGTTTAACCACCTAGTGGCAATACCATATACAGAGCCAGTTTCCTACGGTGGCCATCCCCTACACTGCCAAATTGGTTTCTATTCCCTGTTCCCGCAAGGTCTGGATTTGGCTTCTCTGTTTCTGCTTTCCTGCTCTCACCAACTCCAGCAGAACTTTCAGCTTTCCTTCAATGACGTTCACAGCTTGCTCGTCTTGTCAATCAGGTCAATATGGAGATACCAAGTTCAGTGCAAAAGAATTGTCACCTGCAGTCAGAGGCCCATTTCTGCTAAGCTCAACATAGGTGCCTCGTCAGCTTTTTTTCCACATCTCTCTCATGACTGAAAAATTCTTCAGAGACTCTTTTTTGCTACCATAGCTGCCCTTGAGTCCAAATGCCTCCACCAAGCTATCTGCTCCCTCTGGGTTACCGAATACTGGTTCCAAAGCCGTAAGAGCTCTATAGTCTGCAAGGCACATCGATTTCAGTATGGAATTGGTACTGTGTAAGTGGCACTAAAGGTAGAGGCCAGTGTGTCGCCATTTGGGAGTCATGCCTTCCCCAGCACTCTCACTCAGGCTCCTGCACTTCTTGGGGCCTAGTTGTTCCTTCTCAGCCCCAGTTCAGCTGAGTGGTGCTTGTGATTTCTGCTCTCTTTTTTATGTTAACTATGTAATATATGACCTAGATCTTCCCCCTTAAATCTGGGATCAAGCACTGGTTGGAATTCTCGTCACTGCCGTTGCTGGACTCGAACTATGCTCAAAGTGGGGGAGGGCCACTGAAGAGCAATGCTGGATGTCCACTGATCCCACCACACGAAAAAGTCTCTCAAAGAGCCCCATTTGTATACAAGCTACTCTAGTCGCTTATCAGTGGGGTACATGCACTCCAAGGCATGCCGACAGCCACAAGATAGGGAACCTGGTCTAGGACACCATACTGTCACAGTAATATTGGCACAGGGTTAGATTCACCCGCACTAAGCAATTTTAAAGCTAATTGAGCATATGGTGCAAACCAAACATCTTACCTGGATCAACCAGCGTTCGATGATATATTTCTTTTAATTTTTTACTCTTCACATTCTTCCCTTGTGTTAGATTACGGTACATCTCATATCCTATGATGATAATACCGCCATCTTCGTGCCACGTCTTCAGGATATCTCCTCTTTCTTGGGGACGCTTAATTGTAGCAAGTTCATTGACCTACAAAATAAAATGTTGACATTAGTTCTACAAAGAAACTAAAATACTCTATCAAATGTGATTTAAAACACGGCTGCCTACATAGAAGATATAATCTAAAATATCAAATGCTTGCAAATATTGTAAACCAAGGGCAGTCGCTCTTGGTTGCATTCCAACTCATCGTTCATCACCTACTGCACCACTCTAGACAGAGGCAATACCTTATGAAAATCAGTACTGACCCTGCTCCGCATAAGAGCAGTCCATCACTAACTGCCAGGAAAGGACCCCTAAAGAAGAGAACACAGGTAACCCCAAACTGGTTTCTGACTTACTAGGCTTCGTCAGTGATGTACAGCATGAATCCTGTGGCAGAAAGAGCTAGATACCATGCCCTTGGTATACCTTTGGCCATACCCTGCACCACTAAAGGCACTTGAAAAGCGATCTGCAATTAATTATGCTATAAGCATAATTAATTATGCTGTAAGCATATCAGCAGTAAAATTCATTATTTAGAGTATCAAATGCCATATACCATCCTACTGAAATTTGGACACGAGTCAGGATGGACTGAACATAGCAAGGACCACTTTTAATACATGTGACTGATTAGCACAACAACACACTGATGGCATTATTAGTAGCTCTCGTGATGAACAAGTTACTTACCTTCGGTAACTATGTATCTGGTAGAGACATAGTCTAGCCGCAGATTCCTTAACTTAGGACACCCCAAGGCGTCAAACTGGATCTGGAAAATTTTGCGCAGCAGCATCTCTGCGCGCCGGGGAGGCGCCACCCTGACACCGTACATGGACGTGGCGTCAGCAGAGCCATATATGCCCGCCGAGGTGCGCCAAGATCAGTTTTCATCATAAGACTTTTCCACATCAGAACGCGAAGCCACCACCAAAAACTGAAAATATGGGAACAGTGTGCAGAAAAAAATAAACAAGATATGGTGAAAAGCATCACCATAGAAAGACAGTGTCAGGCACCGTATATTGTAAACTGAAGGAGGGAAAAGAACAGAGCACCACTCTGGGAAGGACCCCCGCAATTGTTTAATTCCAAAACCTACCCCGGAGGCAGAAGAAGATGCAAAGCATAGGCAGGATTCGAACCCTTGGCCTGTGTGAACCTGTGCCACCAGAGGCACAAGACTTACCCATTGAGCCATAGCTCCTCGGTGAACAATCACAGCAGCCAGCAGAAAGGCTGCAACCATAATATATGACAGTGAAGGACAACCTTTGCAGAACCCAGGAGTAAGGACAAACTACCATAAGGCGTCACCCAAAAGGAGACATCAGATCCCAATAACGGACCTATCGAATGCAGCATTGTCAGAGACTGCAACCGCTAGAGCACAATGGAGGCAAGAGACCTCAAGCGGTGAGGAAGATAGAAGGGAAGGAAGGACGAGGGGGTGGGGGGACTGGGGAGGAATTTAGACTCATCGGACAACCCAGGGTAAGGGTTGTAAAGGGCACATGGCATATGAGCATACCGTCCAATAACAAGGTTTGGAATCTACGGCTACACTATGTCTCTGCCAGATACATTGTTACTGAAGTTAAGTAACTTGTTCAACTGATAGAACCCCACTAAGGTCCGGAGAGAACCTAGCCGTCAATAACATGACCAAAAGAGTGTCGCCAACCAAAGGGTGAAACACAGTGGGGACAGAAATGACAGCGCAGCCAACCTCCAGACCCCTATGCTCTGAAGAGAGTGGGAATCAAGGGGAGGCTAGTGCACCACAGCCCATCCAGAATAACACAAAAATCCCTATATGTAGAGGGGCTGAGAGAAGGAAAACACCAAGTCAGAACGCTGGAGCCTGAGCGAAAAATGCCAAACTTCGAAAGACGACGAGCAAAGGGGCATGAAGGATCCGCAGGATCCAAGTTGGCAACAAGTCAGAGCCAGCCCCAGCAAAACAACTCGAACAGCGTAAAACACTGTTGGACCTACTCCTGTAAAGATACGACGGCAGCAGGACACTGACCCCTGCCTAGCAAGGGCTGATATGGAACAAAAACACACCCAGTAAAGAAACTGGTGTGAAAAGGGAGTACAGCACCTTGCAAGAAGTAGAACTGAACCGATTGGCCCAAAAGACTGGCAAGTGGTATGGTGGAAAGAACCCGTACCGCCCCCGCATGTACCATAGAGGAAGAGTACTGCAGAGACCTTTGCCAGCCAGACGTGTGAGAGCATTGAAAGGATGCCCATACACAACCAGAAGGACGCTCATACGCGTCCAGAGGGTGCCTGTAGTACCATAGCACCAGGAAGCAGGACAGCAGGAACAGCTGAGATGCACACAATAGCAAGAAGGCAACAGGCCACAAACACCAGAGAAGATCTAGTGATGTAAGCGGCTTAAGCAATTAGGAAGATCATGGCGCAGAAACAGACCCAAGAGGATGCCGAAACTCAGCCAAACCGAGGGACTAGGAAACGCTCGAAAGTACCCGCATTTATACAGAAAGTGGAACTAGTCCAGGCTATAAGCAGCGTCCGACTCTGGTCCGGAAGAGAGAACAGTCCCTTCGCAGGACAATTAGAAGAAAAGACGAGCCTAACAAGGGAGTACTCAGGACCAGCTCACGGGTCCTAGACGCCAGGAAGAGCGGAGTTAAAGGAGAACCGGCTCCAAGAGTCCGCCATTGTAAGAATGCCAGCAAACGTAGAAATCCCTGCACGGAGGCAGCGGGGATGTGGAGAAAACTGCTGAAGAAGAAGCCGAAACGCCATAACATACAACAGAGAGGCCCACGGCAACTCCTTACTGGCGAGAACAACCCAGAAGGGGCTGGCGCCAAAATACGGGCCATCTGACAAAAAGCAGGATATCAGGCAATGCGAGGTAGATACTATACAGCATAGACCTAGACCAGGAGTCTAAGCACTACAGACAATAGAGCGATGCGACCCTACGGGACGGGGTAACGAATATGCTACTTACAAGTATGCATCTGTTCTTGGCATGTAGGGCTACTGACATTCATATCTGTGCATAGATCGCCGCCTAGTGTTGGGTCCGGATGATTGCACATTGTTGTCCTGGAAGAGTCTTCGAAGTATCACGGGATAGATGGCTCCTCCCCTGGACTACAGTGTGCATGGGCATCCTCTCCATCTTCAGATTGTTTTTCGCCATTGTGGCAGAGATGGAGTGTAATACAGTGAGTGATGTCCATGCTACATAGTATTTCTGAATGCTACAGCTGCTACAGGCGCCGGGGAGGAGGGTGGGAGATATGAATGTCAGCAGCCCTGCATGCCAAGAACAGATGCATACTGGTAAGTAGCATATTCGGTTCGAGGCATGTGGGCTGCTGAATTCATATCTGTGCATAGATTACATAGCAGTCCCTCCTGTTAGCGGCGGCTGCTCGTGCCAGCTGCAGCAGTCTGAAAAAGAGTTTTGAGAACAGCCTGTCCTACAGCTGCCTGCTGTTTGGAATGCACATCTACTTAGTAGTGTTTCGTAAATGTATGTGTGGTGGACCAAGTGGCTGCCTTACATATCTCTTCTAAAGCGATGGACGCCACGCGGGATGCGGGACAAAGTCTATGGATACTAGTATTCGTAAAGTTAGTGTTATCGGACGAATCCGACTAGATAGACTGAAAACGAAAAAGGATCTGGACACTTAGATAGTGAACCTACGTTGGAGCACCGAAATGTTCAGGTTACCTAGCCCAGGGGCTGCGGCTGCATAGGGTTCAAAAGACGTCGGGAATCCTCGTTGACGTCTATGGAGCCTGAAAGAAGAAGTTGCTGGCAGGCGACCAGTGATGATGTTCGGAGTGATCCAAGCCTGGATCGATGATGGAGACGACCTGAAAGCAGAGGGGACTCAGTTCTTAATCACTAGCCAATGATTAGGTGGGCACCAGGATGGCACCGGATGAAGTCACCTCGACCAGGTGAGTGGGCGACGCTGGACTCTGCTGTCCCTCGGACCAGGAGGCGTTGTCGGCGACCAGGCTGGAGGTGCGAGCTGTCCCACGAAGGTGGCTGCTGTCGGTGATGCTGGACCCAGGATTGGGGCAACAAACCTTGGCAAAGTCAAGCCCACGCGGTGGAGTCAAGATGGTGTCTGGAGTGGACCAGGAGGGTCCGGGGTGCTCCTCTTTTGGAAGGGAGCAAGGGCCAGTCTGGAGCAACCAGACCAGCGATGCAATCGTCGTGGTTCGTCGTCAGGAGGGCTACAAGCCAGCAGGCAAGTGGCCGGACAATGCGGTGAGCAGCAAAGAGCAGAAAGGCCCCACGCAGATCTCGTGGATGCTGGGGGGGCTGGACTTCGGTGCTGGAGCTGCTCAGGGTTAGGGCTTCGCAAACCCCAAAGCACTCACTCGAGGATCCCTCGTGGTCGTGCTGGTTAAGCGTCGTGCAGTTTTGAAGATGACCGGTCCCTTCAGGTCTCGTCACACCCACGAATCTCAGCTGGGCTGATGATGCAGGTAGAGGTCAGAGATGCCAGGGAATCCGGGTCTCGTCGAGCTGGGCAGTCTTGATCCGGAGCATGGACTTACAGCAAACCGCGATGCTTAGATGGTGCCTGCGGGTGCAGGGTGGCTACTCCTTAGCCACAAGGGAGAGTCTTCAGAAAAAGTCAAGAGTGCTTCGTGGAAAGTAGTCAAGATTCAGAATTATCCAATTTGGGAAGGGGGCCCGCTCCTACCTTTATACTAAAGAAAGGGGCTGGCACACGACTAGGACCTGCCCATGGGTGGGACCAGGAAGGGGGTGGTTACACCCCTCTCCCTTGTCCAGACTTTCCCCAGCTCAGGGGCTGGTGTGCCCCTGGAACTGGTTCAAGCTGGCATATGCACAGTGAGCACCGGGGTGCCACTTGCAGTCACCTTCCTCTCAGCCCTGCCTACCTGGGATACACAAAACCCTGTCTGGGATGGTGCTAGCACCGCCCCTGACAGGAAACCCTTTGTCCAAGCTCGCCTCGCTGGAAGGACTCCCAGCAGCAGGAGGTCAGACTTGTGTCTGGTGGCAGCATCCATTTTGTGGCGCTGAGGCTGTGTTAAGCTTTAACCAGGGTTCTCAGTTACATACATGTCGTGTCCCTCTAGAAGGGTGGAATGCTATCCCCGTCGCCAGAATTGGCGAGGGGTTAGTATTCCAATTCGTATGACACCTTACTCGACATGTTTTGATAAAGCGATACCAAAGTTGGCAAATAACCGCGAGGATTATAATGCACTTAAGAGTATATGGTACGCATTATCATGGAACAGCTATTAGGACTTGGTTCCGCAAGCTGCAGACGGGCTCAGCTCATGCCAGAGCACCATCTCACATAATTCCAAGCACTCTGCCTTCAGGATTGATAAGGCCTGCCATAGGAGTGACTGATAGGAATATATGTGTCCATTTTAGGGTTAGATATAGGAATACTATATCTAAAGCAAAGGGTGATTACACCACCTTGCCCCAGCTGTCGTGCAGCCAGTTGTGTCAGATTTGGATGGCCAGCCAAGGGTGGCATAATACATGCTGCAGCCCTGGTAGGCCCTGGGTACACCTATGCCCTGGATACAGGGACTGATAAGGTGACTCAGTATCCAATTAGACATGTACCTAATCCATTTTACAGAGAGCAGTGGGCCTGAATAGCAGGGTCCCAGGTCAACTAAGTCGAAAAACCAGCAACACTCCAGGCAAAAAGTTGGGGGTAACCATAGTCGGATATCCACCTTCCTACAAGGTGTGCATATGAAAATGCTCTGACAGAATGTAACTGTTTAGAGGTCTGAGGTCCAGTATAGGTCTGAGAGACCCGTCCTTTTTGGGTATCAAAAAATACAGAGAGTACACCCCTGACCCTTGGTCTTCTACAGGCACGAGATCTATGGCCCCTTTTTGCAGCATGCTGACGACCTCCTACTGCAATAAGTGTAAGTGCTCTGCGGACATAGGACGGTGTCTTGGTGGGATGTTGGGTGGAGTGGACGTTAATTCCAGACAATACCCGTACTGTACAATGTCTCTCACCCACCTGTCTGTGGTGATGGACTTCGACTGGCAGGAACTGCTGTAGTCTCCCCCCGACAGGTGTTATATGGTCGGGGGGCAGTGACAGGGCGTCACTGTTTGGTATTGGCAGAGGATCTGGAACTGTTGTTTCCTCTGCCCTTGATGTTGTTTCCACAATATCCACCCCGGTTGTTCTTATTGTAGGTGGATTGTGTACCTCCCTTATTGTATTGTGTCTGTTGTGTTGACTGGCCTCTTGAGGGGCCCCTAGTATTGGAGCGACGAAAGGAGCCACCCCGAAACTGCTGTGACTGCAGAGCCCCCATAGACTTTGCAGTCTCTGTGTTTTTCAAGGGTGGTGTCAACCTCAGGTCCGAATAAGAAGTCTGGGTTAACTGGCTGATTGAGGATAGAAGTTTGTATTTAAGGTTTGAATCTTGAAATTCTCAACCAGGCGTGTCTCCTTAACATAACGCTAGTGTTGATGGCCCTGGCTGCAGTGTCAGCTGCGTCTAGAGCGCATTTGATGGAAGCATTGGTTATTAGTTTCCCCTCCTGGAGGAGTAGTTCTGCCCCCTCCTTGTACTGATCAGGTAGGTGTTGCAACAGTGTCTTAAGGGTATCATAATGTGACCTGTCATATCTGGCCAAGAGTGCCTGAGTGTTGGCAATGCGCCAGATGTTAGCTGCCTGCGCAGCTACTCTTTTTCCTGAAGTTTCCATAACTTTTGACTCTTTGTCCGGAGGAGGAGCATCACCTGTAGTCTGGGAGTTTGCTCTCTTACGTGCGTTAGAAACGACCAATGAGTGCAATGGCAACTGTCCCCTTATATAAGGAGGGTCCACAGGGGCCGGCCTATATTTCTTCTCAATCCTTGGGTTTAACACCCTGGCTCTAGTGGTGTCTTTAAAAATGTCACCAGCATGCTTGAGGACCCCTTTGAGCATGGGTAGGGTTTTTACTGCCCTTTCTGAAGTGGAAAAAGTTTCTACCAGAAAGTCTACATCCTCAGAGTCAGCATGTAGCTCGACGTCATGATTACTGGCTGCCCTTTCAATAAGGGAGTTAAAGGCAGTTGTGTCCTCAGTAGGAGACGTTTTCACACTGTACATGTGAGTGTCCGGGCCAGTCTGCGGATCCCTTGAGTCAGCAGGGTCCATCCATTGTTGATCTTGATCATCAGGATCAGTGTCCACATGATAGAGGTCATCCTCATGTTAATCATCCCCTGCCTCCACATCTGAGTATATTGGGGAAACATTTTGAGGTTCTTGTCCATAGTGATGGAGGGGTTTGACAAGAGCTGGAAAAGTTGTAGAAACCCTCTTCTTCTTCTTCATGGGAATCTTATATGATTCCATGGGAGTTTCTGGCATTAATTTCCTTTTGTATATGGACAGTCTACCAGTGTCTGAGTCGATGAATTGTCTCGGCTCCTGGTCTTCAGGCTCTTCTGCAGCCCCCATTTCCGTCGACACATGTTTAGTGGCGCCGATATTGTTTCGGCTCGAACATCTTCGGACGCACCGAGGGTGGTAACCCGAATTTGATAGGTGTCGACGCAGTCTGAACTTGTCCGACCGGCTTCAGCGTCGGGGCCTTCTTCGGTCCGACCGATGTAGCCTTTTCCTTGATGCGTTGGAGCGACTCCGACACTTCTTTGGCTATGAACGGACTGGGGCGCGTCGACTCAACAGGGTCCTTGGAGCCAGTCTTCGACTTGTCCGTAGGCCTCAACCGAGGATCGATCCAGTCTTTCGGTTCGAGCCTTTTGTGCGAATCGACTCCCTTCGGCGTCGACCTTGGTGGTTCGACGGCTTTGACCTTGGTCTTCGGTGCCCCAATCATCGGCTCGATGACCTTCTTGAGCTTTCCGGCATCGACGGCAATTTTCTTTTTCTTCGGCTCCGAGGGGTTTGAGACCTTGGAGCCGACCAGAGTCACTTGCACTTTCGGTTTCGGCAAAGATGCTGTCGGTTTCGATTTTTTTTTTAATCGACCGAGGGCGGTTTCCAAACCGAAGGCTCTTTAGTAATGTTCGAAGCCGGGCCTTTATGCGGGGCTGTAGAACGAGATTGTAGATCTTGGGCGAGGCCTAGTGGCGATCCCTCGACCCGAGCCTTATTGAGTGCATCATCTTCGGCCCCCGTATAGCCGGTTTGGCCTAGCTCTTCGCCCGAGCTATCTTCTACGGCTTCTTTCAAAAAGGAGGGAAGAGGATTCAAGGTCCATTCAGTTCCCCTAGTTAGATACTGAATTAATCAAAAGGGAATGAACACTGGTGTCTACTAAACCTTCGCTTAGTCTTTGAAAACCCTCATAGACAGCCTGATTTAGTCGATGCGGTTTATCTTTTATCCGCCCTGTCAGGCGTCATGGCATATTCATAGGGTAGTCAAATAACGTGCGGTATGCCTGCCTCACCCGAGGCTACCTCTGGTCCAGGTAGAAGTGTCCAGAAATAATAGGAAAGGGAAAAATATAAAAACAGTTTGTCACCAAAAAAGAATTTGTAATGAAAAGGTTGGCACTGTTGTTAAAAAATTTGATATATATGTAATCGGGCAACTAGATTACCATATACCTATATATACATGGATGCGTCAACATGTTTCAGCTCTATGAGCCCAGCCGGGTCTGTAGAGCTTTCGTCAGGACAAAAAGACAAAAATACATACACAGAAGGTACTTACACAACTTGTGTAGGTTCCTATAGCTATTATGGAATTTCTTATACAGTCACCTATAATGTGGGAACACAAACCAATACACTATATTATGGTATGTTAAATGCGGTGAGTAGGCATAATACTTTTCTTAAAGCACACAAACTAGAATTACTAGTAAAAGGTATGCACCTAGTTGTAGATACATTAATAGTGAGAAGGAAGGAGGGCAGGGGAAAACAGGTTTCAAGTCTCTAAACACAGAGAGGAGGCTACTTGTGCAATTCGTGCTTATTGGTGAGGTAGGAGTGCAGGGTCCCTGTAGTGACACACTTCTGTAGTTACACTACAAATCACTGCGTTGGTGTTATTAATGTCGAGCATCTGTTCTACAAAAGCGGGATGTTATTATGCATTTACGCGCTTGATACTGGGGGATGCCTGTTAATATCGTACTTGCACGCATGTGGCAAAACGTCAAATACATCAGGCTATTCCTAATTACATCGAAAGCAAGATGTCCCAAAGCGGGGAATATCTCCTGGCTGTGATTACACGCTTTACAGCGGGATGTGGTTCACTCTGGTTATTAAGGTCTCTCAGAGATGGTTGCACGCACGGATAAAAAAGCGGCAAACATTCTGCGATTAGAGCATAGTCTTTAAAGTATGTAGCACGCGGGGAATTTCTCTTTGCTGCAAATACGCGCTACGCTGGTTACGCCCATGTATTCAGGCGCCCAGCAGTGTATTGTAAATCACAATGAGAGCAAGGTCTTTTAAAGAAAGTTGCGATTTTTGTTTAAAAAACGGTGTCAGTGTCACAGTCACAGGTTCGTGCTCAAAAACTGTTGTCAATTACTACGCTGCTCTGTGGGTGCCAATTCCAATAAAGTGCATATTTACACACGCGGCAAAATTTCAGAAAAAATACCTTAATAGGCGTTCTTAGAGGCTTCTACAGGAGTGAAGAGTCGCTAGGAGTGGTCTTTGCTAGAAAAATTTACCAACTCGGTTAGAATATAATAGGTAAGACTTCTTACCCGAGTAAAGTCGTCTTCAAACATAATTCTTACCCACGAGGACCAGCTTTCAGTCCCTGTGCTGACTCTGCCCCTGGTTACAGGCGGGGCTCTGCCTACCAGTCTTTAGGCAGGAGTCTAGACACAAAAAAAGGACTAAAATACAAACAAGTTAGTCCCTCCAAGATGGTTCCCTCCACCAGTTCAAAAAACGAAATGCTTTATTTATATTTTTTAAACATAAAGGCTCAAAGACCTGGTGTTTACTTGAAAGGGGTGCAATATTAACCAACTTAAACATAATTCTTACCCACGAGGACCAGCTTTCAGTCCCTGTGCTGACTCTGCCCCTGGCTCAAGGACCTGGTGTTTACTTGAAAGGGGTGCAATATTAAGCAACTCAAAAGCGGGCATGGACACAGTCCTGCTACTATGGTTAGCTTAAGTTCCTGACAAACAGAGTTCGTCGGTGGATTTAAGAGTATCAATATATATTTACATTATGGTAGTCGTACTCCACTTAGACATTGGGGAAAAGAGTGACAGACATCCGTGGGATGATGCCAATTTTATATCACAGTTACCAAACTGGATGAGTTGTTCCTGCCATCATCAGAATGGTTTGCAAGTCTGATATTCAGGTGCATGTTTTAGATGTTTTTAATAGAGATGTTTTCAATAAAACTGACTCCAGGGAATATTATCATTCATCCCTGATATATGGGTGCCAAGACGGTCCACCCACCTTTGTTCTTTTACAAAAAGAACTTGCTCTGCGTTGTTGTTCTTGTCTTGTAGCATTTCTAGTACTGTCCAGCTCGACTCATCACAGGTATGTCCTGCTTCCACGAAGTGTGTGCAGAGCTTCGTGGTGTTTTTCTTCATTCTGACATTGCTCCTGTGTTCTCCAATTCGTAACTTGATTTTTCTGCAGGTCATACCTATATATTGACGTCTGCAGGGGCAGGTGACCATGTAGATTAGATGTGTCGAGTAGCAATAAGTATGTTGCTTTTGGGTCCATTTTAGAGTATCTTCTACGGCCCCAAGGGCCTCCACGTCGTCTCCTACCCCATCGACGTTTTCCTCTTCGTCCTGCACCTCCTCGTCTTCGGCGTCATACTCGGAGTCATGGCCCGAAACCGGATCGGAGCAGTGTTTCTGATCCTCCAGATCAACGACCTCTTCGTCCTCGGTTCCAAAGATGTTCACGGGAACAGGCGCGGACTTCTTTGACTCCAATCGAGCCGCGCATCGAATCTTGAGAGTTTTCTTCGACCTGAACCGGGCACAGGCCATACAGTTGGCTTCGTTGTGGTCTGGGGACGGGCACTTGTTGCACACCGGGTGGACATCGATGTGCGGGTATTTTGCATTGCAAAGGGGACACCTTTTGAATGGACTTCTTTCCATTTGAGATCGAAGATCGGGTCGAGTGTGGAAAGAAAAACCTGTTGAGTCCGCGATGTCCTTCAGAAGAAAGGCACCGATACCGAACGAAACTATACCGACGCTATCGAAAGCCTTTTGGCTTTGTAGAAAGTTTTCCTAACTTGAGCTAAGATAGTAACATCCGAACCCAATGGCGGAAAAAACAATCTGAAGATGGAGAGGATGCCTATGCGCACTGTAGTCCAGAGGAGGAGCCACCTATCTCGTGATACTTCGAAGACTCTTCCAGGACAACAATGTGCAATCATCCGGACCCAACTTTAGGCGGCGATCTATGCACAGATATGAATTCAGCAGCCCACATGCCTCGAACAGGGGTATACGAGTCCCAGAGGGATACTCACAATGAAAACTCAACAGGAGCGTACGAAGGCAAATGCAGACACCTGCCACCAGCCAATACCCCACACAGGGCAAGGGTCAACCCCTGGCAAGAGGGGATCCTCTTGGCAAAACAGACAGTCAGAGGACTGAAAACAAAAAGAATCCAGCCATACAGCTATACAATACAGAGACACCAACCTGCCTCTGATAAAAACTGGGCTGTAAAGGAAGACCCGCAACCAGGAAGAAAAGTCAGTCAGTGGTAAGGGAGAATTACGACAGCCCTGACGGAAACATGGAGATTGCAGAGGCAGCGTGCGACCCAAAACTGTCTATTCCGTTACATGGCATGTCCTGGAGGCTCTCCCGAATATTATCAGGGAAGCGACTGTCACGCATCCAGGCATGGTGGCTGTGAGAAGGTGGCCTGATATGCAGTGCTCACTATTCTAGTGAACACTATGTATCAGTCCAGCAACCCTTATTGATGATTGGTTGTAAGTCAACCTTATAGACCAGCTATCCTAGTAGCGTGGATACGAGCAGTCTAAGGCTAAAGACTCGAGAGGGCGTGTTAAGCCAGCTGTTTACCACACATATACCCCTTGAACACCAAGTGAAAGGACACCACACAAGTGTTATGAAAATAAACAGTTATTTATTAAGTATCACAACAGCCCTGTACTCTTTATGAGGACAGGGTATTAAGCACAAACCAAAACTCTTACAAAAATACTTAAGTTAGCACAGTATATACAAATGCCCGAGGGGCACGGAAAACCATATACTTGAAAAGTGGAATGCGAAATTACTAGCAGGTAAGTACAGTACTAATAGGCTTTGGAATCGCTAGATCTTGACTATAGCATCGTTAGATTACTTCTAGGAGACCCAGGGGACTCGGGTGCAGTGTGTGCACTCTCACGCGAGATGCGGGACAAAGTCTATGGTAGCTAGGAATTGCAAAGTTAGTGTTCTTGGGCGAACCCGACCTGGTAGGAGGAAAACGAAAGTAGATTCTGACCCTTGGATAGTGAGGCTATGCTGGGGCACCGAAATGCCGAAGTTACCTAGCCCAGGGGCTGCAGCTGCATAGGACTCAAAAGACGTCGGGAATCCTCGTTGACGGACCAGGAGCCTGGAAGAAAGAAGTTGCTGGCAGGCGACCAGTGAAGAAAGTTCGGTGGATCCAAGCCTGGATCGATGGAAGATGACACCTGAAAGCAGAGGGGACCAAGTTCGAGACTACTAGCCAGTAGTCAGTGGGCACCAGGAGGGTACCGGATGGTAGCCACCTCGACAAGGTGAGTGGGTGACGCTGTGCTCGGAGATCTCACGGACCAGGAGGCGTTGTCGGCGACCAGGATGGAGGATCGAGCTGTCCCACGAAGATAGAAGCTGTCGGCGTCGCTGGACCCAGGATTGGGCAACAAAGCCTTGGCAAATTCAAGCCCACGCGGTGGACCTAAAATGGCGTCTGGAGTGGACCAGGAGGGTCCGGGGTGCCTCTCTTGAAGAAGGAAGCAAGGGCCAGTCTGGAGCAACCAGACCAGCAGCAGTGATGTCGTCGGGCGTCGTTCAGAAGGCCACAAGCCAGCCGGCTAGTAGCCAAACAACGCGGTGCACAGCAAACAGCAGAAGGGCCCCACGCAGATCGTGGAGATGCAGGGAGGCTGACCTTGGGTGCTGGAGCTGCGCAGGGTTGGGGCTTCTCGGACCCCAAAGCACTCACCCGTGGAGGACACGGTGGGCTTGTTGTAAAGATGTCGTGCAGTCTTGGCGATAGTCGGTCCCTCGAGGTCTCGTCGCACTCACGGTTCTCAGCTTTGCTGTAGAGGTGAGTAGAGGTCAGAGGTGCCAGGGAAGCCGGGTCTCGTCGAGCTGGGTCGTCGGATTCGTGAAGAAGGACTTGCAGCAGACCGCAGTGTTCTTAGGATGGTGCCCGCTTGATGCAGGGTGACTACTCCTTAGCCACAAGGGAGAATCTTGAAGAAGAAATCTTGAAGTCCTTTCGAAGAAAGTCGTGTCTTGATTCCAAAGATGATCTAATTTGAACAGGGGGCCCGCTCCCATCTTTATACTAAAAAAGGGGGCTGACCCGGTGACTAGGTCCTGCCTATGGGTGGGACTAGGAGGGGGGTGGTTACACCCCTCTGCCATGCCGGACTTTCCCCAGGCCAGGGGCTGGTGTGCCCCTGGAACTGGTTCTGACCGGCCTATGCGTAGTGAGCACCGGGGTGACACTCAGCAGTCACCTTCCTGAAAATCCCTGCCTACCCAGGATACACAAAACCATGTCTGGGACGGTGCTAGCACCGCCCCAGACAGGAAACCCTTTGTCCAGGCCTCCCTCGCTGGAAGGACTCCCAGCAGCAGGAGGTCAGACTCGTGTCTGTGGTGGCAGCATCCATTTTGTGGAGCTGAGGCTTCAGTTAACTTTAACCGGGGTTCACAGTTACATACATGTCGTGTCCCTCTAGAAGGGTGGAATGCTAACCCCGTCGCCAGAATTGGCGAGGGGTTAGTATTCCAATTCGTATGACACCTTACTCGACATGTTTTGATAAAGCAATACCAAAGATAGCATTTAACCGCGAGGATTATAATGCACTTAAGAGTATATGGTATGCGATATCATGGAACAGCTATTAGGACTTGGTTCCGCAAGCTGCAGACAGGCTCAGCTCATGCCAGAGCACCATCTCACACGATTCCAAGCACTCTGCCTTCAGGATTGTCAAGGCCTGCCATAGGAGTGACTGATAGGAATCTGTGTGTCCATTTTAGGGTTAGGTATAGGTATACTACACCTACAGCAAAGGGTGATTACACGACTTTGCCCCAGCTGTCATGCAGCCAGTTGTGTCAAATTTAGGAGGCCAGCCAGGGGTGGCATAATACATGCTGCAGCCCCTGGCAGCCCTGGGTACACCCATGCTCTGAGTTACAGGGTCTGATAGGGTGGCCCAGTACCAATTGGAAATGCACCTAGGGTACATGGAATCCATTTTAAAGAGAGAGCAGTAGGCCTGGGGTCCTGATTGGCAGGATCCCAGGTCGACTATGTCAAAAACCAGCTAAAACACAGGGCAAAAAGTTGGGGGCAACCATAGTCAGGATGTACCTTCCTACACAACCCCCCCCCCCCCCCCCCCCCAAACGAAAGGAGATAAGGCTATCCTTGTCCAGGTAAGCCTCTATTACCTAAGTGGCCATATAAGGAAGGACCAGCTCTGGCTTGGTTTCCCCCTGTGTCATGGTCCACTAGGCAACCCCTCACCCTAAGGGTATCTGAGGGTCTCCACCATAGGGAATCTCTGTCTCTGGTGTGTCTTGGGAAAGTAAAAGGCTGATGCTGGGATGGAGTACTGAAGTGAGGCTCCTCTACCTTTGGGCTCAACTTCCTCCAATTACCATCCATCATGTGTGCCTTTCTTTCTTTAGCTGAGATAAACTGAGCTCTCAGGGTCAGCCTCTGGCTACCTAAAGCTGGAGGCTGAGTCCCTCTGTTTGGCTTACTGGAGGGACAGGTCAGGTCTGGGGTTTTTAGGCCCCATGTTTGGCTGTGCCCAACAGTGTCCAGCTGTGGGAGGTCCCTAACTACTTTTAAGGGGGATCCCTCAGGAGTCTGTTTTATTTTCACTTGGCTAGGTTTACCAGCTTCAGTGATCCTAATCTGCTGATTAAGGGGTTCCTTTGGACAGGGGGCCCTTTGGGGTCCACCACTGGCCTCCCTGACCTCTTCAGCCCTGGGCTGACTGAGGCAGGGTAGAGAGGTGCAGGTTACCTGCTCCAGACTGGGTCCCACCTGGGAAGGGTCCACTGCCATCAGGGGTTCTGCCAGGCTAGACCTGACTACCTCTGGGGCAGTTCCTTCAACAGGGGTAGAGTCAGTTCCCTGAGGAGGCTGGCTCTCACCTAGTGTCTGGGAAGGGGAAGACTCTTCTTCCTCCTCAATGCTCACTGTTTGAGTGGAGTGATCCATTGTTTCAGGCTTCACAACCTCACTATCTGTTTGAGTAGAGGCTGAGACCATTTCAACCTTGCCAACCTTTTCAGGAGGGCACTCAGTCTGTGTTTGGGCTGTGACTGTCACAGCCCTCCTATCCTGTTCTGGAAAGTCTGTCTGAGCCTGGGCAGTGGCTACCACTGCCCTTCCAACCTTTTCAGGGAGGAATGGTGCTTGGACTGGGGCTGTAGCTATTACTGCCCCACTAACCTGTCTGGATAGGCCTATCATTCTGGAGTGAGTTTCTTGTTCCACCTCAGCCCATGCTGAGAGTTCCAGGTCATTCCCCAGTAAGCAATCTAAAGGTAGGTTATCTGTCACTGCCACCCTCATGGGCCCTGTGACATTACCCCAGCTGAGCTTGACTACTGCCATGGGATGCCTTCTCTTCACTCCATGAATGTCTGTCACCTGATAAGTAAAACCAGGGGTCAGTTGAGCAGAGGGGACCAGATGGTCAATCACCATGGTGATGCTGGCCCCTGTGTCTCTGAATGCCTCAACTTTCTGACCATTCACTAAGACCTCTTGTCTATACTTTCCCAAAAGGTGGGGTCCAGTAGTGAAGTTGGCAAACCCCATGCCAGTCTCACAGACAAGAGTGTGGTCAGGGAACCTGGCTAGGCCATAGTCCTCCTGATTGCCCAAAGTAATGCCCACCACATTCTTGGGGGCACTCCCACCACCTGGGGGATTACCACTAGTGGTAACAGGAGGTTTAGGAGTATTACCTGGGGGTACATTTCCCTTATTACCATTTTTAGGGCAACTGGCATCACTTTTGTAATGACCCACCTGTTTACAGGTATGGCAATAAGGTTTCTTCTGTTCTGAAGGAGTGTTCTGGGACCCACCACCCTTGTTGGAGTTTTGGGGCCCTTGGGAAGTCTTCTCTGTGGATTTATCCCCACCCTTCTCTTGAGGCTTGGTTGATTCCTTTTTCTGGTCACCACCCTGGTTTTTAGGCCTAACCCTGGTTCTGACCCATTTGTCTGCCCTCTTACCCAATTCCTGTGGAGAGGTCAGATCAGAGTCTACCAGGTGCTGGTGTAATAACTGGTTCTGACAATTATTTAAGATTTGCTCCCTCATAATTAGATTGTACAATCCTTTAAAATCAGTAACCTTACTACCCAGTAGCCAGCCTTCGAAAGCCTTAGTGGCACAATCAACAAAGTCAGTCCAATCTTGAGACTGAGTTTTCTGGGTGTCTCTGAACAGCATCCTGTATTGTTCAGTGGTTAAACCAAACCCATCAACCAGTGTATTCTTCAAGATTTGGTAATTGTTAGCATCCTCAACTCTAGTAGCGAGGAGCTTATCTCTACCTTTACTATCAAAGGAGAGCCACAAGATAGCTGCCCACTGACTTTGGGGAACACCTTGCACAGTGCAGGCCCTCTCCAAAGCAGTAATCCATTTGTGGATGTCATCCCCTTCTTTAAAGGGGGGCACTATCTTATTCAGGTGCTTTGTATCAAAACTCCTTTCCCTATTGCTAGGTTTATTGCTGCCACCAGTGGGCTGTAGCCCACATAGTTCTTGCTCTCTAGCAAGGGCAAGTCTCTCTTTGGCCAGGGCAAGTTCTTCCCTTTCAATCCTCAGTTTGACTGCCCTTTCCTCAGCTTCATACACTCTCCTCTTAGGGGAAGCCATCCCTCTGTGAGAAGAGTTGAGAGAGCCATTGGTTCGAAGGGATCTGTTAGAGCCTCTTGATAGAGACCTAACTCGTCCATTCCCAATGTTAAGCTGACCTGAGAGTGGCCCCAGGGGTCCCCCAGTACCAATCTCATGTCTGCTTAAGTTGGACCTGGTTAGTCTTCTGACTTCTACCTGTCCCTTGTCTGCCTCATCCCCTGACAACTGATCCTCATCCTCAGCATCATCTGCCTCCTGGAGGGGATGGTCAGTGCTATCAAAGGGTCCCTGTAAGGAGGGCAAACTCCCATCTGGATTAGAAGAGCTAAGAAGTTTCTCAGCTTTCCTGGCATCATAAGTCTCTAAGAGACCAATCAGAAAGGAGATTGTGGGGTTAGACCCCTGTTTTAGCTTCCTGAGGGTACACACTTGTCTCATCTCATGGAAGCTAAGAGCAGCATATTTAGAAGTGACCTGTGGAGGGTCCACTGACACAAGGGGATACTCAGAGTTTCCTCCTTTGTCTGACATGCTGATTCTAGTGTGGTGTAAGTGATGCACCTACCTACACTATGTGTTACCTACTGATCCCTTGCTAAGAGTTGCAGCCAAGGTGTGCTAGGCCTTGAGGAGCTGCAACAGCTGGTTCAGTAGAACTCAGAGTATTCTAAGCTTTAGTTATATGTACTAACAGTACTTATGTGATCTTTCAACAAGATATTCTTAGGATACGTGTGGTAAAACAACAGCAAGCTCAAATCCCAACCGCTGCTCACCAATGTGAGAAGGTGGCCTGATATGCAGTGCTCACTATTCTAGTGAACACTATGTATCAGTCCAGCAACCCTTATTGATGATTGGTTGTAAGTCAACCTTATAGACCAGCTATCCTAGTAGCGTGGATACGAGCAGTCTAAGGCTAAAGACTCGAGAGGGCGTGTTAAGCCAGCTGTTTACCACACATATACCCCTTGAACACCAAGTGAAAGGACACCACACAAGTGTTATGAAAATAAACAGTTATTTATTAAGTATCACAACAGCCCTGTACTCCTTATGAGGACAGGGTATTAAGCACAAACCAAAACTCTTACAAAAATACTTAAGTTAGCACAGTATATACAAATGCCCGAGGGGCACGGAAAACCATATACTTGAAAAGTGGAATGCGAAATTACTAGCAGGTAAGTACAGTACTAACAGGCTTTGGAATCGCTAGATCTTGACTATAGAATCGTTAGATTACTTCTAGGAGACCCAGGGGACTCTGGTGCAGTGTGTGCACTCTCACGCGAGATGCGGGACAAAGTCTATGGTAGCTAGGAATTGCAAAGTTAGTGTTCTCGGGCGAACCCGACCTGGTAGGAGGAAAACGAAAGTAGATTCTGACCCTTGGATAGTGAGGCTATGCTGGGGCACCGAAATGCCGAAGTTACCTAGCCCAGGGGCTGCAGCTGCATAGGACTCAAAAGACGTCGGGAATCCTCGTTGACGGACCAGGAGCCTGGAAGAAAGAAGTTGCTGGCAGGCGACCAGTGAAGAAAGTTCGGTGGATCCAAGCCTGGATCGATGGAAGATGACACCTGAAAGCAGAGGGGACCAAGTTCGAGACTACTAGCCAGTAGTCAGTGGGCACCAGGAGGGTACCGGATGGTAGCCACCTCGACAAGGTGAGTGGGTGACGCTGTGCTCGGAGATCTCACGGACCAGGAGGCGTTGTCGGCGACCAGGATGGAGGATCGAGCTGTCCCACGAAGATAGAAGCTGTCGGCGTCGCTGGACCCAGGATTGGGCAACAAAGCCTTGGCAAATTCAAGCCCTCGTGGTGGACCTAAAATGGCGTCTGGAGTGGACCAGGAGGGTCCGGGGTGCCTCTCTTGAAGAAGGAAGCAAGGGCCAGTCTGGAGCAACCAGACCAGCAGCAGTGATGTCGTCGGGCGTCGCTCAGAAGGCCACAAGCCAGCCGGCTAGTAGCCAAACAACGCGGTGCACAGCAAACAGCAGAAGGGCCCCACGCAGATCGTGGAGATGCAGGGAGGCTGACCTTGGGTGCTGGAGCTGCGCAGGGTTGGGGCTTCTCGGACCCCAAAGCACTCACCCGTGGAGGACACGGTGGGCTTGTTGTAAAGATGTCGTGCAGTCTTGGCGATCGTCGGTCCCTCGAGGTCTCGTCGCACTCCCGGTTCTCAGCTTTGCTGTAGAGGTGAGTAGAGGTCAGAGGTGCCAGGGAAGCCGGGTCTCGTCGAGCTGGGTCGTCGGATTCGTGAAGAAGGACTTGCAGCAGACCGCAGTGTTCTTAGGATGGTGCCCGCTTGATGCAGGGTGACTACTCCTTAGCCACAAGGGAGAATCTTGAAGAAGAAATCTTGAAGTCCTTTCGAAGAAAGTCGTGTCTTGATACCAAAGATGATCTAATTTGAACAGGGAGCCCGCTCCCATCTTTATACTAAAAAAGGGGGCTGACCCGGTGACTAAGTCCTGCCTATGGGTGGGACTAGGAGGGGGGTGGTTACACTTCTCTGCCATGCCGGACTTTCCCCAGGCCAGGGGCTGGTGTGCCCCTGGAACTGGTTCTGACCGGCCTATGCGTAGTGAGCACGGGGTGCCACTCAGCAGTCACCTTCCTGAAAAGCCCTGCCTACCCAGGATACACAAAACCATGTCTGGGACGGTGCTAGCACCGCCCCGGACAGGAAACCCTTTGTCCAGGCCTCCCTCGCTGGAAGGACTCCCAGCAGCAGGAGGTCAGACTCGTGTCTGTGGTGGCAGCATCCATTTTGTGGAGCTGAGGCTTCAGTTAACTTTAACCGGGGTTCACAGTTACATACATGTCGTGTCCCTCTAGAAGGGTGGAATGCTAACCCCGTCGCCAGAATTGGCGAGGGGTTAGTATTCCAATTCGTATGACACCTTACTCGACATGTTTTGATAAAGCAATACCAAAGATAGCATTTAACCGCGAGGATTATAATGCACTTAAGAGTATATGGTATGCGATATCATGGAACAGCTATTAGGACTTGGTTCCGCAAGCTGCAGACAGGCGCAGCTCATGCCAGAGCACCATCTCACACGATTCCAAGCACTCTGCCTTCAGGATTGTCAAGGCCTGCCATAGGAGTGACTGATAGGAATCTGTGTGTCCATTTTAGGGTTAGGTATAGGTATACTACACCTACAGCAAAGGGTGATTACACGACTTTGCCCCAGCTGTCATGCAGCCAGTTGTGTCAAATTTAGGAGGCCAGCCAGGGGTGGCATAATACATGCTGCAGCCCCTGGCAGCCCTGGGTACACCCATGCTCTGAGTTACAGGGTCTGATAGGGTGGCCCAGTACCAATTGGAAATGCACCTAGGGTACATGGAATCCATTTTAAAGAGAGCAGTAGGCCTGGGGTCCTGATTAGCAGGATCCCAGGTCGACTATGTCAAAAACCAGCTAAAACACAGGGCAAAAAGTTGGGGGCAACCATAGTCAGGATGTACCTTCCTACAGTGGCGCAAAGCCACCGACCGTGCAAGAGCACGGCCCAGAGTTTGTGGTATCCAGGGAGGAGCATATTGAAACATGTGTCATCACCTTGCCGTGAAGGACAAGACGGAGAAACTCCGGGCGCAATTCCTTTGGAAGGGAAGGAAGAAGGTTAGCCACGGAGTCCCAGAGTGCAGAGGATTCACATGCAAACACGCATGTAGTGTTTAAAGCGCGGATGGCGGCGCTAGAAGAAGCAAAAAGCTGTCTTCCACATGCATCCAGCCACCGAGATTCACGGGTGGGAGAAAACAAAGGCAAAGTGGAGGAGTCTTGCAACCCAAAAGCCACCTGAATTACCAGGCCCTGAGCAGTAGGGTGGAGAGACAGGCAAAGTGGATCCCCCGGGGCAGGACGGTGCCTACCAGCAATGGCCCGATCCACCGGGGCTCCGGAATAGGGCCGTGCCCATGAGCCACGCAGGGATTCTAATAAAGCACCCCCAAGGAGTAGCAGGGGCTCCAGGGTAATGGGCTTGAGATGAAGCAGATCCATTAAGGGATCGGGAATGAGGTGTACCACAGGAGGCTGAAAGCAGAGGATAGCAGCTGCCCTGTTGATAGTCCACGCATAGGTGGCCCCTAGCTCAGTAGTCACCCTAGGAGGGGGACATGAGGCCGTCTGTAGGAGAAGGTTGGAGACTAATCCTGCAAGTTGCCATAAAGATCGGGGCTGGGGAACGACCCAAAGGTTATGCCACACTAGGGACCTGCACCAGTGGCCCCTGACCAGGGGAAGCAGCAGCTTCCTTAAGGGCTGCAGTAGATACCGGTGTCGCCTGGCACCGATGAGGAATCCGAAGCGAGGAATTTGGAGGGAGGTCAACCTCAGGCCTGTACGCCGGTGTCGAACGTATGGACACGGGCGGCGATGGATGCGTCGACAGCGGTGTCGGTGGGCACCGTGTCGGAGTCGACGGCTTCCACTGGGGACGTTACCTCTATGTTGACCTGCGTCGGATCATGCATTGCCCTAGATGCAGGATCAGGCTTAGCGCCGGGTGTGGGTTTGGACGTCGAGCCCGGCTTCGGGTCCGACATGGAGCCCGGCATCGAGCCCGGCGCCGCCGTCGACGCTTCCGCGCAGGAAGCCGCACCGGGCTATGCGTGGACTAGCGGTGTGTACTAGAGCGATCAGGACGGTCTGGGTCATGGCCCAAAGTCGTCGTCTCGGCACCGGAGTCCGAGCTGGTGCACACAGCCCTGGTCGGGGAAGGATCTGGCAACGAGGGCATGGCCTGAGTACCCCTCGCCTCTGTGGGGACTGAAGGCGCGCCAGGGAGAGGGGAGGGACTCGAAGAAGGCCTGAAGAGCCCGGGAGTAGGCCTCTATTTGGGCGTGCGTTGCTACAACTCCTGTGTATGGAGGAGGTGGCCTCCGGGCACCCTTAGCTGACAACTTACTAAAGGAATGGGCGCCAGCGGCACGCCTACGGGAGGGGACCTCAGTGGACGCTTGTGGCTCCTCTTACCTTTTTTAGGGCGCCGGTCGCGGGACCAGCCTCGGGAACGAGACCCCTCTAGAGAGGGAGAGCGGGGACAAGAAGAAGCTGGGGCGGACAGTCGTGGGTCCAACAGCTTCATACGACGTTCCCGTAGGGACTTCGGCTTCATCTATTGACAGTCACCGCATTCTTTGGAATCGTGGTGCACACCAAGGTACCACATGCCAATAAGGTGTGGGTCAGTGCTAGGTGCACAAGTTACTACTTGTGTAACGATATATATGTAAGAGACATTAGTTAGTGATAGATTCCTTACCCAGGCGTCAGACTGGATCCGGAAACATTTGCGTAGCAATACCACTGCGCTTCGGTAGGCGTCGTCCGCGGCCGTCGTCGGCGTGGTAAGTGCCGGAATGACGTCGGAGTACTTAGACGCCGAGCTGCCCAGTCTGCATCTGAAGCCCACTGCCTTACTTTGAGTGGCTTACCTGTGCAGTGATTCTGAACTTGTGTCCAGCGTTGGTTGAGCTCTCCTGGACTCCACAACGCCACCTACAGCCTGAATCCAGAGGCTCTCCCGAACCACGACCAACCCCGGTAAGAAGACTCCGACATCTTAAGGTACCCAAGCACTCGAAACCCATGGACCTTGGTGAGTTGAACAGACGGTGCTCCTATGATCCCCTACGTCTCTATTTACCTCTGCTGTTAATGGTTGCCCTCTTGAAATCTCTGGTGCAACAGTTTGTGCCCTCTCAAAAACCTAAAAAGTGTCAATCAGTAAGGGGAAACATCCCTTAAGGATTAGAACCATCACTCACCCGAGGGTGACATGCTTCATCATTTGGGTCCTCCTTACCAGTGAAGAATTCCTAATCAACACTGGGAGTTACGACTTAGTGTTGTTATGAAGTAGCTCAGAGATGTTTGTTTTAACTCCATGGCTGCTATGCGTTTTCCCCTCCTGTGCTGGGAATTGCTATTCTTTATTGTTTTATGACGAGCTGGGCTCGTCATCAGTGTTTGAGGAGGCTACACCATGACGAGCCCAGCTCGTCATGAGTGTGGAAGGGGTTAAAGGGAATGATGGGTACTAATTCCCATATGACAGAATGGTAGGTGACCCACCATTCTCTCATATGGGAATTAGTACCCATCCTTCCCTTTAAAACAAAACATCTCTAAGCTCCAAAGTTTAGAAACAGTAGCTATATTGACACTTTTTATGTTTTTGAGAGGACACAAACTATAGTACATCAATAGTTACATTAATGCTCCGGATAAGACTCGAGGTGATCTATGTATTTGTGAAATTTTGAATTGGGGAATCTTCACCTCGCGGGTCTTTAAACTTGTTCCCTTGGACCCCTAATCCACGGTTGTTTTGTATATCTCTGGTGCAACACCTGCAGCCTGTTTGTACAAAGTAAGTTCTCCATTGAAAAGCATTGGGAGCCCAACGCTGGAGTTGCACCCTGCACCCATCTGCCCATATGCCGTTGGTGGTGTATTTTTGGTGCAGCTTTGTGGCCCCTCCATTACTTGCTGTAACCCCCAAAACTTGGTGCCTGCAACCAAGTTACTTACCTGTAAGCAGTGTGGCTTCGATCACCCCCAGTCTCCATTGAAACACATTGGGCCAAACTCCAATTTTGACCTCTGCACCCAGCCGCTGGTGGTGCAGTTTTGGTACTCAACACTGGTAATGTAAGTTGCATACTTACCTGTATATCCTCCATTTAGCCCCAGATCTCTGTACAGGGGTGAACGTATGACATTGTTCTGCATTCTGTCCATCAATTGTTCTTTTTGCATTGGTCACCCCGAGTGGGACGAGTATGCCCAGACGTGGGTCCTGTGCTCTCCATGCCACTGGAGTCAAGCTACCCTGGCTGCTTAGGGCTGAAAGCCCAAAACCAGTACTAGGATGCTTGTTCCCAGTCCAGGCAGGACGTGGCCTGGCAGTTTGGGCTGGACTGTTCCCATGGGCGCAGGTCAAGACTGATTTGTAGATGGCTGGGTCCAAACTAGAGTAGCATGGTGAGCAAAAAAGATGGATTTAGGCCCAGATCTCAGTACTGGGGTGAATCTATGACATTCTTCTGCATTTTGTCCATCAATTGTTCTTTTTGCATTTTTATAGAAAGAAACGCTTGAAAATAAGAAAATGTTTAAATGACTTGGAAAAAAACAGCCATTTGTGCCAAGGTTTTCACCTGTAACTTCTTTTAAGTATGACAGATGTTATAAAGCAATATACCACTAGATCAGCTGGACCCTTCTGGTTGTCGGGATATATAGGACTTGTAGTTTCACCAAGAACCAGAGGAACCCAGAGCCAATAACTGAGCTGCGCCTTGCAATGGTTTTTCATTGTGTACCTGGCACAAAGTAATTCATTTGGTAAAATATAAAGAGTGAAAAATGGGTATCAAAGGCATCTATGTATTTCCGAAATGGGAACAAAATATAGAGTTTAGAAACAGTAGCTATTTGTACATGTACGAAATTGTGGGTACCCATACTAGCATGTGAATTATAGGAATTTTTTTAAAGATTACTTTTTTTACACATTTTCTTACATTTGGAAGGCAGAAATGCATATAAAGTCAATAGGTCATAACAGTTGTGCTACAATTCTGTGTTCCGCTAAGTCTACTGATAGAAATGGTACCTCACTTCTGTGTGTAGGCCTAGTGCCCGCGACAGGAAACGGGCCAAAACGCAACGTGGACACACCATATTTTTACAGTGAATACTGACACTTTTTTTTTGCTAAGTGCCTAGCTGTGGATTTTGAACCCTAGCTCAACTGGCACTTTGGGACACCTAGCAACCCAGAATCCCTTGCAAACCTCAAACATTGTCCAAAAACTATTTTTCATCACACTTGTTTGATGGAAAGTTCTGGAATCTGTGTGGGTCCACAAAATTCCAACAGTACCTCACTCATGTGGGTGGGCCGAGTACCCGCGACAGGTATGAGCCCAAAACGTGTTGTGCAGATATTAAAATTACCTATCACAAAACAACCTGTTTTTGCAAGGGGGGGTCCCCTGGGTTTTTAGCCCCGGGCTCGGCGGCTATCTAGGGAAACCTATCAAACCCACAGATTTCTGAAAGAACAAGTTACTTACCTTTGGTAACGATCTATCTGTAAGAAACATTAGTTAGTTATAGATTCCTTACCTTAGAAATACCACCAGGCGTAAGACTGGATCCGTAAAGTTTTTTCGACAGCAGTATCTTTGCGCGTCAGAAGGTGGCGTCAGTCGGCTCAGCATTCATCGTTGACGTCGGGACTCCGGGATGACGTCGCGGTAGCTACTTAGACTTTGCCCCCGCACGCTGACGTGAGTTCTGTACACGACTTTTCACACCGTAATCGCAGAGCAATGCAAGATACTGACCACTGGTGCACAAATCTAGGGCCCTGACAGGATATCCTTAACCCTAGAAATCAGTTCGCAGAACGGGGAAGATGGGTGGGGCGGTAAGGAATCTATACCTAACCTATGTTTCTTACAGATATATCGTTACCGAAGGTAAGTAACTTGTTCATCTGAAAGAAACAGTTATAGATTCCTTACCTTAGAATAGATACCCCAGCAATACCAACTCCGGAGGTGTGTCTGCGAACCAAGATCACACCAGAAAGTCCTGGAGAACAGAACGGCCAAAGAAGCCATCTCTCCGGACTTGACTGTCAAGGCAGTAGCGTTTCGTAAAAGTGTGCAACGAAGCCCAAGTAGCTGCCTGACAGAGGTCATTCAGAGGAACGCCTCGCCCCAGAGCAGTAGCTGCTGTTGACGCCCTGGTGGAATGGCCGCAGGGCCACTGGAAGCTTTTTCACTGGAAAATAGCAGGCTTTGATACACAAAACTACCCATCTGTAGCTAGTCCACTTGTGTATGGCCAGACCTTTCTTGGTGCCCACATACCCAACAAAGAGCTGGTCATCCACCTGGAACTGGTTGGTGTGATCCAGATAAAAGGAAAGCGCACATTTTGGATCCAGACGGGGGAGCCAGTCTTCCTCTTTCCAAGGATGCAGAGGCAGAAAGAAGGTGGGCAAAGTGATGGTCTGCCCAATGTGAAAAGGAAATGACAACCTTGGGCAGGAAGATTGAACGAGTCCTGAAAACTACCTTGTCCAAGTGGACAGAAAGGAAAGGAGGCTTAGATGAAAGAGCCTGGAGCTCACTCACTCTTCTGGCAGATGTGATGGCAACCAGGAATGCAGTTTCAAGCGTCAGAAGTCTCAAAGGAAAGTTGTTAAGCGACTCAAAGGCAGCACACATTAATTAAGTCAAGACTACATTCAAGTCCCACTGAGGCATAACGAAAGGAATAGGAGGAAAGATGAGTTATGCCTTTCAAGAAATCATTTACAACCGGGGACTTGAAAAGAGATGGCGGATCTGGAATCCGAAGGAAGGCAGAGATGGCCGTGAGATAGCCCTTGATAGTGCCCAGATCAGAGCCCTGCCGGGCCAAAGAAAGGAGGAACAAGAGAACCTCAGAAAGAGGGGCAGAGAGGGGATCCACAGCCTTTGCTGTGCACCATGCCACAAATTTGTTTCACCAACAGGCGTATACCGTCTTAGTGGAGGGACACCTGGCTGCCAAGATTACATCGCAGAGTTCAGGAGGCAGTTCAAACAACATCAACTGCCCCCACTTAATCTCCACGCAAGGAGGTGGAGGCTTAACAGGTTCAGTTGGAGGACTATCCCCTGTGACAGAAAATCCTCCCGAAGAGACAGACGGGTCGGAGGATCAATGGCCATGTTGAGCAGCTCGGGATACCAGACTCTTCGTGCCCAATCCAGAGTCACAAGGATGACTTGGGCCCGGTCGCACATGATCTTCAGCACTCTGGGCATAAGTGGTATAGGCGGAAAAACGAACAACAGACCACAACTCCACTTGCGACGAAAAGCGTCGCCTAGCAAGTGCCGCAGTTGAAATTCTAACGCACAGAATTGCTTACATTGCGCATTCTCTTTGGAAGCAAATAGATCTAACCAAGGCTCTCCCCATTGTCGAAAAAGATCTTGCACCACCTCTGAGTGAAGAAGCCATTTGTGATCCATCATGCACCTGCGGCTGAGTTCGCCGGCTCAGGCGTTCAGTGAACCTGCCAGGTGATGAACCACCAGGGATATGCCCTGATGTTCCAGCCATGTCCAAAGGTGGAGGGTCTCCTGACATAGGATCCACGACCCCACCCGCCCTGTTTGTCGCAGTACTACTTGCGGTGGTGTTGTCCGTGAACACCTGTATTATTCTTCCCCGGAGAGAGGGAAGAAATGCCTTGAGTGCAAGACGGATCGCCCAGAGCTCCAGAAGGTTGATATGGAGCCCCAACTCTGCCGGAGACCAGAGGCCTCTGAACTCCGCCTCTCCCATGTTGCCACCCCATCCCAGAAGGGATGCGTCTGTCACCACTGTGTGGTCTGGTTGGAGAAGGGAGAGGGATTTGCCGTCGACCCAATCCTGGTTCGTGAGCCACCACTGCAATTGTCGTGCAGTGCCCTCTAAGATCTGGAAACAATCGGGCAGATTCCCCTGATGCTGCGCCCACTGGAACTTCAGATCCCACTGCAGAGCCCGCATATGCCATCTGGCATGATCAACCAGCAGGATGCAGGAGGCCATGAGGCCCACTAGCCTCAGGGTCACCCTGACCGAAACCCGGGATAGAGGCTGAAAGATTGGAATCGTAGCCCGAATATCCTGGACTCGCTGTTCAGGAGGATAAACCAGAAGAAATGCGTTACTTACCTGTAACTGCAGTTATCCAGTATTAGTGTCTTTCATAGATTCACATGCCTGAATCATTCCCCGTCGTCGAGACGGGAGCCTCCGGTATATAAAAAAGTAATGTCCTAAGACATACGTAAAGAGAATAGGCCTAAGGGTCTCACCTTAGTGACCTATCTAGGTCCTTATGCAGGAAGGACCAAATAGAGTAGGCTCCAGGGGCCCATCTTGGTAGCCTATCTGTGTCCTTTTGTAAAAAGGACCAAAGTAAAAGGAACAGCCAATCAGCTACTACCTCCCTCTAGAACCTTCCTGTGAGGAGCCTCAGTCTCTCAGATTTTCGTACGCACCAAGCTGGTTAGGTGTAAACCTGTTAGAGAGAGGTGAGTCCTTCCAGGGGAGGCGGGAGGGTGCATGTGAATCTATGAAAGACACTAATACTGGATAACTGCAGTTACAGGTAAGTAACGCATTTCTTATCCAGTATTTGGGTGTCTTTCATAGATTCACATGCCTGAATCAGAGTAGCAAGCAATACAATATGCACATTCTGTGTTGGTACCGTAAACATAAATCTGCAGATAAGGAACATTTGTGACTGTAAACCAACAGCATACAATGTCATGCAGTATCTAGTAATAAAGAAATGTGCATACCAGTCAAGGATGGTGGGAAGTAGGAGGGCTCACCTCACTGGAATAGATGGCGAAGCACTGCTCTGTCCACTGCTGCGTCTTTCGTCAGCTCAGCATCCAAGCAGTAGTGCCTGGTGAAGGTATGCGGGGACTTCCAGGTGGCCGCTCTACAGATGTCCAGGAATGGCACTCCAGCAAACAGTGCCGCAGACGTGGACATGGCTCTGGTGGAATGGGCTTTGGCCCGTGAGTCCAGAGGTCGCCCAGCCTTGTCATGGCAGAGAGTTATCGCTGAAGAAATCCACCTCGATATACTTTGTTTTGTTAAGGGCATGCCCTTCCTTGGTCTGCTGAATGCGACAAAGAGTTGGGATGATTTCCTGAATTGTCTTGTTCTGTCAAGATAGAATTTGAGGCATCTCTTAAGGTCTAAAGAATGCAAAGTTCTTTCAGCCGAAGTAGATGGGTTCGGAAAGAACGATTTGAGAACCACGGGCTCATTTAGATGGAAGTCCGATGGGACTTTGGGTATGAATCGTGGGTTAGTACGCAGGATGACTCTGTCCTCTTTGAATTGTAGGAAAGGGTCTTGGATGGAGAGGGCTTGCAATTCACCGACCCTTCTGGCTGAGGTTAGCGCCAGTAGGAGGGCTGTCTTCCACGACAGGAATTTGATATCTGATTTGTGGATAGGCTCGAAGGGATGCTTCATCAATTGGTGGAGGACTACGTTGAGTTGCCATGACGGAGGGACATGTTTTGGTCTAGGAAAGGACCTGAAAAGGCCCTTCAGGAATTGTTTGATGAGCCTGTCCGCCCACAGGGAAGGGCCCTCAGAAGTTCTAGTGAACCTAGAAATTGCTGCCAGGTGAACCTTAATGGACGCATGGGCAAGTCCTGAGTGCGCCAGGTGTAGTAGATATGGCAGTAGTTGCTGTGGGGTGACATGGAAAGGGTGTAGACTTTCCTTCGCACACCAGACACAGAAGCGTTTCCATTTGAGGGAATAGGTCTTTTTAGTGCTGTCAGCTCTAGCGTTAGCCAGGACATCTCTACACTCCTGCGGAATGTTCAGGTGGCTGTATTCGCGGTATTCAGGAGCCAGGCTGACAATTTCAGAGGGCCCAGGTTCGGGTGGAGAACCTGTCCTATAGACATTGTGAGCAGGGTCGGATGACTGTGTAAACGAAGAGGTGGTTGGATAGACAGACAATGAAGTTCCGTGTACCAGTGCTGCCTCGGCCAGGACGGGGCGATGAGGATCAGGGTGCAGGGCTCCGATTTCATCTTCATGATTACTCTGGGTATCAGTGGGAATGGCGGAAAGGCGTAGGCAAACACGTTCCGCCAAGTAATGGAAAATGCATTCCCTAGTGTTCCTGGTTGGGGAAGCCTGCTTGCGAAGCTTGGGCATTTGGCGTTCTCCCTGGTGGCAAAGAGGTCTATCTGTGGTGACCCCCACTTCGCGAAGATGTAGTCCATTGCTCCCGCATCCAGCTCCCATTCGTGGGATAGAGACTGTTTTCTGCTCAGGGCGTCCGCTAGGACATTGTCTTTGCCCGGAACGTATTCGGCTTTGAGTGTTATGCCATGTTGGAGGAGCCAGTTCCAGACTCTCTGAGATTCTCGAGAGAGAGAGAGAGAGAGAGAACGCGTCCCTCCCTGTTTGTTCAGGTAGTGCATCGTCGTGGTGTTGTCTGTCCTGAAGAGCACTGGGGAGTTTCGGATGCGTGGGAGGAACGATTGGAGCGCCAGGAAAACTGCTCTTAGCTCCAGAATGTTGATGTGGAGTTTGGATTCCTGTGGCGTCCATTTGCCGTTGGTCTGTAGTTCTTGCAGGACTGCACCCCAGCCTTCCAAGGATGCGTCCGTGGTGACAATATGTGGTTGCGCCGGAAGTAGGAACGGTAGTCCTTGCGACAGGTGTTAGGCCGACCTCCACCATTGTAAATTGTTGACCATAGGTTGGGTGACTCGTATGCGGTCCTCGAAGGATCCCGTAGCTTGCGTCCACTGCCTTGTCAGTTCTTCCTGAAGGGGACGCATTTTTAGGCGGCAGTGCGGGATGAGCAGAATGCATGACGACATCATGCCGAGGAGTGACTTGAAGATACGGACAGTCAGAGTCTTTTTTCTCTCCTGTGATGGGAAGGCTCTTGTGCGTTCCGTGTCCAGGGTCGCTCCAAGGAAAGTGATGACTTTGGTTGGTGTCAGCGATGACTTCTCTTTGTTGAGGGTCCGGCCTAATCGGCGGAAAAGATGCAGACAGGCGCTGGAAGATGCGGCTGCGGCTGCTTTCGACGGAGCCTTTACCAGCCAGTCGTCCAGGTATGGGAAAACCTGGTGTCCCTGCTGGCGAAGAAAGGCTGCGGACAGGAGAAAGGCATTTCGTAAAGATCCGAGGGGCAGATGAGGCCGAACGGGAGGACACGGAATTGGTAGTGGACTCCTGCGACTGCGAATCTGAGGAACTTCCTGTGTCCTTTGAGGATAGGGATGTGATAATAGGCGTCCTGGAGATCTAGTGATGTCATGTAGTCGCCTTCTTCCAGAAGTCCCAGGATCTCTTGTAGCGTGACCATACGGAACGACTGTTTCTTTAAGAACACATTGAGTGCCCTCAGGTCGAGGATCGGTCTCCATTCTTGCCCTTTTTGTGAATTAGGAAGAAGTGGGAGGAGAACCCTTCCCCCTTTTGGGCGTGTGGAACTTTTTCTATTGCGCCCTTTTGAAGCATGGAAGCTATTTCTTGGAGAAGCAGCCGTAGGTGTCTGTGAGGGCGCTTGACAGGTGGTGTCGGTGGGGGATTTGAGAGGAATTCCAGTGAGTGGCCGAATTGAAGAAGTTGTAGAACCCACCGTTCCGTTGTTATTTGCCGCCAATTTTTTAGGTAAAAAGAGAGTTTTCCTCCAAAGCGTAAAGAATGTGATGGTGGAGGGGCTGGCCAATTGATAGAGTCATTGGCGATTGCCTGTGGGTCTCTTCTGTCCTTTTCCTCTGTAGGACGATTTGTTGGAGGTTTGACGTCCCGACTGGTTTTGACGCTGTTGAAACTGCGTCTTGCCCTGTGAGTACGAGTAGGAGGACTTGTTTTGGTAGGAACCCTTGTAGGAGGATTGTCCTCTTCCTCTGTTGGTACGAAAGGACTGATTACGAGACTGTAGAGTACCCAGAGCTCTGGCGGTATCGGTGTCCTTCTTGATTGCGGTGAGGGCTTCATCAATCTTTTCGCCGAAAAGATGATCGCCATCATAAGGCATATCAATTATTTTGGTTTGGACCTCCTGTCTGAAAGAGGTGGCCTTAAGCCAACCTTGACGTCTTAGAACGGCAGCGCCTGCCAACTGCCTGAAGCCAGTCATGGCCACGTCGATGGCACAGTCGATCAATTCTGAAGCCGAGGTTTGGCCTTCGAGGAGAAGCGAGCGTGCCTCCGCTTTCAAATCCTCTGGAAGTTCAGCAAGGTAGGGCGCGAGGTCTGCCCAGAGTTGACGGTTGTAGCGTCCGAGAAGAGCGATGGAATTGGCGATCTTCACCGTCGTCGCAGATGTGGTGGAAAAACGTTTTCCGACGGCATCCAGCTTCCTGCCTTCTTTCTCAGGTGGAGTTGATAAAGGAGATGCGGGGTTGCGCGAATTCTTCTGCGCCGCCTGAGTGACCACGGAGTCCGCCTTGGGGTGGCCCGTGAGGCATGCTGGAGCCGATGTAGCCTTATATTTTTTGTCCAGTCTGGGCACTACTACCTGTAGGGAAGCTGGAGACTGCATGAGTTGTTTGCCCTGTTTCAGTAGGTAATCAATGATCGGTATCGATCTTGTTGTTTTCTTCGTTGGTTCCTTAAAATCATAGAGGAAACAGTCAGTCTCCTGTGTTTCCATGGACATATGGAACCTTTTGGCTGCCCTTTCCATGAGGTTATGAAAACCTCCAATGTCTGCGGGCGGAGACTCCGAGGATTGTGGCTCCGGGGAGGCTGGAGAGTGAGTGACAGTCTTGGTCGGCGTCCGCGTCTGTGTCATCGTCGCAAACTTCCCCTTCTTCATGTTCCCTCTCATCGTCATCGGACGAGATGGGGTCTTGTGCTGGGTCTTGCGTCCTAGGAAGTACCAGCGAAGGTGGCTTTTGCCGTGGCACAGGCGCAGGAACGGGCACAGTTGCCTGCGGGGTTGGAGGAACAACAGGAGTGGCCTTTACTGGAAACCGCTCCTTGTAGTCTTGAATGAGGAAACGCAAGTCCGAAACTAAGGATGCTGGCAGGCACACCATTGGTGTCACTTGAGTGTGAACTTGAGTATTGACAGCTGGAGTCACAGGTTCCTCAACCTCCTGCTCTTCGTCGGTACTCTGGCACTTAAGTACCAGTTCTGAAGGGCTAGTGGCCTGGGTAAATGTTTCATCATCCATTTCTTGGTCTTGTAAGAAGCAGGATGGTGTCAGTTGCTGCACCTTACTAGGTGACGTCATCTCCGGTGTAATCGGTTTTCTGGTAATTCTGACTGTAACATGGGATGTTTGGGCGTCCATAGCATGCGAGAGGAGCTCAGACTCCTTCCAGGCACCAGTTGCCATCAACGCCTGTGACGATGGCTTCATCATGGAGCTTTCCTTCGTCGGCTGAATTTTAGTTTTCGTCGACAGTATGTCCGTCGTCGACGCCCTCGTCGACGGTGACTTCGCCTTCGATAACTTTTCCGTCGTCGACTGTTTCGTCGTAGTCGCCGTCGTCGACGGGGTGCTTTTCGTCGACGATGTAGGCTTCGTCGACGGTGCGGCTTTCGTCGACAGTGTCGTCGTCGATGTCTTCGTCGTCGGCCGCGTCGTCGACGGCGCACTTCTAGACGTCGATGGAGCGGTGGATGAAAGCGGTCGACCCGTCGACGATGAGGGTGTCATTCTCGTCGACGAGGAGGACGCCGACGAGGCCGTCGTCGTCGACACTGTCGTCGACGTAGAGACGGTTTTCAGCACTGAGGAGGCCGTCGACGTCGTCGTCGCGGTAATCAGTGGCTGCTTCCTGGGGACAGGAAGGTCCTTGCCAGACACAGTAGGCTTGCCCTCTGAAGACTTTTTGGATATCTTAGGAGGGGTGTCTGAGGGGCCAGGCGAGGAAACCCTAGGCCTCTTCAAGGAAAACTGCGAGGCGCCAGACATGCTCTCACCTTCAGAGACCAAGTCGCCTTCTGGCCTGTCTTTAAGTCTGTTCAGCCATATTAGAAGTCTCCCTTCCCGGTCCTTCTGGGTTTTATGGGAGAATTTACGACAAATCCTGCAGTCCATGGCCTGGTGGTGAGGATAGAGACAGTATAGACAGGTCTCATGTTCGTCGTCCATGTGAAGCCTCATCTTGCCACAGGAGGCACAGGCTCGAAAAAGTCCTTTCTTTTTGCTATCAGCCATAGCAAAGAAGTCGAAAAACTATCGAAGTTAGATGAAAAATCAAGATTCCTGAGGAGAACTCAGGTGGAGACTCCCTAGCACAACGTGCGGTAGAACATCTGAGAGACTGAGGCTCCTCACAGGAAGGTTCTAGAGGGAGGTAGTAGCTGATTGGCTGTTCCTTTTACTTTGGTCCTTTTTACAAAAGGACACAGATAGGCTACCAAGGTGGGACCCTGGAGCCTACTCTATTTGGTCCTTCCTGCATAAGGACCTAGATAGGTCACTAAGGTGAGACCCTTAGGCCTATTCTCTTTACGTATGTCTTAGGACATTACTTTTTTATATACCGGAGGCTCCCGTCTCGACGACGGGGAATGATTCAGGCATGTGAATCTATGAAAGACACCCAAATACTGGATAAACTGTTGTGTCCAGAACCGCTCCGCTGAAGAGGAACGTCTGAGAGGGGGTCAGGTGTGGCTCCTGCACATTGATGGAGAAACCCGGCGAATGCAGGAGGTCGAGATAGGGGAAGACTGGAACCCCTGCTCTGCTCAGATGAGCTGCGACCACCGGCATCTCTTTCGCAGGTAACACCGGTGGGCCGGCAGGACGGAGATGTGAAAATAAGTGTCCTACAAGTCCAAAGCTACCATCCAGTCTCCAGGGTCGAGGGCAGACAAGACCTGAGCCAGGGTCAACATTTTGAACTTCTCCTTCCGGAGGAAGCGGTTGACGTCCCTGGGATCCAAGATCTTTTAGGGCGCCAGAAAGTAGTGGGAATAGCAACCACAACCTACTTTTGAAGCAGGAATGAGCTCCATTGCTCCCTTGGCCAAGAGAGCCGTAACTTCCTGTTGGAGAAGGGCAAGGTGACCCCCAACATGCGATGGTACTAGGGTGGCATGGCTGGAGGGATAGTCTTGAAGGGAAGGGAGTAGCCCCTTCGGACTATCTGCAAAACCCACCTGTCCGACGTGATGGTACGCCGGTGATGGCGGATCCTGCCGCCCCCACTGGCTTTGATGGGTCTGAAAGGTCGGACTAAGAGGGCTTGGAGGATGTTGCAGAGGGGGAGGTGGTGGACTCACCCGCCCGCTGGCCCCCAGAACCACATCAGTGGTTTCCACATCCCTGGCCACGCTGAGGTTGAACAGCTTTGTCTGGCCTGTGGCTCTGAAAGGAACTTGTTGAGGCACCCCTTCCTTGGTCATGAAAGGGGTGAAGAGCAGACCGTGCAGGGTGCATGGTGGAGAGGCCCAGGGACTTGGCCGGAGCCCAAGAGTCATTGAAACGCACTGTGTGCCTAGTCACCAAAAAGGCGACGGCCATCAAAGTTTTCTGGACATCCCCGGAAAAGCAAGTCGTTCTCAACCAGGCTTGACGGCGAAGCGCCACTGACGTTGAAATGGTCCTACCCAGTGAGTCTGCAGTGTCCAGTCCACAGCTGATGGTAAACTTTGCTGCGCCTCTCTCCCCTTGGCAATAGTACGGGAGAGTACGGCCCGGGCCTCCTCCCGACATTGAAGCAGCACTTGCGCCACATTATCCGACACGGAGTGGGAATAACGGCCCAACCAACATGCAGTGTTTACCGACTGCAGCCCTAAGCTGGAGGAAGAAAACCTCTTCTTCCCAAGCTGATCCAGCTTCTTGGATTCCCTGTCCGGTGGTGCATTAGGGAATGCGCTTTGGGACGTTGAAGTTGGACCACCAAGCTCTCGGGGGAGGGATGTTTTAAGAGGAAAGTGGGGTCGCCCGGGGCCGGTCAGTGTCCTAGGGCAACCATCCTATCCACAGGACCCCCTGTGTTGTGCCTGGACCAGGTGTCCAAAAAGATATCTGTGAGGGTTTCATTAAACAGCAGCAGGGGCTCCGAAGAGCTTGCTGCTGGCTAAAACACCTCAGTCAGGAGGTTAGTCCTGACTGCCACGGTAGGTAGTTCAAGGTGTAAGGCCTCGGCCGCCTTACGCAACACCACTGCGTAAGACGCTTCCTCCTCCGTAGCCACGGTAGGAGGAGACAACATGCCACGGTCTGGTGAGGTATCCAGACCACTGGCATTTCCCAGGTCCTCTATCCAGTCCTTATCGTACTTCAGCTGGGCAGTTAGAGGGTCATCAGACCCCTGCCAGTCTTCCTCACCCTCCTCTGGCTGCCAAAGTGACTGAAAATGGGCAGGGTAGAATGCAGGCAAAAAAGTACCCATCGGCACAGGATCGCTGGTCCGGCTCCGTATCCACATCGAGGTGGAAGCCGGGGTCGATGCCGGCTTCCACCCCGATGTGCAAACGTGGTGCAGGTGGAATCGGCGGCAGTGGCGATGTAATTAGGTCGACCGGTGCCAATCCGGATCGAGGCCTGGATCCAAGGGGCCCTGCGGTGCCGAGGCTGGAGCTGCCAGCGTCGAAGGTCTAGGGCCCCGGGCCGAGTCCACGGGGTCCGAAGGTGCACCAGCGGAGTCAGGGAGCACAAAGATGGCATGCATCGCTTCATAGAATTGACGAAGCTGGGCAGGGGTGTAGGAAGGTACATCCTGACTATGGTTCCCCCAACTTTTTGCCCTGTGTTTTAGCTGGTTTTGGACATAGTCGACCTGGGACCCTGCCAATCAGAACCCCAGGCCTACTGCTCTCTCTTTAAAATGGATTCCATGTACCCTAGGTGCATTTCCAATTGGTACTGGGCCACCCTATCAGACCCTGTAACTCAGGGCATGGGTGTACCCAGGGCTGCCAGGGGCTGCAGCATGTATTATGCCACCCCTGGCTGGCCTCCTAAATTTGACACAACTGGCTGCATGACAGCTGGGGCAAAGTCGTGTAATCACCCTTTGCTGTAGGTGTAGTATACCTATACCTAACCCTAAAATGGACACACAGATTCCTATCAGTCACTCCTATGGCAGGCCTTAACAATCCTGAAGGCAGAGTGCTTGGAATCGTGTGAGATGGTGCTCTGGCATGAGCTGAGCCTGTCTCCAGCTTGCGGAACCAAGTCCTAATAGCTGTTCCATGATAACGCATACCATATACTCTTAAGTGCATTATAATCCTCGCGGTTAAATGCTAACTTTGGTATTGCTTTATCAAAACATGTCGAGTAAGGTGTCATACGAATTGGAATACTAACCCCTCGCCAATTCTGGCGACGGGGTTAGCATTCCACCCTTCTAGAGGGACACGACATGTATGTAACTGTGAACCCCGGTTAAAGTTAACTGAAGCCTCAGCTCCACAAAATGGATGCTGCCACCACAGACACGAGTCTGGCCTCCTGCTGCTGGGAGTCCTTCCAGCGAGGGAAGCCTGGACAAAGGGTTTCCTGTCCGGGGCGGTGCTAGCACCGTCCCAGACATGGTTTTGTGTATCCTGGGTAGGCAGGGCTTTTCAGGAAGGTGACTGCTGAGTGGCACCCCGGTGCTCACTACGCATAGGCCAGTCAGAACTAGTTCCAGGGGCACACCAGCCCCTGGCCTGGGGAAGTCCGGCAGGGGAGAGGGGTGTAACCACCCCCCTCCTGGTCCCACCCATAGGCAGGACCTAGTCACCGGGTCAGCCCCCTTTTTTAGTATAAAGATAGGAGCGGGCCCCCTGTTCAAATTAGATCATCTTTGGAATCAAGATACCACTTTCTTCGAAAGGACTTCACGATTTCTTCTTCAAGATTCTCCCTTGTGGCTAAGGAGTAGTCACCCTGCATCAAGCGGGCACCATCCTAAAGAACACTGCGGTCTGCTGCAAGTCCTTCATCACGAATCCGACGACCCAGCTCGACGAGACCCGGCTTCCCTGGCACCTCTGACCTCTACTCACCTCTACAGCCAAGCTGAGAACCGTGAGTGCGACGAGACCTCGAGGGACCGACGATCGCCAAGACTGCACGACATCTTTACTGCAAGCCCACCGTGTCCTCCACTGGTGAGTGCTTTGGGGTCCGAGAAGCCTCGACCCTGCGCAGCTCCAGCACCCAAGGTCAGCCTCCCTGCATCTCCACGATCTGCGTGGGGCCCTTCTGCTGTTTGCTGTGCACCGCGTTGTTTGGCTACTAGCCGGCTGGCTTGTGGCCTTCTGAACGACGCCCGACGACATCTCTGCTGCTGGTCTGGTTGCTCCAGGCTGGCCCTTGCTTCCTTCTTCAAGAGAGGCACCCCGGACCCTCCTGGTCCACTCCAGACGCCATTTTAGGTCCACCGCGTGGGCTTGAATTTGCCAAGGCTTTGTTGCCCAATCCTGGGTCCAGCGACGCCGACAGCTTCTAACTTCGTGGGACAGCTCGATCCTCCATCCTGGTCGCCGACAACGCCTCCTGGTCCGTGAGATCGTCGAGCTCAAGCGTCACCCACTCACCTTGTCGAGGTGGCTACCATCCGGTGCCCTCCTGGTGCCCACTGACTACTGGCTAGTAGTCTCGAACTTGGTCCCCTCTGCTTTCAGGTGTCATCTATCTTCGATCCAGGCTTGGATCCAACTGAACTTTCTTCACTGGTCACCGGCCAGCATCTTTTCTTCCGGCTCCTGGTCCGTCTACGAGGATTCACGACGTCTTTTCAGACCTATGCAGCTGCAGCCCCTGGGCTAGGTAACTTCGGCATTTCGGTGCCCCAGCATAGCCTCACTATCCAAGGGTCAGAATCTACTTTCGTTTTCTCCCTACCAGGTCGGGTTCGCCCGAGAACACTAACTTTCTACTTCCTAGCTACCATAGACTTTTGTCCGCATCTCGCGTGAGAGTGCACACACTGCACCCGAGTCCCCTAGGCCTCCTAGAAGTAATCTAACGATTCCCTAGTCAAGTCCTAGCGATTCCAAAAGCTATTAGTACTGTACTTACCTGCTAGGAATTTCACATTCCACTTTCAGAGTATATGGTTTTCCGTGCCCCTCGGGCATTTGTATATACTGTGCTAACTTAAGTATTTTTGTAAGAGTTTTGGTTTGTGCTTAGTACCCTGTCCTCATAAAGAGTACAGGGCTGTTGTGATCTTTAATAAATAACTGTTTATTTTCATAACACTTGTGTGGTGTCCTTTCACTTGGTGTTCAAGGGGTATATGTGTGGTAAACAGCTGGCTTAACACGCCCTCTCGAGTCTTTAGCCTTAGACTGCTCGTATCCATGCTACTAGGATAGCTGGTCTATAAGGTTGACTTACAACCAATCATCAATAAGGGTTGCTGGACTGATACATAGTGTTCACTAGAATAGTGAGCACTGCATATCAGGCCACCTTCTCACAAGGGGTCCCTCGCAATTCCGGGAAGGGAGGGAAGGCCAGAGTCGACCCTGAAGGCTCAGCACACGGAGCTGCGGGAGGGGCACCACTTGCACCCTTCATCGCGTAGGCAGCCGGACGAGGGGGAAGTCGAAGAGCGACGATGCTTCTTCGACTTCTTCTTGTGCTTTGACTTACCTGACCCAGAGTACGAAGACTTAGACAAAGAGTGATGATGACTGTGCGATCGGTCCCTCGACATCCCATGCGACCGGGACCTCAAAGGACGCAGAGCCGACTGTCTGGCCTCAAGTAGCTTTTGGGACTGCTCCCGCAAAGACTTCAGGGTCATGGTTCGGCAGTCGGAGCGCGACTTGGGGTCATGGTCAAGCTCCACGCAGTAGAGGCACACACGTTGCAAATCCGTCACCGATATCAGCCAAGTACGGGAACCGCAGGCCTTGAAATTGAGGATCCCTCCTCGTGCACCAGGAGTCAATGTAAGACTCGAAAAGAAGTAGACAAAAGTCGCAAAAAAAGTCAGTCAAAAAGTGACTGGAGGTACCGCTCTCTCCGGAACTGCGCTTACTGGCGCGGAAAAAGAAAGAACGGACGTCAGCACGCAAGGGCGGTGTCTATGTAGCTCCGGCAACGGCATTCCGACGACCACGACGGACGCTGAGTTGACCAACGCCACCTTCCGACGCGCAGGGGTACTGCTGAAGAAAAATTTTCGGATCCAGTCTGACGCCTGGGGGTAACTCTAAGGTAAGGAATCTATAACTAACTGTTTCTTTCAGATATGCTTCCACATCCTGCGAATGCTACGTAGAATTTTCAAGTGAATCTCACTGAACACCAGACAAATGGTCAAACAGGCTCTAATCACAAGCAGACTTGATTACGGAAATGCCCTCTATGTCGGAATCACAGCTCATTACTTAGAGCTCCCAGTTTTATGGTATTTATTTTTTCAACATTTCCGTCTATTTATCCATATTTAATTTTTGCCCATTGTATATGTATTTATCCATATTTATTTTGTTTTGCGTATAAATGAAGATGAAAAACTGTATATTTTCATATTTATTTAACTGATAGACGCACACTCATAATTTGATGTCTGATGTGTTTTAGCTGTTTAAGCTGTCAAATATTACATACCAGTACATCCACTGGTAAATACTAGCATTCTATCATAAATGTATGTTGACATATGCCATTATTTAAAGAAATTCATCCTGTTTTGTAACTTTCCATGCTGTTTATACTCTCAGCTGCTGGCCTATAATTCATCAAAGACAGCACAGGACTCTCTGCGGGGGTGCCACAATCACTGCTCTGAGCCGTGCATCAACAGATAGCGTCTGCTGAGGTGAAAACTTGCAGAGGCGGAGTGAGCTGGGAGGCGACCTGTGATGCAGCCGGCAGTTGGCGTTCATGCGGCTCCAACTAAGTTCTGCCCCCATACAACAGATCACATGCTGCGGGACCTGTGAGGCAGATGCTGTGATTGCCTTGCCAGGAGGCCTAAGAGGAGTTCTTGAAACTCCCCCCAACGCAACGCTCAATCCAGCAGTGAAAATTCCCTCAACCCCTGAGTTGAAGGCAGAGCGGGTGTGCAGACTTGAAGCAAAGACAAACTGCACAGAACTCATGTACGCTCTTCTTAAGGCATCCTGGTGCACAAGTGACCCACAGGGATTGTGTACTTGTGCATGGCTGTGCGTGTGATGGTGTGGACTTGTACTTGGGTGTTCTTGTACAAGAGCATGCGATTCTATGTGTGCTTGTGTTGGTGCGCGCAGTTGTCTCTATGTGTGCTTATGTTATGTGAGTGTGATGGTGTGTGCGTGCATGTGTGCGCCCTCTGTCCTCGTATGAGAGTATGTGCGCACATTTGTGTGTGCTTGTGCATGTCTGTGAGTGTAATTGTGTGTGAGAGTGTGCTTGTACCTGTGTGTACGTCCTTGGGTATTTTTGTTCTGGAGCATGTAACTGTATGGGTGCTTGTGTTTTTGGTAGTTTTCTGTATGCGTGCGTGTATGAGAGAGTGAGCTCATTTGTATGTGCTTGTGCATGTCTCTGCATGTAATGGTGTCTTAAATGGAGCGAAGGTGAACGAGGGAACACACTATGATAATCTCTGAGCATACCCCTGATCCCCATCCTGACACAGCGGAGTGCGAGCACTATGTCTGACGCCCGGTGGAGTTACTCTGTTCAGCTATTGAGGAGATCAGCCTTAGTTCACCCCTGACCGTCACCTACCCAGCCGGACTTTGGGCACAGTTTTTCTCCCCATCTCCCTGTCTTGCCCACCGCCCCCCCCCCATCGCATTTCTGTGACTCTATTTTTCCTTGTCTCTTATCTATCTGTTCCTATTCAGCATTCTTTCGTTCTTAGTCTACTTCCTTGCTCCTATCCCCTCTCACCTGAATCTTTCCCCTTGCCCGCTTCATCGCCTAGCCCCCTGTCCTTTTGTGCCCTTCTTTGACTAAGCACTCCTACTCCCCTTTTTGGGAAAAGATCCAAGATATATACGCTGGAGTCTCAGCATACCCGCTGAGAGAGTCCACTGCGCCAAGGGAGCCACTCACAATTGAGGTATGGTATGGGACTCCTTGCCAAAGCACTCCCTTTCCCCTTTTTGGGGAAGGATCCAGAATAGTAGGCCTTGGAGTCTCAGAGACCCCTCTGAGAGAGTCCACTGAGCTTAGGGAGCCTTTCGCAACAGAGATGGGGAAATGATACCACTCCCCCTGGGTTCACAGCTTACTGGACTTCGGGCACAGCTTTGACTTGCCTACCGGTTTGTGTCTCTGTCAACCTCCCCCTCCCCTCCTCTTTCCCTCCTCCACTCTCTGTGTACCTCACCTGCTCCTACCCCCCCACTCCCCGGAATATCTCCCCTTGCCTGCTTTCACCACCTAGCCCCCTGTCCTTTTGTACCCTTTGACTAAGCACTCCTCCTCCCCTTTTTGGGGGATAGATCCAAGCTATATGTACGCTGGAGTCTCAACATACCCGCCGAGAAGGTCCACAGCGCCAAGGGAGCCACTCATAATTGAGGTAAGGTATGGAACCCCTTGCCAAAAAACTCCCTCTCACCTTTTTGGGGAAGGATCCAGTAAATAGGCCTTGGAGTCTGAGAGACCCCTCTGAGAGTGTCCACTGCACTGAGGGAGCGTCTTGCAACAGAGATAGGGAAATTATAGCACTCCCCCTGGGATCACCACTTCTGGACTTTGGGCGCTGCTTTAAGTCATCTACCAGTTTGTGTCCCTGTCACCCTCCCCTCCTTTTGCCATGCAGTGTCTCTAACACTCCCCTCCTCTTTTTCTCCTCCACTCTTTCTACTTCCCCTGCTCTTACCCCTGCACTTCCCGGAATATCTGCCCTTGCCAGCCTTTTCCCCTACCTATATGTTCCTTTTTGTTTGTCTCAACTTTACTTGAAACCAAAATTGCCATGCTCTGATAACTGTGTAACCTTTGTAAAGCGGTAACCTGCAATTTATTGTCTGATACCCATGTAAAGCGCTCTGATACCTCCGGGTCTAGATAGTGCTATATAAAACCTTTTAAATAAATAAAATAAATAAACTTAAAAAGAGCACAATTTTCCGTATTTAAACACTTTTAAAAATAAATGCAGACAGAAAACATTGTTTTTTGTCTGTATTTATCTGTAAAAATCAGTAAAAAAGGAAAACAGGGAGCCTTACTCATTACCTATACTGAATCTGAACCATCCAGAACACCACTGCTCATTCTGGAACATCTCACAAAATAACCAAATCTGTCCACACCTCAACAATCTCCACTTGCTCCCAGTCCAGGAAAAATGCAAGTTCAATGCCCACAAAGCTCTCCACAACACCTGTCCATTTGACCTCAACCACCGCTTAAATTTTCACCAACCCACCAGACACCTTCCATCTGCATCCAAGGCACGAGCACACCTCCTTCACACCAAGATCAGAACCGTATGTGACGTCTGACCCTGACGAATTCCAGGCGCTCAATCTTCAGGCACCACTACAAAGACTGAGACGAGATATTAAGCACTGGCGGACACTGCTACTGGGCAAGGCAGCACTTTTAAAAATGAAGGCTTTCCCTCGATTTTTATATGCCCTCCATAATACACCCTATTGTGGGCCCGACTCTTATTTTAAAGCAATAAACTCCGAAGTTACTAAACTCCTCTGGGACAATAAACCTGCAAGGATAGCCACGTGCAAATTGGTCAGGAGCTGGTACAACGAGGCATTGCCCTGCCCGATATCCGGGCATATTACTGAGCCTCGCAACTGACGACAGTCAGTCAGTGGCTCCATGTGCCTGATACTGATCCAGCATATCGCCTAGATAAGGTAGCCCTGTAAAATGGGGGAATGAATAGAGCACTATACAACAAGAGGAAAAAGAAGGAGCTCATGGAACCAACAGCACATACAATCCACGTCTGGCACACAGCGAAGTGACACATCAGATGGGCAGACAAGCTCACGCAACACACCCCACTGTGGGATACTGAGACTAGGTACCCTGGGAAACAGCAAAGAGTTTCAGAAGTGGGAATTAATAGGATTCTCCCGGATAGGGGGCCTATGGAAGGAGGGCAAAGTGGTCACTTTTGTTCACCTGCAGGAACACTACAAAATGGTTCCTGGAGAACTGTTTCGATACATGCAGGTTAAGCACGCACTAGAAGAACATTTGCTACTTACCTGTAAACAGGTGGTTCTCCAGTATTGGTGTCTTTCATAGATTCACATGCTTGAATATTCCCCCCCGAAGTGGGAGTCCCACGGTAAATAAAATAGCAATAACCTACCAAAAACATATGTATGTAAATACATAACACACAACACATATACTAGAATAATATATAGTACATACTCAAAAACAATTCCTACATAGGAATATATGGTAGAGAGAGAAAACACTTGTAACATATTCCTGTTATTATGTTAGTCCAAACTACAGCCAATCAGGCGCCAGCACCCTTCCAGAACATTCTCCTCAGAGCTCAGACCCTCAGATTTTCGTAGCACAAGAGTGACAAAAGACAAAAGAGGCCCGATTGCTATGCAAAGCATGGAGAAAACCAATGAGACAATAATACAGTCATGTAAGTACTGATAGCAATCATATAAAACCATAGTGGAGGAGGGAAGACGGAGGCTCACCGTAGTTAAAAAGATGACATAGTACTGCCTGTCCCACTGCTGTATCCGCCTGGTTGATGGCATCCAGGCAGTAGTGCTTCGTGAACGTGTGCCTGTTGGACCACGTGGCTGCTCAGCAGATCTGATGAAGCGGCACACCAGCAAACAGGGCGGTAGAGGATGACATCGCCCTGGTGGAATGAGCCCTCACTGAAGATTGTAGAGGCTTGCCGGCTTGCGGATGGCAGAAGATAATGGCTGAAGAAATCCAACGTGCAATAGTTGGCTTGGTAGCAGGGCGCCCTTTACGCATGCGTCCATAGGCAATGAACAGTTGATGGGACCTGTGAAAAGTGGCTGTCCTATTGATGTAACATTTAATGCAACTTTTGATGTCCAAAGAATGCAATCGCTGTTCTGCCGGAGATTGAGGATCGGCAAAGAAAATCTTTAAGAAAACAGGTTCATTTAGATGGAAATCCGTAGGCACCTTTGGCAGAAAAGTTGGGTTGGTGCGAAGCACCACACAGTCACATTTGAATTGGAGAAAAGGAGGTTTAATAGTGAAAGCGTGAAGATCACTCACGCGATGAGATTATGTCAGAGCAAGGAGAAGGGTTACCTTCCAGGTCAGAAACTTTAAGTCCGCCCTATGGATAGGCTCGAATGGCGCCTTCATTAGTTGGGCCAAGACGACATTGAGATGCCAAGTGGGAGGAGGATGCCGAAGATATGGGAACTTCCAGAACAGTCATTTGAAAAACTGACGAATAACTCTGGAAGAGCAGAGAGAGGAGGAGCCATCCTGCCGGAAACGAGAGATTGCCGCCAAGACAACTCTCAAAGTAGCATGGGAAAGCCCTGATTGAGCCAGGTGCAAAAAGAATGGAAGAACATAAGTTACTTACCTGTAAACTCTGGTTCTCCAGTATTGGTGTCTTTCATAGATTCACATGCTTGAATATTCCCCGTCGTCGAAGTGGGAGTCCCACGGTACATAAAATAGCAGTAATATATGTATGTATAAGTAAAATCTTTATAATTGTAATTATAAGGAATATGCTACTTACCAGTATGCATCTGTTCTTGGCATAGAGGGCTGCAGAGTGGTACATTATGAATAGATCGCCATCTGGTGTTGGGCTCGGATGATTGCACTTTGTTTTTCTCTTGGAGAGTCTTTTGTATCTTGGTGACTCCTCCCTTGGTTGGTAGTGCGCATGGGCATCGGCTCCATCCTTAGATTGTTTTGCCATAGTAGGGTTAGATGGAGTAGTATAGTAGAATACAGATAAGAGTGCCCATGTAAGTGTATCTAAATAAGATAATGTTGGAACAGACACAGGTTTCCGGGGAGGCTGGGAGGGCATGTACCACTCTGCAGCCCTCTATGCCAAGAACAGATGCATACTGGTAAGTAGCATATTCCGTTCGAGGCATATGGGCTGCAGATGGTACATTATGAATAGACTATACAGCAGTTCTCTCCCTAGCGGTGGTCGCCCGTGTCTGTTGCAACTGTCTGAAACAATGTTTTTAATACTGCTTGTCCCACTCTAGCTTGTTGTGTTGTGTGCACATCTACACAATAGTGCTTTGTGAAGGAGTGCGGTGTAACCCAGGTAGCTGCTCTGCATATGTCATCTAGTGGAATGTTTCCCAGAAATGCCATAGATGCTCCTAGTTTACGTGTAGAGTGAGCTCTAGGAGGAACAGTTAATGTTCTCTTTGCCTTTAAGTAGCATATTTGAATGCATTTTACAATCCATCTGGCAATGCCCGCTTTGGAGATGGGATTGCCTTTATGTGTAGGAGAAAACGCAACAAATAGCTGTTTTGTCTTTCTGAAAGTTTGTGTTCTTTCTATATAGTACAATATGGCCCTTCTAACATCCAGTGTATGTAGGGCTCTTTCGGCTACTGTTTGTGGTTTTGGAAAGAAAACCGGTAATTCCACTGACTGATTGATGTGGAATGCTGAAATAACCTTCGGTAAGAATTTTGGGTTTGTTCTAAGAACCACTTTATTTTGGTGTAGCTGCATAAATGGTTCTTGAAACGTAAAAGCCTGCAGCTCACTTACTCTTCTAAGTGACGTGATAGCTATGAGGAAGGCCACCTTCCATGTGAGGAATTGTATTTCACACCTATGCATAGGTTCAAAGGGTGGCCCCATTAGTCTGGTAAGCACTATGTTGAGATTCCAGACTGGGGAAGGTGGTCTTCTTGGTGGAATGACTCTTTTGAGTCCTTCCATGAAAGCTTTCATTGCTGGTACTTTAAACAGTGACAGATGTTGCCTGTTTTGTAGGTACGCCGCTATGGCTGCGAGATGAACTCTGATAGAGGTATATGCTAGGTTACATTGCTGTAGGTGTAATAAATAGCAAATTATCTGTTTAGTGGATGCGTCCAGAGGGTTGATGTGCTTACTGTTACAGTGTATAGCAAACCTCTTCCATTTTGCTGCATAGCATGCTCTGGTGGTAGGACGTCTTGCTTGTTTAATGATTTCCATGCATTCTGGTGGTAAATCTAAATACCCAAACTCTATGACCTCAGGAGCCAGATCGCTAGGTTCAGTTGTTTGGGATCTGGGTGCATTATTTCTCCATGGTTCTGTGTAAGATGCATGGGTAATAACTGTAGGAGAGTAGGGTCTGCAATCCTATGATCACCCAGATTTTTTGCTTTTGTTTCACTGGTTTACGACTTCCTCTGGCTGTGGGCCTGCCAATCAGACCCACAGCCTGGCTGTTCTCTTTCTAAATTACCCCATGTACCCTAGGTGCATCTACCAATTGGTACTGGGCCACCTTATCAGACCCTGTAACTCAGGGCATAGGTGTACCCAGGGCTGCCAGGGGCTGCAGCATGTATTATGCCACCCCTGGCTGGCCTCCTAAATTTGACACAACTGGCTGCATGACAGCTGGGGCAAAGTCGTGTAATCACCCTTTGCTGTAGGTGTAGTATCCCTATACCTAACCCTAAAATGGACACACAGATCCCTATCAGTCACTCCTATGGCAGGCCTTAACAATCCTGAAGGCAGAGTGCTTGGAATCGTGTGAGATGGTGCTCTGGCATGAGCTGAGCCTGTCTGCAGCTTGCGGAACCAAGTCCTAATAGCTGTTCCATGATAACGCATACCATATACTCTTAAGTGCATTATAATCCTCGCGGTTAAATGCTAACTTTGGTATTGCTTTATCAAAACATGTCGAGTAAGGTGTCATACGAATTGGAATACTAACCCCTCGCCAATTCTGGCGACGGGGTTAGCATTCCACCCTTCTAGAGGGACACGACATGTATGTAACTGTGAACCCCGGTTAAAGTTAACTGAAGCCTCAGCTCCACAAAATGGATGCTGCCACCACAGACACGAGTCTGACCTCCTGCTGCTGGGAGTCCTTCCAGCGAGGGAGGCCTGGACAAAGGGTTTCCTGTCCGGGGCGGTGCTAGCACCGTCCCAGACATGGTTTTGTGTATCCTGGGTAGGCAGGGCTTTTCAGGAAGGTGACTGCTGAGTGGCACCCCAGTGCTCACTACGCATAGGCCAGTCAGAACCAGTTCCAGGGGCACACCAGCCCCTGGCCTGGGGAAGTCCGGCAGGGGAGAGGGGTGTAACCACCCCCCCTCCTGGTCCCACCCATAGGCAGGACCTAGTCACCGGGTCAGCCCCCTTTTTTAGTATAAAGATAGGAGCGGGCCCCCTGTTCAAATTAGATCATCTTTGGAATCAAGATACCACTTTCTTCGAAAGGACTTCACGATTTCTTCTTCAAGATTCTCCCTTGTGGCTAAGGAGTAGTCACCCTGCATCAAGCGGGCACCATCCTAAAGAACACTGCGGTCTGCTGCAAGTCCTTCATCACGAATCCGACGACCCAGCTCGACGAGACCCGGCTTCCCTGGCACCTCTGACCTCTACTCACCTCTACAGCCAAGCTGAGAACCGTGAGTGCGACGAGACCTCGAGGGACCGACGATCGCCAAGACTGCACGACATCTTTACTGCAAGCCCACCGTGTCCTCCACTGGTGAGTGCTTTGGGGTCCGAGAAGCCCCGACCCTGCGCAGCTCCAGCACCCAAGGTCAGCCTCCCTGCATCTCCACGATCTGCGTGGGGCCCTTCTGCTGTTTGCTGTGCACCGCGTTGTTTGGCTACTAGCCGGCTGGCTTGTGGCCTTCCGAACGACGCCCAACGACAACTCTTCTGCTGGTCTGGTTGCTCCAGGCTGGCCCTTGCTTCCCTTCTCAAGAGAGGCACCCCGGACCCTCCTGGTCCACTCCAGACGCCAATTTTAGGTCCACCGCGTGGGCTTGAATTTGCCAAGGCTTTGTTGCCCAATCCTGGGTCCAGCGACGCCGACAGCTTCTATCTTCGTGGGACAGCTCGATCCTCCATCCTGGTCGCCGACAACGCCTCCTGGTCCGTGAGATCTTCGAGCTCCAGCGTCACCCACTCACCTTGTCGAGGTGGCTACCATCCGGTGCCCTCCTGGTGCCCACTGACTACTGGCTAGTAGTCTCGAACTTGGTCCCCTCTGCTTTCAGGTGTCATCTATCTTCAAGATCCAGGCTTGGATCCAACTGAACTTTCTTCACTGGTCACCGGCCAGCATCTTTTCTTCCGGCTCCTGGTCCGTCTACGAGGATTCCCGACGTCTTTTCAGACCTATGCAGCTGCAGCCCCTGGGCTAGGTAACTTCGGCATTTCGGTGCCCCAGCATAGCCTCACTATCCAAGGGTCAGAATCTATCTTCGTTTTCTCCCTACCAGGTCGGGTTCGCCCGAGAACACTAACTTTCTATTTCCTAGCTACCATAGACTTTTGTCCGCATCTCGCGTGAGAGTGCACACACTGCACCCGAGTCCCCTAGGCCTCCTAGTCGTAATCTAACGATTCCCTAGTCAAGTCCTAGCGATTCCAAAAGCTATTAGTACTGTACTTACCTGCTAGGAATTTCACATTCCACTTTTAGAGTATATGGTTTTCCGTGCCCCTCGGGCATTTGTATATACTGTGCTAACTTAAGTATTTTTGTAAGAGTTTTGGTTTGTGCTTAGTACCCTGTCCTCATAAAGAGTACAGGGCTGTTGTGATTCTTAATAAATAACTGTTTATTTTCATAACACTTGTGTGGTGTCCTTTCACTTGGTATTCAAGGGGTATATGTGTGGTATAACAGCTGGCTTAACACGCCCTCTCGAGTCTTTAGCCTTAGACTGCTCGTATCCATGCTACTAGGATAGCTGGTCTATAAGGTTGACTTACAACCAATCATCAATAAGGGTTGCTGGACTGATACATAGTGGGCACTAGAATAGTGACCACTGCATATCAGGCCACCTTCTCACATTGGTGAGCAGCGGTTGGGATTTGAGCTTGCTGTTGTTTTACCACACGTATCCTAAGAATATCTTGTTGAAAGATCACATAAGTACTGTTAGGTACATATAACTAAAGCTTAGAATACTCTGAGTTCTACTGAACCAGCTGTTGTAGCTCCTCAAGGCTTAGCACACCTTGGCTGCAACTCTAGCAAGGGATCAGTAGGTAACACATAGTGTAGGTAGGTGCATCACTTACACCACACTAGAATCAGCATGTCAGACAAAGGAGGAAACACTGAGTCTCCCCTTGTGTCAGTTGACCCTCCACAGGTCATACCTTCAAGATATGCTGTGCTTAGCTTCCAGGAGTTACGACAAGTATGTACCTCTAGGAAGATTAAGCAGGGGTCTAACCCCACAACTGCTTTTCTGATTGGTCTCTTAGAGACTCATGATGCAAGGAGGGCTGGTAACCCAGACCCTTCTACTTCAGAAGGCAACATGCCCTCCTTACGGGGTCCCTTTGATAGCCAGGACCATCCCCTTCAGGAAGCAGATGATGCTGATGATGAGGATGATGACTTGGTGTCTGGGGATGAGGCAGACAAGGGACAGGTAGAAGTCGTTAGGCTAACCCGGACCAACTTAAGCAGACATGAGAGGGACTCTAGGGGAGCCCTGGGGCCACTCTCAGGTCAGCTTAACATTGGGAATGGACGAGTTAGGTCTCTATCTAGAGGCTCTAACAGATCCCTTCATACCAATGGCTCTCAACGTTCCTCTCAAAGGGGAATGACCTCTCCCCAGAGGAGAGTGTATGAAGCTAAGGAAAAGGCAGCCAATCCGAGGATTGAAAGGGAAGAACTTGCCCTGGCCAAAGAAAGGCTTGCCTTTGCTAGAGAGCAACAATTGAGTGGGGCAGTCCCCACTGGTGGCAGCATTGTACCTAGCAATAGGGAAAGGAGTTTTGATACAAAACACCTTGGTAAGATAGTGCCCCCCTTTAAACAAGGGGATGACATCCACAAATGGATTACTGCTTTGGAGAGGGCCTGCACTGTGCAAGGTGTTCCCCCAAGTCAGTGGGCAGCTATCTTGTGGCTCTCCTTTGAGGGTAAAGGAAGAGACAAGCTCCTCACCACAAGGGTAGAGGATGCTAATGATTACCAAGTCTTGAAAAATGCACTGGTTGATGGGTTTGGCCTAACCACTGAGCAGTACAGGGTGCTGTTCAGGGATACCCAGAAAACTCAGTCTCAAGATTGGGCTGACTTTGTAGATTGTGCCACTAAGGCTTTTGAGGGCTGGTTGCTGGGCAGTAAGGTTACTGATTATAAAGGATTGTACAATTTGATGATGAGAGAACAAATTTTAAACAATTGTCAGAACCAGTTGTTGCATCAGCATCTTGTTGACTCAGATCTGACCTCTCCCCAAGAATTGGGAAAGAAGGCAGACAGATGGGTTAGAACAAGAGTTAAACAGAACCAGGGCCAGAATCAAGGTGGTCAGAAGAAAGCAGACCAGAAGGGTAAGGATTCTAAAGGGGAACAAAATGACCAGAAGTCTTCGACAGGTCCCCAACAACCCAAAGAGGGTGGGGGTCAGGCTCCCCAAAAGAAGAAAGAAGGCCAATCTAAAAGGTGGTGCCAATACTGTAAAAGTAAAACTCACTGGTTTAGTGAGTGCACCAAGAAAGGAGGAGGGCAGACTCCTGCCACTGCAGCCCCTAAGGCACCTGTGCCCCCTAGTACAGCCAGCAGTGGTAGTGCACCTCCCAAGGGTTTAGTAGGGTTAACCCTGGGTTCTGAGGGGAGTGACAACTTAGTTGGCACCCTTACTCAGGCTGTCCTTGTCAGTACAGGGGATATGGCTATGTCCCCTGACATCAGTCCCAATACTTTGGGCAAATACAGACAGACACCTTTTATTAATGGAAAAATGTCTCAGGCCTATAGGGACACTTGTGCCAGTGTCACAATGGTGACACCTAGCTTTGTGGACCCTGGACAGATCATGCCAGGTACAGAATTCCTGGTGACCAATGCAAGCAATGTCACTACCAATCACAGTATGGCAATTGTAGCTTTCTCCTGGGGAGGGGTAACTGGCCAAAAGAAGGTTGTAGTTAGTTCAGACCTCCCAGTGGATTGTTTGTTGGGCAATGATTTGGAGTCATCACAATGGTCAGAAGTGGAGCAGAGGACTCATCTGGAAATGTTAGGCTTGCCAGCACATGTGTTTGCTGTGACCAGGTCACAGGCCAGAAAATGCCCCACTGAACAGGTGCTGGATCCTGGAACAATGGACCAGACACCTTCCAAGAAAAAGAGCAGTAGGGTTAAGGCTGTGCCTTCCCCCTTGCCCCAGGTTGTGGATCAAGTCTCAGAGGAGGCTGACCTACAGGAATTGAGGGAAACTGAGCCTAGGGAGTTTGAACTTGATCAAGTTGAATTCTTGGGCTCAGGGGGACCCTCAAGGGAAGACCTGGGGAAGGACCAGTTAGACTGCCCTTCTCTTGAACCCCTCAGACAGCAGGCTGCTGCTGAGGCTGCTGGGAACGCCACAGGTACCCACAAGGTATACTGGGAAGATGGACTCCTGTACACTGAGTCAAGAGACCCCAAGCCTGGCATGACCAGGAGGCTGGTTGTACCCTTGTCTCAGAGAGGTTTCCTACTTACCTTGGCCCATGAGATTCCCTTAGCAGGTCACTTAGGCCAGACAAAGACTTGGGACAGGCTTGTCTCACACTTTCACTGGCCTCACATGAATGAGGATACCAAGGAGTTTTGTCGCTCCTGTGTCACTTGCCAAGCCAGTGGTAAGTCAGGTGGCACAACAAAGGCCCCCCTTATACCAATGCCTGTGGTGGGGGTGCCCTTTGAAAGAGTGGGGATTGACATTGTTGGTCCAATGGAACCCAGACAGCATCAGGGCACAAGTTTATACTGGTGGTAGTGGATCATGCCACCAGGTATCCTGAAGCTATTCCACTTAGGACCACCACAGCACCTGTGGTGGCAAGGGCCCTAGTTGGGGTGTTCTCCAGAGTGGGCTTCCCTAAGGAGGTTGTCTCTGACAGAGGTGCAAACTTCATGTCAAGCTACTTAACTGCTATGTGGAAGGAGTGTGGTGTCAATTACAAATTCACTACACCCTATCACCCACAATGCAATGGGCTTGTTGAAAGGTTCAACAGGACCCTAAAAGGGATGATTCATGGACTACCTGAAACACTCAGGCGTAGATGGGATGTCCTGATGCCCTGCCTTCTGTTTGCTTACAGAGAGGTCCCACAAAAGGGGGTTGGCTACAGCCCTTTTGAACTTTTGTATGGGCACCCTGTGAGAGGCCCCTTGTGTTTGGTGAAGGAAGGATGGGAGAGACCTCTCAAAAAGCCTGCAACCAACATAATGGACTATGTACTTGGTCTCCGCTCCAGGATGGCTGAGTATATGGAGAAGGCATCTGAAAACCTTAAGGCCAGTCAAGAATTTCAAAAAGCTTGGCATGACCAAAAGGCTGTCCTGACTGTTTACCAGCCTGGACAGAAGGTGTGGGTGTTGGAGCCAGTGGCCCCAGCAGCACTCAAAGACAAATGGTCTGGGCCCCACACAATTCTTGAGCAAAAGGGAGAGGTCACCTACCTGGTGGACCTTGGAACTCCCAGGAGTCCCCACAGGGTACTCCATGTCAACAGGCTCAAAGCATATGTCGACAGGAAGGACATGAGCTTGCTCATGGCCATAGATGAGGGACAGGAGGAGGAGAGTGACCCTCTCCCAGACCTGCTCACTCAGAATCCTGATGATGGGTCAGTAGATGGTGTTGTCTTTTGTGGCAGCCTCTCTGAACATCAGCAGAAAGACTGTAAACAGGTTCTTCAGTCTTTCAGACATATGTTCTCTCTGACACCCAGTCAGACCAATTGGTGCACCCATGAGGTTGACACTGGTGACAGCCTGCCAGTCAAGAGTAAAATCTACAGGCAGCCTGATCATGTTAGAGACTGCATAAAAACTGAAGTGCAGAAAATGTTGGAGCTGGGAGTCATTGAACCCTCAGATAGCCCTTGGGCTAGTCCAGTAGTTCTAGTGCCAAAGCCTCACACCCAAGATGGTAAGAGAGAGATGAGGTTTTGCGTAGACTACAGGGGTCTCAATGCAGTCACTAAGACTGATGCCCATCCAATACCAAGGGCAGATGAACTTATAGATAGATTGGCTTCTGCCAACTACTTAAGTACATTTGACTTAACAGCTGGGTATTGGCAAATCAGGTTAGCTGAGGATGCCAAGCCCAAAACAGCATTTTCAACCCCTGGTGGGCATTATCAATTTGTGGTAATGCCCTTTGGTCTGAAAAATGCACCTGCCACCTTCCAAAGGTTGGTGAATCAAGTCCTTACTGGGCTGGATGACTTCTGTGCAGCATATCTAGATGATATTGCTGTCTTTAGCTCCACCTGGGAGGATCACCTGGTCCACCTGAGGAAAGTGTTAGAGGCTCTGCAAGCAGCAGGCCTCACTATCAAGGCCACCAAGTGCCAGATAGGGCAGACACAGGTTGTATACCTGGGCCACCTTGTAGGTGGAGGCCAGGTTCAGCCACTGGAGAGCAAAATACAGTCAATCAGGGACTGGGCTCCTCCAACCACCCAGACTCAGGTTCGAGCTTTCTTGGGCCTGACTGGATACTACAGAAAGTTTGTCAGGAACTATGGTTCCATTGTGACACCATTAAATGAACTGACAAGTAAGAAAATGCCAAAAAAGGTTCAGTGGACAGCAGGCTGTCAAAAAGCATTCGATGACCTAAAGCAGGCCATGTGCACAGCACCTATCCTTAAGAGTCCAGACTACTCCAAACCATTCATTGTCCAAACAGATGCTTCTGAGTTGGGTGTGGGAGCTGTTCTTTCTCAACTGAATTTTGATGGTCAGGATCAGCCCATTGCTTTTATAAGCAGAAGGCTGACCCCCAGAGAGAAGAATTGGTCAGCTATTGAGAGGGAGGCCTTTGCTGTGGTTTGGGCCCTGAAGAAGCTGAGGCCATACTTGTTTGGCACTCACTTCAAGATTCAGACCGACCATAAGCCCCTCTTGTGGCTAAATCAGATGAAGGGTGAAAACCCCAAACTGCTTAGGTGGTCCATTTCCCTACAGGGGATGGACTTTACAGTGGAACATAGACCTGGTACTGATCATGGCAATGCCGATGGGCTCTCCAGATATTCCCACTTAGAACAAGAAGACTCACCTGGTCAAGGTTAGCTTATTGTCCCAAAGTTTGGGGGGGGGTCATGTAGGAGAGTAGGGTCTGCAATCCTATGATCACCCAGATTTTTTGCTTTTGTTTCACTGGTTTACGACTTCCTCTGGCTGTGGGCCTGCCAATCAGACCCACAGCCTGGCTGTTCTCTTTCTAAATTACCTCATGTACCCTAGGTGCATCTACCAATTGGTACTGGGCCACCTTATCAGACCCTGTAACTCAGGGCATAGGTGTACCCAGGGCTGCCAGGGGCTGCAGCATGTATTATGCCACCCCTGGCTGGCCTCCTAAATTTGACACAACTGGCTGCATGACAGCTGGGGCAAAGTCGTGTAATCACCCTTTGCTGTAGGTGTAGTATCCCTATACCTAACCCTAAAATGGACACACAGATCCCTATCAGTCACTCCTATGGCAGGCCTTAACAATCCTGAAGGCAGAGTGCTTGGAATCGTGTGAGATGGTGCTCTGGCATGAGCTGAGCCTGTCTGCAGCTTGCGGAACCAAGTCCTAATAGCTGTTCCATGATAACGCATACCATATACTCTTAAGTGCATTATAATCCTCGCGGTTAAATGCTAACTTTGGTATTGCTTTATCAAAACATGTCGAGTAAGGTGTCATACGAATTGGAATACTAACCCCTCGCCAATTCTGGCGACGGGGTTAGCATTCCACCCTTCTAGAGGGACACGACATGTATGTAACTGTGAACCCCGGTTAAAGTTAACTGAAGCCTCAGCTCCACAAAATGGATGCTGCCACCACAGACACGAGTCTGACCTCCTGCTGCTGGGAGTCCTTCCAGCGAGGGAGGCCTGGACAAAGGGTTTCCTGTCCGGGGCGGTGCTAGCACCGTCCCAGACATGGTTTTGTGTATCCTGGGTAGGCAGGGCTTTTCAGGAAGGTGACTGCTGAGTGGCACCCCGGTGCTCACTACCATCATAGGCCAGTCAGAACCAGTTCCAGGGGCACACCAGCCCCTGGCCTGGGGAAGTCCGGCAGGGGAGAGGGGTGTAACCACCCCCCCTCCTGGTCCCACCCATAGGCAGGACCTAGTCACCGGGTCAGCCCCCTTTTTTAGTATAAAGATAGGAGCGGGCCCCCTGTTCAAATTAGATCATCTTTGGAATCAAGATACCACTTTCTTCGAAAGGACTTCACGATTTCTTCTTCAAGATTCTCCCTTGTGGCTAAGGAGTAGTCACCCTGCATCAAGCGGGCACCATCCTAAAGAACACTGCGGTCTGCTGCAAGTCCTTCATCACGAATCCGACGACCCAGCTCGACGAGACCCGGCTTCCCTGGCACCTCTGACCTCTACTCACCTCTACAGCCAAGCTGAGAACCGTGAGTGCGACGAGACCTCGAGGGACCGACGATCGCCAAGACTGCACGACATCTTTACTGCAAGCCCACCGTGTCCTCCACTGGTGAGTGCTTTGGGGTCCGAGAAGCCCCGACCCTGCGCAGCTCCAGCACCCAAGGTCAGCCTCCCTGCATCTCCACGATCTGCGTGGGGCCCTTCTGCTGTTTGCTGTGCACCGCGTTGTTTGGCTACTAGCCGGCTGGCTTGTGGCCTTCCGAACGACGCCCAACGACAACTCTTCTGCTGGTCTGGTTGCTCCAGGCTGGCCCTTGCTTCCCTTCTCAAGAGAGGCACCCCGGACCCTCCTGGTCCACTCCAGACGCCAATTTTAGGTCCACCGCGTGGGCTTGAATTTGCCAAGGCTTTGTTGCCCAATCCTGGGTCCAGCGACGCCGACAGCTTCTATCTTCGTGGGACAGCTCGATCCTCCATCCTGGTCGCCGACAACGCCTCCTGGTCCGTGAGATCTTCGAGCTCCAGCGTCACCCACTCACCTTGTCGAGGTGGCTACCATCCGGTGCCCTCCTGGTGCCCACTGACTACTGGCTAGTAGTCTCGAACTTGGTCCCCTCTGCTTTCAGGTGTCATCTATCTTCAAGATCCAGGCTTGGATCCAACTGAACTTTCTTCACTGGTCACCGGCCAGCATCTTTTCTTCCGGCTCCTGGTCCGTCTACGAGGATTCCCGACGTCTTTTCAGACCTATGCAGCTGCAGCCCCTGGGCTAGGTAACTTCGGCATTTCGGTGCCCCAGCATAGCCTCACGTTCCAAGGGTCAGAATCTATCTTCGTTTTCTCCCTACCAGGTCGGGTTCGCCCGAGAACACTAACTTTCTATTTCCTAGCTACCATAGACTTTTGTCCGCATCTCGCGTGAGAGTGCACACACTGCACCCGAGTCCCCTAGGCCTCCTAGTCGTAATCTAACGATTCCCTAGTCAAGTCCTAGCGATTCCAAAAGCTATTAGTACTGTACTTACCTGCTAGGAATTTCACATTCCACTTTTAGAGTATATGGTTTTCCGTGCCCCTCGGGCATTTGTATATACTGTGCTAACTTAAGTATTTTGTAAGAGTTTTGGTTTGTGCTTAGTACCCTGTCCTCATAAAGAGTACAGGGCTGTTGTGATTCTTAATAAATAACTGTTTATTTTCATAACACTTGTGTGGTGTCCTTTCACTTGGTATTCAAGGGGTATATGTGTGGTATAACAGCTGGCTTAACACGCCCTCTCGAGTCTTTAGCCTTAGACTGCTCGTATCCATGCTACTAGGATAGCTGGTCTATAAGGTTGACTTACAACCAATCATCAATAAGGGTTGCTGGACTGATACATAGTGGGCACTAGAATAGTGACCACTGCATATCAGGCCACCTTCTCACAATAACCTTAGCTTTTGATGTGGTACTTGTGAGAGTTGTAGCAGCGTGGTGAACCACGGCTGTCTTGCCCACGTGGGTGCCACTAGTATCATTGTCATTGAGTGTTGCTGTAGTTTCCGAACCAGTAATGGAATTAGTGGTAGAGGAGGGAACGCGTAAGCAAATTTGTTGGACCAATTTATCCACAGTGCATTGCCCTGGGACCTTTGGTGTGGGTACCTGGATGCGAATTCTTTGCATTTTGCGTTCTGGTGATTGGCAAACAGATCTATCTCTGGTTGCCCCCATTTTTGGAAGAATGGCTGTAGTATTTGGTCGTGTAGCTCCCATTCGTGTACTTGTTCTGACTGTCTGCTTAGGATGTCTGCTATTTGATTTTGAACTCCTGGTAGGTGTTCCGCTAACAGGTAGATCTTTTGAGGAATGGCCCATCTCCATATGTCCTGTGCTAGTCTGGACAGTTGGAGAGAGTGTGTCCCCCCCTGTTTTTGAATATAATACATTGCAGTCATGTTGTCTGTTCTGATCAGGACTGCTTTTCCTGCTATTTGTATTAGGAAAGCTTTTAGTGCTAGAAATATTGCTAATAGTTCTAGGTAGTTGATGTGCAGTTTCTTTTGCTGCACACTCCACTTCCCCTGTACTGTGTATCTGTCCATATGCGCTCCCCATCCGGAGAGCGATGCGTCCGCTGTTATCGTCACTTGTGGAATTGGCTCTAGGAACGACCGTCCCTTGGAAATGTTTTCTGTGTTCCACCACTTCAGAGAGCGATGCGTCCGGTCGTTTACCAACACCAGATCTGTAATCTGACCTTGAGCCTGATTCCACTGTGTCGCTAGACACTCTTGTAGTGGGCGCATTTGTAGTCTGGCATGTGGTATTAGCTGTATGCAGGAGGACATCATGCCTAATAGTTGCATAAACACTCGTGCTGGTAGTAAGTGTTGTGGTTGAAATCTTTGTATTAACCCGACCATTGTCTGTACTCTGATTGGGTTGGGGTATGCTATTGCCTTCTCTGTGTCTACTGTAGCCCCCAGGTATTGCTGAATCTGGTTTGGTTGCAGGTGTGATTTTTTGTAGTTCACCGTGAACCCTAGGTGGTGCAGCAATTGGATTGTCTTCTGTGTGTTGTGAAGACATTCTTCCTTTGACTTGGCCTTTATTAGCCAATCGTCCAAGTATGGGAAGACATGTATTTGTTGTCTTCTTAGGTGTGCTGCCACCACAGCTAGACATTTTGTGAAAACTGTTGGTGCTGTTGTGACACCGAACGGAAGGACTTTGAACTGATAGTGTTGTCCTTCTAACACAAACCTTAGGTATTTCCTGTGGGCTTTGTGAATTGGGATATGAAAGTAAGCGTCTTTTAGATCCAGTGTAGAAAGAAAGTCCCCTTTCTTCAGTAAAGGGAGTACTTGTTGGAGCGTGACCATGTGGAAATGCTCCGAATTTATGTACGCATTGAGAGGTCTGAGGTCTAATATCGGTCTTAGGGACCCGTCCTTTTTGGGGATCAGGAAGTATAGAGAGTATACTCCCGTTCCTTGTTGATCCTTTGGGACCTTCTCTATTGCATGCTTTTGTAGAAGTGCTAGAACTTCTTCTCTTAACAATGTTAGATGATCTTGACTCATTGGACGCTGTTTGGGGGGGGATGTTTGGTGGGGTAGCTGTGAGTTCTAGGCAATAACCATGTTGGATAATTTGTCTCACCCACTTGTCTGACGTGATGTTTTCCCAGACAGGTAGGAACTGTGATAGACGTCCCCCGACCGGTGTTATGTGGTCTGGGGGGAGTTCTATGAAGTCACTGTTTTGGTGTTGAGGCGTTGCGGTTGTTATTATTTCCGCGGCCTCTACCCTTATTGTTGTTACCTCTGTAACTGCCTCTTGAATTACCTCTGGGTGATGTTGGTGTGAAAGATGTGGATTGCTGATTTGTTCCTGTGTTCTTTGAGCCCCCTCTATAGGTGGATCTACGAAAGGAACCTCTGTGTGTTGGCTGTTGCAATGTTCCCATTGACTTAGCCGTTTCCGTATCTTTCTTCATTTTTTCTAATGCCTCGTCTGTGCTTGAACCAAACAATGTTTTCTGATCAAATGGTTTGTTCAATAGGGCTGTTTGCACTTCTTGTTTGAATCCAGAGATTCTAAGCCATGCATGCCTTCTTAGCATGACACTGGTATTAATAGACCTTGCTGCAGTGTCTGCTGCGTCTAATGCACACTTAATGGAAGTATTGGTTATTATTTTACCTTCCTGTATTAATTGATCTGCCTTTTTCTGGTGTTCCTTTGGGAGATGTATGAGAAGTTTTTCTAACTCATCATAATGTGCCCTGTCGTAACGTGCGAGTAGTGCTTGTGTATTTGCTATACGCCAGCTATTCGCTGCCTGTGATGCTACTCTTTTGCCTGATGCATCTATTAACTTCGACTCTTTATCTGGTGGAGGTGCCTCTCCTGTAGATAGTGAGTTTGCTCTTTTGCGAGCGTTTGAGACCACCAGCGAGTCTAGGGGTACATGTCCTCTAATAAAAATTGGGTCCTTTGGAGCCGCTTTGTATTTTTTATCAATTCTGGGGTTTAACACCCTGGCTCTCACTGGGTTTTCGAAAATTTCCTCTGTGTGACTAAGAAGACCCTTTAACATAGGAAGAGTACCTGATGTTCTCTGTGCATTAGGTAGAGTCTCTAACAAGAAATCTTCTATTTGAGGCTCTGTGTGCATATCTAGCTTGTGATATTTTGCTGCCCTATTAATGAGCTGCACAAAACCTGTGTTATCATCAGGTGGTGAAGGCTTTGAGGGATATAGCTGTGGGTCGTTGTCCTCATCTGACCCTACATCATAGTTTTCCCATGGGGGGCGTGGCTTGGGCGCTGATGGCGATGGTCGCCTGAGAGCTCGGCTCCGGGACTAAGCCCGGAATTATCCTGAAAATCGGAGGCTGCGGGGCACCCCAGACCCCGCATTCTGCTGAGCGTACCGACGGAAACCTGCCGGGGCCCCTGATGAAGCCCGGGCGAGGGTTGTTCCGGAGTAAAACCGAAGTTTGCGGAGTTGCGGAGTGCGACCCAACATGGCGCCCGGACCCCTTTGTCCCCCTATTCGGAACTACTGAGTTGAAGAGGTGCCGCGGGTGGCGACTGGCGCCCTGCTTCGCCATCCCCGGCTGTTCTGGACATTGGACATTACTGGATTGGACCTCTTGCAACGGATTTGCACTCGGTTGGACGGCCGGGCAGGTGCCCACGCAGCGGAGGGCACCGGGAGCGGACGCCCTGTGATCCAAGCGGTGGCCCGCCTCGCGACTCCGCGACTAGCTACGTCTTCCTGGCCAGTCCACCTACATGGGAGGCGCGACACTCTGGCGCCACAGATCACCCGAGGGAGTAGGTGGCCCTCACCCCGGGGTTATAGTGGGTGAACGGGTCTGCCCGACTCAACGACGGCTGTCTCCGCCCCCTCATCGGTGCCCTCGGATGCCGTGGCGATGGCGTGAGCCGAAGCGGCGGAGTCTCCACAGGCTCTGGAGAAGGAGGTCGCCCGGACCCGAATTGAGGACAAGCACCCGGGAAGGTCGTGGTCGACACCCGCACACGGAGACGCCTACTACGGGACCCTCACGGAGTGCCCCTGGAGGCATGGGGAAACCCAGAGGAGCTAAGGGATCCACCCAGACCGCCTCGGACTCTGAAGCCCAGGACAAAGAGGAGCATGGGGACCCAAAAAGTTCTGGTGGCGCGCCGATGCAGCAACAGTTCGACCGTGTCCTGGAGGCGATAGAGACTACGAGATCAGCCCTCCAACAGGACATTGCTCAGGTGGCGACGAGCCTGGGCCTCCTCAGGGCGGACCATGGCAAACTTTCAGACCGGGTCAAGGAGGTGGAGGGCACGGTGAAAACCTTGGAGCCGGCGCAGCGAACCTTGGCTGCGACGATGGACGCCCTATCCCGAATTGAGACCCTGGAACGGAGGGCGGAGGATGCGGAAGGCCGCAACAGGAGGAACAACATCCGAGTGGTGGGCCTGCCGGAAAAGATTGAGGATGGCGACATGGTGCAATACTTGGAGACCTGGCTCCGAGACACGGTGGTCCCGGAGGGACTGTCCTCCTTCTACACTCTGGAACGGGCCCACAGAGTCCCAGCACGGCCCCTACAGCAGGGACGCACCCCGAGGCCGGTGGTGGCGCGGTTGCTGCATTTCCGAGACAGGGACTTAATCCTCAATGCCGCCAGGCACAATGGCCCGTTCAAAGTAGCGAACAGTCAGGTGAACATTTTCCCAGATTACACCTACGAGACGCAGCGCAAGCGGTTCTCCTTCCTGGCGGTTAAGCGCGAGCTCAGGAGCGAGGGCATTCAGTATTCACTCCTATATCCTGCAAAGCTTCGCATCATTGTCGATGACAAAACCCAGTTCTTCGACACCCCGGAGGATGTATGTGCCTGGCTCGACCTATACAGGACAGGGAAAGATGGCTTTGGCTCCTCGTCCCAACAAGCAGATGAGCCGGAACAAAGGCGGCGATCCAAGAGGGTCAGGAATCGCCGCGGCCGCACGGGAGGGCCCTCGACTGCGGAGACATCATCGGAACGGAGGGGAGTGCTGGAAGTATTATCGGAGTTGTCGGGAGCACGGGAGGAAGTCATCGAGGAGGAAGAAAACCCGGGTGATGAGGGAGCACCATCGGACTCGGAGGATTCAGTAGCAGATAGTGCCCATACACCGGTGATCACTCCGAAATCGGTGGAGGACCTTTTGGATGGACAAGGGTAACGGGGCATACTGCTTTGTTTTGGGTGGGGGCCCGGCAGGGGGGAGGCGGTTGCCGTTCCTTACTGATGACAACGAGGGGGAGAGGGTTGGGGGGCCTCTGCTTTTGCCCCGGGAGGTCTTGGCACGGTTTGGGGCTTGTTATAGTCCTGGTGGCCTGGGCGACGAGGGCCCACTGCCTCCGCCCAGCCCGCACCTGGCCCATAAGGCCTTCCTACGGTGGCGACCGTAGGATTAGAGGGGGTTCTGGGGTTGATGGAGGACGAGGTTTGGATGGGATCTAGATGGTGCAGTTTAGGTCCTGTTCTGGGGTGGGTGGGGGGGAGTTGGGTTGGTTTTTGGGTTGCTTGGTTTGGGTTGGGGAAAATGGCCGCCATCAGCGCTGGGAGGATTGATGTCCTTTCTTTGAGGGGACCCGGATGGGGGGACTGTGCAAGAACAATCTGGGACAATGGCTGATGTTGCTAACTTGAAATGTGTTACTTGGAACGTAAGGGGGCTTCACACTATGTCCAGGCGCCACAAGGTCCACGCTTATTTAGTGCGTAGGGGGGTGCAAATGGCGCTGCTACAGGAAACTCATCTGAACAAGGCGGAAGGGGCGGCGCTTCAGCGTAGGTGGCGGGGGCAGGTCTTTTCCACGTCGTACTCTGCTTATGCCAGGGGGGCGCTAATATGGATCAGAGCAGGGGTCCCCTTCCAAGTCACGAGGACAGTATTGGATCCAGAGGGGTGTTTCGTGGCCATCTCGGGCACTCTAGGGGGGAGGGACCTGAATGTTTGCTGTGTATACGCTCCTAATGTAGACCAGACTGCCTTCCTTTCCAGGTTATCGGGCTCGTTGGCCCACTTTTTCGCCGGGCCCCTCCTGTTGGGGGGAGACTTTAACTCCGTAGTAGATGTGGACATAGACCGCTCGCATCCCCCGCTTCCCGATTCCCCGGTCCGTCGCACGGCTAAGGGTCGTCAGGATTGGCAGACTCGCTGGGGTTTGACGGACATTTGGAGGGCGCATCACCCCGCAACTAGGGATTATTCATACTTCTCGAGCCTCCATGAGTTGCATGTCAGACTAGACGGATTTCTTGGATCGCCCGAACTGGTTTCGGCAGCGGTCCGATCGGAGTACTTATCGAGGACCATCTCGGACCATAACCCCCTCCTACTAGACCTTCGCTGGTTTCCGGGGACACCGGCGGTGCCCACCTGGAAATTGCGACCCGAGATCCTCGAGGACAGTGTCTTCAGGGCGGACTTGGGGGAGAGAATATCGGATTATTTTGCGTCCAACGGCGGCTCCGCGAGTACTAGGGCGTTAGAATGGGACGCTTTTAAGGTAGTGGTGAGGGGCTACTGTATCTCCAAGAAGGTGGGCATGAGGCGTGTCATCCTGGCTGATCTAGACACAGCAGACCGGGAACTCCGCGAATTTGAGATTCGACGCCCCGGACACCCGGAATTGCAAGCACAAACGGCAGAGGCGAGGGAGAAGGTGGCAGTGGAGGTCGAACGGCTCCGCTGTTTTGATTATAAGGCCTATACGGTCCGGTCTATCGCGGAGGGGGACAGGGCGAGTGCGTTGTTGGCGTGGTTGGCCAACCCTACGCGCCAGTCCCAAACGACGACAAATATGCGTGGAGCAGACGGAACCGAGGTATGCACCCAACCGGAGATTCTCAGTTGCTTCCGGCATTATTATGAATGTTTATACCGCAGTCGCTCCGCACGTGACCCAGACCGGCTTGATAATTACCTTCGCCCACTGGAGCTCCGCACGGTGGAGCAGGAAGTGACGAAAACTCTGGGTTCCGACATTGAATTAGGGGAGATCCGCGGGGCCATTAAACGGATGGCGAGAAACAAGACCCCGGGCCTAGATGGCCTACCAGTGGAGTTTTATGCAGCTTACGCTGACCTACTAGCCCCTCGATTACTGGTGGTCTACAGGGAGGCGAAGAGGCTGGGGCGACTCCCGGGCTCGATGTGTGAGGCGCTGGTGGTTCCTCTCCTCAAACCGGGCCGAGACTCATCCGACCCGGGGTCCTACCGTCCCCTATCGATGTTGACGGTGGACTACAAAATACTGAGCAGCATCTTGGCCTCGAGGCTGCTGGGACACATGAGCTCTCTGGTGCATGAGGACCAGGCCGGTTTCATCCCACGGCGGAACACGACTATGAATATTCGTAGGTTGTTCCGTTTGTTAGGGGAACCATTTGTGGATGCCCCGTCCCCGGTAGTCTTATCGGTAGACCTGGAGAAGGCTTTTGATAGCCTAGAGTGGGACTACCTCTGCACGGTGTTACGGAGATTCGGCCTAGGGGAGGGATTTGTCCGATGGACCACGGTCCTTTATACTTCTGCTTCGGCAAGGGTCCGAGCGGGCCCATTGATTTCATCGCGGTATCCGGTGGAACGAGGCACGCGGCAGGGGTGCTCCTTGTCCCCGCTTCTTTTTGCGCTGGCAGTGGAGCCACTGGCGCTGCACCTTCGCTCGGGAGCCCACTATACGGGCTTATGGTCGTCTGCGGGCCCGCATTATGTCTCGCTTTATGCGGACGACCTGTTGCTCTTCCTAGAGGACCCGGTCGACGCTTTACGGGGAGCGGAATTAGCGCTCACGGAGTTCGGAGAGGTCTCGGGCCTCCGAGTGAATTGGTCTAAGACCTGTCTTTTTCCGGTACGCAGGGGTACCCCCGCCCCTGCGCTGAGTAGGGAGATTAGATGGGAGCCCGATTGCTTCAGGTACCTTGGGGTATTCGTTTACCACGAACAACCCGACCTAGATGGAAACATTACCCGCTGCATTCGAGCACTCCGAGGTTGCATGGACTTTTGGGCCACGCTGCCGCTCTCAGTGGCGGGACGTATCGCCCTGCTCAAAATGGTGGCGCTTCCCCGGTTATTGTACTACTTCCGGACTTTGCCGATCTGGGTCCCACCGGCCACGTTCCGTCGATTACGCTCTATGGTGGTCGGATTCCTTTGGGGAACGGGCCGGCGGCGGGTGGCCCTCAATACCTTGATGAGGCCGAAAGACGAGGGGGGGCTCGCCGTGCCGGACTTCGAAAAGTATTATCTGGCGGCACAGCTCCAGACCTTCACCCAGGAGATCGCCAGGGAATTCCGGGGCCCGGAAGACGGAAGAGGGACAGGTATGGCCAGGCATGTTCTCTCCTTTATAGCGCTGCGACAACGTTTAGTCCTGCGGGACTTGTCGATGGAGGAGCGGACTGTCCGCCTGTGTTGGAATCGGGCCCACGCCCGAGGCCAACTGAGAACGCCATATGCGCCTGAAATACCGTTGGGGATGCTGACGGCCCTCCCCCACGGAGGGGACTGGTCACGTTTGGCGGCCTGGGAGGATTCCGGTTTACAGCTCGTAGGTGATCTGTACGAGGACGGCGCGCTCTTGCCCTTTCAGGATCTTAGTGACCGCTTCGGGATCTCCCGAGGTGACTTTCTGCTGCACTCGGCCATTGTACGAGCGATCCAGGCACACTGGAAGAACGGGCAGGAGGAACCCCACTTATCTCAGGTGTGCCAGTACGTAATGATGTCGGCGGGGATTGTGAAGGCGGTCACTTGCCTATACGGCCGGTTGATTACCGAGGGATTGGCTCCTCTCACCACTTTGAGGACCCGCTGGGAGGAGGACATTGGTAGGGAGATCCCGGAAACGACCTGGTCCCAGTTGGTGAGACGGGCCTGGAAGGGCACACGCAACGCCCGTTTCCAACTGGTCCACTATTATGTTCTCCATAGAGCGTACCTGACCCCGGTGAAAGTCAGGCGTTATTTTGCCACGGCCTCGGCGGAATGCCCTAGATGCCCGGCTCAGGAGGCGGACCTCCTACACATGTTATGGGCCTGTCCAGGACTGACATCCTACTGGCAGGAGGTAGCGACGACCCTGGAGGAGGTGACAGGGAGGCTCTTATCATTGGATGCGGCGGTGGGGCTCCTACACTGGTTTCCCCATACCCCCAGGAATAAAATTTCTAGTAAGTTTATCGACCTGGGGCTCCTCCTTGCTAAACGAGAGGTGACTAGGAACTGGAAGGCACGAGCTGGTCCGGCGGGCAGCAGATGGCACAGTGAGCTTTTGAAGTGGGCGGCGGGAGAGAGCGCACTGAGATATCAACTGGCTTGGAGGCAGGGTAATGAGAAGGCGCAGGAGGCCGCGTTGGAGTGGGAAATGTTGGTGCAGGCCCTCAGGGATTATAGTGCCCCTAGCGACTCTGAAAGTGAAGAAGCGACTCGCCCCGAGTCCCGGTGAACATTAGTACTGACAGTCCTATTGCCTTCCCCGTGGGTCCGATAGCAGATCCTATGTTGATAGCTCCCCGGCACTGGTGGTGGTGGGGGGGGGGGGGGATGTTCTTTTAGTTAGTAGACATTTATGGGGAGGTTTATTTGGGGGGTTTTAGGTTTGTTTGGAAAAGCAGACGACGGACAGTGCATTATCCGGACCAGCTCCAGCATCCTACTGACCCCCTTTGCAATTCGCCGCCCGACCCCAGGGTTGTGGGCTGGTTGGCTGTGTACGGACTCTATGGAGGGGGGCCAGAGGGCTTTATTCTGTTACTATTGCTTATGATGCCATGCTGGTCGTTACTGTACTGATTTACTGATTCCTGCAATAAAAATATATTTAAAAAAAAAATAAATCATAGTTTTCCCATGGGTCCTCCTCATCTGGGATCGTTTCGTCATCCCCTTGAGGTTCTCCCTCCCCTAGATCACTGTCTACATCTGACTGAGGTGTAGCTGGTCTTGGTGTGGAAGGTGTAGGAACATTTGGCTTATTGTGAGGAATAGGAGAAGAGGGTGTGACTCTTGGCCGAGGAGAAGCAGGAGGAGTTATATTTGTCCCCATTGTTCTCTTTTTTGGAGGAAGAGGTTTATCTTCTGACTGTTCACTCTTTCTCTTCTTTGTGACCACTTTCCCAGTTTGTGGATCAATAAACAAGATCTTTTGTTTGGGATCTGTCTGTTGCTCCTGAATCGGTACCGAAGGTCCTGGTTCCGAGAGGTGCTTCTGTTTTCGATCGTCAGATCTTGTTGTTTTCGGCACCGAATGTTTGCTCGATTCCGACTTTCTCGGTATCGAGTGTCTCTTGGGCGAAAAGTCATATTTGTGTTTCGACATGGAATGTCTCGATACCGAGCTTTCCTTTGCATGTAGCCTCGGTGTCGAAGTCAATGTCGCCCTTTTGTCGGATCCGACATGGTGGGAGTCCGAGTGTTTCGGTTTCAGTTTCGGTTTCGTTGCCGGGCCCGAAGGCGGGGCGTCGGAAACTCTTTTCAGCGGTTTGACCGGGCCCGAGGGCGGGGTCGTTACCGCACGGGGTCGGTTTTTCGGTAAGGGGACGTCGTCACTCACGGTTTGTTGATCGATGAGTTCCTCGGTCTCCGACTGGTCCCCTTCCGACCCCGACTGTTCTTCTTCTTCTTCCTCGATTTGGTCGTCTCCGAACAACTCCGGGATCGCTTCCGCCTGCATTCTGGAAACCTCGTGTCTTCTAGCTCGACGATTCCTAATCGTTAGCTTGGAGGAGAATGCTGCGCAGGCTTCGCAGTCCCTGGATTCGTGTTCAGGCGATAGACAGAGATTGCACACCTCGTGTAGGTCCGGGAGGGTCGCATGTGAATCTATGAAAGACACCAATACTGGAGAACCACAGTTTACAGGTAAGTAACTTATGTTCTTCTCCAGTATTAGGGGTGTCTTTCATAGATTCACATGCTTGAATAAGAGTAGAAAGCAGTAATCATCATATAAGTCATAAAGGTAACAGACAATTCAAGTATATAAGAAAAAACATCTTAAAAGAAAACCTTCATGACTGGAGGCGGGTAGCAGCAGCGGCTCACCTTTAATGGAAAAGATTCCGCAGCACCGCTTGTCCCACCGCTGCATCTGCGGCATCAGTTGACTGCAGACAGTAGTGCTTTGTAAAAGTATGGCTGCTCGACCACGTCAAAGAGGGCAGTAGAAGCTGACACAGCTCTGGTTGAGTGGGCACGTACTGGAGCTGGAAGAGGCTTACCAGCCCGCTGGTGACAAAAGGTAATAGTGGTAGAAATCCACCTAGTAATACTTTGTTTTGTAACAGGCTGTCCTTTAAAGATGAGGCCTTAGGCCACGAACAGTTGATCAGATTTCCTGAATGATGCAGTGCGCTGAATGTAAAACTTGAGGCAACGTTTTATATCCAGAGAATGTAATGAGCGTTCCGCAGGAGTTTGCGGATCCGGAAAGAAAGTTTTTAAAATGATCGGTTCATTGAGATGAAAATCACTGGGAACTTTCGGGATAAACTTGGGATTAGTACGTAATGTCACAGCGTCCTTAGAGAACTGGAGAAAAGGAGGCTGGATTGTGAATGCCTGAATGTCACTGACACGCCTGGATGACGTCAAGGCGAGTAACAGGGCAACTTTCCACGTGAGGAATTTCAAGCTTGCTGAATGGATGGGTTCAAATGGGGGTAGGAGGAGCTGAGACAAGACTAGGTTTAAGCGCCAAGTAGGCGGAGGCCGTTGAATGGGTGGAAACATTCGGAAGAGACCTTTGAAAAACTGTTGAATGATTCTAGATGAATACAGTGAAGTAGATCCATCATGGCGGAAGGGGGGGAGAGACGCTAGAAATACCTTCAGAGTGGAGTGGGAAAGTCCTGACTTCGCAAGGGATAAGAAGAAAGGCAGAATCTGCTCTGGTTTAGCCGTCAGTGGATCCAAGGCCTTGGAGTGACACCAGACACAGAAACGCTTCCACTTCAGCTGATAGGTTTTAATGGTGGAAGGAGCACGGGCGTGCGCTAACACATTTCTACAGTCTGCGTCGATGGTCAGACGCGCAAATTCATGGTACTCAGGTTCCAATAATGGAGTTGAAGGTATGCTGGATCCAGATGGCAAATCTGCCCCTGTTGCATCGCGAGGAGGTGAGGCAACGGATGAAGCGGAATTGGCTCGCTCTGGGAGAACAAGAGGAGGTCCGGGAACCATGGACGCCTCGGCCACTTGGGTGCGATCAATATGATTTGGCAGGGTTGAAGCCTCATCCTGTGCAACAAGCGTGGAATCAGGGGAAGCGGAGGAAAAGCGTAGCTGAATGCGTTCGACCAGCTGATCGAAAATGCATTTTCGCTCGACTCTCTGTGGGGATGAAGACTTGCAAAGCGTTGGCCTTTCTTGTTGGTGACAGTCTCAAAAAGATCTATCTGCGGATGGCCCCACTGGCGGAAAATGAACTCCAGAGTTGGTTGATTGAGTTCCCACTCGTGGTTGTCCGTGAAAGACCTGCTGAGTGTGTCCGCCAGAACATTGGAAACACCCGGCACATGAATGGCAGTGAGGTGAATCTGGTGACGAATCGCCCAATTCCATATCTCCTGTGCTTGTTGGGAAAGCAAAAGGGACCTGGTGCCGCCCTGTTGTTCAGGTAATGCATGCTGGTGGTGTTGTCTGTTCTCACCAGCAGAGATTGATTTTGAACGATCCGTTGGAAAGACTTCAAGGCCAGGAAGATCGCCAGGAGCTCTAGGCGATTTATATGCCAAGTGCGTTGGACCGCAGTCCATTTTCCTTGCACTGAGAGGCCTTCGAGATGTGCCCCCCAGCCCTCCAGGGATGCATCGGTCGTAAGAGTTAGACTTGGAGTAACGTCTCAAAAAGACCGACCCTTTGAAATGTTTGGAGAGTGAGCCCACCACTCCAGAGCCTTTTGGATACGGGACGTGAGAAGGATCCTGTCGTTGAACGATCCTGAAACCTGCTTCCACTGCTTGTCTAACTCCTCTTGGATGACCCTCATATGAAGTCTGCAGTGGGGAATCAACTGTATGGCCGAAGAAGCCATGCCGAGGAATGATTTCAACATCCTGACTGAGACGTACAGTTTTGACTGGAGTGATCGTACCATCTGGATTATACGGTCTTGTCGTTCTTGGGAGACAAAAGCCATTGCCAGATGAGAATCTAGTGCGGCTCCTAGAAAATCTCGCAGTTGAGATGGGCGAAAGTGTGACTTTTGGCAATTGATGGAAAGTCCCAAGTCTCGGAACAGGGAGAGGCAAGTCTGTGTATGCTGGATTGCCAGTTGAAGATTCGGAGCCTTTATGAGACAATCGTCCAGGTATGGATAAAATTGTCTGCCTCGTAGGTGTAGAAAGGCAGCTACTGGGGCCATGATCTTGGTAAAGACCCTCGGTGCTGACCGGAGGCCGAATGGAAGGACCTTGAATTGGAAATGTAAGTGTCCGACAGTGAAGCGTAGATACTTCCTGAGTTTGGAGTGGATTGGCAAATGGAAGTATGCGTCCTGGAGGTCGATCGTTGAGAAGAATTCCCCTGGATTGAGGTAATTGAGGATTTGAAGCAGAGTTAACATCTGGAAGGTTTTTGCAATGACGAATTTGTTCAGGGCCCGTAAATCCAAAATTGGACGCCACTCTCCCGACTTTTTCTTTACTAAGAAAAACCGGGAATAGAATCCCTTTCCGCGTTGATCTAGCGGCACTACCTCGATGGCCCCTTTTTGGATCATTAGTTTTACCTGAGCCAAAAGTTCTTTGAGGTGGGGAGAGGGTGGTCCCGAGGGTGGATGAGTGGGAGGGAATTTTGTGAATTCCAAGGCATGGCCTTTGGAGATAACGTCCAGGACCCATCAGTCGGAGGTGATTTCGGACCATTTGCAAAAGTACTTAGAGATGCGACCTCCAAGATGCAGTCGGCAGACGAAAGGAACTGAGACGGTCACTGTTTTTTGTTGTTTGCGCCACCTCAATAGGTCGATTTCCGTTGGTATGGTCTGGAGGAATACTGGCGATTTTGGTTTTGGTATGCACCTCTCTGTCGGTTATCGCTGTAGGTATTGTATGAGCGATACTGGCCTGTGCCACGAAAAGTAGAGGAGCCACCGCCTCTACCTCGTGCCCCCCGAAAGGGTCGCTTTTTGTATTGGAGAGTGGCTAAGGACTTAGCGGTGTCAGTGTCCTATTTGATTGTTTCAAGAGCATCGTCCACATGCTTGCCAAATTAAGACTCTCCATCGTACGGTAAGTCAAGGACCTTTGCTTGTACTTCCGGACGAAAGGTTGTAGATTTCAGCCAGCCCAGACGCCTCAAAACTGCTGCCCCAGCTAGTTGACGGAAGCCCGTGGATGAGATGTCAAGCGCGCATTCAATAATCTCAGATGAGATTACCTCTCCCTCCTGGATAATGGCCTGCGCTTCTGCACGGATGGCCTCAGGTATCTGGGGAATCAGTGCGGCAATCTCGGACCACATCTGGCGGTCGTAGCTGTAGGAGAGTAGGGTCTGCAATCCTATGATCACCCAGATTTTTTGCTTTTGTTTCACTGGTTTACGACTTTCTCTGGCTGTGGGCATGCCAATCAGACCCACAGCCTGGCTGTTCTCTTTCTAAATTACAACATGTACCCTAGGTGCATTTACCAATTGGTACTGGGCCACCTTATCAGACCCTGTAACTCAGGGCATAGGTGTACCCAGGGCTGCCAGGGGCTGCAGCATGTATTATGCCACCCCTGGCTGGCCTCCTAAATTTGACACAACTGGCTGCATGACAGCTGGGGCAAAGTCGTGTAATCACCCTTTGCTGTAGGTGTAGTATACCTATACCTAACCCTAAAATGGACACACAGATTCCTATCAGTCACTCCTATGGCAGGCCTTGACAATCGTGAAGGCAGAGTGCTTGGAATCGTGTGAGATGGTGCTCTGGCATGAGCTGAGCCTGTCTGCAGCTTGCGGAACCAAGTCCTAATAGCTGTTCCATGATATCGCATACCATATACTCTTAAGTGCATTATAATCCTCGCGGTTAAATGCTATCTTTGGTATTGCTTTATCAAAACATGTCGAGTAAGGTGTCATACGAATTGGAATACTAACCCCTCGCCAATTCTGGCGACGGGGTTAGCATTCCACCCTTCTAGAGGGACACGACATGTATGTAACTGTGAACCCCGGTTAAAGTTAACTGAAGCCTCAGCTCCACAAAATGGATGCTGCCACCACAGACACGAGTCTGACCTCCTGCTGCTGGGAGTCCTTCCAGCGAGGGAGGCCTGGACAAAGGGTTTCCTGTCTGGGGCGGTGCTAGCACCGTCCCAGACATGGTTTTGTGTATCCTGGGTAGGCAGGGCTTTTCAGGAAGGTGACTGCTGAGTGGCACCCCGGTGCTCACTACGCATAGGCCAGTCAGAACCAGTTCCAGGGGCACACCAGCCCCTGGCCTGGGGAAGTCCGGCAGGGGAGAGGGGTGTAACCACCCCCCTCCTGGTCCCACCCATAGGCAGGACCTAGTCACCGGGTCAGCCCCCTTTTTTAGTATAAAGATAGGAGCGGGCCCCCTGTTCAAATTAGATCATCTTTGGAATCAAGACACGACTTTCTACGAAAGGACATCAAGATTTCTTCCTCAAGATTCTCCCTTGTGGCTAAGGAGTAGTCACCCTGCATCAAGCGGGCACCATCCTAAGAAACACTGCGGTCTACTGCAAGTCTTTCTTCACGAATCCGACGACCCAGCTCGACGAGACCCGGCTTCCCTGGCACCTCTGACCTCTACTCACCTCTACAGCCAAGCTGAGAACCGTGAGTGCGACGAGACCTCGAGGGACCGACGATCGCCAAGACTGCACGACATCTTTACTGCAAGCCCACCGTGTCCTCCACTGGTGAGTGCTTTGGGGTCCGAGAAGCCCCGACCCTGCGCAGCTCCAGCACCCAAGGTCAGCCTCCCTGCATCTCCACGATCTGCGTGGGGCCCTTCTGCTGTTTGCTGTGCACCGCGTTGTTTGGCTACTAGCCGGCTGGCTTGTGGCCTTCTGAACGACGCCCGACGACATCTCTGCTGCTGGTCTGGTTGCTCCAGGCTGGCCCTTGCTTCCTTCTTCAAGAGAGGCACCCCGGACCCTCCTGGTCCACTCCAGATGCCATTTTAGGTCCACCGCGTGGGCTTGAATTTGCCAAGGCTTTGTTGCCCAATCCTGGGTCCAGCGACGCCGACAGCTTCTATCTTCGTGGGACAGCTCGATCCTCCATCCTGGTCGCCGACAACGCCTCCTGGTCCGTGAGATCTTCGAGCTCAAGCGTCACCCACTCACCTTGTCGAGGTGGCTACCATCCGGTGCCCTCCTGGTGCCCACTGACTACTGGCTAGTAGTCTCGAACTTGGTCCCCTCTGCTTTCAGGTGTCATCTATCTTCGAGATCCAGGCTTGGATCCAACTGAACTTTCTTCACTGGTCACCGGCCAGCATCTTTTCTTCCGGCTCCTGGTCCGTCTACGAGGATTCCCGACGTCTTTTCAGACCTATGCAGCTGCAGCCCCTGGGCTAGGTAACTTCGGCATTTCGGTGCCCCAGCATAGCCTCACTATCTAAGGGTCAGGATCCACTGTCGTTTTCTCCCTACCAGGTCGGGTTTGTAGGAAGGTACATCCTGACTATGGTTGCCCCCAACTTTTTTGCCCTGTGTTTTAGCTGGTTTTGGACATAGTCGACCTGGGACCCTGCCAATCAGGACCCCAGGCCTACTGCTCTCTCTTTAAAATGGATTCCATGTACCCTAGGTACATTTCCAATTGGTACTGGGCCACCCTATCAGACCCTGTAACTCAGGGCATGGGTGTACCCAGGGCTGCCAGGGGCTGCAGCATGTATTATGCCACCCCTGGCTGGCCTCCTAAATTTGACACAACTGGCTGCTTGACAGCTGGGGCAAAGTCGTGTAATCACCCTTTGCTGTAGATATAGTATACCTATATCTAACCCTAAAATGGACACACAGATTCCTATCAGTCACTCCTATGGCAGGCCTTAACAATCCTGAAGGCAGAGTGCTTGGAATCGTGTGAGATGGTGCTCTGGCATGAGCTGAGCCTGTCTGCAGCTTGCGGAACCAAGTCCTAATAGCTGTTCCATGATATCGCATACCATATACTCTTAAGTGCATTATAATCCTCGCGGTTAAATGCTATCTTTGGTATTGCTTTATCAAAACATGTCGAGTAAGGTGTCATACGAATTGGAATACTAACCCCTCGCCAATTCTGGCGACGGGGTTAGCATTCCACCCTTCTAGAGGGACACGACATGTATGTAACTGTGAACCCCGGTTAAAGTTAACTGAAGCCTCAGCTCCACAAAATGGATGCTGCCACCACAGACACGAGTCTGACCCCCTGCAGCTGGGAGTCCTCCCAGTGAGGGGAGCCTGGACAAAGGGTTTCCTGTCAGGGGCGGTGCTAGCACCGTCCCAGACATGGTTTTGTGTATCCTGGGTAGGCAGGGCTTTTCAGGAAGGTGACTGCTGAGTGGCACCCCGGTGCTCACTACGCATAGGCCAGTCAGAACCAGTTCCAGGGGCACACCAGCCCCTGGCCTGGGGAAGTCCGGCAGGGGAGAGGGGTGTAACCACCCCCCTCCTGGTCCCACCCATAGGCAGGACCTAGTCACCGGGTCAGCCCCCTTTTTTAGTATAAAGATAGGAGCGGGCCCCCTGTTCACATTAGATCATCTTTGGAATCAAGATACCACTTTCTTCGAAAGGACTTCACGATTTCTTCTTCAAGATTCTCCCTTGTGGCTAAGGAGTAGTCACCCTGCATCAAGCGGGCACCATCCTAAAGAACACTGCGGTCTGCTGCAAGTCCTTCATCACGAATCCGACGACCCAGCTCGACGAGACCCGGCTTCCCTGGCACCTCTGACCTCTACTCACCTCTACAGCAAAGCTGAGAACCGTGAGTGCGACGAGACCTCGAGGGACCGACGATCGCCAAGACTGCACGACATCTTTACTGCAAGCCCACCGTGTCCTCCACTGGTGAGTGCTTTGGGGTCCGAGAAGCCCCGACCCAGCGCAGCTCCAGCACCCAAGGTCAGCCTCCCTGCATCTCCACGATCGGCGTGGGGCCCTTCTGCTGTTTGCTGTGCACCACGTTGTTTGGCTACTAGCCGGCTGGCTTGTGGCCTTCTGAACGACGCCCGACGACAACTTTCCTGCTGGTCTGGTTGCTCCAGGCTGGCCCTTGCTTCCTTCTTCAAGAGAGGCACCCCGGACCCTCCTGGTCCACTCCAGACGCCATTTTAGGTCCACCGCGTGGGCTTGAATTTGCCAAGGCTTTGTTGCCCAATCCTGGGTCCAGCGACGCCGACAGCTTCTAACTTCGTGGGACAGCTCGATCCTCCATCCTGGTCGCCGACAACGCCTCCTGGTCCGCGAGATCTTCGAGCTACAGCGTCACCCACTCACCTTGTCGAGGTGGCTACCATCCGGTGCCCTCCTGGTGCCCACTGACTACTGGCTAGTAGTCTCGAACTTGGTCCCCTCTGCTTTCAGGTGTCATCTATCTTCGAGATCCAGGCTTGGATCCAACTGAACTTTCTTCACTGGTCACCGGCCAGCATCTTTTCTTCCGGCTCCTGGTCCGTCTACGAGGATTCCCGACGTCTTTTCAGACCTATGCAGCTGCAGCCCCTGGGCTAGGTAACTTCGGCATTTCGGTGCCCCAGCATAGCCTCACTATCCAAGGGTCAGAATCTACTTTCGTTTTCTCCCTACCAGGTCGGGTTCGCCCGAGAACACTAACTTTCTATTTCCTAGCTACCATAGACTTTTGTCCGCATCTCGCGTGAGAGTGCACACACTGCACCCGAGTCCCCTAGGCCTCCTAGTCGTAATCTAACGATTCCCTAGACAAGTCCTAGCGATTCCAAAAGCTATTAGTACTGTACTTACCTGCTAGGAATTTCACATTCCACTTTTAGAGTATATGGTTTTCCGTGCCCCTCGGGCATTTGTATATACTGTGCTAACTTAAGTATTTTTGTAAGAGTTTTGGTTTGTGCTTAGTACCCTGTCCTCATAAAGAGTACAGGGCTGTTGTGATCTTTAATAAATAACTGTTTATTTTCATAACACTTGTGTGGTGTCCTTTCACTGGGTATTCAAGGGGTATATGTGTGGTAAACAGCTGGCTTAACACGCCCTCTCGAGTCTTTAGCCTTAGACTGCTCGTATCCATGCTACTAGGATAGCTGGTCTATAAGGTTGACTTACAACCAATCATCAATAAGGGTTGCTGGACTGATACATAGTGGGCACTAGAATAGTGACCACTGCATATCAGGCCACCTTCTCACATTGGTGAGCAGCGGTTGGGATTTGAGCTTGCTGTTGTTTTACCACACGTATCCTAAGAATATCTTGTTGAAAGATCACATAAAGTACTGTTAGGTACATATAACTAAAGCTTAGAATACTCTGAGTTCTACTGAACCAGCTGTTGTAGCTCCTCAAGGCTTAGCACACCTTGGCTGCAACTCTAGCAAGGGATCAGTAGGTAACACATAGTGTAAGTAGGTGCATCACTTACACCACACTAGAATCAGCATGTCAGACAAAGGAGGAAACTCTGAGTATCCCCTTGTGTCAGTGGACCTTCCACAGGTCACTTCAAAATATGCTGCTCTTAGCTTCCATGAGATGAGACAAGTGTGTACTCTCAGGAAACTAAAACAGGGGTCTAACCCCACCACTTCCTTTCTGATTGGTCTCTTAGAGGCTTATGATGCCAGTAGGGCTGGTAACCCAGACCCTTCTAATCCAGAAGGAAGTTTGCCCTCCTTACAGGGTCCCTTTGATATCCATCCCCTCCATGAGGCAGATGATGCTGAGGAGGAGGATGAGTTGTCTGGGGATGAGGCAGATAAGGGACAGGTAGAGGTCAGAAGACTAAGCAGGTCCAACTTAAGCAGACATGAGCTTGGTACTGGGGGACCCCTGGGCCCACTCTCAGGTCAGCTTAACATTGGGAATGGACGAATTAGGTCTCTATCAAGAGGCTCTAACAGATCCATTCAAACCAATGGCTCTCAGAACTCTGCTCTGAGGAGGATGACCTCCCCTCAGAGGAGAATCTATGCAGCTGAAGAAAGGGCAGCCAAACTGAGGATTGAAAGGGAAGAACTTGCCCTGGCCAAAGAGAGGCTTGCCTTTGCTAGAGAGCAACAGTTGAGTGGGGCAGTCCCCACTGGTGGCAGCAATATACCTAGCAATAGGGAAAGGAGTTTTGATACAAAGCACCTGAATAAGATAGTGCCCCCCTTTAAAGAAGGGGATGACATCCACAAATGGATTACTGCTTTGGAGAGAGCCTGCACTGTGCAGGGTGTCCCCCAAAGTCAGTGGGCAGCTATCTTGTGGCTCTCCTTTGATGGTAAAGGTAGAGATAAGCTCCTCACCACAAGGGTGGAGGATGCTAACAATTACAAAATCTTGAAGAATACACTGGTTGATGGGTTTGGTTTAACCACTGAACAATACAGGATGCTGTTCAGAGACACCCAGAAAACTCAGTCTCAAGATTGGACTGACTTTGTTGATTGTGCCACTAAGGCTTTTGAAGGCTGGCTACTGGGTAGTAAGGTTACTGATTTCAAAGGATTGTATAATCTAATTATGAGGGAGCAAATCTTAAATAATTGTCAGAACCAGCTATTACATCAGCACCTGGTAGACTCTGAGTTGACCTCTCCACAGGAATTGGGTAAGAGGGCAGACAAATGGGTCAGAACCAGGGTTAGGCCTAAAAACCAGGGTGGTGACCAGAAAAAGGAATCAACCAAGCCTCAAGAGAAGGGTGGGGATAAATCCACAGAGAAGACTTCCCCAGGGCCCCAAAACTCCAACAAGGGTGGTGGGTCCCAGAACACTCCTTCAGAACAGAAGAAACCTTATTGCCATACCTGTAAACAGGTGGGCCATTACAAAAGTGATGCCAAGTGCCCTAAAAATAGCAATAAGGAAAACATACCCCCAAGTAACACTCCCAGACCTCCTGTTGCCACTAGTGGTAATCCCCCAGGTGGTGGGAGTGCCCCCAAGAATGTGGTGGGCATTACTTTGGGCAATCAGGAGGACTATGGCCTAGCCAGGTTCCCTGACCACACTCTTGTCTGTGAGACTGGCATGGGGTTTGCCAACTTCACTACTGGACCCCACATCTTGGGAAAGTATAGACAAGAAGTTTTAGTGAATGGTCAGAAAGTTGAGGCATTCAGAGACACAGGGGCCAGCCTCACCATGGTGAGTGACCATCTGGTCCCCTCTGCTCAACTGACCCCTGGTTTTACTTATCAGGTGACAGACATTCATGGAATGAAGAGAAGGCATCCCATGGCAGTAGTCAAGCTCAGTTGGGGTAATGTCACAGGGCCCATGAGAGTGGCAGTGACAGATAACCTACCTGTAGATTGCTTACTGGGGAATGACCTGGAACTCTCAGCATGGGCTGAGGTGGAACAAGAAACTCATTCCAGAATGATAGGCCTATCCAGACAGGTTAGTGGGGCAGTAATAGCTACAGCCCCAGTCCAAGCACCATTCCTCCCTGAAAAGGTTGGAAGAGCAGTGGTAGCCACTGCCCAGGCTCAGACAGACTTTCCAGAACAGGATAGGAGGGCTGTGACAGTCACAGCCCAAACACAGACTGAGTGCCCTCCTGAAAAGGTTGGCAAGGTTGAAATGGTCTCAGCCTCTACTCAAACAGATAGTGAGGTTGTGAAGCCTGAAACAATGGATCACTCCACTCAAACAGAGAGCATTGAGGAGGAAGAAGAGTCTTCCCCCTCCCAGACACTAGGTGAGAGCCAGCCTCCTCAGGGAACTGACTCTACCCCTGTTGAAGGAACTGCCCCAGAGGTAGTCAGGCCTAACCTGGCAGAACCCCTGATGGCAGTGGACCCTTCCCAGGTGGGACCCAGTCTGGAGCAGGTAACCTGCACCTCTCTACCCTGCCTCAGTCAGCCCAGGGCTGAAGAGGACAGGGAGGCCAGTGGTGGACCCCAAAGGGCCCCCTGTCCAAAAGAACCCCTTAATCAGCAGATTAGGATCACTGAAGCTGGTAAACCTAGCCAAGTGAAAATAGAACAGACTCCTGAGGGATCCCCCTTAAAAGTAGTTAGGGAACTCCCACAGCTGGACACTGTTGGGCACAGCCAAACATGGGGCCTAAAAACCCCAGACCTGACCTGTCCCTCCAGTAAGCCAAACAGAGGGACTCAGCCTCCAGCTTTAGGTAGCCAGAGGCTGACCCTGAGAGCTCAGTGCATCTCGGCTAAAGAAAGAAAGGCACACATGATGAATGGTGATTGGAGGAAGATGAGCCCAAAGGTAGAGGAGCCTCCCTTCAGTACTCCATCCCAGCATCAGCCTTCTTCTTTCCCAAGACACACCAGAGACAGAGATTCCCTATGGTGGAGACCCTCAGATACCCTTAGGGTGAGGGGTTGCCTAGTGGACCATGACACAGGGGGAAACCAAGCCAGAGCTGGTCCTTCCTTATATGGCCACTTAGGTAATAGAGGCTTACCTGGACAAGGATAGCCTTATCTCCTTTCGTTTGGGGGGGGGTTGTGTAGGAAGGTACATCCTGACTATGGTTGCCCCCAACTTTTTTGCCCTGTGTTTTAGCTGGTTTTGGACATAGTCGACCTGGGACCCTGCCAATCAGGACCCCAGGCCTACTGCTCTCTCTTTAAAATGGATTCCATGTACCCTAGGTACATTTCCAATTGGTACTGGGCCACCCTATCAGACCCTGTAACTCAGGGCATGGGTGTACCCAGGGCTGCCAGGGGCTGCAGCATGTATTATGCCACCCCTGGCTGGCCTCCTAAATTTGACACAACTGGCTGCTTGACAGCTGGGGCAAAGTCGTGTAATCACCCTTTGCTGTAGATATAGTATACCTATATCTAACCCTAAAATGGACACACAGATTCCTATCAGTCACTCCTATGGCAGGCCTTAACAATCCTGAAGGCAGAGTGCTTGGAATCGTGTGAGATGGTGCTCTGGCATGAGCTGAGCCTGTCTGCAGCTTGCGGAACCAAGTCCTAATAGCTGTTCCATGATATCGCATACCATATACTCTTAAGTGCATTATAATCCTCGCGGTTAAATGCTATCTTTGGTATTGCTTTATCAAAACATGTCGAGTAAGGTGTCATACGAATTGGAATACTAACCCCTCGCCAATTCTGGCGACGGGGTTAGCATTCCACCCTTCTAGAGGGACACGACATGTATGTAACTGTGAACCCCGGTTAAAGTTAACTGAAGCCTCAGCTCCACAAAATGGATGCTGCCACCACAGACACGAGTCTGACCCCCTGCAGCTGGGAGTCCTCCCAGTGAGGGGAGCCTGGACAAAGGGTTTCCTGTCAGGGGCGGTGCTAGCACCGTCCCAGATATGGTTTTGTGTATCCTGGGTAGGCAGGGCTTTTCAGGAAGGTGACTGCTGAGTGGCACCCCGGTGCTCACTACGCATAGGCCAGTCAGAACCAGTTCCAGGGGCACACCAGCCCCTGGCCTGGGGAAGTCCGGCAGGGGAGAGGGGTGTAACCACCCCCCTCCTGGTCCCACCCATAGGCAGGACCTAGTCACCGGGTCAGCCCCCTTTTTTAGTATAAAGATAGGAGCGGGCCCCCTGTTCACATTAGATCATCTTTGGAATCAAGATACCACTTTCTTCGAAAGGACTTCACGATTTCTTCTTCAAGATTCTCCCTTGTGGCTAAGGAGTAGTCACCCTGCATCAAGCGGGCACCATCCTAAAGAACACTGCGGTCTGCTGCAAGTCCTTCATCACGAATCCGACGACCCAGCTCGACGAGACCCGGCTTCCCTGGCACCTCTGACCTCTACTCACCTCTACAGCAAAGCTGAGAACCGTGAGTGCGACGAGACCTCGAGGGACCGACGATCGCCAAGACTGCACGACATCTTTACTGCAAGCCCACCGTGTCCTCCACTGGTGAGTGCTTTGGGGTCCGAGAAGCCCCGACCCAGCGCAGCTCCAGCACCCAAGGTCAGCCTCCCTGCATCTCCACGATCGGTGTGGGGCCCTTCTGCTGTTTGCTGTGCACCACGTTGTTTGGCTACTAGCCGGCTGGCTTGTGGCCTTCTGAACGACGCCCGACGACAACTTTCCTGCTGGTCTGGTTGCTCCAGGCTGGCCCTTGCTTCCTTCTTCAAGAGAGGCACCCCGGACCCTCCGGGTCCACTCCAGACGCCATTTTAGGTCCACCGCGTGGGCTTGAATTTGCCAAGGCTTTGTTGCCCAATCCTGGGTCCAGCGACGCCGACAGCTTCTAACTTCGTGGGACAGCTCGATCCTCCATCCTGGTCGCCGACAACGCCTCCTGGTCCGCGAGATCTTCGAGCTACAGCGTCACCCACTCACCTTGTCGAGGTGGCTACCATCCGGTGCCCTCCTGGTGCCCACTGACTACTGGCTAGTAGTCTCGAACTTGGTCCCCTCTGCTTTCAGGTGTCATCTATCTTCGAGATCCAGGCTTGGATCCAACTGAACTTTCTTCACTGGTCACCGGCCAGCATCTTTTCTTCCGGCTCCTGGTCCGTCTACGAGGATTCCCGACGTCTTTTCAGACCTATGCAGCTGCAGCCCCTGGGCTAGGTAACTTCGGCATTTCGGTGCCCCAGCATAGCCTCACTATCCAAGGGTCAGAATCTACTTTCGTTTTCTCCCTACCAGGTCGGGTTCGCCCGAGAACACTAACTTTCTATTTCCTAGCTACCATAGACTTTTGTCCGCATCTCGCGTGAGAGTGCACACACTGCACCCGAGTCCCCTAGGCCTCCTAGTCGTAATCTAACGATTCCCTAGACAAGTCCTAGCGATTCCAAAAGCTATTAGTACTGTACTTACCTGCTAGGAATTTCACATTCCACTTTTAGAGTATATGGTTTTCCGTGCCCCTCGGGCATTTGTATATACTGTGCTAACTTAAGTATTTTTGTAAGAGTTTTGGTTTGTGCTTAGTACCCTGTCCTCATAAAGAGTACAGGGCTGTTGTGATCTTTAATAAATAACTGTTTATTTTCATAACACTTGTGTGGTGTCCTTTCACTGGGTATTCAAGGGGTATATGTGTGGTAAACAGCTGGCTTAACACGCCCTCTCGAGTCTTTAGCCTTAGACTGCTCGTATCCATGCTACTAGGATAGCTGGTCTATAAGGTTGACTTACAACCAATCATCAATAAGGGTTGCTGGACTGATACATAGTGGGCACTAGAATAGTGACCACTGCATATCAGGCCACCTTCTCACAGGGTTCGCCCGAGAACACTAACTTTTCAATTCCTAGCTACCATAGACTTTTGTCCGCATCTCGCGTGAGAGTGCACACACTGCACCCGAGTCCCCTAGGCCTCCTAGAAGTAATCTAACGATTCCCTAGTCAAGTCCTAGCGATTCCAAAAGCTATTAGTACTGTACTTACCTGCTAGTAATTTCGCATTCCACTTTCAGAGTATATGGTTTTCCGTGCCCCTCGGGCATTTGTATATACTGTGCTAACTTAAGTATTTTTGTAAGAGTTTTGGTTTGTGCTTAGTACCCTGTCCTCATAAAGAGTACAGGGCTGTTGTGATCTTTAATAAATAACTGTTTATTTTCATAACACTTGTGTGGTGTCCTTTCACTTGGTGTTCAAGGGGTATATGTGTGGTATAACAGCTGGCTTAACACGCCCTCTCGAGTCTTTAGCCTTAGACTGCTCGTATCCACGCTACTAGGATAGCTGGTCTATAAGGTTGACTTACAACCAATCATCAATAAGGGTTGCTGGACTGATACATAGTGTTCACTAGAATAGTGAGCACTGCATATCAGGCCACCTTCTCACAGTAGCAGCCCAGAATAGCTAAGGTATTTGCCACTCTGACAGTAGTGGCCGCCATTGTAGTGAACTTTTTTCCGATAGAGTCCAACTTGCGGCCCTCCTGATCAGGAGACGACGTGAGTGGTGTAGCCGGATTAAGAGATCTTTTCTGTGCTGCTTGAGTAATAACGGACTCTGCTTTAGGTTGTGACACCAAACAGGCTGGAGCGGACGTTGGAGCCTTATATTTTTTGTCCAATCTGGGCAAGACAGCAGGCACTGAATTGGGATGCTCCATTAATTTAAGACCCTCAGTCCAAATAAAGTCTATAATTGGAATGGTGTATGATTGTCTTTGTGAAACATCTTTAAAATCATACAAGAAACATTCACTCTCATGTTGCTGTTTCTCGACAGTGAGGTGAAAGCGTTTCGCTGCACGGACCATTAAAGAATGGAAGTTTGCAATATCCACTGGAGGGGATGCAAGAGGTGAGGTGGGAGGATTGGAAGGTGTTTGTGCCCTGTAATTGTCCCACTCATTCATATCGACGTCATCGTCGTCATCAGTGTCCTGAGGTGCAGGGTCCTCATTATCCGTGTCAGGACGAGTTCCTTCCGGAGTAGCGGATGGAGTCGGAGCAGGTGCTTGAGGTTGAGGTTGAGGTTGGGAAGGAGGTTGTGATGCTGGGGAGGCAGGTGTAGATGGTGGAAACCTGCGGTTATAGTCATCAAGCATGTGCTGTAGATTTTTGACTAATGATAAAGGTATTTGTGTAACTGGTTCTGAAGTTACTGTTTCTGCTTTGTCAACAGGAAATAAATCATTCCCACTTTCAACGTATTCCCCTTCGTCACCATCATCGCTGTACTCCTGGCACTTAATGTGCAAGTCTGATGGACTAGATGCCTGTCCAAACAGTTGTTCCACCTCAGATTCATGGTCGGATTCTTCACCTCCTGACTGAAACAATTTTTCTGGAAGACGGGCTCCACTCCGTATTGGACTTAGCTGAATGAGAGGCACTGTCCTCAATGTAGAAGCCGTAACCACTGTAAAAGTGGTAGCTGTGGTAGGAGGATGAAGAGAAGCTGACGAGCCTTTTGATGAAATTGGAGGTTTTTTCGTCATCGACGAAGATTTCTTGTCCGTCGACGAGGCCTCGTGGACGATAATGGACCCGTCGACGAGCTTCTTTTGGATGACTTAGTCTTCGTCGTCGGAATTCGCGTCGACGACTGATCCATCAATGGTGTTGGCGTCGACGACTGATCCGTCGACGGTGTTGACGTCGACTTCTTCGTCGACGGTACTGATTTGAGAGTCGTCGACGAGATTTTAACAATCGACGTAATGGGTCGTTGCATGAGCTGTCGTCGACGAGGTGGTCGTCGTCGACGCAGTAGAAGAAGACATAGAACATGTCGTCGTCGACGTAGATGTGACAGACTTCGTCGTCGCTGAAGATGTCGACGGGCGCGTCGACGAGCCAATGCCAGATTTCTGAGAGGAAGGCAAGGCTTTGGGCGCAGACGTCGGAGAACCAGGTCCGGTAGACGTGCCCTGAAGCAAATCCTCTGGGGAAACATCCCTGGAGGACTCCAACAGTCTACTCTTCTGAAGAAAAGGAGATGGAACCTCTGTTTCTGACCCACGCTTCTGAGAGGATCTGGAAACACCAGAAGTAAAACTTTCAGCATCAGAAACCACAGACTCTGAAGTCTTCAACTTCTGTAGCCACAGAAGGAGACAGGCCTCTTTATCCCTCAGAGTCTTAGGGGGAAAAGTGCGACAGTACTTACAGTTCTTCACCTCATGGTCTGGGTAGAGACAGAAAATACATTTACTGTGAGGATCCTTATGAAAAAGGCGCAGTTTACCACAAGAAGGGCAAGCTTTAAACAAAGATTTCTTATTAGAAGACATTATGAAGAAATAACAGCTAGTGTTGAAGAAAAAACTGAGCAGAGCTCAGGGAGACTCCCTTCACACGACGTGCCGTAGAAAATCTGAGGTCTTGGGCTTCTGAGGAGAAGGTTCTAGAGGGAGCTGCGGCCTGATTTTCCGGAATTTGGACCAAAACATAATGACACTGATATGTTGCATAGTTGATCTCTCCCTTAGGCTTTCTATGGGCCTATTCTGTTCTATGGTACTTTTGAGTTTTATGGATATTTTACTGTATTTTATATACGTATATGTATTTTTATAATTACAATTATAAAGATTTTACTTATACATACATATATTACTGCTATTTTATGTACTGTGGGGCTCCCACTTCGACGACGGGGAATATTCAAGCATGTGAATCTATGAAAGACACCCCTAATACTGGAGAAGTAGCTGCTCCGGAGTGGAATGGATAGGATGGATATTAGTAGCCGTGCACCAATGTCAGAACCTCTTCCATTTGAGCTTGCAAGTCTTAATGGTAGACTGAACTCTGGCCTGAGCGAGAATGTCTCTGCATTCCGGCGAGATATTTAAATGCGCAAATTCAAGGTGCTCAGGTTCCAGGCCTACAATTGTAGAGAGGAGGGGTTCGGATGGCAAATCTGACCCTTGTCCATCGTGACGAGGTCTGGTCGAGGATGGAGGAGGATGGGCTCGCACTGGGACCACGCCTGTCGGGGCCATCTGGGGGCGATCAGGAGAATGTGGCATTTCCACAGCACACGAGGATACAACGGAATCGGAGGAAAAGCGTAGGCGAATAGATCGCACCAATTCATCAAAAGGGCATTCCCGCACGACCCGTGGTGGGGATGCCAACTTGCGTAAGATGGGCAATTCCGGTTCTCCGGGGTTGCAAAGAGATCCAGAGACGGACTACCCCACCGTTGAAAAATGAGGTCGAGAGTTGGTTGATGCAACTCCCACTCGTGGGTCGACGACGTGGACTTGCTGAGGGAATCCGCGAGGATTTTGGAGACGCCCGGCAGATGCACCGCCGCTAGGTTAACTTGATGACGGATTGCCCAATCCCAGATCGACTGAGCCAGCCGAGACAAGAGTGGAGACCTGGTTCCCCCCTGCTTGTTGACATAGTGAATACTGGTGGTATTGTCTGTCTGAATGAGCACCGATTCCCCTTGAATCACAGGATGGAAGGACTTGAGTGCCAGAAAAATGGCTATCAACTCCAGCCTGTTGATGTGCCAAGATTGCTGAAGCAGTGACCATTTGCCGATGGAGGCCTTGAAGGTGAGCACCCCAGCCTTCTAAGGAGGCGTCCATTGTTAGCGTGACTTCTGGAGTGGTGGAGAGGAAAGAAGTCCCTGTTGCAAAGTTGGATGGTTGTGCCCACCACTGGAGAGCTGTTCTAATGCAAGCGGTGACACCAACGAGGTCGTTGAAAGAACCGGTGACCTGACGCCACTGTACGTCCAATTCCTCCTGAATGGGGCGAGTCCGTAGCCTGCAATTTGGGATCAGTGCAATACAAGACAATGCCATCCCCAGAAATGACTTGAAGATCCGGACTGAAACGGACAGTTTTGCCCGAATCAGAGACACCAAGCGGAGGATTTTTTGTTGGCGCTTTTGTGACACGAATGCCTTTGTAAGCATTGTGTCTAAAGTGGCTCCCAGAAAATTCCTGCGGGGAGCCGGTTCGACCTGGGACTTGTCGGCATTGATGGCTAGGCCGAGAGATCGAAACACGTCCTGACAAAGGCGAGTGTCTTGAAGCAGCTGTTTGCAAGACTGTGACTTGGAGGCAGTCGGCCAGATATGGAAAGATTTGGACGCCCTGGAGACGCAGGTAAGCCACTACTGGAGCCAATACTTTTGTGAAGACACGAGGGGCGGACCGGAGACCGAAAGGCAACACCTTGAACTGGAAGTCTCTCCATCCCACCCGGGAGCGCAAGTACTTCCGATGCCTTTGGAGAATTGGAACATGGAAGTAAGCATCCTAAAGGTCGATGGTGGTCATGAAGTCGCCCATGGAGAGAAGACGCAAGATCTGTACTAGTGAAAGCATGCGGAAGGATTGGCTCTTGAGATACCTGTTGAGTGCTCGCAAATCCAGGATCGGTCGCCAGTCTTCTTGAGTAGTAGGAAAAAACGGGAATAGAAGATGTGAACGGGACATGCCCCCTACCTCGCCTAGGTCGCCATGTCGCTCAAGATCCCGGACATCTCCGATCGATCCTCCGGCCTCTCAAGCATCTCGGACTCCACCCTTCTCTCCTTCTTTGCAGGACCCAATCACAACAAGCGGAAAACCGGAAGGACTCCCGAGTAACCCCGGAAGTCCATCCCCCTACACGGAGCCGGAACACGGAAAAGCCGGAAGCGAAGAGGGCAGTTTGTTCAAGGAGTTGGACTCGTGGCAGGAGACAGCTGACAGTGAACCTAAGAAGAGCATCGGTGAAGACGAGGAAGTCTGGACCGAGGACTGGTGGAGTCCGGTGGAGGACGCTGGAGAGCGGCCGCAACTCAGGGAGAGTTGCGGCGGGGCACAAGAGTAACGAACCCTTTGTATATTGAAGAGTGTAAATAGCCGTAGCTTGAAACAGTCACGACCGCACGTTTGCACTTACCACTGTATGTATGTATGTGTGTTCTTATATAGCGCTCGATGTTACCCTTGGGCATCTCGGCGCTTGCCTTGGGAACCCGTCCTGGTTTTTCCCTGTTGTGAGTTCACCCGTGCTGAGCATCTCCAAGGTGAAAGCCAGGCATCCCATCGCGGGGGGCCGTTGTGGAGATTAAGCAAGCTTGTTGCCCAGAGCTGCATAGTGTGAACTTGTGCTTAGAGTGGGCACCGAAGCGAGAATTATCGAGTCCGTGGACAATTGGGTTCAGGACCCTGCCGCGTCGGGAATCGAACTCTGGCCCCGGGTCTGACCTCAGCTTCAGGGTATGCCTCCTCTAACCAGTGAGCCACACTTCTCCACTATATATTGTATAGTTCACGTTCCCGTCACAGACGTCACTGTACAGAATCCCCGCACTTGTTCACGGCAGCACCAACCCCTCTTTCTCCCTGATACTCTTTTTTTCCTCTCCATCTTGTCCCGTTTCCCACCCTCCTCACGGTCCGTTCTTATCACACACACCTGGTGACGGTATTCGGTATCAAGGCAACCTACAACAGTCAAACTAACGGCTTTTTCTCTTTCTCTCCTTCCCATACCTCCAAGGAACCACCATCCCGGCGAACGGCCAACTGGACCTGCTGGACGACCCCAACCAACGCCTACCCCAAGAACCAGCCCTTCCGAGGAACTACTTGGACGTCGGACGACCCAACATCAATCCGGAGTCACCACTGTCCTTTTCTTTCCCCACGAACTGAAATCTCTGTACACTAGTAATAAAAACCGACTCAGAAATAGCCCACTATATACGGCCTCCACGCCTGTTATTCCGGTCCGCACACAGCCCACGATCACAGGTGGTGTCAGAAGTGGGATCGTCCCGAAGCATGGAGGCCGCTGTAAAGAAACTGGCGGAGACCCAGGAGCAGCTGGGAAAGATGATGGAGCAGTTTCTTAAAACCACCGAAGATGACCGAGGACAGTTACACGATGTCTTGAAAGGCCAAGGGGCAGCCAAGGATCAAGCTATGGACCGCCTCACCGATGTACTAGGCCAACAAATACCTGTCGCATCACTCCCCTCGGTGGTTCTCCAAAAGTATGTACCCGGAGAAGACCCAGACTTTTTCTTTACTAATTTCGAGCGCCTGGCCCAAGCTGCTGCCTGGCCACCTGATCGTTGGGGTCACTATCTGGGTGCAGTGCAAACGAACGAGCTACAAGCAGCGTACCAACAGGCCAACATTCAGGGGCAAACCCCTTACGCTGATATTAAAACCTGCATTCTCGAACGTCTAGGCATAGACGACGAAACCTACAGGTTGAGGCTACGACAGGCCAGAGAAGGGCCTCAAGAAACGCCTAGGGCTTTATCTTTTCGTATTAAGGATCTGGCGAACCATTGGCTACGACCCGCCACTGCCACAAAGGAAGAAATCTTCTCTAAAATCTACCTGGAGCAGTTTCTGGCGTCCCTGCATCCCTCCACACAAAAGTGGGTTCGCCAACACGCCCGCCTTACCCTGGAGAACGCGATCGAGATCGCCATTGCCTTCAGCTAAGCACAGGAAAAACAAAAACCAAAGGATGAACAATCACACCGTCCCCAGCCCCATAACCCGAACCGAGTTCCGAGACCTCCCCTACCCAAGAAACCGGATCCAATATCGGTACTCATTTATCCCGTTATTCCCCGAGCACCTCCCCCCGGTCCTCAGTGCTACCACTGTGGAGGATATGGACACATCGCCCGAGTTTGCCCCCAGAAAGAAGAACCAATTTGTGTCTCACTGTGGACTCTAGCCCTCCCAGATTTCACTGCCCGGTGAAGATCGATGGACACCCAGTCCTAGCCCTTGCTGACACGGGCTGTAGACAAAGCGTACTCCGACCCCAGGAGTTCCCAAAACCCGTGGGACCAGTGACCGGTACAGTGGCCATTCAGTGTGTACATGGGGACACGAAACTGTATCCTACCGCCCGGGTTAAGGTTCAACACGCTGCGGATCAAGGAAGCACACTAACTGTTGGTCTCATACCCAACCTACCGGAACAAGCTGGGCAGTGACTACTCAGGACTCCCCCGTTTTCTACATGGTACCACTGAGTCCCTAGAAAAATGGTGGTTGGAAGCTCCATTTCCCGACGGCCAACCATGTCCAGAGACATCAATCAGACCTCATAAAACCAAAAATCAAAAGAAGAAAGAAAAAAGAAGCTACGCAGTTTGTCCTGTTCGAGTAGAAGAGCATCCCTGGGAAACCGACAGGGAGTTTCGTGCTGCACAACAGGAAGATCCCGTCCTTCAAGATGCATGGGGGCGGTCCCTCGACAATAAAGACCTTCTACAAGTAGGTCCCTACTTCTTTAAAAAGAACGGCCTTTTGTACAGAAAAGGGGGGCACAACAAACACCACAGTTAATAATACCAGGGCCCTTCCGCGATAAGGTGTTGTTTCTTGCCCACAGCCATTTGCTGGGGGGTCACTTTAGCGACGAGAAGACAGGGCAGGCAATTCTGGAAAAGTTTTATTGGCCAGGTGTCTATCAGCAAATAAAACAATATTGTCGTGCATGCCCGATATGCGAAAAGAATAGCAGATACAGACCCCCCAGAGTACCTCAGCAACCCCTACCCGTTATTGATATACCCTTCAGCAGGGTAGAGATGGACATCATAGGCCCCCTCTTGCCCTCCAGAAGCGGGTGTTGGTATGCTTTGGTCTTCGTCGACTACGCCACTTGTTTTCCTGAGGCCGTCCCTTTAAGACAACCCACAGCTCAGAACATAGCCAAAGCCCTGATATCGATCTTCGCTAGGGTAGGTTTCCCTAGAGAAATCCTAACAGACCAGGGGACCCCCTTTGTGCACGCCCTCATGAGGCAGGTGTGTTGTCAACTAGGCGTTAAACAGATAAGGGCTTCCGCTTACCACCCCCAAACGGATGGGCTTGTTGAGCATTGCAACGCCACCCTAAAAACCACCCTGAAAAAATTGCTAGCCCTTGAGAGTAAGAGGTGGGAAGAAATGTTACCCCTAGCCCTAGCCCTGTTTGCGATCTGGTGCAAAGTAGCACCGGATATTCACCTTATGAACTCCTGTATGGGCGACCCCCATGAACCCTGCTAGATATGGCCAAAGAAGCGTGGGAGGCTGAACCAGATAGAACCAAACCCCTCCCCTAGTATGTGGAGAACCTCAAGACCCATTTAGGCCAGATACGGGATATCGTGCGGCAGAATTTAGTAACCGCACAGGCAAACCAGAAACAACAGTATGATAGGAGTACAAAACCACGGTCTTTTCTCCCAGGAGATCTTGTTCTTCTCTTAATGCCATCCTCACACCACAAGTTACTAGGTCAATGGCAGGGTCCTTTCTCTGTCCTACGACAAGTAACGCTGGTTACATATGAGGTAGAAACAGACCCTAACCGGCATACCTCCCAGATTTACCATGTAAATCTACTTAAAAAATGGGTAGGTCCTCGTCCCGTACTGTCCAGCACAGAACCCGAGAAGACTCTGTCATATGAAGTCTGTATGGATCAGGATTTGACAGAAAAACAGAAACACGAGCTCCGTAAATCCCTGAGCCCGCTGCAACAGATTTTCTCATCATACCCCGGTCGTACCTCTGTGATCGAACATGCCATCATAACAGAACCCGGGAAAACAGTACGACAACGACACTATCGGGTTCCTGAGGCCCGTAGAGTTGTCATCAAGGAAGAGATTGACCAGATGATGCGTCTGGGCGTCTTAGAACCGTCTATCAGTAGTTGGAATTCACCCATAGTCTTGGTCCCAAAACCTGACGGGTCGATCAGGTTTTGTATCGATTTTTGTGAGGTGAATAAGATCTCGTCCTCTGTTAAATACCCCTAGCCTCGTGTGGACGAGATGATCGAACGCATAGGGAGGGCCAAATATATCAGTACACTCGACCTCTGTAAAGGTTATTGGCAGATCCCATTAAGAGATGACTGGCAGGACTCAATAGCATCACCAAGGGCGGTAGCGCCTCCTCCAGAATGCGCCTCATCCAACTAAAGATACTAGATAGGACCTACTTCACAAGAGTGACAATGCACAAGATAGATAGAGCCTCAGACCAGTTGTTTGCGCACCTGTGAGGGTTTGGGCAAATTTTATCATACTCTGTGGGAGTGTCCAGGTATTGTGTCATACTGGACAGAAGTAATGGATATCATCCCAGAAGTTAGCGGGAACATAGTTATGCTTTCTCCCAAATGCTGCCTCGTAAACATATGGGAACCAATGGACCACAACCACGCAAACAGACAGTGGGCAACAACAGGGATGATGGTAGCAAAGCGAAACATTGCTCACAAATGGGGTGCAGCACAAAACCCAACAGTGACAGAGTGGTGTAAAGACATAGATATGATCATGGTGGCTGAAAAAGCGACAGTCACAGAGGGTTCCAATAAGAAATGGGGGAGGGTATGGGGTAAATGGAATGAATACAGAGGTCATATATGTGCCCCTCCTGTTGTAGACCATGTATCAGACGATAAGATGTAATAAGCGTAACTGTATATCCTGTCCATCACTGTATGTTTTATTGCTCGATGAGATGTTATTCAAGTATCCTTGTCTGTATGAGGAAAGTATTGCAGATCGCGAATTAAATAAAATGTTATATTAAAAAAAAAAAAGAAGAAGACCAGAACCGGAGGACCCTCCTCATATCTTACAGCAAAGACCTCTTGAAACACCTCAGAACCTCCCCCTCCCTTCTGGACTTCCCAAAGAACCTTAAGACATGGCTCTTCAAGACGGAACAGGCATGATCTACTCCTCCCCACTCAGGCCTGCCATACTCAGCACCTGGATACCCTCAAGGGTGACTATCTGCACTCTACAAATTCACATAGCAGGTTTTCTGACACTCTCTAAACATTATGCATTGGGTTGCAAATAACTCACTTAAGGGATCAGGTCATTCACTCAAAGGTCAATATGAAAATTAACATTGTCCTTACAGTTATGTAAATGTAAATCCAGTATTTGTAAAGCGCACAGCTACCCGGAGGCATCCCGGCGCTGGGGGCTGTCCAGAAGATTAAGCAAACTATTGCCCAGATCACATGGTGCTGGGCTAACCTGCCGCCCGTGCTGTGGATCGAACTGTGAGCCCCAGCGTCCTGTGTCAGTCGCCCTGGCCGCAGAGCCACACCTCTTCCCTTTGTCTTCTGTCTGGAAGTTGATCACTGTCGCCATTACAAAATTTGAGTGTACGTGGGATCGTAGAACATACTTACAGTTCAGATATATAAGCACCAATCCCTCAACCTGAATCAGCTGCAATAATTCACAAGCCTCTTTAATGAACCCTTGAGGCGTCCTATTTGTGCATTCTGGCCAGCGCACAGTGGATTCTAGAATAGTTATTGGCCATGGATGGGCACTGTTCATGTTTAATATTATTACAGTCAAGGGTGATGAGTCGCAGTAATGTTGCGTTGTAACTTGACAGTTAAAACTTTTAAATGTGTTTACATTAAAAAAACGAGTTAACTATTGTTTCTTTGTACAAAGTATTGTCAACATAGCTATTTCTGCTGCATTCATGTCCCTTGGAATAACATGTTTTGTTACTTTCAATTACACATTATGAAGTAATTGGCATTTCAAGTACAAAAAATACATGTAACTTCACATAATGAAATCACAAACCAACAACAAAAGCCTACCTGTAGAGACTCATCATCTGCCAAGCCTTCCTGCCATTTTTCAAACTCATTCAACCAGTTCAAAGCAGTATTTAATGGACAGACCACTAGAGCGGTGCTAAAATCCAGATGCTCACAAAGCAAAACTGTGTGAAGAAAAGCAACAACCTAGAAATAGAAATTGAAAAATAAATTAATCAGTTAAATGTCCATCATTAATATGGTGCAATCTGAATATGTGTAAACCAGGAGGAGAAGGAGGATTAAGACACTAGGTCGCCCTCCAAAGTCTTGACGCACAAGTAGGATTCCAGATTACTGGGTTCCGAGACCTAGCTCATGTTGTGGCAACTGACCTGTCTAGGAGCATAATAAATCTGTTGAGGCCCACTAGCACGGTATTTTTAACTCACCTACACCCACTCCACCACTTGTCACAAAAAAGTGCTCCTGCGTAGTTCGCGAGTCGTAGCACGGCCCTTTTCGTAGAGAACTGGGATGGCCCCAATGATGAAGCATGTTACCGTGGGGCAACCCCGGTGAGTGAGGGGACACAAGAAAGAAAAGTTTCTTTCTTGCAAGGTTTCACTGATCATTGAGGTCAGTTGCCACATGCAAAGTACCCCAATTGTCTATAAACTAATGGGAACAACGAAACATGCTTCAACTTATCTGTATGATGAACATATTGACACTACTATCATCACTACAGTCCAAGATTCACCATCTCCACTCTGAAACACAAATGTTACTTTAAAACAGCCCAATTACTCAAGTCCTGTTTACAAAAGCCATATGAGGAGCAGGTATCAAAGGAGTCAGGAGCAAAAAGGGAGTCTGACCATTTACAAGCACAAGAAGGTTACTGGTACATGATTTCCTGGCAATCAAATGACAACACTGTTTTTCATGTGTGCACTGATGCTGGAGTGAGGGGTTTTACATTTCCAGTACTGAAATGAATTCCGTAAAAGTCAGCAGTGTCAGCTTTCAAGCTAGAAAGAGCCATGATCCATTATGGTAGAGAAAAGAAGTGAAGACCTTATTGTGCACAAAATTATCTCTTGAAGCATCTTGGTTGAAAATTCTACTTCTGCCCTACAACAGACAGGTAAACAGAGACAAATGGAGGTTTCAAGTGACTAAAATACTCTCAATCAATCAATCAGGGTTGTTTTAAGTGCAGCTACTCACACGGAAAGTGATTACTTTTTTGCTGCTTTCCTAAACACAGGCTGTTTACTGTTCAGTTATTTAATATGATGGGTAATTAAGTAAGCTATCTGTCTTCAAGTAAGCCTGATCAAAATGTCTTACCAGACCTGGAATCTGAAATCACTGCAATATGAAAGGTTACCAGATAATTTAGTTATGGTGATAAACGTTTGTAATCAACATGTCTATGACTTGGGATCCTTTACATGGCAAAAGACTGCTCTATTCCTTGCAACATAAGAGACTGCAAATACACATAGGGAGAAAATGACCCTAAAACGTCTCAATTCAATTAAGCTTTATTTGACCATGAAAGTTACAGTGATAAAAGCACATATCACAATTATTAAGTATTAAGATACATTTTCATATTTAAAATATCCAAGTTAGAGGGAGGAGACAAGCTCGCAACCGTGATGGCCGCACTGTAGCTTGGCTCCGTCAACCTACCTGCTTGAAACGCATCACCTTCTATACCTCATCCTGCCCCGAGGAGACACATTCGATACAATATGGGAAGGTGAAAGACTGCTCGCACTCACCGTTTGTCCCGGGGGCTCTTGGGTGCCGCGGATCTTATGCTGTACCCTTGTTTGTTCTGGAGCCTCTGTGGCGTGCAGGCCGGAGACTCGCCTGCGACGGTCGGCCGGAGCGGGGTGTCGACGCCGGCCCCCGGTGGAGGAGAGGGGCCGGCTGAAGAGGCCATTGTGCGGTTGTACCGGTGGCGACTGACCGGGCCCGGTCTGGTGGTCCGGGGGCTCCGGGCGCGGCCTGCCTCGGACGGGGGTGGACCGTACAGGAGGCTTGTCCCCCCTTTGTTGTCCTGTCCGGCCATCTTGAAGCCCTTCGCCCGGAATCGGCGGGCGGCGCCCGTGAGACGGTGGCGCCGGCTACCCCTTGTTTCTTGGCGGCCCATCTTTCTGCACCAAGATTGCCATTAGCGGGGCCCGACGAGACTCCGCTGGGCCTTGTTCGACGGCCTATTCCGGGGTTGAGGAACGGAGCGTCCTTGTTGCATTGACAAAATGGCGACCGGCGCCCTGGGTCTCGGACCTGTTGGGGGCGGCGAATCTGGTCTGTCGAAATGCACGATGGCTGAAGATTGTGGGAGTGAGCCCACGATTGGCGATGTCTTCGCTGCCCTATGTTCTTGGCGCGAGACCATGGCCTTTGACGCAGCTGTGCAAGATAGCGGTTCTGCCGCCGGGCCTGTTGGGCCGTCCCCCATAAATGCGGCCCGCCTGAGGGAGTGTACTGACTTGCCTCTCCCGGCTGTTGCAGGGAGTGCTGCCACCGTTCATTTGGGAGATCATATGTCTGCTGCCTCGAGTCTCCAGGAGGTTTTGATTGTGGCGGACGTGGGTGAGGGCCCCATGCCGGGGCCCGTCCAGGTCAGTCTGGCTGGGGAGCTGGGCGGCTGTTTGACTCGAACTGCTTTGGTGGGGTCCCACGGCTGTCCCGTGGGGGACACCTCGCCCCTTTGGTCGGCGGGGCCGCACCCACGCTGTTTGCTGCTCCTGATGTTGCTCTTTGACAGTTTGGTCCGCTGCCGCCATTGTTTGCATTGCTGCTCGAGAATGGGATCCCCTGTTTTGCACCCTTGGCCTGCCTTGTTCCGATCCTCTGTGCACTTCATGCCCAACTGCTTGCTGTATTCTACTTTATTGTGTACTAAAGTTATGATCAGGAGAGGACAGGGGTGAGACAGATTGCCTCGGTGGACTGCTAATTAATGTATGGAGATGAGGACTGCTCGCAGCTGTAACAATATGACCGATTCCTCTTCATGTTCCTGATACTTGATTTTGTGTTGATCTCGTTTCGATGTGGGTTTTATCTGTGTTAAGGCGGGGGGTGGGAGCTGAATGTTCGATTGCATATCTCCTTTCCCACTGGTTTTTTCTCCCCCCCCCCCTTCATTCCTCTTTTTGTCTGTAGTGTTCTTTTCTTACTTTCTGATTCTTCTGTATTTCGGGTTCTACTTAGGGCGACAGGCACGCTGCTGGGGGGGTAGGCCGTAGCCTTCTGCAGGGGTGCAGGGTGGTGTGGGTGGGATGGGGTCTGTATGTTGTTCGTTTTTTCTTAGTTCTATGGCTCTTTTGTATCCCTTTATCGGGACGCTGTGTCCGCGCGCGTCCTCCATAGGGTGTTAGCTGGCAGTGTAGGATATGACTTCCTCGCGTTAATGATAATGATAGCACATTTACATGTCCTACTTGCCCCGACCCCGATTGTGGGTCTCTAGTATTGTGTGCTTTACTCGCCATGGGGCGCGCACTGCGGCGCTGCGTTCTTCCTTTCCTGTTTTTAATATTCCTTTTTCTACCCTTCCCCTCTTTTTCCCTTTATTTGGGTTAGTATAGTGGATGGCTATCTTTGCGTTACTGTTCTGACTCCTTTGATTTGTACCAGCACACATTCTGGTGGTGACGGGTGGATGGTGGGCTGCGGTGGGAACTGATTTGAAACGGGGCGACTATGCGTTGACTTTGCCAATTGCTGCTATTACTTTCGCTTCTCACTGCTCCTTTGTATTGATGCTTTACCGACTGCCCGCCATAGGAATTCAGATGTCAACAGTTGCAACTGATCCTGCTATAATTCCCATTATATCATAAAATTACCCTTCTTTTATCCTGCTCCTAGCGGTTATACCGGGCCTTTTAATGTTGACTGATTCTTTATATATTGCTGAGAAACTGCTGGAGAATTTCAATGCTGATTTCGTGCGCTCATACTGTGTCGTGGTCGGCCTGATTGGTTGTAGGCCCGTATTTGTACGCTTCTGCTTGCACAATAAAGGTTTAGAAAAAGAAGAAAATATCCAAGTTAAAAGGAAGGATAAAATAGCAAAGACACCTTACATTAAAAATGTCGTTTACATAAAATCCAAACATAATTCAAGTCCCAATAATTCACCTAAAAGGCAGCCTCCCAGAGTTCTAATGACATGCTTTTCCTCAACCTTAGGGCCTTTATAAAAAAAAGTAGACACCCTCCATGCCACGTGTTCATTCTCAAAGTTGTAAACGAACAAGTGCTGGACGGCATTGCCTAAGGCCGTGCTGTCTTAAAAGGGGAAGTAACCAGACTTTCCTTGGTTCTTTAAAAAACTTGCAAAAAAACACTAGGTGGATGGTGGACTGCTCTGAGTGTCACACGAACACGGAAGTAACACTCTTGACCAATCATTCAATTTGGGTGTAGTCGATAGTCTGTGTACCATACTCTGAATATTATCAACAGCATTCTATCATATCCACTTGGGACAAAATTTTAGTAAGGTTCCATACCCAGAGAACAAAGCCTTAGCTGGTGTTGGATAACTGTAGGTTTAGTGGCCTCATCTGCTACTCTAACAGAACCCAACATTTCGAGGCACTCTTTCTTCAGGGTTTTCCTCGATACTTGAGCCATACAGCTGGGATTTGAGTAAAACTCTGGGTGTCCAAGATCGTTCATAAACCTATAAATAAACCTAAGCCAGGGTATCTTCAGCACCCCATCCAACTTAATACAGTCAAGCAGGATGTCTCTATTTAAGTGGGTCTGCTCACTAATCCAGATAGTATGCCATAGGAGACAAGTTTGATAAGATCTGCTAGATAGGCCCAACTCCTCATGGCACACAAAAGAGGACGTGCCAATAGGGACAGAAAGGATATACCGGAGGAAAGTGTTTTCCACAGTTTGTAAGGGAAAGGAATTGGCAACGCCCCATACCCCTGCCCCATAAATCGCTGCTGAGGTACACTGGGCCTTGTAAATTTGCAAGAGTTCACCGGGCGGCTTCCTTCCCAGTCTCTTTGCAAAACTAGCCAAGGCGCTGGTAGATCTACTAAAACCTAGTGTTTTTCTGCTCAATTGCTCGGGTCCAGGTGTCATTATGACTGAAGAGGACACCAAGATACGAAAAAGTAGTTGTAGTTGCGAGCTTACTGTGAGAAGTTGGCCTGATATGCAGTGCTCACTATTCTAGTGAACACTATGTATCAGTCCAGACAACCCTTATTGATGATTGGTTGTAAGTCAACCTTATAGACCAGCTATCCTAGTAGCATGGATACGAGCAGTCTAAGGCTAAAGACTCGAGAGGGCGTGTTAAGCCAGCTGTTATACCATCACATATACCCCTTGAACACCAAGTGAAAGGACACCACACAAGTGTTATGAAAATAAACAGTGTATTTATTAGAATCACAACAGCCCTGTACTCTTTATGAGGACAGGGTACTAAGCACAAAACAAAACTCTTACGAAAATACTTAAGTTAGCACAGTATATACAAATGCCCGAGGGGCACGGAAAACCATATACTCTGAAAGTGGAATGCGAAATTACTAGCAGGTAAGTACAGTACTAATAGGCTTTGGAATCGCTAGGACTTGACTATAGAATCTTTAGATTACTTCTAGGAGGCCCAGGGGACTCGGGTGCAGAGTGTGCACTCTCACGCGTGATGCGGGACAAAGTCTATGGTAGCTAGTAAAAGCAAAGTTAGTGTTCTCGGGCGAACCCGACCTGGTAGGAGGAAAACGAAAGTGGATTCTGACCCTTGGGTAGTGAGGCTATGCTGGGGCACCGAAATGCCGAAGTTACCTAGCCCAAGGGCTGCAGCTGCATAGGTCTCAAAAGACGTCGGGAATCCTCGTAGACGGACCAGGAGCCTGGAAGAAAGATGCTGGCAGGCGACCAGTGAAGAGAGTTCGAAGTGATCCAAGCCTGGATCTTGAAGATGGACGATACCTGAAAGCAGAGGGGACCAAGTTCGTGACTACTAGCCAGTAGTCAGGTGGCACCAGGAGGGCACCGGATGGTAGTCACCTCGACTAGGTGTGTGGGCGACGCTGGGCTCTGCAGATCTCACGGACCAGGAGGCGTTGTCGGCGACCAGGATGGAGGAGCGAGCTGTCCCACGATGGATGAAGCTGTCGGCGTCGCTGGACCCAGGATTGGGCAACAAAGCCTTGGCTAATTCAAGCCCACGCGGTGGACCTAAAATGGAGTCTTGAGTGGACCAGGTGGGTCCGGGGTGCTCCTCTTTTGGAAGGGAGCAAGGGCCAGTCTGGAGCAACCAGACCAGCAGCAGTGATGTCGTCGGGCGTCGTTAAGAAGGCCACAAGCCAGCGGGCTAGTAGCCAAACAACGCGGTGAGCAGCAAAAAGCAGAAGGGCCCCACGCAGATCGTGGAGATGCTGGGAAGCTGTACTTCGGTGCTGGAGCTGCTCAGGGTCGGGGCTTCTCGGACCCCAAAGCACTCACCAGAGGATCCCTCGGCGGTCGTGCTGGAAAGAAGTTGTGCAGTCTTGAAGATGGCCGGTCCCTCGAGGTCTCGTCGCACTCACGGTTCTCAGCTTTGCTGTAGAGGTGAGTAGAGGTCAGAGGTGCCAGGGAAGCCGGTTCTCGTCGAGCTGGGCAGTCGGATTCCGGAGGAAGGACTTGCAGCAGACCGCAGTGTTCTTAAGATGGTGCCTGCGGATGCAGGGTGAGTACTCCTTAGTCACAAGGGAGAATCTTGAAGAAGAAATCTTGAAGTCCTTTCGCAGAAAGTCGTGTCTTGATTCCAAAGATGATCTAATTTGGAAGGGGGCCCGCTCCTAACTTTATACTAGGAAAAGGGGCTGACCCGGTGACTAGGTCCTGCCTATGGGTGGGACTAGGAGGGGGGTGGTTACACCCCTCTCCCATGCCGGACTTTCCCCAGGCTAGGGGCTGGTGTGCCCCTGGAACTGGTTCTAGCCGGCCTATGCGTAGTGAGCACCGGGGTGCCACTCAGCAGTCACCTTCCTGTAAAGCCCTGCCTACCCAGGATACACAAAATCCTGTCTGGGATGGTGCTAGCACCGCCCCGGACAGGAAACCCTTTGTCCAAGCTCTCCTCGCTGGAAGGACTCCCAGCAGCAGGAGGTCAGACTCGTGTCTGTGGTGGCAGCATCCATTTTGTGGAGCTGAGGCTTCAGTTAACTTTAACCGGGGTTCACAGTTACATGCATGTCGTGTCCCTCTAGAAGGGTGGAATGCTAACCCCGTCGCCAAAATTGGCGAGGGGTTAGTATTCCAATTCGTATGACACCTTACTCGACATGTTTTGATAAAGCAATACCAGAGTTAGCATATAACCGCAAGGATTATAATGCACTTAAGAGTATATGGTATGCGTTATCATGGAACAGCTATTAGGACTTGGTTCCGCAAGCTGCAAACGGGCTCAGCTCATGCCAGAGCACCATTTCACATGATTCCATGCACTCTGCCTTCAGGATTGTCAAGGCCTGCCATAGGAGTGACTGATCGGAATCTGTGTGTCCATTTTTAGGGTTAGATATAGGTATACTATATCTAAAGCAAAGGGTGATTACACCACCTTGCCCCAGCTGTCGTGCAGCCAGTTGTGTCAGATTTAGATGGCCATCCAGGGGTGGCATAATACATGCTTCAGCCCCTGGTAGGCCCTAGGTACACCTATGCCCTGAGTTACAGGGTCTGATAAGGTGGCCCAGTTCCAATTGGAAATGTACCTAAGGTACATGGAATCCATTTTAGAGAGAGAGCAGTGGGCCTGGGGTCCTGAATAGCAGGGCCCCAGGTCAACTAAGTCAGAAAACCAGCAAAACACCAGGAAAAAAGTTGGGGGTAACCATAGTCAGGTATCTACCTTCCTACACTTACTACAATCCAGATAGATGTCCCGACCCGTAATACTCCAGGTTCCAATAGCACAATTCATTGTAAAAGTTTTAGAAAGATTAATCTTTAAGCCCAAGTCAAGCATAAAGGTGTTAAAACTGGTCAGGACCCTTTGTAACCCATTACCTGTACGCACCATTAAAATGACATCATCTGCGTAGAGGAGGGCCGGTATTTGGGGAAAATCATGCCCACTCTTAAGGAGTGCCTCAGCCAGGCCATTGATGTATAAATTAAAAAGAAAGGGGGCCAGAACGCAGCCCTGCCTGACCCCTCTTCTAACAGGAAATCCTGCTGTACACTGGCTGTCCACACCGTATCTTACACTGGCTGAAGCTCCCTTGTAGAAACGGTGCAGGAAGGCAATAATATTAGGATCCACACCAAGATCTGCAAGAATCCCCCATAACCTCGCATGGATTACAGAGTCAAATGCTGCAGTCAAATCAACGAAGACTAAGTATAGTCTCCCTTTTTTGGATCTTGTGTATCTTCCGACGATCATTGCCAGGTTTAGACTCTGTTCCAGGGTTCCCAAACCCTCCCGAAACCCATACTGGTGATTGGACAGAACATTATTTTCTATTGCCCAGTCCTGTAGTCGCTGCAGGACAACCCGGCCTGCTACCTTCACCATTGAGTCAAGAAGGGAAATTGGTCTATAACATCCAGGATCTTGGAGATTTCCTTTCTTGAAAATTGGGACAATGATGGACTCCGTCCAAGTCATTGGGAAGGTAGTACAGTCACTGGCGTTGACCATCTGGGTTAGTAGTGGGACGCAGAGCGGGACATTTAACTTGAACAAGTCAAGTGGCATGCCGTCAGGGCCCGGAGCCTTGCCCCCCCGCGCTACAGGCAAGCGCCAGTACCATTTCATCCAGCGTTACATGAAAGTTGCCATTGTGTATGCAGAGAGGACCCTGAGATGGTTGCTCATCGGTGGCTGGGCCATTATATAATGCAGAAAAGTGGGTTATCCAATCCTTTTCTGGGATTGCAATCTCAATGGAAGGATCTCCACCCCCGCACAGAGGCGGGGTCCTTAAGATCTTCCAGAAGGCCGCAGCGTCCTTTTTTTGGGCAGCGGCATGTAGCAACTCCCAGGCTTCCTCCCGCAGTGACCTCTTTCTAGTAGCAATTGTCGTCCTTTAAGAAGCACTAGCCCTCCATATACCCTCCTGGGATCTAGGTTGTCTATGAAGCTCTACCTTCAGGCTGGAGTATGCCTTGGTGCATGCGCTATTTAACCAGCCAGTGGTTTTCGGCCCGGTGCGGCATTGAGCAGTCAGTAAGAACAATTGTTACTTACCTGTAAACAGGTGGTTCTCCAGTATTGGTGTCTTTCATAGATTCACATGCTTGAAAATTCCCAGTCATCGAAGTGGGAGTCCCATGGTAAATAAAATAGCAATAACAAACCAATAACATATGTATGTAAATACATAAAACATTAAATAATACTAGAAAATACATAATAAATACTCAAAAACAGTTCCTACATAGTAATACATGGTGGAGAGAGAAAACATTTGTAACATATTCCTGTCATTATGTTAGTCCAAACTACAGCCAATCTGGCGCCAGCACCCTTCCAGAACCTTCTCCTCAGAGCTCAGACCCTCAGATTTTCGTAGCACAAGAGTGACAAAAGAGTCGATGAGGAGAAGCGAGCCTCTGAGGGGAGGTGGGTGGGTCGCATGTGAATCTATGAAAGACACCAATACTGGAGAACGACCTGTTTACAGGTAAGTAACAATTGTTCTTCTCCAGTATTAGGGTGTCTTTCATAGATTCACATGCTTGAATAGAATAGAGAGCAGTAACAGCCGAAGAGGCCAGATTGCTATGGAACAGCATGGAGAAACCAAAGAGACAATAATAATATAGTCATGTAAAAACTGATAGCAATCATATAAAACCATAGTAGAGGAGGGAAGACAGAGGCTCACCTTATTTAAAAAGATGACGAAGTACTGCCTGGCTTCCAGGCAGTAGTGCTTCGTGAAAGTGTGCCTGTTGGACCACGTGGCTGCTCGGTAGATCTGATGAAGCGGCACACCAGCAAACAGGGCGGTAGAGGATGCCATTGCCCTGGTGGAATGAGCCCTCACTGAAGATTGTAGAGGCTTGCCGGCCTGCGGATGGCAGAAGATAATGGCTGAAGAAATCCAACGTGCAATAGTTGGCTTGGTAAGAGGGCGCCCTTTATGCATGCGTCCGTAGGCAATGAACAGTTTATCGGACCTGCAAAAAGGGGCTGTCCTGCTGATGTAAAATTGAAGGCATTGTTTGTGCAATCGCTGCTCTGCCAGAGATTGAGGATCGGCAAAGAAAGTCTTTAAGAAAACAGGTTCATTTAGATGGAAATCCGTAGGCACCTTCGGCAGGAAAGTTGGGTTGGTGCGAAGCACCACACAGTCAGGTTTGAATTGGAGAAAAGGAGGTTTAACAGTCAAAGCGTGAAGATCACGCACGCGACGAGATGATGTCAGAGCAAGGAGAAGGGCTACCTTCCAGGTCAGAAACTTTTAGTCCGCCCTATGGATAGGCTCGAATGGCGCCTTCATTAGTTGGGCTAAGACGACATTGAGATGATAAGTGGGAGGAGGATGCCGAAGAGGTAGGAACTTCCGGAATAGTCCTTTGAAAAACTGACTAATAACTCTGGAAGAGCAGAGAGAGGAGGAGCCATCCTGCCGGAAAAGAGAGATTGCCGCCAAGAAAACTCTCAAAGTAGCATGGGCAAGCCCGGATTGAGCCAGGTGCAAAAAGAACGGAAGTTGCTGCTCCGGAGTGGATTGGATAGGATGGATATTAGTTGCCACCCACCAATCGCAGAATCTCTTCCATTTGAGCTTGTAAGTCTAAATGGTAGACGGAGCTCTGGCCTGAGCGAGAATGTCTCTGCATTCCGGCGAGATATTTAATTACGCAAATTCAAGGTGCTCAGGTTCCAGGCCGACAATTGTAGAGAGGAGGGGTTCGGATGGCAAATCTGACCCTTGCCCAACGTGAGGAGGTCCGGTCGAGCATGAAGGAGGATGGGCTCGCACTGGGACAGAAGGTGCAACTCCGAGAACCACGCCTGTCGGGCCATCTTGGGGACGATCAGGAGAATGTGGCCTGGCTGCCTCCGCCTCTTCCACAGCACACAATATACCAACGGAATCGGAGGAAAAGCGTAGGGGAATAGATCTCACCAATTCATCAAAAGGGCATTCCCGCATGACCCGTGGTGGGGGTGCCAACTTGCGTAAGATGGGCATTTCCGGTTCTCCGGGGTTGCAAAGAGATCCAGAGACGGACGACCCCATTGTTGAAAAACGAGGTCGAGAGTTGGTTGATGCAACTCCCACTCGTGGGTCGATGACGTGGACCTGCTGAGGGAATCCGCTAGGATGTTGGAGACGCCCGGCAGATGCACCGCCGCCAGGGTAACTTGATGACGGATTGCCCAATACCAGCCGAGGCAAGAGTGGAGACCTGGTTCCGCTCTGCTTGTTGACATAGTGCATACTGGTGGTATTGTCCATCTGAATGAGCACAGATTCCCCTTGAATCATAGGAAGAAACGACTTGAGTGCCAGAAAAATTGCCATCAACTCCAGCCTGTTGATGTGCCTGGAACGTTGAAGCAGAGACCATTTGCCTTTGATGGAGAGGCCTTCAAGGTGAGCACCCCAGCCTTCTAATGAGGCATGGGTTGTGAGCGTGCGTTCTGGAGTGGTGGAGAGGAAAGAAATTCCTGTCGCAAGGTTGGACGGTTGCGCCCACCATTGGAGAGCTGTTCTCATGCGAGCGGTAACACCCACGAGGTCGTTTAAAGAACCAGTGACCTGACGCCACTGTATGTCCAATTCCTCCTGAATGGGGCGAGTCCTTAGTCTGCAAATTGGGATCAGTTCAATACAAGATGATGCCATCCCCAGAAATAACTAAGATACGGACAGTCTTGCCCGAATCAGAGACACCAAACGGAGGATTTTTTTTTTACGCGAATGCCTTTGAAAGCATTGTGTCTAAAGTGGTTCCCAAAAAATTCCTGCGAGGAGCCGGTTCGACCTGAGACTTGTCGCCATTGATGGCTATGCCAAGAGATCAAAACAAGTGTTGAAGCAGTTGTTTGCGAGACTGTGACTTGAGGAGGCAGTCGTCCAGATATGGAAAGATTTGGACGCTTGGAGACGCAGGTAAGCCACTACTGGAGCCAATACTTTCGTGAAGACACGAGGGGCGGACCGGAGGCCGAAGGGCAACACCTTGAACTGGAAGTGTCTCCGTCCCACCCGGAAGCACAAGTACTTCCGATGCTTTTGAAGAATTGGAACATGGAAGTAAGCATCCTGAAGGTCGATGGTGGTCATGAAGTCGCCAATGGAGAGAAGACGCAGGATCTCTACTAGTGTAAGCACGCGGAAGGATTGGCTCTTGGGGTACCTGTTAAGCGCTCGCAAATCCAGAATCGGTCGCCATTCTCCCGTCTTTTGAGTATAAGGAAGAAACGGGAATAGAAACCCTTCCCTCTCTGACACTTGGGAACCACTTCGACGGCACCTTTCTGAATTAGAAGACAAACTTGATGGAAAAGCTCCTTGAGATGGGGAGGAGGCGGGACAGCCGGTGGAGTGGGAGGAGGCATCTTGATGAACTCTAGAGCATGGCCCTTTGCCACAATGTCCAGAACCCAGCGGTCCGAGGTGATGGAGGGCCACTGAGAAAAGAACAGAGATTCGACCTCCAACACGGGGGGGGGGGGATACACAAGTCAATGACGTTTGGGAGTGGATCCTCTAAATGAGGATTTTCTCCTGTAGGATTTGGATGACTGCTGTCGGGTGGAATGCTGTTGGTTGGATGAGTAACGTTGGTTACCTTGGTGGTAGGAGCGATATTGAGTGTTTCCTCCATGAAAAGTTGAGGTGCCGCGTCCGTGCGCACCCCGAAATGGCTGCTTCCAAAATTGTAAAGTCCCCAATGAGCGAGCAGTATCAATGTCCTTTTTAATTGACTGCAAAGCCTCGTCCATGTGCGCTCCAAAAAGCGACACACTTTCGTACGGCATATCCAGGATCTTGGATTGTACTTCCTGGAGGAAAGAGGTGGACGGTAATCAAACCCTGCCACCGCAAGACCGCTGCCCCAGCAAGCGGAGGAAAGCCAGTGCACGCAATGTCAACTGCGCAATCAATAATTTCCTTCAATGTCAATGTCCTCTCTACGTCCTGCAGAATCTTTAAAGCTTCTGCCCTGGAAGCTTCTTGGATGAGGTTCACCAGGGCAGACAAGTCTGACCACATTTGGCAGACGTAGCGGCCTAAGATGGCTAAAGCATTAGCCGCCCTTACCGTAGTGGATGCCATAGTGGAGAATTTGCGTACAATATCGTCTAGGCGACGACCCTCCCGATCGGGAGGAGCTGAAATTGGAGATGCCAAATTACGGGAAGAACGTTGTGCAGCTTGAGTGACCACTGAGTCAGGCTTTTGGATGAGTGATAAGGCACGCTGGAGAACCTATGGGCGCCTTGTATTTTTTCTCAAGGCGAGGCAGTTGAGCTGGCAGTGAAATTGGAGTTTGCATGAGCTTCACCCCTTCAGTCCATATAAAGTCTATGATGGGTATAGTGTGGACTTGCTTGAATGGTTGATTTTGTAAATCATAGAGGAAACAGTCCCCCTCCCTCTGGACTCTGGACAACTTGAAGCGCTGGGCCGCTCTATGCATCAGCTGAAGGAAACTTGCAATGTTCACAGGAGGCGAATTCCCGGGCTCTACCGGAGGAGGGGAAGGCGTCTGGATTTGGTAGTCGTCCCACTCAGTCATGTGGGTGGTGGCGTCATCATCATTGTGGACTTCTCCTTCTTCCCGTTCTGGAATGACATCATCATCAACCGGGTACACCGTAGTGTGTATCTTCACTGATGTCTGAACCTGTGGTGAAGGCGTTGGTGGCAATGATGGCGGAACAGGGACAGGAGCCGCCGCAGCATCATGAGGCATAGGCGAACCCTGTGGAGAAGGCGGGAAACACCGGTTGTAGTCATCCAACATATGTTGGAGATTTGAGATGAGCGACAAAGGCAGTGTCGCAGTTGGAACTTGTACAGAGTGTTCTTCTGTACGAGAATACTGGTCGTCGTCATCATCATCACCGTAATCCTGGCACTTAATAATCAAATCCGAAGGACTGCGTGCCACTCTGAAGGAATTACCCACATCATTGTCAGAGTCAGAATCCTGCTCAGAGCCCGTGGCGAACATGGGCGAGGGAGGCTGCGGATCCGGGATGGATAGTTGTCAACTGGCCGTTGACGACAATGGTGCAAGGGGTCGGTGGTGGAAGAGCCAGATCCGGTGGAAGACAAGGGCACCAGAAGCAATGAAGCAAACCATGAAGGAACCACCGTCGAAAGTGCCGACAACGCTAGCAGAGGCGTCGACGAAGTTGTTGCAGAAAGATTCACCGACGGAACCATCGTAGACGGTAAGGTCGTCGACGAAGTCGTCGGCGTTGATGAAGCTGCCGTAGACTGAACCGTCGTCGACGGGACAGATGAAGAAGAAGATTTCCTGTAAGCTTTCGTCGACGAAATAGTCTTGAAGCTAAGCGATACCTTAGTCGACATGGAAGACGTCGCGTAGCCGTTGACAACGAACCGGAGGCTGATGTCGTCGTCGGGACGATCGTCGACGCTCCCGTCGACGATGAAACATGTTTCGGAGCAGAAACATGATGGGAGGCAGCAGAAGTTGCCTGAGAGCCAGGTCTTGTGGGCGTAGAGGTAGTAGGAGGTGGTGAAGACACAGCAGGAGCCACAGACAGGGAAAGTTTCTTACTCTTTAGAAAAGGTGAAGGCATATCCTGCAAACTACTACGTTTGGAGGCTGCTTTTGAGGGTGCAGATTGCAAACTTTCTGCATCTGACAGTGCCGAATCCTTATCCTTACTTCGCTGGAGCCAAATGAGGAGACGGCCTTCTCCGTCCTTATTGGTCCTTGTAGAGAAAGTCCTGCAACACTTGCAGTTACCAACCTCATGGTCGGGATAAAGACAATAAATGCACTTCTTGTGGGGGTTCTCAGAGTAAAGACGCAATTTCCGACAAGAAGAGCAAGGTCTAAATAAAGACTTCTTACTTGAAGACATGCTGAGAAGACTGGAAAACTTGAAGAAGTTGAGAAAACTGAGCAGAGCTCAGGGAGACTCCCTTCACACGACATGCGGTAGAAAATCTGAGGGTCTGAGATCTGAGGAGAAGGTTCTGGAAGGGTGCTTGCGCCTGATTGGCTGTAGTTTGGACTAACATAATGACAGGAATATGTTACAAGTGTTTTCTCTCTCTACCATGTATTCCTATGTAGGAATTGTTTTTGAGTATTTATTATGCATTTTCTAGTATTATTTCATGTGTTATGTATTTACATACATATGTTATTGGTATGTTATTGCTAGTTTATTTACCGTGGGACTCCCACTTCGACGACGGGGAATATTCAAGCATGTGGATCTATGAAAGACATCTTAATAATGGAGAACTTCCTAACCTCTTTAGTTATCTCAAGGAAAGAACGAGTTAAGTCATCTGCAGTAGAAAGCTCATTTAAGCAGATGTCGAAAGCAGTTTTACAGGATGCGATAAGCTGCTTAGTCAATACCTCAGGGTCTACTTTGGACCAACGAAGAGCATACAATTCGTTTTGTTCAGCTCTAAGGATCCCATCACCTGGTTCACATGGTTCTTCCTCACAATGTTTTGAGCTTGTAGATGTAACTTAAGACAAAGTGAATAATGGTCACTCAACACAATAGTCTCCGTCATAAAGGACAACAAACTCGGGACAAGGGTGTGTGAAACCAGCATAAAATCAATAGTGGAGACAAAGGCTCTACCATTGAAGGTCGAGGACATAATCACAAGGGTGGGAACAAGTTCATTTGCAAATCCCAATTCATCACGAGACATTTAATCATCAAGATGATCCCCTGCCTTAGTGTGTGCAAAATGACAATTGAATACCCCCTCTTCCGTACAAATGCCACCAATTTTCGGGTTAGCTGATTTACACAGTGCACAGTTAAAACCCCCCAGCAGACCTAACTACTTCTGCATCCGGCCGCTGAGGGTGAACCAACTGTACCTACCTGACCCTGGAGGACGATTGAGTCTATGCCCAGAACCCTAACTTCACCAGTCGAGTACTCACCTGGAAACCAGTAACCCACTTACCTGCCACTGGATAACACTGACGGGTTTGACTCGAAAAATCTTTTAAGTGTGAACTTTTGAAAACTTAAAATATTCCTATAAAATCAACCAAATTCCGAAGTATTCTCCTGTGATCAAGAGAAAAGCCAGTACTGCACCTTGTAGCGCAGTACTGAACCGCAAAAGTAATCTTTGCAGGGTTTAGTAGTAACTTGAATTTTCTCCATAGGAATCGATTGTGTGCTTTTCTGTGAAATTTCTTCTAAGTGTCTACTTTTGAAAACTTGAAATATTCTATAAAAATCATACCAAATACTGAAACGTAATTACTTACCTGTTTTAAGTTGAGACCCCAGTGCTGAACCTAGGAGCCCAGTACTAGATTACAAAAGTAATGAGATCGTACTTTAACTGCAACCTGAATTTTCTCCCATTGGATAACAGCCAGATTTTCATAGAAACGTTTCCAAGTGAGAACTTTTAAAATAGCTTTATATTCCTTAAAAATCACAGCAACAACTAAAACGTGTTTTTTTAACAAACTGTTTTCAGCTTAGATCCCAGGACTGAATCTAGGATCCAGTCCTGGAACTACCAGAGTAATCTACAAATTAATCAGCTGTATTTATATAGAAAAACCTATTGAGCTCAATGCTAAATTGAGTTAAGAATTGTGTCGCCTACTGCCACCCCTGTACCTATTATGTTTACAAAGTTTATTGCAATTCTGCAAAGTACTCATCTGAGACCTCATATTTAGAACAGTATATTTTGACACCTGTTGGTTCAAAAAATAAAACAACTATATCTTTGATATAGAAAAAAATTGGCCTGGAGTTCAGTCTTTGAGTGTGTGAAACCTTTTGCTGACTGAGTGTGTACAACAAATGCTTTACACAGTCCTCTGGTACAGCCGTACTGCTTGACCAAGCTACCACTTTAGAGAGTAAGGTCACACCTGGCTTAAACCTCTGTTATACCTCTGGGGTTTGTGGACTCTAAACACCCTGTACCATATCTTGGTCTAGTATATACAGAGTTACTTTCTCACATTGGTGGATCAGCAGTGGTATACAAACTTGCATTTGTTGGACTACTTGGTTACCATCTGATAACACGACAGAACTCATAAATTGCCTTTAGAATTCTGAAATTGGTTTTTCCAAAATACTAAAAGTTTGGTAGGGCCTTGCATAAGTCCCATTAGAATTTTAGAAAAATAAAAGTCACTATAGTTAGGGTAGAGTGTTAGAACTGTCAGGTTATAATGTCTCAACAGAACCCAGCGTGGAGATAACATGGACCTGGTTGAGGAGCTCAACCTCACACCTTACTTGCACTTTAATTTCAAGGAATTGAGGTCCCTACGTACACTTAAAAATATGGTCATAGGCCTGCATCTAACGAAACAAGCGTTCCAGGAGCTCCTGGCTGAGTATGCAAAAGGTCACCCCTCTGAACAGGGTGACACCCAGTCAGAGGAAATGGAGGTGAAGGAGGAGGAGGAGGATAGTAATCACCCACCATCTCTAGGGAAGTAAGGGTCCCTGTACCCTTAACTCCAAGAGTCAGCTTCTGGGAGCCTGGGAACCACACAGGTGGACTAGGCCCCAGAGAACACGTTGGGGAGAGCCCCAATGAAGAGGACAACTTCTTAGCAAAGTTGGCCAAGAGATTAGACCTAGAGTCCAAACTCCTGGCTCTGGAAAAAGAAAGGAAAGAGATTGGCTTAGCCCCCATCTCTCGTGGCTAAGAGCAATCTTATGATTCTAAAATCCCCAAAGGGATTGTCCCTAAGGAAGGTGATGATATCACCAAGTGGTTCACAGCCTTTGAGAGGGCATGTGATATCAGTAGACTAAAGAAAACTCTCTGGATGCATGGTCTTATGACCTCATGAAGAAAACTCTGAGGGGTTTGGACTCACTACTGAGGAGTACAGAATTCGGTTCTTCGGGGGGGGGGGGGGGGGGGGGGGGGGGGGCGGCTCACAAAACCCAGACCCAATCCTGGATAGATTTTGTAGACTACTCAGTAAAGACACTGGACACAATGTGCTTGATTTTACTGGACTTTATAATTTGTTTATGAAGGAACACATTTTGAGTAATTGCACAAATGAAAAGTTGCATCAGCATTTGGTAGACCTAGGTCTAATTTCTCCCCAAGAATTAGGAAAGAAGGCAGACCATTGGGTCAAGATTAGGGTGACAAGGACAGCCACTGGGGTGACCAAAAAAAAGGGGGTTACAAAACCTCCCCAGGGGAAAGGTGGTGAGAATCCCCAAGATAAAAAGTCTGAGTCTTCCAAGGGGCTTCAAAAACCTGTGCAGGTGGGTGGGTCCCAAGCTACTCCCTACGTGCCTCAGCCCTATAGGGGGAAGAACTTTGATCCTAACAAGGCCTATTGTAACAACTGTAAAAAGTTGGGACATTTAACTGTAGACAAAAACTGACCCTACAATAAAGCCCCTAAGGCGCCCAGTACAGCTACTACACGGACAGTGAGTCTACAGATGGGATCAGAGGAGTGCCCAGAGCAAATCTGGGGATACACTCAAGCTAGTCTAGCATCCTTGGGGGAAATGGAGGTTGCCACTGTAGCTGGTTGGCCACCCAACTGTAAAAAGTATTTGCAATACCCCTCCATTAATGGAACTAAAGTAGAAGCCCCGAGGGATACAGGTGCCAGTATCACTATGGTGAAGGAAATGCTGGTTTCCCCAGAGCAATACTTGATGCACAAGTTACTACTTGTGTAACGATATATCTGTAAGAGACATTAGTTAGTGATGGATTCCTTACCTTAGAATATCCCCAGGCGTCAGACTGGATCCGGAAACTTTTGCGTAGCAGTACCCTTGCGCGCCGGTAGGCGTCGTCTGCGGCTCGGCGTCTGACGTCGGCGTTGTGGGCGCCGTGAGGACGTCGTCGGAGTACTTAGACGCCACCTCCGCGTGCTGACGTCAGTTATTAGACACAGCTTTTCCACGCCAGAAACGCAGAGCTATGCCAAAAACCAACACTGGTGCCTTTGAAACTAGGGCCCTGCAAGGGGAAGACCTTAAGCCTAGGTATCGGTTCGCAGAACGGGGAGGATGGGTGGGTCGGTAAGGAATCTATCACTAACTAATGTCTCTTACAGATATATCGTTACACAAGTAGTAACTTGTGCATCTGAAAGAGACACGTTAGTGATAGATTACTTACCTTAGAATAGATACCCCAGCAATACCAACCCCGGTGGTGGGTCTGCGAACCAATAATCACACCAGAAAGTCCTGGAGGACTGAACAGCCAAAGAAGTTATCCCTCCGGACTTGGCTGTCCAGGCAATAATGTCTTGCAAACGTGTGCAGCGAGGCCCACGTAGCTGCCTGGCAAATGTCCTGCAAGGGCACTCCTCGGCCCAAAGCAGTAGTAGTAGCTGTGGCTCGTGTGGAATGAGCCCTCAGCCCAACAGGGGGTTCCTTCGTAGCCAAGGAGTAGCACTCCTGGATACACAAGATGATCCACCGTGAGATGGTCCGCTTGTGTACCGCCTTTCCCTTCTTAGCACCCACGTAACCAACTAAGAGTTGGTCATCCACCCGGAACGGTCGTGTGCGATCCAGGTAGAAAGAGAGCGCACGTTTTGGGTCCAGAAGGTGGAGCCTCTCTTCCTCTCTTGAGGTATGCGGAGGCGGAAAGAAGGTGGGCAGGGTGATGGATTGCACGATGTGGAAGGCTGTGACTACCTTGGGCAGAAAAGAAGGCCTTGTCCGCAACACAACCTTGTCCGGATGGACCACAAGGAAAGGAGGTTTACAGGATAGAGCCTGAAGCTCACTCACTCTCCTGGCAGGGGAGATGGCCACCAGGAAGGCAGTCTTCAAAGTAAGAAGGCGGAGAGGACAGTTGCTAAGTGGCTCGAAGAGAGCGCACATCAGAAAGGTGAGAACCAAGTTCAAGTCCCACAGAGGCAACACAAAGGGAACAGGAGGGAACGTATGTGTGATGCCTTTAAAGAATCTGTTAAATGTTAAATGTTAACAGATTTCTAAAGCGCATAGCTGCCCGTGAGCGTCCCATCGCTGAACAAGTACTGATGAAAAAGAGGGAGAGAAGCTCACGGGAACAGATATGTCTTTAAGGATTTACGGAATGGCAAAAGATTAGGTTGGGCACGGAGATCAGGGGGAAGAGAGTGTTCCACATTTTGGACGCATTGTATGAAAAGCAACGGCCTCCTGATCGTGCTCGAGAGATCTTGGGTAATTTAGTAAGGTTTGCATTGGATGATCGGAGGGGTCTGGAGGTAGTATAGGGGGTAATCAGATCTCTGAGTATGGGGGGAGCTTTCCCGTTTAGAATTTTGTGTGTAAGGCAGAGTGACTTGAACTGCACTCTTTCCATGATGGGCAGCCAATGCAGTGCTCGCAGGGCTGGTTTGGCTGAGCAGCGGTTCCTGGTGTTGGTCAGGATCCTGGCGGCTGCATTTTGAACTACCTGAAGTTTGGTGGTAACTTTTAGGGGAATGGCAAGATAAAGTGCATTGCCGTAGTCCAACCTTGATAGGATGAGACCCTGTATCAGAAGTTTCCTTGATTGAAAAGGAAGTAAAGGTAAGATTTTTCGGATGGATCGCAGGAGACCAAAGCATACTCCGGCAGTTTTTCTTGCCTGGGTTTGCATGGTAAGGTTTTTGTCCAGCCACAGACCGAGGCTTTTAATCTCGGGCTTAGGGGTTGGAGGTTTACCCATGCAGGGGGGCCAAAGGGAGTCTGTGAGGAGGCGTGTTTGATTGCCCATCACCAAGATCTCAGTCTTGTCGCCGTTTAGCTTTAAATGGGATCTGTCCATCCAGCTGGCAATATCAGTTAGACAGGAATAGAGATCTATTTTGGGATTTTTTTGTTGGGTGAGGGAGACCACCAGTGTTGTATCATCTGCATAAGTTAGGAGTTTTATCCCGTGTGGGGCAACTATCTGTTCCAGGGGGGACATGTACACGTTGAAGAGTGTAGGGCTCAACGAAGAGCCCTGGGGCACTCCACAACGTACAGGGGTCTCCCTGGAAGAGTAGCTGCCCTCTATGACCTGAAATGATCTGTCTTGCAGAAATGATTTCAACCAGGATAGAGCGAGGCCTGAAATCCCCAGATCGTTAAGTCGCTGGGCCAGGATCTGATGGTTGACCGTGTCAAAGGCCGCACTTCGGTCCAGGAGGATCACTGCCACTGATCCTCCTGTGTCCATGATCTTCCTGGCCTCCTCGACCACTGACAGTATCGTAGTTTCAGTGCCCTGACCAGGGCGAAAGCCTGTCTGTGAGGACTTGAGTAGTTCATTGGTCTCGAGATAATTGGATAACAGAGTTTATAAATCTTTCTGTTATTTTACTGGTGCATGGGAGGAGGGATAATGGCCTGAAGTTGGAGAGGTTGAGGGGATCAAGATTTGGTTTTTTTAGTAGAGCCCTAACCTTCGCCTTCTTCCAGCTGGGGGGAACCGTTCCATTGGTCAAAGAGGCATTGATTACGTTTACCAGTGGTTAGAGGATGGTTGGTGTTACTAGTTTTAAGGTTTTTACTGGGGCTGGATCTGACGGTGAGCCACTTTTGAGTGACGGGAGGATAGGCGCTAGAATGTCGGTGTATATAAGATTGAAAGAGTGGAACCCCGCATTAAGCGCGTTGGTCTGTTCTGCCGCTACCAGAGGGTGATCCGAGTTGGGAAGGGGGGGAAGTTTTTGCAAGATGTTTTGGATTTTTTGGTCAAAAAATGTGTCCAGTTTGTCACATTGGTTATCTGAGGGCTCGACAGATCCAGACGGTTCTCGAGTTTTTAAAAGTTGTTTGACGATTTGGAACGTCTCCCTTGATGAGCAGGAAGCCGCGCTAATTTTTTCTTGGAAAAAGGCGGTTTGTGCATTTTTCAAGGCTTTTTTATACGCGAGAATCGACAGTCTGTAGTCTTTCTTGCGTTCAGGGTCGAAGTCTTTCCGCCACACCCTTTCCGCTTTTTTGCAGAGTTTTTTTAGGTGGCGAGTCTCCTGTGTAAACCATGGGGCAGGATTTTTTTTACGGGAGGTAAGGTGCGATTTTTTGGGGAGGATCATATTGAGGGAGTTTTCGATCCAGGAGGAGAACGTTGTGTCTGTTCTTATTGGGTCCAAATCATGGATTGGTTTACGGAGTTCTAAGGCTTGTTTCCATTTTTCGATGTCTAGCTTGGCCCAGGGACGCGAGGGACTGACAAAGGGTTTGTTAGAGGGAGGAATGTTGGGTATTTCCCAACTGAAGGGGATGAGTAGATGATCCGACCATGGCAGAGGGATCGGGGTGCTGGTTTTAAGGTCATCAATGTTGCATATGATAGGGTCAAGTAAATGTCGGAGTCTATGGGTGGGTTGGATGTTTTGAAGGTGAAGCTGAAGAGTAGCTAAATCAGCCAGTAGTTCCGCTGCAGTATCATTGTCTTCTTTGTCAAAATGAATATTAAGATCCCCTAGAATAATCATGTTAGGCGAAGTACGCGAAAGAGCAGTTGAAAATTCTAGTAGGGAGCTACAAAATTGGCCTAAAGGCCCTGGTGGGCGGTAAATGAGAACTCCTGATAGGTAATACAGGGGGACAGTTGGATATTGAAATGTACATTTTCACAGTTTGATAGAGGGCTGTCGTGAAAACGACATATGAATTGGTTTTTGTAAATAATCGCGATACCTCCTCCCATACCTTTCACTCGGTCTAGATGTTGCAGTAGGAAGCCCGGAGGTAGGGTTTGGACAATGTCGAAGTCCGACTCTGATCTAAGCCATGTTTCTTTGAGAAATAAGATATCTAATTTCTCCTCTTCTAGTAGCATGTGTATTTCCTGGTTAAGCTTGGGTAAAGATCGACAATTTAACAGGCCCATTTTAATGATTGTCGGGGGGAGTTGATTCTTCAGAGCTGGGGTAAATTTGAATGGACAGTTTGGACATTGAGAGCACTGAGTCTCACCTGTAAGGGAGTTCATACCAGGAAGGCTGTAAGGGCTGGTTCAGTCGGATAAGGGAGTCCCTGGAGTATGAAAAGTCCAGGGTTGCTGGCCCTAGGTCCGTGCTGGCGCGGACGGGCGCAGACGGGCTTGCCTTAGGCACTCCTTCGGCGCGCTGCCAGCGCGCCCGCTGCGCTCGTCAGCTACGCTTCCTCCAGAGGCACATATTATTGGTGGCGATGGACCCCTGAGGGGGCGTGGCCTCGAAGGGGCGTGGCATCGGTGCACGCCTGTAATGGCGTCCGAGTAAGTTTGTTTTTAGGTTCCAGGTCCGCTCTCAGCGATAGGATCCGCTGTGCAGCGTGAGGCCAAGGGAGGGTTTCGTTGTACAAGTGCTCAAATTAAAAGTAAGTTTTACACGAAAGTACAAATAGCAAGTGACACTCAAATTTCTAAAATCAGCTCTGCTCCCGGCTTCCGCCTCAGGAGTACTGTTCTAGCGAGCGCTAGTTGTCAGCGCTTATGTACTGGTGCGAGGGGGCGTGGGTGCGAGGGGGCGTGGCCTCGAAGGGGCGTGGCCTCGGTGCACGCCTGTAATGGCGTCCGAGTAAGTTTGTTTTTTGGTCCCAGGTCGGCTCTCAGCGATAGGATCTGCTGTGCAGCGTGAGGCCAAGGGAGGGTTTCGTTGTACAAGTGCTCAAATTAAAAGTAAGTTTTACACGAAAGTACAAATAACAAATAGCAAGTGACACGCAACTTTCTAAAATCAGCTCTGCTCCCGGCTTCCGCCTCAGGAGTACTTTTCTAGCGAGCGCTAGTTGTCAGCGCTTATGTACTGGTGCGAGGGGGCGTGGCCTCGAAGGGGCGTGGCCTCGGTGCACGCCTGTAATGGCGTCCGAGTAAGTTTGTTTTTAGGTCCCAGGTCCGCTCTCAGCGATAGGATCCGCTGTGCAGCGTGAGGCCAAGGGAGGGTTACGTTGTACAAGTGCTCAAATTAAAAGTAAGTTTTACACGAAAGTACAAATAACAAATAGCAAGTGACACTCAAATTTCTAAAATCGGCTCTGCTCCCAGCTTCCGCCTCAGGAGTACTGTTAACAATAGGGGACTTGAACAAAGAAGGTTGATCAGGCAGCCTCAAGAAGGCTGAAAGAGCAGAAAGGTAGCTCTTGATAGTAACTAGAGCAGAGCCCTGCTGGGCAAGAGAAAGAAGGAAGAGAAGAACCTCAAAGAGGGGCAGAAAGAGGATCCACAGCCTTTGCTGTGCACCATGCCACAAATCTATTCCACCTACAGGCGTATACCGACTTTGTGGAGGGATGCCTGGCTGCCAGAATGATGTTGCAGACTTCAGGAGGCAAGTAAAATGGCCTCAACTGTCGCCGCTCAATCTCCAAGCATGGAGGTGGAGACTGGACAGGTTCGGGTGGAGGACCGCCCCTGCTGCTGCGACAGAAGGTCCTCCTGAAGAGGCAGACGAACCGGGGGATCGACTGACATACTGAGTAGCTCAGGATACCAGTACCTTTGAGCTCAGTCCGGAGCCACAAGGATGACTTGAGCCCGTTCGCGCTTGATCTTCTTCAGCACTCTGGGAAGAAGTGGTATAGGCGGAAAGGCGTACATCAGACCGCAACTCCACTCGCGGCGAAAAGCGTCTCCGAGCGAGTGCCGCCTTGGAAATTCCAACGCGCAGAACTGATGACATTGCGCGTTCTCTTCGGTAGCGAATAGATCTAACCAAGGCTCTCCCCACTGCAGAAAGAGACCTTGCGCCACGTCCGAGTTCAGACGCCATTCGTGATCCATCATGCACTGGCGGCTGAGTTCGTTCGACTTGGCGTTCAGAGAACCTGCCAGGTGTTGAACCACCATGGTCACGCCCTGATGTTCCAGCCATTGCCAAAGGCACAGAGCCTCCTGGCAAAGAGTCCACGACCTCACCCCGACCTGTTTGTTGCAGTACCACATGGCGGTGGTGTTGTCTGTGAACACCTGCACTACACTCCCCCGGACAGAGGGGAGGAATGCCTTCAGTGCTAGACGAATCGCCTGCAGCTCCAAAAGGTTGATATGGAGCCGGGACTCCGCCGGAGACCAGAGGCCTCTGACCTGCGCCTCTCCCATGTGGCCTCCCCAGCCCCGGAGGGACGCGTCCGTCACAACTACGTGCTCCGGCTGGGGAAGGGAGAGGGATCTGCCGCTGACCCAATCGCGGTCCGTGAGCCACCACTGCAGCTGTCTCACAGTGCACTCCGAGATCAGGACATGGTCGGACAGGTTGCCCTGATGCTGGGCCCACTGACACTTCAGGTCCCACTGCAGAGCCCGCATCCGCCACCTAGCGTGATGCACCAGAAGGATGCAGGAGGCCATCAGCCCCAGAAGCTGCAGCGTCAACCTGACCGAGAACCGGCATAAAGGCCGAAAGATTGGAATCAGAGCCTGTATATCCCGAACCCGCTGTTCGGGCGGGTAAACCCGCAACTGCTCCGAGTCGAGAACCGCTCCGATGAAGAGGAGCTTCTGAGAGGGGCACAGGTGTGACTTTGGCACATTGATGGAGAACCACAGCTGGTGCAGGAGGTCCGCCGTTGTCTGGAGGTGGCTGACTACTGTCTGGGGCGAGCCTGCCTTCAACAACCAGTCGTCGAGGTAGGGGAAGACTGAAACCCCTTACCTGCGCAGATGAGCTGCGACCACCGCCATCACCTTGGTGAACACCCGTGGGGCGCTGGTAAGGCCGAAGGGGAGCATGGTAAACTGAAAGTGCTCGTGTCCTACCATGAACCGCAGGTAGCGCCAGTGGGCCGGCAGGACGGGGATGTGGAAATAAGCGTCCTGCAAGTCCAACGCAACCATCCAGTCTCCTGGGTCTAGGGCAGCTAAGACCTGAGCCAGGGTCAGCATCTTGAACTTCTCCTTTCGGAGGAAGCCGTTGACGTTCCGTAAGTCCAAGATAGGGCGTAGGCCCCCTTTTCCCTTCTTGGGTACCAGAAAGTAGTGGGAGTAGCAACCACGTCCTACTTCTGACCCAGGAACGCGCTCGATGGCCCCCTTGGCCAAGAGGGCCGAAACCTCCTCCTGCGGAAGCCGCAAATGATCCCCCGATACGCGGTGGTGTTGCGGTGGCATGGCTTGAGGGGTCGTCTCAAAGGGGAGGGAGTAGCCCCTTCGGACGATCTGCAGCACCCACCTGTCCGAAGTGACAGTGCGCCAGTGAGAGTGGTGATGGCGAACCCTGCCCCCCACTGGCGTCACATGGCCTGAAAAGCACGGACTAGGAATGTTTTGAGGCGGATGCTGCAGGGGAGGGTGTGGACTGGCTTTGCCGTTGTCCCCGACCGCCTCCACAGCAATTTCCACGGCCGCCACCGCGCTGGATGTTAGCCTGCGGTGCGTGGCTGGCAGCACGTGTGGGGGCGCCCCCTTCCTAGGCCACGAAAGGAGCGAAAGGCACCTGTTTGCTGGCGTGGGGCCGAGAGGCCCAAGGACTTGGCCGTAGCCCTGGAGTCAAAGCGCTCAAGCACATGTTCTGCCTTGTCGCCAAAAAGGCAACGGCCATCGAACGGCGTGTACATCCACGCAGTAGTGTTTGGTAAATGTATGTATGGTGGACTATGTGGCTGCTCTACATAAATCCTCTAGAGGAATGTTACCTAGGAAAGCCATGGATGCCCCTAACTTGCGTGTGGAATGCGCTCTTGGGGGAACTGTTAATGTGGGTTTAGCCTTTTGATAACAGCTATGTATGCACTTAACTATCCATCTGGCTATACCTGATTTGGAAATGGGGTTGCCTTTGTGCTGTGGAGAGAGGGCAACAAACAGTTGCTTAGTTTTTCTGAAATCTTTTGTCCTGTCTCTGTAATACAGGAGAGCTCTTTTAACATCTAGTGTGTGCAGTGCTCGGTCTGCCACTGAATCTGGATTTGGGAAGAATACTGGCATTTCTATTGTTTGGTTAATGTGGAACTGTGATACCACCTTAGGCATAAATTTAGGGTTGGTACGTAGCACTACCCTATTAGCATGAATCTGTATGAAAGGCTCTTGAATAGTTAGGGCTTGAAGCTCACTAACTCTTCTTAGCGATGTGATCGCTACTAGAAAGGCCAATTTCCATGTCAGAAATGAAGAGGTTCAAAAGGTGGTCCCATTAGTCTGGTGAGAACTATGTTTAGATTCCAGACAGGTGAAGGCGGGTGTCTGGGAGGAATTACTCTTGAGTCCCTCCATAAAAGTTTTAATGGCTGGCACTCTGAAAAGGGAAGGGTGCTGCCTGTTTTGAAGATAAGCTGCCATTGCAGCTAAATGTATCTTGATGGAACTATATGCCAGATTGCATCTGTGTAGATGCAACAAATAACATAATGTTTTGCGTTGATGCATCTAGCGGATTTATGTCATTATTGGAACAATAAATGACAAATCGCTTCCATTTTGCAACATAGCATGCCCTGGTCGTAGGTCTTCTTGCCTCCTTGATAATATTCATACAGTCAGGGGGCAGGTTCAGGTAGCCAAACTCTATGACCTCAGGACACATATTGCAAGGCTCAACTGTTGCGGATCTGGGTGCTGAATGTCTCCATGGCTCTGAGTGAGGAGACTGGGTGTGAGTCGCAGTCGTTGGTGAGGCACCACGGAAAGTTCTAGGAACGTGGTGTACCATGCCTGCCTTGCCCATGTTGGAGCAACTAGGATGAGTGTCATTGAGTCTGCCGCAGTTTGTGTGCCACCAGGGGTATGAGCGGTGCTGGAGGAAAAGCGTACGCAAATCTGCCTGACCAGTTCATCCATATCGCATTGCCCTGAGACTGCGGGTGTGGGAACCTGGCGGCGAAGGTTTGGCATTTTGCGTTTTCCTTGTGGCGAATAGGTCTATCTCTGGATGACCCCACTGCTGGAAATACGGTTGTAGCACCGAGGGATGTATCTCCCACTCATGCATCTGATGGCTGTGCCTGCTGAGCAGGTCCGCCATCTGGTTGTCCTTGCCTGGGAGGTGTTCGGCCATGAGGAACATGTTTCTTTGAATGGCCTGTAGGAGAGTAGTGTCTGCAATCCTATGATCACCCCAGATTTTTGCTTTTTGCTTCACTGGTTTACGACTTCTCTGGCTGTGGGCCTGCTAATCAGACCCACAGCCTTGCTGTTCTCTCACTAAATTGACACGTGTACCTTAGGAGCATTTACCAATTGGTACTGGGCCACCTTATCAGACCCTGTAACTCAGGGCATAGGTGTACCCAGGGCCTACCACGGGCTGCAGCATGTATTATGCCACCCCTGGCTGGCCATCTAAATCTGACACAACTGGCTGCACGACAGCTGGGGCAAGGTGGTGTAATCACCCCTTGCTTTAGATATAGTATACCTATATCTAACCCTAAAATGGACATCCGTATTACTTTCAGTCACTCCTATGGCAGGCCTTGACAATCCTGAAGGCAGAGTGCGTGGAATCGTGTGAGCTGGTGCTCTGGCATGAGCTGAGCCCGTTTGCAGCTTGCGGAACCAAGTCCTAATAGCTGTTCCATGATAACGCATACCATATACTCTTAAGTGCATTATAATCCTCGCGGTTATTTGCCAACTTTGGTATCGCTTTATCAAAACATGTCGAGTAAGGTGTCATACAAATTGGAATACTAACCCCTCGCCAATTCTGGCGACGGGGATAGCATTCCTCCCTTCTAGAGGGACACGACATGTATGTAACTGTGAACCCCGGTTAAAGTTAACTCAAGCCTCAGCATCACAAAATGGATGCTGCCACCACAGACACAAGTCTGACCTCCTGCTGCTGGGAGTCCTTCCAGCGAGGGAGGCTTGGACAAAGGGTTTCCTGTCAGGGGCGGTGCTTGCACCATCCCAGACAGGGTTTTGTGTATCCTGGGTAGGCAGGGCTTTAGAGGAAGGTGACTGCAAGTGGCACCCCGGTGCTCACTATGCATCTGCCGGCTAGAACCATTTCCAGGGGCACACCAGCCCCTGAGCTGGGGAAAGTCCGGCATGGGAGAGGGGCGTAACCACCACCCTTCCTGGTCCCACCCATGGGCAGGACCTAGTCGCGTACCAGCCCCTTTTCCTAGTATAAAGATAGGAGCGGGCCCCCTTCCAAATTAGATCATCTTTGAATCCTGAAACTACTTTCTACGAAAGGAACTCAAGACTTCTTCCTAAGATTTCTCCCTTGTGACTAAGGAGTAGTCACCCTTTATCCGCAGGCACCATCCAAGCATCGCGGTCTGCTGTAAGTCTCTCCTCTGGATCAAGACTGCCCAGCTCGACGAGAACCGGCTTCCCTGGCACCTCTGACCTTAACCTGCATCATCAGCCCAGCTGAGATTCGTGGGTGTGACGAGACCTCGAGGGACTGGCCATCTTCAGGACTGCACAGCGCTTGCCCAGCACGACCGCCGAGGGATCCTCGAGTGAGTGCTTTGGGGTGTGAGAAGCCCCAACCCTGAGCAGCTCCAGCACCGAAGTTCAGCCTCCCAGCCTCCACGAGATCTGCGTGGGGCCCTTCTGCTCTTTGCTGCTCACCGCGTTGTCTGGCTACTAGCCTGCTGGCTTGTGGCCTTCCCGACGACGAACGACGACATCAACACCGCTGGTCTGGTTGCTCCAGACTGGCCCTTGCTCCCCTCCAACAGCGGAGCACTCCAGACCCTCCTGGTCCACTCCAGACGCCATTTTGAGTCCACCGCGTGGGCTTGCATTTGCCAAGACTTGTTGCCCCAATCCTGGGTCCAGCGACGTCGACAGCAGATACCATCGTGGGACAGCTCGCACCTCCATCCTGGTCGCCGACAACGCCTCCTGGTCCGTGAGACTGCAGAGCCCAGCGTCGCCCACTCACCTGGTCGAGGGGACTCCATCCGGTGCCATCCTGGTGCCCATCTAATCACTGGCTAGTGATTCAGAACTTGGTCCCCTCTGCTTACAGGTGTCTTCCATCTTCGATCCAGGCTTGGATCCCTCCGAATCTCTTCACTGGTCGCCTGCCAGCAACAACTTCTTTCAGGCTCCATAGACTGCAACGAGGATTCCCGACGTCTTTCCAGGCCTATGCAGCCGCAGCCCCTGGGCTAGGTAACCTCAGCATTTCGGTGCTCCAGCATAGCCTCACTATCCAAGGGTCCAGATCCTTTTTCGTTTCAGCTCTACGTAGTCGGATTCGTCCGATAACACTAACTTTGTAAATTCTAGCAACCATAGACTTTGTCCCGCATCCCGCGTGATAGTGCACACTCTGCACCCGATTCCCCTAGGCCTCCTGCTAGTAATCTGAAGGTTCAGTAGTCAAGTCCTAGCGATCCTAAAGCCTATTAGAGTAGTACTTACCTGCTAGTAATTTCGCATTCCACTTTTGTAGTATATGGTTTTCCGTGCCCCTCGGGCATTTGCGTAACTTGTGCGATTTTGAGTGTTTTCCTAAGAGCTTTGTATTGTGCTTAGCGCCCTGTCCGCATAAAGAGTCCAGGGCTGTTGTGTTCTAAATAAATATACTTTATTTTCATAACAAATTGTGTGGTGTCCTTTCACTTGGTGTTCAAGGGGTATATCTGATGGTATAACACCTGGCTTAACACGCCCTCTAGAGTCTAGCCTAAAGACTGCTCTTGTCCACGCTACTAGGATAGCTGGTCTATCGGTTGACTTACAACCAATCATCAATAAGGGTTGCTTGGACTGATACATAGTGATCACTAGAATAGTGAGCACTGCATATCAGGCCAACTTCTCACATTGGTGAGCAGCGGTTGGGATTTGAGCTTGCTGTTGTTTTACCACACGTATCCTAAGAATATCATTGTGAAAGATCACATAAGTATTAAGGTACATATGACTTCGCTTAGAATACTCTGAGTTCTACTGAACCAGCTGTTGTAGTTCAACAGGGCCTAGCACACCCTGACTACAACTCTTAGCAAGGGATCAGTAGGCAAACAAATAGTGTAGGTAGGTGCATCACTTACACCACACTAGAAGCATGTCGGACAAAGGAGGGAACTCAGAAGCACCCCTTGTGTCAGTAGACCCTACACAGGTCACTTCACGATATGCTGCTCTTAGCTTCCAGGAGATGAGAAAAATCTGTACATCCAGGAAGCTAAAACAGGGTTATAACCCTACCATTCCCTTTCTGATTGGTCTCTTAGAGACTTATGATGCCAGGAGGACTGCCAACACAGATCCTTCTCATCCAGATGGGAACATGCCCCCCTTAGAGGGAACCCGTGGGGACCCTGACCTCAACCTCAATGAAGCAGTCAGTGAAGGTGAGGAAGAGGATCAGGAGTTGTCAGGGGATGAGGCAGACAAGGGTCAGGGAGAAGTCAGTAGACTGACCAGGACCAACTTAAGTAGGCATGAGAATGGATTTGGGGGACCCCCAGGGCCACTCTCAGGCAGACTTAACATTGGGAATGGACGAGTTAGGTCTCTATCTAGAGGCTCTAACAGATCCATTCGAACCAATGGCTCTCAGACCTCTTCTCATAGAGGGATGTCATCCCCTAAGAGGAGAGAGCATGAAGCAAAGATGAGGGAAGCCAATCTGAGGATTGAAAGGGAAGAACTTGCCCTGGCCAAAGAAAGGCTTGCCTTTGCTAGAGAGCAAAAGTTAAGTGGGGTAGATCTCACTGGTGGCAGCATTTTACCTAGAGAAAAGGACAGGAGTTTAGACACTAGACACCTGAGTAAGATAGTGCCCCCCTTTAAACAAGGGGATGATAGAGGGCCTGCACTGTCCAGTGCGTCCCCCAGAGTCAGTGGGCAGCTGTCTTGTGGCTCTCCTTTGAAGGCAAAGGTAGAGATAAGCTCCTCACTACTAGAGCTGAGGATGCTAACAATTACCAAGTCCTGAAAAATACACTGATAGATGGGTTTGGCCTAACCACTGAGCAGTACAGGTTGCTGTTCAGGGATACCCAGAAAACTCAGTCTCAGGATTGGTCTGATTTTGTGGATTGTGCCACTAAGGCTTTGGAGGGCTGGTTGCTGGGCAGTAAGGTTACTGATTATACAGGATTGTACAATCTGATCATGAGGGAACAGATTTTAAACAATTGTCAGAACCAGTTGTTGCATCAGCACCTTGTTGATTCAGATCTGACCTCTCCCCAAGAATTGGGAAAGAAGGCAGACAGATGGGTGAGAACAAGGGTCAAGCAGAACCAGGGCCAGAACCAGGGTGGTCAGAAGAAAGCAGACCAGAAGGGTAATAATACCAAAGGTGAACAAAATGACCAGAAGTCTTCGACAGGTCCCCAACAAACCAAAGAGGGTGGGGGTCAGGGTTCCCAGAAGAAGAAGACTCAAGAAGGCCAGTCTAAACGGTGGTGCCACTACTGTAAAAGTAAAACTCACTGGTTTAGTGAGTGCACCAAGAAAGGAGGGCAAACTCCTGCCACTGCAGCCCCTAAGGCACCTGCACCCCCTAGTACAGTCAGCAGTGGTAGTGCACCTCCCAAGGGATTAGGTGGGTTAACCTTGGGTTCTGAGGGGTATGACAACTTAGTTGGCACACTCACTCAGGCTGTCCTTGTCTGTGCAGGGGATGTGGACATATCCCCTGATGCCAGTCCCAATACTTTGGGCAAATACAGACAGACACCTTTTATCAATGGCAAGATGGCTCAGGCCTACAGGGACACTTGTGCCAGTGTCACAATGGTGACACCTAACTTTGTGGACCCTGGACAGATCATGCTAGGACCAGAGTACCTAGTGACCAATGCCAGCAATGTCACTACCCACCATAGTATGGCAATTGTTGATTTCTCCTGGGGAGGGGTAAGTGGCCAAAAGAAGGTTGTTGTTAGTTCAGACCTCCCAGTTGAATGTTTGTTGGGCAATGATTTGGAGTCATCCCTATGGTCAGAGGTGGAGCAGAGGACTCACATGGAAATGTTAGGCTTGCCAGCACATGTGCTTGCTGTGACTGGGTCACAGGCCAGAAGATGCCCCACTGAACAGGTGCTGGATCCTGGAACAATGGACCAGACACCTTCCAAGAAGAAGAGCAGGAGGGTTAAGGCATTGCCTTCCCCCTTGCCCCAGGTTGTGGATCAAGTCTCAGAGGAGGCTGACCTCAAAGAGCTGAGGGAAACTGAGCCTAAAGAACTTGAACCTGATCAGGTTGAGTTTCTGGGTTCAGGGGGACCCTCCAGAGAAGACCTGGGGAAGGAACAGTTAGCCTGCCCTTCTCTTGAACCCCTCAGAGGCTGCAGGGAACGCCACAGGTGCCCACAAGGTATACTGGGAAGATGGACTCCTGTACTCTGAGTCAAGAGACCCCAAACCTGGTGCAACCGGGAGGCTGGTCATCCCCTTGTCTCTGAGAGGTTTCCTTCTCACCTTGGCCCATGAGATTCCCCTTGCAGGACACTTAGGCCAGAATAAGACTTGGGACAGAATTGTCTCACACTTTCACTGGCCTCACATGAATGAAGATACCAAGGAGTTTTGTCGCTCCTGTGTCACTTGCCAAGCCAGTGGTAAGTCAGGTGGCACAACAAAGGCCCCCCTTATACCAATGCCTGTGGTGGGGGTGCCCTTTGAAAGAGTGGGGATTGACATTGTTGGTCCAATGGAACCCAGACAGCATCAGGGCACAAGTTTATACTGGTGGTGGTGGACCATGCCACCAGGTATTCTGAAGCTATTCCCCTTAGGACCACTACAGCACATGTTGTGGCAAGAGCCCTAGTTGGAGTGTTCTCCAGAGTGGGCTTCCCTAAGGAGGTTGTCTCTGACAGAGGTGCAAACTTCATGTCAGGATATTTGACTGCTATGTGGAAGGAATGTGGTGTCAACTACAAGTTCACTACACCCTATCATCCACAATGCAATGGGCTTGTTGAAAGGTTCAAAAGGACCCTAAAAGGGATGTTTCATGGACTACCTAAAAAGCTCAGGCGTAGATGGGATGTCCTGATACCCTGCCTTTTGTTTGCTTACAGAGAGGTCCCACAGAAGGGGGTTGGCTTCAGCCCTTTTGAACTTCTGTATGGGCATCCTGTAAGAGGACCCCTGTGTTTGGTGAAGGAAGGATGGGAGAGACCTCTCAAAAAGCCTGCAACCAACATAGTGGACTATGTACTTGGTCTCCGCTCCAGGATGGCTGAGTATATGGAAAAGGCTTCCAAAAACCTTGAGGCTAGCCAAGAACTCCAAAAAGCTTGGCATGACCAAAAGGCTGTCCTGACTGTGTACAAGCCTGGACAGAAGGTGTGGGTGTTGGAGCCAGTGGCCCCAGCAGCACTCAGAGACAAATGGTCTGGGCCCCACACAATCCTTGAGCAAAAGGGAGAGGTCACCTACCTGGTGGACCTTGGAACTCCCAGGAGCCCCCACAGGGTGCTCCATGTGAACAGGCTCAAAGCATAGGTTGACAGGAAGGACATGAGCTTGCTCATGGCCACAGATGAGGGACAGGAGGACGAGAGTGACCCTCTCCCAGACCTGCTCACTCAGAATCCTGATGATGGATCAGTAGATGGTGTTGTATTTTGTGGCAGCCTCTCTGACCATCAACAGAAGGATTGTAAACAAGTTCTTCAATCCTTAAGACATATGTTCTCTCTGACACCCAGTCAAACCAATTGCTGTACCCATGAGGTTGACACTGGTGACAGCCTGCCAGTCAAGAGTAAAATCTACAGGCAGCCTGATCATGTTAGAGACTGCATTAAGACAGAAGTGCAGAAAATGTTGGAGCTGGGAGTCATTGAGCCCTCAGATAGCCCTTGGGCTAGTCCAGTAGTTCTAAGGCCAAAGCCTCAAACCCAGGGTGGTAAGAAAGAGATGAGGTTTTGCGTAGACTACAGAGGCCTCAATGCAGTCACTAAGACTGATGACCACCCAATACCAAGGGCAGATGAGCTTATAGATAGATTGGCTTCTGCCAACTACTTAAGCACATTTGACCTGACAGCTGGGTATTGGCAAATCAGGTTAGCTGAGGATGCCAAGCCCAAGACAGTATTTTCAATCCCTGGTGGACATTATCAATTTGTGGTAATGCCCTTTGGTCTGAAAAATGCTCCTGCCACCTTCCAAAGGCTGGTGAATCAAGTTCTCACTGGGCTGAATGACTTCTGTGCAGCATATCTTGATGATATAGCTGTCTTTAGTTCCACCTGGGAGGGTCACCTGGTCCACCTGAGGAAAGTGTTAGAGGCACTGCAAGCAGCAGGTCTCACTATCAAGGCCACAAAGTGCCCGATAGGGCAGACACAGGTTGTATACCTGGGCCACCTTGTAGGTGGAGGCCAGGTTCAGCCACTGGAGAGCAAGATACAGTCCATCAGGGACTGGGCTCCTCCAACCACCCAGACTCAGGTTCGAGCTTTCTTGGGCCTGACTGGTTATTACAGGAAATTTGTCAGAAATTATGGATCAATTGTGACTCCACTTAATGAACTGACAAGTAAAAAGATGCCAAAGAAAGTTCAGTGGACAGCAAGCTCTCAAAAAGCATTTGATGACCTAAAGCAGGCCATGTGCACAGCACCTATCCTAAAGAGTCCAGACTACTCCAAACCATTCATTGTCCAAACAGATGCTTCTGAGTTGGGTGTGGGAGCTGTTCTATCTCAGCTGAACTTTGATGGTCATGACCAGCCCATTGCTTTTATAAGCAGAAGGCTGACCCCCAGAGAGAAAAATTGGTCAGCTATTGAGAGGGAGACCTTTGCTGTGGTTTGGGCCCTGAAGAAACTGAGGCCATACTTGTTTGGCACTCATTTCAATATTCAGACCGACCATAAGCCCCTCTTGTGGCTAAATCAGATGAAGGGTGAAAACCCCAAACTGCTTAGGTGGTCCATTTCCCTACAGGGGATGGATTTTACAGTGGAGCATAGACCTGGCACTGATCATGGCAATGCAGATGGGCTCTCCAGGTATTTCCACTTCGAGCAAGAAGACTCACCTGGTCAAGGTTAGTTTATTGTCCCAAAGTTTGGGGTGGGGGGAAGGGGGGTCATATAGGAGAGTAGGGTCTGCAATCCTATGATCACCCCAGATTTATGCTTTTTGCTTCACTGGTTTACGACTTCTCTGGCTGTGGGCCTGCTAATCAGACACACAGCCTTGCTGTTCTCTCACTTAAATTGACACGTGTACCTTAGGAGCATTTACCAATTGGTACTGGGCCACCTTATCAGACCCTGTAACTCAGGGCATAGGTGTACCCAGGGCCTACCAGGGGCTGCAGCATATATTATGCCACCCCTGGCTGGCCATCTAAATCTGACACAACTGGCTGCACGACAGCTGGGGCAAGGTGGTGTAATCACCCCTTGCTTTAGATATAGTATACCTATATCTAACCCTAAAATGGACACCCGTATTCCTATCAGTCACTCCTATGGCAGGCCTTGACAATCCTGAAGGCAGAGTGCGTGGAATCGTGTGAGATGGTGCTCTGGCATAAGCTGAGCCCGTTTGCAGCTTGCGGAACCAAGTCCTAATAGCTGTTCCATGATAACGCATACCATATACTCAAGTGCATTATAATCCTCGCGGTCATATGCCAACTCTGGTATCGCTTTATCAAAACATGTCGAGTAAGGTGTCATACAAATTGGAATACTAACCCCGTCGCCAATTCTGGCGACGGGGTTAGCATTCCACCCTTCTAGAGGGACACGACATGTATGTAACTGTGAACCCCGGTTAAAGTTAACTCAAGCCTCATCATCACAAAATGGATTCTGCCACCACAGACACAAGTCTGACCTCCTGCTGCTGGGAGTCCTTCCAGCGAGGGAGGCTTGGACAAAGGGTTTCCTGTCAGGGGCGGTGCTAGCACCATCCCAGACAGGGTTTTGTGTATCCTGGGTAGGCAGGGCTTTAGAGGAAGGTGACTGCAAGTGGCACCCCGGTGCTCACTATGCATCTGCCGGCTAGAACCAGTTCCAGGGGCACACCAGCCCCTGAGCTGGGGAAAGTCCGGCATGGGAGAGGGGTGTAACCACCCACCTTCCTGGTTTCACCCATGGGCAGGACCTAGTCGCGTGCCAGCCCCTTTTCCTAGTATAAAGATAGGAGCGGGCCCCCTTCCAAATTAGATCATCTTTGAATCCTGAAACTACTTTCTACGAAAGGAACTCAAGACTTCTTCTCAAGATTTCTCCCTTGTGACTAAGGAGTAGTCACCCTGCACCCGCAGGCACCATCTAAGAACACTGCGGTTTGCTGCACGTCCTTCCTCCGGAATCCGACCGACCAGCACGACGAGACCCGGCTTCCCTGGCACCTCTGACCTCTACCTACATCGTCAGCTCAGCTGAGATCCGTGGGTGTGACGAGACCTCGAGGGACCGGCCATCTTCAGAACTGCACGACGCTTATCCAGCACGACCGCCGAGGGATCCTCGAGTGAGTGCTTTGGGTTCGAGAAGCCCTAACCCTGAGCAGCTCCAGCACCGAAGTCCAGCCCCCCAGCATCCACCAGATCTGCGTGGGTCCCTTCTGCTCTTTGCTGCTCACCGCGTTGTCCGGCTACTTGCCTGCCGGCTTGTGGCCCTCCTGATGACGCACCACGACGACAACACCACTGGTCTGGTTGCTCCAGACTGGCCCTTGCTCCCCTTCAACAGAGGAGCACCCCGGACCCTCCTGATCCACTCCAGACGCCATTTTAAGTCCACCGCGTGGGCTTGCATTTGCCAAGACTTGTTGCCCCAATCCTGGATCCAGCGACGTCGACAGCAGATACCTTCGTGGGACAGCTCGCACCTCCATCCTGGTCGCCGACAACGCCTCCTGGTCCGTGAGACTGCAGAGCCCAGCGTCGCCCACTCACCTGGTCGAGGTGACTCCATCCGGTGCCTTGCTGGTGCCCATCTAATCACTGGCTAGTGATTCAGGACTTGGTCCCCTCTGCTTACAGGTATCCTCCATCATCGATCCAGGCTTGGATCCCTCCGAATCTCTTCACTGGTCGCCTGCCAGCAACTTCTTCTTTCAGGCTCCATAGACTGCAACGAGGATTCCAGACGTCTTTCCAGACCTATGCAGCTGCAGCCCCTGGGCTAGGTAACCTCAGCATTTCGGTGCTCCAGCATAGCCTCACTATCCAAGGGTCCAGATCCTTTTTCGTTTCAGCTCTACCTAGTCGGATTCGTCCGATTACACTAACTTTACGAAATCTAGCATCCATAGACTTTGTCCGGCATCCCGCGTGAGAGTGCACACTCTGCACCTGATCTCCCTAGGCCTCCTGCTAGTAATCTGAAGGTTCAGTAGTCCAGTCCTAGCGATCCTAAAGCCTATTAGAGTAGTACTTACCTGCTAGTAATTTCGCATTCCACTTTTAGAGTATATGGTTTTTCGTGCCCCTCGGGCATTTGTGTAAATTGCGCGACTGAGTATTTTCTTAAGAGTTTTGTATTGTGCTTAGCGCCCTATCCTCATAAAGAGTCCAGGGCTGTTGTGTTCTAAATAAATATACTTTCATTTTCATAACAACTTGTGTGGTGTCCTTTCACTTGGTGTTCCAGAGGTATAGGTGATGGTATACCAGCTGGCTTAACACGCCCTCTAGAGTCTAGCCTAAAGACTGCTCTTGTCCATGCTACTAGGATAGCTGGTCTAACGGTTGACTTACAACCAATCATCAATAAGGGTTGTTTGGACTGATACATAGTGATCACTAGAATAGTGAGCACTGCATATCAGGACAACTTCTCACAAGAGGGTCCTCAGACCCCTCCCAATACTCCTCTTCACCCATCCCCTGGTAGTCAGGGTTGTCAAACGATGAGGCCGGTTCATAGAAGCTAAACTCCCCAAGCGGCGTCTAAAGCGGCGCCCAGCGGCGCCGCTCCGACAACGAAACCGGAGCGAGGGAGGCATCGAGGACTGCGCCGGAGGCGACACTGGACGGACTGACGCCGGTCGTTAGAGTCCACCGACGACGACCCGGATCCCAAAGTGGATCCAGTGGGGCCCTGATGCGCCGACCCCGAAGGCGCCAGCGGCGTCGGGACCCCGGGCCCCTGCGTCGCCGGGCCCGAAGGCGCCGGCGGCGTCTGGGCCGAAGCACCCGACGGCGTCTGGGACGAAGCCGCCAACCAACTAGGTGTTTATTATATACAAGGGGACCCCATACATTTGAACCTGGGGTAGCAAGATAATTTTATGGAACAATGGTTCGGAGTAGGCCTACGTGGTCCTTAAAGGAAAAAGGTTATTGGCGAATATTTAATAAGTCGCTAGGGAGCATTAGTAGTAGGAAAAAAATGGAGTTTTTTATTTTTACTCTTTTCTTATATCAAGATACACAATATTAAAATTATATACTATATTTCAGGTGCTCAGGTGAATAGTACGGTGCAGGACGTGACATAAGTGCGCAAAGTGAACGAACTGTCACACACAACAAGGATAAACACACTAAACAATTATATACAATGGTACACGTGAAATTCCTTGGGAAGGTCGACGGCGTTTCGATCTATATTATTTTAGATCTTCATCAGGACAATTGAGCCTCCTGAAACTTGCCAGTGGGGAGGGCAAGGGTGGTCATTCATGAAGTCCAGCTGGGCGCATGTCACAGCTTTTCAAGGAATATTAGATCAGGTTAGATTCCAAGCTCTAGTTGGGGATTCTGGTGGTGGCTGTTTTCTCCAGTACGTGGAGAATACTTGAGAGGAAAATTCGATTTTAAAGCATAAACAATAACACTTCCTAGCAGCTCACCGTGAGCTGCTAGGAAGAGGTACTCGGACCCCCCGCCTGCTGCACCGTCCTGAACAATTTAATTTTCAGGCTTCTACAAAAGCGACCAATGCGCTGTGTCAGAACCTTGTGTCAGAACCCTGATTAAGTGCTTTCAGACAACTTTTCCCTACCATAGCGACGAACGCGCGTTGGCAGTGTTATTGTTTATGCTTTAAAATCGAATTTTCCTCTCAAGTATTCTCCACGTACTGGAGAAAACAGCCACCACCAGAATCCCCAACTAGAGCTTGGAATCTAACCTGATCTAATATTCCTTGAAAAGCTGTGACATGCGCCCAGCTGGACTTCATGAATGACCACCCTTGCCCTCCCCACTGGCAAGTTTCAGGAGGCTCAATTGTCCTGATGAAGATCTAAAATAATATAGATCGAAACGCCGTCGACCTTCCCAAGGAATTTCACGTGTACCATTGTATATAATTGTTTAGTGTGTTTATCCTTGTTGTGTGTGACAGTTCGTTCACTTTGCGCACTTATGTCACGTCCTGCACCGTACTATTCACCTGAGCACCTGAAATATAGTATATAATTTTAATATTGTGTATCTTGATATAAGAAAAGAGTAAAAATAAAAAACTCCATTTTTTTCCTACTACTAATGCTCCCTAGCAAAATATTCGCCAATAACCTTTTTCCTTTAAGGACCACGTAGGCCTACTCCGAACCATTGTTCCATAAAATTAGCCAACCAACTAGGGGCACCAGATGGGTAGCTGGGCCCGAAGGCGCCACGGAGCCCGTCGGAGGAGAAAGCAACCTCATGGCCATGAGGAAGCGCTCTATCTCCTGCACCTGCGGGACCGCTCCCGCCTGGCTTTCGAAGACAGGGCACGGCAGTCGGAGCAGGTCTTGTCGTCGTGGTCGACGCCGAGGCAAGTTAGACACAGACGGTGAGGATCCAAGACCGACATCGTGCTGTGGCAATCCTCACAGTGCTTAAACCCGGGCATCCCTATGGCACCAATCTGAGTCGTAAACTACTTCGAAAAGATGATCAAAAGTGACCAAAAAGTTAGTAAAAAATTGAATAAGGGTTACTGCTTTTCCAGATCTGCGCTTGCTGGCGCGGAAAAAAGAAGAACTGACGTCAGCACGCGGACGCGGCGTCTAAGTACTCCGACGACGGACGCGGAGCCGTAGACGACGCCTACCGGCGCACAAGGGTACTGCTACACAAAAGTTTCCGGATCCAGTCTGACTCCTGGTAATATTTTAAGGTAAGGAATCTATCACTAACGTGTCTCTTTTAGATTGGGAAAACTTACCCAGTCACCAATGTTGACAGCATTACCACCCAACGCCCTATGGCTATGGTGTCATTAGGTTGGGGGGAGGTTACTGGACTGAAACTGGTAGTGGACTCTCCACAATTGCCAGCTGTCTGTCTGCTTGGAAATGACCTGGAAACCTCAGCCTGGGCTGAGGTTGAGCAAATAACCCATGCAGTCATGCTGGGTATCCCTAGATTGGTGTGTGTGCAAACCAGAGCATAGAGCAAAAAGAAGGGTGAACAAGTAGGTTTGGAGCCTGAAAGTATGGCCGAACCAACCAAGAGAAAAAGCAAGAAGACTGGGGGACCAGTTCTACACAGCAAGCCTCTCATGACTCCTCTCCTCAGGGAGAGAACTTGGAAACCCTAGAGGGAACTGAGCCCATGGAGCTTGAGCCTTACCAGGTTGGACTCCTGGGCCCAGGGGGACCCACTAGAGAAGAGCTGTGCCATGGACAGCGAGACTGCCCCACTCTTGAAAGCCTGAGGCAGCAAGCTGTTTCAGAAGCACAGGGTACCCACATAACTTATTGGGAAGAGGGATTACTGTGTGCTGAGGCAAGAAACCCCACTCCTGGAGCTATCAGGAGGGTGGTAGTGCCACAGAAGTACAGGGAGTTCCTCCCAACTTTAGCTCATGACATCCCCCTAGCGGGACATGTGGGACAGACCAGAACTTGGGAAAGGCTAGTTAGCCACTTCTACTGGACCTAGATGCACCCAAAGGTGTAATAGTTTGTGAGCTCCTGTGTTACCTGTCAGGCCAGTGGCAAGACAGGTGGCAACCCAATGGCCCCCCTGATACCACTGCCAGTGGTGGGGGTATCCTTTGAAAGGGTAGGTGTGGACATGGTGGGTCCACTTGAACCTCCCACAGCCTCAGGGAACAAAGGCATTCTAGTAGTAGTGGATCATGCTACTAGGTACCCTGAAGCAATTCCCCTTAGGGTTACTACAGCTCCTGCAGCAGCCAACGACCTCTTGGGTGTCTTCACCAGGGTAGGATATCCTAAGGAGGTAGTTTCAGACAGAGGTTCCAACTTCATGTCTGCTTACCTGAAACACATGTGGAAGGAGTGTGGTGTGCAGTACAAGTTTACTACCCCATACCACCAACAAACCAACGTTCTTGTTGAAAGATTCAACAAGACATTGAAAGGTATGATCATGGGACTCCCTGAAAAACTCAGAAGCAGATGGGATGTCCTGTTGCCATGCCTGTTTTTCGCTTATAGGGAAGTGCCACAGAACGAATATGCTACTTACCAGTATGCATCTGTTCTTGGCATGTAGGGCTGCTGACATTCATATCTGTGCATAGATCGCCGCCTAGTGTTGGGTCCGGATGATTGCACATTGTTGGCCTGGAAGAGTCTTCGAAGTATCACGAGATAGGTGGCTCCTCCCCTGGACTGCAGTGCGCATGGGCATCGACTCCATCCCCAGATTTTTTTTAGCCATTGTGGCAAAGATGGAGTGTAATACAGTAAGTGATGACCATGCTAAGAGTAATTCTGAGTGCTGCAGCCGCTACAGGCTCCGGGGAGGAGGGCGGGCGATATGAATGTCAGCAGCCCTACATGCCAATAACAGATGCATACTGGTAAGTAGCATATTCGATTCGAGGCATGTGGGCTTCTGAATTCATATCTGTGAATAGAATACATAGCAGTCCCTCCATTAGCGGCGGCCGCCTGTGCCAGCTGCAGCAGTTTGAACAAGTGTTTTTAGAACAGCCTGCCCTACAGCAGCCTGCTGTTTGGAGTGCACATCTACACAGTAGTGTTTCGTAAATGTGTGTGTGGTAGACCATGTGGCTGCTCTACATATGTCTTCTAAAGGAATATTTCCAAGGAAAGCCATGGAGGCCCCAAACTTTCGGGTGGAGTGGGCCCGTGGGGGAACCGTTAAAGTGCGCTTGGCTTTTTGATAGCAAATTTGAATGCACTTAACGATCCACCTGGCTAAACCTGCTTTGGAAATGGGGTTGCATTTGTGTTGTGGCGAAAAGGCAACAAATAGTTGTTTTGTTTTCCGAAAATCTTTGGTCTTATCTATGTAGTACATTAAAGCCCTCTTGACGTCTAGTGTGTGGAGCATTCTCTCCGCCACTGACTCTGGATTTTGGAAGAACACAGGCAGTTCTATAGTCTGATTGATATGGAACCGTGAAACCACCTTAGGAAGAAACTTAGGGTTAGTGCGAAGCACCACCCTGTTGGAGTGAATCTGTATGAATGGCTCTTGGATAGTTAGTGCCTGGAGTTCACTAACGCTTCGCAGCGATGTGATCGCTATCAGGAAAGCCACTTTCCACGTCAAGAACTGAATCTCGCATGAATGTAGAGGCTCAAAAGGTGGACCCATCAGTCTAGTGAGGACCACATTTAGGTTCCATTCAGGAGCTGGGGGGGTCCGGGGAGGAATGACTCGTTAGAGTCCTTCCAGAAAAGCTTTAATGGCAGGCACTCTGAAAAGTGAGAGATGCTGCCTGTCTTGTAGATAAGCTGCTATTGCGGACAAATGTATACGAATGGAAGCATAGGCCAGATTGCATTTGTAGAGATGTAACAGATAAGTGAGTAGATGCGTCTAGCGGGTTGATGTCGTGGTCTGCACAATAAATGACAAACCGCTTCCATTTTGCTGCATAGCATGCTCTGGTGGTGGGCTTTCTTGCCTCTCTTATGATATCCATACAGTCGGGAGGCAAGTTGAGGTAGCCAAATTCTAAGACCTCAGGAGCCAGATCGCCAGGTTGAGCTGTTGCGGATCTGGATGCTGAATGTCGCCATGGCTCTGCATCAAAAGCCTGGGTGTGAGGTGCAGCCTTTGATGCGGTACCACGGAGAGTTCTAGAAGCACAAGTTACTACTTGTGTAACGATATATCTGTAAGAGACATTAGTTAGTGATAGATTCCTTACCTTAGAATATCCCCAGGCGTCAGACTGGATCCGGAAACTTTTGCGTAGCAATACCCCTGCGCGCCGGCAGGCGTCGTCTGCGGCTCCGCGTCCGTCGTCGGCGTCGTGAGCGCCGGGATGACGTCGGAGTACTTAGACGGCGCCCATGCGCGCTGACGTCAGTTCTGACACACAGCTTTTCCGCGCCAGATACGCAGAGCCATGATAGAACTAACACTGGTGCCATGAAACTAGGGCCCTGAAAGGGGATGACCCTAACCCTAGATATCGGTTCGCAGAACGGGGAGGATGGGTGGGTCGGTAAGGAATCTATCACTAACTAATGTCTCTTACAGATATATCGTTACACAAGTAGTAACTTGTGCATCTGAAAGAGACACGTTAGTGACAGAATCCTTACCTTAGAATAGATACCCCAGCAATACCAAGCCCGGTGGTGGGTCTGCGAACCAATATCACACCAGAAAGTCCTGGAGGACGGAACGGCCAAAGAAGCCATCCCTCCGGACTTGACTGTCCAGGCAGTAGTGTCTTGCGAACGTGTGCAGCGAGGCCCACGTAGCTGCCTGGCAAATGTCCTGCAGGGGGACACCTCGGCCCAGGGCAGTTGTTGTCGCCGTGGCCCGAGTGGAGTGAGCCCGCAATCCAGCCGGGGGCTCCTTCCTCGCCATGGAGTAACATGCTTGGATACACAAGATGATCCACCTAGAGATGGTCCTCTTGTGCACAGCCTTACCCTTCTTCGCGCCCACGTAACCAACGAAGAGCTGGTCATCCACCCGGAATTGGCGTGTGCGATCTAGGTAGGAGGAGAGCGCACGTTTTGGATCCAGACGGTGGAGCCTCTCTTCCTCTTTCGAGGGATGCGGCGGCGGAAAGAAAGTGGGCAAGGTAATGGACTGCCCGATGTGGAAGGCCGTGACAACCTTGGGCAGAAAGGAAGGTCGTGTACGTAACACCACCTTGTCAGGATGAACAGACAGGAAAGGTGGAGAAGAAGAAAGAGCCTGGAGCTCACTCACTCTCCTGGCAGAGGTGATGGCAACCAGAAAGGCAGTCTTCAGAGTAAGGAGACGAAGAGGACAGTTATGCAGTGGCTCAAAGGGAGCACACATCAGATAAGTGAGAACAAGATTCAAGTCCCACTGGGGCATCACGAAGGGAACAGGAGGGAACATGTGCGTGATGCCCTTCAGAAATCTACTCACAATAGGGGACTTGAATAAAGAAGGCTGATCAGGTAGCCTCAAGAAGGCTGATAGAGCAGAAAGGTACCCTTTCAGAGTGCCCAGAGCAGAGCCCTGCTGGGCAAGGGAAAGAAGAAAGAGCAGCACTTCCGAAAGGGGTGCCGAGAGAGGATCCACAGCCTTTGCTGTGCACCATGCCACAAATCTGTTCCACCGGCAGGCGTATACCGACTTCGTGGAGGGACGCCTGGCTGCCAGAATGATATCACAGACTTCAGGAGGCAAGTCAAATGGCCTCAACTGCCGCCGCTCAATCTCCAAGCTTGTAGGTGGAGACTGGACAGGCTCGGGTGCAGGACCGTCCCCTGCTGCTGCGACAGAAGGTCCTCCCGAAGAGGCAGACGAATCGGGGGATCGACTGACATGCTGAGTAGCTCGGGATACCAGTATCTTCGTGCCCAGTCCGGAGCCACAAGGATAACTTGGGCCCGGTCGCGCCTGATCTTCTTCAGCACTCTGGGCAGAAGTGGTATAGGCGGAAAGGCGTACAACAGACCGCAGCTCCACTCGCGACGAAATGCAAATGCTACTTACCAGTATGCATCTGTTCTTGGCATGTAGGGCTGCTGACATTCATATCTGTGCATAGATCGCCACCTAGTGTTGGGTCCGGATGATTGCACATTGTTGTCCTGGAAGAGTCTTCGAAGTATCACGAGATAGGTGGCTCCTCCCCTGGACTACAGTGCGCATGGGCATCGCCTCCATCCCCAGATTGTTTTTAGCCATTGGCAGAGATGGAGTGAAGAATGTGAATGATGACCATGCTATGAGCATATGTGTATATATGAATGAATAATGCAGCTGCTACAGGCGCCGGGGAGGAGGGTGGGCGATATGAATGTCAGCAGCCCTACATGCCAAGAACAGATGCATACTGGTAAGTAGCATTTGCAGTTCGAGGCATGTGGGCTGCTGAATTCATATCTGTGCATAGAATACATAGCAGTCCCTCCATTAACGGTGGCCGCCCGTGCCAGCTGCAGAAGTCTGAAAAAGCGTTTTTAGAACAGCCTGACCAACAGCTGCCTGCTCTTTGGAATGCACGTCTACACAGTAGTGCTTAGTGAAAGTGTGTGTGGTAGACCATGTGGCTGCTCTACAGATATCTTCTAAGGGAATGTTACCTAGGAAAGCCATAGAGGCCCCTAACTTCCTGGTGGAGTGGGCCCTCGGTGGGATAGTGAGAGTGCGCTTAGCTTTAGCGTAACAGATCTGAATGCACTTTACTATCCATCTAGCAATCCCTGCTTTGGAGATAGCGTTTCCCTTGTGGTGTGTGGCAAAAGCAACAAAAAGTTGTTTGGTTTTGCGGAAATCTTTTGTCCTGTCTACATAGTACATTAAAGCCCTTTTCACATCAAGGGTGTGGAGCATGCGCTCCGCCAGCGTCTCCGGGTTTTGGAAAAACACCGGCAATTCAATTGTTTGATTTATGTGGAATTGTGATACCACTTTGGGTAGGAATTTAGGGTTAGTGCGGAGCACCACCCTGTTAGCATGCACTTGGAAGAAAGGTTCTTGGATGGTGAGCGCCTGCAGTTCGCTAACCCTCCGTAGCGATGTAATGGCTACTAAGAACGCAACCTTCCAAGTTAGAAACTGAAGCTCACAAGAGTGCAGTGGCTCAAAAGGAGGACCCATCAGCCTCGTAAGAACCACGTTGAGGTTCCATTCTGGAGCTGGTGGGGTCCTTGGCGGAATGACCCTTTTGAGTCCTTCCAGAAAGGCTTTGATAGCAGGAACCTTAAAGAGTGACAGGTGCTACCTATTTTGGAGGTATGCTGCAATAGCAGATAGGTGAATGCGGATGGAAGAGTACGCTAGATTGCATCGATACAGGTGAAAAAGGTAACAGATGATGTTTTGAATGGAAGCATCTAGCGGGTCAATATTGTGCTGAGCACAGTGGATGACAAACCTCTTCCATTTAGCCGCATAGCAAGCTCTAGTAGTGGGCTTCCTTGCTTCCCGAATGATGTCCATACAATCGGGAGGAAGATTGAGGTAGCCAAACTCTAGGACTTCAGGAGCCAGATCGCCAGGTTGAGCTGTTGCGGATCTGGGTGCTGAATGTCGCCATGGCTCTGCGTCAGAAGGCTGGGAGTGAGATGAAGCCTTTGATGCGGTACCACGGAAAGTTCCAGAAACGTGGTGTACCATGGTTGGCGAGCCCACGTTGGAGCAACCAGGATGAGCGTCATTGAGTGCTGCCTGAGCTTGCGTGCCACCAGCGGTATCAGAGGTGCTGGGGGAAAAGCGTACGCAAATCTGCCTGACCAGTTCATCCACATCGCATTGCCCTGTGATTGCGGGTGTGGGAACCTGGCGGCGAAGCTTTGGCATTTTGCGTTCTCCTTTGTGGCGAATAGGTCTATCTCTGGATGACCCCACCTTTGGAAGTACGGTTGGAGTACTGATGGATGTATCTCCCACTCGTGCATCTGATGGCTGTGCCTGCTGAGCAGGTCCGCCATTTGATTGTCCTTGCCCGGGAGATGCTCCGCCATGAGGAAGATGTTCCTCTGAATGGCCCACTTCCACATGCTCTGAGCCAGATGAGACAGCTGTGGAGAGTGCGTGCCTCCCTGCTTCTGGATGTAGTACATGGCTGTCATGTTGTCCGTCCGGATCAACACGACTTTGTTGCACAGATGTACTTTGAACGCCTTCAAGGCCATGAAGATTGCCATCAACTCCAACACATTGATGTGCATCTTCCGTTGCTGTAGTGTCCATAGTCCCTGCACAGTGTACTGGAGTACATGCGCTCCCCATCCCTGGAGAGAGGCGTCCGTCGTCAGGATAATCTGTGGGACAGGCTCTTGGAATGGTCGGCCCTTGCAAAGGTTTTGTGGATTCCACCAATGCAGAGAGTTGTAAGCCCGACCGCTCACCAACACTAGGTCTGTCAGTTGCCCATGAGCCTGAGTCCACTGACGTGCCAGGCACTCCTGAAGCGGACGCATATGTAGTCTCGCGTGCGGGACAATGGAGATGCAGGAGGCCATCATGCCTATCAACTGCATGAACACCTTCGCTGGAAGCGAGTGTTGGGGTCTGAATCGTTGGATCAGCGCCTGGATACTGGCGATTCTCACTGAATTTGGCTGCGCAGTGGCTGCCAGAGTGTTGATTGTCGCGCCCAGATACTGTCGCACGTGGGCGGGCTGGAGATGGGATTTGGGGTAGTTCAGAGAGAATCCCAGATCGTGCAGGAGATGAATGGTGCGTGACACGTGGTCGACGCACTGCTGTTCTGTCCTTGCCTGAATGAGCCAGTCGTCCAGGTAGGGAAAGACGTGGACGTGCTGGCGACGGAGATGAGCCGCCACGGTCGCCAGGCACTTTGTAAACACCCTCGGTGCTGCGGTGACCCCGAACGGCAGAACCTTGAACTGGTAATGCTGGTTTAAGATTGTGAATCTGAGATACTTCCTGTGTGAAGGATGCAGGGGGATATGAAAATAGGCATCCTTCAGATCCAGCGTAGCCAGGAAGTCCCCCTGTTGAAGCAGGGGAAGCACCTGCTGTAACGTGAGCATATGGAAGTGCTCCGAGAGGATGTACCAGTTCAGGGGCCTGAGGTCCAGGATCGGTCTGAGGGACCCGTCCTTTTTGGGGATGAGAAAATACAGGGAGTAAACCCCTGTTCCCCGTTCTTGCAATGGAACGAGCTCTATTGCCCCTTTTTGCAGCATAACTAGGACTTCTTGCTGCAACAAGGTCAAGTGCTCGCCGGACATAGGACGGCTTCTTGGCGGTATGTCCGGTGGAATGGACGTAAGCTCCAGACAGTACCCGTACTGGATAAGAGACCTCACCCACCTGTCCGTGGTGATGGACTCCCACGCTGGCAGGAACTGCTGGAGTCTTCCCCCGACTGGTGTTGTGTGGTCGGGGGGCAGTGACAAGACGTCACTGCTTGGTGGTGGTGGTGGACCTGGAGCCATTGTTTCCACGTCCCCTACCCTTGACATTATTGCCTCTGTAACCACCTCTGCCCTTGTTGTTATACGAGGCTTGGGTGTTACCCTTGTAATATTGTGTGGATTGGGATGCCTGTCCTCTTGAGGTGCCTTTTGAATTTGAGCGGCGAAAGGAGCCACTTCGAAACTGCTGACTTTGTAAAGCCCCCATTGACTTGGCAGTTTCTGTGTCTTTTTTCATTTTTTCCAGGGAGGCATCCACCTCAGGGCCAAACAGATGGTCAGGATTTACGGTTTGATTTAGTATAGTAGTCTGGATGTCGGGTTTGAACCCCGAAATCCGAAGCCAGGCATGGCGTCTAAGTAACACGCTTGTATTGATAGCTCTGGAGGCCGTGTCTGCCACATCCAGTGCACATTTGATGGATGCGTTAGTAATGAGTTTACCCTCCTGAATAAGCATCTCCCCTGCCTCTTTGTATTGGTCAGGCAAGTGTTGTAGGATGGTCTCAAGTGTGTCATAATGGGCCCTATCATAACGTGCAAGCAGGGCTTGGGTGTTAGATATCTTCCAGATGTTAGCTGCCTGTGCAGCGATCCGTTTGCCTGAGGCTTCAAAGATTTTCGACTCCTTATCTGGGGGAGGAGCGTCACCAGTCGTTTGAGAGTTTGCCCACTTCCGAGCGTTGGAAACAACCAAGGAGTCCAATGGCAAATGTCCCTTGATATATGTTGGATCTGTGGGAGCGGCCCTATATTTCCTGTCGATTCGAGGGTTGACCACACGCGCCCGTGTGGGTTCCTTGAAAACATCTGCGGCATGTTTAAGCACCCCCTTAAGCATCGGCAGCGTTTTGACCGACTTTTCAGCCACCGAGAAGGTGTCGAACAGGAAGTCCACATCCACGGGGTCAGAGTGTAGTTCGACGTCGTGGTTGGCCGCAGCTCTCTCTATCAGCGCATTGAAGGCCGCCGAGTCTTCTGTAGGGGACGTCTTGGTGGCGAAAAGCTGAGTGTCCTGACCCGACTGCGGGTCCTCGGTGTCGGCTCCGGTTGTCCAGGGCACGGGCTCCTCCTCCGGATCCGAGTACGCCGGATAGTTGTACTCGGCATCCTCCTCATCCGCATCGACTGCGACTGAATGCGTCGGAGAGTGCCCTCGGGCCTGGGGGGACACAGGTTCCACCATAGCCGAAGATCCCGCAGAGTCCTTCTTGTTCTTAAGAGGGATCTTAAAGGGTTCCAGCGCCGGCTCTGTTGTGATCTTCCTATTGAGGAGCGACAGTTTTCCGGTGTTGGTGTCGATGAATACCTCACGACGTTCCTCGACTGCAAGTGGCTGGAGTCGAGGTTTTGGCACCGCTGAGGCAGCTTTAGGCGTCGATGGCTCCTTAGCGGATCCGCCCGGCTTCGGCGCGAAGGCCTTCGGCGCCGACTTGGGTGGGAGAGTGAAACGGATAGACGTGTGGTCCGCAGTAGGCTCAGGCGCTACAGTGTCCTGAGCGGAATTCACACCGGCTTTTCGAATCCGCTGCAAGGATTCCGTCACCTTCTTTGTGAAGGCTGGAGAGGGCTTGACCGGCTCGAGCGATTCCTCATCCTCGAGATCCACAATGTCAGAGGGCACCTTCTTCGGTGCCGGCGGCCCATGCCTATTGGCGTCGTCGCCCTGACGCTTCTTCGGAGCCGTCTTCGGGTCCACGACCCCTTTCGGCGCCGACGCGGCCGCATCGGAGGACTTCGCCTTAGGCGCCGACCCAGAGGCCTTCGGGTCGGCCATTTTGGCGCGACGCTTCTGGTCGGCCATTTTGGATGTCTTTGTAGTTGACGCCTCCAGAACCTTCATCACCTGCGCCACTTTCGGTTTCGGTTTCGGATCCGATGGTGCGTGACCAGTTGGCTTCACTTTCTGTTGTATAAACTGAAGTGATGGTTCTGAAATGTCCGTGACCGGGCCCGGAGGCGGGGACGTAGGACTTATAGTTAGATCTTGGGTAAGGCCCGAAGGCGATCCCTCGACCTGGGCCGTATGAAGGGGTATAACCCCTGAGTCTGGTTTGGGATGCTCCTCCTCCGAGCTATCCCCCATCGTGGCACAAGCCTGATCGTCGTCCCCTACCTCGTCGGAGACTTCGTCAAAGTCCTCCTCACCCGCGTCGTAGGTCTCCTCGTCGCACGCGGGACCAGAGTCCGAGTCTCGCGCGTCGTCTTCTACCTCGACAGATTCCTGGAAAATGTCTTCTGGAGGGGGCGCCGCAGCCGATAGTTGAGCTTGGAGCCGATTAGCCCGGCGAATCTTCAAGGTCTTCTTGCTCCGGAATTTCGAACACGCCATGCAGGTGTCCTCGCGGTGATCCGGTGACAAGCAAGTATTGCACACAGGGTGCACGTCGAGGTGTGAGTATTTGGAGTGACACAGCGGACACTTTTTAAATGGAGTCCGCTCCATAGCTAGAGGTGTAGTGTAGGCCCGTCCGCGCCGAAGGCACGTGGAAGGGCAGCAAGAGATCGGAGCTGAGAGTCAGAAAGGAACCCGTACGCAACTATACCGACGCCCAGCCTAAAGACCTTTTGGTCTCGAGTAGAAGTTAAACAACTGTCGGTTCCGACAGAGGGAACCGAAACACATCCGAACCCAATGGCGGAAAAAAACAAATCTGGGGATGGAGGCGATGCCCATGCGCACTGTAGTCCAGGGGAGGAGCCACCTATCTCGTGATACTTCGAAGACTCTTCCAGGACAACAATGTGCAATCATCCGGACCCAACACTAGGTGGCGATCTATGCACAGATATGAATTCAGCAGCCCACATGCCTCGAACAGCGTCTCCGAGCGAGTGCCGCCTTGGAGATTCCAACGCGCAGAACTGATGACATTGCGCGTTCTCTTCTGTGGCGAATAGATCTAACCAAGGCTCTCCCCACTGCTGAAAGAGACCTTGCGCCACGTCCGAGTTCAGACGCCATTCGTGATCCATCATGCACCGGCGGCTGAGTTCGTCCGCCCTGGCATTCAGAGAGCCTGCCAGGTGTTGAACCACCAGGGTCACGCCCTGATGTTCCAGCCACTGCCAGAGGCGCAGAGCCTCCTGGCAGAGGGTCCACGACCCCACCCCGCCTTGCTTGTTGCAGTACCACATGGCGGTGGTGTTGTCGGTGAACACTTGCACTACGCTCCCTCAGACAGAGGGGAGGAATGCCTTCAGTGCTAGACGAATCGCCCGCAGCTCCAGAAGGTTGATATGGAGCCGGGACTCCGCCGGAGACCAGAGGCCTCTGATCTCCGCCTCTCCCATGTGGCCTCCCCAGCCCTGGAGGGACGCGTCCGTCACAACTACGTGCTCCGGCTGGGGTAGGGAGAGGGGTCTGCCACTGACCCAGTCGCGGTCCGTGAGCCACCACTGCAGTTGTCTCGCAGTGCCCTCCGAGATCAGGACATGATCGGACAGGTTGCCCTGATGCTGGGCCCACTGAAACTTCAGGTCCCACTGCAGAGCCCGCATCCGCCACCTGGCGTGACGCACCAGAAGGATGCAGGAGGCCATCAGTCCCAGAAGCCGCAGCGTCAACCTGACCGAGACCCGGGATAACGGCTGGAAGATGGGAACCAGAGCCTGAATATCCCGAACCCGCTGTTCGGGTGGGTAAACCCGAAACCGCGCCGAGTCGAGAACCGCTCCGATGAAGAGGAGCTTCTGAGAGGGACACAGGTGTGACTTCGGCACATTGATGGAGAACCCTAGCAAGTGCAGGAGGTCGGCCGTAGTCTGGAGGTGGCTGACGACTGGCTGGGGCGAGCCCGCCTTCAACAACCAGTCGTCGAGGTAGGGGAAGACTGATACCCCCTGCCTGCGCAGATGGGGTGCGACCACCGCCATCACCTTCGTGAACACCCGTGGGGCGCTGGTAAGGCCGAAGGGGAGCACGGTAAACTGAAAGTGCTCTTGGCCTACCGTGAACCGCAGGTAACGCCGGTGGGCCGGCAGGACGGGGATGTGGAAATAGGCGTCCTGCAAGTCCAACGCTACCATCCAGTCTCCTGGGTCCAGGGCAGCCAGGACCTGAGCCAAAGTGAGCATCTTGAACTTCTCCGTCCGGAGGAAGCCGTTGACGTTCCGCAGATCCAAGATAGGGCGTAGGCCCCCTTTGCCCTTCTTGGGTACCAGAAAGTAGTGGGAGTAACAACCACGTCCTACTTCTGGCCCAGGAACGCGCTCGATGGCCCTCTTGGCCAAGAGGGCCGAAACCTCCTCTTGCAGAAGTTGCAAGTGATCCCCCGACACACGGTGGTATTGAGGTGGCATGGATGGAGGGGATGACTCGAAGGGGAGGGAGAAGCCCCTTCGGACAATTTGCAGCACCCACCTGTCCGAAGTGACTGTATGCCAGTGGGAGAGGTGATGGCGAACCCTGCCTCCCACAGGCGTCACATGGGCCTGAAAACTCGGAAGGTTTCGAGGCAGGGGCTGCTGAGGGAGGTGTGGACTGGCCTCGCCGCTGGCCCCGACCACCGCCACGGCGGTTCCCACGTCCGCCACCGCGTTGCTGAACATTCTGCGGCGCGTGGCTGACGGTACGTGGTGGGGCGCCCCTTCCGTGGCCACGAAAGGAGCGAAAGGCACCCGATTGCTGGCGTGGGGCCATAAGGCCCAAGGACTTGGCCGTGGCCCTGGAGTCCTTGAAACGTTCCAGCGCATGGTCTGCCTTGTCGCCGAAGAGGCGACGGCCATCGAACGGCATGTCCAGGAGGGTGGCCTGGACATCGGCAGAGAAGTTGGCGGACCTCAACCAGGCGTGGCGTCGAACCGCCACCGTCGTTGCCATCGCCCTGCCCAGTGAGTCCGTAGTATCCAGCCCACACCGGATAGAAAAGCGTGCTGCATCTCGGCCGTCTGCCAGGGCTTGGCTGAGCTTAGCCTGGACCTCCTCCAGGCATCTAGGCAGCACCTCCGCAACCGTGTCCCACAGGGTGTGGGTGTAGCGGCCCAAGAGACAGGCGGTGTTCACAGACCGCAGCCCTAGGCTCACAGACGAGAAAACCTTCTTCCCGAACTGTTCATATCTCTTGGATTCCCTGTCGGGCGGGGCCGACGGGAATGCGGTTTGGGAGTTTGAGGCCTGGATGACCAGACTCTCGGGGGTGGGATGGGTGGACAAAAAGCATGGGTCGCCCGGTGCCGGGCGGTAGCGTCTGGCCACGTTCCTGTCCACAGGGGGGCCTGTGGCGGGCTTGGACCAAGTGCCCAGAAGAACGTCACACAAGGCCTCATTGAACGGCAGGAGGGGCTCCGCGGAGCCGGACTGCTGTTTGAGGACCTCAGTGAGGAGATTAGTCCTCACGGCCGCGACGGGGAGCTGAAGGTTTAAGGCCTTAGCTGCCTTCGTCAACACTACGCTGTAAGCAGAACCCGCCTCCGAAGCCACAGTCGGGGGCGACGTAAATCCAGTGTCTGGCGAGGTGTCAATACCACTGGCCTCCCCAAGCTCATATGTCCAGTCCTGATGTGATTGGCAATCACGTGCCAGAGGGTCCTCGGACCCCTCCCATTGCTCCTTGTCACCTGGCTCCTGGAGACCAGGATCAACAGCCAGGGCCTCCTTGTGGAGATAGAAGTCTCCAAAGGCCGACGGAATCGGCGCCCAGCGGCGCCCCTCCGACTCCTGAGTAGGACCGTAGGAAACATTGGGGGCGGCAACCACATCGGCTGCCGGGGACGACACCTGAAGGGACGGCGCCGGCGAGGTCGTAAGGTCGACCGGCGAGGTCCCGGATCCGGAGCCGGATCCAGCGAGGTCGTGCGGCGCCGGGACCGAAGTCGCCAGCGGCGCCGGGGCCGAAGCACCCGACGTCGTCGGGGCCGAAGCGCCCGACCCAGAAGGACCTCCAGACGGAGCCGATCGGCCCGAAGGCGCCACGGGAACCGACTGGGGAGGGAGGGCCCTCATGGCCATGAGGTACCTCTCGACCTCCTCCTGCGACGCGCCGTGCCCAGGGACCCGAAGGTGTGGGGCAGGCGGCGACGCTTGCGACTCCCGCGGAGCCGCGTGGGCGGTGTCGCCCGAGTCCCCGGCCGCATCGTGCGAGCGTCGGGGCGGGTCGGAGGATCGATGGTGTCGCTCCGACCTCACATGCCTCTTACCTGAGGACTTGGAACCAGACGATCGGTGTCCACTCCCGGAACGTCGATGACTCCGACCTCGCGACCTGTCCCTCGACCTCCCGTGGGACCGGGACCTGGAGCGGCACGGGGCCGAATGCCTCAGCTCGAGACGCTTGCGGGACCGCTCCCGCCTAGCCTTCGACGTCAGGGCCCGGCAGTCGGAGCAGGATCGATCGTCGTGGTCGAGGCCTAAGCACTTCAGGCACCGGCGATGGGGGTCCGTGACCGACATGAGTCGGCCGCACTTCGAACAAGGCTTGAACCCGGGCATCCCTGGCACCGATAGTCGAGAAATCGACTAAATAGAAGATCAAAAAGATCAAAAAGTTTTCAGTCAAAAAGTGACTGGGGGTAGAGCTTCTTCCGGATCTGCGCTAGCTGGCGCGGAAAAAAGAAGAACTGACGTCAGCGCGCATGGGCGCCGTCTAAGTACTCCGACGACGTCATCCCGGCGCTCACGACGCCGACGACGGACGCGGACCCGCAGACGACGGCTGCCGGCGCGCAGGGGTATTGCTACGCAAAAGTTTCCGGATCCAGTCTGACGCCTGGGGATATTCTAAGGTAAGGAATCTATCACTAACGTGTCTCTTTCAGATACGTGGTGTACCATGGTTGGCGTGCCCACGTCGGAGCAACCAGGATGAGTGTCATCGAGTGTTGCTTCAGCTTGTGTGCCACCAGCGGTATTAGAGGTGCTGGGGGAAAAGCGTACGCAAATATGCCTGACCAGATCATCCATATCGCATTGCCCTGCGACTGTGGAAACCTGGCGGCAAAGCTTTGGCATTTGGCGTTTTCCTTTGTGCCGAACAGGTCTATCTCTGGATGACCCAACTGTTGGAGGTACGGGTGGAGTACTGATGGATGTATCTCCCACTCGTGCATTTAGTGGCTGTACCTGCTGAGCAGGTCCGAAATCTGATTGTCCTTGCCCGGGAGGTGTTCCACCATGAGGAAGATGTTCCTCTGAATGGCCCACTTCCACATGCTCTGAGCCAGATGAGACAGCTGTGGAGAGTGTGTACCTCCCTGCTTCTGAATGTAGTATATGGCCGTCATGTTGTCCGTCCGGATCAACACAACCTTATTGCACAGATGTTCTTTGAATGCTTTCATTGCCATGAAGATAGCCATCAGTTCTAGAAGGTTGATGTGCATCTTCTTTTGCTGCGTTGTCCATAGTCACTGCACTGTGTAGTGGAGTATATGAGCTCCCCATCCTTGGAGAGATGCGTCCGTCGTCAGAATGATCTGTGGCACAGGCTCCTGGAACGGTCGGCCCCTGCAAAGGTTTTGTGGATTCCACCAATGCAGAGAGTTGTATGCACGACCGGTTACCAACACTAGGTCTTTCAACTGTCCGTGAGCCTAACTCCACTGATGTGCTAAGCACTCCTAAAGCAGACGCATATGTAGTCTCGCGTGCGGGACTATGAAGATGCAGGATGCCATCATGCCTATAAACTGCATGAATACTCGTGCCGGAAGCGAGTGTTGCGGTCTGAATTTTTGTATCAGCAATTGAATGCTGTTGATCCTCACTGAATTTGGCTGTGCTTTGGCTGCCAGAGTATCTATTGTCGCGCCCAGATACTGCCTTACGTGGGCGGGCTGAAGGTGGGACTTTGGATAATTCAGTGAGAATCCCAGATCGTGAAGAAGGTGAATGGTGTGGGACATGTGGGTGCACACTGCTTGGCCGACTTTGCTTGGATAAGCCAGTCGTCCAGATAAGGGTAGACGTGAACGTTCTGTCTCTGTAGGTGTGCAGCCACTGTCGCCAGGCACTTTGTAAACACCCTGGGTGCCGTTGTCACTCCGAAAGGGAGGACCTTGAATTGGTAATGCTGATTCTGAATGGTGAACCTGAGGTATTTTCTGTGTGACGGGTGTAGCGGAATATGAAAATATGCATCCTTTAGATCTAATGTTGCGAGGAAATCTCCCTGACTGAGTAACGGTAGAACCTGCTGCAATGTTAGCATGTGCAAGTGTTCTGATAAAATGTACTGGTTTAGGGGTCTGAGGTCCAGTATGGGTCTGAGGGACCCGTCCTTTTTTGGGATCAGGAAGTACAGCAAGTACACTCCTGTACCTCTTTCTTCCACAGGCACAAGCTTGATTGCTCCTTTTTGCAGCATGACGAGTACCTCCTGCTGCAATAAGTGCAAATGCTTTGTGGACATAGGAAGGTGTCTTGGGGGTATGTTGGGTGGAATGGATGTTAACTCCAGACAATAACCGTACTGGATAAGGTTCCTGACCCACCTGTCTGTGGTGATTGATTTCCAGACCGGCAGGAACCGTTGTAGTCTCCCCCCGACCGGTGTTGTATGGTCGGGGGGCAGTGACAAGGCGTCACTGTTCGTTAGTGGCGGAGGATCGGGAGCTGTTGTTTCCACGACCTCTGCCCTTGGCGCTGTTTCCACTATAGCCAGCTCTACCTAGTTTGGTGTAGGTGGTTTGCGCGCCACCTTTACTGTACTGTGTTTGCTGGGACAGCTGGCCTCTGGAAACTCCTCTATTGTTTGAGCGACGAAAAGAACCACCCCTGAACTGCTGCAACTGGAGAGCCCCCATAGACTTTGCAGTCTCAGTGTCCTTTTTGATCTTTTCCAAGGTGGTGTCCACCTCTGGTCCAAATAAGTGATCAGGGTTCACAGGCTGATTTAGTATGGTGGTTTGTATCTCTGGCTTGAAACCGGAGATTCTCAGCCAGGCATGTTGCCGCAACATCACACTTGTGTTAATGGCTCTGGCCGCGGTGTCTGCTGCGTCCAGTGCACACTTGATAGAAGCATTTGATATAAGCTTTCCTTCCTGTATGAGCATCTCTGCTGCCTCCTTATATTCATCTGGCAAGTGTTGTAACAGGGTCTCAAGTGTATCGTAATGGGCCCTGTCATATCTGGCTAAGAGTACCTGAGTGTTGGAAATGCGCCAGATATTGGCCGCTTGAGCTGCCACCCTTTTCCCGGATGCTTGTAGCACTTTAGATTCTTTGTCAGGAGGAGGAGCATCACCCGTTGTTTGCGAGTTTGCCCTCTTCCGGGCATTGGAAACAACTAGAGAGTCCAACGGCAACTGTCCCTTGATGTAGGTAGGGTCCCCAGGTGCCGGTTTATACTTTTTCTCAATCCTGGGGTTTATCACCCTGGCCCTCGTGGGCTCTTTAAAAATGTCTACAGCATGTTTTAAGACACCCTTTAGCATTGGCAGAGTCTTGACAGTTCTCTCTGAGGTGGAAAAGGTGTCAAACAAAAAATCCACTTCAATAGGGTCAGCATGGAGCTGGGCATCATGATTTTTGGCTGCCCTTTCAATAAGTGCATTAAACGCCGCCGAATCTTCAGTAGGCGAGGTCTTTAAAGCATACACTTGACTGTCTGGGGAAGTGTGTGGATTTCCTGGGTCAGCAGCGTCTGCCCAGAATTCATTGTGATCTTCAGGATCAGTGTCTATAGGATAATTGTACTCCTCATTGTCACCTTCCCCTGTCTCCACATCCGAGTAAGTGGGCGAGATAGGAGCAGTGTCTTGGCCATGTGGTGATATAGGTTCGACAATAACGGGTGATGTAGTCGAATCCTTCTTTTTCAATGGAATTTTATTTGACTCCATAAGCTGTTCCGGGGCGATCTTTCGTTTGTAAATTGAAAGTCTACCCGTGTCGGCGTCGATGAATTGTTCCGACTGCTCTTCAAGCGGAGGTTGTCGATGCTTAGTGACCACTACCGCAGTTGTTGGCTTCGGCCCCTTGGACACCTTTTTGGACGCTTCGACGGCCGTCTTAGGGGCGAAGGCCTTAGGTATCACTTTCGGCGGCAGCGTGAACTGGATGGGCGCCGACGATTTTTGAGGTTTACTGGCAGGCTTCGTTGGTGGAGTATCCTTCGGTCCGACAGTCGAAGCCTTCTCCTTAATTCGTTTCAGCGATTCCAACACCTGCTTAGAGAAGGAGGCGGACGGCTGCGTCGACTCGATGGGTTCCTTCGAGCCACCGCCAGGCGTGGACTCGAGGTTCGTAGCACTCTTAGCCTTGTCTGGTCGACGCGTAGGATCGAGAACCTTCTCAGCTCCGACTCCTTTGTCTGTGTCGACGGCCTTCGGCGCCGATTTTTTCGGCTCGACACCCTTTAGCGACCTCAACGGGTCGATAACACCTTTATGCTTCGCCGGTGCCGATAGTTCAGAGGACTTCGAGCCGACCAAAGCAATACGCACTTTCGGTTTCGATTTCGCCTCCAGTGCTTTCGGTTGCGTAGACACCGATGCTTTCTGTTTCGGTTTCGATCGGTCAACCCGTGTGTGAGAAGGTGGCCTGATATGCAGTGCTCACTATTCTAGTGAACACTATGTATCAGTCCAGACAACCCTTATTGATGATTGGTTGTAAGTCAACCTTATAGACCAGCTATCCTAGTAGCATGGATACGAGCAGTCTAAGGCTAAAGACTCGAGAGGGCGTGTTAAGCCAGCTGTTATACCACACATGTACCCCTTGAACACCCAGTGAAAGGACATCACACAAGTGTTATGAAAATAAACAAGATATTTATTAAGAATCACAACAGCCTTACTATCAGGCCTCCCATCTCCTTGTGCTCAACGAGTGGTGGTATGGCGACCGTAGTGACCCGGCTTATGCCCTTGAGCATTCCCTGATGGGTGGCGCCTCCCTTCACACCCTGTTGTACTCGGCTAGGCGGAGGCGACTGCTTCCGCAAGTCACCCGAGTGGTCTTCGCTGTCTGGCGGCGGGCCTTGCATCGGGTGGGCTGGTGGGGTCGGCTTACAGCCGAAACCCCGCTGTGGCGAAATGGTCTGTTACCGGCGCTGGCGTCTCTGTCCGGATTTGACGGCTGGGATGCGATTGGGATCTCGTCCCTAGGTCATGTCCTCTCTGGTACTACCCTGAAGTCCTTTCGGGAGCTTAGCTCCGAATTTAGCATGCCCAAGACCCAGTTTTTCCGCTACCTTCAATTCCGCCACGCACTCACTCCAAGTCTGGTGGGCCTGGAACAGCTCCCTGATTTTAGTCCTATCGAAGCTAAACTGTTTATGGGAGACCTGGGTGACAAGAAGATCTCGCAGATATATCGCTCTCTGGTCACTCACTGTTCCCCTTCACTCGCAGCGCTGCGGGCCTCCTGGGAGGCTGATGTAGGTCCACTGGATGATGACGACTGGCGTGAGGCCTTGGAATCTCCCCGAGGTGCTGCTATAGCCATCCGCCTTCGCTTCATCCAGTTCAAATAGCTCCACCGGGCGTATTATACTAGACACCGTCTATGGCGGGCAGGCCTTGTCGCGTCTCCCGAATGCCTGAGGTGTGGTTCTGAAGAGGGCACCCTGTTTCATACAGTATGGTCCTGTGAGAGACTGACTCGATTCTGGGCTGGGGTTTGGGACTGCCTGTCAGAGGTGTTGGGTTGGGACCTGCCCCGTACCCCCAGGCTGGGTCTTCTTCATGTTCTAGAGAATGTTGGGGGCAATATTTACAAGCGCCATTTGCTGTTCCTGGGGCTGGTGGTGGAGAAAAGGGACCTGGCGCAGGCCTGGAAGAGCGAGCGCGCCCCCCCCTCGGGGCTTGGAGGGCGGGACTGGATTTCCTCATGGGCCTGGAGCAGCCTGTTTTTGTAGCCCGGGGATGTCCCCGCAAACATTACAAAATCTGGAAACGGTGGGCGGATTACCGGGGCCTGCTCCTTGACCCTCCCGTGGACATTGATGATGCATTACAGCTGGATGTGGATCCCGCACTCTAGGCCGCTGGCCGGCTCCACCTTTGCAGATTGTCTCAAGTTGCTGGACAGTGATCGCGTGCACTGGGTTAGGGTGGGATAAGGGGTGGGTAGCTGCGGGCGGGGTTGGTTGGTATTTTTGGGGTTGGGTGGGTGGGGTAGTTCGATGCCATTTACTATATAACGTTGGGTTCGATGCTGTGCTAATGATATGTCTCTTTTTATCTGTCTTTGACAGTTTCCTCCTGACTGTGGAGGACTGTGCTGTGCTTTGCTTGAACTCATAATAAAAATTGGTTATGGAAAAAAAGAATCACAACAGCCCTGTACTCTTTATGAGGACAGGGTACTAAGCACAAACCAAAACTCTTACGAAAATACTTAAGTTAGCACAGTATATACAAATGCCCGAGGGGCACGGAAAACCATATACTCTGAAAGTGGAATGCGAAATTACTAACAGGTAAGTACAGTACTAATAGGCTTTGGAATCGCTAGGTCTTGACTATAGAACCTTCAGATTACGTACAGGAGGCCTAGGGGACTCGGGTGCAGAGTGTGCACTCTCACGCGTGATGCGGGACAAAGTCTATGGTAGCTAGTAAATGCAAAGTTAGTGTTCTCGGGCGAACCCGACCTGGTAGGAGGAAAACGAAAGTGGATTCTGACCCTTGGATAGTGAGGCTATGCTGGGGCACCGAAATGCCGAAGTTACCTAGCCCAGGGGCTGCAGCTGCATAGGTCTCAAAAGACGTCGGGAATCCTCGTAGACGGACCAGGAGCCTGGAAGAAAGAAGTTGCTGGCAGGCGACCAGTGAAGAAAGTTCGATGGATCCAAGCCTGGATCGGAGGTAGAAGACACCTGAAAGCAGAGGGGACCAAGTTCGTGACTACTAGCCAGTAGTCAGTGGGCACCAGGAGGGCACCGGATGGTAGCCACCTCGACTAGGTGAGTGGGTGACGCTGTGTTCGCAGATCTCACGGACCAGGAGGCGTTGTCGGCGACCAGGATGGAGGAGCGAGCTGTCCCACGATGGATGAAGCTGTCGGCGTCGCTGGACCCAGGATTGGGCAACAAAGCCTTGGCAAATTCAAGCCCACGCGGTGGACTCAAAATGCCGTCTGGAGTGGACCAGGAGGGTCCGGGGTGCCTCTCTTGAAGAAGGAAGCAAGGGCCAGTCTGGAGCAACCAGACCAGCAGCAGTGATGTCGTCGGGCGTCGTGAAGAAGGCCACAAGCCAGCCGGCTAGTAGCCACACAACGCGGTGAGCAGGCAAAAGCAGAAGGGCCCCACGCAGATCGTGGAAATGCTGGAGGGCTGATCTTCGGTGCTGGAGCTGCTCAGGGTGGGGGCTTCTCGGACCCCAAAGCACTCACCAGTGGAGCACACGGTAGGCTTGTTGCAAAGAAGTCGTGCAGTCTTGGCGATCGTCGGTCCCTCGAGGTCTCGTCGCACTCACGGTTCTCAGCTTGGCTGTAGAGGTGAGTAGAGGTCAGAGGTGCCAGGGAAGCCGGGTCTCGTCGAGCTGGGCAGTCGGATTCCGGAGGAAGGACTTGCAGCAGACCGCAGTGTTCTTAGGATGGTGCCCGCTTGATGCAGGGTGACTACTCCTTAGCCACAAGGGAGAATCTTGAGGAAGAAATCTAGATGTCCTTTCGTAGAAAGTCGTGTCTTGATTCCAAAGATGATCTAATTTTAACAGGGGGCCCGCTCCTATCTTTATACTAAAAAAGGGGGCTGACCCGGTGACTAGGTCTTGCCTATGGGTGGGACTAGGAGGGGGGTGGTTACACCCCTTTCCCATGCCGGACTCTCCCCAGGACAGGTGTGCCCCTGGAACTGGTTCTGACCGGCCTATGCGTAGTGAGCACCGGGGTGCCACTCAGCAGTCACCTTCCTGTAAAGCCCTGCCTACCTAGGATACACAAAACCCTGTCTGGGACGGTGCTAGCACCGCCCTCGACAGGAAACCCTTTGTCCAGGCTCCCCTCGCTGGAAGGACTCCCAGCTGCAGGGGGTCAGACTCGTGTCTGTGGTGGCAGCATCCATTTTGTGGAGCTGTGGCTTCGTTTAACTTTAACCGGGGTTCACAGTTACATACATGTCGTGTCCCTCTAGAAGGGTGGAATGCTAACCCCGTCGCCAGAATTGGCGAGGGGTTAGTATTCCAATTCGTATGACACCTTACTCGACATGGTTTGATAAAGCAATACCAAAGATAGCATTTAACCGCGAGGATTATAATGCACTTAAGAGTATATGGTATGCGATATCATGGAACAGCTATTAGGACTTGGTTCCGCAAGCTGCAGACAGGCTCAGCTCATGCCAGAGCACCATCTCACACGATTCCAAGCACTCTGCCTTCAGGATTGTTAAGGCCTGCCATAGGAGTGACTTATAGGAATCTGTGTGTCCATTTTTAGGGTTAGATATAGGTATACTATATCTACAGAAAAGGGTGATTACACGACTTTGCCCCAGCTGTCATGCAGCCAGTTGTGTCAAATTTAGGAGGCCAGCCAGGGGTGGCATAATACATGCTTCAGCCCCTGGTAGGCCCTGGGTACACCTATGCCCTGAGTTGCAGGGTCTGATAAGGTGGCCCAGTCCCAATTGGAAATGTACCTAGGGTACATGGAATCCATTTTAAAGAGAGAGCAGTAGGCCTGGGGTCCTGATTGGCAGGGTCCCAGGTCGACTATGTCCAAAACCAGCTAAAACACAGGGCAAAAAGTTGGGGGCAACCATAGTCAGGATGTACCTTCCTACACTGCCCCCGCCCAGTTTTCCCTTCTGTTCCCTTCTCTGCCCGGTCTTTCCTTCTGTACCCCTCGCTGTCCCCGTGTCTCTGCCCGGTTTTCCCTTCTGTTTCCCTCGCTGCCCGCGTGTCCCTGCCCGGTTTTCCCTTCTGTTCCCCTTGCTGCCCCCGTACCTCTGTCCGTTCTGCCTTCTGTTCTTAGCTGCCCCTATATTTCTGTATTCTGTATTTTGACTTTGTGCCACTTGTTTTTCCGGTATTTCTGTGCCTCTTGCCTTCTGGTCCACTCGTTTTTTGTGCCCTTTTGCCCTCTGTTCCACTTGTTTTTTTGTGCCCTTCTGCCCTCTGTGCCACTCGTTTTTCCCTCCTTTTGTGCCCCTTTTGCCTTCTGTTACCTTCTTTGTCCCTCACCGCCCTCACAGCTGCGTCCCCTGCGGCCCGCCCCCCTGACTGCCCATTCACTGCCCCCGCCTCCTAGCTGCTCCTCCCTCCCACCTCCCCATATATGCCGGCTGCTGCGTGTGTTGCTGGAGCGCCGAAGTTCTGGGACCTGCTCGACACAACATCCCCGGACGTCGCCTTCCTGACAGAGACCTGGTTTAAAGACTCCTCCGCACCCAACATAGCCATCCCAGACGGCTACAGGATCACCCGCAGAAACCGCACCAACTGAGTCGCAAGAGGAATCGCCATCGTCGACAAGAACAGCATCAGGGTCTCGACTAGCACCGACGACGCGCTCAACACAGCTGAACACATGCATTTCCAGATCCTCACAGACCCTAACTCCACCCTCAGAGGCACCCTCGTCTACCGACCCCCCGGACCACGCCATCAGTTCAGTGACTCCATCGCCGACTTGATCAGCACGCACGCCCTGACCTCCACCGACTACATCCTCCTCGGAGACCTGAACTTTCACCTGGAGAACAACAACGACAACTCCACAACCCTGATCGATAACCTCGCCAACCTAGGACTGAATCAACTCGTCACAGCACCCACCCACACCACCGGCCACACGCTCGACCAGTCTTCTCCTCAAGCCAGCACGTCTCCGTCAGCCACACCACCGAACTCCTCTGGACTGACCACCGCTGCATCCACTTCGCCTTCCATACACCACCGCACCCAACAGATCCCTCGCTGCAGCTGGAGCAAAATCACCGAAGACCAACTACACTCAAACCTTGCTCTGAGCCCACCCACCGAACCCTCCAACACCGACGACGCTGCCCACAGCCTCAGACGCTGGATCGAGGACTGTGCCAACACCCTCGCTCCGCTGAAGAAACCCGACCACAGAGACACCAGCAAGAGGGCCAGCTGGTTCACCCCAGTACTCCTAGCCTCAAAGCAAGCCTGCGGGAAACTAGAGAAGAAATGGCACAGTGAACAAACTCCGGACAGCCACACAGCACACAAGGACGCCATCCGCAAATACCACCACCTCATCAGGGCGGCCAAGAGGACCTTCTTCAAAGACCGCCTCGACAACAACGCACACAATAGCAAGGAGCTCTTCAACATCGCGAAGGAACTCTACAATACCAACGACATCCCGCCGTCGCAATCCCTGTGCGATTCCACCGCAAGATAGCAGACATCCACGACAGCTTCAACACCCAGACAGCCCCAACAGACAGCAACACAACACACCCTCCGCACACAATCGACCATGACCCCCTGCTAGCCTGGGCCAGAGTGAGCATTGATGACACCATCAAGACCATGCACACAATCCACTCCGGTTCTCCGTCAGACCCATTCCTGCACCACGTCTTCAACAGAGCAAGCAGCTCCATCGTACCCCACCTGCTCAACGTCATCAATCTCTCCCTCGAGACTTCGACCTTCCCAGAGATCTGGAAACAGGCAGAGATCAACGCCCTACTCTAAAAACCTAAGGCAGACCCAAGAGACCTCAAGAACCTCTGGCCCATCTCTCTGCCTCCCTTCCCGGCCAAGTTCATCGAGAAAACCATCAGACAGCTAACCTCGATACCTCGAAGAAAACAGAATCCAGTCAGGGTTCCGCAGCAACCACAGCACAGAGACTGCCCTCATCGCCGCCACCGACATCAGGACCCTGCTGGTCAACGGCGAGACCGCAGCACTTATCCTCCTAGACCTCTTTGCCGCCTTCGACACCGTCTGCCACCACACACTACGCGCACGCCTCCACGCCGCAGGGATCCCAGACAAGGCTCTGGATTGGACTACCTCCTTCCTCTCCGGCAGAACCCAGAGCGTCCGCCTCCCCCATTCCGTTCCAAAGCCTCCGAGATCATATGCAGCGTACCCAAGGGATCCTCCCTTGGCCCAACGCTGTTCAACATTTACATGGCCCCGCTCACACATGTAGCCCGACAGCACGACCTGAACAATCTCCTACGCCGACGACACTCAGCTGATCCTCTCCCTCACCAAAAACCCCATCACCGCCAAAGCCAAACTCCACAAAGGAATGAAGGCCGTCGCCGACTGGATGAAGACAAGCCGTCTGAAGCTGAACTCGGACAAGACGGAGGTCCTCATCCTCGGCTCGAACCCTTCAGCCTGGGACTACTCCTGGTGGCCGACGGCACTGGTCATAGCCCCGACACACACCGACCACGCACGCAACCAGAGAATAATCCTTGACTCAACGCTCTCATTGACCAAGCAAGTCAACGCAGTCTCCTCCTCCTGCTTCAACACCCTTTGCATGCTCCGCAAGATCTACAGATGGATCCCGACGGATACAAGAAAGACAGTCACCCAGGCTCTCGTCAGCAGCAGACTCGACTACGGAAACGCCCTCTGCGTGGGAGCCCCGACCAAGCTCATCAAACAACTACAAGGCATTCAAAGCGCCTCGGCACGACTGATCCTCGACATACCACGCCACGGCCACATCACCCCCCACCTGAGAAACCTGCACTGGCTCCCCTTCAACAAGAGGATATCCTTCAAGCTCCTCACCCACACACACACATAAGGCACTCCACAAGACCGGCCCATCCTACTTCAACCGGCGGCTCTCGTACATCCCCAACCGCCAGCTATGCTCCACCGACCTCTCACTCGCCACCGTCCTGCGCATTCGAAAAACCACAGGTGGGAGAACCTTCTCCCACCTCGCCACCAAGACATGGAAAACCCTCCCACTGAGCCTACGACAGAGCCAAGACCTGCTGACCCTCAGGAGGCTACTCAAGACCTGGCTGTTCGATCAGTAGCGTCCCCCGGCCCCCAGCGTCTTGAGACCCTCACGGGTATGTAGTGTGCTTTACAAATGACTGATTAATTGATTGACCCCCGAAGGCTTGCTAACAGATGCAGAACAAAATTAAGAAATAACTGCAACCACAATTTTCCAAACTTGGAAAAATATTCTTTTTTAAACTAATTAGACGGAAGATACACAAGACGAAAATTGGATTATGCCTAAATGTGCGAGTTTTCAGAATGCTATTTTCAAAGCATATAGTTTTCATCCTAAAGAAAGGATCTGAATACTCACATTTCTTACCCAGACCATAGGAATAACACACCAAAGGCTGGACAAGACATTAACAGGTGTAACTATTAGATAGGGGTTGTGCAGTAGGGATAAAAGAATCCTTCTTGGAAAAGTAATAAAAAATAAAGAGGTATTCATTCCCAGGCAAACAGTTTATGCATACAAGCCTAGATCAAAAAAGAGAAACCTCATAGATGCTAGTGTTGGAGAAGAAAATATGAAACCCAGAAAAGCTATAAAAACAACCATAGTTCATTGCACACAGTTCTAGAAATACAAAAGGACTTATGAATTACAAGAAAAACACAGTGTTTGAAGAGATGAGGAGGAGTAACTATGAAGGAAACGAAAAGGAATGCTAAAATTAATGTATTGAGAATCCATTTCTAACAAAGGAGAAAAGATTTTAAAAAGTATGATTCTGTGCAGATAACATTTACCAAAGCAAAACTTACTTGCAAAGTCTTTCCAAGACCCATACAATGTGCAAGAATGCATCCAGAGCCAGCCTCTTTTTTTGTTTTCTTTAGAGATTCGCAACAACAGTCCCACATAAACTGGACACCTGCAAACAAACAATTGTACACCAACTAAATGAGCTATTTTTGTTAAGTTTATAAAATCAGAGGAAGACTTGAAACAGCAAAATTCACATCAAAAATAAAAGATTCAATTTCACTAAAGGAAAACCTTTCTCCTGTGTTTCTACCTAAACTACTAAGGAAAATGCTACTGACCCAGTATGCATCTTTTCTTGGCATGTAGAGCAGTTGAATATCATGCTTATGCATAGATTGCCAACTAGTGTTGGGTCCGGATGTTTGCACTTAGTTTTTTTCAAAGAAGTCTTCCTAGTCACGAGGTAGGTGACTCCGCCTTTCGGTGAGAGTGCGCATGGTCATCGACGACTTCTTCGGATTGTTTTTCCGCAGAGGGTGAGAGAATGAGTAGTGGTAAAGAATAGAGATGGCCATGTATACGTATGAATAGTATCAAGAGAACTACAGCAGGAGGAGGAGGAGGTGGGTGGGCGCTTGAGATTCTACATGCCAAGAATAGATGTATGCTGGGTAAGTAGCATTTTCCATTCGAGGCATGTGAGCTGTAGATCACATGCTTATGCATAGACTATATAGCAGTCTCCCCTAAGTGGTGGATATCCTCTAACTGATATAGTTGTCTGAAACAGTGTGTTAAATACTGCTTGGCCCACATTAGCCTGTTGTCTGACTAACACATCTACACAATAGTGTTTGGTGAATATGTGTGGTGTGGACCAAGTTGCAGCTTTGCAAGTGTCAGTAATAGGGATGTTGCCTAAGAAAGTCATAGTAGATCCTAGCTTACGAGTGAAATGTGCTCTAGGAGGAACCGTTAAGAGTCTTTTTGGCATTTGCATAGCAAATCTGGATACATTTAACAATCCATTTATCAATATCTGATTTGGATATGGGATTGCCTTTATGAGGTGGTGCCAAAGCAACAAAAAGTTGTTTGGTCTTACGAAATGATGTAGTTCTTTCAATTTAACACAACAGTGCTCTTCTTACATCTAAAGTGTGTAGGTCTGTTTCTGCAACAGAGTCGGGCTGAGGAAAGAAGACAGGTAATTCAACCGACTGATTCATGTGAAATGCAGATCCTATCTTAGGTAAGATTTTGGGATTGGTACGAAGAACTACTTTATCTTTGTGTAGATGGAAAAAGGGTTCTTCTATTGTTAATGCCTGAAATTCACCCACTCTCCCTAATGAAGTTATTGCAATGAGGAAAGCTGTTTTCCAAGTAACTAACTGTAGCTCAGATCTGTGCATGGGTTTAAATGGTGGGCCCATGAGCCTACCGAGGACTACATTAAGATTCCACACTGGGGCAGGTGGAAGTCTTGGTGGTATAACTCTTTTTAGTCCTTCCATAAATGCTTTGATTACAGGCACTCTAAAGAGCGATATATGTTGTCTATTCTGAAGACAGGCTGCAATTGCAGCGAGATGCAGTCTAATGGATGTATAGCCCAACGGCAACTGCTGTAAATGTAACAGGTAGCAGACAATGTTTTGTATGGAAGCATCCAGAGGGTTGATGTTATTGTTATTGCAATAGATAACAAATCGCTTCCATTTGGCTGCATAGCAGGCTCTTGTGGTAGGGTCTCTAACTTCCTTAATGATGTTCATACAGTCTAGTGGTAGGTTCAGATATCCAAACTCTATGGCTTCAGGAGCCAGATCACAAGGTTCAATTATTTGGGATCTGGGTGTTTGATTTATCCATGGCTCTGTGTGAGGAGACTGGGAGTTAATTGTAATTTTTGATGTGGTACCAGAGAGAGTTCCAACAGGGTTGAGAACCAACAGGGTTGAGAACCAAGGGTTGATGTGCATATGTTGGAGCTACCAGTATTAGTGTGAGTGATGTTTGTCTGAGTTTCTGAACCACTGATGGAATGAGTGGGAGAGATGGAAACGTGTAAGCAAATATGTAAACAAATATCCCTGACCAGTTCATCCATAGAGCATTGCCTTTGGACAATGGGTGTGGATACCTGAAGGTGAAGCTTTGGCATTTTGCGTTCTGGGGTGTTGCAAACAAATCTATGTGAGGGACTCTCCATGCTTGGAAGAATGGGTGGAGAACTTCAGGGTAAAGTTCCCATTTGTGTATTTTATACCTCTGCCTGCTGAGGAGGTCTGCAATCTGACTGCTGACTCCTGGGAGGTGTTCCGCTAGGAGATAGATATTGTGGTGAATAGCCCACCTCCAGATGTCTAGGGCTAAGTGGGACAGTTGGAGAGTGTGCGTCCCACCCCCTTGTTTCTGTATGTAAAACATAGCTGTCATGTTGTCGGTTCGGACCAACACAGCTTTGCCAGACAGGTGATCTTGAAAGGCTTTGAGAGATTGCCATGAGCTCTAAGTGATTGATGTGGTTCCACAACCCTCGTACTATGTGTTGTTGAAGAGGAGTTCCCCAGCCACTAAGGGAAGCGCCCCCTGTTAGTACTGCCTGTGGAACTGGGTCTATGAATGGCCGTCCTTTTGACAGAATTTGGTTCTGGAGTGAGGAACGATCATGATGCAAGATGCCATCATTCCCAATAATGCCCTGGGGGCAATGGTGACTCAGAATGAGAGTACTTTGAACTGGTAGCGTTGGCCTGCTACCACAAACCTGAGAAATTTGTGGTGAGCCGGATGATTGGAATAATAAAGTAAGCATCTTTTAGTAGAAAGAACGTCGCCCTTTTGCAAAAGAGGTAGAACTTGTTTAAGTGTTATCATGTGGAAATGGCCTGACTGTATGTAAAGATTTAGTCCTCTGAAATCTAATATTGGTCTGGGAGAGTCGTCCTTTTTGGGAATTAGAAGTTAAAGGAGTAGACGCCGGACCATTGATGTTGTGGTGGTACGGGCTCTATAGCTTGTTTGAGTAGTAGGGATTGTTCATCTTGTTTGAAAAGGTATATGTGATCCGGTGAAAATTTCTGCGACTTTGGGGGAATGTTTGTTGTTGAACTCCAGGCAGTAACCAGAATGGATAATTTGAGGAAACCACTTGTCTGTTATTGACTGCCACTTTGGTAGAAATTGTGACAGTCTTCTCCCCACAGGTGTCAAGTGGTTGGGGGGGGGGGGGGGACTATGGGCAGGTCACTGCATTGTATTGGAGGGGGAGGTACGTGTGTTGGAACCTCTACCCCTGCCCTTGCCGTTGTTAAGTCTATAACCACCTCTGAAGTAAGTTTTAGAACCGGAGGGTTGGTTATTGCCCTTATAGGTAATACAGTGTCCGAGGAAGTGGTTTTGGAACCTGCTCTATACAAGGAGCGCTAAAATGAACCACAGCCTTGCACGTTCTTAAGGGAAGAATCCACCACCGGCCCAAACAGATGTTCTTTATCGAATGGTGTGTTTAATATTGAGTTCTGGACCTCCGGTTTGAACACTGACATTCATAGCCAGGCGTGCCTTCTCTTAAAGGACACTAGTGTTCACCGCTCTCGCAGCTGTATTAGCAGTATCTAGGCAGTAACTAATTTGATTATTGGAAATTAGTTATCCCTCATGTACCAAGTCATGCACTTTAGCTTTATGTTGTTGGGGTAGAAATTGGATAAGTTGTTCCATTTCATCCCAATGCGCATGGTCATATCTGGGTAGTAGCGCTTGTGTGTTACATATGCGCCAGAAGTTAGCTGCCTGGGAGGCTACCTTTTTCCCTGAAGCATCAAAGAGTTATGACTATCTGGGGGTGGTGTATCTCCAGTAGTCTGGGGGTTTGCCCTCTTGCGTGCATTAGAGACAACTAATGAGTCTAAGGGTAACTGGCCTTTTATGTAGACTGGATCAGATGGAGCAGGTTAGATTTTTTTATCCACCCTAGGGGTAAGGACACTTAAAAATGTCATCTACATGTCTGGTCATTCCTTTCAACATGGGCAATGTGTGTTGATTTTTTGGGTGCTACTTAATGTCTCAAAAAGGAAGTCCTCTTCAAGGGACTCTTTAAGGGGCTGGACCCCATGGTAATTGGTAGCCCTGGTTAGCAATTCAATATATCCTACACTGTAGTCTGGTGGAGAGGGCCTAGTAGGATGTAGGTCAGGGTAATTGTCTGTGGGCGAATCCATGGTATAGTCATCCCACTCATCTGGAGGTAAAGGAAGTGAAGGGAGAGAGAGTGGAGGAGGGGCAGGCTTTGTCCCAACATGTCTCTTCTTTAATAGAATGTGGTGTTCCTCTTCAGTATTAGCTCCCCCTTTTAAAGTCACTTTGGTGGTAATATGTCCAGTTTTTTGATGTATGACCAAAATGGTCTGTTTCGGGTCCGGTGTTTGAAGCCGATCACCGGAAATATGGTTTTTCTGTGACATTGTTGTCTCAGTCTGTTTCTGAGACTAATGTTTCAGTGCCAATGGTTTCGGGGTGTTTTCGGATCCAAGGTGGTTTTCGGTATCGAATGGTGATGTTCAGTGCCAGACTTTGTCTTCGACCCCAAAGTTTGTAGCTCAGTGCCAGACTTGGCATGGGGCTTTACAGAGCCGTAAGGTTTTTTGGTTGGCTTCAGTGCCGAACCTGGAGGCGGGGTGTCAGAAGCGTGGTCTCGGTGCCGACCGGGGCCCGAAGGCACGGGTTGCTCCAGAGCCTTCTTTTTCAGTGGGATTGGAAGATGAGGCGAGGTACGTGTCTCAGTCCTGCTCACTGTGTTTCGGAGACAAACACTGGTTGCACATGATGAATGTGTCAGTGGGCTGGTTTTTCGGGTGGCACAGAGGACAACATTAAAAAGGAGTACGTTCCATTGACTGCAACTCGAACCGGGGGCTAGGCCAGATGGCCTACGACGATATCTATGATCGAAATAGAGGTTTTTGATAAACACGAACCGCTTAGAATAGAGAACGCGATCGAAAACAATACCATATTGGTTGTGTGTTGTTCGCACCAAGAGAAGCTTAAGTATCGGCATCCTACCGGAGCGCAGCAAGTCACATCCAAACCCTTGGCGGAAAAAAACATTCTGAAGATGTAGTCGATGATCCTGCAAACTATCACCGAAAGGAGGAGTCACCTACCGCGTGACTATGTAGGCTTCTTCGAAGAAAAACAAAGTGCAAACATCCAGACCCAACACTAGATGGCGATCTATGCATAAGCATGTGATCTACAGCTCACATTCCTCGAACATTTGATTTCCCTCATAGCCTCTTCCAAAAGAATCATTTTCAGCAAAGTTAAAAATTACACAGAACAATCTAATGTGTACAACAAGCAGTTAAGGGCAACAACAGGAAAAAAGCACCCAATATGAGTAATGCAATTATTACTTTGCCACTGCAAATAGACATCCACACAGACAGATTATCAGAGGAGAGAGAATACATAGTCAGTAGACCAATTACTGAGGACATTGCTGTGAGAAAGTGCCATATTTCTTGCATGGTATGCCCCCACTTTTTGCTGAATTGCTGATGTACTTTGACTGGGTGTGCCCTGGGCTCCTGTTAATCAGATGCCAAGGTGTCCAGGGCCTGTTTTACTTCCCAAAAACTGTGTTGAAGCTAAAAATCCAATTGGCATCTTTGGCAACGTCAGCCCCTGTTTGATGGTACCATAGGTACCCAGGGCATTGTGACCAGTAGAACCCTAAAGGCTGCAACACTTATTGTGCCAGCCTTAGGGGCCCTGCACCCTGACACACACTGCATTTGCAGGCTGAGTGTCCTGGTGCAGAAGTAAACAAATAGTCGACATGGCACACATCCCTGTGTGCTATGCCCACAAACCCACTGCCCTGGCATAGATCAGTCACCCCTCTATCTGGGTGCCCTATGCCAGTGGTGTGGGCGCAGGTGCATGAGCACTGTGCCCCTACAGTACCCAGGGCCATTCCTGGGCACTGTAAGTGCAGTGATGCCATTAAGAGTATATGGTTCTGGGAGGTTGTCATCACAAACTCCACAGCACCATGATGGCTACACTGAAGACTGAAGTTTGATATCAAACTTCTCAGCACATTAAACCCACACTGATCCCAGTGTGGGATTTAATGTAAACTGCACTACAGAGGGCATCTTAGAGATACCCCCTGAAACCTAACCTACAATCCACGTCTCGTCTAAAAGGCTGCCTAGGCTGCCACACAGCAGACATGTTTGCTGGACCCCTGGGTGGAGAACCCCCCGCTCTCATGGGCCTGCAAGAATGCACATTCTGGGCGAGTTGCTAGGTCTCCTCCCCCAGGATGGGCAGGGGAAGCTTCAAAGGCCTGCCGCCTTTGTGAGCTTTTCCAGGCCACTAGCTGTACTCAGCAACTGACCCCACCGGTTCTGACCCCCACTCTGGCGGTAAGACTGGCGAGAAACCCTACGTGAGGAAAGAGGGTGTGCCAGCCTGTGCCAACGCCACCCCTCAGGTGGGAGAGGCGAGGTGAAGCATAACTCTGGCCTCCAGCCATCATGAGGATAGGGAGATCTGCCCAATCAGAGATAGGCTCCTGCCCCCTCACACAGGAGAGGAGCAGGATACGGGGTGTACTCACCCCAGGAAAGGGACCTATTGGTACCTGCCCTTCCCCTACTTGTGAGTATTTAGGGGTACCCTGAACCTTCCTTCCTCAGATCCCCATTTCGAAACTAGAAAGAAGACCAAGAAGAAGACCTGCTGTGCAGCTGCTAACAAGGATGACACCAACTGACCTGGCCCCAGCCCTACAGGCCTGTTGATCCTTGAACCTGCTCTTGCTAAATCCCGGCATCTCCTGTAGACAGCAACCTCGAGTACCCCAGAGGACCTGCCTTGACCCTCTTAGAGACTGGGACTCCCATGAGCAGTGGTTCTGCTCAAACTGCAATACCCCTGGGGCCAGCCAGGAACCGCGAATCCAGCCCACTCTGCACCCGCCGAGCCCGGACGGTGTCTGAGTGAACAAAGACCCTGAGGTCGTCCCCCCAGCGATTCTGACCTGGAATCCAGTGCCCAAGGACCCTCCTCGACGTCCCAGACGGTAAGATTTCCCGACGTCAAAAGACACCCCTGCACCCAGTGCCCCCCAGGTCCCCTGTGCCCAACTCCAGGGTGCCTACCTATCCTCCAAGATCCAAACTTACCTCTCGAAGTGTTGGTCGCTCCTGAAGAATCACCCTCCCCGAGCTTGCAGCCTTTGTTCACTTTCAAAGATCTCCATTGAATAACATTGAGCGCCCAACAGCTCAAAAGCACCCTGCACTCAGCCGCCTGAGTGCCCCAGTCAGTGCAAACTTTGTCCTAATCTACTTCCCCATTTGCCCTGAGCAAGTGACCAGGAGCCCAGCTCCCACAGCCGCGTGGCCTGCTTCCCAGCAGCCACCAACCGAAGGCCCCCTGCCTCTCATTGGATAACATTGGGCCTAACTACCTCTGCACCTGGCTGCCCCTGTGCCGCTGAGGGTGTATCAAATGTAGCTACCTGACCCTGGGAGACTCTTAAGTCTACGCCCAGTACCTTAACTCTGCCAGTCGAGTACTCACCTAAAAGCCGATAACTCACTTTTCTTCCATAGGCTAACATTGACTGGTAAATAACCAAAGAGATTCTATCAATATATAAAAAAGTGATTTATTTATTTATTTATTTTTTAAGTGGAGGCTCTGTGTCTAATGGAGGTGCTCTCTTCGTGGGTTGTCGAAGGGGAGCACTATGTGCTTTTAAAATACCCCTCACACACTATGAATCCCATAGTGTCATGCTTCATCATAGGGGTCTTCCCGTCCCTCTACGGGGCGGGGCGGGGCGTGCTACGACCTACAAACTACGCGGGGGCACTAAAAGGTGACAATAGGCTATGTGTGGTGTAGGGGTGAGAGGTGAAGGTGGGGACTTACTAAAGTGTGGTGATAATCCTGAAAAAGTTTTTAAAATCCCTGGCTAGTAGAAAAAACAATGTATTCACTTCTCTGGCTGGGAACAGTAAAAAGGGGATTAAAAAGCAGTAAAACAAAGTCTTCGGACTGGTGGCCTATGGAACTAGGCCCACACCAGTCGCCAAGGCAAAAAACCTGGGTGTCATCTTTGACACCACCCTGTCCTTTTCCCACCATGTGAATGCAACTACATTAGCTGCCTGCTATTCTCTGAAGATCTTGAGAAAGATTTTCCCTTTCATACCACTGGACCTGCAGAAAACAGGTCTCAGCCTCAGTCCTCTGGACTACTGCAACGGCCTTTTGATTGGAATTAACAAAGCCCTCCTGGTTAAACTGCAGGTTATTCAGAATTTGGCCAACCGTCTGCTTTTTAGATTACCAAAATACTCTTCTGTAAAGGCAGCCCTCAATTCCCTACACTGGCTTCCAGTGGAAAAACGGATCAACTTTAAGGCACTTTACATTGCCTTTAGGGCACTGCACAACCAGGGCCCTGCATATCGGACTGACCACTTTCGCTGGTATATACCAACCAGAATGCTGCGGTCCTCGTCGCATAGGTTGTAGATGTCCCCAAAGCAAGACTTTCAAACTGGGATGGCAAAAGTTTTTTTAAATGTCACTACTAGACTGTGGAATCAGCTGCAATTCACACTTAAAAACTCCCAGGACCTGACTCTTCAAGGCATACCTATGGTACGTTTCTATTTTTTTAAATTATTCAGCACTTTTCACCTCGTGGCTGCAGGATGTTGGTCGACAAGCGCCTAGAAGCCTTAGGGTATTAGTTGCGCTGTATAAATAGATAAATAAAAAAATAAATGAGAAAATAATGGTAGATTCTGCCTTCAACTGCCCGTTGAAGGGCCTGAAACGTCGGACTAGGAATGTTTGGAGGGTGCGGCAGGTGGGGAAAGGGTAGACGGGCCCGTCCATTGGCTCCCTTACCCACAAGGAGGCAGGATCCCACGTCAGCGACCACATAGAGGCTGGACAGTTTGCGTGACTCTGTGGCTGGGCTGGACATGACGTGGCTGGGCACCCCTTCTAAAGACACGAAAGGCAGACTGAGGTGGGCGTGAGGTAGCCACGAGGCCCAAGAATCTGGTCGTAGCTCGAGCATTCTTGAAGCACTCAAGCACAGAGTCTGCCTTGTCGCCAAAAAGGCGAGTGCCATCAAAGGGCATGTCCATGAAGGAAGACTGGGAAGCTTGAAGTCCTCAACCAGGCGTAGCCTCTAACAGCTACTAACGTGGCAAACGGTCTGCCCAGTGAGTCTGTGGTATCCACAACGTATGTTGAATTTGGCAGCGTAACTCCAGTCTGCAACTGCTTGAGTGAGAACAGCCCTGGCCTCCTTCAGGCACTGAGGCAGCACCTGCTCAACTGCATCCCAGATAGTATGGGAGTATCAGCCCAAGAGGCATGTAGTATTCAACAACTGCAACGCCAAGCTGGAGGAAGAGAACATCATATTCTGAAGATGGTCCAGCTTCTTGGACTCCCTATCTAGGGGAGCAGAAGCGTATGATGAAGAGGCTTTGACTACCAAGCTCTCAGCGGAGGGGTGCTGGGTCAGGAAAACTGGGTCACTTGGAGCAGGGTGGCGGAGGCAGACAATTGTCTTATCCACAGGGGCCCCTGTGTTTGGAATGGACCAAGTTCCAGGAAGGACGTCTGTGAGGGCTTCATTGAAAGGTATAAGTGTTTTAAAAGAGGAAGCCGCAAGCTGAGTAACCTCTGTCAGGAGGACAGTCCTGACTGCCACCGTAGGTAGCTAAAGGCCGAGGACCTCGTCTGCTATCCTCACCACCACAGCATAGGAAGCTCCCTCCTCCGTAGCCACGGTAGGGAGAGAAAGCAAGCCAGTGTCAGGGGAAGTGTCCAGACCACTGGCATCACCTAGGTCCATACGCAGTCCGGTTTCTCAAGCTCACAAGTTAAAGGGTTCAGCGGCCCCTCCCAATCCTTATCCTCACATTCTGGTCCAAAAGGTACACCAGAAATGAACACAAGAATAAAAGTCCCCATCAGCATCAGATTCAACATTGATCGACGTAGGTCCAGCTCCGTGTCCACTTTGGGGATTAGAATGCGGTCAGCACCAACCGGGGGGCATGGTCCATGCTGGGAGCAATGTCTGGGAATGTCGAGTAAGATTGATCAGCGTCAATCCGGTTCCAGGGTAGGAGTAGCTCTCTCCGGATCTACGCTAGGCTGGCGCGGAAAAAGAAAGAACTGAGGTCAACGCACATGGGAGGCATCTATGTAGGTCCTGCAACGTAAAACTGGCACCAACAACAAATGCGAAGTGGACGGAAGCCACCTAACGGCACGCAGGGGTACTGCTGAAGAAACAAATCTCTGAATCCAGAATGACGCCTGGGGAAAATTCTAAGGTAAGGAATCTACAACTAACAGTCTTTATCAGATTTCAATTCGTAACCAGTCACCTTGATAAGGACCTTTACATTCTACACCCCTGTACCTCCAACTGTCCACCTAACTAGAATAACTACCTTGAAATTGAGGTGACCCAACCCGTGTCATATGAATCTATACACAATGATGAAGCACAACAATCAAGAATGGAAGACAGTATCTTCTTAAATTAGAATACCCTACAGAAAACCAGACTCTCCACACTTAACCTGTCTCAGGTTTCCACTCATGTCATAGAGTAACATTATTTTTTTCAAGTTGGATTTCACAAAGGAAATGAGGTTCAGCAGAGATCAAGACTTTACTGAGATCAGCGGAGGTGTTGAATTTAAAGGGTGCACTCAAAGTCCTTATACATGGCAGTATTTCCCATACCTAAACTGTGGTCTTGGATTAATATTGTGCAATGCAAGCGACGTATCACACTTAGAACGAAATATTATGTATGCATAATAGAGCCACAGTTTTGTCAGATTGCGCTTACCATCCACTTGATGAGGTTTCAGCTTAGTAACCATGTGTCTGTGAACTTGAACTAATGGTTCCTTAGTTTCTGGATCTTCATCCAATATCAACTTTGTTGTTATTGGGCATTTCACTGGGGAAGCATCTTCTACAACAACAACCTGGCAAAACAAATATAGATCAGATAAATCTTCATGTATAAATAAGTGCCATGCAGGAGCAATATAAATAGGCTATAATGCAACAACTATCCCTTCAAGGTTTTTCCCCTGCAGCCCCTTGGAAGGCTGGCTAATGAAAGATAGGCGCACAAGTTACTACTTGTGTAACAATATATCTGTAAGAGACATTAGTTAGTGATAGTCAATCTGTCTCTGTCAGTCTCTCCCTCTCTCTGTCAGCCAGTCAGTCTCTCTCTCTGTCAGTCAGTCTCTCCCTCTCTCTCGGTCAGTCTCTCCCTCGGTCAGTCTCTCCCTCTCTCTCTGTCAGTCTCTCCCTCTCTCTCTGTCAGTCTCTCCCTCTCTCTCTGTCAGTCTCTCCCTCTCTCTCTCTCTGTCAGTCTCTCCCTCTCTGTCAGTCTCTCCCTCTCTCTCTGTCAGCCAGTCAGTCTCTCTCTCATGTAAACAAAAAATCTTTGCTTAGCATAGTTTGCCACCCTACTGGTATTTTGCTGTTTGTCATTGTATCCTGATATATCATATACAACCAGTGACATTATACCTGCGACAAGTCCAGACTATTGGCTTTGCCAATGGTTGTTAGTTGCATAAGATAAATAATCAACAACTATGGCTTTGTTGTATATCATATCTAACATTGAAAATGCTTCAGTTCTGAAATTATGAAACTGTAAAAGAACTAAAACGGGCCTATTTGGAATTGCATCAAAGGCTTTGTGCTGCTGTTGAGTTTATATGTATCTAAGGGCGAAAATGGAGACCCCCAGTAGTTAGTTGCATAAGATAAATAAGCAAACACTATGGCTTTGTTGTATATAATAATGAGAATGCTTCAGGTCTGAAATGATGAGACTGAAAGAATAAAAACAGTGGATTTGAAATGAAGGCTTTTTGAGCAGTAGTGCTGCTGCCGAGTTGATACATATTTTTTTTCACCCTGAAGGCAAAAATGGATCCCCAATAGTCTCAGCAGCCCTGCCTGCTAACTCGGGGAGAACAAACTCGTATAAAAAAAAGTACATTTCAGCCGATGATTAACTCACAATATGTCACAGAATACGGGAACAGCGCCATCTACTGCCATAGGCACTTAAATTAATATGCTTATGCAAAGCCACTCGTAATAATTGAAAAGAAAAACATACATAAATAAATCTTCTACCCAAGATTTTAAGCGCCCTGGAAACCCCCAAACGATATATTTAACTTTTGTGTGGTGCATAAACAAGATCTAGCAAAAGAAAACCACAAAGTACGGGGGCCCAATAACAATTCAAGTATTGGCACACACTTACTCTTTTCAAAGGCGAGGAGACGCGGCAATTGGTGTCAGGTTGCAGTGAATCTCGGCTCGGTTTCAGCTGGGCACACACTGCTTCCATTGGTGCGAGTCCGAAGTAGGTCCTGCTGCAAGCCTATGACGTCAAGAGGGCAGGTGAGGGGGTGCTGCAGGTGAGCATGGAGACACTAATTGTCTGCGCATGCCCTATGATCTTTCTCGGCAAATGCGGCCCCCAAGGAGACACCACAACAGCAGTTATGGCGCTGAGTCCGTGACTGCTGTGGGGGCCGCAAGGAAAGGTCTGGCGGGCCGCAAATGGCCCGCGGGCCGTACTTTGAGTACCACCGCCTTAGAATATCCCCAGACGTCAGACTGAATCCGGAAAGTTTTCGCTAGCAGTACCTCTGTGCGTCAGTAGGTGGCGTTGTGCAACTGTGTCTATCACAGGTGTTGTACGCGCCGAGACGACGTCACGGAGACTACTTAAGCGCCACCAATGAACGCTAATGTCAGTTCTGTACACTACTTTCCGTGCCATGAAGACAGAGCCATGCAAGAAACTGATGACTGGTGCCATGAAACTAGGGCACTAAAAGGGATGATCTTGACCCTAGAAATCAGTTCGCAGAATGGGGAAGATGGTTGGGGCGGTAAGTTATCTATCACTAACTAACTAATGTATCTTACAGATATATCGTTACACAAGTAGTAACTTGTGCATCTGAAAGAGACACGTTAGTGATCGATTCCTTACCTTAGAACAGATACCCCAGCAATACCAACCCCGGAGGTGGGTCTGCGAACAAGATTACGCCAGAAAGTCACGGAGAACAGAACGGCCAAAGAAGCAGTCTCTCCGGGCTTGACTGTCAAGGCAGTAATGCTTGATAAACGTGTGCAGCAAGGCCCACGTAGCTGCCTGACAAATGTCCTGCAAGGGAACGCCGCGTCCCAAGGCAGTAGTGGCTGCCGTCACCCTGGTAGAATGGGCACGCAGCCCCACAGGAGGCTCTTTCTTAGCCAACGAGTAACAAGCTTTGCTGCACATAACGACCCACAGAGAGACGGTCGGTTTGTGCACGGCTCGACCTTTCATGGCGCCCACGTAGCCAACAAAGAACTGGTCATCCACCCGGAACGGTCGTGTGCGTTTCAGATAGAACGAGAGCGCACGTTTTGGGTCCAGACGGTGGAGCCTCTCTTCCTCTTTTGAAGGATGCAGAGGCGGAAAGAAGGTGGGAAAAGTGATGGACTGCCCGATGTGGAAGGGAGTGAAAACCTTTCGCAAGAAAGAAGGACGGGTCCTTGAAACCACCTTGTCCGGATCAACAGAAAGGAAAGGAGGTTTGGAAGAAAGAGCCTGGAGCTCATTCACTCGTCTGGCAGAGGTGATAGCTACCAGGAAAGCAGTCTTGAGAGTGAGAGGACGCAAAGGAGTTATGAAGGGGCTCGAACGGAGCGCACATCAGATATTTTAAGACACGGTTTAGGTCCCATTGAGGCATAATGAACGGCACGGGAGGAAATGTGTGCGTAATGCCTTTCAGGAAACAGTTAACAACCGGAGACTTAAAAAGAGAAGGCAGATCTGGAAGCCGTAGAAAGGTGGAGATGGCCGAAAGATAACCTTTGCTAGTGCCCAGAGCAGAGCCCTGCTGGGCCATGGAAAGAAGGAACAGAAGGACTTCAGAAACAGGGGCAAAAGAGGATCCACAGACTTAGCTGTGCACCATTCCACAAACTTAATCCACCTGCAGGCATATACCGTTTTAGTAGAGGGACGCCTGGCTGCCAGAATAACATCACAGACTTCGGGAGGAAGATCGAAAGCTGTCAACTGTCACCGCTCAATCTCCGCGCATGGAGGTGGAAGCTGGACATGTTCGGGTAGAGGACCATCCCCTGCTGCTGCGACAGAAGATCCTCCCGAAGAGGCAGTCGGATTGGAGGATCGATCGCCATGCTGAGTAGCCCAGGATAGAAGTATCTTAGTGCCCAATTTGGAGCCACAAGGATGACTTGGGCCCGGTCGCGTCAAATCTTCTTCAGCACTCTGGGCAGAAGTGGTATAGGCATAAAGGCATACAATAGACCAAAACTCCACTCACAATAAAAAGCGTCACCTAGCAAGTGCCGCCTTGGAAATTCCAATGAGCAGAACTGATGACATTGTGCGTTCTCTTTGGTGGCGAATAGATCTAACCTAGGCTCTCCTCACTGCTGAAATAGACCTTGCGCCACGTCAGAGTTCAGTCGCCATTCGTGATCCATCAAGTACCGGCAGCTGAGTTTTTCCGCCCTGGCGTTCAGAGAATCTGCCAGGTGTTGAACCACCAAGGTAATGCCTTGATGTTCCAGCCATGTCCAGAGGCGCAGAGCCTCCTGACATAGGGTCCAGGACCCCAACCCTCCCTGTTTGTTGCAATACCACAAGGCGGTGGTGTTGTCCGCGAAAACCTGTACTACACTTCACCGGACAGAGGGAAGGAACGCCTTCAGTGCAAGCCGGATCGCCCGCAGCTCCAAAAGATTGATATTGAGCCGGGGCTCCGCCGGTGACCAGATGCCTCTGATCTCCACCTCTCCCAAGTGGCCACCCCATCCCAGGAGGGAGGCGTCCATCACCACTGTTAACTCTGTTTGGGGAAGGGAGAGGGATCTGCCATTGACCCAATCACGATTCGTGAGCCGCCACTGCAATTGGCGTGCAGTGCCCTCCGCGATCTGGACATGATCGAACAGGTTGCCCTGATGCTGTGCCCACTAGAACTTCAGGTCCCCCTGCAGAGCCCGCATATGTGATCTGGCATGTTGCACTAGCAGGCTGCAGGAGGCAATCAGGTCCAGGAGCCGGAGGGTCATCCAGACTGAAACCCGGGATAGAGGCTGAAATATCGGAATCAGAGCCTGAATATCCCGGACTCGCTGCTCAGGAGGAAAAACCCGAAACTGTGTCGAATCCAGAACTGCTCTGATGAAGGGGAGCTTCTGTGAGGGACACAGGTGCGTTGGTGCGTTGATAGAGAACCACAGCAAATGCAGGAGGTCGGCTGTAGTCTGGAAGTGGGTGATAACTGGCTGGGACGAGCCCGCCTTCAACAGCCAGTCGTCTAGGTAGGGGAAGACTGACACTCCTAACCTGCACAGATGAGCTGCGACCACCGCCATCACTTTCGTGAACACCCGAGGGGCACTGCTAAGGTTGAAGGGGAGCACGGAAAACTGAAAATGCTCCTGGCCTATTGTGAACCGCAGGTAGCGCCAGTGAGCCGGCAAGACGGGAGTATGAAAATAAGCGTCATGCAAGTCCAACGCCACCATCCAGTCTCCAGGGTCGAGGGCAGTCAGGACATGAGCCAGAGCCAGCATCTTGAACTTCTCCTTCCGAATGAAGCGATTGATGTCCCGGAGGTCCAAGACGGGGCGCAAGCCCCCTTTTCCTTCTTGGGGTCCAGAAAGCTGTGGGAATAACAACCACTCCCCTACTTCCTGACCAGGAACTCACTTGTTGGCCCCCTTGGCCAGGAGGGCCGTGACATCCTGACGGAGAAGAGCCGAATGATCCACCGAGGTGGCATGGTGGGAGGGGAGGACAGAAAGGGGAGCGAGTAACCGTGGTAGATTATCTGCAGCACCCACTTGTCCGATGTAATCTCGCACCAGTGGTGGAGGTGGTGGCGGACCCTGCCACCCACCGGCGTGGGGTGCTACCTGAAGCTCGGATTAGGAAGGCTTAGAGGCGGCAGCAGCTGGGGTGGAGGTGGACTGACCCTCACGCTGGTTGCCAGACCCGCCCCTGCAGAATCCACGGCCGTGCGGAGGCTGGTTTTGCACAGGATTGTTGGAGGGGCACGCCCGAGTGCCCCTGCCCTGGCCTCAAAAGGAACGAAAACCAGGCGTGGTAGGGTTCTTTGTAGAAAGACCCAATGACTTGGCCGTAGCCCAGGAGTCTTTAAAGCGATCGAGGGCGTTATGGGCTTTATCGCCAAAGAGGCGGGAACCATCAAAGGGCATGTCCATGAGCGAGCCCTGGACATCGGGTGAGAACCCAGTGGAACGCAACCATGCGTGGCGCCGCAACGCCACCATCGTGGAAATAGTGCTGCCCAATGAATCAGCGGTATCCAAACCGCACCGAATGGAAAACTTTACTGAATCCCTACCTTCTGCAATCGCTTGGGAAAGGACAGCCCGGACCTCCTCAGAACACTGAGGCAAGACCTGGGCCACAGAATCCCACACTGCATAGGAATAACGGCCCAACAAGCCGGCGGTGTTAAAACAACCGCAGCCCCAAGCTGGCTGAGGTGAACAATCTCTTGCCAAATTGGTCCAGCTGCTTAAGCACTTGTCCAGCTGAGCCGCGGGAAATGCACTCTGCGACGTCAAAGCTTGAATGACCAGGCTCTCAGGCGTGGGGTGAGCGGTCAGGAAGGCGGGATCACCAGGCGCAGGGCGATGACTCCTAGCAACGTTTTTATCCACCGGAGCCCCCGTGGCCGGTCTCAACCAAGTGCCCAAAAAATCTTCGGTGAGGGCCTCATTTAAAGGGAGCAGTGGCTCCGATGACGCAGATGCCGTCTGGAGCACCTCAGTAAGGATGTTGGTCGAAGGCCACCATAGGGAGACACAGATGGAGAGCTTCCGCCGCCCGACAGAGCACCACGGTGTAGGAGGCACCCTCCTCCAAGGTAGGTGGACTAGAGGCAAACCCCGTGTCTGAAGACGCATCCAGTTCGCCCGCATCCTCAAGGTCGTCCACCCAATCCTGCTCGGAGTCACATTGCCGAGCGAGGGGGCCCTCGGTCCCGTTTGGTCCCGTTCCAGTCTCCACCAACAGAAGGCTTTGTTTTTGAACCACGAGATCAAAAGGCTCCCACCTCAGTTGGTCAGAAACATGTCTAGGGAGCTGGTCGTTTTACAGGGGGCATCTCTAAGATGCCGTCTGAGGGCATTTGTAATAAATCCATCAGTGTGGGTTTATTGTGCTGTCCTAACAATCAGAAAGCCATCATGGAGCTTTAGAGTTCATAATGACAACCTCCCAGTCCGTGTATTCAATATGCTTCACTGCGCTTACAATGTCCGAGAATGGACTCAACATAGTAGGTGGCTATTGCTCATGCAGCTATGCCCTCACCTGTGGTACAGTGCACTCTGCCTTAGGGCTGTTAGGCCTGCTAGAGTGGTGCCTTACCTATACAACAGGCAGCGGTTTGTAGGCATAGCACACAGGGATGTAAACCATGTTGAAGTTTTAGGTTCACCAAAAACACAGTCTGCAATGGCAATGGGTATGTGTTTGGTGGAGGTTTTCCGATGGTGGCACAATACATGCTGCAGCCCAGTGCTTAATTTGTAAAACATGAAGTCCTGGTACTCAAAAACTGTATCTGAGGCGCCCTGGAATTTTCTATTTTATTTTTACTGGGTGGTTTTACCACCACCTAAGAGCTAAAAAGGTGCAATACCTAAGCACACACAATTTGCACTCCGCTCACAAGCCAAATGCTAAACATGACCACTGACTGCAGCGACAAGACAGAAGTAGCATGTAGTTTGACATAGCCTGAGTATTCGGGAATCTTCTCTTATTAGCACGTGGGAGGAATCATTACACAGCGGAGTGTAAATTGTAAATTGATACTTGTAAATTGATACTTGTATAGCGCACTACTCACCCGCAAGGGTCTCAAGGCGCTTGTACGAATACGGCTGTGGAACGCATCCTGGCTTTCCCTGTGAGGCGTCCACTCCTGGGCAACCCCAAGGTGGAGGCCAGGCATCCTTAGCGTTGTGGGGGCCGTTGTGGAGATTAAGAAAGCTATTGCCCAGAGTTGCAGAGTGGTACTCCATGATTGGAATAGGCACTGAGGCGAGAAATATCAGGTCCGTGGAATTTTTTGAGCCCAAGACCCGCCGAGGCGGGGAATTGAACCCTGGTCCCGGGCTAGACCTCTGCATCAGGGTCTACCGCTCTAATCATTGAGCCACACGTTCCAGTGGACGGAAGGGGTAATGGGAGGTGTCTCATCTCCTCAGGCAGGTAGGACTGGGCCTTGTGCAAACTGCCAGGGCAGGAAGTAGTGTCACGCACACGACGGGCAGCCGTCCAACACAGGGTTTGGTGCTTGTTTGGAGGGGCTGGAAGGATAAAGGGCAAACCTGGGCAAACCTGGGCTTACATATAGCCAGGTCTCTCGGTGCCAACAGGCAGCCAGGCACAGGTACCAGTCCAACTGTGGCAGGAATCACCACACCTGCTCCATGTAACCACCGGATGACAGGGAGCCAGTACTGGGACACACGCAGCAGCTGGCACAGGGGAGAAAGATGAACCTGCAAGAATGTCAATACTGGGGCACAGGCCAGCCTCAAGCAGAGAAAAAATGTATAGTCCCGGCCCTGTGAATTAAGTGATGGTGCTGAGCACCATAAACCACAGACACAAATTAAGCACTGCTGCTGTCCTTAGAGACCCTCTCTGGTCACAGGGCCCTTGGTACCACTGGTACCTTTTACAAGGGGCTTATGTGTGACAGAGGTGTGCCAATTGTGGAAATAAAGGTACAGTTTTGGGAAAGAACACAGGCACCTGATTAACATGGACCCAGTGCACAGTCAAAGTGCATCAGAGTAGGGGGTACCATGCAAAAAGGGCACTTTCCTACACAGCGGAACTGTTCACAGGCATCCTACGGAAGCTCAAAAATAAAAGAGTAGGATGACTCCGGAAACGCCAAAAACCGACACCTGAAGCTACCACTGCACTAGTCACTCCCAGCCAGAGTCGTAGTGGGCCAGCAGTGTCATCAAGGTCGTCCAGCCCTCCAGAGCCCAAGCCCAATGTGGTTTCACCCCTCATGGACCCACTGCCGTCACCTGCAGCCTCTGCACGCAGGCCCCTTCTACGGCAAAAATCTGTCACCTAAAGTCACCTCTGCCTCCTATGTCCCGAGCATCTTGAGGCCTGAGCCCACCAGTTGGTTCAGCCTGCCTCAACCCCCCCATGTCAAAGCCTACCACAAATAGAGCGCTTGGGACTATTATAGTGAGGTCTGTACACCAATAATATTTGTCTGGACTTTTTGCAAGGTGTGCCCTTAAATAGACATCACTACATAAAAAGCCAGGTCCGTACACTGCCTATTTTCCAGCAAATCCAGAACCTCGCTTTGTTCAAGTCCCCAGAAGGGAGTCCGTAAGGGCCTCATTAAAAGAGAACAGGGGCTCAGCAGTCGTCTATCCGGTTTGGAGGACTATGGTGTGAACACTGATTTTTACCTCCATACTATGCAACAGGAGGTCAAGAATCTCAGTTACCCTTTGCATTACTACTGTGAAGAAGGCACTTTCCTCATTAGCTGGCCCAAGCGGAGAAACCAACCCAGTGTCAGGAGAAATATCCACTTCACTTCCATCTTGCAAGCTCATAATACCAGTTGTCCTCAGTGTATTGTAGAGCAAACTCATCCATTTTTCATGACAGCACTTATTCTTAGAGTAAATGCCGAAAAGATTGTAAATGACCTGGGCCCTTGTAGGAAGCAGGCTTTTTATGTAGTGATGACAATGTGAGGGTACACATGCAAAAAGTCCAAACGTTAGTCATTTGGTTTACAGGGTTTACTTTAGCAATCCCAAGAGCTCAATTTGTGGTAGTGTGATCAGCCGGCTTAGGCTTATAAGAGGAGAATGTTAAATATTTGTAGTATTCACAAAGTCCATAAGAAATCTGAGACAAATTTATAAACATAAATTCGAATTTCATATGAATTTAGACACCAAGATCTTCAGAATAACTTTAGTACATTCTGAAATAACGATTTTAGAAGAAAATAGCAAAAAAGTTCAAACAATGGTTTTGAGAAATTTGCATTGAACGCTACATTGTTAACCTATGGGAGGAAAAAACATTTAGCAAAACTGTATTTGCATCAGCACTTGCAGTCGGAGTTCAGGGGTGCCCATTGAGACTTAAGGTACTAAGAGGCCAAAGTCTTAAGTACCACCAGCAGTTTCACTTTTACTGCCCTAGTGTGTCCGGTTACAGAGGTGCTGGTCGGGATAGTAGCCTTGAGCAATACACTGGTAAAGTCAAGGGGACCTGAAACAAAGAGGTTGCAATGGGGAGGCTTAGGCGCAAGTCCAGCTGAAACTAAAGGGTGGCTCAGGTTGTGGGGACCGCTAGGCCAAGGGGGCACAGTCAGAAGTCATAAACCCAGGCTAAGGGGCTTGGGTACAGAGGTACTAGGCTAGCTGTCCACTTGCGTTTTAGGCTCTCACATTTGTGGGTCACCTGTAGACGAGGGAAAACGAAACAGCAGGGCCACTCTGGTTATCAGTCTTGTCTGTCGTGAGGCCCCTCGATATGCAGGAAGGCTTCCAAGGTAGTGGTGTCTAGGCTGGACGGAAAACAAGCCTTGGCTGGCGCAAGTGCTCTGGTACTCAGGGCACTGATGCAGGGGGGCTCCTGGAGGGCCTAGCGGCTCAACTCGGCAAAGAGATGGGCTGACCTACTAGAGACACAAAAACCTCCTCCTGAAGGTTTGTACCCGCGGTGGGCCCAATGGCTTTCAACATGGTGAACCGGGCAGTTGCGGTCAGCGCCTGCAGATGCATGGAGGTGGCTACTCCATGCCAAGGAAGATGCTAGATGGATGTCGAAGTTCGAAGTGCTGGACAGCCCTCCAAGTGTTAGAGATGATGTACAGCTGCAGGACAATTCAGGTCTTTGCAATTTTTAAGAGGCAAACAGCAATGCAGGGTTTGGAACCAGTTTCTGTGCATGTCCTTGATTCTCACTGTGTCTTCTCTTCTTTCAGCTTCTTTTGTTTCCAGGTAGTCAAATCAGTCAATCAGGTGTAGGGGGGCCCCTAAATACTCTATTTAGGGGTGTTTAGGGGAGTACAAGGTAGTAGCCAATGAGCTACCCATGCCTGTGGTTTCTACACCACATATATGACCACTTCCTGTGGGGAATGGGCATAACCCTGACCCAGAAGTCCCTATTTCACCAAACTAACTAACTAAGATGATGAAACCATACTCTTGTTGTTCACTTCAGGTAGCCCACCTTAGGAGAAAAACTAGCCTGTAGGTGAAAAACACATCCTTAATATCTAATTTACTGTCTGCTCTGGTGCCACATGGGTCCCAGGGCAAGGGTGGCATTCCTCAGGTCTAGGGGGAATTCAGGGCTGCATGTCAAAGGAGGCAGAGGCTTTGAAGCCTCTGGCCTGGATATACTTAATTGTAAGACATCCTGCTGGAAGAGGCGAGAACACAGTCTGCCGAGCAGGCATTGTTCATGGCCTCAGAGTGCGGGCTCTCCCTTGCAGAGGGCCAGAAACCAGTCTGTGGTGGCAGGCTGGAAAATAAAAGTCAGTCAACATACCAAGTGACTATTAGGACTACAAAGAGCACCCTCTAAGGTGCCCTCTGGGTGCATGTCTTCATAAACCCAATACTGGAATAGGCACGGATTTATTAAGACCAGGTGTTTGATAACAAACACCATTATTTTCAGTGAAGTCATTATGTAGCTGATTAACCCTTAATGACCAGTGCCCAGTACATATCTTTAAAATGGCTTCCTGATCACTTGCAATGACTAGTAATGGAACTAGGCATCACTAGGGTATATCTACTCATGCAGATGTGCCCTTACATGTACTATAATGCACTCTGCCTCGAGGGTCTAAAGGGCTTGCGTTGGGGTGACATATATAGAACGTGTAGTGTACTTTAGCACTGCACACAGGATGTGGGCAGTATTGTGTTTTCAGAATGGCTTGCACCATTTCACATATCCTGCAAAGGCAGTCTGCATGCAGTTTGTGTGTGTGTGTCCCTTTGGATGACAATACACGCTGAAACCCTTAGGGACCCTCTTTAGTACCCATGCCCTGGATTCTAGTGGGTACCATTTACAGGGGCCTTACAAGGGGGCTTAATTCCTTGCCAACTGGGTTACAATCAACATTTGTATTATTTTAGGGAAAGAGCACGGACACTGGGGCATGGTAAAAAGAGAACCAGTGCACTTCTAATCCGTACCAGTGAGTAAAAAAAGTGTGGGTGACCATGTCAAAAAGAGGTACGTTCCTACAGCCTTTACTGGAGGCAAGGGCACACTGTTAGAGTCAGTTGGGTTGGCAAAAGGCTCCAGCCCAGTAAATTCACAGTGTGTCTTCGTTGGTAGTCGCAGATGTCACTACGAAAAGCACTATGGGTTGCACTTCATCATCCGATGTCTATGCCCAGGGGTCTGGTGTTGGTTGCGGCAACAAGACTAATATCTGCACCGAAGTCAATGAGGGGCCGAAATCGGGTCCAGATGTCCCAGCTGGCATCAAGGAAAGACCAAGTCAGAGATCCTTGCTGTTCCTTGGGACCCGAAGGCACACCAGAGGGAGCCAGCAGCATGCCAAAGAGAAGCAGCATAGCTTCACAGAACTTGTGTATTTAAGTGACGTCAAAGGAGCCGGAAACTCGGGTTGTCTGAGACAAGAGTTGGAATTGTCTCAGAAGGAAACCGAGTTTGGGAGCAAAACAGATAGGCTGGTTTACGCCCTACGTCGTCTAAGAAGTTTGAGAGTGGTGGGAAGGGGCTGAGTCCCCCAGGATTCCATTGACACCCCTCCCACAAATCATATGGAGTCAGGTGCAGCGTTAAGAAAGTAGGGTCACATGGGGCATGGAAGTGACGCCATTCCATCTGTATTTACTCGTGGTCTGAACATAGCTTTGTCCATGTCCCATGAAGGGGCCAAGTAGTCGTATATCAGAGATGGAGAACTTTGGTGAGAACAAAGGTTTTTACCTCCATACTAAGCAATAAGAGTTCATGAACCTCAGCCATACTTTACATCAGTACTGTGAAGGAGGCACTTTCCTCATTAGTTGGCGCAGGTGAGAACACCAGCCGAGTGTCTGGAGAAGTATCTAGGCACATGCATCTTGTTAGCTCATATACCAGCTGTCTTCAGTGTACGGCTGAGCAAACTCATTCCCTTCATGATAGCAAGCATTATCAGATTCAGTGCCAAATAAATTGTGAATGATCTGGACCCTTATTTGAGGCAAGGGCAAAGTGTTGAGAGTCCCATGGGTTGCTGAAAGGCTCAACCCAGAGGGATCAGGGTGCACCCGTGACCTAAGTAGAAGCAGAGCCATCTTGGAAAGCACTATGGGGGGCGCTTCGTCGTACAGTATCAGAGCTCCGGGGTCTGGTGTGGGTTGTGGCACCAAGACCAATATCAACACCAAAGCCAGTGCAGAGCCCAAAACAGGTCAAGGTTTCAGCTAGCGCTGAAGGAAGATCCACCTGCGGAGTCCCAGTCGGAAAGCCATTTATCTTCAAGCTCTACATGGATCCCACTGGGAGTTCCCCATAACGGAAACAAAATCCATCAATACACTGACAACATAAAACTTACTTTAAAGTCTCCCAAGCTCGAGACATCCAACGTCTCAAATACTGCCTGCACCTCACCCAAACTTTGGTGCCGCTCGAGAGTTAGACGCTGTCCTTCTGGTGACTGTCCGCGCTCGCTACAGGAGTAGCTGGGAGCATATTTCTACTTTGCTGGGGATTCTGCCAACGGAGAACTCGGCCGCAGCGGAGGTGAGAGGCGCGGCGAGCGGGACTGCGAGGACCAGCATTCCTGCTTGACACCGCCAGCTGGTTCCTCTTCCCGCCGCGCCCCCTCCCAGTGCCACGCCCCCCCGCCTGAGAGCTCATTACCTCTCGCGGCCCCCGCTTTGCGGGCGCCGCTCGAGAGTTAGACGCTGTCCTTCTGGTGACTGTCCGCGCTCGCTACAGGAGTAGCTGGGAGCATATTTCTACTTTGCTGGGGATTCTGCCAACGGAGGACTCGGCCGCAGCGTAGGTGAGAGGCGCGGCGAGCGGGACTGCGAGGACCAGCATTCCTGCTTGACACCGCTAGCTGGTTCCTCTTCCCGCCGCGCCGCGCCCCCTCCCAGTGCCACGCCCCCCTGTCATACATAGGAGCACCTGGGCACGCGCATCGCGGGACGCGCGCGGGGCGGTCACCGGGGCGAAGACCGGGCAAAGAGCGGGCCGTGCTAGGCCGTTAGAGGCCGGCAGAGACCGGACCGGGCCACCCCTCTGACGCCTCCTGTCCCACAGCCCCTTTCCGCTTAACCCCATAATGGCGACCAGGGTATCTAGGAGCAAATCTGCTCAACAGTCTTCCAGTACACTGGAAATTTTTTTTCCAAAGGCGAGTGCTTTAGCCAACAAATGTCAGTCAGTCACGGAATCGCACCTGGAGCTGGGACCTGAAAGCGTGACATTGGACCCCGGGGATACCTTCTCTACTGACGTTAGTACGCCTATACTACTGGATGCCACCCATATGTCACTAATGGACAGTATCGATCAGACCATTGAGTCGGTTCTCCAGCAGCTAAGAACTCCATCATTCCCACAGAGGGATAGTGACTCCCCTCGGCCATCTGGGATCTCTGACCACTCCTCTGTTCCGGTCAACACGGGAATAGAGCTGCAGGAAGCGGGACAGGTTGTCCTGCTTACAGAGCAAGCAACTAGTGGAGGGGAACAACCGCCAAAAAGGAAAAGGACGAGGAAACCAAAGAAGGCAAAAAGGGCTAAAGTTGATTCAATTGAGTTAAATCTGGATATCAGCACAGACATTTCGGCTTCCCCTGAACTCAACTCACCAGGGGTCAGGTCGGACCATATAGGCTCCCCAGTAGCCACGGCCTTACCATCACACACGGGTCCATTTATTTTTGGTGGGGTAACTTCCAGTAGCACTGACATAATAATCAACTCACTCTCACAGACTTTTAAGAACTTGCTGAGTCCTATCTCGGACAAATTGGATGCTATAGAGGCTAGACTCAAGGCTTTGGAAAATATACACAAAAGGAACAGTCATGGGTCAGCTACAAATCCTCCTTTAGTCCCCCGGGACTCATCTGGGAACAGACCGTCGTCTGCCGCACTGACCCAGGACCTAAATCTGGTCCCTTGCAGCACAAATGGTGCGCTTGCCCCTCAAACGCACCCTTTGCCATCCCAAACGCCTAGGCCCCCTGTTCCGGCCCCTAGAAGATCTAAGCCACTTCCTGCTCCTCAGTCGAGGGGAGTTGAGAATTCCACTAATGGTCCCACTGGTAATACTAATACCCCCCTTGATAGGCGGAGGGTGGTTAATCTGCCCCCAGAAGCAGTACCATACACGGCAATCATGGTGGGAGGACCGGAGCTAACTGGCGACACAAGGGAGCCCCAGGACTCTCTACGCAACAAGGTCATAAGTTGGCTCAGTATTAACAGGCCTCTGCCCCCAAATCTGAAAAGAGAGGTTCTAATGGTCAGGAGGATCCCATGGATTGGCCATACCCCTAAGACTAGGGCGGGGGATTGCATTATTGTCAGTTTCAAAAGCCCACATGTCGCAAATTACATCTGCAACTGGCTCGTAAGGCCTGATAAGTCCAATATTGAACTAGTACCCCTCTCACACTTCTACCCAAATGTTTGCAATGCGGGGAGGGATAAGGGGTGGACTAGAGTAGGCTTTGCCGTAGACGGCTCACGTTATAGACCAAAGCATTACCTACCACCTGTACCGGTCAATATCACACATTACAATAGATTTTCATGCCTAGACCAAGTTGACTGACGACAAACTGGGGAGACTTTCCCCAGCCCTGGTAAGCTGGTGGGTGAGGCGCAAAGTTGGGTGGGATTGAGTGCTGCCTCTGTAACTGAGTGTGGCCCACAGGATACCGTCATAGAACAAATGGCCACCCAGGATGATACTCTGGGCCAGCAGGGGCCATCACCCAACACTGGGTCTGATCACAGTGTGCAGACCATGGAGGTGGAGGTGGATGGTCCACCCATCACCATGGTCTGTAATACTACTCTGTCAGACTCTTATCCCCCCACAGTTACTGCACCACCTCCTACTGGAGGCCAAGGTGCACTACCGCAAGATCCAGGGTTGAGAATTCTCTCCTGGAATGTGGCAGGATTTGCAAACAAGGTAGGCACACCGGAGTGGGATCACTTATTAGGTTCCTGCGACATCCTCCTTCTCCAGGAAACATGGGCGAGGGAACCCCAAACCAGGAGAGGGTTCGAAATATTTGAAATCCCCGCCAAATGGAGTGGGAGGGGGAGGCCGTCAGGAGGCTTGGCAATTTGGATAGCGAGTCACACTGGGTGCCTGGCGGAAGAGGTGTACACGTCTTCGCAGGACATCCAGTGCGTATTGCTCACATGGCCTGCCAAACCATCGTGGGCCATTGTCAATGTCTACTCGCGACCAGTTGCTGCGCCAAATGAGTCACCCACTTTAAATGATTTGTCCTCCTTCCTGGGTCAACTGCCGGGAGACTTTAAGGTAGTGCTGGGAGGAGATTTTAACTGCCACTTTGAACCCTTGGAAGGCCTACTGGAGGGTGCCCTCACTGCTGAGGATGACTATTGGGGGGTACCACCTTCGTCCTCACCCCACCCCAAAGCCTGGTCCCCTCTAGCAATACAACTCATGTCCCTCACCTTGAACTTCGCACTGAGGGCTTGTAATGGCCGTACCCCTTCCGACACCCCCTCGGTGTGTACTTTCAATAGAAGGGGCCATGAGTCGAGGCTAGATTACATCATGGTAGATATTACAATTTGGTCAAAAGTCCTCGACTTTAGGGAAATAAATAGGTCAGATAGTGACCATAATGCCCTCTGCTTAAACATTCAGCAGCCCCTGCCCCTAGTGGGCCTTCCCGTAGAAGACGGTGGAGCAGACATGGGAGAGTTGCTCCTTACAACAAATAGGCGTCGGGTCAAGTGGGGGAAACTCCTGAGCTCAGAAGATGCTATCAATAAGTTATATGGGTTGGCACTCCCAAGGTTCATGGAGGTGGATGTGCTTTTAAATGAACCACGAACCCCAGAATATAACGAAAAACTGGGTAGCATACACCAGGAATTAGTGAGGGATTTGGCGGAGGTATTTCACCCGGTGATGCCAATCCGAAAGAAAAAGACCCATGCTCCCACCTGGTACACCTCCTCCTGTAGGGCAGCCAAATCTGAGCTTATTGCCGCAATCAAGGAGGGGTCAAATAGGGCCAAGGTACGTGACCTCAGGAAGGAGTATAAATCAGTGTTGGCAAACGCCAGGACCGAGTGGGATTGGAACCACTGGCAGGACCTCCATGATGCCCTAAAAGCCAGGGACTCCAGGAAATTCTGGGCCCTGGTAAACAATGGGATGGGGGAACTTAAGAAAGCAATTGAACCCAACATTGCCCCCGGGGTTTGGGAGGCTCACTTTGGGGCATTATATCACGACACTAATACTTGCCCAGACAGAGCCCTGTCAGTCTCTATAGGCTCCCTGGACGCATCCCTGGAATTATCCTTAGGGGAGGTAGAGGCTGCACTGGAGCACTTATCGTTGGGGAAGGCGCCGGGTCTGGATAAGCTACCCGGGGATCTCTTTAGGCACCATCCGGACATCTGGGGTCCGTACCTCCTTATCCTCTTTAATGCCATCCTAGGAGGTATGGCGATCCCCGGGTCTTGGCTGGGGGCAGAGATCGTACCGATTCACAAGAAGGGGTCCACTCTGCTCCCGGCCAACTACAGGCCCATTAGCCTAATAGATGTACCCCAAAAGCTCTTTGCGCGCCTCATTCTAAACCATCTGCTGGATTGGGTGGAGGACAACGACATCATGAGCCCCCTCCAGGCTGGCTTCAGAAAGAACACGTCGACCATGGACCAGATCTTCCGCCTCCTCCTCCTCTATTGGAAGACGGTGACGATAGAGGGGGGAAGACTGTACATGGTCTTCGTGGATCTGAGGTCAGCCTTCGATCTAGTCCCCCGATGGAAATTATGGGAGGTTTTGGAAAAGCTGGGAGTACCCCCTCAGCTACTAAGCATTATCATCAGGTTGCATCAGAACAACTATGCACAAGTGAGGTGCGGGAGGGATGGCAAGCTTTCGTCCAGATTTCCAGTCCGTAGAGGAGTCAGACAGGGCTGTGTCCTGGCGCCGACCCTGTTCTGTCTTTTCATCAATAGCGTTATTTCACATCTTGATAACGTTAAGGACAATGATGCCCCGCTCCTGGCAGGCAGGAGGGTCCCGGCAATAATGTTGGCTGATGATACCCTCCTGCTTTCCAAATCCCCCATGGGGATTCAGAGGATCGTGAACGGTTTTGGTCTTTTCTGTCGCCAACACGGGCTGGAGGTGAACACAGAGAAGACCAAGTTCATGATCTTCAATCCCCCCTCTAAAACCAGACCCAATCCCACACTGGGGGAAGTTAGTCTTGAGAGGGTCTCGACCTTCATATATCTAGGGGTTACACTCCAGGAAAACCTCTCTTGGGACAGCCAGATAGCTAGATCCAGGGTAAAACTGTCTCAGCTATCGGGTGCAATGCTGAAGGTGGCTAATAAGTCCACCTTCAAGCCTGTGAGCCCGGCCCTGGAAACATATAGGTCCCAAGCCAAGGCAGCAGCTATGTATGGTAGCGAGTTATGGGGACACAAAGCAGGGAAGGCTCTGGCAGGAGTAGAAAACTGTTTCCTAAGACGCCTACTTGGTCTCCCGAAAGGCACGCCACTCCTGCCCCTAAGACTAGATTTGGGTCTTCCCTCCATTGCTGACGATCTTCTCTCCAAACCCGTGAAGTTCTGGCACCGGATATGGACTACTGATGAACTGCACCATTACAGACAGGACCTTATTCATGTACTGAGCCTGAATGGTAACAACAAAATTCCCTGGCTGGCTTTTATTAAGACGGAATTGCTCAGATTGAACTTGCCAGATTTATGGGATGATCCAGCCCAAGGCTGCCAAAGGATTACCCGTAAAACCCTGGCCCAGATGTATAAGAATAAGAACTTGTCTTATATGGAAAATGCTTTTAATAGTGGCACCCTGACGGCCCGTTTTATGGAATCCAAAAATTCTTATGTGTTTGAATCTTTTATGGATTTTATCTTCCCTGTCCTGGCGAGGAAATTGTTTGTGCAATGGAGGTTCGGTTCACTCCCCACTAAAACATTTACCTCCAAATGGTCAAAAGGGGGTGACAAACTCTGCCCTTGCTGCAATGCCCATGATGAAGATGACCTACATATAATGTTTGTATGCCATGCTTACCATAGACCCAGGAAGCACTGGATAGCACCGCTTTGCCGGAACCTGGGCTTCAGGAAGTACCTACAGGCTTACAGGGTCATGAAAACCAGTACGCTGGGCCACATTGTGTTTGCTGTTTCAAAATTCTTAATGGCAGCGTGGATAATTAGGAAGAAAATGTCCCCCGGAACTGGCACTGCCTTGCACCTTCTATCCCTCGCTGGTCCAGTATAGAGCTTTTATATGTATCTAATATTGTATTTTAAATGTATGTTTGTTTTACTGCTTCTTTTAGGGCCTATATGGCCGAAATAAAGAATTTTTGGAATTGGAATTGGATATCCAGCTATCTGGAACTCAACTACACCAACATAGAATTTCTGCTATCAAACCAAAAACAACAAGCAATAACTAGTCCAAATACGGCTTGACAACATAAACCTAGGAAGGATTCTCAATTTTCACCCAATACCAAACTACTCAGATTCACCCAGGACTTCTCAATCTAGGATCCTAATATCTCAAAGGACTTTCACATATCCATCAGTATTCCTAACCATGCTACAATTTAGGAAAGATCTGAAGACTTCTTTAAGAAACTCTACATATTGACGCAGTTGCCATTAATTACTGCTCTCATAAAACAGATATCCGTCCAGTCACTCATGGACTGTATCTTTGTCAATGACCCTGGTCAAGCCTCTGTACAGTCAGCTAGATTCTCAAAATATCATTTATATGCTTCATTCATCCATCCTTCTACTCTATCAAAAGTCCTTTGTAAAGTATACTGATACCTATTTTGGTTGCAGTAATCTGTCCTAATATATGTAATGTAACATTCTCCATGCCACTGGAGTCAACCTATCCTGGCTGATGAGGGCTAAAAGCCCAAAACCGGTCCTAGGATGCTCGTTTCCAGTCAAGGGAGGACCTGGCCTGGCCTGGCAGTTCGGGCTGGACTGTTCCCATTGGGCGCAGGGTCAAGACTGATTTGCACATGGCCGGGTCTAAAATGCAATGGCGAGCAAAAAAAACGACGGATTTAGGCCCAGATCTCTGTACTGTGGTGAATGTATGACATTGTTCTGCATTCTGTCCATCAACTGTTTTTGCATTTGTCACCCCGAGTAGGACGGATATGCCCAGACGTGGGTCCCGTGCTCTCCATGCCACTGGAGTCAAGCTATCCTGGCTTATGAGGCCCAAAACCGGTCCTAGGATGCTGGTTTCCAGTCCAAGGAGGACCTGGCCTGGCAGTTCAGGCTGGACTGTTCCCATTGGGCGCCGGGTCAAGACTGATTTCCATATGGCTGGGTCCAAACTGGAATGCCATGGTGAGCAAAAAAACGATGGATTTATGCCCAGATCTCTGTACTGGGGTGAATGTATGACATTCTTCTTTTTACATTTTCTCCATGGACAATACATAACTAAACCACATTGGTCTTCAGGACTAATCTGGATACCAAATTTGACAGGCTTCAAATACATTTTATTTTAAAGGAACAAACTATTTCTTACAACTTTATAATGCAAAATACCAATGTCATTTAGCACACATTTATAACCCAGACATTGATATTGATCACAAATATAGACAGTAACAAGTGTATCAAATACAGGCAAAGCCCAAAACACTGAAGACCGGTATACACCTGTTACAACGCATTTGTTACAATGCAATACTGTTACAACGCGACTTTTACAACGCATACCATTACAACGCATTGCGCTGGGGGGCGCTCTAGGATAGGGAATAAGTATAATTTACTATCCAACACCTTCCCTAGGGTCCACGGGGACTGGAGTTAGAATAGTAAATTATACTTACCACTATCCAGCACCTCAAAGCGCTATGCGTTGTAATGGTATGCGTTGTAATGGTCGCGTTGTAACAGTAGGTAGTTGTAATGGTATGCGTTGTAACATGGTACATCCCTGAAGACCATGTGCAATATTTCAAACTAGATATTTCCATTGAAACTAAATCATAAAAAATATTTTTATTGCAGGGATAAGTTAATACCTCTCTCAGTTTTTCCCTTTCACGTTCTCTTTCTGCAATTCGTTTTCGTCTTTCCTCCTCTTCCTTCAATGCATTTTGAGTTTCTGTTCTTAGTTTCTCCACTTTAAGAATCTTTCTGATTCTCTTCCTAGCCTTCCCAGGGGATTTTGAATCTGAATCATCATCGTCATTTTCATCATCTTCACCATCTTCAGAATTGTTCTATTTGAACAAAAAAAAACAACAAATTAATGTGTTGAATCAATTTACAAACATTAAGATTTCTTTTATTGAAAACTACTGATCACAAAGATAAAGGTATACAATTCTTTACAAACACTCATTTTTCTCTCTGTTGACCAGTAATATATTAATCTGCATGCCCAAAGCATGACAAATTCACATCTATTAAGGCTAAAAATCATAAATCCATTCAAGATAAATTTGTATTGTTTGCTTATTTGTGACACTTAAGTTTAAACAATATTATTAGCCATTAAATGGATAATTTAAAAATTAATAATATGATGGTGGTGGTTGGTTGGTCATGGGGCCGGTGGAACAGTGGCTGGGGATTCAGATGGCAAATTGTGGCCAATTGTGAGACTATGCTCCAGACCCATGTGGATATGTCCAGACCTACTCTTAGTACAAATGTAAATTTGGCAGCAAGCAAATATACAGATTGGCTCAATGAAGCTTTCAAGGCCACAGTGCCCATTGGAAACATTTCAGGCAATCAGCAATGCCCCTTGGTTTACAGAGGCACTGTAACAGGAAAAACAAAAATATTATAGATGGGAAAGACGTTGGAGAGCACAATACGATATATATTCTGAATGAAAAAGTACCTAAGTGAAAAAGTGGCTCTATATATACTGGACCAGAATAAGGTACAGTGTGTATAGAGTCCACAAACCCCAAAGGTATAACAGAGGTTAAAGCCAGGTGTGACCTTACTCTCTAAAGTGGTAGCTTGGTCGAGCAGTAAGGCAGTACCAGAGGACAGTGTAAAGCATTTGTTGTACACACTCAGTCAGCCAAAGGCTTCACACACTCAAACACTGAACTCCAGACCAATTGTTTTTATATCAAAAGATATAGTTGTATTATTTCTAGAATCAACAGGCATCAAAAATATACTGTTCCCAATATGAGAGGTCTCGAATGAGTACTCTGCAGAAAGGCAATAAACTTTGTAAAGACAATACGTACAGGGGTTGCAGTAGGCAACAATTCTACACACAATTAGGCATTGAGCTCAATGGATTCCCTTATATAAACACAGGTGATTACTTTGTAGATTACTTTGGTAATTCCAGGACTGGCTCCTAGATTCAGTCCTGGAATTACCAAAGTAAGCTACAAAGTAATCACCTGTGTTTATATAAGGGAATCCATTGAGCTCAATGCCTAATTGTGTGTAGAATTGTGTTGCCTACTGCAAACAGTTTAGCAAAAACGTTTTAGGTATAGTGCTGATTTTTTAGGAATAAAAAGCTATTTTAAAAGTTCACACTAGGAAACTTTTCAACAGAAATCTGGCAATGTTATCCAATGGGAGAAAATGCAGGTTGCAGGTAAAGTACGATCTCGTTACTTTTGTAATCCAGTACTAGTCTCCTGGGGCCAGCACTGGGGTCTCAACTCAAAACAGGTAAGTAATTACGTTTCAATATTTAGTATGATTTTTTTAAGAATATTTCTAGTTTTCAAAAGTAGACACTTCGAAGAAATTTCCAAGAAAAGCAAACAATGGATTCCTATGGAGAAAATACAAGTTAATAGTAAACCCGCTAGGGATTACTTTTGCGTTTCAGCACTGGGCTACAAGGTACAGTCCTGGCTCCTCTCCTGATCACAGGTGAGTATTTCGGAATTCGGATGATTTTATATGAATATTTCAAGTTTTCAAAAGTAGACACTTTGAAGATTTTTCGAGTCAAACCAGTCAATGTTATTCAATGGCAGATAAGTGAGTTATCGGTTTCCTGGTGAGTTCTCGACTGGTTATAGTTGTGGTTCTGGGCATAGACACAGGGGTCCCCCAGGGTCAGGTAGCTACAGTTGGTTCACCCTAAGCGGCGCAGGGGCTACCGGGTGCAGAGGTAGTTAGACCCAATGTTATCCAATGGGAGACGGGGGGCCTCCGGTTAGTGGCTGCTGGCTAGCAGGCCACGCGGCTGTGGGAGTTGGGCTCCTGGTCACTTGCTCAGGGCAGAGGGGGAAACAGGATAGGACAAAGGTGGCACAGCCAGCGATACTCTGGCAGCTGGGTGCAGGGTGCTTTTGAGCCGTCGGGCGCTCAACGTTATCCAATGGAAAAGGTCAAAAGGGAACAAAGGCTGCAGGCTCGGGCGGAAACTCTCTAGGGGCGACCAGCACGTCGAGAGGTAAGTTGGGATCTTGGAGCACAGGTAGGTACCCCAAAGGGAGGCACAGGATAGGACAAAGGTGGCACAGCCAGCTGTACTCAGGCGGCTGGGTGCAGGGTGCTTTTGAGCTGTCGGGCGCTCAATGTTATCCAATGAAAAAGGTCAAAAGGGAACAAAGGCTGCATGCTCGGGGGCTGATACTCTCCAGGGGCGACCAGCACGTCGAGAGGTAAGTTGGGATCTTGGAGCACAGGTAGGTACCTCACAGGGAGGCACAGGGGGCTGTAGGGCGCCAGGTGCAATGGTGTCTTTGGGTGTCGGAAAAGCTTACCCTCAGCTGGTCGCGGTTGGAGGGGGGGCGCCTGGTTCTGAGTCTGCAGGCATCGGCTGGTTCGTCGAGGAGGGTCTTTGGGAACTGGACTTTGGGTCCCAGTCACCGGGGGGACGTCCTCATGGTCTTGGATCACTCGGGGACGTGCCGGGCTCGGCGGGTGTGGAGTGGGCTGGTCCAGAGCTTCCTGGCTGGCACTAGGGGGGTTGTTGCAGCAGAGCCTTTGCTGATGGGAGTCCCAGTCTTTAAGAGGGTCAAGGCAGGCAGGTCCTCTGGGTGTCCCAAGGTTGCTGTCCATAGGAGTCGCCAGGATTTAGGCAGGAGCAGGTTTCAGGATCGACAGGCCGGTAGGGCTGGGGCCAAGTCAGTTGTTGTCGTCGTCCTGTTAGCAGCTGCGCAGCGGGTCTTTTTCTTCTTGATCTTTTGGTATCGGGATCTGAGGAAGGAAGGTTCAGGGAGCTCCTAAATACTGAATTTAGGGATGTTACAGTTAGGACAAGGGCAGGGACCAATAAGGTCCCTGTCCTGGGGTGGGCACACCCCCTAGCCTACTCCTCTCCTGTGGGAGGGGGCCAGGAGCCTAGCTGGGATTGTGCAGGGCTCCCCATCTTCAAGAAGGCCGGAGCCCGGGGTCGTGCTTCACCTCGTCTCCCCGACCTGAGGGGTTGGATTGGCACAGACTGACCCCCCCCCCCTTTCCTGACGTAGTTTTTCCTGCTAGTCTTCCCGCCAAAGTGGGGGTCAGGACTGGTGGGAGCCAGTTGCTGGGTACAGCAAATGGTCTGGAGAAGCTCACAGAGGCGGCACGCCTTTGAAGCTTCCCCCTGCCTATCCTGGGGAAGGAGACCTAGCACCTTGCCCAGGATGTGCATTGTTACAGGCCCAGGAGAGCGGGGGGCTCTCCACCCAGGGGTCCAGAAACATGTCTGCTGTGTGGCAGCATCTGCAGCCACTCAGCCCAGATATGGATTGTAGGTTAGGTTTTCAGAGGGAATCTCTAAGTTGCCCATGGGTGCATTTTACATTAAATCCCACACTGGCATCAGTGCGGGTTTAATGTGCTGAGAAATTTGGTACCAAACTTGTCAGTCTTCAGTGTAGCCATTATGAAGCTGTGGAGTTCGTAATGACAACCTCCCAGCACCATATACTCTTAATGGCATCACTGCACTTACAGTGCCCAGGAATGGCCCAGGGCACTGTAGGGTTCAGAAAGAAAAGGGTCCCAGTAAACAAATTATTTAGATGTAGGACAAATTAAATTGAAAATTAAATACAAATACAAGAAAGCATGATGAACACACTGTTATTTAATCACACTGTGTTATGTATAACTTATTAGATAAATATTTGCAATTCTCATCAAATGAAGATAGTGCCGCTAAAAGTGAGGAGGGATAACGTGCAAGTAAAGGTAAGGTTTGTGCAATGTTCTCGCAATTGTGACAAGGGAGCATGATCAACAAAATGACAACACCAGTTTCATCCTGGCGTCAAAGGAGCCAAAAGTTAGGTAAACATCAGATGTTCAATGAATCATTCTAACAAAACCATGCTTATTGTACTGCCAATAATGTCCACAGTTTCAGTACCGCTGGCTGGTTGTAACACGGGAAAAAGTTGACGTTTCAACCCCAAATGATAGTAGGTATCGATGTAACCTTAGAGCGGGGTCTTCCTCAGGACATGGTGATGTGTAGGGGGGTAGTGGATGGGGCCAGGTAACCTAGAACAATTTAAGAATGATAATGATCAATGTTGGGTTGGTAATACAATTATTCAGATTTACAGGGAAGAAAAACCAAGTTGAATTACCTTGGTATACGTAATACTGTGTAGGGCCAAGTGGCTCCAAAAAAGGCAGGGGGCAGGATACTCTGTAAGACATTGTAACAAGCATTTACAATGCAATGGTCTCGGCATTATTAAAAGTAGAGCTATTGGCATTGCTCATGACTTTTTTAATTTATTTAAAAATCATAAATGAATGGCATTTTTATTTACATTGCCAATAGCTTAATCGTTAAATAAATGGCATTGTCATTTACAAAGCCAATAGCTTAATCGCTCGCAAATGCATTACCTATTGCATTTACACCCACACAGAGCCACACACACAAAGCCAGCCCCACACACCAACACACACAGAGTCCCTAGGGCAGGGGAGCAAGCACAGCCAGGGGGCAGGGGAGCAAGCACAGCCAGGGGAGCAAGCACAGCCAGGGGGGGCAGAGGAGCAAGCACAGCCAGGGGGGCAGAGGAGCAAGCACAGCTAGGGGGCAGGGAAGCGGGCACAGAGCCACACACAGAGCGCGATGATGCAGTGCCCAGGGTCACACAGTGATGTTTAAGTGGAGAAGCCTGCATTGGAACACACTTCATGTGCTTCTGAAACCTACGTTCCAGCCAAGCTGCACACCAAACCCCCACGGATCAGAGATCCCACCCCCCCCACCCTTCCCCCCCGTGGGCCGTCCCTAATGCATTCATCTCAGGTTCATGTGCTTCTGAAATCTACAAGGCTCCCACATTTCTTTCCAACGCAAAAGCCTTCGGCCACTGGCGTTAGGGTGGATCACGCCTACAGATGCTTTCCACCCTTATTTACCCCTCCCCCGCCTACACCACTTGTGAGCACCACCCAAGCTGCACACCAGACCCCCACGGATCATACCCCCACGGATCAGAGCCCCCCTCCCCCCGCGGGCCGTCCCTAATGCATTCATCGCAGGTTCATCAAATAATTAACCTTCACTTCAGGCTCCTAATGAGACGCGCACATCCAAAATCAAATTCATTATGAATTAAAAATGAATTCGTCCCTCATTAATGGAAACATGAAAGTAATTGCTTGAAACCCCGCTCGGTGGACCGCGAAAAAGCAATTGTTAAGAACCGCTGGCAGGCGACGCCGCACAAAGCGCCTCGGTGGTCCTGTTACACTAAACATTGCGGCCGTGCATGGGGCGGGGGCCCTCGGCGGGGGTGTTAGATCATCTGTTTGTAGCCATTCTGATATTGTCTTTTTTATATTAAACCCTGTGCTCTTTCCAGCTCACTGTGATGGCGTAAAAGAACAAATAGTGTTAAGACAATTACATACATCTCGTTATTGCGGGACAGGCAGGATATCACAGAGTGAAAGATGCGTGCTCTGAAGGGGTGCCTGCTGATTTTTATATACACTGACCTAAGTTATGGGCGGGAGTTTTGGCCAATGTCTTTACCGCCGCTAATGGCAACCCTTTACCAACCACCTGGGCAACTTCCACCATTGTCCCTATTTTCAAGAAAGGACAGCGTGATGACCCCGGGTGCTACAGGCCCATATCCCTCCTGGACTCTGCAGTCAAGATCCTAGGCAGAGTCCTTCTGGTTAAGCTGAGTGTGAGAAGGTGGCCTGATATGCAGTGGTCACTATTCTAGTGCCCACTATGTATCAGTCCAGCAACCCTTATTGATGATTGGTTGTAAGTCAACCTTATAGACCAGCTATCCTAGTAGCATGGATACGAGCAGTCTAAGGCTAAAGACTCGAGAGGGCGTGTTAAGCCAGCTGTTTACCACACATATACCCCTTGAATACCCAGTGAAAGGACACCACACAAGTGTTATGAAAATAAACAGTTATTTATTAAAGATCACAACAGCCCTGTACTCTTTATGAGGACAGGGTACTAAGCACAAACCAAAAACTCTTACAAAATACTTAAGTTAGCACAGTATATACAAATGCCCGAGGGGCACGGAAAACCATATACTCTAAAAGTGGAATGTGAAATTCCTAGCAGGTAAGTACAGTACTAATAGCTTTTGGAATCGCTAGGACTTGACTAGGGAATCGTTAGATTACGACTAGGAGGCCTAGGGGACTCGGGTGCAGTGTGTGCACTCTCACGCGAGATGCGGACAAAAGTCTATGGTAGCTAGGAAATAGAAAGTTAGTGTTCTCGGGCGAACCCGACCTGGTAGGGAGAAAACGAAGATAGATTCTGACCCTTGGATAGTGAGGCTATGCTGGGGCACCGAAATGCCGAAGTTACCTAGCCCAGGGGCTGCAGCTGCATAGGTCTGAAAAGACGTCGGGAATCCTCGTAGACGGACCAGGAGCCGGAAGAAAAGATGCTGGCCGGTGACCAGTGAAGAAAGTTCAGTTGGATCCAAGCCTGGATCTCGAAGATAGATGACACCTGAAAGCAGAGGGGACCAAGTTCGAGACTACTAGCCAGTAGTCAGTGGGCACCAGGAGGGCACCGGATGGTAGCCACCTCGACAAGGTGAGTGGGTGACGCTGGAGCTCGAAGATCTCACGGACCAGGAGGCGTTGTCGGCGACCAGGATGGAGGATCGAGCTGTCCCACGAAGATAGAAGCTGTCGGCGTCGCTGGACCCAGGATTGGGCAACAAAGCCTTGGCAAATTCAAGCCCACGCGGTGGACCTAAAATGGCGTCTGGAGTGGACCAGGAGGGTCCGGGGTGCCTCTCTTGAAAAAGGAAGCAAGGGCCAGCCTGGAGCAACCAGACCAGCAGAAGAGATGTCGTCGGGCGTCGTTCAGAAGGCCACAAGCCAGCCGGCTAGTAGCCAAACAACGCGGTGCACAGCAAACAGCAGAAGGGCCCCACGCCGATCGTGGAGATGCAGGGAGGCTGGCCTTGGGTGCTGGAGCTGCGCAGGGTCGGGGCTTCTCGGACCCCAAAGCACTCACCAGTGGAGGACACGGTGGGCTTGCAGTAAAGATGTCGTGCAGTCTTGGCGATCGTCGGTCCCTTGAGGTCTCGTCGCACTCACGGTTCTCAGCTTGGCTGTAGAGGTGAGTAGAGGTCAGAGGTGCCAGGGAAGCCGGGTCTCGTCGAGCTGGGTCGTCGGATTCGTGATGAAGGACTTGCAGCAGACCGCAGTGTTCTTTAGGATGGTGCCTGCGGATGCAGGGTGACTACTCCTTAGCCACAAGGGAGAATCTTGAAGAAGAAATCGTGAAGTCCTTTCGAAGAAAGTGGTATCTTGATTCCAAAGATGATCTAATTTGAACAGGGGGCCCGCTCCTATCTTTATACTAAAAAAGGGGGCTGACCCGGTGACTAGGTCCTGCCTATGGGTGGGACCAGGAGGGGGGTGGTTACACCCCTCTCCCCTGCCGGACTTCCCCAGGCCAGGGGCTGGTGTGCCCCTGGAACTGGTTCTGACTGGCCTATGCGTAGTGAGCACCGGGGTGCCACTCAGCAGTCACCTTCCTGAAAAGCCCTGCCTACCCAGGATACACAAAACCATGTCTGGGACGGTGCTAGCACCGCCCCGGACAGGAAACCCTTTGTCCAGGCCTCCCTTGCTGGAAGGACTCCCAGCAGCAGGAGGTCAGACTCGTGTCTGTGGTGGCAGCATCCATTTTGTGGAGCTGAGGCTTCAGTTAACTTTAACCGGGGTTCACAGTTACATACATGTCGTGTCCCTCTAGAAGGGTGGAATGCTAACCCCGTCGCCAGAATTGGCGAGGGGTTAGTATTCCAATTCGTATGACACCTTACTCGACATGTTTTGATAAAGCAATACCAAAGTTAGCATTTAACCGCGAGGATTATAATGCACTTAAGAGTATATGGTATGCGATATCATGGAACAGCTATTAGGACTTGGTTCCGCAAGCTGCAGACAGGCTCAGCTCATGCCAGAGCACCATCTCACACGATTCCAAGCACTCTGCCTTCAGGATTGTCAAGGCCTGCCATAGGAGTGACTGATAGGAATCTGTGTGTCCATTTTAGGGTTAGGTTTAGGTATACTACACCTACAGCAAAGGGTGATTACACGACTTTGCCCCAGCTGTCATGCAGCCAGTTGTGTCAAATTTAGGAGGCCAGTCAGGGGTGGCATAATACATGCTGCAGCCCCTGGCAGCCCTGGGTACACCTATGCCCTGAGTTACAGGGTCTGATAAGGTGGCCCAGTACCAATTGGTAGATGCACCTAGGGTACATGAGGTAATTTAGAAAGAGAACAGCCAGGCTGTGGGTCTGGTTGGCAGGCCCACAGCCAGAGAAAGTCGTAAACCAGTGAAACAAAAGCAAAAAATCTGGGTGATCATAGGATTGCAGACCCTACTCTCCTACACTGAGGGATAGTGTTGAGAGCTGTGGGGGCTGGCCGATATCCAATATGGGTTTAGGGAGAGGAACGGTAGAGCAATGCTCCAACTTACATCTTTATTCCTAGCGTTTATGGACCTCTCCTCGGCCTTCGACCTGGTGAACAGGCCTAAGTTGTGGGCCACTCTCCTGAGGATGGGGATAGATGAGGCACTGATTAGGTATATGGTGTCTCTCCACCAAGAACTATTTGCAGAGGTGCGGGTCACCAACGAGGGAAGGTGCACGTCTCGTTTTAACTCTATGCGCGGGGTCAGGCAGGGCTGTATATAGGCCCCTCTGCTCTTCACTATTTACATTAATGGATTGGGCACCCACCTGGTGGACGTGGAGGGAGACGTTCCGCGTGCAGGAGTAGTTAAGATCCATGCTCTCCTGTACGTGGACGACGCAGTGCTGATAGCTCGCACTGGTGTCTGCCTTCAACGTCTTCTGGATGCCTTTGGTACATTCAAGGACAATTTGGATTTAAAAATAAATATGAACAAATCACACACTATGGTTGTGGGGCGCCAAAGAAATAAGGGGAGATCTAAAACCTTTAAATGTAAAGGAGAGGTTGTCACCAGAGTCCGGACTTTCCCCTACCTGGGGGTCCTTTTTGATGAAAGGGGTTCTTGGGGACCCCAGGTTAGGGCTAAGAGCCTGGCGGTGACTAGATCCTCAGTAGCCCTCATGGGCTTTGCAAACAGGTTGGGTGCTAGGCCGATGGAAGCTCTTTCAAAGATTTATAACAGCAAATCTGTTGCACTGGAACGATATGGTTCACCCATTTGGGGGTTATGTAAATCTTGATCCGATACAGAAGGCGGAAAACAGATTTTTGCGCTCCCTGCTGTCCGTCCCACAGTCCACACTGACCTTCTCCATACATATGAAGGTGGGCCTGGATTTCGTCATTGATAGACTGAACATGGCACCTTTGATCTTTTGGCTAAAGACGTGGCTCAACAAGGAACTGTCCCTTAATCACAAGATCATGACTGATGTCATGTCTCTAGACCACTCTAAAAGGGTGCCATGGTTGGCCTACCTGATGAAGTCTTTTACAGATCTGGGACGCCCAGAACTCTTTACATCTCCTCTGGACATCAAGAAACAGGATGTAGATACAATCAAGAAGCAGTTCATGAGCAGGGCAAGAGTTGGGCGGGAGGAAAGGGAATTGCTTAAACCGTCGGTCAGGAAACACTACTTGCTTGTAAATTCTATGGCACTAGCACCTTACCTTAGTTTGGTTACAAAGCCATTTCCCAGGTTTCTCCTGACTAAGTTTAGGTTTAACCTGATACATTTTTATTTGGGTAATTTCAAAAATTGGGAAAAACCAGAATTAGCCCCCCTTGCTGCTGTGATAACTTTTCTGTCCAAGATACCATGCATTTTGTTATGTTTTGCGGTCTTTTTTTGGAGCCTAGGAAAAAACATCTGTTGCCTATTTTAAAGGAGGTTGGTTTCACGCAGGTGAGACCAGCCCTGCTCTATCTTCAATCACTAAATAACACCTGCATTACATTTTGCATGGCTAACTTCCTGGTGGCGGCAGCTAGAATCAAAAAATGTAATATAGTAATGACCCTCTCCAAATGAGTTTTATTTTTTAACCCTATATAAAATGAACTAAGTCACCCTTTTTATACATTGCCTGGAGAAAGAATCTTATTATACACACTGATTTGCATGAAATTGGAAATAGCTTTTTATTTGTATATTAATGTTTTTATCTCTTTGTATGATTTTTAACTAAATCGAATAAAAATTCTTGGCTGACTGTGTGCTCTGAGGGAAGATTTGCGGCTAACAGAGACCGCGAGCAGCAAAATGGCGCCCGCAAAGCTCCGAAAAATTCGGATTCGGGGGCGTGTTTTTGGCGTTCTGAGTGACGGATGACGTCACTGTCGAAAGAATCCGAATCCAAAAGAGACGGGGCTTTAAAGGAGTAACGACCCTCTCCTCAAATGGCTGGCCTCCGTTTAGGAAGCCAGCCAATGGAGGAGACAGGCGGGTTCAAGCCCCCATACTCCAAAACATTAAATCTCCTCCCGGAGACTGCGCAAGCGCAGCCTTCGGTCCTTGACCTAAAAAGGGGAGGCCTGAGACTCATAATCGAGTGTGATCACAATTTTAATTACTAAGAACGGGAGTGTCATGCCACAAATGGTCAACTAGAAACTTACGGCTAAAAAAGCAAAGTCTAGATCAGCCTGGTCGATCTCATCTAACCGCTAGAAACGTGCAGTCTGTCAACAAACACTCTGCAGGGGAATTAAAAAACATAGACAGGAGGTAGCAGCGTTAGTATCCGGTTACGGACTGCCGCTGTATCTATCCATACTGAAACAAAACCATCTGTACTCACATTAAAAACTGTTCTTTTCAATCTTGGGCATCGTGATACTTGTCAGTTTTCAGTGTAGCCATTATGGTGCTGTGGAGTTCGTAATGACAACCTCCCAGCACCATATAATCTGAAATGGCATCACTGCACTTACAATGCCCAGGAATGGCCCTGGGTACTGTGGGGGCACAGGGCTCATGCACCTGTGCCCACACCTCTGAGGGGTGACTGAAGTATGCTAGGGCAGTGGGTTCTGTGCCATGTCTCTTGGTTTAGCTCTGAACCTAGATACTCAGCCTTCAAAGGCAGTGTGTGGGTGTCAGGGTACAGGGCCCCTGAGGGTGGCACAATAAGTGCTGCAGTCCTCAGGGGTCTTCTCTGGTCACCATGCCCTGGGTACCTAGGGTACCATTTACTAGAGGCTGACAGGTGGGCAGATATATACCAATTGGGTTTTAGTTTCAACACAGCTTTTAGGGAAGGAACACAGGCCCTGGGTACCTGGTTGGCAGGGACCCAGGGCACACTCAGTCAAAGCACATCAGCAGTTCAGAAAAAAGTGGGGGCATACCAGTGCAAGAAAGATAGCACTTTCTCACACACTAGAAGTATGTACTTGCCAAATACAAGACCATGCTGGTCGCAGAAAAGGAACTTTTTTTACTAGCCAAATTGAGAAGGATAAGAATTCAACCAAAGAATTGTTTGGGGTTGTAAAGAAGCTCCCCTCCATGCCAAGTAAAAAGGCCACAGAAAGCATCAAGGCTTCTGTGATGATATAGCCAACACTTTTGGGAACCAAGTAAACAACATCTTACGGAAACCTTTAACACCATGTTTACCTCGGGAATTTTTCCAGCAAGTTGGAAGGACGCATCGATCCTTCCATTGATAGAAAAATCTAGCCTGGATGCATCAGATCCTTGCAATTATCGTACTATCGCCAGTCTGCCTTTTCCAGCTAAGATAGAGGAGAAAATCATGAATAAGCAACTAGCTCAGTTTGTCCAAGAAAATGACCTACTTGATTCCTCTCAATTCGGTTTTCGTCCTGAACACAGTACGGAGACGGCCTTGATAAAGGCTACTGAAGAGATTAGGACGGTGATGGACAGGAGTGGCGCCGCTGCCCTGATCCTTTTGGATCTGTCGGCCGCATTTGACACTGCGAATCATCCCCAGCTGCAATCTCGCCTGTGATAACTTTGGGGTAGTGGTTCTGGCCTTATCCTTGTTAACATATTTTTTGACTGAAAGAAGACAAACAGTGAACCTGGATAGCTTTAAATCAGAGCCCTATGTTTTTCCTTGTGGGGTTCCACAGGGCTCATCCCTGAGCCCATCCCTTTTTAATATCTATGTGTCGGAGCTGGCTCCGCTGATCCAGCACTTCGGCTTTAGCTTAACATTGTATGCAGATGACAAGAAGATTGTCGTAGCTGCATATAAAGAGCAAGCCACCCCTGTGTTGCAATTTAGAAACTATATGCAGGAAATTAACAGCTGGATGGGCAAGCATTGTCTTAAACTTAATTCAGAGAAAACCGAAATATAGAATTTTGGCAACCTCCAATCCAGATGGGATGGCATTTTGTGGCTACAGAGATGGGAGAGTTGCCAAAACCAGGAGAGAAAGCAAAAAAATCTTGGTATTTTAATTGACAACAAACTGACATTTTCCCAGCAAACCAATCATATGGGTTCCACCATTTTTTAACTGCTCAAGAAACTGAGAAAAGTACTTCCTTATATCCCTATGGCTTCTAGGAAAAAGGTGGTGACTGCACTGGTAGTATCAAAATTCGATAATTGCAATGGACTGTACTTGATTATGCAAAAACAATATATAAAAAAACTGCAGATGGTGCAGAATGCAGCTGTAAGATTCCTCCTTAATCTCCCCAAGTACGAATCAGTTTCGACTGAAATCCGAAGACTCCACTGGCTTCCAGTAGCAAGTCGCGTCACTTTTAAGACGCTATGCTAATTTTTAAGGCATTGAATAAAACGGGACCTATGTTCCCAAGAAGGAAAATGCTTATTACCCAGTATGCATCTGTTCTTGGCATATAAAGCTGTAGATTCATATGCATTAGCATAGCTCGACATCTGGTGTTGGATCCGGTTGTTTGCACTTTGTTTTTCTTCGAAGAAGTCTTTGTAGTCACGAGGTAGGTGACTCCTCCTTTTGGTGATAGTGCGCATGGGCATCGACTCCATCCTTTGATTGTTTTGCCATAATGGGTGATGATGGAGTTAGGAAGAGTAGTAAAGAGATGTCCATGTAAAATGTATCTAAGTAAGATAATACTGCAACCGATAGAGGTACCTGGGGAGGCGGGTGGGTGCATATGAATCTACAGCTTTATATGCCAATAAAAGATGCATACTGGGTAAGTAGCATTTTCCGTTCGAGGCATATGAGCTGTAGATCATATGTGTTAGCATAGACTATACAGCAGTTATCTTCCCAGCGGTGGCTAACCTGTATCTGTTGCCTTGGTTTGAAATAGTGTTCTTAAAACTGCCTGGCCCACACTAGCTTGTTGTTTTGCAAACATATCTACACAATAGTGCTTTGTAAATGTGTGTGGTGTAGACCATGTTGCAGCATAGCAGATGTCATCTAAAGGTATATTACCTAAGAATGCCATAGAAGCCCCTAGTTCGCGTGTAGAGTGCGCTCTAGGGGGAATTGTTAAGGTGAGTTTAGCTTTAAGGTTGCATATTAGGCTGCACTTAACTATCCATCGTGCTATACCTGCTTTTGAAATGGGATTGCCTTTATGTGGTGGGGAAAAATCAACTAAGATGTTTAGATTTCCTAAAAGATGTGGTTCTTTCAATGTAATAAAGTAGAGTTCTTTTCACATCTAATGTGTGAAGAGCACGTTATGCTATTGAGTGTGGTTGAGGAAAAAATACAGGTAACTCAACAGAATGGTTGAGATGAAAAGCAGAAACAACTTTGGGTAGGAATTTTGGGTTAGTCCTAAGGACCACTTTATTGTGGTGAATGTGTAAAAATGGTCCTTGTATGGTTAGTGTTTGGGAGCTCACCAACTCTTCTAATTGAAGTGATGGTTATAAGGGAGGCTACCTTCCAAGTTAGAAACTGTAGTTCGCATTTGTGCAATGGCTCAAATGGCAGGCCCAGGAGTCTGTCTGTTTTGTAGGTAAGCTGTTATTGCAGGAAGATGCAGTCTTAATTATGTATATGCCAAGTTAGCCCGTTGTAGGTGTAACAGATAGCAAATGAGGTTTTGAATTGAAGCTTGATTTGGTTGGTATTACAATAAATTAGAAATTGCTTCTATTTTGCTGCGTAGCATCCTCTTGTGGTAGGGCGTCTAGCCTCTTTAATGACGTTCATGCAGTCTGGCAGGAGATTAAGGTTGCCAAACTCTATGATTTCAGGCGCCAAATCGCAAGGTTGAGTTGGCTGGGATCTGGATGCCTTATCTCTGCACGAGTGAGAAGCTTGGGGGAGAGGTGTAGTTTTTGATGAGAAACTACTGATAGTTCCAACAGTGTTGTGAACCATGGTTGTCGGGCCCATGTGGGAGGAACTAGGATAATTGTGAGGGAGTGTTTGAGCTTCCGAACCAGTAATGGAATTAGCGGGAGAGGTGGAAAAGCAGAAGCAAATATCCCTGACCAGTTAATCCATAGCGCATTGCCTTAGGACAATAGGTGTGGATACCTGGATGCGAAGTTTGGGCATTTTGCACTGAGCTGTGTGGCGAACAGATCTATGTCTGGGAAGCCCCACATTTGGAAAAATGGGAGAAAAACTTTAGGGTGTAGTTCCCATCCGTGGATCTGTTGTCTTTGACGACTGAGCAGATGTGAAATTTGATTGTTTACTCCTTGGAGATGTTCTGCAAGGAGATATATTTTTTGAGGCATGGCCCATCTCCATATGCTTTGAGCTAGGTGTGAGAGCTGTAGAGAGTATGTCCCTTCCTTGTTGTTGTATGTAGTACATCGCTGTCACAATGTCTTTACGACCTAAGACAGCTTTGCCTACTAGATGTATCAAAAAAGCTTTCCGTGCTAGAAAAATTGCTAGCAGTTCCAGACAGTTTATGTGGAGTCGTTTTTGATGCAGAGTCCACATGCACTGAATGGTATGTTTTTAAAGACAAGCTCCCCAACCGGTGAGGGATGCGTCTGCTGTGAGCACTATCTGTGGTACCAGATCCATAAATGGCCGCCTTTGGAAAGGTTTTGTGTATTCCAACACTGCAGAGAGCTATGAGTGCGGCCATCTACCAACACCAGATCGGTTAACTGACCTTGAGCCTGGTTCCACTGATGTGCTAAGCATTCCTGTTGGGGATGCATTTGGAGTCTTGCATAAGGAACAATTGAAATGCAGATGCCATCATACCAATGAGTTTCATGAACACTCGAGCTGGTAATGAGTGTTGAGGCTGAAATTGTGATATTTGAGTTTGTATGTTGCGTATTCTGACAGGGTTGGGGTATGCTAGAGCCTTGCAAGTGTCTACTGTGGCTCCCAGGTACGTTTGCGTGTTGGAGGGTTGGAGATGAGACTTGGTGAGGTCACGGTGAATCCCAAGTCGTGAAGTAGCAGAACTGTTTTGTGAGTGTGTTATATGCAAATGTGTTGTGAGTTGGCTTTTATTAGCCAGTCGTCTTAGTAAAGGAAGGCGTGAAAGTGCTATCTTCTCAGGTGTGCTGCGACTACAGCCAAACACTTGGTGAACACTCTTGGTGTTGTTGTTACCCCGAACGGGAGAACTTTGAATTGGTAGTGTTGTCTGTCCACCACAAACCTAAGATATTTCCTGTGAGCTGGGTGAATGGGAATATGAAAGTAGGCGTCCTTTAAATCTAGAGTGGAAAGGAAGTCGCCTAGCTGAAGCAGTGGGCACACCTGTTGGAGTGTGACCATGTGGAAATTATCTGACTGAATATAGAGGTTTAGTTGTCTGAGGTCTAATATAGGCCTGAGAGAGCCATCCTTTTTTGGAATTAAAAAATATAGGGCGTATACCCCCTTCCCATGATGGTGTAATGGGACTGGTTCTATTGCATGTTTTTGTAACAGGGAGAGAACCTCTTGTTTTAAGAGTGTGAGGTGTTCTGGTGACATTTCACGCTCTTTTGGAAGGAGAGTTGGGGGGGTGGGGGTGTACATTTAAGTTCCAGGCAATAACCATACTGGATAATTTGTAATATTCAGTGGTCTGCGGTGAATGAATTCCAGACAGGTAGGAAGTGTGATGGTCGTCCCCAGACAGTAGTTAAATGATCGGTGGGTAGGGCAGGGAAGTCAGTGTTTATTGGCAGGGGTAGTAGTGCAGGTGGAATTACCTCTACCTCGTCCCTTATTTCCCTTGTAGCGGCCTCGAAAATAACCTCTGGGGGAGGCCAAGTGGTTGTTTTTATAAGAGGAGGAGGGAGTCTCTGACTACACTGTTTTTGAGCCACCTCTATAAAAGGAACGGCGAAAGAAACCCCTGCTAGAAGGAAATGTTAAGGTCCCCCCTGGACTTGGCAATGTTAGTGTCCTTTTTCATCTTTTCAAGTGAAGTGTGAACTGTTGGCCCAAAAAGATGCTCTTTATCAAAAGGCTGATCGAGTATGAAAGATTGGACCTCCTGCTTGATTCCAGAGGTTCATAGCCAAGCGTGCCGCGTAGTAGTATGCTGGTGTTGATGGCACGAGATGCTGTGCCTGCTGCATCCAGGGCACATTTTATGAAAGTATTGGTGATAAGCTTCCCTTCTTGAATGTGGTCATTAGCCTTTGTCTTGTATTCTTCAGGCAAGTGTTGGATGAGTTTTTCTAACTCATCATAGTGAGCTCTGTCATAGCGTGCTAACCAGGCCCGAGCATTGGCGATTCGCCAATGGTTAGCAGCCTGTGAGTCCACTAATTTGGCTGATGCGTCTATTACTTTAGACTCCTTATCAGGAGGAGGGGCGTCGCCTGTAGTTTGGGAATTAGCTCTTTTGCATGCATTAGATACGATAGGAGAGTCTAAGGGCAACTGTCCACTAATATATACAGGGTCTGTAGGAGCAGGCTTGTACTATTTATCCACTCTAGGGGTCAGTATTCTGGCTCTAACTGGGTCCTTAAAAACGTCGTCTAGGTATTTAATCATGCCCATGAGCATGGGCACAGTATTAGTGGATTTCTGTGAATGTCTTCACAAGAAAATCCTCCTATAGAGGGTCTGAGTGTAGCTCCACCCCGTGGTATTGAGCAGCCCTGTTAATAAATTGAACAAAGCCTATATTATAATAAAGTGGGGAAGGTCTGGAGTATTACAGGTCAGGGTCATTATTGCGATCCAGGTTTTTATTGTAATCTTTCCATGGATCAGTGTCATGTGAAATGTCCTCTGGTATGTCCTGATCCTCGTCCCCATCTCCATCCCAATAATCATCATCCTGTGGTTCAGGTGAAAATGGGGGTGGTGGTGAATTTGATGTTGTGATTAAAAGATGTGGGTTAGGTGGAGAAGGAGGTACGCAAGGGGGAGAAGGGTTAGTACCCATGACTTGCTTTTTCAGAGGGATAGGAGAGTCCTCAGATTTAGCTTCGGTGTGTTTTTGGAAGAGTGGCTGTAAGGTGTCCAGTTTCGGGATCGATATCTTCGGATGGAAGTTCCTTGGAAGGAGTGTCTTTCTCCTTAGGAATGGGTTTCGGTGTGGAAGATTTAGGGGGGTCTTTGTGCACCGAAGGTTCAGAGTCCGAATGCTTACTTTTAGAGTGTTTAGAACCTGAATCTTTCGGAGTGGGATGTTTCGGTGCGGAGGTTGACGGCTCCAAGCATTTGGGTGCCGAGGACTTCGGCGTGGACGATTTCGGTTCCGAAGTTTTTTTCGGCTCGAAGGCCTTCGGTGCCGAAGGGGTCTTCTGTGTCGGCGATGTAGGGAGTGGCACATGAGGCGGCTTATGCTTCGGTGCCGAAGGTGGTGTTTCGGTCCCGGAATGGAGTCAACTCGGGTCTGAGCCGGAAGGCTTGTCCTTATGTTTCGTAGCCGGGCCGGTGGGCGGGGCATTATAAAACTTTCTGTCGATGTTGACCCGAGCTCGAGAGCTCGAGAGTTTTTTTGGGTTATGTGGGAACATGGGGATTTGTACTCATGGTACGTTGACCCTAGGTGATGTTCAAGTCTTCTTCCAGGTCGGAGTATGCAACAGAGTGGTTCTTCTTCTTCAGCCTCTACTTCTGGACGGGAAAGCTCTGAATCTTCTCCAAAGATGTCCGTATGGAGCCGCTGTTGCTTTGCATTTCATGGCGTCGAGCCCCACGTTCACGAAGAGTCTATTTCCATTGAACGATCGACAAGCTTCGTAGTCCTTCTCGTCGTGTTCCGGGGATAAGCACAGGTTGCAGACATGGTGCAGGTCGGTGTGTGGGAACTTAGCACGACATCCGGGACACAGTTTAAATGGAGTCAGTTCCCTCGACTGCTGGCGTGGTTGACGCGGGTAGGCCCGACGAGCCTACCTCGAAGTTCCCGATTAAAGGTTTTAGAAATTCTACGATGCGCGTCAAGTGAGAAACCGCGATCGAAAGACAATACCATTGGGGGTAGAGGATTGCGCGTTGATGGGGTTCGAAAACAATACCAAACCGGAGCGCAGCAATACACATCCGAACTCTATTGTGAAAAAAAGACAATCTAAGGATAGAGTCAATGCCCATGCGCACTATCACCAAAAGGAGGAGTCATCTACCTCGTGACTACAAAGACTTCTTCGAAGAAAAACAAAGTGTAAACATCCCGGCCCAACACCAGATGGCGATATATGCTAAAGCATATGATCTACAGCTCATATAGCTCGAACACATCTTTTCCTGGTACCGTCCAGGTAGATCGCTTCGCTCTACTGGTACCAAACTTATGATGGTTCCCAGGATTCTTACCTCTAGCTGTGTGGGGACGAAGTTTGGCGATGGCATGGCCAACCTATGGAATACGCTTCCCATGCATATCAGGTGTGCTAGTTCACTAGCCTCATTTAGAAAGAGGTTAAAGACAAGGCTATTCCATATTTAATGCAAGTCTCTTTTGGGCTTACTGTAGCTCCTTAGCGCCAAGACACCTCTGGGTATTTGTGCGCTCAATAAGCTATATTAACATAACAAGGCTGATGGTGAATGGAGAAAGTCACACTGAATTGAGCTTTAGACTGTGAATCCCTAACCACCTGTAATCCTGAGAAGGTGGAAGTTGACAATACCATCAGTTTAATGGGACTCGCGGAAAGGATTGAGTAAGCAGACATGCTCACTACAAGAAATTGGGTTATTAGTTGAGGGGGGGTTAAGAACCCACCTCATAAAATAATCAGAATATTTGCCAGGGTGAACCCCTAAAGTCTCTAAATAAACATGAGCTGAACACCCTGGTAGCTAATGCACAGGCAATGTATAAAGTACTTATGCAATCAAGTTGAAAAGCAAAACAACAATCTCAAAACTAGAAAAATAGAGTAAAATGTAATGAATAAAATGACACCAAAATGACAAAAATACAATAAGGGGGAAACTGAGACATGAGTGTTCAAAGTTGTAAGTAAAATTAGCACCAAGAAGCAGAAATGAGCAAAGATAGTCTATGGAATGGTAGACTGGGACCTATGCACAATTTGGTGCTGACCACGATGGACAATGGGTTGAATGCACTAACCAGGTTCATCTTGGTCAAAGATTCTACCTTTTGGCTTTGCTTTGTAAGTTCCAATCCACCATTGGAGTACACTTTATGGAGCCCCCCATGAAAACTGTGGAGGTACAAGAGACAGAGTGTCAGGCAGCCTACAGCACAGGGGCAGGTGTAAATGATCAACTGGACAGTTGCAGGAAAGGCCTCTTGTAACTTGTTGCTTCCCTGTAGCTTGAACAGCAGGTCAGCTTTAAGACTCTGCAAATCCTTGCCCTGGGTACAGAAAGGAGAGCTGGTCCAGTTTTCTAGGCTCTGCTCAGTTCTCAGACACCTAGTTCAGACCTCTTCTGACTTTCCACAGGTCAGCGAGTGTTCTGAAGTGGGTACACTTTGGGCTTTTACAAGGTGGCCCAAGTCTTCGGGTTGGGGTATGGGCGAGTAGTGTAATCTGGTAATCCCAGTGTCCACTCGCGTTTAATGCTAAAATCCAGTTTGAGGCCGATCCTGTACCCACAGCAACCTAAGACATAATTCGGATAAAACAAAAGCTGAGTTTTCAGGAAGCAGATAGGGAACACACAAATTGTTTTGACATTCTGTTCCTTTGTTAGAACTGTGCGCCAAAAGTTATATATAAATCCAGCAGACCTGTCAAACAGACTGACTCTGTAATGTCAAAAAGAGGACCACAGTGACCGTTGCTTGTCTGGCTAGTGAGACACAAAAAAAAACATGCCCAAGTGTCAGCTAACATTTGCCTGTGACGTACAAATTACTTACTTTCAGTAAAGTCTTAACTGGCAAAGATTCATCTAGCTTCAGATTTTTTACCTTCGAACAGTGACACTCCTAGTACGGCCAGGGGGCCGGATGCGGCCCGCCTGACCTTTACATGCAGCCTCCTGGTCAAGAGCCGCACTGCACTAATGTTTACGTGACTCAGCACGGACATAAGAAATATGTCAAATAAACTAGCAAGCATTTATTCAAAGGTTTATTGAAATTAAAGAAAGGAAGTAAGGAATGCGTTACTTACCTGTAAATGCAGTTATCCAGTATTGGTATCTTTCTTAGATTCACATGCCTGAATCATTCCCCGTCTTCGGGATGGGAGTCCCCGGTACATTAATAAAGTAATGTCACAGACATATATACATAGTAATGGGCCAGAGGCCTCATTAGTAACATATCCATGTCCTTCTGTGAAAAGGACCAAAGTTTGGCTAAGAGCCAATCAGCTATCACCACCCTCTGGAACCTTCCTGGAAGGAGCTCTAGTCCCTCAGATTTTTGTAAGCACAGTGCTAAGTAGGCATATAACTGAGAGAACTAAAGTGAGCCCTTCCAGGGGAGGTGGGTGGGGTCTATACGTCTGATCAACTATTTGTTAACTATGGATCGATCAGAACAGGTCATGCAGCCTCAAAACGTTCTATTTCGAGATAGATAGTTTTGTGTATCAAGCTTGCTTACCAGTTGGCGCAGAAGACTCTCTGGTTTTCTCCCAAGGCGCATTCCACCAGGGGTAGGGCTGCGACTGCGGCTTTTCTCCATAATGTGCCCATGTCTGAGATCTGTAAGGCGGCGACCTGGAGGTCAGTCCATACATTTACCAGACATTACTGTCTTGATTCTGACAATAGAGCAGATACCCAGGTAGGCCAGGCATCCTTGCGGGATCTGGTGAACAGCTGAGTACTTGGCTGTTATGATTGGTTTTTGGTTGGGTCATGTACTTCTCATTTACCTGCAGGTGGTTGATGGGCTTGCTATTCTATTCAGTGCTTATGACTATTGATGAGGATCCCCTGGAAGAGAAGGATAAGTTGCTTACCTGTAGTCCTAGTTCTCTTCCAGGGGTATCCTCATCAAAGTCATAAGCAACCCACCCGCCTCCCCAGGTAAAGGAGATTTGTGCGTCTCTGACTAATGGTTGAGCCCTGACTTCAGGGTTATGCAAAGAACAACTGACCTGTCACCCCTGAGGCATGATGGGAAGCCTGGGGTCATGGCTGCCTTAAAGGTACAGTGCCAGTGTTTGTTGAAAATGCTTTCATTTTCTATGTTATTGCTTTTTAATGCAGCCTGTGGCTAACAATGTCTATTTATTAGCAATTTTCAGGATTTATGAGTGTTTTTACTCATTAACCCCGTCGCTGCTCAAGACGAGCTCAGCTCGTCATGCAGTACACTGGTCGTGTGCTCATGATGAGCTGAGCTCGTCATGAACAATGGAAAATCAGAGAATGCAGCGCCGCGGGGGAAAACCTCTAGCAGCCAAGGTGTTAAAACACAAAGTTCAAGGGCTATTGGACCGAATGTGTTTTTTATTTCCTTGCTAATTTCAGTGCATGTATGAGTGATTACATTGTTTAGCCTCAGTTTTGGGGCTGCATTGGTATGAGAAAAAATAATATATATGTACATACATATATGTGGAGTGAGATATATATGTTTTTCCATATATATTTGTATATTGTTTCCGGGGTCCAGCACATGGGCGGGAATATTCAGTGCTTATGACTATTGATGAGGATCGTATATAACAGGAGGGAGAGTAAGGGAAATTACATAAAATATGTGAGGTGGGAACTCCTGGTCCCCGGGATTAATAGTAACAACAAAGAAGGAGTACCCCCTGAGGGAGAGGAAAACAGTAATTAGCTATTTCCTACTATGTATTTCTAGGCTAGCTCTATGTGCCCCAACCCGTTTACCGGACAGTGCTTGTCCTTTGAGAAGACCTTTGAGAAGACCCCTCACTCACCAACCTAGTTTTAGAGAATTTTTGTAATGGTTGAAACAAGTAGACCTAGTTTACGTTATAATTTTGCACATAGCACAGCTATTTTTAATTATTTTTAATATATTACACTTCTCGAGACACCAAAGCCTTCCTAACTAGGCAAAGGTGCCACATTGGTTTTATTGGGGTTCAGACGCTCAAGAATAAAGTCTTGAACGGAGTAGTACTGGCCTTTTTTAATATACCCTCTCACAGTAATTATAAGCACATATAAAAAAAGAAACAATTACCCGCTCCACTGTAGTCAGGTGTCGCAGCACACCCTATAGGCACTCGGCCTATGGGGTGGGTCCCCAATGATGAAGCATGTCACCAACTAGGTTGGTGAGTGAGGGGTCTTCTCAAAGGACAAGCACTGTCCGGTAAACGGGTTGGGGCACATAGTGCTAGCCTAGAAATACATAGTAGGAAATAGCTAATTACTGTTTTCCTCTCCCTCAGGGGGTACTCCTTTGTTGTTACTATTGATGAGGATCCTCTGGAAGAGAACTGCAGTTGCAGGTAAGTAACGCATTCCTTATCCAGTATTACGATATCTTTCATAGATTCACATGCCTGAATCAGAGTAGCAAGCAATGACAAGCACATTTCGAATGGTACAACATAAAATCTCACTAAATAATAACATATCAAATGTGAAATGCAAAAGGTACCAAAATGCAATATCGGAGAGAAATGTGAGAGCATACAGTAGGAAGGTGGGATGAAAGAGAAGGATTACCTCTAGTGAAATAGATGACGGAGCACAGCTTGTCCCACTGCTGCACCTTTCCTAAGATCAGTATCCAAGCAATAGTGCCTGGTAAACGTATGCGGCGTCTTCCATGTCGCCGCTTTGCAGATGTCAGTAATGGGCACGCCAGCAAAGAGCGCCACGGAGGTTGAGACTGCTCTAGTGGAATGAGCATGAACCTTGGAATGCAGAGGATGTCCTGCCTGCTGATGACAGAAGAAAATAGCTGCAGAGATCCACAGCGTGAAATACTCTGCTTAGTCAAGGGAAGACCTTTCCTAGGTCTACTAAAAGCAACGAATAGTTGGTTAGATTTTCGAAATGTCGGTGTTCTGTGAATGTAGAATTTAAGACAGTGTTTGAGATCAAGAGAGTGAAGAGACCTCTCTGCTGCTGATTGTGGATTCGGAAACAAAGAGCGCAGGACTATAGACTCATTAAGATGAAAGGCAGATGGAACCTTTGGAATGAATTTAGGATTAGTCCTTAGAATCACTCTGTCGTTTTTAAATTGGAGGAAAGGTTCTTGAATTGAAATTGCTTGGAGCTCACTCACTCGTCTCGTCGAAGTAAGAGCCAGAAGAAGTGCCGTTTTCCAGGAAAGATATTTAATATCAGCTTTGTGTATAGGCTCAAAGGGATGTTTCATTAGTTGCGCAAGCACAATGTTAAGCTGCCAGGTAGGTGGTAAAGTCTTTACCGGAGGGAACGTTCTGAACAAGCCTTTAACCCCTTGGCTGCTGGGGCTATTCCCCTGCTGTGCTGGGGGGCGCGCACAGCGCCCCCATGCTCATGACGAGCTCAGCTCGTCATGAGCCACGGTGCTCCGGTGCTCATGACTAGCTCAGCTCGTCCCGACCACGCCCGTTTAATGGAACGTTCAGCACAGCAGGGGAATTAGCCCAGCGTGCGAGCGTTCCATGGGCCATGACGAGCTCAGCTCGTCATGAGCACCGGAGCACCGTGGCTCATGACGAGCTGAGCTCGTCATGGGCATTGAAGGGGTTAAGATACTGTTTTATGAGTCTACTGGACCAGAGGGAAGGACCTGCAGAGGAACGTCTGAAGCGAGATATTGTGGCCAAGTGAACCTTAATCGAAGCATGAGCAAGACCAGAGTTTGACAGATGTAGAAGGTAAGGCAAAATCTGTGCAGGAGACGAAGAAAGAGGGTGCACCTTTTTTGATTTGCACCAGATGCAGAATCTCTTCCATTTCAGGGAATATGTTTTGTTGGTACTGTCAGCTCGAGCTCGGGCCAAAACAGCTCTGCAATCTGAATTCTCTGAACTCAGGAGCCAAGCCGATAATTTGAGAGCTGCTGGATCCGGATGCTGGACTTGCTGTTGGTTCATTGTGAGGAGAGAGGGGAACGGCTTCAATGGGATTGGTGGTTCCAGCGATAGGAGATGAAGCTCCGTGAACCAGTGCTGGCGCTGCCAAACTGGAGCAATTAAGATAAGGGTACAATGTTCCGCGTTCAGCTTCCGGAGGACCCTGGGTATCAGGGGAAATGCGTACGCAAAGACGTTGAACCATGCTATCAAAAATGCATTCCCTAGAGACCCCTTTTGGGGACGCCAGCTTGCGTAATGTTGGCATTTGGCGTTCTGTCTGGTTGCGAAAAGGTCCAGGTGAGGCGTGCCCCATTGGGAGAAGATGTGACTGAGAAGTTGCTGATCCAATTCCCATTCGTGGCACACAGAGCACTGTCTGCTCAGTGATTCTGCGAGGACATTGTCCATTCCTGGGAAGTATTCCGCACGAAGGGAAATGTTGTGAAGAAGCAACCAGTTCCAGATTCTTGAGATTCGTGAGACAACGTCAGAGAACGGGTCCCCTCTTCTTGGTTTATATAGTGCATTGTCGTGGTATTGTCTGTTCACACAATCATCAGGGAATTTTTGATCCGAGGACGAAATGCTCGAAGAGCTAGGTAAACTGCTCGTAACTCGAGGAGGTTGAAGTGCAGTTGGCGCTTGGAGGGGAACCACCGTCCGCTGATCCGGAGTTCTTGGAGGAATGCTCCCCAACCTTCCAGGGACGCATCTGTTACGATATGCGGAGAGACTGGAAGCAAGAGAGGCAAGCCTTGCAAAAGGTTCTGCGGGTGAATCCACCACTGTAGAGCTTTCACCATGGGAGTACTCACGCGGATGACATCGTCGAACGATCCCGTACACTGGATCCATTGAGTTGACAGCGCATCCTGAAGAGGGCGCATGTGAAGGCGACAGTGCAGAACTAACAGGATGAAAGAAGACACCATCCCAAGCAGAGACTTGTAAAGGCGCACCGTGAGTGATCTTTTGGATTGTATATGGGCCGCTAAGGACGTCAGCTTCGTTTGACGCTCCAGTGATGGAAATGCTTTCTTTTGGGCCGTATCGAGGACAGCGCCCAGGAAGGTGAGACGTTGGGTAGGGTGAAGGACGGATTTGTCTTGATTGAGAGTGAGGCCCAAGTTGTCAAAAAGCTGAAGACAGACGTTGGAGGACTAGGCCACGCCTGCAAGAGAAGGTGCCTTGACGAGCTAGTCAACCAAGTACAGGAAGACTTGGTGATGTTGCTGCGGGAGGTACACGGCCACTGGAGACAGGCATTTTGTGAAAATGCGTGGCGCTGACTTCAGGCCGAAGAGAAACACCCGAAACTGGTAGTGTTTGCCCACCACAGCGAACCTGAGGAATTTTTTGTGATTCCGGTTGATAGGCAAGTGAAAATAGGCGTCTTGAAGGTCTAGAGACACCATGTAGTCATCCGCATTGAGGAGTTGTAGCACCTGCTGAACAGACACCATGCGAAATGACTGTTTTTTTGAGATACTTGTTTAGGTTTCTTAAATCCAATATAGGTCTCCATTTTTTCTCCTTTTTTCGGACCAAGCAAAAATCAGGAATAGAACCTCTTGCCCCGTTGGCCAAGAGGGACTCTTTCTATAGCACCTTTCCCGAGAATTAGTGAGAGTTCCAAAAGCAGAAGATGTAAATGTTTGTGGAGCATTGGACGAGAAGGGGTCTGAGGTGAAGTTTCTATGAACTCCAGAGAGTGTCCGAACTGAACTAGTTGAAGGACCCATCGATCCGTAGTTCTCTTTTTCCAATTGTGTAGAAAAGACAAGATTCTTCCTCCAATCTTGATTGGTAGAGAAGAAATGGAGACCTGTGGCAGAGAGAAGTCATTGCCTTCTGGCTGTCTCCTTCTGTCTTCTCCTTTTCCACGAAAGGAAGACTTTGTGTAAGACAACTGTTGCTGCTGTTGTCGCTGTTGATATTGTGGCCGATATTGCTGATTTGATGAGTAAGAGGAACGGTAACCTTGAAAATCTCCTCTCGTAGAAGATTGTAGAATCTCCCTCTTGAGCCACGAAAAGGAGGACTTTTGAACTGGAGGGTACCCAACGCCCTCGCGGTATCTTTTTTAATTCCTTGAAGCGCCTCATCTATGTGATCGCCGAAAAGTAACTGGCCGTCGTAAGGCATGTCAAGCACCTTGGTTTGCACCTACGGACGGAAGGCAGTAGCTTTCAGCCAACCTTGGCGTCGCAACACCGCAGCCCCAGCCAGTTGGCGAAAACCCGCAGATGCGATATCCATCGCACAATCGATGATTTCTGAGGCTGAGCGTTCACCCTCTAAGATAATCTTCTTAGCCTCTTCCTTTTCCTGTTCTGGTAAGGATCCCAAATATGGAGCAATATCAGCCCACATTTGACGGTTATAACGCCCTAACAGTGCCAAAGAGTTGGAAGCGCGCACTGTTAATGCGGACATAGAAGAAAAACGCTTCCCAATATTATCTAGTTTTCTTCCGTCTTTATCCGGAGGAGCAGTCAGTGTAGCAGAGGGATTTTTCGATTTATGCTGCGCTGCTTGAGTGATGACCGAATCCAGTTTGGGATGGCCAGTAAGGCAAGCTGGAGCCGTGTCCGGAGCCCTATATTTCTTGTCCAGTCTAGGCAGCACTGGGGGCAAAGAAGAAGGGTTTGCATGATGTTAACCCCCTGATCCCAAATGTAATCGATGATAGGGATGGACCCGACAGCCTTCTTGAACGGTTCCTTAAAATCATAAAGGAAACAGTCTTGCTGATGAGTGGTCATAGGAATTTTGAACCGCAAAGCTGCCCTTGCAAGAATATTATGGAAACCCCCGATATCCTCAGGGGGAGAATCAGCTTGCGTAGGCACAGGAGAAGCTGGACAGGGAATGACATAATCGTCCCATTCATCATGTGTCGATTGTGAGTCTTGAAGTTCCCCTTCTTCATGTTGTTGTTCCTCCTCTTCATCATCTGAGGATGGCGGAGGCTGTGAGGTGGCAGGGTCAGGCTGAAGTATCAGAGGCGAAGGCCTGGGCCTAGGAGGTGAAGAAACCACTGGAGGTGGTGGAGGCGTAGGCGAAGATGGGAACCTCCGTTTGTAATCAGAAATTAATAACTTAAGGTCAGTGACTATAGACGCTGGCGGACAAACCATAGGCTGAGGAGGAGGCTGGTATTCTTCATGGTAATCTACCTGCTCTTCCTGTTCCTGGCCCTCATAATCTGAACTCTGGTGGTATTTGACGTTCAGTTTGGATGGGCTGGGCTGGTAGCCGTGCTGAACATAGAGCCATCATCTGAGTCATCCTCGTCTAGGAGATGCCCAGGTGCGAAAGCCTGGACTCTGCTTGGGGAAGTCAAGGCTGGTGTCGGCACGCGTTTGGTGATTTTAAGGTGAACATACGCACTTTTGAAGGTAGGTTCCGTCATCGTCGACGGCTGATCCAGATGGTATCGTCGACGGTTGCGGCATCAAAGGTGACTGTCGTCGATGGCTTCGTCGACGATGGCCTCGTCGACTACTTAGTCGACGGCGATGGCCTCGAAGCTTTCGTCAACGTCGATGGTGCTTTCGTCGACATCGATGACGCAGTCTTCGTCGACGTGGGAGTGCTAGTCGATGGCGATTTAAGAGACGTCGGCGATTTCTTAATTTTAATTATCGATGAAATGGACATACCAGTCGACGACGAGGAAGTTGTAGACGTGGACATTGAAGAAGACGCCACAGAAGTGGAGATGGTAGTCGTCGACGCAGTCACAGGCAAAGCTGTCGAAGGTATCCAAACCAGTTATCCAAAGGCAATGCTATATGGATGAACTGGTCAGGAATATTTGCCTATGCTTTTCCGCCTCTCCCACTCGTTCCATCGGAAACTCAGACAAACATCTCTCACGCTAATACTGGTAGCTGCAACAACATGGGCACGTCAACCCTGGTTCACAACCCTGTTGGAACTCTCTCTGGTACCACATCAAAAATTACATTTAAATCCCAGTCTCCTCACACAGAGCCATGGAGTAGTCAAACACCCAGATCCCAAACAATTGAACCTCGCGATCTGACTCCTGATGGCATAGAGTTTGGTTATCTGAACCTTCCACCAAACTATTTGAACATTATCAAGGAAGCTAGAAAGCCTACCACAAGAGCTTGCTATGCAGCCAAATGGAAGCAATTTGTTATCTATTGCAATAACAACATCGACCCTCTGGATTCTTCAATACAAAACATTATCTGTTACCTGCTACACTTACAGCAGTCATCTTTGGCCTATACATCCATTAGACTGCATGTCACTGCAATTGCAGCCTATCTTAAGAATAGGCAACATTTGTCGCTCTTCAGAGTGCCTGTAAGCAAAGCATTTATGGAAGGATGGAAAAGTTATACCACCACGACTCACCTGCCCCAGTGTGGAATCTTAATATAGTCCTCACAAGGTTAATGGGCTTACCATTTGAACCCATGCACAAATGTGAGCTACAGTTCCTTACTTGGAAAACGGCTTTCCTCATTGCAATCACTTCATTGAGGAGAGTGGGTGAACTTCAGGGACGAACAATAGAAGAACCCTTTTTCCAGTTACACAAAGACAAAGAAGTTCTTCACACCAATCCCAAATTCTTACCCAAGGTAGTACCTGCATTTCACATTCATCAGTCGGTTGAATTACCTGTTTTCTTCCCTCAACCTGACTGTTGCAGAAATAGCTCTACACACCTTAGATGTTAGAAGAGCACTGTTGTATTGTATTGAAAGGACCAAATCTTTTCGTAAGACCAAAAAACTTTTTGTTGCTTTCGAACCACCTCACAAGGGCAATCCTATATCCAAATCGGGTATTGTTAGGTGGATCATTAAATGTATCCAGATTTGCTACGTAAAAACCAAAAGGACTAACTGTACCTCTTAGAGCACATTCCACTCGGAAACTAGGAGCTCTATGGCTTTTTTAGGCAACATCCCATATAACTGGCATTTGCAAAGCTGCAACATGATCCACACCATACACATTCAACAAACACTATTGTGTAGATGTGTTAGCCAGACAGCAAGCTAATGTGGGCCAAGCAGTTCTCAAAATGATGTTTCAGACAACTTTATCAGTTACAGGATAGCCACCGCTCTGGGGAGACTGCTGTATAGTCTATGCATAAGCATGTGATCTACAGCCTTCATGCCTCGAACGGAAAATGCTACTTCCCCAGTATGCATCTGTTCTTGGCACGTGGTCTGTAGAATCTCATGCGCCACCCACCTCCCCGGGCACCTGTAGCTGCTGTAGTTCTCTTGATACTATACATACTTACACATGGCCATCTCTATTCTATACTACTACTTCATTCTCTCCCCCTCTGCGGGGAAAAAATCTGAAGATGGAGTCGATGACCATACGCACTTTTCGCTGAAAGGAGGTGTCACCTACCTCATGATTAGGAAGACTTCTTCGGAAAAAAAAAAACAGCGAACATCCAGACCCAACACTAAATGGCGATCTATGCATAAGCATGAGATTCTAAACCTCTACAAGCCAAGAACAGATGTATACTAGGTAAGTAGCAATTTCCTTCTCCTGACTCTCCCTTTCTGTGCGGCTGTCCTTTCCTTTCTTTGCCAGTCTTTTTGCTGTGTCCGTCCTACTTTCTCTGAATTTTTGCCTTGCTGCTCCTCTGACTATCTCACACTCACTTTCTCTGCCTGTTCCTACTCCCCTTCTCTCACTCTCTTCACTGCCATCCCCCTCTACTGTGCTAGCATTAGGGAAAGGACCCTTAGCGACTAACAACCCCAGCAGTTTTATCAATGCTTTAGTTTTGAATGGGTGCCAGAGAAACGTTTCCAAATCGTGATTTGTATGGCTCTGAAATTCCATTGCCCAAGCATGACTCACCCGCCTGCATGGCTTAATCTGCAGGATGGAACTCAATAGATGGCACCTCTGGAGCCTTGCAGTTTTTCTGTGCTATCAGCTAGTAACTCACACTTGACTCACTTATTGCAGTGAATAACCAAAGGGAGGGGATACATTTTAAGCCTTTAAGTTTCAAATAATGTTCTATTATGCTGACTTTATGCATTGACTGCTTTCCCTACAGCTTGTAAAATCTTAAGCAATCAAATGTGTTGTTGATCTGTGAGGGGGTGGTTCCATGGAAATTAGAAACATGGATTGACAATCCACGCCTTTCCACCTGGCTTTTTTTCTGTTTCGCTGGATTGCCACCGGAGGAGGTGATGGAGAATCTTGCCTCCGACTGGCTGGTGATGGGCCTGGAACGTTACACTAGGAAGATTTGGGGGGCGGTGCCAGTTGTGTTGGGGGGGGGCAGGGAGAGGGTGGACTGGCCCACCAGCTGGCCCCCTGACACACGAGGACACTGGGTCCCACATCCGTGGCCACGCAGAGGCTGGACAGATAGTGTGAATCGGTAGCTGGACAGCACATGGCTGGTCTCCCCTTCCGTAGGCACAAAAGAGACGAAAGGCAGACTGACGTGGACGGGAGGTAGCCATGAGGCCTAAGGATCTGGCCATAGCTCGAGAATCCTTGAAGCAACAAAGTGCGATCAAACAGCATGTCTATTGAAGTAGACTGGACAGCCCCTGAGAAGCCAGAAGTTATCAACCAGGCGTAGCGTCTAGGAGCTACCAACGCGGCAATCATTCTGCCCAGTCAGCAGTAACCTGTCCACATCGTTTGGTGAATTAGTTTGCATCTCGCCCATCTGCAACTGCTATAGAGAGAAAGGCCCGTGCCTCCTCCGGGAACTGAGGCAGCACCTGCATGACCATCTCCAAGGTAGTATGGTAGTATTGGCACCAGAGGCAAGCTGTATTAACAGACTGAAATGCCAAGCTGGGGGAAGAAAAAATTGTAGAAAGCTGGCTCTGTGTGCACACTATACCTCATTTTGTTATAGTATATAGAGTCCAGTGGAACCCCAAAGGTAGGCAGAGGTAAAAGTATTTAGCACCTTACTCTCTATTTGTGGTAGTGTGGGCGAGTAGTAAGGCTGTATCAGATGGTAGTGTGTAGCATTTGTTGTACACACTCAATCAGCAAAATGAGGTCACACACACGGAAACTGAATTCGGACCAATTTTGTCTGTATAAAAATTTAAATTTTTTATTTTTATTTTATTTCTAGAACCAAGCCAAGCCTGCCACAGGTAAGTGAAATAAATGCTTTGCAAAATAGTATGCAGTGTTTACAAGTGAATGGAAGTTCAAATGCAGTTGTTTGAAATACAGGTAAGTCAAGGTATTGAAATTACTGTACAGATTACTTTGAGTTACTTTTCAGGTTACTTTTTACATTACTTTTTCTACTCCGTGTGATATGCCTACGTGGCACATTGGAACATTTCCTAGAGAAAAGGTACGTAAAATCAGTTTTGCACAATAGTTATATTTCAAGTTTCCATAAAAATCAACTCCACGTCAATAGGTTCCTATGGAGAGAAATGGAGTTAACGGTTACCAGGTAAGTAATCGGTCTTTGGGGTCGAGTTTCTGGGGTTAGAACAAGGGCTCCCCAATAGTCAGTAATGCACTCTCGTTACACCCTCAGCAGCACTAGGGTGGCCGGGTGCAGAGTGTTGAGGCCCAATGTTATCCAATAGGAGATAGGGGGCCTCCAGTTGGTGGCTGCTGATGAGCAGGCCACTTGGTTGTAGGAGCAAAGCACCTGGTGTTAGGCTAAGGGGATCCGGTTTAGTACCCAAAGTGCACCGGCAGCGGCGCTGGGGCGGCTGGGTGCAGGGTGCTGTTTGGGCGTAAAGTGCCCTGTTGTTTTCAATGGGGATTTTCGGTTTTGATTATTAGTTGCAGGCTTGGTCCAGGAAGACTTCCGGGAGAAACCAACAGCTGGGCGGGTAAGTTGGAGGGTTCAGGGACGTAGTTGCACCTCAGGTTCTTTTCTCCAGGGAGCAGGATGGCTGGATACAGGGGTGTCTTTTGAGGTCGGATTTCACTTTACCGGGACACTTGCGGTTGGGGGTCTCCATTCAGAGGCTGCCGACTACGGCGGGAGGTCCTGGAGGGGTCAACCCATGGTGGACTCGGACTCTGGAGCGCTGGGAGACCTCGCTGGGACCGGTGGGCCACTCAAACTCGGGCCGTAGGCGATAGGTGCAGTGGTAGTTACAGGCATCGGGTTTCTTTGTCCTCAGCAGGCTCACAGCCTGTTTTTGGAGTTTCTTTTGAACAGGGCTACTGTTTACAGGAGATCCGTTCTATGTTGAAGGCAGTCAGTCCTCCCATGGGTTCTGGAGGTCGCTGGGTGTGGGACAAGACTATTTTTGGCGCAGGATCTCTGGAAACTGCAGACGGGCAGTTAGGGCTGGGGCCAAGTTAGTTGTTCTCTGCAGTCTCCTTTGCTGGGCGTCTTCTTTCGTCCTTTTTAGGTCTCACCTATGCAGTGCTTAAGCGTTGCTTAGGGGGACCTTTAGCCATCGCTTAGGACTTTTGCCTAAACGCGTGCATGTTTTCCATTCGTTTGTATTGCAACTCGTGCACGTTTGGCGTTTCCCTTGCGGGTGGGAGCAGCAGTGCCATCTGTTTTTAATTATCGTGATCACCGTCAATGCAAAGTATGCACGCATTTAAGCAAAAGTAAACGCTGTGCATGTCTGGTCCCTGTTACCATTCAGAGACTGCTTGTTGTTTCTAATATTCTGCCTCTTTCTGCTCTCCCATGTGCCCCTTTCGAGATACTCTTCTCCTTCCGCATGCTGCCAGCACCCTCCTACCAAATAGTCGTCCACCACCACCACCACGTTCACCAAGCCCACCACCACCACGTCCACCACCACCACGTCCACCACCACCAAGCCCACCACCACCACGTCCACCACCACCAAGCCCACCACCACCACGTCCACCACCACCACGTCCACCACCACCACGTCCACCACCACCACCACGTTCACCACCACGTCCACCACCACCATGTCCATCACCACGTTCCCCACCACCACGTTCCCCACCACCACGTTCACCAAGTCCTCCACCACCAAGTCCTCCACCACCAAGTCCTCCACCACCAAGTCCTCCACCACCAAGTCCTCCACCACCAAGTCCTCCACCACCAAGTCCTCCACCACCAAGTCCTCCACCACCAAGTCCTCCACCACCAAGTCCTCCACCACCAAGTCCTCCACCACCAAGTCCTCCACCACCAAGTCCTCCACCACCAAGTCCTCCACCACCAAGTCCTCCACCACCAAGTCCTCCACCACCAAGTCCTCCACCACCAAGTCCTCCACCACCACCACCACGTCCACCACCACCACCACGTCCACCACCACCACCACGTCAACCACCACCACCACGTCAACCACCACCACCACGTCCACCACCACCACCACCACCATGTCCACCACCACCACCACCACGTCCACCACCACCACCACCACGTCCACCACCACCACCACCACGTCCACCACCACCACCACCACCACCACGTCCACCACCACCACCACGTCCACCACCACCACGTCCACCACCACCACCACCACCACGTCCACCACCACCACCACGTCCACCACCACCACCACCACGTCCACCACCACCACCACCACGTCCACCACCACCACCACCACGTCCACCACCACGTCCACCACCACCACGTCCACCACCACTACCACCACCACCACGTCCACCACCACCACGTCCACCACCACCACGTCCACCACCACCAAGTCCACCACCATCAAGTCCACCACCACCAAGTCCACCACCACCAAGTCCACCACCACCACCTACACCACCACCACCGTCCACTACCACGTCCACCACCACCACCAGCACTACGTCCACCACCACGTCCACCACCACGTCCACCACCACGTCCACCACCACGTCCACCACCACGTCCATCACCAACCAGCACCACCACGTCCGCCACAACGTCTACCACCACCGCCTACACCTAACACCACCACCACCGCCTACACCACGTCCACCACCACGTCCACCACCACGTCCACCACCACGTCCACCACCACCACGTCCACCACCACCACGTCCACCAGCACCACGTCCACCACCAGCACTACGTCCACCACCAGCACTACGTCCACCACCAGCACTACGTCCACCACCAGCACTACGTCCACCACCAAGTCCTCCACCACCACCACCACCACCACCCCGTCCACCACCACCACCCGTCCACCACCACGTCCACCACCATGTCCTAAACACTTATAAGATCCCAAAGGCGAGACCTATTGGCTATGCCAATGCTTGTTCTTCTTAGGTTGTGCCCCCTAAAAATTGTATTTAGGGGGCGTTTTAGGGGTCTCGAGGTCAGTAGTCAATGGGCTACTGACCTTAGGGTGACTACACCCTTGGTGTGCTCACCCCACGTGAGCACAATCCCTAATCCTGATTGGGCAGTGCCTGGCATCTGCAAGATGGCAGGCAATGAAGAGAGGGCTTAAACTCGCCTCCCCCACCTTAGGGGTGGAGTTGGCAGAGGTGGACACACCTTCTGGGCTGGTTAGTTTTTCCCACCTGTCTTCCTGCCGAAAAGAAGGGAAGACAGGAAGGTGGTCTGCTCCTAATTGCAGGAGAGGCTGGGGGTCGCATTACAAAGGCTGCCAGGCCTTTGAAGCTCCCTGCCATAGATGGCACCTTTGCCTAGGAAAGGCTTGGTTTCTGAGCTCATGGAACAAAGGCTCCCACCCCAGGAGTCCAGAAACATGTCTTTGGGTGGCAGTCTGGTGTGTACAAGTCAGGGAACCCACCAGAGGCTTATCGTTTCTCAGCAGGCATATGTAAGATGCCCTCTGTGTGCATTTTTCATTAAATCACGCACTGGCATCAGTGTGGGTTTAATATGCTGAGAAGTTTGATACCAAACTTTTCAGTTTTCAGTCTAGCCATTATGGTGCTGCGGAGTTCGTAATGACAAGCTCCAAGCACCATATACTTCTAATGGCAGCATTTCACTTACACTGTCTAAGGATGGACTTAGACACTGTAGGGGTACAGGGCTCATGCAATTGTACCCTCACCACTGGTATGGGGCACCCAGCTAGAGGGGTGACTGATCTATGCCAGGGTAGTGGGTTGTAGACATAGCACACAGGATGTGTGCCATGTCGACTCTTCACTTTGTTCTGCACCAAAAACAAGTAGCCTGCAAAGGCAGTGTGTGTGTGTCAAGGTACAGGGCCTTTAAGTGTGACACAATAAGTGCTGAAGCCCTAGAGGCCTTCCCTGGTCACAGTTTCCTGGGTACCAGTGGTACCATTTACCAGAGGCTGCCCTGCGACCAGAGTACCAATTGGGTGTAAAGGTACAGTTTTGGGGAAAGAACACATGCCCTGTGAACCTGATTGGCAGGGACCCAGGGCACATCAAGTTAAAGTGCATCAGTAGTCTGGCAAAAAGTGTGGGGGTTACTGCAACAGAAACTCCTCTTCCTACAGTTCCACACCGAAAGGATCCTGAAGAACAGAGTGCGGAACACCACGTGCAAACCCGATGGCGGAAAGAAAACAATCCAACTATTGAGTCGATGCCCATGTGCACTATCACCGAAAGGAGTCATCTTACCTTGTGACTGGAAAAGACTTCTTCAAAGAAAAACAACTTGCAAACATCTGGACCAAAAACTGGACGGCAGTAGTATGCAAAGCCTGTGTATCTACAGCACACATACCTTCTAACACCCACTTTCCTACAAGGTGGACCTGCATGTACCTCTGTAGCTTGGCCAACGAAGAATCCCCCTATAACTAAGATGTCCTCAATTGCCCTGTCCTGATGAGACCCTTATCCCTACGGGTCGAAACGCCGTCGACGCCATAGGAATTGAACCATAACAGTGCCTATGACTGTAGATAGGCTCTGTGCGATTATTGCCTGTATCACTGGCTTTGGTCATTTTCCTTCCCCTCTTTTAGGTTATCCCATAGAAACCACTGTCCAATATGTATTCACCTTGAGTTGTTTTTGTTTCTGGTTCTCACAACACCACTTGGGACACTTTGCACCCCTGTTTTCTGGATATTATGTGTATAAATGTATATTGATGCTACTAATGCTTTGAAATACAAAAAGCTTTTTGATTACAAACTCGATATACTGGTTGTCTTCCTTTTTTTGCATCCCCTGTAAACCCTCTTTTTGAATTGCTATTAAGCTACATATTGACACGGTATCCTAAGAGTATTAACCACTGGAACCTTTGTTTTCCTGACAAACCGCTGCCCTGGTTCCTATGTGAGTAGGGTTCCCTTGTTTTTCCGGAGTCAAAATCTAAATGGCTGGCGTTCCATCAACACATCTTCGAAGGGGTTGGTAAGACTATGAAGGTAGGTCCGAAAGGGCAGTGCCCCATAGGGAAGTCAGACAAACTAATTGGTTAGTTCATACAAGAGTGTTTTCCAAAGGGAACGTAGACGTTGAAAGCACCAACAATACCATCGAGGACAGTAAACAACTACACTGAACTGAATCGAAGTACGGATTGAAGGCACATACGTCTGAACACGACTGATGAGTAGACAATCTAACAATTTAGTCAGGTCCATGCGCAATATCACTCCGCTTCAGACACTAGATGGTAGGAGTATGCGGAGCATGTGTATCAACAGCCACATATGCCATTGAACATCTAGTTTCCTACATTCACTGACTCAACTGGTGAGTCGCACTGGATCAAAACACTTTAATCCAACAACCTACTCATACAGAGCTCACTTAAGAGGAGAAGGTATACATTTGTGTGAAAATGAGTCAATAGATCTGTTAACAGTCTGTGAATTTATGTGATAACCTGTGTTTTTTACCTACTGCAGGGTCTCATCCTACCGTCAAATCCTAGTCCCATAACCCTTCTTGTTGCATAACTGCAACCCTGCTGCATAATTTGGCCCTCTCCTGCCACAGAATTCCAATGGTCCTGCTTAAGGATGACTTATTACAGTGGGGAGCAGACAAGAGATTAAAGTAGCACCGTTAACTTAGGAATTTCTGATCTTTTGAGTTACTGACAAAATACAAGTAAATTACAGCGAATTAAGTTACTAATGCAAAGATAATACAACAAGCAAACATTTGTAACTCGGAAACCCCCCAAATTAAGTTTTAGTTATACCTTGCTTTCACTAGAGTCATCCTGGACCTTTATACGTCGTCTTTTCTTCTTCTGCTTCTGTTTGTAACTTCGATTTTCCTCTGCTTCTTTTTTTGCCGCCCTAGAAATAATTTTTCAGTTACTTAGGGAAGAATATTTAAGAGACTATTAATGACAGCATCACAAATTCATGACAGAAAGGGGTTGCCAAATTTCCAAACACAGACTATTTAAATGACATCAAAATACAAAGAACAGTGGGGAGCATCCATACAATAATACAAATATGAAGTTAAACTGCCTTACTAACTAGCATTACTAAGCTCATTAGTTCTCACCTGTGCAAGAGCTATTGGCTTTGCTAATATGTTTTAGAAATGTTGCACACCAGAGTAGCTGCTGTTCAGAATGACTCAAAGTTAGTGGAGTAAAGAAGAGTGGCATGGAGTGTCGTAGAGTGGAGTAGTGTGGAGTGACCATCAATAGAGTTGAGGGGAGGGCAGTGGAGTGTCGGGGAGTATCGTACAGTGTTGTTGAATTTCATGGAGGGTGTAGAGTGTCGTAGAGTGTAAGGGAATAGAGTTCAGTGGTGCAGAGTGGAGTACAGTGTCAGAGTGGAGCAGAGTGCTGTGGAGTGGCATAGAGTGTTGTGGAGTGATGTAGAGTGGAGTGGTGTAGAGGTTGCTGTGCAGTGTGGAGCAGAGTGTTGTAGAGTGGCGTAGAGTCGAGTGCCAAAGAGTGGAGTACAGAGTAGTTTGTATCCTTTTTACCTTTCATTTCTCTATAAAAGAGCTTTCCAGGTTTCCATTTCGGATTTCATACAAGCAATTTCTTTGTCTGTATGACTTCCAAATAAAGTTGTGCCAGAAAAAGGTAAGTTGAGAATTCTTTGTTGAGACGGAGGGCCGTTAATCTTGACCAATAGTTTCTTCTTAAGGCAGATCCGTGACAGTATCTATGTGCAGCTAACAGGGATGAGATCACAGCCACACAGATAACTTGACATCATGGCCTCATTCAAAATTTCAATGAGAATGTCTCTACGATTTAATGGCAGAGTGTCCACAAATTGTTAAGGGGAGTCTCAAAGATTGGTCATATTTGCCCAGAATGGCAGGAGAACTTGCAGACTTTTTATTAGTGGGCACTATACCACATAACTTTCATGAGACATCACCAAATGTTCTGCTTTCCTTGTCTAATGGAATGGTAGATGAGCAAGCAGTTTTTTTTTAACCTTTTTTGATGCCAAGGCCGAACTATAATCAGACAGATGATCTGAACGAAGAAATAGAGGACCCTGATTATGAGCCCTTAACTTCTTTGTATCCTGGGTGGCGCAACTTTAGATGATGCAGGTTTAAGGATTAAACCCATAGACAGATCTAACAGGCCTGAAACTACTGCAAGCACCAACCTTGAGGGTGAACGCTGGTGAAGACTATCCAAAAAAAAATAAGAAAATCAACGTTGATCAGAGCCTCCTACAAAGTGTTGCTATTCTCAAATGAGGAGACTCGAGCTGGTTGAGAGTCCGTAGAGGCAAAAACCTGCTTGGGTCAGAGGACATCAATGGAGAGTAGGAACAGGTCTAGACCGATGTCTCCGTCTAGAAGATGAGTTATATTGAGAGTGACAAGAGCAAGTGTGAGAAAGTGCCATCTTTCTTGCATGGTATGCCCCCACTTTTTGCTGAATTGCTGATGTGCTTTGACGGAGTGTGCCCTGGGCTCCTGCCAATCAGGTGCCCAGGGCCTGTGTTTTTCTTCCCTAAAACTTGTGTTGAAACCTAAACCCAATAGGCATCTGTGGCCACATGTGAGCCCCTGGTAAATGGTGCCCTAGGTACCCAGGGTATTGTGACCAGGGTAAGACCCCTAAGGGCTGCAGCACTTTGTGTGCCACCCTCAGGGGCCCTGTACCCTGACCCACACACACACTGCCTTTGCAGACTGAGTGTCTTAGTGTAGAACTAAACAGAGTCGACATGGCACATATCCCTGTGTGCCATGCCCACAAACACACTGCCCTGCCCTCTAGCAGGGTGCACTATGCCAGTGGTGTGGGCACAGGTGCATGGGCCCTGTGCCCCTACAGAACACAGGGCCATTCCTGGGCACTGTAAGTGCAGTGATGCCATAAGAGTATATGGTGCTGGGAGGTTGTCATTACAAACACCACAGCACCATAATGGCTACACTGAAGACTGAGAAATTTTGTATCAAACTCCTCAGTACATTAAACCCACACTGATGCCAGTGTGGGATTTAATGTAAAATGCACAACAGAGGGCATCTTTGAGTTATCCCTTGAACCTAACCTACAATCCACGTCGTGTCTGAGAGGCTGCCTAGGCTGCTACACAGCCCAGACATGTTGCTGGACCCCTGGGTAGAGAGTCATCCGCTATTCTGGGCCCGCAACAATGCACATCCTGGGCGAGGTGCTAGGTCTCCTACCCAAGGATGGGCAGGGGAAGCTTCAAAGGCATGCCACCTTTGTGAGCTTCTCCAGGCCACTTGTTGTACCCTGCAACTGGCCACCACCAGTTCTGACCCCCACTCTGGCGGGAATAATGGTGGGAAACCCTACGTGAGCTTGTGCCAACTTCACCCCTCAGGAGGGAAAGGCGGGTAAAGCACAACTCCGGCCGACCAATCAGAGATAGGCTCTGGCCCCCCTCCCACAGGAGAGGAGCAGGATAGGGGGTGTACTCACCCCAGGACAAGGACCCATTGGTCCCTGCCCTTACCCTACCTGTAATGCCCCTACATTTAGTATTTAGGGTCCCCCTGAACCTTCCTTCCTCAGATCCCGAATTTGAAAACAAGAAAGAAGACCAAGAAGACCACCTGCCGTACAGCTGCTAACAAGCAGACCATCCCAACTGACTTGGCCCCAGCCCTACAGGCCTGTTGATCCTTGAACATGCTTTTACTCAACTGTTTACAGGAGATGTTCCAGGTCTGAATCCAGGATCCAGCCTTGTGGTTAGAAAAGTAATCCATAAAGTAATTAATTGCATTTAACTAGAAATTCCCATTGAGCACAATGTCGCATTGTGTTTGAAATTGTGTTGCCTATTGCAACAACTGTAACTACTGTACTTAAAAAGTCTATTTTATATTTGAAAAGTATTTACCTAAAGTAACTCATTCTGAGAAAGTGTATTTGACCTTGTTGGTTCTAAAAAATAAAACTGTATATTTGTATACAAAACATTGGCATAGAGTTCAGTTCTTGAGTGTGTGAGACCATTTGCTGAATGAGTGTTTACAACAAATGCTTTACACTGTCCTCTGATACTGCCTTACTGCTCGACCAAGCTACCACTTTATATGGTAAGGTTATATCTAACTTTAGCCTCTGCCATACCTCTGGGGACTGTGGACTCTGTGCACACTGTACCTCACTTTGGTCCAGTATATACAGAGCCACTTTCTTACAGCAAGGTCTTGATCTCTGCCTTGCTCTGTGATGAGATCTGAAACTAGAGGGAGGAGATTTGGATCTTCTTGGTGCTACAGGTGGTCTTGGTGGAGTGTGACACCTCAAAGACATCAAGAGAAATTTGAGAATGGAAACAAAAAAGAACGGGTGTGTCTCGAAATCATGGTGTCTCTCCAAGTCAAAAGTCTTCTATATCTCGACTTAGACCCAGTATTCGATGGTGAACAAGCTGGTACTGTACTTCACCTTGATGTCTAAATCCAGGCCGCTGAGGGGAGCGATGCTATTTTTCAGTGTGAAGCTTTTTTCGAATCTCGCTATTGTCCGGGCCAATGTAATTATGCGGCAGGAGTGGGCCAAATTATGCAGCAGGGTTAAGTAAATTATGCAGAAAGAAAAGGCAAATTATGCAGCATAATGCAGCACATTTTGTAATACTATTACTTCATAAATACATCATTTTAAACTTGGTAACACCGTTTGGGCATTGATTCACCTCATTAGTGCCATTTTAATACCCAAATTTAGCAATAAGAAACAAAGGTCAATGCGAGTTGCTGCATTTGTAGTAAATTTTGAACCGTTTGAGCTAGAACCAATTTTTTTGTTAAAATCTCCTCATAATGCAGAAGATGATGGACTACGTGTCAAATCTATATTCATGCGAAAATCGTCTCGGCCGCATAATTCCAGTGGTCCTACCTATAGTGGAGCCCTTACAGAGTGCTGGTAGAGCACTGGTAAGGGGGTGATCTTCCCTTACCTCGTGCAACGTCCCCGGGCTGATTCACATAGTGCCTCTTGCTATCTACATAGCTACTCTTTTCCATGTAGTTCAATCTTCTCTAAGTCCTTCAGGGCACGCCCTGCAGTGGTGACATTGGGCTGTGATGTGACAGTCAAGGAGGCAAAGTATATACAGATCATGAGGATCCAATTTTGCCTTTTTTCTGCAACAAGCAGAAAACTTCACAAATAAAAATGTCATTTTTTGTGGCACCAAATAAAAATGGTCGTTCAAAAAAGGGCAGAAAAACACCTTAGAGGTCCAAAACGTTGAGTGAAGCTGGCTTAAAACAAATATGATGCGATTTAAGTGGAAAAAAGCCAAAATGGTTAGCCTCATTGCTTCAAGATACTGTAACCACGAGCAGGAGAAAAATAACTGAGGTACCTGCCATGCCATATGGGACGATTCAGAAAATCGGAAGCTTGTTTCCTTCCCAGTGTAAGAATTGGCTTGGTAGTTTGGTTTGCACTGTTCCCATCATGCACTGGGACAGGAACAGACTAATTTGCATATAGCCAGGTTCTGAGCTGGGATGGTGCAGTGAGCTAAAAAACGGTGTTGGATCTAGCCCTGATCTTTTGACTGGGTGAGAGTATTCTGCTTAATTCAGAAACTCTGTCCATCACCACCCCTTGTTGTTAAATATTTTGTCCACCATAAGCGTGGAAGGGTATACTCAGATGTGAGTCCCTTGCTCACTGCACCATCAGGATTCAAGCTAGCCGGGCCGAAGACGGCTGTAATGCCAGAAACCGGTCCCCGGAAGCTTGTTTCCTTCCCAGTGTAAGAATTGGCTTGGTAGTTTGGTTTGCCCTGTTCCCATCATGCACTGGGACAGGAACAGACTAATTTGCATATAGCCAGGTTCTGAGCTGGGATGGTGCAGTGAGCTAAAAAACGGTGTTGGATCTAGCCCTGATCTTTTGACTGGGTGAGAGTATTCTGCTTAATTCAGAAACTCTGTCCATCACCACCCCTTGTTATTAAATATTTTGTCCACCATAAGCGTGGAAGGGTATACTCAGATGTGAGTCCCTTGCTCATTGCACCATCAGGATTCAAGCAAGCCGGGCCGAAGACGGCTGTAATGCCAGAAACCGGTCCCCGGAAGCTTGTTTCCTTCCCAGTGTAAGAATTGGCTTGGTAGTTTGGTTTGCCCTGTTCCCATCATGCACTGGGACAGGAACAGACTAATTTGCATATAGCCAGGTTCTGAGCTGGGATGGTGCAGTGAGCTAAAAAACGGTGTTGGATCTAGCCCTGATCTTTTGACTGGGTGAGAGAATTCTGCTTAATTCAGAAACTCTGTCCATCACCACCCCTTGTTGTTAAATATTTTGTCCACCATAAGCGTGGAAGGGTATACTCAGATGTGAGTCCCTTGCTCATTGCACCATCAGGATTCAAGCAAGCCGGGCTGAAGACGGCTGTAATGCCAGAAACCGGTCCCCGGAAGCTTGTTTCCTTCCCAGTGTAAGAATTGGCTTGGTAGTTTGGTTTGCCCTGTTCCCATCATGCACTGGGACAGGAACAGACTAATTTGCATATAGCCAGGTTCTGAGCTGGGATGGTGCAGTGAGCTAAAAAACGGTGTTGGATCTAGCCCTGATCTTTTGACTGGGTGAGAGTATTCTGCTTAATTCAGAAACTCTGTCCATCACCACCCCTTGTTGTTATATATTTTGTCCACCATAAGCGTGGAAGGGTATACTCAGATGTGAGTCCCTTGCTCATTGCACCATCAGGATTCAAGCAAGCCGGGCCGAAGACGGCTGTAATGCCAGAAACCAGTCCCCGGAAGCTTGTTTCCTTCCCAGAGTAAGAATTGGCTTGGTAGTTTGGTTTGCCCTGTTCCCATCATGCACTGGGACAGGAACAGACTAATTTGCATATAGCCAGGTTCTGAGCTGGGATGGTGCAGTGAGCTAAAAAACGGTGTTGGATCTAGCCCTGATCTTTTGACTGGGTGAGAGTATTCTGCTTAATTCAGAAACTCTGTCCATCACCACCCCTTGTTGTTAAATATGCCATATGGGACATCATGGGATACTGGAGGGCAGTGGGTCCTAAAAGATGCACTGCCCTAAAAGATGCAGTGTCAGTTTTCATGCTAACATAGCTGCAGCCAATATGCCTACATTGCCACAATTGCTTAACTCCATTTCCTTTGAAAATGGTTTGCAACTGAGGTTTTTAAGGAAAGTTACTCTTTTCTGGTAACCTTTCTGTTCTTTATAATTTTGGCCTTTTTAAAAGTAAATGAAAGAAATTGGCCAATGCTGCCTATTTTATATGCGGTAAAACTATGCGATGCAATATGAAAATATTTGGCCTTCCTGAAGTTAGGTGAAAATATAACAAGAGAAAATATATTTAAACAAGTCAATCAGGAAACTCATGCATGGGCAAGACTATTCAGTGTTTAGGAGTATCACTGGAAATATCATGAAGGAGATGGAGCCGATGTTCTAAGATCTTGCTCTGTTGAGTCAGAAAATGGCTGACTGGGATTGATCCACTGTCCTGAAATGAGTCACTTTTGAAAGTGAAAATGTTTTTAGTGCACAGTTTGTTTTAGTTTGAACATTTTCTGCTTGATCTAAATTTTCAGATGTAAGGTTCCTGTCCTGCAGAAGTGAAAGTAATTATCAAAAGGGACGACAAAAAGATCTAGTTTCTCAATGCAGGTCTCCTTGATTTCATTCACTGTAGCATATAACAAGGACGTTTACTAGTTTAAGTCGAGAATCCATTTTTCATCTCTTACAGTGCAACTCATCTAATCCACCTTTGCTTCTGCCCATTCCTTAACGAATTCCAAGTTTGTTACTACCCTCTTAAACTGATAAATTGATTTTGCAAGGGCCTGAGCAAGCTTTACAGCTTTCTTTTGTTCCAAAATCTTAACTATATGTACCACTAATACAGACAATTTAGACAATCTGCATTAAGTTCAATCCATGGACCATTTTACTCCATCAAGGGCAGCTGCAGAACTTCAAGATTTTGTGGTACTGCTAGGGGAGATAGAAGAATGTGGACCATGAGCCAATACATTTGAGGAAGATATCCGTCCCAGCAGAATTAACCTTATATGGTATCTCAGAGGGACATATATATGTAAGGTGTAGGATGCTGAACTGTTTTAAGTTGGTTGCATATTAAATGCAATTTATTCATGCACCCTTCCGTCCTATGCTATATGGAGTCACTGTTAAAGTACTGATTTAATTATTTGCTTACTAAAAGATAGTATCCTTCCTCCCATAACATGACACATTTCGAGCATTTGAATCTACAGCCATTTGTATTGTAATTATATAGAGCTTACTACCCCTGACTAAATGAAACGCTTTTTCGGCAAGTACCATGCTACTCCGGAACCCAAAAAGGATTAGTGGTCAATTAGTATAGTGAAATATAAGAATAATCTGAGCGGTCGATATGCTAGTCTTTTATTTGACTTGAGAAAGATAGTGGAGGGATCGAAGAGGAAAAGGTTTGCATTTATATGGCGCTTGCTACCCCTGATGAGGCGTTGAAGCGCTTTACGGCGAGTAGCACGCTAGGCCGGTACCAGAACAGGATAGTGGTGAATTAGTCTAGGGAAATATGAAATTAATTTGAGCACTGGAAATATTAGTCTGTTTTGGGGACTGAAAAGGACAGTATAGGGATGGAGGAGGAAGGATTTGCATTTTTATAGTGTTTGCTCCACTGATGAGTATAGGGAAATATGAAATGAATTTGATTTCAGCAGTGGGCATGTTAGTCTGTTATTTGGATTGTAAAAGGAATAGCAAGGGATAGAAGACGGAAGGGTCTAGAAATGTGTTTTTTGGGAGTTCATAGCAGTAGGAGAGGGTTTGGGGTGAGTAAATGGGAGGTGGAGGGGAAGAGTCAGAGGGAAGGGTTTAGAAAGGCTTGTTTGGGAGATGTGAATAGTAAAAGAGGTATGAGATGATGCAAGGAAGGGTAGAGGAGGGAAGAGTCTAAAAAGATTTTTTGGGGGATCATAGTATTGGTATGGGGTTTGGGATGAATGGGAGAGTGGAGGTAGAGGATATATTGAGCGAGGTATAGGGTGAGAAGTAAGGTACTGCACTGGAAAGAGTAGTAGAATGAGGTTTGAGAGGAGTCAGAATTGAGGTAGAGGCTATATTGAGAGCGGTATATGGTGAGAAATAGGGTAGTGCATTGGAGAGTAGTGGAATGAGGTCTGAGATGATTCCGAATAGAGGTAGAGGATACATTGCGAGAGATATAGGGTAAGATATAGGGTAGTGCATTGGATATGCTGTATTAGAAGCAAAGTAATAAATATAAAGCTATATAAGTACATGGAAGGTATATATTCATAAGGAAGGTAATATATGTAGAGTAAAGTTAATAAACTTAAACTTTCAAGTGTTGCTGTACTTTATATATATTTTTATATCAAAATTAAGCAATTGCAGAGTTATGATAAAAGATTCTTATTTATGCAGTCACTTATATACATGTTAGACATAGAATAATGCAACTATAAGTAATATGTATGTTTGTTAATCAGAACTAACAAATATCTATAAAAATATTTATTATACATGTTTATACAAAGCAATACACATATGTAGGTACACATCTATAGTCCACATAAATGCGGATATACAGAGGGATATGCTGTACATTAATGTTTGAGTATGGTGGTTATGTGGGGAAGAGCCAGTTCTTGAGTAGTCTTCTGAAGATGAAGCATTTATCCATAGATCTTATGTTTGGGGGTAAAGAGTTCCATAGATTGGCTGCTTGAACAGAGAAGAATGTGCTACCCATATTTTTTTTCTTCTACAGTGGGATTTTGAGGTGAGGTGTCACCCTAGAGTGGAGGTTCCTTTGTTCATTGTACTTTGTGATTTAATTCCTGAGCAGTCCTGTTCCATGTATCGCTTTTAGGTGATACAAAGCACCTTCAATGTATATCTTCAGGCAACCAGTAACCAATGTAGGGCTTTAAAGGCAAGGGACATGTGGGCTTGCGGTTTTACATTTAACAGTAGTGTAGGAATCTGGCTCTATATATACTACACCAAAATAAGGTATAGTGTGTATAGAGTCCAGGTGACCCCAGAAGTAGGCAGAGGTTAAAGTTAGATAGAACCATAATCTCTAGTTGTGGTAGAGTGGTCGAGCAGTAAGGCAGTATCAGAGGACAGTGTTAAGCATTTGATGTACACAGTCAGCAAATGAATTCACACACTCAAGAACTGAACTCTAGGTCTATGGTTTTTGTATAAAAAAAATACTGTTTTATTTTTAGAACCAATCAAGTCTGGCACAGGTAAGCATTGAATACTTTCAGTAAGAAGTGTCTGAATATAGAACAGTTTGAAAATGCAATTGAAATTGTACTTTGTTTGATTTACAGGGGTTGAAACACTTAGCAAATGCAGTACATTGAAATGAATATGCTTTTTCAGTACATTACAGGTGAGTTACTTTGTACGTTACTTTTCATACTCAGTGCTGGATACATGGATTCAGCACTGGGACATTTCCTGTAAACAGGTAAGTAAATATGTTTTGGTTATTTGTGCGATTTGTAAAGAATATCTTTAGATTTCAAAACTCCACACTTAAAAACTTTTTGGAAGAAAATGGTCTAGGTTATCCTATGGAGGAAAAACAGGTTATAGGTTCACAGGTAAGTAATCGACTGTGGGGTTTAAAGTTCTAGGGTAGAATTAGGGGTTCCCCAGGGTCACTGTTCTTGCACCTTCAGCGGCACTAGGGCAGCTGGGTGCAGAGTGTTGAGGCCCAATCTTTTTCCAATGGGGGATAGGGAGCCTCTGGTTGGTGGCTGCAGGCAAGCAGGCCACTGGGTTGTGGGAGAAAAGCTCCTAGGGTTAAGGTCAGGGCAAATGGGGAAAGAAAGTAGCACAAAAGGTGCACCCTTAGCGGCACTGGGGTTCCGGGTGCAGAATGTTCTTTCGACGTCGGGCGCCCTGTATTCTATGGAGAACCTCCCGTTTGCAAAGGCACTGCAGACAAGGAGTCACCACTTGGAAAGGTAAGTTGGGAAGTTAAGGGTTGGTTAGGCACCGTCAGTTTGGCAACACAAGGCCGTGGGGCGTCTGGTGCAGGTGTGCCTTTTGGGGTCGGATCTTCTTATCAGCTCCTGGTAGCGGTTAGGGGGGCCTTCTGGATTTAGGCTGCAGGTGTCAGCTTGAGGCAGGTCAGGGGTCGCCAGATCTTGGGCCAGTTTTTGAGGTTGCTGGCTGCAGGACACACCAGTATTTCGCAGGAGCAGGGTCAAGGGGAGACAGACCGGTAAGGCTGGGGCCAAGTCAGTGGGCGTCTTCCTCTTCTTAGCTGGCTGCACAGCTGTTCGATCCTTCTTTTCTTCTTGTTGGCAGGCTGGATCTGAGGAAGCAAGGTTCAGGGTGCCCCCTAAATTCTAGATTTAGGGGCGTTACAGGTAGGTAAAGGGCAGGGACCAATGGGTCCCTTCCCTGGGGTGGGTAAACCCATTATCGTGCCACCCTCCAGCGGGACTGGGGCATGAGCCTGTCCCTGGTTGGTTGGGTCCCGGCCATCCTCAAGATGGCGGGGAGTCAGTGTTGTTCTTCACCTCGCTTAACTTCAGGTGGGTAAAGGGCAGGGTAGTTAAAGGGCAGGGACCACTTGTAGGAAAATGAGCTTCTGCTGCAGTAACCCCCCCCCCACTTTTTGCCAGACTACTGATGCACTTTTTTCTTGGTGTGGCATGGGTCCCTGCCAATCAGGTTCCCAGGGCATGTGTTTGTTCCCCAAAACTAACCCAATTGGCATCTCTAGAAACAGGTCAGCCCACGGTAAATGGTACTACAGGTACCCAGGTCACTGTGACCAGGGAAGACTTCTGAGGGCTGCACCCTTAGAGGCCCTGTACCTTTTCACACACACTGCCTTGTCAGGCTGGGTGTTTTAGTGCAGAACAAAGTGAAGAGTCGACATGTGCCATGCCTACTACCAGGACGCTCCTTAGCTGGAGCATCTGTGCGCCAAATAAAAACGCATAACATAACATAACATAACAACCCACTGCCCAGGCATAGATCAGTCGCCCCTCTAGCTGGGTGCCCTAAGCCAGTGGTGAGGGTACAGGTGCATGAGCCCTGTACCCCTACAGTGTCTCAATCCATTATTAATGAATCATGTGTCACCATGTGACCATAGTGACATCCCTGAATGACGGGCACTCCTTAGGTTCTCGTAGGAATGAGACTCCAAATATAGTTCAAATGAAAATTTTAATCATTCATCTTAAATTTAAGTCATTCAAATTTTCATTCGGTAAATGCATCCAAAGAAAATTATCCCAATGCTCCAATGCATTTCGGGCAAAACGAGCCCTTCATCGAGGAGCCTCTGTAATTAAACCAGACATAGCAATCAGAACAACAATAAAACGGAAGTATGAGTGTCAATGGTTAGTGAGTGCTGATCGAGTTAATCAGACATGGAGTGGGTGAAATTAGTGAAAACCGAGTGACAGGAAGTGAAAACGAATGGAATAAACGGAGTGGGTGAAAGAACTAAAATCAACGTGAATTAGATCAAAGTGCCGGTTCATTCTAAAAGCGTGTAGTAGCGGGTTTAACTGTGAAAAGTTTAGATGTGCCCAAAAGGTAAACGCGGAAGAAAGTTTAAATGTGCCCAGCGGTAAACGCGGAAGAAAAAATAATAAAAATACGAGTGAGTTTAAGTCCATGCGTGCAGCGTTTGACAGCGGTTAAAGATGTTAAAGACCGCGAATGTTAAAGTGGCTATAAAGTAAGGATTAGACAAAGAATCTTAGAGCTACAACGATTCAGTTACTCACTGTAGATCAAGTGGTCGCGAGCTTCAAACGCCGGTATCGGTGTGGGACAGGAAGTGTAGTTAGTTTAGTAGGGATAGAAATCGAGGAAGGACTATCGCGGGGGTGAAAAAAGTGGTGGCCATCTTGGAGAGATTACCAAACTGGCGAGAATAAACCAAAAGGATACAAAATAACAAAAAGGTTATCAAGAATAATCGCATTTGGGGAAGCAATGACAATTACTTTAAACAAAACATGAAAACTCCAGGCGATCATTAAGACCGGCTGGTTTCATTGTCTGCATACGATAAATCCAAGCCATTTCCCTCTGAAGTAAGTGCTTGTTATTGTGGTGAGGGTACAGGTGCATGAGCCCTGTAAAAACTGAGAAGTTTGGTATCAAACTTCTCAGCACATTAAACCCACACTGTTGACAGTGTGGAATTTAATGAAAAATGAACACAATGGTCATCTTTGAGATGCCCACTGAAAAACGACCAGCCTCTGGTGGGTTCCCTGAATGGTACACACCAGCCTGCCACCACAAGACATGTTTGTGGACCTCTAGGGTGGGAGTCTACGCTCCCTGAGCCCAAAAACAAAGTCTTTACTGGCAGAGGTGTTCACACCTCCCCCAGTCCAGGAAGAGCCATTTGTGGCAGGGGAGCTTCAAAGGCCTGGCAGCCTTTCTAATGCGACCCCCAGGCTCTCCAGCCCCCATGTCTAAACTCCTTTTCGGGGGGAAGACAAGCGTGAAAAACTAGCCAGCCCAGGAGGTGTGCCCCCTCTGCCAACTCCACCCCTCAGGTGGGGAAGGCGAGGTGAAGCCCACTCTCCTTGCAGATGGCAGGCACTTCCCAATCAGGACTAGGGATCATGCTCACACCCCCACGTGGGGGTGAGCACACCAAGGGTGTAGTCACCCTAAGGTCAGTAGCCCATTGGCTAATGACCTCAAGACCCCTAAAACGCCCCCTAAAAACAGTATTTACGGGGCAGCCTTGAAAAAAAAAGGCAGATCCAGCGTACCTACAAGAAGAAAAGAAGTAGAACCAAGAGCTGTGCACAGCTAACAAGAGGACAACGCCCACTGACTTGGCCCCAGCCCTAAAGGCTGGTCTCCCCTCGAACCTGCTCCTGCGAAATTCCAGCGTGTCCAGCAACCTCACAAACCCCGGACCTGCCTGCCTTCACTTTCCAAACTGTTTCTCCCGTGAACACCGGCCGTGTTTAAAATGCAGCTTCTGGTGCCAGCCAGAAACCGTGAAACCAGCCCATTCTTCACCCTCCGAACCCGGCCCGAGAGGAAAAACTTAACGAGGAGGTGATCATGACCAGAGATGTGGCGACCCCCTGACCTGCCTCAAGCCTCCTGACAACGCCTGCAGCCTCAATTCAGAGGACCCCCCCTACCGCGACCAGAGCGGGTAAGAAAATCCGACGTCTCAAGGCACCCCTGCACCCGACGCCCCAAGGCCTTGTGTGCCCAAACCAACAGTGCCTAACCAACCCTCAACATCCAAACTTACTACTCGAAGTGGTGGTCTCACCTGGAAGATCCTCGTCCCGAGCCTGCAGTGTTTTCTTTGTCCCGAGGTTCTTCATTGGATACCAAAAGGCACGCGACCTCAAAACAGCACCCTGCACACGGCCGCCCTAGTGCCGCTGAGGGTGCAACAACAGTGCATCGATGACCCTGGGAGACCCTGAGTCTAACCCCAGAACCATAACTCCCACAGTAGATTACTTACCTGAGAACCGTTAACCTGTTTTCCCTCCATAGGATAACATTGACACTTTTTCACCAAAAAGTTTCAAATTGGGTAGTTTAGAAAACGGAAAATATTCTTTAAAAATCATGCCATTAACTAAAACGTAATGACTTTCCTGTTTCTAGGAAATGTCCCAGTGCTGAATCTAGGTATACAGCACTGAGTTAGAAAAGTAATGTTAAAAGTAACTTACCTGCAATTTACTGTAAAACCCTATTCATTTCAATGTACTGTATTTGCTAAGTGTTGCATACTACTGCTCCCGTGTAAATCAAACAAAGTACAATTTGTATTGCATTTTCAAACTGTTCTATACCCAGTAACATATTACTGAAAAGTATTTAATGCTTACCTGTACCAGGCTGCTTGGTTCTAAAAATAAACAATATATTTTTATACAAACACAATTGGCCTAGTGTGAGAAAGTGGCTCTATATATACTGGACAATAATGAAGTATAGTGTGTATAGAGTCCACAAACACCAAAGGTATAACAGAGGTTAAAGTCAGGACTGACCTTACTCTCAAACGTGGTAGCTTGGTCGAGCAGTAAGGCAGTAACAGAGGACAGTGCAAAGCATTTGTTGTACACACTCAGTCAGCAAAGGATTTCACACACAAAGACTGAACTCCAGGCCAATGGTTTTTATATACAAAGATATAGTTGTTTTATTTTTAGCACCAACATGCTTAAAAATATACTTTGCTAGATATGAGAACTCTCATGTAATTACTTTGCAAGGAAGCAATAAAGTTGGCGAGCACAATAGGTACAGGAGTTGCTGAAGGCAACTCAAGTCTAGACACACTTTAGCATTGAGCTCAATGGATTGTTACCTTAAAAGTACAGTTGATTTCAGTACAGATTACTTTAGTAGTTCCAGGACTAGATACTAGATTCAGTCCTGGGATCTAAGGTGAAACCAGATTAGCAAAAACGTTTTAGTTACTGTGGTGAATTTTCATGAATATAAAGCTGTTTTAAAAGTTCGCACTTGGAAACTTTTCAATGACAATCTGGCAATGTTATTCAATAGGAGAAAATTCAGTTTGCAGGTAAAGTATGATCACATTACTTTTGTAATCCAGTACCGGGCTTCTAGGGCCAGCACTGGGGTCTGAACTTAAAACAGGTAGGTAATTGCGTTTCAGTATTTCGAATGATTTTTAAAGAATATTTCAAGCTTTCAAAAGTAGGCACTAAGAAGAAATTTCATAGAAAAGCAGACAATGGGTTCCTATGGAGAAAATATAGATTACTAGTAAACCCGGTAAGGATTACTTTTGCGGTTCAGTACTGGGCTGCAAGGTACAGTACTGGCTTCTCGCCTGCTTGCAGGTGAGTACTTCGGAATTCGGACTTCGGCTGATTTTTTTTTTTAAACTTTATTTTCCAGTTTTTACATAAGCATTATGATCTATTATTACTGTACAAGGTATAACATCAGTGACAACAGGTCTCATGTATAACAAATACAAAAATAAATGATCGCAGTTATAAATGACAATATATGGTGCATCATGTTAAAATGTCGAGAATACACATTCAATGAGGGCAATGGGGTGCTTTGCAACAAAAGAGCCCGGGAGGCGCACCATGAACCAAGCAATACAAAAAGGGGGCACATTCCAATTACCAATAATCAGATAATCAGGTGTAACATATCCTTAAACCAAACATGTCCCACAGACCTGAGAGCTATCCAATTCCCTCCGGGACAATGCCGCTCCACCTTTGTGAGTCTCGGTCAGCCTGAATCCTAGCAAGATAGTCCTTATATGGCCCCCAAATATCTACAGGACGTGACGCATTAGGGATCAGGGTGGACTATTCTTCGCAGTTTATATTACAAAATGCTAGACTCCGGAGCCATGCCTGCGGGGAAGGGACTTTTTTACTGCCCCATAAGAGGGCAACCTCCCTTTTAGCCAACAGGAAGCACAGAGCCGCCAATTTCCTAACATTCTTAGGGAAGTTGGCCACATAGCTCAACAGTGCAATTTCAGGGGTGGGCGTTAGTGGCTTGGACAGCATGTCACTTAATGTGGAATGAACAAGAGACCAATACCGGTATATCTTGGGGCAGGTCCAGGAGAGGTGCGCAAAGTCAGCAAACGGAGCCAAGCATTTCAAACAATGATGGGGTCTGTTGTGGTCTATTCTATGTGAGCGTGCGGGGTGGAACTTGAAGTGGAGTAATTTGTGCCTGCTATTCAATGAAACATCCTTGGTAGCCCTGCAGCACTGCTCCCACTGATCATACTGATCATACGTGATGGACGCACCCAGATCCGCCTCCTAGGCCGCACGCACCCCAACGTCAGAAACCGGTCTCGACGCCCCACATTGCCTATATAGTATCGAAACCAGATGTGCGCCAGTCGAGCTCTGTACCAACAGCGCCAAAGGCAGGGTTGGCTCGGGGGCTGATGGAAAGGAAGGGAAAGTGGCCCGAAGCATGGAGTACATACGGGTCATGACAAAAGTGTCCATAAAGGAGCGCTCAGAAAAACTAGCCTCTTCCGTGACGGAGAAAATTTGACCATCCGGGAATAGGTCTCCTATTGAGTGAATATGAAATTTATCCAGGGTACGCTGAACCAAAACTTCGCCAGTAATTAGAAGCATAGAAGAATTAGGCAGGGGAAGTGCAGAAGAATAAATTAAGTCTAGTCAGAGCAGCCTGCGCAACATGACCCAAGCCCAGCATGTAGTGGAAACCGTCTGAATATCTTGGGGATCCCGAGGGAACCCCGTGGAAAGGACATTAGAAAGAAGACGGGGGAGTACCAGATCCGCTTCGGGTTTTAAATATGGGACGCGCGTGTCCGGGTGAAACCAGCGGTGCGCATAACACTGTGCGATGAGATAATACAAATAAAAATCAGGAACCCCAAAACCCCACCTTTCGTAAGGCAGGGTCAAGATCTGCCAGCAGACCCGAGGTGCTCTATCTCCCCAGACAAGGCGCAGTAGCAGTGTGTACGTAACTGTGTAAAGAAGGTCTTAGTAAGAGGAATGGGGATGTTATTAAAAAGATATAAGAATCGGGGGAGGACTACCATTTTAATTATGGCGACTCTGCCAGCCATTGATAACGGCAGCCGCAGCATTTCGTGATTTGTGATTCAAGGGCGCTAACGGCCCTGCCATAATTAAGCCTAATCATAGTGGTGGTATCTAGATGGACATAAATCTCAAGGTACTTTACTGCGTCACTGCACCATTCAAGGGGGAACTCACATGTCCAGGTGTTTGTGCTAGTCGCGAGCGGGAAGATAACCGATTCGTGCCAATTAATGCAGAGCCCTGAAAATTTACCGAACCGCTTGATTTCCCGTATCAAGGGTTCCAAGTTCTGTTGAGGTTCCCTAACATATAAAATAGTCATATCCGTATAAAACGAAACAAGAAGGGGACCAGTACGGAAATGAAGGCCACGGTGTAAGTGTTTTTCTTGAAAGTGGCGCACTAAAGGATCCATGGCTAGAATAAAAACGGAGTGGAGACAGGGGGCAACCCTGTCTCGTGCCACGGGAGAGAATGAACGGGTCAGAGATTGTACCATTAAGGCGTAATCTGGCGGTGGATCCAGTATATAGCGACACCACCGTGGATACGAAACATTCTGGCATGCCCATCCGTCGCATAACTGACAAAAAATAGGACATTCAAGGGAGTGGAACACCTTTTTGGCGTCCAAAAGGATGGCAGCAGCAGGAGTGGCGGGGTCGATCCTGTGTACCACAGTGAATAAGGTACGAATATTCAGGGAAGTAGACCTATGAGGGACGAAGCCAGACTGCGCCGGAGAAATGATGGCCTCCATTAGTAGAGACAGTCTAATTGCAATCACCTTGGCCAGTATTTTATAATCTAAATTCAATAACAATAATGGCCTATATGAGCTACACAATTTGGGGTCTCGCCCAGGTTTGAGAAGTTACATAATGACAGCTTCTCTGATTGTCGGAGGAAGTGGGCCAACCTCAAGGGATTCCGCATAAACCTCCACCAATCGCATGCCTCATACAAATCGGCAGAAAAGCCATGAAGCCCAGGCGCAGAAGAGCCCCGGAGCAAATAGATAGCTTTGACAATACTGTTCGGAGAAATGGGGATGGATAAAAATTCCTGCATGCATCTTTCTAAGTAAACTATTGCAATTTCGGACAGATATTCCCCCTGACCACACAGATCCCGGTAAGTCTGGTAGTGTACAATGATTTATAATACGCAAGAAAGTGATCACAGATTTCCGGGGTAGAGTGTAGCGGTTCGCCCTGTGGACCGGTAATTTCGGAGATGTAAGCCGTATCGCGCGGCGGGCGTAAAGTGTGGACCAGTAATTTACCGGGTCGCTCCCCCTCGCCATATCTGCGGGAAGCGTGTTGCTTATTAAGGAATAGGAACTCTCGCCCGGCAGCTTCTCTACATTCAAGCAGCAGGGCCAGGCGTTTAGCCTCTCCTGCACTGGAGCCCGAGTCAAGTAACTCACGGTCTAATGCAGCGATGTCCTTCTCAATGTGATTAAGCGAAGAGCCGGGATCTTGGAGCACAAGTAGGTACCCCAAAGGGAGGCCCAGGGGGCTGTAGGGTACAGGGGTGTCTTTGGGTGTTGGAAAAGCTTACCCTCAGCTGGTCACGGTTGGGGTGGCCCCTGGTTCTGAGTCTGCAGGCGTCGGCTGGTTCGCCGAGGAGGGTCTTTGGGCACTGGACTTCGGGTCTCAGTCGCCGGGGGGACGTCCTCCTGGTCTTGGTTCTGTTGGGCCCGGCCTCGGAGGGTGCAGAGTGGGCTGGTCCAGAGCTTCCTGGTTGGCACCAGGTGGGTTGTTGCAGCAGAGCCTCTGCTGATGGGAGTTCCAGTCTTTAAGAGGGTCAAGGCAGGCAGGTCCTCCGGGTGTCCAAAGGATGCTGTCCGCAGAAGTTGCCAGGATTAGGCAGGAGCAGGTTCCAGGATCGACAGGCCGGTAGGGCTGAGCCAAGTCCGTAGTTGTAGTCGTCCTGTTGTTAAGCAGCTGCACGGCTGATCTTCTTTTCTTATCGGGATCTGAGGAAGGAAGGTTCAGGGAGCCCCTAAATACAGAGTGGGGGTTAGAACTGGTGGGGGCCAGTTGCTGGGTACAGAAAATGGTCTGGAGAAGCTCACAGAGGTGGCATGCCTTTGAAGCTTCCCCCTACCCATCCTGGGGGAGGAGACCTAGCACCTCGCCCAGGATGTGCATTGTTGCAGGCCCAGGAGAGTGGGGGCTCCCCACCCAGGGGTCCAGCAACATGTCTGCTGTGTGGCAGCCTCTGCAGCCACTCAGCCCAGACGTGGATTGTAGGTTAGGATTTCAGAGGGCATCTCTAAGATGCCCTCTGGTGCATTTTACATTAAATCCCACACTGGCATCAGTGCGGGTTTAATGTGCTTAGAAGTTTGGTATCAAACTTGTCAGTCTTCAGTGTAGCCATTATGGTGCTGTGGAGTTTGTAATGACAACCTCCCAGCACCATATACTCTTAATGGCATCACTGCACTTACAGTGCCCAGGAATGGCCCTGGGTACTGTAGGGGCACAGGGCTCATGCACCTGTGCCCACACCTCTGGCATAGGGCACCCGGCTAGAGGGGTGACTGAAGTATGCTAGTGGGGGCATACCAAGGCAATAAAGATGGCACTTTCTTACACCTAGAGTTCAGTTCTTGAGTGTGTGAATTCATTTGCTGACTGAGTGTGTACATCAAATGCTTAACACTGTCCTCTGATATTCCCTTACTGCTCGACCAAACTACCACTATTAGAGAGTAAGGTTCTATCTAACTAACCTCTGGCTGCCTCTGGGGACACTTGGACTCTATACACACTATACCTCATTTTGGTGTAGTATATATAGAGCCAGTTTCTTACACCAATGGGTCCCTTCCCTGGCGTGGGTACACCTTCAATTGTGCAACCCTCCAGTGGGAGGTGGGCAGAAGTATTTCCCTGGTTGGTTGGGTCCACCCATCCTCAAGATGGCGGGGGTTGGGAGTTGTGCTTCACCTCGCCTCTCCCACCTGAGGGGTGGAGTTGACACACCTCTTTCCCTCACTTGTTTTTCCCGCCGGTTCTCCTGCCCAAAATGTGGGGTAGAACCAGTGGGGACCAGTCGCTGAAAGCAGCTAATGGTCTGGAGAGGCTCACAAAGGTGGCATGCCTTTGAAGCTTCCCCTTTGTGAACCCTGCCCATACTGGGGGAGGACGCTTGGCACCTCGTCCCAGGATGTGCATTGTTTCAGGCTGCTCTTGATCCAGGGGGTCCAAAAACATGGCTGTTAGCAGCCTAAGCAGCCACTCAGTCAGGTCACTAGGAGTTGGTGGAGTTTCAGGGGGCATCTCTAAGATGCCCTCTGTTGTGCATTTTACATGAAATCCCACACTGGCATCAGTGTGGATTTAATGTGCTGGGAAGGCCGTGGGGCGTCGGGGGAAGGGGTGCCCTTTGGGGTTGGATCGTCTTACGAGCTCCTGGTCGCACTTAGGGGGTCCTTCTGGATTTAGGCTGGAGGCTTGAGGCAGGTCAGGGGTCGCCGGATCACAGGTCAAGATCGCCGGGGTGACCTCCTCGTGGTGTGTTTACACTCTAGCTCGGGCCAGGTTCGGCAAGTGCAGGTGGGTTGGATTTGCGGTTTCAGGCTGCTGCCATAGGTTGCTGTTTGAACAAATCCGGTGTTCACGGGAGGAGAAGTCTTTAGAAGTGAAGGCAGGCAGGTCCTTCGGGGTTTTGGAGGTTGCTGGCTGCAGGACACACCGGGATTTCGCAGGAGCAGGTTCGAGTGGAGACAGGCCTGTAAGGCTAGGGCCAAGTCAGTGGGCGTCTTCCTCTTGTTAGCTGGTTGCACGGCTGTTTGATCCTTTTTCTTCTTTTCTTCTTGTCGTTTCTGGATCTGAGGAAGCAAGATTCAGGGTGCCTCCTAAATACTAAATTTAGCTGTGTTACAGGTAGGTAGAGATCAGGGACCAATGGGTCCCTTCCCTGGGGTGGGTAGACCCCCTATTGTGCCACCCTCCTCAAGATGGTGGGGACTCGGAGTTGTGCCTCACCTCGCCTCCCCCACCTGAGGGGTGGAGTTGGCAGAGGTGGGCACACCTCATTTGTTTTCTCGCCGGTTCTCCCGCCCAAGGTGGGAGTCAGAACCAGTGGTGACCAGTTGCTGAAAGCAGCAATTGGCCTGGAGAGGCTCACAAAAGTGACATTCATTTGAAGCTTCCCCTTCGTGAACCCAGCCCATCTTGGCGGACGAGGCTTGGCACCTCGTCCCAGGATGTGCATTGTTTCAGGGCCCCGAGAGCAGCAGGCTCTCGACCCAGGGGTCCAGAAACATGTCTGTTGGTGGCAGCCTAAGCAGCCACTCAGTCATGTCACTAGAAGTTGGTCGAGTGTCAGGGGGCATCTCTAAGATGCCCTCTTTGTGCATTTCACATTAAATCCCACACTGGCATCAGTGGGGGTTTAATGTGCTGAGAAGTTTGATACCAAACTTCCCGGTCTTCAGTGCAGCCATTATGGTGTTGTGAAGTTCGTAATGACAAACTCCCAGCACCATTTACTCTTAATGGCAGCACTGCACTTACAATGTCTAAGAATGGGCAGACACTGTAGGGGTACAGGGCTCATGTACCTGTACCCTCACCACTGGTATAGTGCACCCTGCCAGAGGGGTGACTGATCTATGCCACGTTGACTCTTCGCTTTGTTCTGCACCAAGACATGCAGCCTGCAAAGGCAGTGATTGTGTGTCAGGGTACAGGACGTCTAAGGGTGGCACAATAAGTGCTGCAGCCCTTAGGGGCCTTCTCTGGTCAGAGTGCCCAGGATACCTGTGGCACCATATACCAGGGGCTAACATGTGGCCAGAGATGCCAATTGGGTTTAGGCTCACTGCAATTTTAGGGAAGGAACATAGGCCCTAGGTACCTGATTAGCAGGAGACCAGGGCGCACTCAGTCAAAGAACATCAGCAATTCAGCAAAAAGAGGGGGCATACCATGCAAGAAAGAGGGCACTTTCTCACAAGTAGTCTGGCAGCAGAGTTCTAAGTCCGTTGTAGTCTTTTCATAGTTGTTAAAGGTAATCCTGGGTAGAGGCTATTGGCGTAATCGAGTTCGGACAGTACAAGAGAGGTCTTGGGTGGGAATCCCAGGTAGGGGTAGATGCAAGTGTGAGAAAGTTTCATCTTTCGTGCATGGTATGCCCCCACTTTTTGCTGAATGTTAATGTTAATAAAATGTATAAAGCGCGCTGCTACCCTAAGGTGTCCTGGCGCTGAAAGAGCTGCCTACTTGGTTACTGGTAGAATGACAGATTCAGGAAAAAAGCCAGGTTTTCAGCCCCTTTCTAAAAGAAAGGAGCTCGGTTGCACTTCTGAGATGGAGGGGACGGCTGTTCCATGCTTTAGCGGCACAACAGAAGAAACTCCTGAACCCCCCCCCCCCCCCAACTGTTTTTTTTACTCGCAGAATTTTTATTAGTTTTGCCTCTGCAGTGCTCTGCCGGGAACATACCATTGGAGGTGTTGTCTCATGTAGGCCGGGCCAGAACCCCTAAGGGCCTTAAAGACCGTACACAAAGGGCCTTAAATTACACCCGTTGTTTCAACGGAAGCCAGTGGAGGTTCCGAAGACCCTTCTTCACTGAAACAAACTTCGGAGTGCCCAAGAGGAACCTGGCTGCTGCATTTTGCATGACCTGAAGTCGGCTTAGGTGTCTTTTTTGAATATTAACCCCATCAATGCTATTGACGGAACGGTTCCGTCATGAGCGTCGGTTGGCCTGTGCTTATGACGGAACCGCTCCGTCATGAGCCCGTTGGCTCATTAGAACGTTCAGCACAGCGCAGGAATCTGCACCGCGCTGAAGGTGTTAAGATAAAGGCTGTTGCAGTCTAGACAAAATAAGAGCACTGTCCTGAGGCTATCCTCCGGAAGAAGAATTTTAATTTTCCTCATGATCCTGAGAAGATGGAAACAAGAAGAGACCACTCCCCTGATCTGATCCCCAAAGGAGAGTGTAGAGTCCACGATCACCCCCAAGTTCTTCACCTTGACGGTAGGGACTGGGGCGGACCCATGATTTCAGTCGCCCAGTCGGGTGACCAGAGGTTCGAGAGATTACCAAAGATGATCACCTCAGTTTTCCCTGCATTTAGCTTGAGGCAGTTTGCTGACATCCAGCCTGCTATGGTTTGCATGCAATTGTAGCAGTCTTGACTTATCTCAGCCTTTTTGCCCTTCTGTACCGACAACACTTTGTGTGTAATCGGCGTAGGTGGTCAGCTGGAGCCCAAAAGATTGTATAAGGGCTGCCTGCTACATTGAATAATGTAGGGCTGAGCGCAGACCCCTGTGGAACCCCGCAGGGCAGGGAGAAAGGCCTCGATCGATCATTGCCCAGATCCACGGTTTGGGATCTATCCGTGAGAAAATTTTTATAAGGATTTGGGCCTTACCTTGAACCCCCCTTTCGACTAACCGGTCCAACAACACTTCGTGGTGGACAGTGTCGAAAGCCGCTGACAGATCGAGCATAATCAGGATTGTGGCACCTCTCTGATCTAGTGCCTCTCTGATTTCTTCAGTAGTTGGATTCAAGGCCAGCTCTGTGCTGTGTTCAGCACGGAAGACAAATTGCGTTGGATCCAATAGGCCGTTGGTCTTGAGAAAGGAGTTTAGTTGAAAGTTAATTTCCTTTTCAATCATCTTAGCCGGCAGCGGTAGGCGGGAGATGGATCTGTAATTGTTTGGATCTTTCGGGTCTAGGCTTGCTTTCTTCAGGAGTGGAAGAATGAGTATGCTACTTACCAGAATGCATCTGTTCTTGGCATGTAGGGCTGCTGATATTCATATCTGTGCATAGATCGCCGCCTAGTGTTGGGTCCGGATCACTAAAAAGGTGGCACCTCCCCTGGACTACAGTGCGCATGGGCATCCTCTCCATCCTCAGATTGTTTTTCACCATTGTGGCAGAGATGGAGTGTAGTACAGTTAGTGATGGCCATGCTAAGAGTAATTTTGAGTGCTGCAGCCGCTACAGGCGCCGGGGAGGAGGGTGGGCGATATGAATGTCAGCAGCCCTACATGACAAGAACAGATGCATACTGGTAAGTAGCATATTCGGTTCGAGGAATGTGGGCTGCTGAATTCATATCTGTGCATAGAACACATAGCAGTCCCTCTATTAGCGGCGGCTGCCCGTGCCAACTGAAGCAGTCGGAAAAAGTGTTTTTAGAACAGGTGGGCCAAATAAGTAATCAGGGTTAACTGGCAGATCGAGTATGATGGTTTGTATCTCAGGCTTGAAGCCGGAGATTCTGAGCCAGGCGTGTCTTCGTGACATAACGCTTGTATTAATCGCCCTGGCTGCAGTGTCTGCCGCATCTAGCACACACTTATTAGATGCGTTTGATATAAGTTTCCCTTCTTGTATTAGCATTTCTGCTGCCTCCTTATACTCATCTGGCAAGTGTTGTAACAGGGTCTCAAGTGTATCATAATGAGCCATGTCATATCTAGCTAAGAGTGCCTGTGTGTTGGAGATTCGCCAGACATTGGCCGCTTGAGCTGCCATCCTTTTCCCTGATGCTTCTAGCACTTTAGATTCCTTGTCAGGGGGAGGAGCATCACCCATGGTCTACGAGTTCGCTCTTTTACGAGCATTAGAAACAACCAGAGAGTCCAATGGCAACTGTCCCCTGCTATACGTAGGGTCCACAGGTGCTGGTTTGTATTTTTTTTTCAATTCTGGGGTTCACCACTCTTGCCCTTGTGGTCTCCTTAAAGATGCCTCCAGCGTGTTTCAGGACACCTTTTAGCATGGGTAGAGTCTTGACAGTTCTCTCTGAGGTAGAGAAGGTGTCAAATAAAAAGTCCTCTTCAATAGGGTCAGCATGGAGCTGGACATCATGATTTTTTGCTGCCCTCTCAATAAGTGTGTTAAACGCAGCCGTGCCTTCTGTAGGTGAGGTTTTAACCGCGTAGATATGACCGTCCGGGGCATTTTGTGGCTCCCCTGGGTCAACAGTGTCTGTCCAGGGTTCAGTGTGGTCTTCTGGATCAGTGTCTACAGGATAACTGTAATCCTCATTTTCACCATCCCCAACATCCACATCTGAATGTGTGGGTGAAAAAGGAGCAGGGTCTAGTCCATATTGGTTTAGAGGTTCAAAAAGAAGAGGTGATGTTGCAGAATCCCTCTTTTTCTTTAATGGAATTTTATACGACTCCATAGGCTGTTCTGGGGCGATCTTTCGCTTGAAAATGGAAAGTCTACCAGTCTCAGCGGCGATGAATTGCCTCGACTGATCTTCCGGCAGAGGCTGTCGATGCTTGGTGGCCCCCTTCCGTAGTTGTAGGCGTTGGCCCCATAGACACCTTCTTGGCCGCTTCGATGCCCGTCTTAGGGGTGAACGCCTTAGGTGCCACTTGCGGCGGCAGTGTAAACTTGATCGGTGCCGACGACTTCGGAGGTTTACTGACTGTCTTTGGGGGTTGAGTGGCCTTCGGTCCGACAGCAATAGCCTTCTCCTTAATGCGTTGCAGCGAGTCCAACACCTGCTTCGAAAAAGAGGCGGATGGTTGTGTTGACTCGACAGGGTCCTTAGAGCCACTGCTAGTTTTGGACTCTAGGTCTTTACTGCCCTTTGCGTGGTCGAGTCGACGTTTAGGATCGAGAACGTTCTTCGCAGACTTCTTTGGGTCGATGTCCTTGACCTTTTTCTTCGGTGCCCGGCTTTCGGCTCGACACCCTTTAGCGACCTCCCCGGGTCGATAACACTGTTTCGTCAGTGCCGATGGTTCAGAAGCCTTCGATCCGACCAAAGTAATGTGTACTTTCGGTTTTGTTTCCGGTGCTTTCAGTTTTGTAGACACCGATGTTTTTGGTTTCGATTTTGAACGATCAACCGATGGCTCGTTGGACATGTCCGTAGCCGGGCCTTGAGGCGAGGCTGTAGAAGTATGCGTTTGATCTTGGGTAAGGCCATGTGGCGATCCCGCGACCTGAGCCTTATAGAGTGTTTTAGTCTCGGCCCCCGTACCAACGGTTGGGCCTAGCTCCTCGCTCGAGCTATATTCTACGGCCCCAAAGGCCTCATCGTCGTCTCCTACCTCGTCGACGACGTCTTCATTATCGACCATTTCCACATCTGCGTCAAAACTGGAGTCGATCTCTGATGCAGGATCAGACAGGTTCTCTTGAACTTCCTGCTCGACCCCCTCATCTTCCTCGGCATCGAAGATGTTCACCGGGTCAGGTGCCGTCTGCTGGGCTTCCTTTCGCGCCGCGCGTCGAAGGCGAATTGTTTTCTTGGAGTGGAACCGAGAACAAGCCATACAGCTGGCTTCATCGTGATCCGGAGACAGGCACTTGTTGCACACCGGGTGGACATCGATGTGAGGATACTTAGAGTTGCAAACGGGACATCTCTTGAACGGGCTCCGTTCCGTAATGGATCGTCGATAAGGCCTCTGGCGTCGACCGGGCCTCTAGTGCTGAAAAGCCACGCGGCTCTTCTTGACGTCCGGCTCGAGGATAGAGCTGGAACAAGTACTGGGCAACGATCGCAAAGACAATACCGACGATAACTAAAGGCCTTTTGGCCAAATATAAAGTTTTTTATAGATTCCGAACTTGAGTTAACAAATAAACATCCGAACCCAATGGCGGAAAAAAACAATCTGAGGATGGAGAGAATGCCCATGCGCACTGTAGTCCAGGGGAGGAGCCACCTATCTCGTGATACTTCGAAGACTCTTCCAGGAAAACAATGTGCAATCATCCGGACCCAACACTAGGCGGCGATCTATGCACAGATGTGAATTCAGCAGCCCACATGCCTCGAACTTGAAGCTTTCTTCCAAGCCTTGGGAAACAAACCTGACTTCAAGATAGTGTTGTAGACCGGGGCGAGGGCCAGACCAATAATATTTGGACCACGGATACTGGGCATGGGTCTAGAGGGGAACCAGATTGGATAGCAGACAGGAGCTTGTTAGCGTTTTGAGCCTACAATGTCGCGAAGCTGCCTAGAATGGGGATCAACTTTGTGTCGTTTAACGGGCCCCCAGGCTCCCATCTTGGTGCCCTCCTTTGGCAAATTGCTAAAAGAGGAGAAAATAATGTCCACTTTATGCCAAAAAAAGGAGGCTAGGGTTTTACAAATTTCAGGGCCACTCTGTTTTGGCACTAGAGGGAGTTGTGAGTTTTGTTATTGTCTTAAAAAGTTCCTTAGTGGAGGGTTTAGCATTGCTGATATGTTACCCAAAGTACTTGTTTGTATCCAGGAGCAGCTTTTTGTAATGGGAGAGACTTTCTTTAAAGGCCTCTTTGATAATATTAGTGTAGCCTCTCCTCCAGGCGCGTTCCAGACGTTTGCATTCAAGTTTAAGCATTTTTAACCTGTCAGAGTACCAAGGGGATAATGGCAATGCCCTCTTGGGAATGCACATTTTAACAGGGACTAGTGTCCTGCAGACTGAGTCAAGCCAACCAGTGTTATGTTATGTTACTTTAGTTTGTATAGCGCCAACTCACCTACAGGTCCCAAGACGCTTTAGACCAAGGAAAACACAACAATTCTACCAACCAGAAGGGGAATAAAATAACATGTAATTAAATGGGGCCAAGGGCTTCCCTAAACAAAATTGTTTTCAGCTGCTTTCTGAAGCGTAGAAGATTGGCCTCTTTACGAAGAAGGTCTGGCAACTTGTTCCACAGCTGTGAAATCTGTATGGAAAAGGATCTTCCGCCCTTTGTTGTCATTTTAAAACGAGGGCAGGCCAGCAACTGAGCATCAGAAGATCTGAGTGATCGTTTAGGGTTATAGGGCATCAAACGATCCTTTATATAGACAGGTGCTTGTCCATATATTGCTTTATGTGCTATACACAAGCTCTTGAACTCCACCTTCTGTTTCACGGGGAGCCAGTGAAGCTTGAGCAGTAAGGGGGAGGCATGAGTTCTTCTGGTAAGCTTGAAAATTAAACGCGCCGCGTCGTTCATGACAACCTGCAATCTATTAATCCGATTATTTGGCAGGCCTAAGTAAAGGACGTTACCATAATCCAGTCGTGATATAATTGTGGCAGAAACCACCGTGCGAAGCATAGACTGGGAGAGAAGAGGAACTAACCTACGCAGCTGCCTGATTAGGCCAATGCAGGTTCCAACTACCGTTGAAATCTGGGCAGACATTGACAGTTCACGGTCAATTTTTATGCCAAGACTTTTAACATTTGCTGCTGGTGTTGGAGTAGGAACAAGTTCTTGAGGCAAATACAGGTCACCCCAAGGCGATGTACCAGTAGACACCACCAAAACTTCCGTATTTTCGGGGTTAATTTTCAGTAGGTTGGCAGTCATCCAGCTGACTGTGTACCCAAGGACCTCTTGCACATGGGCTTGAGCCACAGTTGAGTTCTCAGTACTTAATAACAACTGGGTGTCATCTGCGTAGTTAAACACTCGACAACCCATGTGCACTAAGGACTCAATCAAAGGTTTAGGTAAAGATTAAAAAGTAGTGGGGATAGTGCCGAGCCCTGCGGGACTCCGCACTCCACCATACCTACATCGGAGATACCATCTCCCTGCTGAATACTCTGTCGCCTCCTTGTCAGAGAGGATTTTAGCCATTTATATGCCGCGCCCTTTATTCCAAATCTGGCCAATCTGTCCAAGAGCAGGTCATGGCTGGCAGTATCAAATGCCGCTGAATGATCTAAAAGTATCAGGGCACTTGGTTTCCTACTGTCAGCCATGCCAACCAGTGTATCCAGCCGAAGCCTCTTCAGCAGTGGAGGACCAGGCACACATCGTTAGTTTAAGATGATTGTCTAACTAAGCTGTTAATATTTTTCCAGGTTATCATTTCCACCTTGGGTATGGGCCCCGGTTTGGATTTGTGATGCCTGTTAATAGTTATTTCAAAGAAAATGGCTGCATGATCCAACCAAGAGAGTGGCAAAACTGCTTTGTAGCGAATGTTGGGGTGGTTAGAAAAAATTCCATCTAAAGTGTGACCTGCAGTGTGAGTGCGATCTGACACTAGTTGAATGAGGTCCTCCCCACTTAAAATTTGTTGTAGATTTATAACATCAGGATCGGAGGGGTCCCTCCAGGTAGAAATTGAAATCTCCTAGAATCGTGAAGGACTTTGCACAGAGTCCCTCCTCTAACAACATTCCAGCCAACTCTAAAAACGCGACTTTAGTCCCAGGAGGACGATAGAGGAGAATGGCCTTGAAAGTGTCATGATGGGAAATATGAAAATTCACTAATAAAGCTTCACGGGTCTGATTGGAGGCAGGAAAAAAGGAGGGCTCCAGGGACCTATGATAAATAAGGCCAGTCCACCGCCTTTCCTGGTTGGTCTATCTTGCCTGTAACATTAAGACCCTGGTGGTAGAGCTTTAACAAGATCAGGGCTTGAGGTTTCATCATACCAGGATTCCGTAATAAAGGCCAACATGATTTTGTGTTGTTCTATCAGCATGACGCATTCCACACTGTTTTATTAATGATCTAAATCTGAATGGCTGATGTACTTTGACTGAGTGTGCCATGGGCTCCTGCCAATCAGGTACCCAGGGCCTGTGTTCCTTCTCTAAAACTGTGTTGATACTAAAACCCAATTGGCATCTCTGGCCACATAGCAGCCCCTAGTAAATGGTACCCTAGGTACCCAGGGCATGGTGACCAGAGAAGACCCCTAAGGGATGCAGCACTTATTGTGCCACCCTTAGGGGCCCTGCACCCTGACACACACACACTGCCTTTGCAGGCTGATTGTCCTGGCGCAGAACTAAACAAAGAGTCGACATGGCACACATCCCTGTGCCTGACCTAAATAGGAGCTTAGAGGGAAAAAATGGACCGGGTCGCCCTCCACTCAAACATTAACCAACAACAAAAGACCCTGTCCAGAGGACGCTGCTTGTGTCACTTACTTATATAATAGGACAGTCTAAACGTACTGATAACTATTTATCCTCCCCTACATACTTTTGTTCTAATAAGGGGACGTTTCACTGCAATCCGTCCAAAGTTTTCTTGCAATTTAGAATAAAAACCAAAGGCCAGACCTTCTTGACAGTTACACAGAACACCATATAGAATTGTCTGACACCTCTAGTCAATACCAGACATCCACAACATCAGTGTTAGACCAAGTTTTACTTAGAAAAAATGTTTGAGAAACGAATGCCACCTCACGGAAACACCACCAACGGGGTAACTGGTATGTAATCTCCAGACAGGCCCGTCTCATCATCGGTTGTCATCCGATTCTCAAAGAAAAAGTGCCCAAAGCAACAAACCAAACAGTGCAACAAACAGTGGAAGCAGAAGAAATCTGCTAGTGACAAAAGAATTGCGTAAGAAAGAGCATAAAACACAGCATCCACTTCTCTTTAATAACTTTATTCATAGAGAAATGAATGTCTGTTGTTGAAGTAAAAAGGCTGGTAGCTATTCATGCATACCATTACCTATTGCCGACATGTTTCACTGCCACAGCAATTTTGGCAGATTCATCAGGGCTGCACAATATGCGGCCACTCCACTATTGGATGCTTGTACTGTGTTAACTGTCAAAGAAATAGGCACATATAGGTAGTTAAAAACATGCAGTCTCACCCTTGTACGCTTTATGTGTGTGTGAAAACTGTGTCAACGATATTTACCCATACGCAGCCTGAATGCTCATACAAGCTGCCTGGGGATCCAATGGGATACAGAAGTGCTCCTAAAGTGAGTCTCCACCTTCACATAGATTGTACATATCAATCTGGGGGCATAAAAACACATGATAATGCTATCAGCGATATTTCAGTGGTGTTAGCATCTTCTTGCAACATACGGGGCCATCCCTTCTTCAATAAGAAACACCCTGTGAAGAGCCATAATTTCTCCGCTGCACTTCTCTTACTCGTGTTGAGAGCCTCACACACCCATTCGCGATGTTGAATGGGCCCCCAATCATACTGATGACACACGTTGCCTCGAACGTTTCTCTGACGATATACGATACCGTTCCAAGAAGTCACCACTCTCACGCGATTTTTAGAGTCTCACACCCTCCAAATATTCGGTTTTCTCTACATATGCCCCATGTTCGAGGTACATATTAAATCGCGTATTGTTTCGCCCATTAGCCGGTGCATCATGCACACACACTCAGCAACTCAACTTCTCACCGTGAAGCAGTCCGACGAGCGCCTTGTATCGATCGTTTTTGTCTGTGTCCAACTCCCAAGCTAATATGCCTCCATGGTGCGTGCAAACGCCGCCGCGTTCCGATCACGTGTGCAATTTTCCCAACCATAGCGGCCATCTTAGAGCAGTCACTAATGGCTAAGAAGTGTTATGTACGCCCTTAACTTCATTATAGTGCGCACCCGGCAACATACATTATTGTTCATATAACCGATTATGTTTATAATCCTCGTATACGCATTTAAGCGTTCACTTACAAGGGGTAAATCGATATAATGAAACCCCTCAAGGTACATAGATCACGTGATCCGGTGCCGGATATGGCGGCCATCTTAGACTAGTCAGAGATAGAACTGTTAGGGATAGGATTTTGCTAGGTGCTATACACATTACGGAAAAACACCATAAGGTGATAGAACCACTCAGCATGTAGATGTTTTGTAGGTCCGTCTTTCAGAAAGAAAGGTCCAAAATGGTGTGGACACCTAGAAAAATATATACATTTTAACAATCTCTTGCATCACTGGAGGATGCCTGTTGTAGCTCAGAATGGGACATATGCGCAGCCTATTAGGACCCTGTATATCATGCTCCATTATCGGTTTCCTCCAAAAAACGTACATTCCCCTGAAATGTTAAAAGTCAAGAGGGATTACTCTGCATTCATTGATACCAAAGTGCAAAGGAAAAGGACACGGAGCCTACATAGTTACAGTATAAGCATGTCCCACTATGTGTGTTGTAGTACCCTGTCAAGATGAAACTACTTAGGTACACTCATTGATATGGTAAGGAATTTAAAGGGTGGGCAGAGAAAAACAGACGACCAAGGGGCCATTCTCATTACAGTTTAATCCTGTTCCACTCTATAATCTCATTAAGCCCACATTGATTTGTCTTCACTGTAAATCCAACGCGCTTCTTTTGAGAGCAAAATACTCTCCATGTGCTGCGGTGTCCCTCTCACCTTTTCCAAAATCGTCCAGGTGAAGGTATGCTTCTCATTTAAACAGTGTTGCACCAATTTTGTTGTTAATTTACCTGCCCTTATAGTGCTTAAGTGCTCTTGCACTCTGGCCTTGATTTTGCGTGAGGTAAGTCCTATGTAGTGTAGACCACATTGGCACGTTAGTCTATACACCACATGGGTAGTATTGCAATTACTGAATTGATTGAGAAACCATTATTTGCATGATGATAGCAACACACTGGTGTTCTTCTTAGTGAGACGGCAGACAGAACAGGTACCACAGGGGTAATGACCATTAGGAACAGTAGACACCGAGGCAGTTCTTTCTACAGGCTCACGAGTATGTACAAGTTTGTCCTTGAGATTACACGCTCTTTTGAACACGAATCTCGGTGGTGGCATTTGAAATTCATTATTTGATAGCAAGGACCAATGTTTTCGAATAGATTGTCTTATTTTGGTCGCCATGGGGTCATATGTCATTACCACTGGGACACAGTCTTTTCTTTGCCTAACAACTTTCTCCAAAAGGGCACTGCGTGGTGTGTTAACAGCTCTTTTTTTGGCTTGTTTCACAACTTTTTTGGGGTAGTTCCGATTCACAAGTTTGTTGGTCAGTTCTTGTGATTGATCCAAAAAAGTGTTTGTCGAGGAACAATTCCGCCTGTATCTCAAAAACTGCCCCACTGGCAGGTTATCTCTCAATCCCCTAGGGTGGAAGGAATCGTAGGAAAGCAGAGAGTTTCTGTCCGTGGGCTTCTGGTGTACACAGGTGTTAATATTGTCATCTCTGTATTCAATATCAAGGTCCAGGTATACTGCCTTGTGTCTGTCATAGGTCCAGGTGAATTTTAAATTCGCATCTTGATCATTGAGCCAGTTCAAAAAGCTCAGTAGGTCCGCCTCCATGCATGACCAGATGCAGAGCACGTCATCTATATATCTCTTCCAGTGGCGTAAATTGCTCTGGAAGGGGTTGTTATTGGGATAGATGACGTGCTCCTCAAACTGCCCGACACAGATACAGGCCAGACTAGGAGCCATAGTAGCCCCCATTGAAGTCCCCGAGATCTGGAGATAGAGATGGTCCTTGTAACAGAAATATTTTCTTGTGAGGGCCAATTCAATGCATTGAAGTACAAATGCCTGGGTCGTATCATAAAACCATTGCTGGTCACCCAGGGCGCGGGCTGCTGCCACCAGCGCCGCATCCTGAGGTATGCATGTGTACAAGGATTCAATGTCAATCGTGACAAAGAACTCTTGAGTAGGGTCATATTGCATATCCTCCAAGATATTGAGAATATCGGTGGGTGTCCTTGACAAAAGATTTCTGATTCACCACTGATTCTCTCAGAAAAAACTCTGCGTACTGTGAAAGGGGTTCTAAGACAGATTGGATCCCTGAAATAACAGGGCGTCCCGGTGGTGGACGTGTGGGTTTGTGGATTTTGGGAAGTATGTAAAAGGACAGAGACCTGGAGTTGGTATTTACCAGGAACTCCGCCTCTTTCACTGAAATCCATTTCTTTTCCTTCGCTATCCCTACCATCTCACATATAGTTTTAAGTAGATATTCCAAGGGATCCCGGCTTAGTGGCTGGTAATTAGTCCTTATGCTCAATAGGCGCATCACAGTCTACAGAATTCAGGAGGACAATCACCCCGCCCTTATCTGCTGACTTAATCGTCAGATTATGATTATTTTGTAGGCTCTTAACAGCCTCCTAGTCGTCCTTGGTCATATTCTTGTATTCAAACTTTTTCTGCGTATTCTCAATTCTTTCTATGTTCTGCAACACCAGAGACTCAAATACTACCACCCCCGGACCAATAGAAGAAGACGGTGGACAGAAAACAGAAGGTTTTCTCAGGTCTGTACCAAAAAATGCAGCTTTCTCAGTTTTTTATTTTTGAAAAACTTTTTGAGTTTAATCTTCCTCATAGTTTCATGGAACTCAAGCCTACATTTAAAAGCATCATGAGTGGGGTTGGGAATAAACCCAAGCCCTTTGTTAAGCACTCACTCTTCATTCCCCGTAAGTGTGTGATCTGAGAGATTCACTACGATACTCTCCCTCATTTCTGTATCCTGCATCTGCTGCGGGTCATTCTGGGTGAGAATGTTTGCCATTGTGGGCGTTGCTGGTTGGGCAGGTTGGGCTGATTGCCTCGGCCTCTGCCCCTTCCTGCCTGACCTCCCATCCCTGTGTGCCATGCCCACAAACCCACTACCCTGGCATACATCAGTCAACCCTCTAGCTGGGTGCCCTATGCCAGTGCTGTGGGCACAGGTGCATGAGCCCTGTGCCCCTACACTACCCAGGGAAATTCCTGGGCACTGTAAGTGCAGTGATGCTATTAAGAGTATATGGTTCTGGGAGGTTGCGAACTCCACAGCACCATGATGGCTACACTGAAGACTGAGCAGTCTGATATCAAACTTCTCAGCACATTAAAACCACACTGACGCCAGTGTGGGGTTTAATGTAAAATGCACTACAGAGGGCATCTTAGAGATGCCTCCTGAAACCTAACCTACAATCCACATCTTGTCTGAGAGGCTACCTAGGCTGTTGCTGCTACCTAGGATGTTGCTGGACCCCTGGGTAGAGAGCCATCCGCTCTCCTGGGCCTGCAACAATGCACGTGCTGGGCGAGGTACTAGGTCTACTTCCCCAGGATGGGCAGGGGAAGCTTCAAAGGAATACCGCCTTTGTGAGCTTCTCCAGGCCACTTGCTGTACTCAGAAACTGGCCCCCACCAGTTCTGACCCCCACTCTGGCGGGAAGACTGGCGGGAAACCTTCACTGAGGATAGGGGGTTTGTCAGCCTGTGCCAACTCCACACCTCAGGTGGGAGAGGAGAGTTGAAGAACAACTCCGGGCTCCGGCCATCTTGAGGATGGGGAGCCCTGCTCAATCAGAGATAGGCTCCTGCCCCCCCTCCCACAGGAGAGGAGCAGGATAGGGGGTGTACTCACCCAAGGGCAGGGAACCATTGGTCCCTGCCCTCACCCTACATGCAACGCCCCTAAGCTTAGTATTTAGGGCCAACCTGAACCTTCCTTCCTCAGATCCCGATTTGAAAACAAGAAAGAAGATCAAGAAGAAGACCCGTCGTGCAGCTGCTAACAAGGACGACACCAACTGACTTGGCCCCAGGCCTACAGGCCTGTTGATCCTTGAACCTGCTACTGCTAAATCCCGGCGGCTCCTGCGGACAGCAACCTTGAAAACCCCGGAAGACCTGCCTGCCTTGAACCTCTTAGAGACTGGGACTCCAAAGAGAAGGGGTTCTGCTCAAACAGTAATACCCCTGGTGCCAGCCAGCAACCGCGAATCCAGCACACACTGCACCCGCCAAACCCGGCCTGTGCCTGAGTGGACAAAGACCCTAAGGACGTCCCCCAGGCGATTCTGACCTGGAATCCAGTGTCCAAGGACCCTCTTCGACGACCCAGACGACGCCTGCAGTCCCCTCCAACCGCGACCGGCAGAGGGTAAGATTTCCCGACGCCAAAAGACACCCCTGTACCTGGCGCCCCCGGCCCCCTTTGCCCAACTCCTGGGTGCCTACCTATCATCCAAGATCCCAACTTAACCCTCAAAGTGGTGGTCGCTCCTGAAGAATATCCGTCCCTGAGCCTGCAGCCTTTGTTCACTTTCCAAGATCTCCATTGAATAACATTGAGCGTCCGACGGCTCAAAAGCATGCTGCACCCAGCCGCCCTAGTGCACCTGGCAGTGCAACCTTGGTCCCAACCTACATCCCCATTTGCCCTGAGCAAGTGACCAGGAGCACAGCTCCCACAGCCGCGTGGCCTGCTTGCCAGCAGCCACCAACCGAAGGCCCCCTGCCTCTCATTGGATAACATTGGACCCAACTACCTCTGCACCCGGCTGCCGCTGTGCTGTTGAGGGTGTACCAACTGTACCTACATAACCCTGGGAGACCCCTGAGTCTATGCCCAGAACCTTAACTCTGCCAGTCGAGTACTTACCCAAAAGATGATAACTCTTTTCTTCCGTAACATTGACTGGTTTCACTTGGAAATTCTTTTAAGTGTGGAATTTTGAAACTTTAAAATATTCATCTAAAATCAGCTGAACAACGAATTCTGATTTACTCACCCGTTATCAGGAGATAACCCAGTGCTTCATCTTTTAGCCCAGCACGGAGGCGAAAAAGTAATCCTAACCGTACTTACCAGTAACTTGAATTTTCTTCCAAAGGAACCCATTGTCTGGTTTTCACCAGAAAAGTTTCTAAGTGTCGATTTTCAGAAATAACAAATATTCCTTCAAAATCGCCTGTATGACTTAAACGCATTCTTTCAACTGTTTACAGGAGATGCACCAGTGCTGGATCCAGGATCCAACCCTGAGTAAGAAAAAGTTGGTGATTCTATATGAAAAAGTTTCTAAGTGTCAAATTGTAAAATACAGTAATATTCCTTAAAAATCACTACTGTAACCAAAACGCTTTTACTTAACTGTTTACAGGAAATGTCCCAGGATTGAATCAAGGATCCAATCCTGTGGTTAGAAAAGTAATCTACAAAGTACTAGTTGTATTGAACTAGAAATTCCCATTGAGCTCAATGTTGCATTGTGTTTGAAATTGTGTTGCCTATTGCAACCACTAACTATTGTAATCAAAAAGTCTATTGCCTATTTGAAAAGTACTTAACTACAGTAAGTCATTCTGATTAAATATATTTTGATACCTTGATGGTTCTAAAAATAAAAACAATCTCTTTTGATACAAAACAATTGGACTAGAGTTCAGTTCTTGAGTTTGTGAGACCATTTGCTGACTGAGTGTGTACAACAAATACTTTACACATTCCTCTGATACTGCCTTACTACTCGACCAAGCTACCACTTTAGAGAGAAAGGTTATATCTAACTTTAGCCTCTGCCAAACCTCTGGGGACAATGGACTCTGTGCACACTGTACCTTACTTTGGTCCAGTATATACAGAGCCACTTTCTTACAGCGTGGCAGAGTTTTATAGTTACAAAGCTTGATCTTGCTAGTTTGTCCACTGGGGCATTCATTGATAGATTGGAGTCCATGGTCATTCAAAGGTTCCTTACTTCCTTTGATTACTTAGGCGGTGTGCCCAGATCATCAGGCCATGTGGCGAGTGAGTCATAATTTTTCCAATTTCCACACTTGAGTATGTCCGTTATGGAAGCATTGAATTTGAGATGGTTCCATGTCAACCACTGATCTACGTCTCTGAGACAACTGAAAATTGGACGTTTCCAGTACCTTTGTGGCAATCCAGTTGAAGGAGCATTTGTGTGTCATCTGCATAGTTATAGCAGAAGAGGTGAAACTGATTGATCAGTGCTGGTAATGGCTTCATGTAGATGTGGAAAAGCATGGGAGAGATGAAAAAGCCTTGAGGGACCCCTGCTTTTGTGAAGTACGGTTTGGAAGAGAAAAGGGGGGGGGGGGGGGGGGGGGGGGTGGGGGTTGGGCATGGGTGATATTAATTCTGTTGTGAAGGTAAGATGTACTGTATTGTAATTGCATTTATATAGCGCTTACTACCCCTGACGAAGCGTCAAAGCGCTTTTTCGACGAGTAGCACACTACTCCAGAACCCATAAAGGATTGGTGTTGTATTAGTATAGTGAAATATGAAAGTAATGTGAGTGATGGATAGATTAGTCTGGTATTTAGATTCAGAAGGATAGCGGAGGGATAAAAGAGGGAAAAAGGTTTGCATTTATATATAGCGCCTGTTACCACTGATGGGGTGTTGAAGCGCTTATTCGGCGAGTTGCACGCTACTCCAGAATCCAAAAAGGATTAGTTGTGCATTAGTACAGTGAAATATGAAAATAATTTGAGTGGTGGCTATTAGTCAGTTATTTGGATTGAGAAGGATTGCGGAGGTATAGAAGAGGGAAAAAAGGTCTGCATTTATATAGTGCTTGCTACCCCATATGAGGTGTTGAGGCGCTTTTTTTTTTTTATCGAGTAGCACGCTATTCTGGAACCCATAAAGGATTAGTGGTGAATTAGTATAGTGAAATAATACATTTCAGAAGGGGCATGTTAGTTTGTTATTCTAATTGAAAAGGATAGTGGAGGGATAGAAGAGTAAAGGATTTAGACTTTTTTGGGGGGGGCAGGAGGGGGGGGGGGGGGGGGGGAGTCATAGCAGTAGTGGGAAATTCGGGATGAGTAGAAAGGGATGTGGGGGGAGAGTCAGAGGGAAGAGTTTAGAAAGGCTTGTTTTGGTGATTCAGTATAGTAAAAGAGGTGTCAGATGGTGCAAGAAGGGTTAGAGTAGGGGAGAATCTATAAAGGGCTATTTTGGGCATCATAGTAGTGGTATGGGGTTTGAGATGAATGAGAGAGTGGATGTAGGTGATATACTGATAGAGGTATAGGGAGAGAAATAGGGTAGTGCATTGGAAAGAGTAGTAGAAAGAGGTTTGAGATGAGTCAGAGTTGAGGTAGAAGATATATTGAGAGGGTGAGAAATAGGGTAGTGCATTGGATAAGCTGAATTAGATGAAAGTAATAAATATATAGATTTATAGGTACATGGAAAGTTTATATATGCATAAAGGAAGTATATGCCTATTAAAGTTGTTGATATAGGTATACGGTGAGCAATAGGGTAGTGAAAAGAATAAGCTATTAAAATAAAAAAAAATCATTTATTTTAGTGAGGAGGGTTACTTTATGTTGCGCAGCCTTGTCTTTAAGTTGCGCACGGACACAAGAAATCTAGGAATATTGTGCAGTCAGACAGTTTAGGGTTAATTATTTTTTTCGTTTGCCGCAGCTCGTTGGGCTTTACATACAAAACACACTCTGCTCAGAAAACCATTTTAAGTTTTTTTGCAGTTTTATGTAGCCAAACTCAACCTGCGTGAATCGGAGTGCTCCAAACGAGCACCAGCCACTTCACACAAGGACACATTTTTGCCACAGGAACATTAAGTGACCTGCCCAAAGTCACAGGATCCACAGTTAGAAAGTTGGCAGCTCCGACAGTAGCTCCACATCCCCTCCCAGTAACAGATATGGGGTGGTCTAGGGTTTTATCTTGCGCCGCAAGGATTTGAATTTTAAACCTGGCATCAGCGATTGATCATAAATCGTGTATTTCTGTCTGTGTTACAAATTGTAAATATATGCGATCTATAATTTATCAATCAAGGTTTGAAAAATCCAAAAAATGTTACAAGACCTGCAGGTTTAGTAACTTGAAAGATCCATCGACCGAGCTGTAATGTATTTGACCTCTGTCTCTGAAAGCAAAGCAAACGGGACAGGACAACAAGATTCAAAGGCATCTCCATTGCTCATTCACTTTGTGAGCAACAAAGATGCCTCCAAATCTCATCTTGCCACATTTGCTCCGCCCTCAGAAACAGAGGTCATAAGTCGGTTTGATTTCCAACTCACCAGAAAGGATGAGTGGGCCCCAAAAACAGCTCATCCTTATTAATTGGCAAGGTCTCAGAGGAACAAGTCGGTGGTTACATGCTGCCAGACTCACCTAGAGGCTAGCTGAATTGCCTGGGGATGTCAGATGGTCCAGTGAGGCTACTTGCACATGCAGAGTTGATTCAGACAAGCAGGGGGAAGGTGGATGTAGGGTGGCATGCCCGGGCTTGTGTCTCAGAAGGCCCTCTCTCCTCAATGGGACAAGAGCAAAATTAAACAAATATCTGTTCAGTTTTACTGAACCGCTTTGCTTAGGTCACAGAACCCTATTTTTACCAATTTCCTAAAAGTGCAGATATGAAAACTCGCTGTTGGTAACGCTGTTGAGTAGGTTAATGCACATACTGCAAATACGTTGGTATGGAGCTTGGAGGAATAAGAACCATTAAATGTGAAATACCAGCTTTCAAGCATCAACAGAAATTACAGGATGCATTTGCCTGTGTCTGTCTCTGATCCAGTCGAGAGCAGTCCCCTCTATGCCAGCTTCATAGAATTTGTGTACGAGAGTGTCACGGTCAACTGTGTCAAATGCAGCTGGGAGGTCCAAGACAAGTAGCGCAGCAACCCCGTTGCAGTTAACTGTGTTCCTAGGATCATCCCAGGTGGCAACAAGGGCAGATTCTGTGCCCCTTCCTGGATGGTCATGTACGGGTTATAGTGACCCCAAGGGTAAGTAGCACATTAGCTACCACCCTACAGCCCCTGCAGGTAGCTGGCTCTGTATATACTATACCAAAGTAAGGTATAGTGTGCACAGAGTCCAGTGGATCCCCAAAGGTAGGTAAAGGCTAAAGTAGATAATACCTTACTCTCTATTTGTGGTACTGTGGGCAAGCAGTAAGGCTTTATCGCAGGGTAGAGTTAAGCATTTAATGTACACACTCAGGCAAGAAATGATGTCACACTCAAAAACTGAACTCAGACCAATTTGTTTGTATAAAAAGAATTTCTTTTGTATTTTATTTTTAGAACCAAACAGGACTTTTTACAGGTAAAAAGGAATAATACTTTTCAAGACAGATGGATCAACAAGCAAGCTGGATGAAAATTACTTTTTTGGAAAAGGTTTGTAAAATATTGTAAAATATTCAAATACAGTTGAAATTATGTTTGGATGACTTTATAGAGTACTTTTTAGACTACCTTTTCTACTCAGTGCGATATATCAAGATATCACACTGGGACATTTCCTAGATAGAAGGTAACGTGTAGTTTCTTACCTGTTGGTGTAGTTTTGCAGCTTGAAGACTTTCTGGATTCACTATGCTGTGCATTATTCCGCCATCTAGTGATTGGGTCCGGGATTTTTGTATTTCTTTTTTTTTTGTGGCCCAGGTGGGCGTCGACATGCCTCCATTTGGTGTCCTTCTTGACGTCGACGCGCTTCCTCCGGAAGCTTCCACCTTTGTACGCCATCTTCGGATTCTTTTTTTCTCTCTTTTTTCCTTCTCTTTTTAAAGTCTTTCTCCTGTTTTAATAGTCTTCCTCCTGTCTCATCGTTCTGGTGGAAGAGGGTGGGATCGCTAGTGAATCCAGACAGTCTTCAAGCTACAAAACTACACTGACAGGTAAGAAACTATACATTTTGCAGCGTGAATCTTTCTGGATTTACTATGCTGTGCATAGACTTTGTAGCGGTTTCTTAGGTTTGTGGTGGCTGGGTGGAAGATGAGCGTTGGTTACTGAATATGTGTTGTAAGACCTTCTGTCCCACTTGCGCTTCTTTGTTTATTTGAATGTCTACATAATAGTGCTAAGTGAACATGTGCACTGAGTACCATGTTGCTGCTTGGCAAATGTCTTGAATAGGTGTATTTGCTAGAAACGCAACTGTTACTCCTTTCTTCCTTGTTGAGTGAGCATGCGATGCTTCTTGTAATTGTTGCCCAGCTTGTTTGTGGCAGCATTTTATGGTTTGTGCAATCCATTGTGCAATGGTATTTTTGGTAACTGGTCGTCCCAAAAAACTGCTGGCAAAAGACACAAAGAATTGCTTGTTTTTTTGCACACTTTTGTCCTATATAGTGCATTACTGCTCTCCTGGAGTCCAGTGTGTATAACAGCTTTTCTGTGCTTGTGGATAGTTATTGGAAAAAACTTAGTATTTGTATTGTCTGATTAATGTGGAACAGTGACACCACCTGTGGCATAAAATGTGGGTCCGTTCTCATTAAAATCCTGTCACTGTGTATTTGTAGATAGGGCTCTTGCAGTGTTAGCACGTGTAATTCGCATATCCTTGGTAGCGATGTGATAGCTACTAAGAAGGCTGTCTTTAGCGTGAGCATATACAGTGTTGCTTTATGAATAGGCTCAACTGGTGCCTTCATCAATTGGGTTAGCACTACTTAATGGTTCCATGCTGGAGGTGGCTTTCTGTTTGGAGGTGCGATTCTCTATGCCCCTTCTAAAAGTCTCTATTACTTGGGAGGTGAAGAAACTTCTCTGTTTCTCCTCTTGTGTAAGCCACTATCGCCGCTAAGTGGACCCTTAAAGATGTGTAGCTTAGTTTATTTTGTAGTACATGTGTTAAGGGTTTTAGGATTCCTTGGTAATTCTTCTTTGTAGTTTCTTCCTAATGCACCATTCAGAGAATCTTTTCCACTTTGCTATGTAGCACTTTCTTGTGGTAGGTCTCCTTGCCTCTCTAAGCACCGCCATTGTGCTTGCTGGTAGTTTGAGGTGTGCAAACCCTAGGTCTTCAGGAGCCTTGCTCCCAGGCTGAGGCTCTCTGGCTCTTGGTGTAGTACATTTCTGTTTTGCATCGTTAACAGGTCCTTTTTTGTGGGGAACCTGTGTGCGGGCGCTTGTGCCATCTCCATGATCTGTGAGAACCAGATTTGTCTGGCCCACTGAGGGGTTATCAGTATTAGCGTCAGGTTGCTGAATCTACATGTGTTAACTACTCTGTGTAGCAGTGGTATTGGTGGAAAAGCATAGGCAAATGTCCCTGACCAGCTTATCCAATGTGCATTCCCTAGGGACCGTTTGCACGGTTGTCTGGATGCAAAGTTTTAGCATTTTGGTGTGCTGCAAATAGTCTATTTGCGGCGTTCCCCATTTGTGGAATATCTTTTGGATTTCTTGTTGATTGATTTCCTATTCGTGGGATGCTGACGTCTGTCTGCTGAGTCTGTTTGCTTCCATTCCACGTTGTACTTCCCTGGTAGATGTATTGCTAGCAAGTCTACTTGTCTTGGAATTGCCCATCTCCATATTTTCTGTGCCAGCACTGATAGTGATACATATAAAAGGGGTCCCCGTAGGAAGGAAATGTGTATTGTGTGTTACATACACTGAAATTATTCAAAAATCCATAAAGCAAAAAAGTTGTAGGCAAATATCAGATTGGCATATATTATTTAATGACCAATACTTCGTGATTGTCAAGTGCAATACAAAAATCTTATAAATTGAAGGCCCCAAGGGGGGAGAAGGAAGGAAGGAGGGGTAGTGCTCAAGGAGGTGTAGAAGGGTAATGACACAGTATAAAGAGGTAACAATACAAATTGATGACGATAATCAAAAATGATCAAAATACAAAAAGTCCCAATTCAGGACGACAAACTATAAAACACATGTAAAAATTACAATTCAACGGTCACATCTAATTATTAGAGCATTAAGGGGTGTGCCGGAAAGCCAAAATGAAGAGAACAGTCGACGTTTCGACCCCTATCTATAGGCCAAATGGAGTCCTTTCACGGGGTCTTCATCAGGACGTCATATAGGGGAAGGAAGGTGGGGCCATTCTGTATAAAAGAATATATAAAGAAGTATTTAACTACAATTCATAGTGAGGATGAAGATCATCATCCTATCTACAAGTTAGACACAGATAATTTTAATTAAATCTGATTTACCATGGTTGAAGACCCAGAAGGGTTCAGTACATGAACAGAGGAACCACGCTTGACGTCGTGGTCAGTCTGATGGAGTGGACGACTAAACTAAAGAGGAGAACAGACATTCACGAAAGATTTAGAAACAAAATACCGCTACAAATTGAAAATTAAAACACATATTCAGAAAGACGGGCTACATGGAGAATTAATGATTTGAAGCAGTACCTATAGGTCGCTGTAATTATCAGATGGTGGTGAATGTGAAATCGGCTTCTATGCTTGAAATACCTTAGTTAATCAAAAAGAATGGATAATAGTTACCAATTGCGTGAGTAAATTCAATAAATGACCATTTGGTTGCAATGGTAGCAGGTAAGTATGTACTCACAATTTGAGGTGCGTAATTCCACCGTCTATATTCCATGTAGCCCGTCTTTCTGAATATGTGTTTTAATTTTCAAGTTGTAGCGGACTATAGGACCGTTGACAAAGTGTATCTTCAGTTTAATTGCTGTCATCCTCTTTTGAGTTAACTGTAGAATACAATAAGTATTTTGTTTCTAAATCTTACGGAATGTCTGTTCTCCTCTTTAGTTTAGTCGTCCACTCCATCAGACTGACCACGACGTCAAGCGTGGTTCCTCTGTTCATGTACTGAACCCTTCTGGGTCTTCAACCATGGTAAATCAGATTTAATTAAAATTATCTGTGTCTAACTTGTAGATAGGATGATGATCTTCATCCTCACTATGAATTGTAGTTAAATACTTCTTTATATATTTTTTTATACAGAATGGCCCCACCTTCCTTTCCCTATATGACGTCCTGATGAAGACCCCGTGAAAGGACTCCATTTGGCCTATAGATAGAGGTCGAAACGTCGACTGTTCTCTTCATTTTGGCTTTCCGGCACACCCCTTAATGCTCTAATAATTAGATGTGACCGTTGAATTGTAATTTTTACATGTGTTTTATAGTTTGTCGTCCTGAATTGGGACTTTTTGTATTTTGATCATTTTTGATTATCGTCATCAATTTGTATTGTTACCTCTTTATACTGTGTCATTACCCTTCTACACCTCCTTGAGCACTACCCCTCCTTCCTTCCTTCTCCCCCCTTGGGGCCTTCAATTTATAAGATGTTTGTATTGCACTTGACAATCACGAAGTATTGGTCATTAAATAATATATGCCAATCTGATATTTGCCTACAACTTTTTTGCTTTATTGATTTTTTAATAATTTCAGTGTATGTAACACACAATACACATTTCCTTCCTACGGGGACCCCTTTTATATGTATCACATAGTGCCCAGGTCCCCGTGACTGCATGGGTTCAACCCCCCTCTTTGTAACGAGCACTGATAGTGTCACTGATTGTGTCCCACCTTGCTTGTTGATGTAGAATATGGTGGTTGTTGTCCATTTGGATTAGTACCCTGTGTCCGTACAGTTGTTTCTGAAAGGATTTTAAGGCTAGGAACAGTCTTTAGCTCTAGGTAGTTGATGTGCTTTATCGCATCCTGTTGTGACCACAATCCCCTTACCTTAAGGGTGTTTGTCTGTGCTCCCCACCCCATCGAGTAGGCATCTGTTGTGATGGTCACTGTTGGAGTTGGTTGTGTGAAAGGCTTCCCTTCTGTTATGTTCCTCTTGTTCCACCACGCTATTTTGTATTGTTTGTGTGACACCCACTAGATCTTCCCAACTCCCTGTTGCCTGTGACCATTGTTGTTGGATCCATTCTTGGAATGTCCTCATGTGTAGGCAGATATTTGGGACCAAATGTATGCATGACGCCATCATTCCCATCAGTTTGCTCACTGTCAGAGCTTGCCCCTAGTGGTAAAGACGCATCTCCTTCAATATTGCCAAAGTTCTCTTTGCGCTTAGAAACACATTGCTCTGTATGTTGTTGATCTCCGCCCCTAAGAATATCTTCAGTTGTTCTGGCTTTATTGAGGATTTTCCCCAATGAATTGAAAACACTAGTTTTAGTGTGTGTAAGACCTCTTCCATTCGCCGCTTGCACTTTCTGTACGAGTTTGCTTTTACCAGCCAGTCATCGAGGTACAAATATACATGTATTCCTTCCCTCCTTAAGTGTGCTGCTACTGCTGCTAGGCCTTTTGTGAAAACCCTTGGTGCAGATTTGAGTCTGAATGCCAGCACTGTGAACTGGTAGTGACTCTTGTTGATCATAAACCTTAGCAGATGATTGTGTTTGCTGTTGGTGGGGATGTGTAAGTACGCATTCTTTAAGTCGAAAGTTGTCATGTAATCCCCTTCTTGTAACTGGGGTATTACCTTTTGGAGAGTTGTCATTTTGAATCTTTGAGTTTTTACGAACTTGTTTAGGAACCTTAGATCCAGAATTGACCGTAAAGTCTTGTCCACCTTTGGTATTAGGAAGTAGGTGGAGTGGTCACCCTTGTTCCTTTCCTTGTATGGTACTACTTCTATGGCCTTTCTCTTTAGAAGTTCTTTTGCTTCTTGTATCAACCGACAACGCTCCTTTGCTGAGTGTAGTCTGCCTTTCAGCCTTTTGTTTGGAGGTGGTTTTTCTAGCTCTATACAGCAACCGTATTGTATGAGGTTTAGTATCCATTTGTCTGATGTGATCTTCCTCCACTCATGGAGGAAGTGTTTTATCCTGCCTCCTACTGGTGTTGTGTGCTGGAGGAACTGTTGTTGGTCTTGAGTTAGTTTTTGTCTTTGTGTTATCTCTTGCTGCACCCCTTGACATGTAGAGTGGGTGTGCGTTGGTCCTACAGCGGAGTCACTTGGATGTCGGTTGTTGACCCCCTCTCTTTCAGTTACCTCTTCCTCGTGTGCCTCCTCGAAAGGATTGTCCTCAGGGCTGGTACTGCCAGTTTTGCTGCTGCTGTCCCTGATGTTGTCCCTGGTTACCTCTTTGATAACCCTGTTCGAAGGTGTGGTGTGGTGCCACAGGTTGGTGGTTCCCCCTACGCGTTGGTCTCCTTGAAGGTGTTCCCCTTCTCATATCTCTGAATTGCAGAGCCCCCATGGACCTAGCTGTCTGGGTGTCCTTCTTGAGTTGATTCATTTCTAATCAACTGGAGCGCCGAAAAGCTGTTCCCCGTTGAAGGGTGTGTTTTGTACTTCATTCTTGAAGCCTGAAATACTTAGCCAGGCATGCCTTCTCTGTTATTTCCAGCATCATCTGTCTAGGTCCGCTGCGTCTAGGGCCGACTTCAGACATGTATTTCCCATGTTCTTTCCCTCTTCTACCAGGTGATTCGCCCTTCTCTGGTATTGCTCTGGAAGGTGTTTTAGGAGTTCGCCCATTTCTTCCCAGTGCTTGCAGGCCTGCCTGTTGATGAGCGCATTAAAATTGGCGATGTGCCATTGGGTCGCCGCACTTCTTTCCATCTTCCTCCCCATTAGGTCCATTCTCCTGCTCTCTATCTGGAGGTGGTCCTGTATTTGTGGGTAGATTTGCCCTCTTCCTAGCCATGGATGTTCTAATTGAATCCGCTGGTGCTGATCCCTTAATATACATAGGCTCCTTAAAAGAGTGTTTGTACTTTAATGCTTTACACATAGCAGTCTCCCTGAAGGCCTCCTTCCCCTGGTTCAGCACACTTGGTAACATGGGTAGGAACTGGCTTCTTGTCTGTGATGGTAACAGTGTCTCCAGGAGGAAACAAAAGTGGTGTTTCTCCTTATCTAGCTGCACTCCATATATGTCTGCAGCTCTTTTGATGACCCATGTGGTCTGGCTGCAAAGGCATCGAAGGATAGGATTCTACCCCTTCTGGTGATTCGGCATTGAGATCCTGCCACTGAACATAGGAACATAGGACTATGCCTCCGAGGATGTTGAGCCCTGGTAAGTTTGCTCGTCTTCCTCACTTTCGGCATCGCCGTAATACAGCTCCTCCTCTCCTCCTGCTCCTCACCAGGTTCTTTCGACTTCGGGCGTGGGTTTCGACGGAATAGTGAGCAGTATCATCTTTTCGTCAAAGTCCCTCTTGTGTTGCAAGATCCTTGCCATCTCGGCCTTTTCCTTTTTCTTCTCCATCTCGGCTACGTGTTCGAAGTAAAGGGTTTCGGCTGTTCTGTTGGCGGTTGTCGACGTCGTAGCTGCTTTCAGGCCTTCATTTTTCGACGTAGAAACGTCACTTTCGTGACTGCTCTTCGACGCCTTTTCCTTATCTTGGGTTTTCGCCGCCTGGGAGTCCTTTTCGAAGGAACCAACGGATTGTTTGTCCTTGGATGCAGTTGCAGACGTAGAGTGCGTGAGAAAGTGGCTCTATATATACTGGACTATAATGAAGTACAGTGTGCATAGAAGTCCACCAACCCCAGAGGTATAACAGAAGTTAAAGTCAGGACTGACCTTACTCTCCAAAGTGGTAGCTTGGTCGAGCAGTAAGGCAGTACCAGAGGATAGTGTAAAACATTTGTTATACACACTCAGCAAAAGGTTTTACACACTCAAGAACTGAACTCAAGGCCAATTGTTGTTGTATCCTCAGATATTGTTGTTTTATTTTTAGAACCAACAGTTGAAAAAAAATACTTTTCAGGTGACGAGTACTCTCAGGTAATACTTTGCAAAGGAGCAATAAAGTTTGTGCACACAGTGAATACAGTATAGGTAGTAAGCAACACAATCCTAACACACACTATAGCATTGAGCTCAATGGATTTTCTGCATGTAATTACAGTAGATTAATTTATGGATTACTTTGGAGGTTCCAGGACTAGGTCTTAGATTCAGTCCTGAGGTCGAAGCTGAAACCAGATTAGCAAAAACGTTTTAGTTACTGTAGTGAATTTTCATGAATATAAAGCCGTTTTAAAAGTTCGCACTTGGAAACTTATCCATGTAAATCTCACAATGTTATTCAATGGGAGGAAATTCAGGTTGCAGGTAAAGTAAGATTGCGTTACTTTAGTAACCCAGCACTGGTCTCCTAGGGCCAGCTCTGGGGGCTGAACTCAAAACAGGTAGGTAATTGCGTTTCAGTATTTCGTATGATTTTTAAAGAATATTTGCAGTTTTCAAAAGTAGACACTTTGAAGAAATTTCATAGAAAAGTAGACAATAGGTTCCTATGGAGAAAATACAGATTACTAGTAACCCCGCTAGGGATTACTTTTGCGGTACAGTACTGGGCTGAAAGGTACAGTACTGGCTTCTCCCCTGATCCCAGGTGAGTACTTCGGAATTCAGGTTTTGGCTGATTTTATCGGAATATTTTCAGTTTTTAAAACTTCACACTAGGAACATTTTCGAGTCAAAAGGGGTCAATGTTATCCAAAGGCAGGTAAGTGAATTACCGGTTTCCAGGTGAGTACTTGGTTGTTGAAGTCAAGGTTCTGGGCGTAGACTAAAGGGTCCCCCAGGGTCCAGTAAGTACAGTTAGATGGGTCCCAGCGGTACAGGGGCGGCCGGGTGCAGATGTAGGTTGGCCCAATGATATCCAATGAGGGAAAGGGGGCCTTCGGTTGGTGGCTGCTGGCTAGCAGGCCACGCGGCTCTGGGAGCTGGTCTCCTGGTCACTTGCTCAGGGCAAGGGGGAAGTAGGATAGGACAGAGGTCACAGCCAGCGGCAGTCGGGCGGCTGGATGCAGGGTGCTTTTGAGCCCTTCGGCGCTCAATGTTATCCAATGAGGATCTTGAAAAGGTAACAAAGGCTACAGGCTCGGGGATGGAGACTCTCCAGGGGCGACCAGCACTTCGAGAGGTAAGTTGGGATCTTGGAGCACAGATAGGTGTCCCAACGGGAGGCACAGGGGCTGTAGGGCGCCGGATGCAGGGGTGTCTTGGGTGTCGAAATGCTTACCCTCAGCTGGTCTCGGTTGGGGGGTGGGAGGGGCTCTGAGTCTGCAGGCGTCGGCTGGTTCGTCGAGGATGGTCTTTGGGCATTGGACTTCGGGTCCCAGTCGCCGGGGGGGACGTCCTCGTGGTCATGGTTCGGGTTGGCCCTGCCCGGGCTCGGCTGGTGCAGAGTGGGCTGGTCCGGAGCTTCTAGACTACCATCAGCCTCTGCTGATGGGAGTCCCAATCTTCATGAGGGTTAAGGCAGGCAGGTCCTCCGGGTGTCCCAAGGTTGCTGTCCGCGGAGGTCGCTGGGATTAGGCAGGAGCAGGTTCCAGGATCAACAGGCCGGTAGGGCTGGGGTCAAGTCAGTTGTTGCTGTCCTGTTAGCAGCTGCGTGGCGGGTCTTCTTCTTCTTGATCTTTCTTCTTTTTGATATCGGGATCTGCGGAAGGAAGGTTCAGGGAGCTCCTAAATACTAAATTATGGGGCGTTACAAGCAGGGCAAGGGCAGGGGCAAATGGGTCCCTGTCCTGGGGTGAGAACACCCTCTAGCCGGCTCCTCCCCTGAGGGAGGGGGGCAGGAGCCTAGCTGGGATTGGGCAGCGCTCCCCATCTACAAGATGGCCGGAGCCCGGGGTCGTGTTTCACCTCGCCTCCTCCACCTGAGGGGTGGAGTTGGCATAGGTTGGCACACCCTCCTTCCTGATGTAGTTTTTCCCGCCAGTCATTCCGTCAGAGTGGGGGTAGAACAGGTGGGGGGTCAGTTGTTGGGTACAGCAAATGGCCTGGAGAAGCTCTTGGAGGCGGTATGCCTTTGAAGCTTCCCCCTGTCCATCCGGGGGGGGGGGGGGGGGAACATAGCACCTCGCCCAGGATGTGCATTGTTGCAGGCCCAGGAGAGCGGGGGGCTCTCCACCCAGGGGTCCAGCAACATGTCTGCTGTCTGGTAGCCTCTGCAGCCACTCATCCCAGATGTGGATTGTAGGTTCGGGTTTTGGAGGGCATCTCTAAAAAAGTTGAAAGTTGAAAGTATTTGTAAAGCGAACTGTGGCCAAGCGGCTTTCTGGCGCTGGAGGGATTGGGCGGTGGCAGGAGGAGAGGGCACCAGGAGATTACTGAGAAGAAAAAGCTTGAGCTAACAGGTGAGTTTTGAGCGCCTTACGGAAATGCAGATAGTCAGTATTAGACCTAATAGAGAATGGAAGACTGTTCCAGAAGCGCGGGGCAAGGGTAGAGAACCTTGTGCCGCCTGTTCTGGACTTACGGCAGCGGGGGATACTGAGAAGTGCCTGACTGGAAGAACGGAGATCGCGGCAGGGGAGATAGAGGGTGATCCTAGAATTGATGAAAATAGGAGCCGTATGGGCGCGGGCTAGAAAGACTATGCATCCCAACTTGAAAAGGGCTCTCTGCAGGACGGGAAGCCAATGGAGGGACTTGAGTAGGGGAGTGGTATGATGAGACCTAGGGAGCCGGTGGATGAGACGAGCGGCCTGGTTTTGAATGGTCTGGAGGTGGCGCTGCTCGTAGGCAGGGATGCCCACGTACAGGCAGTTCCCGTAGTCCAATCTGGAGAGGATCATAGCCAAAACAATTATCTTAAGGGCATCAGATGAGAAAAAACGAGAGATCTTGCGAATAATCCTGAGGGACAAGAGGCAGGATGACACAAAGGAGCTGACCTGCGGGCGCATGGAGAGGTCCTGGCTGATTTTGCATCTTACATTAAATCCCACACTGGCATCAGTGCGGGTTTAATGTGCTGAGAAGTTTGATACCAAACGTGTCAGTCTTCATTTTAGCCATTATGGTGCCGTGGAGCTCGTAATGACAACCTCCCAGCACCATATACTCTTAAATGGCATCACTGCACTTACAGTGCCAAGGAATGGCCCTGGGTACTGTAGGGGCACATTGTAGGAAGGTGGATATGTGACTATGGTTGCCCCAAACTTTTTGCCTGGTGTTTAGCTGTTTTTTCAACTTAGTTGACCTGGTGCCCTGCTATTCAGGACCCCAGGCCCACTGCTCTCTCTGTAAAATGGATTCCATGTACTATAGGTCCATATCTAATTGGATACTAAGCCACCTTATCAGCCCCTGTACAATGTACCTTAGGTACCGAAGGCATAGGTGCACCCAGGGCCTACCAGGGGCTGCAGCATGTATTATGCCACCCCTGGCTGGCCATCCAAATCTGACACAACTGGCTGATCAATCAGCTGGGGCAAGGTGGTGTAATCACCCTTTGCTTTAGATATAGTATACCTATATCTAACCCTAAAATGGACTCCTATGGCAGGCCTTAACAATCCTGGAGGCAGAGTGCTTGGAATTTTGTGAGATAGTGCTCTGGCATGAGCTGAGCCGGTCTACAGCTTTCGGAACCATGTCCTTTAGCTGTTTCCATGATAACGCTATACCATATACTCTTTAGTGCATTATAATCCTCGTGGTTATTGCTGACTTTGGCATAGCATTATCAAAACATGTTGAGTAAGGTGACATACGAATTGGAATACTACCCCCTCGCCAGTTCTGGCGACGGGGGTAGCATTCCACCCTTCTAGAGGGACACGACATGTACCTAACTGTGAACCCCGGTTAAAGTTAACCCGAGCATCAGCATCACAAAATGGATGCTGCCACCACAGACACAAGTCTGACCTCCTGCTGCTCGGAGTCCTTTCAGCGAGGGAGGCTTGGACAAAGGGTTTCCTGCCTTGGGAGGTGATAGCACCACCCCAGACAGGATTTTGAGTATTGGGTAGGACAGGGCTGAAAGGAATGAGACAAGCCTGGGCCACACAAGATGTCCCTGTGCATACACCGGTCTAAACCAGTTCCTTGGGCTCTCCAGCCCCAGCTCTGGCGCAAGACCGGACAAAGGATAAGGGGTGTAACCATCACCCCTTCCTGGTCCCACCCATAGGAGGGACATAGTCGTAGTACAGCCCCGTTTAGCAGGATAAAGGTAGGAGCTGGTCCCATTCAGAGTTAGATTAATCCTGAACTGAAACTCTACAAGAAGAAACTCTGGACTTCGACTTTCTGCCAAGAAGACTGAAGAAATCTCCCTTGTGGGCAAGGAGTGTCCACCCTGCACAAGCAGGCACCATCAGCGTCCAGCGGCTTCCCTTTGTCGCCTTCCCTCGAGGATCCAGACTTCAGAGCCCGACGAGACCCGGATTCCCAGACCTCTCCAACCTCTACCTACATCTGCAGCACAGTTGAGATCCGTTAGTTCAGCGAGACACGTGGGACCGGCCATCTTGGAAGAAGCAGCATTTCGCTCCAGCACGACTTCTGAGGTAACCTCGACCAAGTGCTTTGGAGACAGAGAAGCCCCGAGCAGCTCCTGCACCGAAGACCAGCACTCCAGCATCCACGAGATCTGCGTTAGGCCCTTCTGCCTGATAGCTGCTCAACGCGTTGTCTGGTCACTTGCCGGCTGGCTAGTGACCTCTTAGACGACGAACCTTGAAATCCAATCTGCTGGTCTGGTTGCTCCAGACTGGCCCCTGCTTCCCTGCCAAGGAGAAGCACCCCGGACCCTCCTGGTCCACTCCAGACGCCGTTTCCACTCACCTCGTGGGTTGCCTTTGCCAAGGCCTGTTGACTCCAAATCCGGATCACACTGTCGACAGCGAGAGCCTGCATGGGACAGCTCGTGCCTCCATCCTGGTCGGAGAAGACACCACCTGGTCCACGTGGCTGCAGAGACAAGGGTCCACTCTTCACCTGATCGCGACGACGACATCAGGTTCCACTCCTGGTTCAACTCGTCACTGGCTAGTGACTTTGAACATTGTCCCCTCTGCTTTCAGGTCCTCCTCTTCACTGATCCACCCTTGGATCACACCGGACATCTTCCTCCTGGTCGCCTGCAGCATCTTTTCTTCCAGGCTCCATAGACTTCAACACCGGAACCCGACACGACTTCGCACCCGCAGCCTGTGGGTGAGGTAACAAGAGCATTTCGGTGCTCAAGGGTAGATTGATTCTCCTAGTGTCCAGTTCCACAGTCGTTTTAGTCCTAACTAGTCAATATTGTCCGTACTCACCTTTTACTTGAACTGTACTGTCCATAGACGTTGTTACGCATCTCGCGTGTAAGTTCACACTCTGCACACGCGTTCCGTGGGCCTCCTATTACTTACCTAAGGTTAGGGTAGTGTAGTCCCAGCGATCCTACAGCCTCTGGACAGCTCCATTCCTTCTATCGACTTTTACATTCCACTTACTTAGTATATGGTTTGTTGTGGCCCTAGGGCAACATTGTAATTGTGCAACTAAAACGTATTTTTCTTAAGAGTCTTGTCATGTGCTTAGCCCTCTGATCTCATAAAGAGTTCAGAAGTGTTTGTTAGTTAATAAATATCTTGTTTATTTCCATAACTACCTGTGTGGTGTCCTTTCATTTGGTATTCAAGAGGTTATATGTGGTAAAACCACAACTGGCTTCACATGCCAAAAGAGTTTAGCCTAAGACTGCTTTGTCCATGCTACCATTAGGATAGCTGGTCTATAAGGTTGACTTACAACCAATCCCAATAAGGGTTGTTTGGACTGATACAAGGTGATCACTAGATCTAGTGAGCATCATATATCAGGCCAACTTCTCACACACAGGGCTCATGCACCTGTGCCCTCACCTCTGGCATAGGGCAACCAGGTAGAGGGGTGACACTAGTATGCCAGGGCAGTGGCGTCTGTGGGCATGGCACACAGGGATGTGTGCCATGTCGACTCCTGTTTTAGTTCTGCACTTTGCCTGCAAAGGCAGCAAGTGGGTGCCAGGGTACAGGGCCTCTGAGGGTGGCACAACAAGTGCTGAGGCCCTTCGGGGTCTTCTATGGTCACCACGCCCTGGGTACCTAGGGTACCATTTACTAGGGGCTGACAGGTGGCTAGAGATGCCAATTGGTTATTTTGTTTCAGCATAGCTTTTCTTTTTAGTGAAGGAACACAGGCCCTGGGTACCTGATTGGAAGTGACCCATGGCACACTCAGACAAAGCACATCAGCAGTTCAGAAAAAAGTGAGGGCATACCAAGGCAAGAGAGTCAGCACTTTCTCACAGTGTGTTTCAATGGCAATGCTCCTTTCGAGGACTTTGACTCACTTTTGGGAGAATCAGTGGAGTGCCTGGGGTTCGACAGCTCTTACCTCCTTTGGCGTTTTCTTTTTGACCTAGACTATGGCGTCCTCAGGTCCTTCGACAATGTTGCCTTTTTCTCCACTGGAGAGTCCTAAAGAACAAGTTACTTACCTTCGGTAACGCTTTTTCTGGTAGATACAATATCTGCCTGTGGATTCCTCACCTTGTGAATATCCCCTTGCACCAGCAACATTCGGAAATTCTTTTCGTAGCTTCGCGCCGATGTGGACTTGGGCGTCATAGAGGCACAGCATCGCTCGCGACTCCGCTGACGTCACCGACGCCTATAATACGCCCACGCCTGCGTGATATCAGTTCCTCCCTTTTTCCGTGCCTTCGAGGCACACGGACGGACCAATGACAGTAGAAATTTACACAGTATACACAGTACAGATATCAAGGTAACACAGTGTGATGCAAATGCAATAAAACATTTGAAATAAACAACTCCATGACAATTAAATAATACATTATAGAAACATTGACCTAGAAGAGTGGACAACGGGGAGGCGGGTGGGTCAGTGAGGAATCCACAGGCAGATATTGTATCTACCAGAAAAAGCGTTACCAAAGGTAAGTAACTTGTTCTTCTGACAGATACATATGCCGTGTGGATTCCTCACCTTGTGAATAGAGTCCCACAGCAGTCCCCACTCCTGTAGGAGGGTGTCCACTCTTCTAGACCAGGAAATCCTGAAGAACAGAGCGTGCAAAATGACCGTCCCTCCTCACTTCGGAATCCAAGCAGTAATGCTTCGCGAAAGTGTGGAGGGAAGACCAAGTAGCCGCCCTACAAATATCCTCTACAGGAACATCTCTAGCCAAAGCAGAGGTTGACGACTTAGCTCTAGTAGAATGAGCCCTTATACCCTCTGGAGGTTTCTTACCGGCCAAAGAGTAGCAGATCTTTATACAGAGGACGATCCATCTCGATAAAGTTCTTTTATGGACCGCTCTTCCTCTCTTGCAGCCAGCAAAACCAATAAAGAGCTGGTCATCCAACCTACAGTCTTTAGTTCTGTCCAGGTAAAAAGACACCGCCCTCTTGGGGTCCAGACGGTGTAATCTCTCCTCCTCCTTGGAAGGGTGTGGGGGAGGAAAAAAGGTAGGGAGGGTAACAGATTGACCAAGGTGGAAAGGAGTCACCACCTTAGGCAGAATAGCAGCCCTGGTCCTAAGAACCATTCGATCAGCATGAATGGACAAGAAAGGGGGCTTAGAACTAAGAGCTTGAAGCTCACTTACCCTCCTTGCCGAGGTAATTGCAACGAGGAAAACTGTCTTAAGAGTCAAAAGCCTCATAGGACATTTGTGAAGAGGCTCAAAGGGAGCACCCATCAGAAAGGTAAAAACAAGATTTAAGTCCCACTGAGGCACAATAAAAGGAGTAGGAGGGAACTTATTCGTGAGGCCCTTCAAAAACCTTAAAACCACAGGAGATTTAAAAAGAGATGGCTGGTCGGGCAAGCAGAGAAATGCCGACAGCGCTGAAAGATAACCCTTCACTGTGGCAACAGCAAGCCCCTGTTGCGCCAGAGATAGGGCAAACTGAAGAACATCAGATAAATGGGCACTCAAAGGGTCTACAGATTTCTCCACACATCAAGAGACAAATTTCGACCACCTATAAGAATAGATTGACTTAGTGGAGTCACGCCTGGCTGATAAGATGACATCCACCACGTCAGGCGGGAGAGAAAAGAACTCAGGTTGCCCCGTTCAATCTCTAGGCATGAAGGTGTAAGGTCTGGAGGTGGGGGTGTACAACCTGCCCCTCCAATTGGGAGAGGAGATCTGCCCTGAAAGGGAGACGGAGCGGCGGGTGAGAGGAGAGGTGGAGAAGGTCTGAGTACCACACCCTTCTTGGCCAATCCGGGGCAATCAATATGACTTGGGCCCGGTCTTGGCGAATTTTCCTCAGAATCTGAGGAATCAAAGGTATGGGAGGAAACGCGTAAAGGAGTCGTCCTTCCCAACTCAACTGTAACATGTCCCCCAAGGCTCCTTGCATCGGATACTGGAGACTGCTGAATAGCGGGCAGTGAGCATTCTCCAGAGTGGTACAAAAGGGGGTGGTGATGGACGGAGCATCTGAATCAATCAAACACTCACACCCAGTCACTGGATTCAAGCAAGCCGGGCTGAAGACGGCTGGAATGCCAGAAACCGGTCCTCGGAAGCTTGTTTCCGGTCCAGGGAAGACATGGCTTGGCAGTTCGGGCTGGACTGTTCCCATGAGGCACAGGGTCAGACTGATTTGCATATAGCCATGTCTAAACTGGGGTGGCAGAGTGGGCTAAAGAACGGTGATGGATTAAACCCAGATCTTTTGACTGGGTGAGAGTGTTTGATTGATTCAGAGGCTCCGTCCATCACCATCCCCTTTTGTACCGCATTCTCCAGAGTGGCAAAAAGGTCCACCTGAGGAGTTCCCCACGTCCGAAAGACGTGACGAACCACCTCCGGATGAAGCCTCCACTCGTGGTCAGCCGAGAACTGCCGACTGAGACTGTCTGCACGAACGTTCTGTACTCCGGCCAGATTTGCCATCAGACAAATCTGATGGTTCTGAACCCAGGACCAGAGACGCAGAGCCTCTCTGCAGAGACACTGCGACCCCACTCCTCCCTGCTTGTTGATGTACCACATCGCGGTCGTGTTGTCCATAAGGACCTGAACCGACTGACCACGAAGGGAAGGGAGGAAGGCCTTGAGCGCCAGACGTATCGCCCGCAACTCTAGAAGGTTGATATGAAGCAACCTTTCCTCCGGAGACCAAAGACCCTTGACCTCCAGATCCCCCAGATGAGCACCCCACCCTAGAGTGGATGCATCCATTATTACCGTGGCCACCGATGGAGGAAGTTGAAAAGGCTTTCCTTGCGACAGATTGCCTTCCATGCTCCACCAAGACAGATCCGCCGCAGCTTCTCTGGAGATCCTCACTGACTCCCTGAGATCTCCGTTTTGCTGATACCACTGCCTGCGGATGCACCACTGGAGCGCCCTCATGTGCCAGCGTGCATGGTTGACCAATAGAATTCAAGAAGCCATCAGACCGAGCAGGCGAAGGACCTTCAGGACTGGAACAACCGCTCCATTGAAGAATAAAGGAATCATTTCCTGTATGTCGTGAATCCTTTGAGGAGGAGGGAATGCGCGACATACAGAAGTGTCCAGTACCGCACCTATGAACAGGTTGCGCTGGGAGGGCACCAGGTGAGACTTAGGTACATTTATCGAAAAACCCAACCTGTGCAACAACTGAGTTGTCTCTTGCAGATGATGGAGCACCTTCTCCGGCGACTCCGCCTTGATCAGCCAGTCGTCCAGATACGGGAATATTGGAATCCCCAACCTCCTGAGATGAGCTGCCACCACTGCTATCACCTTGGTGAAGACTCGAGGCGCAGTAGTAAGACCAAACGGAAGGACCGCAAACTGGTAGTGCTGCGACCCAACCGTAAAACGGAGATACTTTCTGTGCGACTTCAAGATGGGAATATGAAAATACGCATCGTGCAAGTCGATCGACACCGTCCAGTCCTCTTCCAGCAGCGCTTGAAGAACCTGTGCAAGGGTGAGCATCTTGAACTTTTCCTGTTTCAGGTAAAGGTTCAAGATCCTTAGATCCAGAATTGGCCGTAACCTGCCATCCTTCTTGGGGATCAGGAAATATCGGGAGTAGCACCCCTGACCTCTTTCCTGCTCCGGAACCACCTCTATCGCACCCTTTCTGAAAAGTGCCAGGACTTCTTCCTGCAGGAGAAGCAGGTGGTCCTCCGAACAATAACCCTGGCAAGGAGGGTAATTTGGGGGAAACTCCCGAAAGGGAAGAGCATACCCATTCCCCACGAGATTGAGAACCCAAAGATCCGATGTTATCAATTCCCAATCTCGTACGAAATGGGTAAGCCGGCCCCCCACTGGGCCCACATGATCCGGAATGGCAGATCTAGGGCTGCTTTGCTGCGTTGGCAGGGGGCTGGGAAGGGGAAGAAGAGGAGGAGGAGGAGGCTTGACGGCCTCGAGAACGTCCTCTTTGTTTGCCCCTATAAGACCTGTACAGCGTGTTTTGCTGCTGCTGTGGCTGCTGCTGCGTAGATTTGTAGGATCGAAAGGAAAATCTGCTAAAACCTCTAGTACGCCTTCCAAAAGTGCCCCTGGTCTGAAGGCCCAAAGACTTGGCTGTTGCTCTGCTGTCCTTAAAACGTTCTAAAGCAGCGTCTGCTTTCTTGCCAAACAAGCCAGAACCATCGAAAGGGAGATCCAACAATGTAGATTGGACATCTGTAGAAAACTCACTAGACTTCAGACATGCAGCTCTCCTCGTAGCTACAGAAGAGCCCATGATCCTCGCCACAGAGTCCGCCGTGTCTAACCCACTCTGAATCAACTGCCTTGCTGCAGCCTGAGTATCAGAGATAACTTCCTGGAAGTCCTTTCTATCCTCCTCAGGTAATTTGGGTACCAACTGTTTAACAGTATCCATAAGGGCGTGAACATAACGACCCATCAGGCAGGTCGCATTTGTGGACTTAAGCGCCATACTAGCAGAGGAGAAAATCTTTTTAGCAGCCTGATCCTGCTTTCTCGACTCCTTTTCTGCCGGAACTTGAGGAAAAGCCCCTGATGATCGTCTGGAACAGGCAGCCTGTACCACCAAACTCAGGAAGAGGGTGAGTAGATAGAAATTCTGGGTCATCTGGAGCAGTCCTGTACCTCCTGGCAACAGCTCTAGACACAGCTGGAGTTGATAAAGGTTTCTTCCAAACCTCTAAAACAGGATCTCTTAGGGCATCATTAAAGGGCAGCAATGGTTCAGTCACCGATGAAGGAGAGTGAAGAACCTCCGTGAGTAGATTAGACTTTAACTCAGCAGTAGGTAATGCAATGTTGAACAAATTTGCTGCTTTTTTAATCACAACATGGTAAGGAGCCACATCTTTAGAGGGTTCATCTGATACTGAAACCAAATCCCACTCAGGGGACAGTTCAAGACCACTGGCCACCGAAAGATCCTCATAAGGATCATCAGGATCCTGTAGCTCACCCTCCTCCAAATACTCCTCACGATAGCTCTCTTCTTCCATCAGTCTCTGGGCTTCACGCCTCGACCTGTGCTTCACCCTCGAAGCCGTCTGATCCACCGTCGACTCCACCGAAGGCGGAGCCGGCGCCGAGCCCGACGCCGGGCGAGGAAGACTTCCACGACGTCGATCTGGATTCAGCATCAGAGATGATGGAACCGGCGTCGAAGGATTCAGAGTCGACGACTTCAGGGTCGATGGCTTCGGAGACGAAGGCCTCGCCGGTGTCGGAAGATGCCAATGCGGCGCCGGAGCCGGCATAAAGGGTGCAGTGGCATAGGTTTGGGGGACACACAGTCCAAATGCCATCGGACCAGTGGGACCAACAGGCATCCCAGAGGGGTACATAGCCCTGGAGTAGATACCATACATCGCATTTAGAAAATGCGACTGATCCTGACCTGGAGCCGGGAAGGTTGGAAACGAACCCTCAGGTGCATCTCAAGGGCGTGGAGTCGATACGACGTCGACCTCCTCTTAAGGCTGGTGCTCCGGAGTCGACAGACCTTCGGGCAACGGAGCCTCACCCCCTCCAACTGTCTCCTCCTCACCTTCATCCTCCCGATCCGGAGAACGTGCTGGATCCGGAGATGGAACCGCTGTCTGCTTCGGCGAACCAGGTGAATTTGCATGAGGCGCACCTCCGGCGTCATGCTCTTCCGAAGACACCACTTCTTTCTCTACCAACTTCACCTGCGACTTCGGCTTAGAACCCGAATCTTTCTTTGAACGATGTCGGGATTCATGAGATCTTTTCCTAGGCTTCCTTTTTGAAGACCTCGAAGCATGGGCCGAGGACGAATCCGAACGCGATTTCGAGCGAGATCTTGACCTGAGCGTCGAGTCCGCGATCTCGATTTCTTCTTCTCCTTACTTCCTTTAAGCTTTGCAACAATAAGCTTAGCTTCTCTCTCCCGGAGGGCCTTAGGAGTCATCTTCCTGCAGGAACTGCAGTCTTCGACGTCGTGGTCAGAGCTGAGACACCACAAACAGCATTCATGCGGGTCCGTAATGGACATAGCCTTTCCGCATTCCCCACAGGCCTTAAAACCCGTCTTCTTCGAAGACATGTCGAATGAGGAGATACAGAAATACTAACATTGCAAAGTAACAAAGTTACTGAGAAAGCTACGGAAGATCCCTAGAAAACTGTTAGCGTCGACGACACGGAAAAAAGGGAACTGATGTCATCACGCCGGCGTGGGCCTATTATAGGCGTCGGTGACGTCAGCGGAGTCGCGAGCGATGCCGTGCCTCTATGACGTCCAAGTCCACGTCGGAGCGAAGCTACGAAAAGAATTTCCGAATGTTGCTGGCGCAAGGGGATATTCACAAGGTGAGGAATCCACATGGCGGATGTATCTATCAGAATCTCGGAGCGATGGAGGTGCCCCCTGTCCCTGCATGCTGTAGTTTGCTCTTCTTTGCCTCTCTCTTACTCTGAGGGTCTTCAGAGTGAATGCAGCACAGGCGTTGCAGTCCTCACTTTAATGGACGAACAGCAGGCGGAGATTGCAAACTGGGTGTTGGTCCTTCTGCGCATACTTGTGGTGGCAGTTTGCGCAGAATTTAAAGGGAGTTTTGTCTATCACCGCACCCGCGGAGCCCCCTGTGTGCGCATTCTCTGAAGAAACGAAGTTCTCGGTGTTCTTTCTCCTCTTTCGTCATCCCCTTTACGAGACTCGTAATCCGGTATGTTCTCCAGTGATTTCTCCATCTTCCTGTAGATTTTCGTGGATTCTTCTCTCGAAATTTATGGAGTTCCTTCGCTGACTATCTAGACCAAATGGAGGAAAAAATAATCTGAAGATTGCGACCAAAGGTGAGAGCTTCCGGAGGAAGAGCGTCGAAATCAAGAAGTACACCAAATGGTGGTATGTCGACGCCTACCTGGGCCACGAAAAAAAACCACTTCCGGACCCAACCACTAGGTGGCAGAATAATGCACGGCATACTGAATCCAGAAAGATTCATGCTGCAAAATTAAAACAATTGTCACACAAACAGTTTCTTATGTTTCCATACAAACACCCTCAACACTTCGAGGGTTTTTAAGAGGAAAACAGTCAATGCAATGCTATAGAGAAAAGGATTATGTTACTTACCCTGTAGCATCGGTCCTTGGCATGTAGCGCTGTAGATTCACATGCTTTACATACTCCTGCCATCTAGTGTTGGGTCCGGAAGTTTGCAAGTTGTTTTCCTACAAAGAATTTTTTTTCAGTCACGAGGTAAGGTGACTCTTCCTTTCAGTGATAGTGCGCAAGGGCAGCGACTCCATGATTAGATTGTTTCCCGCAAGATGGAATGTAGTAAGTGTAATACAGAGATGTTCATGCATATGTAATGTAAATAATAACTGCAACAACCACAAGTGTCCGGGGAGGAGGGAGGGCTCAAGAAATTCTACAGCTCTATATGCCAAGAACAGATGCTTAGAGGGTAAGTAACATAATCCGTTTGAGGCATGTGTGAAAGATTCACATGCTTTGCGTAGATTGTTTAGCAGTATTCTCCCATTGCGATGACTAGCTAGTGGGTGTTGCAATTGTTTGAAAAAGCGTTTTCAGCACTGCTTGTCCTACATTAGCTTGATGACGTGCTAATCCACACAATCATTTTGATCATTGTGTGTAGTGTGGACCATGTAGCAGCCTTACATAGGTCAGATATGGACATGTTGCAGAAAATGGTCATAAATGCTCCTATTTTACTAGTAAAATGTGCTCTAGGAGGTACTGTTAACGTTATTTTAGCCTTAATGTAACAAGTTTGAATACCCTTAACAATCCATCTACAAACCAGATTTTGAGATAGGATTTCCTTTATGAGGTAGAGCAAATACAACAAGGAAAATGCTACTTACCAAGTATGCATCTGTTCTTGGCATGTAGAGCAGTAGTCACACAATGCTGTGCATAGCCTACCATCTAGTGTTGGGTCCGGATGTTTGCACTTTGTTTTTGTTCGAAGAAGTCTTTTCCAGTCTCTAGGTAGGCGGCGACTCCTTTCGGTGATATTGCGCATGGGCATCAACTCCATTGTTTTATTGTTTACCGCAGAGGGTGATAATGGAGTAGAAAGAGTAGTATGAGATGTCCATGAATATATGTATCTAAGTAAGATGTAACTGCAACAGGTTATAGGTACCCATGGAGGTGGGTGGGCCCATGTGACTCTACAGCTCTACATGCCAAGAACAGATGCATACTGGATAAGTAGCATTTTCCGTTCGAGGCATGTGACTGTAGATCACATGCTGTGCATAGACTATAAAGAACATATCTCCCAAAGCGGTGGCCAACCTATAGCTGTTGCAGTGGTCTGAAATAGTGTACATAAAACTGGCCCACACCAGCTTGCTGTCTTGCTAACACATCTCTACACAATAGTGTTTGTGAATGTGTGAGGTGTAGACCATGTTGCAGCTTTGCAGATATCATATATGGGTATATTTCCTAAGAAAGCCATAGAAGCCCGCAGTTTGCGTGTGGAGTGAGCTCAAGGGAGAAGTGTTAGTGTTTGTTTTCCTTTTGCATAGCATGTCTGAATGCACTTGACTATCGACCATGCAATACCTGTTTTGATATAGGATTGCCTTTATGTGGTGGAGCAAAAGTGACAAATAGTTGTTTTGTGGAAAGGTTTTGTCCTTTCTATATAGTAAAGAATTGCTCTTTTCACATCTAAAGTGTGTAACGCACTTCCTGACAAATCTGGTAGAGGGAAGAACACAGGCAACTCAACAGATTGGTTGTTATGAAAGGCAGAAATTACCTTTGTTAGAAATTTAGGGTTGGTCCAAAGAAACAATTTGTTTTGGTTTATTTGTAAGATTGGTTCTTCTATGGTTAGTGCCTGAAGCTCACCCACTCTCCTCAGAGATAGGATAGCTATGAAGAAAGCTAACTTCCAAGTGAGAAATTGTATTTCACATCTATGAAATGGCTCAAAGGGTGGACCAATTAGCCTGGTGCGGACAATGTTGAGATTCCACACTCGAACAGGTGGAAGTCTTAAAGGAATGTGCCCAACTCCGGGGTGCCAACCTATCCTCCAAGATCCCAACTTACCCCTCGAAGTGTTGGTTGCCCCTGAAGAATCTCCGTCCCCAAGTCTGTAGCGAATATGCTACTTACCAGTATGCATCTGTTCTCGGCATGTAGGGCTGCTGACATTCAGATCTGTGCATAGATCGCCGCCTAGTGTTGGGTCCGGAGGATTGCACAATGTTGTCCTGGAAGAGTCTTCGAGGCATCACGAGATAGGTGGCTCCTCCCCTGGACTACAGTGCGAATGGGCATCCTCTCCATTCTCAGATTGTTTTTCGCCATTGTGGCAGAGATGGAGTGTAATACAGTCAGTGATGACCATGCTCCACAGTAATTCTGAATTCTACAGCTGCTACAGGCGCCAAGTAGGAGGGTGGGCGATATGAATGTCAGCAGCCCTACATGCCAAGAACAGATGCATACTGGTAAGTAGCATACTCGGTTCGAGGCATGTGGGTTGCTGAATTCATATCTGTGCATAGATTATATAGCAGTCCCTCCTATTAGCGGCAGCTGCCCATGCCAGCTGCAGCAGTCTGAAAAAGAGTTTTGAGAACAGCCTGTCCTACAGCTGCCTGCTGTCTTGAATGCACATCTACTCAGTAGTGTTTCGTAAATGTATGTGTAGTGGACCATGTGGCTGCCTTACATATCTCTTCTAAAGGAATATTCCCCAGGAAAGCCATGGATGCTCCTAACTTACATGTGGAGTGTGCTCTTGGAGGAATGGTTAGTCTGCGTTTAGCCTTTGCATAGCAAATCTGTATACACTTAACTATCCATCTGACTATTCCTGCCTTGGAAATGTGGTTGCCTTTGTGCTGTAGAGAAAAGGTAACAAACAGCTGTTTTGTTTTCCTGAAATCCTTTGTTCTGTCTATATAGTACATAGGAGCTCTTTTGACGTCTAATGTGTGCAGAGATCTCTCAGCGACATTTTCTGGATTAGGAAAGAAAACAGGCAGTTCTATGGTTTGGTTCATGTGGGACTGCGAAATCACCTTAGGCACGAACGTAGGGTTGGTGCGTAGTACAACTCTATTTGCGTGGACCTGTATGAATGGCTCTTGAATGGTTAGTGCCTGGAGTTCACTAACTCTTCTTAGTGAGGTAATGGCTACTAGGAAAGCAACTTTCCAGGTAAGAAATTGAATCTCACAAGAGTGTAGAGGCTCAAAAGGTGGTCCCATCAGTCTGGTCAGGACCACATTCAGGTTCCATACAGGTGAAGGTGGGTGTCTGGGAGGGATCACTCTTGAGTCCCTCAAGAAAAGCTTTAATGGCAGGTACCCTGAATAATGAGAGGTGCTGCCTGTTTTGAAGATAAGCCGCTATTGCGGATAAATGTATACGAATGGAACTGTATGCTAGATTGCATCTGTATAAGTGCAACAAATAACAGATAATATTTTGAATAGAAGCATCCAGTGGGGCAATGTCATTGTTACAATATATGACAAACCTCTTCCATTTAGCCGCATAACATGCTCTGGTTGTGGGTCTCCTTGCCTCCTTGATGATGTTCATACAGTCCGGTGGCAAGTTGAGGTAGCCAAATTCTAAGACTTCAGGAGCCAGATCGCCGGGTTGAGCTGTTGCGGATCTGGGTGCTGAATTTCACCATGGCTCTGCGTCAAAAGTCTGGGTGTGAGCCGCAGTCTTTGATGCGGTACCACGGAAAGTTCTACTAGCGTGGTGTACCATGGCTGGCGTGCCCACGTTGGAGCAACCAGGATGAGAGTCATCGAGTGTTGCTTCAGCTTGCATGCCACCAGCGGTATTAGAGGAGCTGGGGGAAAAGCGTACGCAAACCTGCCTGACCAGTTCATCCATATCGCATTGCCCTGTTATTGCGGATGTGGGAACCTGGCGGCGAATCTTTGGCATTTTGCGTTTTCCCTTGTGGCGAATAGGTCGATCTCTGGATGACCCCACTGCTGGAAGTACGGTTGGAGTACTGATGGCTGTATCCCCCACTCGTGCATCTGATGGCTGTGTCTGCTGAGCAGATACGCCATCTGGTTGTTCTTGCCCGGGAGGTGTTCCGCCATGAGGAAGATGTTCCTCTGAATGGCCCACTTCCACATGCTCTGAGCCAGATGAGACAACTGTGGAGTGTGTGTTCCTTCCTGCTTCTGTATGTAGTACATGGCAGTCATGTTGTCCGTCCGGATCAACACGACCTTGTTGCACAAGTGTACTTTGAAAGCCTTCATCGCCATGAAGATTGCCATCAACTCCAGAAGGTTGTTGTGCATCTTTTTTTGCTGTGCTGTCCATAGTCCCTGCACCGTGTAGTGGAGTACATGAGCTCCCCATCCCTGGTGAGACGCGTCCGTCCTCAGTATAATCTGTGGCACAGGCTCTTGGAACGGTCGGCCCTTGCAAAGGTTCGAATATGCTACTTACCAGTATGCATCTGTTCTTGGCATGTAGGGCTGCTGACATTCATATCTGTGCATAGATCGCCGCCTAGTGTTGGGTCCGGATGATTGCACATTGTTGTCCTGGAAGAGTCTTCGAAGTATCACGAGATAGGTGGCTCCTCCCCTGGACTACAGTGCGCATGGGCATCGACTCCATCCTCAGATTGTTTTTAGCCATTGTGGCCAAGATGGAGTGAAACTCAGTGAATGATGACCATGCTAGAAGTATTTGTGAATTCTGCAGCTGCTACAGGCCCCGGGGAGGAGGGCGGGCGATATGAATGTCAGCAGCCCTACATGCCAAGAACAGATGCATACTGGTAAGTAGCATATTCGGTTTGAGGCATGTGGGCTGCTGAATTCATATCTGTGCATAGAATAAATAGCAGTCCCTCCATTAGTGGCGGCCGCCCGTGCCAGCTGCAGCAGTTTGGAAAAGTGTTTTGAGAACAGCCTGCCCTACAGCTGCCTGCTGTTTGGAGTGCACATCAACACAGTAATGCTTAGTAAATGTGTGTGTGGTAGACCATGTGGCTGCTCTACATATGTCTTCCAAAGGAATGATTCCAAGGAATGCCATAGAGGCCCCCAACTTTCTGGTGGAGTGGGCTCTTGGTGGAATGGTAAGAGTGCGCTTCGCTTTCAGATAGCAGATCTGGATACATTTAACGATCAATACCAGCCTTGGAAATAGTGTTACCTTTGTGGTGTGGTGCAAAGGCGACAAAGAGTTGCTTTGTTTTCCTAAAATCCTTGGTCCTATCGATGTAATACATCAGGGCCCTTTTGACGTCAAGGGTGTGGAAAATCCGCTCCGCCAATGACTCGAGATTTTGAAAGAAAACAGGTAATTCAATAGTCTGGTTGATATGGAATTGAGACACAACCTTGGGAAGACATTTAGGGTTAGTGCGAAGCACTACCCTGTTGGAATGAATTTGAATAAACGGCTCTTGGATAGTTAGGGCTTGTAATTCACTAACCCTCCGTAGCGATGTAATTGCTATGAGGAAAGCCACTTTCCACGTCAAGAACTGAATCTCGCAGGAATGCAGTGGTTCAAAGGGAGGACCCATCAGCCTGGTGAGGACCACATTGAGGTTCCACTCCGGAGCTGGTGGAGTCCGCTGAGGAATGACTTGTTTGAGTCCTTCCAGAAAAGCCTTAATGGCAGGCACCCTGAAGAGGGAGAGGTGCTGCCTATTCTGGAGATAAGCGGCCATTGCAGATAGATGAATGCGAATGGAAGCATAGGCCAGATTACATTTGTACAGATGGAAAAGGTAACAGATGATATTCTGAATAGAAGCATCCAGCGGGTTAATGTGGTCTGCACAATAAATGACAAACCGCTTCCATTTTGCTGCATAGCATGCTCTGGTGGTGGGCTTCCTTGCCTCCCGAATGATGTCCATACAGTCAGAAGGTAAGTGCAGGTAGCCAAACTCTAGGACTTCAGGAGCCAGATCGCCAGGTTGAGCTGGTGCGGATCTGGATGCTGAATGTCGCCATGGCTCTGCGTCAGAAGGCTGGGTGTGAGACGGAGCCTCTGATGCGGTACCACGGACAGTTCTAGAAACGTGGTGTACCATGGTTGGCGAGCCCACGTTGGAGCAATCAGGATGAGAGTCATCGAGTGCTGCCTGAGCTTGCGTGCCACCAGCGGTATCAGAGGTGCTGGGGTAAAAGCGTACGCAAATTTGCCTGACCAGTTCATCCATATCGCATTGCCCTGCGACTGTGGGTGTGGAAACCAGGCGGTGAAGCTTTGGCATTTTGCGTTCCCCCTTGTGGCGAAGAGGTCGATATCTGGATGACCCCACCTTTAGAAGTACGGTTGGACAACTGATGGATGTATCTCCCACTCATGCATTTGGTGGCTGTGCCTGCTGAGCAGGTCCGCCATCTGATTGTCCTTGACCGGGAGGTGCTCTGCCATGAGGAAGATGTTCCTCAGAATGGCCCACTTCCACATGCTCTGAGCCAGATGAGACAGCTGCGGAGAGTGTGTTCCTCCCTGCTTTTGAATGTAGTACTTTGCCGTAATGTTGTCCGTCCAGATCAACACGACCTTGTTGCACAGATGTACTTTGAAGGCTTTTAATGCCATGAAGATCGCCATCAGTTCCAGAACATTGATGTGCATCTTCCTCTGCTGTTGCGTCCATAGTCCCTGCACAGTGTACTGGAGTACATACGCTCCCCAACCCTGGAGAGAAGCGTCAGTCGTCAGGATGATCTGTTGCACAGGCTCTTGGAACGGTCGGCCGTTGCAAAGGTTTCGTGGATTCCACCAATGCAGAGAGTTGTATGCCCGACCGCTCACCAACACTAGGTCTTTCAAATGCCCGTGAGCCTGAGTCCACTGACGTGCTAAGCACTCCTGAAGCGGACGCATATGTAGTCTCGCGTGCGGGACTATGGAGATGCAGGAGGCCATCATGCCTATCAACTGCATGAACACTCTTGCTGGAAGCGAGTGTAGAGGTCTGAATTTTTGGATCAGCGATTGAATGCTGCTGACTCTCACTGAATTTGGCTGTGCTGTGGCCGCCAGAGTGTCTATGGTCGCACCCAGATACTGCCGTATGTGGGCGGGCTGAAGGTGGGATTTTGGGTAATTCAGTGAGAATCCCAGATCGTGCAGGAGGTGAATGGTGTGGGACATGTGGGCGGCACACTGCTGGGCTGACTTCGCTTGGATGAGCCAGTCGTCCAGATAGGGGTAGACGTGGATGTTTTGTCTCCTGAGATGCGCCGCCAGTGTCGCCAGGCACTTCGTGAACACCCTGGGTGCCGTGGTGACACCGAAAGGCAAAACCTTGAACTGGTAGTGCTGGTTTTGTATGGTGAACCTAAGGTATTTCCTGTGTGAAGGGTGCAGTGGAATGTGAAAGTACGCATCCTTTAGGTCTAAGGTTGCAAGAAAGTCCCCCTGCCGGAGCAGCAGGAGCACTTGCTGCAGGGTCAGCATATGGAAGTGATCCGACAGGATGTAGTAGTTGAGGGGCCTGAGGTCTAGGATGGGCCTGAGGGACCCGTCCTTCTTTGGTATTAGGAAGTACAGGGAGTAGACCCCTGTGATTCTTTCTTGCATAGGTACGAGCTCTATTGCCCCTTTTTGCAGCATGACGGTGACCTCCTGCTGCAATAAGTGCAAGTGCTCGTCCGACATAGGACGGTGCCTTGGGGGCATGTTGTGTGGAGTGGATGTTAACTCCAGACAATAATTGTATTGGATAAGTTTTCTGACCCACATGTCCGTGGTGATGGACTTCCAGACGGGCAGGAACTGCTGGAGTCTCCCCCCGACCGGTGTTGTGTGGTCGGGGGGCAGTGACAAGGTGTCACTGTTTGCTGGTGGTAGAGGACCTGTGTAGTAAGGTGGATACCTGACTAAGGTTGCCCCCAACTTTCTGCCTGGTGTTTTGCTGGTTTTCTGACTTAGTTGACCTGGGGCCCTGCCAATCAGGACCGCAGGCCTACTGCTCTCTCTCTAAAATGGATTCCATGTACCTTAGGTACATTTCCAATTGGTACTGGGCCTTCTTATCAGACCCTGTAACTCAGGGCATAGGTGTACCCAGGGCCTACCAGGGGCTGAAGCATGTATTATGCCACCCCTGGATGGCCATCTAAATCTGACACAACTGGCTGCACGACACCTGGGGCAAGGTGGTGTAATCACCCTTTGCTGTAGATATAGTATACCTATATCTAACCCTAAAATGGACACACAGATTCTTATCAGTCACTCCTATGGCAGGCCTTGACAATCCTGAAGGCAGAGTGCTTGGAATCGTGTGAAGTGGTGCTCTGGCATGAGCTGAGCCCGTTTGCAGCTTGCGGAACCAAGTCCTAATAGCTGTTCCATGATAACGCATACCATATACTCTTAAGTGCATTATAATCCTCGCGGTTAAATGCTATCTCTGGTATCGCTTTATCAAAACATGTCGAGTAAGGTGTCATACGAATTGGAATACTAACCCCTCGCCAATTCTGGCGACGGGGTTAGCATTCCACCCTTCTAGAAAGGACACGACATGTATGTAACTGTGAACCCCGGTTAAAGTTAACTCGAGCCTCAGCATCACAAAATGGATGCTGCCACCACAGACACGAGTCTGACCCCCTGCAGCTGGGAGTCCTTCCAGCGAGGGGAGCTTGGACAAAGGGTTTCCTGTCAGGGGCGGTGCTAGCACCATCCCAGACAGGGTTTTGTGTATCCTGGGTAGGCAGGGCTTTACAGGAAGGTGACTGCAATTGGCACCCCGGTGCTCACTACGCATCTGCCGGCTAGAACCAGTTCCAGGGGCACACCAGCCCCTGGCCTGGGGAAAGTCCGGCATGGGAGAGGGGTGTAACCACCCACCTTCCTGGTCCCACCCCTAGGGCAGGACCTAGTCAAATACCCACCCCTTTCTGTAGGATAAAGGCAGGAGCGGGGACCCTTCCAAATTAGATCATCTTTGAATCAAGAAACTACATTCTACGAAAGGAACTCTCGACTTCTCCTCAAGATTTCTCCCTTGTGGCTAAGGAGTAGTCACCCTGCACCGGCAGGCACCATCTAAGAACTCTGTGGTTTGCTGCACGTCCTTCCTCCGGAATCCGACCGACCAGCATGACGAGACCCGGCTTCCCTGGCACCTCTGACCTCTACCTACCTCTACAGCTAAGCTGAGAACCGTAGGTGCGACGAGACCTCGAGGGACCGGCCATCATCAGAACTGCACGACTTCTATCCAGCACGACCGCCGAGGGATCCTCTGGTGAGTGCTTTGGGGTCCGAGAAGCCCCGACCCTGAGCAGCTGCAGCACCGAAGACCAGCCCCCCAGCATCCACGAGATCTGCGTGGGGCCCTTCTGCTTTTTGGCTGCTCACCGCGTTGTCTGGCTACTAGCCCGCTGTCTTGTGGCCTTCCCGACGACGACCGACATCACCACTGCTAGCCTGGTTGCTCCAGACTGGCCCTTGCTCCCTTCCAAAAGAGGAGCACCCCGGACCCTCCTGGTCCACTCCAGATGCCATTTTAGGTCCACCGCTTGGGCTTGAATTTGCCAAGACTTGTTGCCCCAATCCTGGGTCCAGCGACATCGACAGCATCAACCATCGTGGGACAGCTCGCCCCTCCATCCTGGTCGCCGACAAGGCCTCCTGGTCCGTGAGACTGCAGAGCCCAGCGTCGCCCACTCACCTGGTCGAGGTGACTACCATCTGGTGCCATCCTGGTGCCCATCTGATCACTGGTTAGTGATTCAGGACTTGGTCCCCTCTGCTTACAGGTATCTTCCATCTTCGATCCAGGCTTGGATCCACCGAACAATCTTCACTGGTCGCCTGCCAGCATCTCCTTCTTTCAGGCTCCTGGTTCGTCAACGAGGATTCCCGAAGTCTTTTCAGACCTATGCAGCCGCAGCCCCTGGGCTAGGTAACTTCGGCATTTCGGTGCCCCAGCATAGCCTCACTATCCAAGGGTCCAGATCCACTTTCGTTTTCAACCTACCTAGTCGGGTTCGCCCGAGAACACTAACTTTGCTTTTACTAGCCTCCATAGACTTTGTCCCGCATCCCGCGTGAGAGTGCACACTCTGCACCCGAGTCCCCTAGGCCTCCTACTAGTAATCTGAAGGTTCAGTAACGTAGTCCTAGCGATTCCAAAGCCTATTAGTCCAGTACTTACCTGCTAGTAATTTCGCATTCCACTTTCATAGTATATGGTTTTTCGTGCCCCTCGGGATTTGTGTAAATTGTGCAACTTAAAGTATTTTCGTAAGAGTTTTGTTGTGTGCTTAGTACCCTGTCCTCATAAAGAGTACAGGGCTGTTGTGATCTAAATAAATACACTGTTTATTTTCATAACACTTGTGTGGTGTCCTTTCACTTGGTGTTCAAGGGGTATATGTGATGGTATAACAGCTGGCTTAACACGCCCTCTAGAGTTTAGCCCGAAGACTGCGCGTATCCCATGCTACTAGGATAGCTGGTCTATAAGGTTGACTTACAACCAATCAATAAGGGTTGTTTGGACTGATACAAAGTGCTCACTAGATTAGTGAACATTATATATCAGGCCAACTTCTCACAACCTGGAGCTGTTGTTGCCACGTCCTCTGCCTTTGGCACTGTTGCCGCGATATCCACCGCCGGTAGCTTGTCTCCTTTCCGGTAAAGAATTGGCTTGGTAGTTTAGTCTGCCCTGTTCCCATGATGCACTGGGCCAGGGACAGACTGATTTGCATATAGCCAGGTTCTGAGCTGGGATGGGGCAGTGAGATAAATAACGGTGATGGATCAAGCCCTGATCTTTGGACTGGGTAAGAGTGGTCTGCTCAATTCAGACACTCTGTTCATCACCACCCCCTTTTGTAAAGCGATATCCACCTCGACTCTTGTTGGCATAAGTAGTCTGGGTGTTGCCCTTGTAATATTGCGTGGATTGGCAAAGCTGACCCCTTGAGACGCCTCTAGTGTTGGAGCGACGAAAGGACCCACCCCGAAACTGCTGGGACTGTAAGGCACCCATGGATTTTGCAGTGTCAGTGTCCTTTTTCATTTTTTCTAGGGTGGTGTCAACCTCTAGGGCCAAACAGGTGATCTGGGTTAACCGTTTGGTTCAGGATGGTGGTTTGGATGTCTGGCTTAAATCCAGAGATTCTCAGCCAGGCATGTCTCCGAAGCATAACACTGGTGTTTATAGCTCGTGCAGCGGTATCGGCTGCGTCCAGAGCGCACTTAATGGAAGCGTTGGAGATTAGCTTCCCCTCTTGGATCAGCATCTCAGCCCCTTCTTTGTATTGATTAGGCAGGTGTTGCAACAGGGTCTCTAGTGTATCGTAGTGCGCCCTGTTATAGCGCGCTAGAAGCGCTTGTGTGTTAGAAATGCGCCATATGTTGGCTGCCTGTGCTGCTACCCTCTTCCCCGAAGCCTCAAAGACCTTGGATTCTTTGTCTGGAGGAGGAGCATCACCCGTAGTCTGAGAATTGGCCCTCTACCGGGCATTCGAGACGACAAGGGAGCCCAGAGGCAATTGACCCTTAATGTAGGTAGGATCAGTAGGCGCCGACCGGTATTTCTTGTCAATCCTAGGGTTTATCACCCTTGCCCTGGTAGGTTCTTTGAAGATCTCAGCAGCATGCTTTAAAACACCTTTTAGCATAGGCAGAGTTTTCACAGTCTTTTCTGATACTGAAAAAGTGTCAAAGAGGAAATCCACATCCACAGGGTCAGCATGCAGCTGGACATTGTGATTGTTAGCAGCCCGTTCAATGAGGGCATTGAAAGCAGCAGAGTCTTCAGTAGGTGAAGTTTTTGCAGAAAAGAGTTGAGGGTCTTGTCCTGAATGAGGATCCCCAGGGTCACCACCAGCTGCCCAGGGCTCATTGGTATTTTCAGGGTCTGTATAGACTGGATAACTGTATTCATCTTCCTCATCACCCTCACCAGCGTCCACATCGGAGTAAGTGGGCGACGCATCATGAGTCTGTGGTGAAATGGGTTCCACCAAGACCGGAGAGCAAGCAGAGTCCTTCTTGAGATGGATCTTGTAAGACTCCAGTTGTGGTTCTGGGGTGATTTTCCGCTTCAGAAGGGAAAGCCTACCCGTTTCGGCGTTGATGAAGTGTTCCCGACGCTCATCCTCCGAAGGGAGTCGAGGTCGCAGGCCTTGGACCACCGACTATGCCTTCGGCGCCGAGACCACCTTTTCGGGCACGCTGGCCACTGCCTTAGGAGCGAAAGCCTTCGGCGCCGTCTTAGGCGGTAAGGTAAAGAGGATCGGCGTGGACGCCTTGACAGGTTTTTCCACAGGCTTCGCAGGCGGGGGTCCTTCGGCTCCACCGTGGCGGCGCCGTTTTTGATGCGCTGCAGGGAGTCCGCCACCTTTTTGGTGAACGCGGCGGATGGACGCGCCGGTTTAGCGGAGTCCTTCGAGGTCACTTTCGGAGTCGAGTCCCTTGTGGCCACTTTTGGAGTCGACTCCCGGGGCGCAGAGCCCTTGGCCTTGTCGTGCGGACGCGGGACAGAGAGGACCTTCGGGTCATCGAGCCGCTTCTTCGGGTCACCGATAGTTTTCTTCGGGTCGTCGATATTTTTTCTCGGTTCGACAAGGCCCTTGCCGGCGTCGACCGACTTCGGCGCCGACGTGTCAGTATCGACCACTTTTACTTTAGTCTTCGGCGTGGCAGACTTCGTCTCGACGCCCTTGACTTGGCCCTTCGGCTCGAAAGCCATCTTCTGTTTCTTCGGCGCCGAGGCCTCCGAAGCTTTCGATCCGACCACTTTCGGTTTCAATACTTGCACCTGCGCAGTATCTGGCGCCGAGACCGTAGGTTTAACTTTCGGTTTCGTTTTGCCAGGGAGTGGCTCAGTAACAATGTCCGTGGCCGGGCCCGAAGGCGGGGCTGTGGAACCCATATCGAGGTCTTGGGTAAGGCCTGAAGGCGATCCCTCGACCTGGGCCTTAGAAGTAGGCACGGTCCCAGAGTCAGTTTGAGGAAGCTCCTCGTCCAAGCTATCCTCCATGGCCCCAAGGGCACCGTCGTCGTCTCCTACCTCCTCGACGACTTCTTCGCTTTCGAACACCTCAGCGTCGTAGTCTTCTTCGACGTCCGACGCGGGGTTGGATTCCGAGACGTCCTGGATATATTCTTCCTCGACATCCCCAGCATCAAAAATGTCCATAGGCGCCAAAGCAGATTGCTGGGCATCCAGGCGCGCAGCTCGTCGAAGCTTAAGTGTCTTCTTGGACCTGAAGCGTGAACAGGCCATACACTTGGCCTCATCGTGGTCCGGCGACAGACACTTGTTGCACACCGGGTGTACGTCGATGTGTGGGTATTTCGAGTTACAGACCGGAATTCTCTTTAATGGACTTCGGTCCATGATGGATGGTCGATAAGTCTGGAGCGTCGACTAGGCCTTCCGCGCCGAGAGCACGCGGAAGTACAGAACCGGCTCGGTGCCGAGGTAGAAGACTAAAGCCGAACGCAAGAACAATACCGACGTATAAACTAAAGACCTTTTGGTCTTAAAGTTTTTTCTATTGATTCCGACAAGAGGGAATTAAAGACATCCGAACCCAATGGCGGAAAAAAAACAATCTGAGGATGGAGTTGATGCCCATGCGCACTGTAGTCCAGGGGAGGACACCTATCTCGTGATACTTCGAAGACTCTTCCAGGACAACAATGTGCAATCATCCGGACCCAACACTAGGCGGCGATCTATGCACAGACATGAATTCAGCAGCCCACATGCCTCGAACTTGTGGGTTCCACCAATGCAGAGAGTTGAATGTCCGACCGCTCAGCAACACTAGGTCTTTAACAGTCCTTGAGCCTGATTCCACTGACGTGCCAAGCACTCCTGAAGCGGACGCATATGTAGTCTCGCGTGCGGGACTATGAAGATGCAGGAGGCCATCATGCCTATCAACTGCATGAACACTTTTGCTGGAAGCGAGTGTGGAGGTCTGAATTTCTGTATCAGCAATGGCATGCTGTTTATTCTCGCTGTATTTGGCTGAGCTTTGGCTGCCAGAGTGTTTATTGTCGCGCCCAGGTACTGTCGCGCGTAGGCGGGTTGAAGATGTGACTTTGGATAATTCTGCGAGAATCCCAGACTGTGAAGAAGATGAATGGTGTGGGACATGTGGCTGGCACACTGCTGGGCCGTCTTTGCTTGAATAAGCCAGTCGTCCAGATAAGGGTAGACCTGTATGTGCTGTCTCCTCAGGTGCGCTGCCACTGTCGCCAGACACTTTGTGAACACCCTGGTTGTCGTCGTTACTCCGAAAGGGAGGACTTTGAACTGATAATGTTGATTTTGAATAGTGAACCTAAGATACTGTCTGTGTGATGGGTGCATGGGAATATGGAAATACGCATCTTTTAGATCCAGTGTTGCGAAGAAGTCTACCTGACTGAGTAACAGCAGAACCTGCTGTAAGGGGAGCATAAGAAAATGCTCTGACAGAATGTAACTGTGTAGAGGCCTGAGGTCCAGTATAGGTCTGAGAGACCCGTCCTTTTTGGGTAATAAAAAGTACAGAGAGTACACCCCTGACCCTTGGTCTTCTACAGGCACGAGCTTATGGCTCCTTTTTGCAGCATGCTGACGACCTCCTGCTGCAATAAACGTAAGTGCTCTGCGGACATAGGACGGTGTCTTGGTGGTATGTTGGGTGGAGTGGATGTTAATTCCAGACAATACCCGTACTGGACAATGTCTCTCACCCACCTGTCTGTGGTGATGGATTTCCAGAGTGGCAGGAACTGTTGTAGTCTCCCCCCGACAGGTGTTATGTGGTCGGGGGGCAGTGACAGGGCGTAACTGTTTGGTATTGGCAGAGGATCTGGAACGGTTTCCTCTGCCCTTGATGTTGTTTCCACGATATCCACCCCGGTTGTTCTTATTGTAGGTGGATTGTTTACCTCCTTTATTGTACTGTGTCTGTTGTGTGGATTGGCCTCTTGAGGGGCCCCTAGTATTGGAGCGACGAAAGGAGCCACCCCGAAACTGCTGTGACTGCAGAGCCCCCATAGACTTTGCAGTCTATGTGTCTGTTTTAATTTTTTCAAGGGTGGTGTCAACCTCAGGTCCAAACAAGTAGTCTGGGTTAACTTGCTGATTGAGGATAGAAGCTTGTATTTCTGGTTTGAATCCCGAGATTCTCAACCAGGCATGTCTCCTTAACATAACGCTAGTGTTGATGGCCCTGGCTGCAGTGTCAGCTGCGTCTAGCGTGCACTTGATGGAAACATTGGTTATAAGCTTCCCTTCTTGGATTAGTAGTTCTGCACCCTCCTTGTATTGATCTGGTAGGTGTTGCAACAGTTTCTCAAGAGTATCATAATGGGTTCTGTCATATCTAGCCAAGAGTGCCTTAATATTGGCAATGCGCCAGATGTTAGCCGCCTGCGCAGCCACCCTTTTTCCTGAAGTTTCCAGTACTTTAGACTTCTTGTCAGGAGGAGGAGCATCACCTGTAGTCTGGGAGTTTGTTCTCTTACGAGCATTAGAAACAACTAATGAGTCCAGTGGCAACTGTCCTCTTATATAAGTAGGGTCCACAGGTGCCGGTCTATATTTCTTTTCAATCCTTGGGTTTAACACCCTGGCCCTAGTGGTGTCCTTAAAACTGTCACCAGCATGCTTAAGGATCCCTTTTAGCATGGGCAGGGTCTTGACTGTTCTTTCTGAAGTGGAAAAGGTGTCGACCAGAGAGTCTTCCTCCACAGGGTCAGCATGTAGCTCCACGTCATGATTACTGGCTGCCCTTTCAAAAAGGGCGTTAAAGGCAGTAGTGTCCTCAGTAGGAGATGTTTTCACTCTGTATACATGTGTGTCAGGGGCAGTCTGCGGATCCCTTGGGTCAGCCGGGTCAGCCCATGGTTGGTTTTGATCATCGGGATCAGTGTCCACATGATAAGGGTCATCTTCATGTTCGTCATCCCCTGCATCCACATCTGAGTATGTGGGTGAAAAATTCTGAGGTTCCTGTCCATAGGAATGGAGGGGTTCCACAAGAGCCGGTGACGTTGTTGAAACCCTCTTCTTCTTCAGGGGAATCTTATATGACTCCATGGGTGTTTCTGGAATTATTTTCCTTTTATATATGGACAGTCTACCAGTTTCCGAGTCGATGAATTGCCTAGTCTCCTGTTCTTCAGGCTCCTCTGTAGCCTCCATTTCCGTCGACACTTTTTTGATGGCTTCGATACCTTTCTTTGGTTCGAACATCTTCGGACGCACCAAGGGTGGCAACGAGAATTTGATTGGCGTCGACGCAGTCTGAACTTTTCCGACCAGCTTTGGTGTTGGGGCCTTCTTTGGCCCGACCGCCATAGCCTTATCCTTGATGCGCTGGAGTGACTCCGACACCTCCTTAGCTATGAATGGACTCGGCTGCGTCGACTCGACAGGGTCCTTGGAGCCAGTCTTCGTCTTGTCCGCAGGCCTCGACCGAGGATTGATCCCTTCTTTCGGTTCGAGTCTTTTGTGTGTGTCAACTCCTTTCGGCGTCTGCCTTGTTGGTCCGACAGCCTTGACCTTGGTCTTCAGTGCCCCAACCTTCGGTTTGATGACCTTCTTGAGCTTTTCGGCATCGACAGCCATTTTCTGTTTCTTCGGCTCCGAGGGATTTGAGGCCTTGGAGCCGACCAGAGTTAGTTGCACTTTCGGTTTTGGTAGTGAAGCTTTCGGTTTTGATTTCTTTGGATCGACCGATGGCTGTTTCGAAACCGATGGCTCTTTATTAATGTTCGAAGCCGGGCCTTTATGTGGGGCTGCAGAATGAGACTGTAGATCTTGGGTAAGGCCTAGTGGCGATCCCTCGACCTGAGCCTTATTGAGTGCGTCATCGTCGGCCCCCGTATAGCCGGTTGGGCGTAGCTCCTCGCCTGAGCCATCTTCTACGGCCCCAAGGGCCGCTGCGTCGTCTCCTATCTCTTCAACGACGTTTTCGTCTTCTTCAAGCACCTCTTCGTCTTCGGCGCCATACTCGGAGTCATGGTCCGAAGCCGGATCTGAGTGGTATTCCTGATCCTCCAGATCAACGACCTCTTTGTCTTCGGTCCCGAAGATGTTTTCTGGAACAGGCGCTGATCTTTTCGACTCCAAACGAGCCGCGCGTCGAAGCCGAAGAGTTTTCTTCGACCTGAACCAGGCACAGGCCATACAGTTGGCTTCGCTGTGATCTGGGGACAGGCACTTGTTGCACACCGGGTGGACATCGATGTGCGGGTATTTTGCATTGCAAAGTGGACACCTCTTGAATGGGCTCCTTTCAATTGTAGATCGAACATCGGGTCGAGTGTGGAAAGAAAACCGTCTGATTCCTCGATGTCCTCTCGAAGCAAAGTTACCGGTACTGAACGAAACGATACCGACGCTGTCGAAAGCCTTTTGGCTTTGTAGAAAGTTTTCCTAACTTGAGCTAAGATAGTAACATCCGAACCCAATGGCGGAAAAAAAACAATCTGAGGATGGAGAGTATGCCCATGCGCACTGTAGTCTAGGGGAGGAGCCACCTATCTTGTGATACTTCGAAGACTCTTCCAACAATGTGCAATCATCCGGACCCAACGCTAGGCGGCGATCTATGCACAGATATGAATTCAGCAGCCCACATGCCTCGAACCCTTTGTTCCCTTTTCAAGATCTCCATTGAATAACATTGAGTACCCAACGGCTCAAAAGCACCCTGCACCCAGCCGCCCGAGTGCCCCTGGCAGTGCAACCTTTGTCCTATCCTACTTCCCCATTTGCCCTGAGCAAATAACCAGGAGCTCAGCTCCCACAGCTCCGTGGCCTGCTAGCCAGCAGCCACCAACCGTAGGCCCCCTGCCGCTCATTGGATAACATTGGGCCAACCTAACTCTGCACCCGGCTGCCCCTGGGCCGCTGAGGGTGTACCAATTGTACCTACCTGACCCTGGGAGACCCCCGAGTCTATGCCCAGAACCTTAACTCTGCCAGTCAAGTACTTACCTAAAAGCCGATAACTCACTTTTCTTCCATAGGCTAACATTGACTGGTTTCACTTGGAAATTCTTCCAAGTGTGGAGTTTTGGAACTTTAAAATAGTCATCTAAAATCAGCCGAACTACAAATTCTGATTTACTCACCTGTTATCAGGAGAGACCTCGGTGCTGCATCTTTGCGCCCAGTACTGACCCTGAAAAGTCATTCTTACCGTACTTACCAGTAACTTGAATTTCCTTCCATAGGATATCATTGCCTGCTTTTTGCTGAAAAAGTTTCTAAGTGTCAATTTTTTGAAACTTACAAATATCCTTTGAAAATCGTGCCAATGTTAAAAAGGTCATTACTTGCCTGTTTTAGATAGATGTCCAAGTGCTGAGCCTAGGAGTCCAGCACTGGATTACAAAAGTAACCTAAACATACTTTAACATGCAACCTCAATTTCCTTCCATAGGATAACATTGGTAATTTCAACTGGAAAAATGTGTCAACTTTTAAAATACAATATTATTCCTTAAAAAAATCACTACTGTAACCAAAACGTTTTTAATTAACTGCTTACAGGACATGTCCCAGGACTGAATCTAGGATCCAGTCTTGAGGTTAGAAAAGTAATCTACAAACTAATTGCATTTAACTAGAAATTCCCATTGAGCTCAATGTTGCATTGTGTTTGAAATTGTGTTGCCTATTGCAACTAACTGTGACTATTGTATTCAAAGAGTCTATTGCCTATTTCAAGTATTTAAGTAAAGTAATCCGTTCGGAGAAAGTATATTTTGATACCTTGTTGGTTCTAAAAATAAAACAACTATATCTTTTGATACAACACAATTGGCCTAGAGTTCCATTCTTGAGTGTGTGAAACTGTTTGCTGACTGAGTGTGTACAACAAATGCTTTACATGGTCCTCTGATACTGCCTTACTGCTCGTCCGAGCTATCACTTTAGAGAGTAAGGTTATATCTAACTTTAGCCTCTGCCAAACCTCTGGGGACTGTGGACTCCATACACACTGTACCTTACTTTGGTCCAGTATATATAGAGCCACTTTCTTACAATGATGTTTTGAACTGAAGCGAGCGACAAATGGATCGATCTGATTGTTATTGCAGTATATTACAAATCTCTTCCACTTTGCTGCATTGCTAGCCTTTGAGGTAGGACATCTAGTCTCTTTGATAATATTCATGTAGTCAGGCGCAAGGTTATGGTAGCCAAACTCAAAGATTTCAGGTGCCAGATCGCAAGGTTGAGATGGCTGGGATCTGGATGTCTTATCACTCCATGGCTTTAAGTGAGAAGATTGGAAGTGAGGTGTAGTTTTTGGCGAGGAACTTCTGAGAGCTCCAACAGGGTTGTGAACCTGGGTTTGTCGAGCCCATGTGGGAGCAATTAGGATTAATGTCAGGGACGCCTGTCTGAGCTTTCGAGCCACTAATGGAATGAGTGGGAGAGGCGGATAAGCGTAGCCAAATATCCCTGACCAAGTCATCCATTGTGCTTTGCCCTTGGACAATGGGTGTGGATCAGTGGCGGCTGGTGACATTTCAAAGCGGTGAGGCGTAAAATGCTAATCATACTGCACCGTAGCGAGCGAGCGTAGCGAGCGAGCCCGAACCCCCAAGGAGGGTTCGGGGGGATAGACACACGCTCTCTGCCAATTACACACCGGGGACAGACAGACACTGACACACATACACACTGCAAAGCACACACATCAGAGGAGTAGCACACACCAGGGACAGTCGCACACTCTCTGCCAAGTACACACAAGAGACCTGCAGCACACACACACTGCCAAGCATACACACAGGTGCAGCACACACCAGGGACAGACACACACACACACTCTCTGCCAAGCACACATCAGGCCCAGACATACACACCTAGTACTCTGCCAAGCACACACATCAGAAGCGTAGCAGTAGCACACACCAGGGACAGACACACCCTCTTCTCTCTGCCAAGTACACACATCAGAGGCGTAGCAAACCCCGGGGACAGACGCAAGCTGCCAAGTACACACACACATTAGAGGCGCGCAGGACACCCCAGGGACAGGCACACACACTCTCTGCCAAGTGCACCCAGGGACAGACACACACACACTCTGCACTTATACCCCTACACTGCCCCAGGACAGAGACCTGGGGCGCTGCAGCCTGGGGCAGACAAGAGGGCTCTGTCCCTGGCATAGGGAGCGATTCACCAATCACCAGATCAGGGGCCCCAAGACTCTTAGGGGCCCTTGTCGGGGCCGAATACCACATTTACAGGTCACAAAGGCCGCTGCGCCCTAAAAACACCCCACTTCCAGCAAAGGCTGGATGAGGCAAAGGGCAAAGGCTGCAATTAAGGGTGATGCGTCAGTCGGCCGGATGCCTTGGGCATTAATTTGTACTGGCTGTTCTGCATGAACCAACTCTCCTGTAAGGCATCAGGAAAGCAGGAAATAATGAAAGCCATGGGGTTAGCAGAGTAATCAAGAGGCTGCACTTGTGTGATATTAATAATACACGGGCCTGTTTATGAATGGATGGAAGCACAGGGCCCCTTAACAGAACAAGGTCCTCCCCATGGGGATCTCGGTTTACCAAAGGCACAAAACATCGGATGGTTTCCAAAGACTACTCCACACAGCCTCATAAGAAGGATTTAAAGTACATAAGAGAAAAGGAGCGAGAAAGTAAACACACATCAAGTAAGACTGAAGGAAAGAAACTTTATTAAGGCTACGCATGGATGCTCGCGTACCGCAGAGTGTCGCAAGCAGCACAAAGCATTGCACCAATAAACTAACTTACCCTTCTAAAAACCTGCAGATGCAGCGCAAAACTGGACAGTGACACACAAGCGCCCGCACCGCTCTAGTAAATAACTGGTCTAGCAACAATAATAGGTAAAAGCATTTTTAGGGAACGGTTTGACAAAGCCTCCTTCAGCTGAGCCCATATTCCATGATTTAAACATACATTCTGGAATGTGGAGCCCTTCGCTCCGGAGAGAGAATTAAAGCAATACAACAGAATTTATTGTGCACACTACACATCCCCATATGATAGTGAATAGAAGCACAGACAACTAGGTTTGGAAAAAAATCGGCACACAATTACCAGATAATTGTCCTATAATGCAAACTGTAGCTACAGTAAACAATAACATTACAAAGAAAAATATATATTGGAATAAAGAGTGGACGCACCGCCACTGCTCAGTAGGTTCTTCTTTGGATATGTGTCTGGAGCTTTTCCCTCACCCACAAATAAGACAAAAACATGTCAGTGAAGCCTCGGCTGCATACATTGCATGCGTTAATGCACATACTATGTATTTATGAATGGGAGGCAAAATATTTTATTCTCTCTGACAACTCGTACCATTTTGTGTTATTCCAAGGTGCCGTTCACTGCTCCGATTGTTCACTGTGAAGCCACCCCGTATTTACATTGTTAGCTCTCTGAACTGGTACCATCAGACGCAACTCTAAAATGCCTTTAGGCAAAACCAATAACCCTAAAACTTTAACGTTCCTAAATGACACGTCGGTCTTGCTTTCAATCTGCTGTTTACATTACTTTAAAGTGATCCTGCAATGATCTCGCTGCCCTGTAATGGAGGGAAAACGCTCTCCTCTTCCCTCTGACTTTCACAAGCGCTTAGCTTTTGCAGTCTTTGTTCTAAAGAGCAAGAATTTTTATAAAATTGACCCTACAAAGTATTCCATGCATCAGCTGATACGGTATGCGATCAACACATTATGAGGCACAGGTGCCTAATTGAGTTTTATTTCACATAAACATATGTTTATTTTTGCAAATCCTGCGTTCCTATTTGATCCTCTATTACCGTGTTGGTCATGCATATGAGTAATGCATCGTGAGCTCTTATTGGGAAAGGCATTAACGCTACAGCACATTCCATGTGTAAGGCAAATGTATTCAACTGGTATTCTGCTGAGTCATCAACTCAATAGCATGCTTAAGAAAATACTGCCGATTCAACATTTGCAGGGGCAATTACTCATGATCTCATTTGGGGCTAAAGCTCAAATTCGATTATTTATTAAGACCACGCATTTAGAATTCATAGATGTAAACGTATAGACAATAAATTGGTTGTGAAAGAATGTTCATGTATTTTTTATGAAGAGAACCTCTGTACCATCAAGGCCTCTCTTAAACCTAGAACGTAATTATTCAGCTATGACGATCCAAGATTGCAGTGTTTGTGATAAGCAAGATACATATGTACGGCTCTACAAATAAGATATATGCCTGCAAATGCTAATATAAGATCACTTTTTTAGCCATTTATGATGAAAGGATTGACACAGAAAACTGGTAAAGGGGATAGGTTTGGGTACGTAAAAATGAATACCAACATCATTTGTTCAAGTCACATATCATCCCTATCAAAAGGGCAGGAAAGACCATAGGGTTGAGCATGTTTTCCTTTTATTGCACCCAATGCAAAGGTCTGTTGGAAACTTCGATTTGGCAAACCTTTTCGATTTCCCTACTCTGTGTAACAAAATGAGCCTATTATAATATGTACTAGGTTAAAAATAATGCTGTTCTCCTATGCAGACCTATTAGCACTCTCAAAAAGGTAAACCTGGAGATATACATCCTGGATACATTTTCCACTGTGCATAGAAAGTCTGAGCAATAGGAAAGTTTGTACAGAAACCTCCTGCATATATTTTCTAGCTTGACTGCAGTTGATCATACTGAAAAATACTTAACTACTACGTGAGAATCTCTCTATGCACAAAATACCGAAGGTGTCAGCACTGTCTGACTGACGAGGAACGATGAGGAAGCTAAGCTAGCCTGGCGGGTGCTATCCCCAGTAATGTCCACGAAGAGACCTGTGTGCGCAAATGACAGTTCAAACAAAGACATTTATGTTCATTCATTCACTCCTGTGGTTTGGACATTAGCAGATGATTAATTTGATATCCTGGACAAAAGTTTTCTCAGATCTCCTATACACTTTGGACTTGCATGCAGCAGTAGCACGAGTGTACACAGCTCCTTTACTGTCATTAGTCCACATTTATCTGTGCAGTTGAAACGGCAAGCCTCGGGGAGCTTTTAACACCTTGGCTGCTAGAGCAATTCCCGCTGGGTGCTGAAATATTCAGATCCCCCTTCTTCATGACGAGCTCAGCTCGTCATCAGCACACGACCAGTGTACTGCATGACAAGCTGAGCTTGTCATGAGCATCGAAGGGGTTAAAAATTGAAAAGTGTATTTATATATTTCCCACATTTCGCCACATAATGACAAACCTTCAATAGAGGAGGGACATATGCTGTGTCGCTGAGTCAGCAGAATTAATCAGCTTCTTTGTAGACCCGCAATACTGGTTACGATATTTCTTCTATGCGCCTGTACTGTTGCCTCTGATCTTTTCGACGGCAAGATTAAGTAAATGTATTACCTATCAGTTACAAATCTAATATAGCATAAAATTGCAATTGCTTGTTAAAAAAAAGTGTAAGAACAAGTAATATAGTGAAATTAGCGAACCTATTAGCTTAAAGTGTGAGGATTTTGCAAAGCGAACTATAACAATCTTGCCGGTGGGAATGGAAAGGCTATGGGATGGTATTTCCTTCTAACAAAATGATTTTCACACAGCATTTGTGCTCCATATAGTTTTATAGGCAAAGTTGCCATTTCAATGTAAATTAGGTATGGCGCCTGTTTGAACTGTTTTCTCCTCCAGTTACAAAACAACTTTGCAAATGTTTCCTTTACAAAATCGCCTCACAATGACAGCACCCTCTTGTCAAAACTCTGGCTGTGATACACTTGGGCCACTAGAATTACGAGATAGTAGTCAGGGATCAAATTATGTAGAAAGGGCCGACTGAATTATGCGGCCGGCAAGTAAAAGCAAATGATGTGGCAAGGGTAGACGAATTATGCGACGTATGTGAATTACCTTGCAGAAGTTAACTGTAAAACTGCCCGCCTGGGGGGCCCTACCTGCTGGCTGCTTCACAAGTCTCTAGTGCTGCATAAAAAATGGCTGCAACTTCTCCTCCAAGGCTCCAACTGCATGTGCGGGAAGAAGTGTCTGCGCAGACGGTCCCTATCCCAACTCGTCTCAGGGTGGGCCTCACCACGCCCTGTGACGATTTGGGAGAGGGTGGGGTAAAACTACAGCAAGTTCTCCTGAGTCTCCTCCACTCTGATTGACGTGGAGACGTGAGCAATCCCGGGCTTGAATTAATAACGCCCGGGGCTAACTTAATCTCCGCGCCATCAGGGGGTGGAGACTGGGCCTCCAGGCTATGTCTTTTGCCGAGTGATGACATCACAGCCTTCAGGGCTGTGAGGTTCTCAGCCGGCAAAAGACCAAGCAGCAAATCAATCAGTGGACGTCACGAAACTGCCACTGATCATTGGTGCGGCGGTGACAGGGGCTGGGCAGCAGAGTCAGAGACAGTGCCCCGTGTGTTCTTTAAAATGTATTTAATTTAAAACAAACAAATAACGAGATCTTAATGTGATGTTAAATCCTGAAATAAACTGTACAAATTACCTGGGGCGGAGCCCCGACGCCCGCACAGAGAAACCGCCACTGGTGTGGATGTCTGGATGCGAAGCTTGGGCATTTTGCGTTTAGGTTTGTGGCGAACAGATCCATGTCTGGAAAACCCCACATTTGGAAGAATGGGAGGAGAACTTGAGGGTGGTGTTCCAGTTTGTGGATCTGTTGTCTTTGATGACTGAGCAGATCTGCAATCTTATTATTTACTCCTGGTACGTGTTCTGCAAGGAGAAACATTTTGTGATGTATGGCCCATTTCCAGATGGTCTGTGCAAGTTCTGACAGCTGGAGAGAATGTGTCCTCCCCTGTTTTTGTATGTAGTACATTGCTGTCTGTACGGATCAGGACAGCTTTGCCTACTAGATGAAGTTGAATGGAGATCAGCTCCCCAACCAGTGAGCGATGCGTCTGCTGTTAGCACTATCTGTGGAACAGGGTCTATGAAGGGCTGCCCTTTTGAAAGGTTTTGTGTATTCCATCACTGCAGAGAGTGATGGGTGCGGCGGTACACCAACACTAGATCTGATAAGAGACCCTGAGCCTGGTTCCACTGACGTATTAAGTACTCCTGAAGGGGAGGCATCTGGAGTCTTGCATAAGAAACTATTAGAATGCAAGACGCCATCATCCCTAGTAACTGCATGAACACTCGAGCTGGCAATGAGTGTTGAGGCTGAACCTGACTGAGTAAAGTTTGCATGTTGCAGATTCTGGCCAGATTGGGTTAGGCCAAAGCCTTTTGTGTATATATTGTGGCTTCCAGATACTTGTGTGTTGGATAGATGGATGTAAATGGGATTTGGACAGATTTACTGATTTACAAGATCGTGGAGCAATTGCACTATTTTGCGAGTGAGACGTGAATCACTTTTTTGGGAGCTGCCTTTTATGAGACAGTCATCCAAATATGGGAAATAGTGAATGTGTTGTCTTCGAAGATGAGCTGCGACTACTGCCAGGCACTTGGTGAAAACCTTGGGTGCAGTAGTTATTTTGAATGGGAGCACCTTGAACTGATAGTGCTGGCCTGCTACTACGAGCCTAAACTATCTGCGGTAAGCAGGGTGTATTGGGATATGGAAATAGGAGTCCTTTAAGTCTAGAGTGGACAGAAGTTGCCTTGTTGAAGGAGCAGTAGCACTTGTTGGAGTGAGACCATCTGAAAGTGGTACAACTGAATATATATATTTAGTTCTCTGGGGTTTAGTATAGGCCTGAGAGAGACATACTTTTTAGCAATCAAAAAGTACAGGGAGTATCCCCTTTGGAGGATAGAGTACTGGATGGTCATCTCCCCAATAGCACCATCTCCCTGATATACAACAAGCTGCTCAATAATCTCTCAGATTATCTCAAGGCACTCAGAGAGAAATGGCTCGGGATGGCATGGAAATGGATGACGAGGATTGGCAGGAGGCAGTCTCCTCTCCCAGAGTCGTAGCTATACCGGCCCGCCTACGCCTAGTCCAGCTCAAACTTCTTCACCGTATTTATGTAACGGGCCCCAACTGGTGCGATTGGGTAGGGTGGATGAAGGCGCTTGCAGGAGGGGATGTGGCCAGCAGGGCACCTTTTTCCACATACATAGTTTGGAGTGTACGTACATCCAACCCTTTTGGCGCTTCGAGTGGAGGCCCGCAGGTGTCTCCTGAACATTTGGGAGCCAACTGATTTGAAGGTTTGTCAGACACAGTGGGTAACGTTGGGGCTAATGCTGGCCAAGAGGACTATCGCCCAGAGGTGGGGTGCGTTGGATAAACCCACGGTTCTGGATTGGGAAAAGTACTTGGTTTGGGCTATGTTTCGAGAAAAGACTGTATGTAGCACGTGGGTGCCCTAAGAAATGGTCTCAGGTGTAGGGCCCTTGGAATTCCTACCGTGGGGAAATATGTCAGCCTCCTTTGGCCCTGAGGTGGACGATCCCCCAACACCCTAGATATTCCATTGAGGTGTTTAAATGTTTCTGTGAATTCTCTTGCTGTGCCGATGATGCAGATTGTGATGCTCCCTTTGGATTGTGATGCTTTGCTGATGTTTGTTTGTTATTTTTTCAATACAAAATGTTTTACAAAAAAAAAAAAAGTACAAGGGGTATATTACGGTCCCTTGATCTTTTAATGGGACTGGTATCTATCGCTCCTTTTGAGAATGGAGGCCTGTACCTCAGGTTTGAAACCTGATACTCTCAACCATGCGTGTCTACGTTTCAGTACACTGATGTTTACTGAGCGCTCTGCTGTGCCTGTTGCATCTAATGCGCACTTGATGGAGGTATTGGTGATAAGTGTGCCCTCCTGGATAAGATCATTTGCCTTAGATTTGTGCTCCTAAGGCAGAAATTGCATACGTTATTCTAGCTCATCGTAATGAACCCTATCATATCTAGCAAGCAAAGCCTGAGCATTAGCAATGCGCCAGCTATTCGTGAGGCTACCCTTTTGACAGAGGCATCAATTAACTTGGACTCTTTATCAGGAGGAGAGGCCTCACCTGCGGTCTCCGAGTTAGCTCTCTTGCGAGCATTATAAACCAAAAGAGTCTAAGGGCAGCTGACCCTTGATGTAGGCAGGGTCAGTAGGTGCTGGCTTATATTTTGTCTCAACCCTGGGTGTGATGATTCTTGCCCTTACAAGATCTTTAAAAACCTCATTTACATGTTTAATCATCCCCTTAAGCATTGGTAGTATATGTGTAGTTTTCTGAGTGGAGCTTAAGGTCTCAAACATGAAGTCCTCCTCTAGAGCCTCCTTATGTAGTTCCACCCCATGGTAATGAGCAGCCCTATTAAGAAGCTCAGTGTAGCCAATATAGTCATCAGGTGGTGATGGCCTGGACCGGTATAAGTAAGGGTCCGTATCTGTGTTTGGATCAGTATCATAATCCTCCCATGGGTCAACATCTTGTGGCCTATCCTCATCTCCATCCCCATTCCCTTCATCCTGTGGGTCAGGTGAAGGTGGTGGTGAATTAGTGGGTGTGATGAGTAATTGAGCATTAGTAGGTGAATGAGGCGGCACATAAGGTGGGGAAGGGTTTGTACCCACATTACTTTTCTTCAGGGGCATGGGGTGCTCATCCTGTTGGGGCAATTTCCTTTTTTCAGGCAATTTGGTATGAATATGTCTAGTATCTGGGTTAATAACCAGTTATTTTTGTTTAGAATCCGAAGGTGTAACATCGGACCGAGGCTCTTTTGTCGGAGTTTTTTATCTTTACTTGCAGTTTTCAGCAAATGTTTCAGCTCTGAACTCTTCGGTACAGAAGATTTAGGCTTCAACAAAGAAGGAACGTGGACCCGAACATGCTTGAATTTTGGTGCCGAGGATTTTGGCTCCATGCCTGCATGGGGCCGACTTGAGCCCGAGCCAGAAGGCTTTTCTTTGTGTTTCAGAAGAGAAAGTACCAGAGCCTTTTTTTGTCTTTGGTTGTTGGGGCAAGGGGGTCTCTGTACTCAAGTACGGTGACCCGGTTTAACTTGCTCCTCTTCTTCCATGTCTGAGTCGGCCTCGGACAAATGTTCCTCTTCCTTGGCTCCTTGAGGGTGTGTTTCTTTTCAGTTGGAATCTTCACCGAAGATGCCCGGTACGGAGCCACCTTGGTGTTTCATCTCGAGATGTCGAGCCCGACGGTCACAAAGCGGCTTCTTTGATCGAAACAATCGGCACGCGGCGCAGTCTATCTTGCCGTGTACCGGGGACAAACAGAGATTGAACACTTTGTGTAGGAGGGTGCGCGGAAACTTGGCACGACACCCGGGACAAAGCTTGAATGGAGTCCGTTGCATTGACTGCCCTCCACGAGTTTCCCGATCAAAGTTCTTCGAGTCGAAATGATACGTGGAGAATGGGAAAAGGGATAGAGAAACAATACCGTAGAGGTTAGTGGATTGTGCGTCGAAGGAAACCCGAGATACAAAGCCGAACCAGAGCGCAGCAATTCACATCCGAACCCGATGGCGGAAAAAAACTATCTAACAATGGAGTTGATGCTCATGCACACTTTCACCAGAAGGATGAGTCACCTACCTTGTGACGGGAAAACTTCGAACAAAAAAACTAAGTGCAAACATTTAGACCCAACACTAGATTGCAGGCCATGCACAGCATGTGATCTACAGCTCACATGCCTCTAACAAAGCTGTTTTGCGAAAATCTTTCGTTCCATCAATATAGTATAATAGTGCTCTTTTAACATGCTACATGTGTAAAGCTTTCTGCTACTGAATCAGATTGAGGGAAGAACACAGATTGCTCAACTGATTGGTTAATATGAAAAGCAGAAACTACTTTAGGCATGAATTTAGGATTTGTACGAAGAACCACTTCATCTTTATGAAGTTGAAAGAAGGGTTCTTCTATGGTTAATGCCTGTAACTCACCTACACGTCTCAATGACGTGATAGCAATTAGAAAGGCAACCTTACATGAATGAAATTTGATTTGATAATTGTGTAATGGCTCAAAAGGTTGATCCATAAGCCTTGTGAGGACAATGTTAAGGTTCCAGACATGTGCATGGGATACCGTGGTTGGTGGTATTCTTTTAATACCTTCCATAAAAGCTTTTATTACAGGAACTTTAAATAATGATAAATGTCTGTTCTGCAGCTACTGCAGCAAGGTGAAGTCACATCGATGTGTAGGCTAAGCCAACTCGCCGTAAATGCAAAAGATAAATATTTTGTACTGATGCATCTAGCTGATCAATTGTCTTATTACAACATAAAACAAACCTTTTCCACTTTAATGAATACAATGCTCTGGTGGTAGGTTTTCTATCCTCTTTAAGAATTTTCATACAATCTAGTAAGTATCCAAACTATGTGTCATGATCCTGGCCCAGACATGGGGGTGTGAGGAATCTGGGTCGTCTACTCCCTCCTCCCCTGGTTGTGTATGTCTGGCGGATTTAGAGGGACCAAGGCGCCACCCAGGGGCAGGAAAGACTACAAGTCCCAGAAGGCCATGGGACATAGACCCACTATTTGGGTCATGCAAAGTCTTACACGAAACAAAGGCTATAAAGCCCCTTCGCTTCCTTGGGGCGGGGCTTGACAAATTTCCTAGACCTCCGAGCGAGCAGCGCTAGGCGAATGGTGTTCCCCGCTGAAGGACGAGCGCCTGCATACACCGGCCCGCATGCAGTTTCTATTGTGATGTCGAGGAGGATGGCGAATTCATCAAGAAGCCACACCGGGGACCTGAGCTGGCTTTTGGGCATTGACGCCCTATCCGGTATTTAGGTGTGCGGGAGTGATGCGCTGATGCGCCTCTCTCGTGTGCGTGACTTTTTCATAGTAGCTTTCCTGATTTTCGGCTACTCTCTTTTTCTTTGCTTCCAGTTGGAAATTCAATTGCTGTGTATCTAACAGCGTGTTCAGAAAGTTGTGTGTCATTTGGGAAGGACCATGCTGTGTCTAGAACAGCGATACTGGATCTCACTCTCCACCAAGGTCGCTCAGTGAATTAAACAGTGCTGTGCCCCCTCACAGAAACTATACGTAAGAAGCATTTCTTTTCTCAAACTGTGTGTTCCCTTTAAGGAATCCTGCCATTGATCCTACGCTTTCCTGAGTGGTGGCATTTTTGTTTTGTAAGTAATGGGCTCTTGGGCTCCCAGGGGGTGTGCAGTGCGAATGAGTCAACTGTTCCCTTTTCCCTAGTACCTCTTTTTCTTGTTGTTTCCTTGTATGCAGTTTGCCCACAAGGGATTTGGTATACTGCAGAGCTGCTCTCCACTACCAGACGTAGTCAGGATACCCCTGTGACATCACATTGTTTATTGTTTTCTCCTCTTCCCTTTTTCCCCGTTGTGCAGCCCTACGCAGTGGTGTTTGTACCCCTCTGCGTGGGGTTGCACCCAAGGGAGATGGGGTTGCTCTCTACAAACCTTCGTCCCTGTTGGCAGACTTTTGAGGTTAGTGGCTTTCTTGGTTCTCTGCTACAAACAGCCTGACACTATGATTTCAGGGGCCAAATCGCTAGGTTGAGCTTCTTGGGGTTTGGATGTCTCATTTCTCCATGATTCTGTGTGAGAAGGTTGGAAGTGAGATGTAACTTTTGGTGTGGAGCCACTGGCAGTTCTAGTAGTGTGGTGAACCACGTTTGAGGAGCCCATGTGGGAGCCACTAGAATTAGTGCGAGTGATGTCTGCCCGAGTTTCCGGACCAGAAATAGGAGGAGAGGGAGGCGAAAAAACGTATGCAAATATCCCTGACCAATTCGTCCATAGGGCATTACCTTTCGATAGATGGGATGGGAAATCTGGAGGCGAGGTCTGGGCATTTTGAGTTCTCTGCTGTGGCAAAGAGGTCCATGTGAGAAAATCCCCATTTTTGGAAGTACGGAAGGGGAACTTGGGGATGAAGTTACTATTAGTGAACCAGTTGCCGCATACTGCTGAGGAGGTCTGCAAACTGGTCGTGCAAAGGTGTTCTGCCAGGAGATGAATTTTGGGTGATATAACACCAAATGGTCTGAGAGAAGCGTGAGTTGTAGAGAACGTGTCCCCCCCATTTTTGCACACAGTACATGGCCATCATATTGCACGTGAGGACTAAGACACATTTCCCTATGAGGTGAGGCTGAAAGGTTTTAAGTGCTAGATAAACAGCTAGAAGCTCCAAGTAATTGATATGGAGACACTTTTTGCTTGGTGTCCCATAAACCTTGAATTGTGAGATGGTGGAGATGAGCATCCCACCCTAAGGCAGATGCATCTCCTGTTAGCACGACTTGTGGAATGGGGTCAATGAAGGGCCTCCCTTCTGATAGGTATTGTGTGTTCCACGATTGCAGAGATTGATGAGTGTGGCTGTCTACCAACACTAGCTCCGTTATTTGACGCTGTGATTGATTCCACTGACGTGCTAAGCATTACTGTAGAGGACACGTGTAATCTTGCGTGAGGTACTATTGCAATGCATGATGCCATCATTAGTAAAAGTTGCATGAAAGTTTTGACTGTTGGGTATTGATTGTTTTGAAACTGTAGTAATAAAGTTTGACATCTGTGAATTCTAACAGCATTGGGAGAGACTATTGTTGTGTGAGTGTCCAGCGTTGCCCCCAGATAGGTTTGCAGTTGTGAGGGTTGAAGATGGGACTTTTGTGCATTGACTGTAAATCCCAGTTGACAGAAAAGGTTTATGGTATTTTTAGTGTGTTATAAGCACTTTTGTTGTGTGTTAGTTTTTAAGAGCCAATCGTCCAGATATGGAAAGACATACATTTGTTGTCTTCTTAAATGAGCTGCTACTACTGCTAGACATTTTGTGAATACTCTGGGTGCAGTAGTCACTCTAAATAGTAGTACTTTGAATTGATAGTGATTTCCTGCTGTCACAAATCTTAGATATTTGCGATGTGCTGGATGGACAGAAATATGGAAGTATGAATCCTTTAGGTCTAGAGTGGACAAAGTTGCCTTGTTGTAGAAGTGGAAGCACTTGTTGAAGGGTAACCATATGGAAGAGTTCTGACAGTATGTATACGTTTAATGGTCTGAGATCTAGGATTGGACTTAGAGATCCGTTCTACTTGGGGATTAAGAAGCAAAGTGAATAAACTCCTGATCCATGATGTTTTAATGGAACTGGCCCTATTGCTCCTTTTGTTAGAAAAGCTTGTACTTCTTGTTTGAGGAGCTGTTGGTGTTGTAGTGAGTGTTTGTGAGTGTGAGGTGGAATATTGGGAGGATTGCTGATACGTTGCAGGCAATAACCATGTTGGATAATGTCTAATACCTATTTGTCTGATGTTATTGATTGACAGATGGGGGGAAAATTGTTGAAATCTTCCCCCGACAGGTATAAAATGGTCGGGGGAATTATAGGCAAGTCACTGTTTGTTGTTAGATGGAGAGGTGCGTGTCAGTGTGCCTTTACCTCTGCCTTTGAAGTTGTTTCTCCTGTACCCAACTTTATAAAAACCTCTTGATGGAGAGTGTTGTGTGTTAGTCCTATAGAAGGACACATTTGGATCTGAGGATTTACCATTGGATCCTACTATGTAAAATGAGCAGCAAAAGGAGCCTCTATTGGATGGTGACTGAAGGGCTCCCACTGATTTTGCCACTTCTGTGTCTTTTTCCATTTTCTCAAGTGACTCATCTACTTGAGGTTCAAAAATATTTTGTTTGTCAAAGGGGGTAATAAGAATGGTTTGTTGAGCCGCTGGTTTAAAACCAGAGATTGTAAGCCATGCATGCTGTCTCAGAAGAATACTGGTGTTAATACCTCTTGCAGGGGTATCAGCAGCACCTAGCACACATCTGATAGATGAATTAGATATCAGTTTTCCCTCCGGACTAACTCTTACCCTTTTTTCTTGTGTTCGTCTCGGAGATATCGAAGAAACTGCTCTATTTTATCCAAGTGGTGGACTATCTTCACCTGTGTAATCAATATCAGGCTGTGTATGAGGTGAACCCTGTGGTGAGATTTCTGAAGGGTTAGAGCCTGGAGGTGGTGAAGATGGTGGAGGGGTCAGATAAACAGGTTGAATAGAGCTTATAGCTATGTTCTCCTTTAGAGGGATTTTGTAACTCAAATCCTCTGAAGGAGGACTTTTAAAAGGTGTAACATGTTTAGCTAATATAGGTCAAGTGTCTGGATTAATGTAGATCTTTTTCTGCTTAGGATTCAGCAATTTCTTGCATAACCTCTAGGATCGGTTCCGGAGGTTTATGATGTGCATCTTTGGCTTTCGGTGCCGAAATGTTTGGAGCCGAGCTACTTTTGTCATTTTTCTCCTCGGTGACATGGGGAGTTTTTCTCATTTCGATGCTAAGCCTGAGGTCGGGGTGTTGGAAGCATTGTCTCGGTGCCGACCATGGCCAGAAGGCAGTGGTGGGCCAAAAGACTTTTGTTTAGTGTAAGAAATATTGAGGGGCAAAAGGCTTTGTTACTCACGGCACCCTGTCCAGCTGGAACGTCTTCTGATTCTAGCATGATTTCTAGTTGGGAATCAGATTCTTGGATAGAGAAGGCCGCCTCCTCTTCCGCGGCCGACGCCTCCGTTTCAGCATGCTCAGTATCTTCTCTGAAGCTATCCGGGGTGTATTCTAAGTTCTGCCTCTGCATGTCCCTTCTTCGAGCCAGTCGGCCCGGTAAAGTCTATTTCAACCGGGACGATCGCCAAGTGTCGCAAACGTCTTCCTTGTGCTCCAGTGAGAGGCACAAGTTGCACTGGTACCTGGTGTGGCACCGAAGACAAAATTGAAATGGAGTCCCTTCCATTAGCAGAAGACTGGATACTACTAGACCGAGTATAAGTCGACCGACGCGGCTAGGCCTGAAAGCCGCCAACAATGTCTTCTATACCGAAGATAGTGTTCCTATTTTTTCGACACGCGGAGAATGGTGAAACGCATACTAAATAATATGGACCTGGGTACAGTGTGGTGCGATTGGAGAGTGCCTGCCATCTGCAAGATGGCGAGAACTGAAGAGTGGGCTTGATCTTGCCTCCCCCACTTGAGTGGTGGGGTTGGCAAGGTATGCACACCTTCTGGGCTGCTATAATTTTTGCTGCCGGTGTGCCCTGCCGAAAAGGGGGTGAGACAGGAAGGAGGCCTGCTCCTGATAACAGGAGAGGCTGGGTGTCATGTTACAAAGGCAGCAAGGCCTTTGAAGTTCCCGCGTCACAGATAGCACTTTCTGACCTGGGGAAGTTGTGACCTCCTCAGCCCAGGAAAGGCTTTGTTTCTGGGCCCAGAGACTAAAGGCTCCCACCCCAGGGGTTCAGAAACATGTCTTGTGGTTGCAGGCTGGTCAGGTAACGAACCTGAGGCTAGTCGCTTTGTAGGGGGCATCTTTAAGATGCCCTCTAAATACATGGTATAAAAAATCCCACACTCGCATCAGTGTGAGTTTATTATGCTGAGAAGTTTGCTACCAAACTTCCCAGAATTTATTAAAGCCATTACTTTATTGTGCCGTGGAGTTCGTAATGACAAACTTCCAGATCATATACTCTTTATGGCTTTACTGCACTTACAATGCCTAAGAATGGACTTAGACACTGTAGGGGTAGAGTGCTCGTGCAACTGTATCCTCACCAGTGGTATAGTGCACCCAGCTAGAGGGGTGGCTGACCTATGTCAAACAAAGTGGAACTTTTAAAAACTCCGAAACATGTTCATGTAGACGCACATATGAGGTTGATGTACATAATTATACACTAACAACCTCTCACCGCACTCCTTTTAATGATACCAGCCCGGGGGCTAAATAAAAGTTTTTCACCCCACGAGCCAGGTATTTTTTAACTATCACTTATCACTACCTAACCCCACTACTCACGTACAATCATTTCCTCACACACACACCACACATAATCTAAAATCAGTGCTCCCACGTAGTCGTCGGTCGTAGCACGCCACATTCCGTAGAGGGGTGCGAAGACCACGATGATGAAGCATGACACCAAGGGGCCTGTTGGTGTGTGAGGGGTATTTAAACAACACTGAGTGCTCCCCACCACAGTAGGGATCACTATCTAAGTGGATTCCACTTTGTTTTTGAAATATACCCGGGGAGACTGAATCCACTTTTCTCTCCCTCCCTCCTTTGTGATAAATATGACCTATGTCATAGGCAGTGGATTGTAGGCATGGCACACAGGGATGTGTGACATGTCGACTTTGCTTTTCGCTGCGCCAGAATACGCAGCCTGCAATGGAGGGGGGAGGGTGTGTGTGTGTGTGTGTGTGTGGGTGTGGGTGTGTGTGTGGGTGTGGGTGTGTGGGTGTGTGGGTGTGTGGGTGTGTGGGTGTGTGTGGGTGTGTGGGTGTGTGTGTGTGTGTGTGTGTGGGTGTGGGTGTGTGTGTGGGTGTGTGTGTGGGTGTGTGTGTGTGTGTGTGTGTGGGTACAGGCCCTCTAAGGGTGGCAAAATAAGTGTTGCAGCCTTTAGAGGCTTTTTCTGATCACAGGGCCCTTGTTATCTAGGGTACATTTTATAAAGGACTTCCATGTGGCCAGAAAGGTGCCAATTTGGGGGTACACAGTACAGTTTTAGGGAAGGAAACCTAGGCCTGGGTACCTAGTTGGCAGGAAACCAGTGAACACTAAGAAAAAGAGCATCAACATCAGGCAAAAAGTGGGGGGCAACCATGCAAAAAGGGGAACTTTCCTACACCGACCCACCAATCAGAACCGTAAGCCATATGTCCAATGAAACCACTGACAGAGGGCGCAATCAGAACCCTAGACCTATCAGCCAATCAGAACACTAACCCCAACAGAAACAACAGATACAACCACCAATCAGTACACAAATGGGCATCCATTAGTATCTTAAATAAGGGGCATGTGATCTCAAGCACAGGCTGCTGGGCAGGGAGCTACTCCTGTATTCAGAATCTACTTGGAGACAGACTGTCTCAAGAGACACTCCGGAGTGCCGCAGGTGAGGACGTAAACCAGGCCTAAAAAAATACTGCTTTTTCTTTTATTAAATGTACTAGCAGCCCGCCCCGACCTTGTCCGGGAGCAATCAGGCTTCCCCGACCCCTGACCGCACCGACATAGCAGCCTGTCCCGAAATGAGTGTCAAGGCCCTGCCCGCCCCGGCCCCCGCCCGCCCCCTGCCATGAGTGTTCAGGCCCCCCGCCCGCCCCGGCCCCCGCCTGCCCCGACATTGTCCGTGGGTCCCCCGGAGCCTTTCCTCAGCCGCCGCTCCTCAGTTCACCGCTCCGCCGCTCCTCGCCGCTCCTCGCCGCTCGTCACCGCTCGTCACCGCTCGTCACCGCTCGTCACCGCTCCTCCCCGCCTGTCCGCCGCACCTCACCGCCTGTCCGCCGCACCTCACCACTCCTCCCCGCGTCATGTCTGCTGCTCCTCCTCGCACTCCTGGACGCCGCTCCTCCTGCGCGGTGACGTCAGGAGCGCGGGGTCGCGGCCGGCGCTTCTTCCACGGGAATACTTTTTTTTTTCCGCTAAATTTTTTAAATAACTTATATTTTTTAACTTTATATAGCCTATGTCCATCTGCACACCCTGACGATTACAACGATGTATCGGGTGTGTGGATTGGCGCTGTGGTTCCCGAGTTTACCCGCCTCAAAGGTTCAAAGTTCTTCCTTTATAATAGTAGTAAAGCTTTATTTATTTGTAAAGCGCCTGAATCACCCCCGAAGGGGTATCTCTGCCATATGGACATGCTACTGTAGGCCATTAAGAGGGACATATTAAAATAATACAGTTTTAAGAAGCCTTCTGAATTGAAGGTGATCGGGGCATTGCCGCAGATAGAGAGGGGCCAGGTGAGAAAAAGCTTTCCCACCCATACTTGATTTTTTGAACCGAGAACAAGGAGAAGAGATTTAGTTCCTGAATGGAGGGACCTTGTGGGGGTGTAGTGGTTGAATTTCCATGCAAGGTAGCTGGAGTCCTTGTCATTCAAGGCCTTGTGAACAATGCAACACATTTTGAACTTGATTTGTTTGCGTACCAGGACCAGTGGAGCTGTTGTACGAGGAGAAGAGAGGCTGTTATAGGTGGGACTTTTGAAACTAGGTGCGCCACGGTGTTTTGGACCACCTGCAATCTGCTAAACGAGGACTCATTAGCTGAGACCAGGAGAGTGCTGCAGTAGCCTAAGCGGCTTAGTGCCAATGCTTGGATGAGAGTTTTCTTTGTAGACAAGGGGAGAAAAGGGAAGAGTCGCCGTAATGGTCCAAGCACATAAATACAGGAGACAGCGGTGTTGGCAACATGTTCTTTCATTGTCAGTGCCTGGTCTAGGCATACCCCAAGGTTCTTGACTATGGTCTTAGGTTCAGGGGGATCACCTAAATCCACCGGCCACCAACCTGGTGACCACAACAGTGGTGCATCTCCAAAAGGCATAATCTCAGTCTTCCCTGCATTAAGCTGAAGGAAATTGCTCCTCATCCAGTTTGACACAGTGGACTGGGCCTTTGGAGTGGATTTATTAAACAAGAATAAAAGCTGAGTATCATCAGCGTATGAGATGGGTGTGAAACCCAATGTCCTAAGTAGATCTGCCAGGGGAGCAATATAAATGTTGAACAAAGTGGGGCTAAGGCAAGAGCACTAGGGTACTCCATTGATCAGACCCACGTTCTTTGAGCGAAAAGAACCTAGATTGATGGTCTGGGAGCGGAGGGAGAGAAAGCTCTCCATCCACTGGAACGCTGATCCTCAGAGCCCAATTTCCTTCAGTCTCCTGAGCAAGATCTGGTGGGAGACCGTGTCGAATGCGGCCGAAAGGTCAAGCAGAACGAGTAACAGTGATTGTCCGCTGTCCAGGGATAGCCTGATGTTGTCAGTGACAGCAATCCGGTCTGACTCAGTACTGTGCCTGGGCCTAAATCCAGATTGGGAAGGATCGAGGCATCCCATAGACTCTACATAGTACGGCAGATGTTTATTGAGGTGTTTTTCCAGTAACTTGCTGTAAGAAAGTGGCTCTATATATACTGGACCAAGGTAAGGTACAGTGCGTATAGAGTCCCCAACCCCCAGAGGTATAACAGAGGTTAAAGTCAGATATGACCTTACTCTCTAAAGAGGTAGCTTGGTTGAGCAGTAAGGCAGTATCAGAGGACAGTGTAAAGCATTTATTGTACACACTCTGTCAGCAAAAGGTTTCACACAGTCAAGAACTGAACACTAGGCCAATTGTTTTTATATCAAAATATATAGTTACTTTATTTTAGAACCAACAGGTATCAAAATATACTTTTCTCAATATGAGTGACTTCAGGTAATTACTCTGCAGAAAGGGATAAGACTTTGTAAGTACAATAGCTACAGTGGTTTCAATAGGCAACACAATTCTAAACACAATTTAACATTGAGCTCAATGGGTTTTTCTACATAAAGGCAGTTGATTACTTTAAGAATTACTTTACTAACCACAGGACTGGATCCTGGATTCAGTCCCGGGACATAAGCTGTAAACAGTTAAGTAAAAGCGTTTTGGTTACAGTTGCAATTTATAGAGAATATAAATGTATGAAACTTTTCAGTGAAAAACAGGCAATGTTATCCTATGGAAGGAAAGTCAAGTCACAAGTAAAGTAAGTTCTCATTACTTTTGTAATCCAGCACTGGACTCCTAGGTTCAGCACTGGGACCTCTACGTATGCCAGGTAAGTAATTTCGGTTTGGTAATTGGTACAATTTTTAAAGAATATATGTAGTTTGCAAAAATCGACACTTGGAAGAAATTTCACAGAAAAACAGTCAATGGTTTCCTATGGAAGAAAATGCATGTAACTGGGAAGTACTGTTAAGATTACTTTTGCGGTACAGAACTGATTTCTCTCCTGATCACAGGTGAGTGATTCGGAATTTGTTATTCGGCTGATTTTAGATGAATATTTTAAAGTTTTCAAAACTCCACACTTAGAAATTTCAAGTGAAAACCAGTCAATGTTAACCTAAAGAGAGTTATAGGCTTTTAGGTAAGTTCTCGACTGGTGGAGTTAAGGTTCTGGGCATAGACTCACAGGTCTCCCAGGGTCGGAAAGGTAGATGAGTTACACCTCAGCGGCACAGGGGCAGCCGGGTGCAGAGATAGAGTAGGCCCAATGCAACCCAATGGAGGGTAGGGGGCCTTTGGTTGGTGGCTGCAAGCAAGCAGGCCACGCGGCTGTGGGAGAAGAGTTCCTAATCACTTACTCAAGGCAAGTGGAGAAGTAGACTAGGGTAGAGGTTGCACTTCCAACGGCACTCGAACTGCTGGGTGCAGGGTGCTTTTGAGCCATCGGGCGCTCAATGTTATCCAATGGGAAAGTACATAATGATTCACGTTGGTAGACCTGTGGTGGCGGTGGCTAGCAGGATCTTTTTGAAATTTCCTGACCTCCTACTTAGACTTTTCTGCTTTATGGAGGAATTGATTGTTTGTAGTTGTTTTTGAGTGAGTGAGTATTTGATTTGATTCTTTACATTTATTTCGTAGCTGTGAAGCCTTAGTGGCCTCAGCTAGCACTGGGTGCATGTTGGTTTCTTTCATACATTTGGCAGTCTCCAACCACTGTCGGCATGCTCCGCCCTTAACTCGTGCGATAGAAGCAATATGTTGATTTTTTTTGTTTTTAGTATTGTATTTAACCCTGTCCTGAAGAGGCCAAAGAAGACCAGGCTGAAACGTGGCAGCTTCAACACTTCTGTGGAGGAATCTTGGAATAATAGGGATTTTTTTTAACTGTGTTGCGGCACACTATAGTCAGGCTAATTGGGAGAAAAGCCATTTAGTGTGCACTTCGGAGATTTCTTCCTAGTGGTTCTCCTAGAAGTATAGGGAGATACTCGTGTAAATAACATTTTTGGAGGGTTATTGTTTTTTTGTGTCATAACATCATGATTTTTGATTATTGTATTGTAAAAACACATTGTGATTCATGTTAACTATTTTGCCTTGAATAGGCGTCACTGTCGTATGTGTGCGATAGACTGATGCAGATACATTCTTTTTGAATAATGTTCTTTTGAGAGGGTAATTAAATGTACTCTTCTCAAAAAAAAGTGTTGAGTATTGTTTACTTTGATACCTTTTTCATTTGTATAAAATTATGCCCAGGCAGATAAAGCAGATTATCAACAGCCAAACCCACCAACGAACAGGGAAAAGTTGAGCCCTTCACAGGCCGAAAAACAGGAGATTATAAACTATAAGCCCCAAAATGCAGCAGGTAAAATAAAGGCATTCGCGGGTAGAGGAAAATTACTTTTTTAAAGTATCAAGGAAAAGACAGCACAACGCCAGTCTCTTTCCCACCTCCTGGCCCTTTGTTAACTGGGCCACAGGGCACATTTAAAGGTCTAAATGTGAGGAGCCTCATGAATTTAAAGTTTATTTAGAAATGCAAACCAAGCTTTATACCTTGTCCTGGGTCGCTGATCCGAATCACTGTCACTCACTTCTTCACTAATGCCACTTTCACTGGCTGCCGCACTGCCACGAGAATCTTTGAAATCTGAATCATTTGAATCATCACTGGTAACTAAAAATTGAAAGGAGTTAATTTAATTATCTTGGGAGATTTTACAGATTGACAAAATACTTGTAATTTCTAATCAATTTGAAAGGAAAGTTAGGAGGAACTCAGGAAAAAATGTAGTAATAAGAAGAACAAGTACTTACCTTCGGCAACGCATTGTCTGGTAGAGACAATATCTAGCTGCAGATTTCTTACCTTTGAATATCCCAGGCGCCAGACTGGACCCAGAAACTTTTGCATGAGCAGTATCTCTGCGCACCGTCAGGTGGCTTTGTTCGGTTCTGCGCGTCAGCGTCGCCGGATAATGCCGCACGCCGGAAGGCGAGCGGCAACATCAGTTATTTTCCACAACTTTCCACACCAGTAGCGCAGAGCCATGAAGTAAACTAACTGGTGTGTGTCCAAACTAGGGCCCTGAAAGGCGAACAACCCTCGCCATAGGAATGTATTTCCGCAGAGCGGGCGTCATGTGTGGGTCTGTAAGGAATCTGCAGCTAGATATTGTCTCTTTAGATAATGCTTAACCTAAGTTAACTTGTTCATCTGATGGAGACTTCTAGATGCAGATTCCTTACCTTTGAATAGATACCCAAGCCATACTATCCTGGTGGTGGGCTGCTGACAAATTGCCTATTCTAAGAAGTCATGCAGGACCGAACAGGTGGAATGTCTGTTCCTGCAGACCCGACTGTCCAGGCAGTAGTGCTTGGCAAAGGTGTGCAGGGATGTCCAGGTTGCTGACTGGCAGATGTCCAGGATTGTAACCACATGAGCTAACGTCATGCTTGCAGCTTTTCCTCTGGTGGAATGGGAGCATAAGCCCTCATGAGGCTGCTTTTTAGCTAGGGCATAGCAGACCTTGATACAGAGAACAACCCAGCACAAAATGGTCAGTTTCTGAACTGTATGACCTATTTTTAGCTTCTATATAGCCCACAAACCGTCCACCAGGAAATCTTTTGTGCGGAAGGTAGAATGACAACGCTCTTTTTGGATGCAGATGGTGAAGTAACTCCTCTTCTTTAGATGAATGTGGAGGAGCATGAAAGGTGGCCAGGGTGACTGATTGTCCCAAATGGAATGGGGTCACAACTTTAGGTAGGAAAGATGCTCAGGTGTGAAGCACCATCTCGTCCAGGAATACTATAAGTTGGGAGGCTGGGATGATAAAGCCTGCAGCTCACTCTCCCTCTGGGCAGATGATACTGCCACTAGAAATGCTGTCTTGATGGTTAGCAGCTGGAGGGGATTATTGTGCAGCAGCTATAAGGGAGCACACAATTTAAGTGAGAACCAGGTTCCGATCCCACTAAGGCTTGACGAAGGGGGAAGCATATGTACAAGCCCTTTCAGAAACCTATGTACAATAGGAAACTTAAATAAGGAGGATTGGTCGGGCAGCCACAGGAAAGCAGAGAGATTACCCTTGAGAGTACCCAGAGCAGCGCCCTGCTTGGCAGGGGTAAGAATGAAGAGAAGAATATCGGAGAGTGTAGGAAGCTGGCACTGTATCTACTTTACCAAAGTAAGGTTGATAAACTTTGTTTGATTAATTAAAATCATTACTATCGTCCATTTATGGGATCACAGAATTTTAAAGTAGCCTTCATCTGAGATTGTTTAAAAGAGAAGAAAATAAACTAAAAAAACTAAATAAAATTATTTTACATGGTTAAACAACTTATTTATCATATTAAAAAGGACACTTGGGAGCAGTTGTTGTCCTGCATGAGTTAGCGTCTACTAGAAATGAACAGAGGACGAAATGAAGATACATAAAAAATAATGGTAAAAGCACAAATCTATTAAAACAGTAGGAACGCTACATATGGTGACTTAATGGTCCAGAGACACGTGGTGTCCGGGGTTGTCTATGTAAAAGATACAATTCAATCAGCTTCTGTTTCACAGTACGAAGGGGTGGAACGTCACGTTTAATGTTGGCCATTGTTTACCTGTTGGCGTTCCCGGTTGTGAATCTTATTGCTGCTCTTGTTATGAACTTGGTAAACTAAATGTTAAGCATTGGGTTGTCCGGATTCATTGATGCGAGTATGGCTTGTCTGCATGTCCGTATACCTAGTTTGTTCCATTCACTTTTTAACATGGTTTTCCGGTCGTCGAGAAGTACTGGACAGTGACATGCCACGTGCTCGATTGATTCCTTGTCACTACCACACCCCCTGCACGCTACCTCCGTATTTGTACGTTTCCAACTCGGCAGGTGGTACAAGAGTGGCCATTTGCCCATTCTAAGGGCCATGAATCTTTTTTTCCATAACACGGTGTAGGTGCATGACAGGTATGGGGCCATGACCTCTGGCTTGAACCATGGAATGATTGTCCAGGCGTGCTTACGTTTAGCAAGTTGAGCTCTGTCCGAATGAAAGGACCAGAGACGAACGTTCCTCTTGATATATGTTTTGAGTGCCTGCTGTGATGGATTCAGATTCCAGATTTCCTCGGAATCCAGGATTTTTAATGAATCATGTAAATGGCGCCGGTATGTTCCACCAAGCTGTCCGATGGAGATTTCCTGCCACAGGAAGGCCTCCAGGCTTCCTTTTCTTGAATTACGCAGCTTATTACACAGCCTGATGAATGCTCCAGCCCCTACCGCATGGTGGTCTTGAAGGCCGAATTCAAGGCGCATTTGAGCAGGGGATGAGGATTTAGGCAGATTCAACGCTTGTTTGAATGTTCTTGTTGTTATTTTGTTCACAAGACTGTTGTCCTTCCCTTGCATGATCTCCTGGCCGTAGGTGAGAAAGCCAGTGAATTTTGCCTTCATGACTGTTATGAGTGGGGTCAGGGATGGCCCAGAAAGTTGTCTGGCGAGTGTCTTGAGTGCAACCTGGATTGACAGAGCTTTGGCTTCTACCTCATCTCTATGTTTAGAGAAGGTGCCCCTTCTGTCCATGTGGACCCCCAGGTACTTGTAGGAAGTTGCTTTTTCTACACTCTTACCGTTGTATAACCAATCGCCGCCTCTATATTTCCTTGACCCGAAAGGGATTGCCCTTGTCTTTGTTAGATTCAGTTCTAATTGGTTTCTGATGGTATAAGGGAATAGTTGGTCAAGGAGTCTTTGTAAGCCAACCCTGGTATGACTCAGCAGAACCAGGTCGTCTGCATACAATAGATTACTTACTTTACCCCAGCGAGTTTTGGTGGATGACCAAAGTAAGGTATAGTGTGCGCAGAGTCCAGTTGATCCCCAGAGGCTTAAAGAGGCTTAAGTAGATAATACAAAAAGCTCTATTTGTGTAAGTGTGGTCAATCAGTTAGGCTTATCAGAGAGCTACGTTAAGCATTTGTTATACAAACGCAGGCAAGAAACGATTACACGCACATTCAAAGACTGAATCCAATACCAAGTGTTTTATATTAAAAATATTATTTTGTCTTTATACTTTTAGAACCAAGAGGTACTCAGTTGCAATTAAGTAACAGTTTCAATTATTGCAGTGATACTTTTCAAGATGCAGTAGAAATTGTTTTGAAAGGCAGTATAAAAGCTTAACAGTAATAGAAATACTTTTGTATTGTTAATCAGAAATCGTAGAACTTAGTAGAAGTAAAAGATAAGACTTTTAAATGCGATAGGAAAAACATTTATGGGAAAGAAAACTGGTATATGCATTAACGGGTAAGTATGGATAAGTACACAACTTACTCTTCCAGTCTTCGGGGGGTAGACCAACACTGGTCAAGGATCATTTTAAGGATACTAGCTACCACACCACCAGCGGCGGCAGAGTGGCGGCTGGCAGCAGAGGTCACCGGGCTCAATATTAGTTATTGGAGACTGGGGTCACCCAGAAGAGATGCTGGTTGTAGGTAGGTACTTGAAGTTTCAGGACAAAGGCCTTCAGGGTTAGGGTGAGCACAGGGGGCCAACAGGCAGCACCAAAGATACACAACCAGCAGCACATGGGTGGCCAGGTGAAGGGTGCAAATCAGCATTGGGAAACCAGTGTTCTTCAATGGGGAACCCAATGTTTTCCAATCGCACAAAGAGGCTGCAGGCTCAGCCTAGAAGGCTGGATGAAGGTGACCACTGGCTGGACAGGTAAGTTGGAATGTTGAGGGAGGTCTGGACACCGATGTAGGAAGCTGGCTCTGTATATATTATTCCAAACATGGTATAGTGTGCACAGCGTCCAGTGGATACCAAAAAGGCTTACAGAGGTAAAAGTAGATATTACCTTACTCTCTATTTGTGGTAGTGTGGGTGAGCAGTAAGGCTTTATCAGAGGGTAGTGTTAAGTATTTATTGTACAAACTCAGGCAAGAAATGATTTCACACACTCAAAGACTGTACTCTGACCAATTTGTTTCTATATACAAATATTTCTTAGTTGTATTGGTGCTGAAAAGCAAAATAATACTTTTCAAGGATAATACAGTTGAATGCAGTCGACTTTGTTACAGGTGGGTCAAATGTTCAGAAACAGCTGAAATTACGGTGTAGTTAAGTTATAATATTTTTTAGATTACTTTTCAGATTACTCTTCTTACTCAGTGTGTTAAGCCTAGAGACCCCACTGGGACATTTGCTAGAAAAAGGTAAGTAAATCAATTGGTTATCAAAACACACTTGTCTGGGTTTTTGTACAATTTTCAACTTCACACTTTTTTCACAGGAAAACAGTCAATGCAATCGTATGGGAGAAAATGAGGTAATCGGTTTAAAGGTAGGTAATCGGTCTTGGGAGTTGAGTTTCTGGGGTTAGAACAAGGGTTCCCCCAGGTCAAGGATGCACTTAAAGAGCACCTCAGCAGCACTGGGGCGGCCAGATGTAGAGTGCTGCAGCCCAATGTTCTTCAATAAGGGATAGGGGGGGCCTCCGGTTGGTGGCTGCTTACGGGCACGCCCCTTGGATGTGGGAGCACAGCACCTAGGGTTTAGCTCAGGGCAAAGGGGGATCCAAATTAGCACACAAGTTGCACCAACAGCAGCACTGGGGAGCTGGATGCAGGGTGCTGGTTTGAAGTCAGGTGCCCAGTTTTCTGGGGATTCTCCGTCACAAACAAACCCTGCAGGCTCGGGCATGAATACTTTCTGGAGGCGGCCACCGGTTGGAGAGGTAAGATGGGATGCTGGGAGTTGCCTGGACGCAGCCGGGTTCAGGGGTGTCTTTAGGCGTCGGGTTTCCTTACCAGCTCCTGGTCGCGGTCGGGGGACCATCCAGATGGAGGCTGCAGGCGTCTACTGGAGGATTGAGGCTGGTCAGAGGTCACTGGATCCCAGGTCAGGATTGCCGGGGATACCACCTTTTGGTGTTGGGCCACTAACTCGGGCCTTGGGTATCGGGGGCAGAGTGGTACATGCTCATGGATCCGGCTGGAACCAGAGTCTTTTAGTGAACAAATCTGGTGCTCACAGGAGACAAAGTCTTAGTATGGAAGGCAGAGCAGGTGCTCATGGTTCTAGGGGCTGCTGGCTACACCGGGATTACACTGGAGCAGATCGAGGTCGGGCAGGCCGGTACGGATGGGGCCAAGTCCGTTGGTGTCCTCCTCTTCGTCCTTCATCACAGCTCTTCGGTCCTTCTTTCCTTCCTTCCTTGAGGTGGGTTCAGCCCCTATTATGCCACCCTCCAGTGGGAGGGGAGAAAGAAGAGAAGAATATCGGAGAGTGTAGGAAGCTGGTACTGTATCTACTTTACCAAAGTAAGGTATCACTCTAGTTGGCTGGGTCCCTCCATCTTCAAGATGGCGGGTGTAAGAAAGTGACCCCCTTTTTGCATGGTTGCCCCCACTTTTTGCCAAACTGCTGATGTCCTTTGACTGAGTAGTTCAGTTCAAAAACTTTATTCGAATTGAATTTACAATTCATAAAAGTATACAAATAAAATCAAAGATAAAATTCCATCTTATTCGCTCAGAATTAAACATTACTAAAAACAGTTTTATAAAATTATTAAAAAGAAGTTAAAAAGAGATATAAGACAATGCAATCAGGTGAGATACATGTTAATTAGTTATAATTAGTAGGCCAATGCTATCCTATAATTATAGTTCTTCTCACTCTTAAGATTGTATTCCAGTAGAGGCTCACTGTACTATTGGTAAGGCAGTAGTCTAAGGATCTTAGTTTGTTATAGGCGTCTCTAGATTTTCTTAAGCCCCAGACTAACAAGAGAGGTTTTAAAATGTGTCGCCTAGGGTGGCTATATAAAGTACAGAAAAGAGTGCAATGTATGTTTGATTGGTATGATTTGTCATCACAAGGACAGCGTCTTTTTTTTCTCGCCCAGTCATTACAATTCGGAAATGATACAAGTCTATAAAAAGCTTCCAGGTGAAAGTATGTCATGAGCCTGCGATGCTGTACGGGTTGAACTAATACAAGATACAGCTAAGTGCCCCTTTGGGATGTCACCTCGTCGTGGCTCATGACAGATTTTTTAGTCCTTTCACCCTTCCATCTTTGCAATTCCAAATGTTCAAGGAGAGTCTTTTTTAGCGTGGATCGCAAGAGCTGTTCCAGTGAGGCCGGGTCGGTAACATATTCAGGATGACCAATTTCACTAACAAAGTTCTTGATGTAACTAAACCATTTAATATGTTTTGCCCCATCACAGCTAAAACAGTCCTCTATAATGGTTCTATTCAGTTCTGTGGCAGTGTTAGTCCAGACATTATGCCAAAGTAAAACAGGGGCTAGTTTTATAATATCCGTGATGTGAAGGAGGGCAACTTCAGCGTGTACGGCATATACAGCAGTGTTCTTCGATGTAGCTATTAAAAATCGAAGGAACGTGTTCTCGATTCGCTGTATTGCCTCCACTTGCTGCCAGCACCAGATGCCCGCCCCATAAGTACCAGTGGCCACACATTTAGCTTTAAATATTTGAAGGAGCTCCCCGACTGGTCTATTCCCTATTTTTTTGCGAATCTCATAAGAGCACCAGCTGCTCTATTAAATGCTAGGGCCCTTGCATTCACAGCGGGCTTCCACGTGCCTTGCCTGTCAAAGTGAACCCCCAAATAACAAAAGATGTCGGCTAACTCCACCCGCTTTTCATCTAGAATAATTGGACATGGTGTTCTTTGTTTATTTGGGCCGCACGACATGGTAAATGTCTTAGTGACATTTACACGTAGTCCCCTGGACTTCATAAAATTTGAGACGGTCTGTATGGCTTTCTGAAGGCCCACCATTGTCTTCGAGAGAATAGCCGCATCATCAGCGTACAATAGAATGGGGATAGATTTGCCTTTGATTACAGGATAATCATAATACTGTTGTGTTAAGCAAGAACCCACCCCATTGATATAGAGGTTAAATAGCAGGGGAGCTAGTATGCAACCCTGCCTTACCCCTCTATTGATCTTAAAAAGCTCAGTACATTCCCCCCTCTGGCCGTATCTTACACGTGCACCTGCCCCAGCATAAAGTTCTCTGATGAAAACAATTATTTGATTGTCCAAACCAATGTCCCTTAAAGTCTGCCAAAGATTGTCATGCAAGACGCAATCAAATGCAGAGCTATGGTCCACAAATGTCACGTATAGGTTGGTTTTCTTTGCATGTATATATTTGGAGACAATTAAGGAAAGATTTAGCCCCTGCTCAATTGTCCCCCGCCCTCCCCTAAACCCATACTGGAAAGGCGATAACACTTCCTGGCCCTCCAGCCAGTCCTGAATGCGGGCGAGAATGACCCTGCCTGCCATCTTCATAAAGCCATCTAACAAAGAGATGGGCCGATAGCAGGCAGGATCATTCCTGTCCCCCTTTTTATAAATCGGGACCAGGATTGCCTCCTTCCATGTCGAGACGAAACCTCTTATTTATGCAATTCAGGACTCTAGTGAGTAAAGGGGCCCACAGGTCCGGAAGCATTTTAAACACGTCAATAGGGACACAGTCGGGTCCTGGTGCTTTGGAAGCTGAGCTTTCCCTTAAGGCCTTTTAGACCTCCTCCAGATCAACCTGAATACCTAAGGGAAACGAGGGATCTGGTCCCTCAGCGATTATTGCTGTTTGGGGGGAAGTCGCAGGCGGGACCAGGATGCCATAGAGGGCTTGCAAGTGATCCACCCATTTCTGAGCCGTGATGGCGTTATCTAAACGTGGACCCTGGTCATCTTGGTAGAAGGGAGCATTCACAGCCTTCCAAAAGGCAACAGTATCCTTTTGTTCTGAGGCTGCTTGAAGGGCTGTCCAAGCTTCAGCCTTTAAGTCTTTCTTCCTTCTAGCAAGGGTGACACGATAATTACGCCTAGCCATTTGTACCTGTGCTCTAACTATTGGAGTAACATGTAATGCTGATTTAATTTCCCTCAGTGCCCTAGTGCAATTTGGGTCAAACCACCCAGGGATTAACTTAACTACATTACGCGGGTTTCTGGTCAGGAGCTGTTTAATTGAGCAGCAAATTTTATTGAAAGAATCCAAAACAAGGTCTTCGTCCTCTTCTAGGGTCAGGCACGTATTAATTTCCTTTTGGGAACTGATCACTAGATTTTTTAGAAAACTAGCTGGGATTACCTGCTCCCATTCAATACAAAATCCATTTTGCTGACAAAGAATGGGATTAAGGTCATAATCACAATGAGTATTATGGGATGGCACTTCCAGATTTAGTTTAAAGGTGACTAAAATAGGGTAATGATCGCTAATATCACTAGTAAGTGTCTCCCATTTAGTGACCAGTGGGGCATAACGTGACAAAAGTAAAGTAAAATCAATAATTAATTTTGCCCCTCTTGCGTTGCAAGTGGGAGTAAATGTTTTGGGGCGGAAACCAGCCTCATTAATAAATGCCATGGAATGCTCCACTAGTAAGTTATTAAGCATGTCCCCTAGTTTTGTGTGGGCAAAATGACTAGACGCCCCAAGTTTTCGTCTTCCCAATCACACACACCCTGTAGGCTCCTTGGACATAAGGGACAATTAAAATCCCCTACCCACATAATAGCCATATCCCCCGCGCAGCTATCCTCGATGTTCTTAAGGGTGCCTGACAATTTCTTGATGATGGTTTCCAAGTGGACTGTGGGGATATTATTATAGAAATTAACTATAGCTAGATTTTTTAAAGAGCCCCATGTTACTACTAGTATTTGATAATATGCACAGTCCAAAAAGCTCTTGAGGACAATAGGGCCGGTGTGAATAGACAAATATATAGACAGACCTTCCTTATGTCTACCCTTTTTGCTAGGAACTGCCGGGGTAAAAAAAGTTTTATATCCTAACAAATGGGATTGCTCGATGGCCCATGTTTCCTGTAGAGCTATGATGGAGTGAGTCATGGTTATTGATTGCCAGGCTGCGTCGTTGATTTTTGAGGTAAGACCCGCTGTATTCCATGAAGTTATGCTACCGGGGGTTTCAATGCTAATTAGCCGTGTTGGGTCAATAGCTGTTACAGGAGCAAATTCCGATGGGACACTGGAAGTTGTCCCCAGGATATTAGCCAACTGGGGAATTAATGTTAATTCTTCCACTAGTACTTGTGATTGAGGCTGAGGATCTATGACGTTATAAGGTTCCTGTGTGCTATTGATTTGAGCAGGAACCAAAATTTGTTTTTGGGAGCTTAGGTTTGCTTTTATGTCTTTGGTCTCGCCAGTCGGGGACATGCTAATAGGGGACCCCGACCGTCAGTCGCAGTCATCAAAACCTGAAAAGGCTTCAAATCTGTTGGCGACTTCCAGCCGGGTAAATGGCAACAGATGGCCCATTACCCTGATTCCCATTGAGTGGTCCAACCCCCTAAAACTATTACTATGACCCCTGTAAGGTACAGTGTCTCAACCAAATGCATTTTTAGGAATCATAGGATTGGGCGCAACATATACTGATTATTAAATGTTATCGGTGGATTAATCAATGGGCCAGAAGGAACCCCTGGACACATTAAAGGAGTCACCAGAGATCCTGGGTAAAAGTAGGACAGATCACAGGGAACGATGGTTTTACCAACGTTCCCTGGCGTCCAATTTAAAATGTGTCTGACCGCACCAGGATCTCTGAAGTTTATGACTATTAGATCGCCCTTGATATCTTTCTCTCGGCTCCCCAACCAGGAGAGACGCGGCACATGCACAATCTCACCATTGATGTTGCAAGGGAGCGGTCTGTTCTGGCTGAGCCAATGCATGGTTTGGTTTCTTAACTGAGATAAGCCTTCCCTCCTGCCATCCTCTAATGTGGGGACACCCGTGAGTACAACCACATAAGGGACCGCTTCTGGAGGCAGTTCAACTTGGCGACCCCTGTGGTTTTCTCCTCTAGCTGGGCCTGCCCTCCCCCTTACCTCCTGCTTGTTTCCAGTGGCGGATATTTTCACCCCCTTCAAGGTTTCATTAAGGACGTGTGGGACAGGTTGGCGGGCCGATTTAGATAGATTTACCCCCTGGTGGTTTCGATTCGCAGAATGACTAGAAGGATTTAAAGGATTTGGGGCCTTTTGGATAGCAGTGGTAAGAGATGGCACTGCGGCTGCAGGGGGTGGGACTGACTTTACAGGATCTTTAGATAGGCCGGCTTTGTTGGTAATGGCCGTTTCTAGGTCCCCCTGCCGTTGCTCTACCCTCTTCAACCTCTCTAGTATGGGTAGTGTAAATGACCTGAATAGGTGTTCAATGCTATTGAGGGAGACAGCAGGCGATTGTTCCTTGAACGTACAATTCCTGGGAGATGCTGGGCCAGTTGTAGGTGCAATCAGTGTAGGGGTTTTTAAAGTTGGTGATGTTTCTTGGGGGACCATTTGGGTTGGGTCGGGTATTAAACTGGCCTGGTGCAGCTGTTACACTAGCCTTTCTGCCTTTGCCAAAGTCAGAATGGCTAATCTTGCCTCTTTGTTGAACACCACCCATCCTCCGCCTTTTATTTGGTGGAGGACCATGAATTTTGGGCACATGAACTTTGGGCACATCCGATTTCCCAACCTTCTTTTTGGTAGTCTCAGCTACTACTCGAGGGGTGTCAAATTTAACTTCTATCCCCATATTAAAGTTACTAGAGATGGATACGTTGGATACGTTGTTTTTGTCCATACTGTTAGGAGAAACCGATGAAGGGGTGTGTCTCGCAAAAGTATGGGAATACCCTGCGTAGATAACAGGTCCTCATTTTCAGTGACCAGAGCTGTACCAGATGGACTAATCTGAGGTAGTGGAAGAAAAGGAGGTCTACTTTTAATACATTCGATGGAGCGACGTCGCTCTGCCCTGTGCTCGGCCAGTACGCACACCCTTTCCATATCAGAGGCAGCCTTTTTAAAATAATTATCCAGTGTGCCTCTACTATTTCTGTGTAGTTTCCCATCTTGCAAAGATGTTTAACACCTCGTCGTTTAAGACCCACTCGTGATTTTCCTGAAGGAGTCTGCTGAGTGCGTCTGCCTGAGCATTCTGCACACCTGGTAGATGGGTAGCCATTATCGTCAGTCCCCTGGCCAACAGCCAGAGCCAGATCGCTTGCGCTTCCTGAGTGTGTGCGCGATCTCGAGCCCCCCTGCTCCGGAATGACGGGTGAAAGGTTTTCAGTGCCAGATGGACAGCTCTGAGTTCCAGAAAATTGATGTGATACGTGGTTTCCGTCTGAGACCACGTTCCCTGGATCTGAAGATGGTCCAAATGCGCTCCCTAGCCCTGGAGAGAGGCATCCGTCACGATGGTCTGTGTAGGAATGTCCTTGTAGAACAGAATTCCCTTGAGGAAATTCTGTGCTGAACACCACCACTTCAGGGACTGTTGAGCATGTTGAGACAGTCTGATTCTGTCCTCCCAGCTCCCTCGTTTCTGGTCCCATTGGTCCTCGAGACATTTCTGCAGCGGCCTCATGTGGAGGCGTGCATGCGGGGTGAGAAAGATGCAAGAGGCCATCGACCCCAGGAGTGAGGATATCGTCCTCACTGTCGTTGATGAAACGGACATGAGAGTTTGAGCCTTCCGAAGGATCGATAAGCGTCGCTCCTACGAAGGACACATGCTTGCCTTGAGAGTATCAATGGAGGCTCCCAAGTACTGCAGACACTGAACAGGAGTCGGGACAGACTTGGACATGTTGATGTGCAGATCCAGTTGGTTCAACAGAGCCGCCGTCCTGTTGAAATGCATTTGCGTTTCGTGGAACCTGGATGCTCTGATCAACCAGTCGTCCAGGTACGGGTAAACAAACACCTTGTTCTTCCTCAAGTGCGCTGCCACCATTGCCATACACTTTGTCCTGCAGCTCTATGGCACATAGCCAATCTCCTCGCTGCAGCTCAGGATAAATCTGATGCAGGGACAGCATGCTAAATTTTTCTCTGGGGATCCATTGGTTTGATTATCGCAAATCCAAAATGGGTCTGAACTTGTTTTTGTCCTTTTTTCTCACAAGAAAGAACCTGGAGTATAGACCCTTTCCTTTTTGAAATGGAGGAACAGCCTCTATCGCCCTCTTTCTTAACAGAGTATCCACCTCCACTTGAAGTTCACATATTAGGTATAATGAGCAAACTGGTGGAATTGCTGGAGGAGAGCTGACGAAATGAAGACTGTATCCATTGCAAACAATATTCAGCACCCACTTGTCCTGAGCTAATTGTTCTCCACTCTGCCAGGTAGTTCTGAATGCTTCCCCCCACAGGAGCGGGTAACAGAAGAGGGGGAAGTAATCCTTCAGGGCTTAGACCCAGCCGGGCACTTGCTCCCTGAAGCGGGCTGTTGATTTCCTCTGCCCCTTTGACGCCTCTGAAAGGGCTGTCGCTGAAACTGTTGTTGCTGCAGCTGTTGTCCAGTCAGACGACCCTGCCCTCATTGAAAACGCAAGCTAGAATAGCGTCGTTGATAGGGGCGGAAAACCTTGCGTTGTTCTTTCGGCTTTTCAAGGGCGACAGCCTTGAGTGTCTCAACCTCCGCCTTCATGCGAGCCATCTCCTCGTCAGCGTGGGCCCCAAAGAGCGTAGAACCTGAAAAGGGCAGGTTGGCAATCCGTTGCTGTGCCTCCGGTTTCAGGGAGGTAAGTCGCAACCAGGAATGGCGTATCAAATTCACCCCGTGACAGTACCCATGAGCTGCCAGGAGAGAGCTGTCCGCAGTTGCGCTGATGATTTGCCTTCATTTAGGACCTCTTGGAAATCTTCCAGTCTGTCTCTTGAGAGGAGTTCAATGAACTGCTGGAGAGACGGCTTGCTGCTTTTATGGAAGTGGCTGCTGTACTGCAGACCTTCCTTCCCGCCGAATCCATCTTGCGGCATTCTTTGTCCAGAGAGACCGTGGAGGACGGGGCAGTAGAATGTTGCTTCTTGGCCGCTACCACAATGACCGAATCAGGTGTAGGATCCATTCTCAGGAATGCAGGATCCGAATCTGGGGGCCTGTACTTCTTCTGAAGCCTGGATTGAGCAGACTTCACAGAGGCAGGCGTTAGGAACAGTTCCATAGCCGGTTCCTCCAAACCTGGCACTAAAGGAAGCAACGGTCGAGAGAGGGGCTTCCGTTGTAGTGTTTCGAAGAGGACAGGTGGACGGGGTAGGCACAGTCAGTGCAAACCCCAGTTTCGCCGCTCCCCTCAACACCACGTCCTGAAACGTGGCGATGTCATCAACTGGCGAAACCCTCTCAGGTGGAGAGTCCGACAATGTAGGGGAGTACCTCCTGCCACTAGAAGAATCCGTTTCCCTTGTGTACCTGGACCGCGACCTCTCTCTGCGGTGACGATGTGATGTAGTAGAAGATCTGCGCCAGAGATCTTGATCTTCTGGGCACAGCCGGAACCACCGGCACAGGCGGTTGTAGATGAGGAGGCAGCTGAGCCGGAATTAGATGCTTTGGTAGAGGGTGAGTTTGTGTTCTAGGCCTTGAAGGCGACCGGCGAGGAACCCAGGCTAATACCAGAGACCTAGATGGTGAGTAGGTCCTGGAGTATTCCGAATCCGAAAACTGAATTATTCTCCTCTTCTTGTGTGCAGGCCCCGAAAAGGGTGCTCTGGAGGCAAAATGAAGAGCGCCGGTGCCGCCGCGACCGGGGACTGTCCGATGTGGAAACGCTAATCACAGAGGACGAACGTCTACTTGACGCTGTCCTCGACCTTCTCGATGTCGACCTTCTCCTCGACGTCTCGACCTTCTCCTCGACGTCTCGACCTTCTCCTCGACGTCTCGACCTTCTCCTCGACGTCTCGACCTTCTCCTCGACGTCGATCATGTCGACCTGCTCGATGCCGACCTGCGCGTCTACGTTGACGGCGTCTCAACAGCGAGCACCAATCTCTTCAGGACTCAGCTCAAAAAATTGAAGTTATACCAATAAAGGTAGAGCTCAATGCTCCAGGGTCCTGCTAGCAGGAGCCGGTAAAAAGAACTGAAAGTAACTTGCCTTTGGCTGTTCATCATGGGATATAGAGGGTCTCTTCCTTAAAAGGCAAGGTACAGACACATAATGGCAGCCTATGGGGCTTGTCTGTCCAACCTTTCATCATGACAAAGGATTTTTGTGAAGGGGAGTTTCTCTATGTGTGAAACTCTGCAAAATGTGTACATTTCTATATTATTTGGCTATCCTTTTTCACTTCAGGATGAAGTGCTGGCCAATGTAGCCTTGTTAATGTTAGGCTGCATTATTTGTCTTTAATGTTCTCTTAAGTGCCTATGCAGGACTGCAGAAGAGGACAACTTAAGAGACTATTTTGATTGCTCCGGGGTCCACGCACATGGGCTGGACTATTCACAGATTAGGACTATACACAGAGATCCTCTACTACAGACCAGCAGTAACAAAGTATAGATGTGTTATTATATTGCCACAATGGTAACAAATTTGAATTAAAACTCGAAGCGGAATTGCCTAGCATTCCGTATAAAAAGAGAACATTTTGTCTCAGAACAAATAAAGTGCTTTGAGACCTTTTGGGTATAGCAAGAGCTATATAATGTTAAAACTAACTTTACCGAGAAAAAAAAAAAGGCACTCAATAGGGAAAAGTAGGCCTCACAGAGAAAAAGAAATTTGTTTTATACAACAAAATTAAATATAGATGCCCAATATTTTGTTAGTAATACCTATCAGCTGTGCCAAATGTTACAGCATTATCCTTAGATACATCAGATTAAATATTAAAAGGCATTCACATTTTATGAGTAATTGGTTGCTGCTAAAATAAAAGAGTCTTCCTTTTACCACACAGCCAACAATAGATTTTGACTGGCTTGGAATGCCTGTTTTTTTAGAATGAACTGAGCCTCATTCCCAGCACCAGAGAGAGCTTTTAACAGCTGCTAAAGTTGTATGTCCGAAGGAAGCGGTCTGTCAGAGCAGAGAGAGGTAAAGAGTGGTTTATCAACTTTTTGGGGTTTCTGTGAGGACATTAGAATACACAAGAATTCTGGGCGCATTATGGCATTTAGAAAACGAACATTTTTGACAAGTTCTTTAGGCGCTAGAAAACGCATTGCACAGGAATAAAAATAAAATGAGACAGCAAAAGTTACATGTATGTATGTATATGTATGTATGTATGTATGTATTTTGAGCTTATATAGCGCACAGCTACCCACAAAGGGTTTCCCGGCGCTTGCTTAGGGAACCCATCCTGGTATTCCCCTGTGAGATAACCCCGGCAGGGTATCCACAAGGTGAAAGCCAGGCATCCCGCCGCGAGGGGCCGTTGTGGAGATTAAGCAAGCTATTGCCCAGAGTCGCAGAGTGTGAACCCGTGAGTCGAGAAGGCACCGGAGCAAGAATTATCGAGTCCGTGGAATTTTTGAGCCCAAGACCCGCCGAGGCGGGGAATTGAACCCTGGTCCAGAGCCGATCTCAGCTTCCGGGTCTGCCGCCTCTAACCCCTGAGCCACACTTCTCCTACCTTTAAAATATGACCACCTAAGTCAGCCCCTCAGTCATGCTTCTCGATAGTTACTTTGAATTGTAAAGGCAGTATGGGAATGGCTTTGCTCAGACGAGGGACAACAGGTATAAGGGTCAGAGGCCAAGCTCCGTATTTAACAGACTAGCACGGCTGAAAGCAAAATACCCACATAGGAGGGTTTCTTTCCGATAGGCTTCCACTGGCACTTTGACCTTGGAAGACATTCCGAAGGAGGGGGTGTCAGCGCAGAGAGAGGGAGAAAGCTTTGCTTATTATTTTTGTCAAAAGACAAGGTAGGTTCTACGAAGCCACAAGAGAGACGGAGGGGGGGGGGGCAGGAGCATCTATGGGCCATGTGCAGAGAGCAGCTCTGCCATGCATACAGAAATAATGGATTTAACTTTAGATTACTGTGCCAGGGCTAAGATAAGGAGGTAATAACATTAAGCTTGCATTCATGCCCCATCAGACAGTCTACTGATCTAACATCTCTCAGGAAGAGCCTGAAAACATGGCTGTTTGACAAATAGTTTGGTGCAGACTCTCATACTTCCTCGCTTTCCTTATGCCTTCTGTTGGGATCTGTGTATTGGAAAGGTAACAAGTGCTAGGACACCTCCGGGTAATCACGCGCTATATAAGTTATCATAACATCATGTTAAAACAGTACAATAGCTAAAGGAATTGGTAGTTAGTTATTGGAATAATGTTTTTAAGTTAGCTCAATGTGCTTGTACACCAAAATTTACAAAGTGGTACAGTCCAATAGTACTGGACTTGGTATGGATTCCCTAGCTATTTACCTCCTACAAGTCTGTCCATGCCCAGCTGCCAAAGGGGGTAAGTATTGTCAACAGGTCACCTGATTGGGTTGCCTATGTCGAAGAGGGGTAGATCCTGGGCAAAATTAAGGGTAAGCAAAATTAAGTAACACTGATTTTTGGGGGGGGTTTGCGATCCCTCCCTTCCCTGTCAAAGCTGTCTATGAACGGCCATGAGACAATTGGTTGGGCTCGCTTTAGTAATTTATTTCACAGGATGCTGTGAATATGTTCTTGAATAAATAGAGATAAAGCACCTCACCAGTGCACGTCTACTTGGCTATGAAGTAATACTGTTTGAACAAATTGTTAGAATTAACAAAATGAATAAATAAATACGCCATGTTACTGCCGATACTGTCTGTAAACTAATAAAATTGATGTTAGATAAGGATGAAAGGATGGGTAGAATAGACTGATGTTCCCTTATTTGACCTTTAAGGGGTACTATATGTAGGAGGTGTTTGTTCCAAATTCTCAGGTGGCAACACCATTATTGTTGAGGTTATTCCAGCACTACATAAGTTGCAGAGGCATCACAAGTCCCTCATTAGTTAGTCCATATAATCGAGCTGATAGCCCTTGCTAGAGCTGGTGAATAGGTTTCTCCTTTGACTGTATTTCATGGCCCAGATCATGAAAAGTATGATACATATGGTTCACAATGCTGGGAAAAAATGCCCATATGCCCGTAGCATATATTTTTAAGAACAAATTGTTCTTTTGCTTGTTTTCTTGTCTGCCACAAACAAGTTCTGCTGGAAAATTCATGTACCTACTAGGTTATGTTTAATTTAGCAGTTATTGATGTAATATGGATCTGTTACATTAATAGTTTTAGAGTTTCCCGCTGCACCTATAATATGAGAGTATGGTCATAAAGGGCAAAAAACGTGGTTGCTCCTATGCAAGGAAAATCATTTTAGAGGTGTCTGCAGTTTTGCACAATAGTGAAGGTTCACAAAGTAGACTCTGTATCGTGATGACATATAAGCCCAAGTTTGTCTGGTTGTACAGTGGCTTCAATTTCCCAAGTACTTTTTTTGTTAGCAATGCACCACTTTGGTCAAGTTCAAGTTCAGGAATTTGTATAGCGCGCTACTCACCCAGAGGGTCTCAAGGCGCTTGAGGGAGGGAAGTGAATTATTTATCGAAAAGCCAGGTTTTTAGTTGTTTTCTGAAGGAGAGGTGGTTCTGTGTAAGGCGGAGGTGAGTGGGGAGAGAGTTCCAGGTCTTGGCCGCTAAGTAGAAGGATCTTCCTCCCATGGTGGATTTGTGGATGTGCGGAATTGCGGCGAGTGCCTGATTGGATGATCGTAGTTGGCGGGTGGGTGTGTAGAAGGACAGTCTTGTGTTGAGGCATTCGGGTCCTAGGTCGTAGAGGGCCTTGTGTGCGTGGGTGAGGAGACGGAACGTTATTCTCTTGTTGATGGGGAGCCAATGAAGGTCTTTCAGGTGACCGGACATGTGAGCTTGACGGGGGATGTCCAGTATGAGCGTGGCTGAGGCGTTTAGGATGCGTTGGAGTTTTTTCTGTAGTTTGGTAGTGGTTCCGGCGTAAAGGGTATTTCCGTAGTCCAGTCGGCTAGTGACCAGTGCGTGGGTGACTGTTTTTCTTGTTTCGGTGGGGATCCAACGGAAGATTTGTTTGAGCATGCATAGGATGTTGAAGTATGAAGATGAGACGGCGTTGACTTGTTTGGCCATCGAGAGGGAGGAGTCCAGGATGAATCCCAGGTTACGTGCATGATCTGTAGGTATGGGTGCTGTACCTAGGGCCGGTGGCCACCATGAGTCGTCCCAGGATGAGGGGGATGATCCTAGGATGAGAACTTCCGTTTTGTCTGAATTCAGTTTTAAGCGGCTGTTCTTCATCCATTTGGCTACTTCTTTCATTCCTTCGTGTAGATTGGTTTTGGCGGTGTTTGGGTCTTTGGTAAGGGAGAGGATCAGCTGGGTGTCGTCTGCGTAGGAAATGATGTTGAGGTTGTGTTGTCTTGCGATGGAAGCCAGGGGACTCATGTAGACGTTGAAGAGGGTAGGACTGAGTGATGATCCTTGTGGTACGCCGCAGATGACTTCGGTGGCCTCTGATTTGAATGGGGGGAGGCGGACTCTTTGGGTTCTCCCGGTGAGGAACGAGATGATCCAATCCAGAGCTTTTCCTAGTATTCCAACCTTGTTGAGGCGTTATATGAGGGTGCTGTGACAGACTGTGTCGAAGGATGCGGAGAGGTCGAGTAAGATGAGGGCGACTGTCTCTCCGTTGTCCAGTAGTATTCTGATGTCGTCTGTAGCTGCGATGAGGGCGGTTTCGGTGCTGTGTTTGGCTCGGAAGCCGGACTGTGAGGGGTCGAGGGAATTGTTGGATTCAAGGAAGGCGGCGAGCGGACTGTTGTAGGCTTTCCCAATTACTTTGGCAGGGAATGGGAGGAGTGAGATGGGGCGGTAGTTCTTGAGTTCTGAGGGGTATGCTGTGGGTTTCTTCAGAAGTGCGCTGAGTTCGGCATGTTTCCAGCTTTCCGGGAAGGTGGCGGAGTCGAAGGAGCAGTTGATGACATCGCGGAGATGGGGTGCGATGATGGAGTCTGCTTTGTTGAAAATGTGGTGGGGACATGTGTCGGTAGGTGATCCAGAGTGGATGGAGTTCATCAGGCGGATGGTGTCTTCAGTAGTGATTGGGTTCCAGGCGCCAAGTTCATTAGAGTGCTGATTTGGTTCGGGGGTGGGTGGAGTGGACTGTTCTTCAGATTGGTTTTCAAAGCTGTTATGTATGTCGACGATTTTGTTGTGGAAGAAGGAGGATAGAGAGTCACAGAGGACTTGAGAGGGAGTGATGTCGTTGGTGCCGGCGGTGGAGTTGGTAAATTCTTTGACGATGTTGAATTATTCCTTACTGTTGTGGGCGTTGTTGTCGAGTCGATCCTTGAATGCCGATTTCTTGCTGGCTCGGATCAGTTGGTGGTGTTTGCGGGTGATGTTCTTGAGGGTGGACAGGTTGTCAATGGTTGGGTTTTTTCTCCATTTTTTCTCTAAAGTACGACATAGCTTCTTGGATTTCTTAAGGTCATCGTTGAACCAGGGGGCCTTCTTGTTACCTTGTTTGGTCTGGTGGTTTTTCAAGGGTGCTAATTCGTCAGCGCTGTGGGTGATCCATAGTGTGAGTTTGGTGGCAGCATGGTTTGGGTCCGATGAAATGGCAGGGGGGTTTTGGTTAAGCGATGTGAGGAGTTGGTCGGAGGTGATTTTGTTCCAGTTTCTTCGAGGATTAGGTTGTGGGGGGTTGTGGGTCGTGGTCTTTTTGTAGCTGAAGTGAACGTAGCTGTGGTCCGTCCAATGTATAGCAATGGTATGATCGAATGAGATGAGTTTGCTGGAGGTGAAGATGGGGTCGAGCGTGTGTCCGGCAAGGTGGGTGGGGGTGTTAAGTTGTTTGAGCCCGAGATTAGCCATGTTGTACAGAAGGGTGGTGGTGTTGCTGTCGTTTTTCTTTTCCAGGTGGAAGTTGAGGTCTCCCAGTAGAATGTAGTTTTCGGAGGTGAGGGCATGTGGGCTGATGAAGTCAGTGATGTCTTCGTTAAAATGTGTCCGTGTTCCAGGTGGTCTGTAGATGAGGGTGCCTCTAAGTGTGGTCCTGGGGTCGATGTGGATCTGGAAGTGAAGGTGTTCGGCGGTCGCGAGGTTATCGTCGGAGTTGGTCGCGATTCGGATGGTGTTCTTATGGACTATGGCTATGCCTCTTCCTGTTTGGTTGGTTCGGTCTTTTCGTATGATCTTGTAAGCGTCCGGGATGGCTATGGCGATGTCGGGGGCTGATGATGCGTTCATCCAGGTTTCTGTAAGGAAGGCAACATCCGGCGATGTGGTGTCGAGTAGGTCCCAGAGTTCAGTGGCGTGTCTGTGGACTGAGCGGGTGTTCAGCAAGATGCATTTCAGGTGGTTAGAGTGGGAGCTGTGTTTGGGGTTCGTGGATTTGATCTGGGTCCTGACGCAGGCGAATTTGCAGGAGTGGCAGGCGAAGGGTCCGTGGGTGTGTCCAGGGACAGCCTTGCAGCATTGTGGTTTGCGACCGGGGTTGAGGGCAAGGAGGGAATCGGCATTGTATGTTATGTTTTTGCGGGGACCAGCGGGTCTGGCGCTGGGCGCGGTCGAGGCGCGGACGGGCGTAGACGGGCTTACCTTTGGCGCACCTTCGTCGCGCAAGGGGCGCGACCGCTGCGCGCGGGGGCATCAGTCATATGTGGAAAGTGGAGGGGGAGGGGTGAGGAGGGTCAGCTGGGAGCGGGGTGGAGCTACGGGCTGAGAAGCACAACAAAATGGCTGCACCAGTTCGAAAGTGAAACTGGGCGAGACTGGGGCACAATCAGAGGCACAATCGAGCAGAAATACTTGAAAATAAAACAATGATAACAGGACAATGCGCAGATTGAAATAAGCAGCGCTACATATGCAAATTGCACAAAGCAGGCAGCAATGCGGGGGGTGAAATAGAGTAATGAGAGGCAGCAGAGCGAGTGGAGCGCAGATGCGGTGGTCAGAGTCAGCTGGCAGGGGCTACGATACCGCAAATCTGCTTCAGAGCGCTCAGGTATCTCAGATCACCAAGCCTTGGGAGCGAGGGGGAGCGACCTCTTCTGAGCGAGTCTTCTGAGCGTCCCATTTTTGAGGTCATCGTAATTCCCTGGCCCTGTTTGGGCCTCCTGGTCCCACAAAACAAAGATTGTTTTTGAGACAATATGTGTATTTGCTTTAATATTCGTATTTGGAATACTGTTTTTTCTGCAAGACAAATATTTTGCGCACATTTTGATAAATACTACTCCGCTACGCCACCCCCGAACATATCATTGGTACTCTAGCCCTTAGGCCTGTAGTTGTGAAAATGCACCTGTCTTAGAATGTAACTGTCAGGCTGTTTCAACTGACATAAGCAGTTTTGTCTCCGCTCCCACTTTGCTGACTAAGTGATATCTATCTGCCCATGTTATTCGATATTCCTGTGTATGCCTGTACCTTCTATTTGAGTCTCCATACTTACTCAGCAACTGACAGGGTATAAAAGGCCCCTGGTTTCTGTATTCCTTGTACTACCTCATACAGTGCCCGAGGATGTTGTATTGATGTAGTCCCACTCATGAGTGATTAATAAACTTGTTATTTGATATTCCAGCTTCGGTGCCAATCTCGATTTTATTAGTTTAAGGACCAGTGGACAGATAAGGGTGAACCCCTGCACCAGTGAGCCCCTAAAAAGGCTAATTTCCATACCTAAATCAACTTGAGTTGTCCTCTTTTTGAAAAAGCTGAAGGCTGATTTTGTAGTAACTTTCAACTAAAAAAAACAAACACTGAACAGGTGTCCAACCTGTAATTGTCCCAATATTTAGAAGCACATCATTTCCTACACCGTTTTCTATCCATTTTGTAGCAGAACATTAGTACTGAAACTGTCCTGGTGACTGCTACTGACAATATATGCATGACACTGGATGGCAGGTGTGTGGCAGCATCAAAACTCCTTGATCTATCCGCTGCCTTTCTTGGCACATAGCACCGCATTTTAATACATTGGCGCAGGGGCATTAGGTTTGGAGGCCTAGTATCCGATTGGTTCCTTTTTTTTCTTTTTTACTAACTGAGCACAAGTTTGTCTAGGCATTTCTGCTCTACTGTCAATGCTATTACCAATGGTGCACCTCAGGGTTCAGCCATAAACCCTTGGTTGTTCAATCTAAACTTTACTTGGCCTGAGAAGTTTTTACTTAGGCAGATTATACACAAATCATACTCAGATGAGATGGCTTCAATTACTTTCTTTATGCTATGGACCCCTGGATGCCATCTAACTTGTTAACAATGAATGCAGCGAAGACCAACGTTTTGGTCTTTGGTAACTAATTGATGTGGATGTAAATGTTAGGCATTCTGTTCCCCCCGATATCCCCCCACCCACACACCCACAATCTCCATTTGCAGATGTCTAACAATTTGGACATTATCTTTGACTCACATATGTCTTTTGAGACCCATATTAACAATTTGACTACCAACTGCTTCCTTCTATGTAGCATCATTAGTCGCGCATTTCCTTTTCAACCCAACTCTTCTAGGAAGACCCGGTTCTTGGTCAATGCACTGATCACTGTAAGAAAGAGCCCTCTTTTTACATTGTTGCACCCACTTTTTGCCACTTTGCTGATGTACCATCACTGAGTGTGCCTTGGGTTCCTGCCAAACAGGTACCCAGGGCCTATTTTCTTTCACTTAACTGCATTGAGACAAAATCCATTGGCACTCTTTGGCCACATGTCAGACCCTTGTAAATGGTACCACAGGTACAAAGTACACTGTGCCCAGGGAAGGCCTCTAAGGACTGCAGCACTTATACTGCCACCTTTAGAGGCCCAGTACCTTTACACACACGTATACACACACACACACGCACACACACACACACACACTGCCATTGCAGGCTGCATGTTTTGGTGCAGAAGAAAGTGAAGAGTCGACATGGCACACTGTGCGCCATGCCTACAACCCACTGACCTGGCATAGGTCAGCCACCAATCGAGTTGGGTGCACTATACCAATGGTGAGGGTACAGGTGCACGTGTTCTCTACCCCTACAGTGTCTAAGCCAAGTCTTAGACATTGTAAGTGCAGTAATACCATTAAGAGTATATGGTGCTGGGAGTTTGTCTTTACAAACTCCCCAGCACCATAATGGTTTTACTGAAAAGTGGGAACTTTGGTATCAAACTTCTCAGCACAATAAACCCACACTGATGTCAGTGGGGGATTATATAAAAATGCACCCAGAGGGCATCTTAGAAATGCCCCTTAAATAATGACCTAACTCTAGTGTCCAGGCTGAGTGGCTGCTCACCAGCTGCCACCACCAGACATATTTCTGGAGCCCTGGGTGGAGAATCTGCTGCTCTCGGGGGTCTGAAACAATGCACATCCTGGGACGAGGTGCCAAGCTTCCTCCCCCAGGATGGGCAGGGTCCACGAAGAGGAAGCTTCAAAGGCTTGCCACCTTTGTGAGCTACCCCAGCCCTTTGCTGCTTCTAGGAACTAGCTCCCACCGGTTCTGACACCCATTTTGGGTGGGAGAATCAGCGGGGAAACCAATTGAGGAAGGGCGGTGTGCTCACCTTTGCCAACACAACCCCTCAGGTGGGCAAGGCGAGGTGAAGCACAACTCACAGTCCACACCATCTTGCAGATAGGGGGACCCAGCCAACCAGAGAGAGGCATAAGCCCCCCTACCACTGGAGGGTGCTATAATAAGGGGGTGTACTCACCCCATGGGAGGGACCCATTGGTCCCAACCTTTTACTTACCTGTAAAGCCCCTAAATCTAGCATTTAGGGGCAACCCCGATCCTTGCATCCTCAGACAAGAATGGAACAGAAGAAGGAACGAAGAAGCAGTGCGGAAACTAAGAGCAGGATGCTGCCCACTGACTTGGCCCCAGCCCTACCAGCAGGTCCCCACCTCGAAACTGCTGCAGCAAAATCCTGGTTTGTCCAGTAGCCAGCAGGCTCAAGAACCTGAAGGACCTGCCCTGCCTCCCAAACCCAAGACTTTGTCTCCCGTGAGCACCAGATTTGCTCACCAACAGACTCTGGCCCCAGCCAAAACCGCGAGTCTGCACCAAAAGCCCACAGCCCGAGGTCAAATTGACCAACACCACAAGGAGGTCTCCCCAGCGATCCTGACTTGAGATCTGGTAATCTCTGACCTGCCTTTCATCTCCTAGCAAAACCTGCACCCCTTTTCTGGACCATTCCCCGCGACCGGAGCTGGTAAGAAAAAAAAGACGTCTAGAGTCACACCTGCCCTAAACGTCCCACGACCTTGGGTGGCCCAACCAACGGTGTCCCAGCATCCCAGATTACCTCTCCAAATAGTGGTCACCTCCAGAAGATCTTCGTCCCGAGCCTGCAGTCTTTGTTGCAACCAGAGAATCCCCATTTAAATCAACAGGGCACCCAAAGCGAAAACAGCACCCTGCACCCAGCCACCCCTCCGGGTGTACTTTGGGTGCTAACTCGGATCCCCCTTTGCCCTGAGCCTAACTTTAGGAGCTTTGCTCCCACAACCTTGTGGTTAGCTTGTGAGCATTCAACAACCGTACGCCCCCTATCCCCCATTGGATAACATTGAGCCTCAGCACCCGCCGTCCTAGTGCTGCTGAGGGTGTTTCGAGTGCATCCTTGACCCTGGTTCAAACCCCAGAAAACCAACTCCCACAAATAAGTACTTACCAACAAACTGTTAACTTTATTTTCTCACATAGAATTGCATTGACAGCTTTTATAGAAAATTGTTTCAAGTGTGGAGTTGGTTTGTATGGAACATTGAAAAACTGCATAAGTACTATAAGTGAATTGGTTACCTTTTGTCTAGGAGATGTCTCAGTGTGATATCTAGGCATATCACACTGATTAGCAAAAGTAATTAAAATGTTATGTACATAGTAATCTGTAAATTAACTAAAAAGTAATTCCAAAATGTTGACATATGTAATTCAACCAACTGTATTTAAACCTACATTTAACTGTAAAACACTGCATATAATTTTCAAAGTATTATTTCACTTATCTGCACCAGGCTTGGCTTCATTCTAGAACTAAAATATCTACATAATATTTTTGATACAAACAAATTGGTCTGAGTTCAGTCTTTGAATGTGTGCCATAATTTGCTGCATTAGTGTGTACAACAAATGAACAATTGTTACTTACCGTAAACTGGTGGTTCTCCAGTATTGGATTCACATGCGACCCACCCCTCAGAGGCTTGTTTCTCCTCATCGACTCTTGTCACTCTAGTGCTATGAAAATCTGAGGGTCTGAGCTCTGAGGTGAAGGTTCTGCAAGGGTGCTGGCGCCTGATTGGCTGTAGTTTGGACTAACAATGACAGGAACGTTACAAGTGTTTTTTCTCTCTATCATGTACTCCTATGTGGGAATTGTTTTTGAGTCTTTATTATGTATTTACTACTATTATTTCATGTGTTATGTATTTACATACATATGTTATTGGTATGTTATTGCTATTTTATTTACCGTGGGACTCCCACTTCGACGACAGGGAATATTCAAGCATGTCAATCTATGAAAGACACCCTAATACTGGAGAAGTTTAACACTACCCTCTGATAAAACCGTACTGCTCACCCACACTACCACAGATAGAGAGTAAGGTGCTTTCTACTTTTACCGCTGTCTACCTTTCGGGTTCCACTGGACTCTGTGCACACTTTCTCATTTTGGTATAGTATATACAGAGCCAACTTCCTACAATCACTTCCAGGTTCGACTACCGACATGCTTTGTGTCTTAGAAAACAAAAAGGGGGTGTTATTTATCAGAGGGTATGGAGTGGCGCTAGGCAAGTAGTGTGGAGTTGGCACAAATGAGGACAATGAATTCGGTGCTACAGGTGAGGGAAAAACCCCTAAACACTCAATTCTGGACCAAAGGTCGGTCTATAAACAAGTCCAGTGCACACGCATATGAGTGGATAAATGATACAGAAAAGTTATCGTTATCAACGAAGACAAAGAAGTTCTTACTTGGAAAGTTGATTTTTAATTGATCTTATTGTCATTTTCTCAGTCTTGTGTACTTTGTCACGGAGAGTTTCCTCCCGTCATATATGCCCGATTCGGGTTTCAGCTTTGGTGAGATTCAGGTGGGTGTAACCCCTGTTTGAATCTTAGTTTATTGCTGAAAAACAACTTTCAAATTCTTGATGAGTACTGCAGTTTCTTCTAGCTCTAGTGAACTCACCAAAGGGAATGGCGCAGATCTGGGAAGGAGGACGAGCGCTGCTAACATGTAGAATAGAGTTGCACAAAGTACACAAGATAGAGAAAATGACACTAAGACTTGTAACAGATTTTAATGACTTTAGCCGGGTACTATCAAAAAGTCCCAATAAACACTGGAAATTGCTCACCAACGACACCTGGCTAGCAGAACACATCAACAAGAGACCACAAATCACCTACAGGAGGGGCAAAACACTCAGACTTAAGCTCAGTCCCAGCTACCCGAGATCACAAAACAGATACATGGCTAACACAACAAACTTTGGGCTTCTACAAATGTGGCTCCTGTGGCATCTGCAGATGGGCATCCGAGCGCAAGAGTTTTTTCTGGTCCCGACAGAACTTGTGACATTAGACATAATATAAATTGCAACACAAAATTTGTTGTATATGTACTTAAATGTGTCTGTGACGGCAAATATGTAGGCAGTACAATCAGGACCCTTAGTGAGAGAATAGGAGAGCACATCCAAGCTCTCAAACAACAGGACCCCAGATACGTCATCATAGGCACTCGCATTTGGAATTTTACATTTTGACACAACCAACACCCCGCTATTAATGTCTGGTCTTGATCGTGTACTCACACTGTAGATGTTCGCTCTTTTCAAACCCACTTCACCTTCACTCAATTCTAGATCTCACAACTACGTTTTAAACCTAGCCGGCAACAGACTGTGTACTATAACAGTGACTCACCACCACTTTGCACCAACACCACATTGTGGCAGATAGTCTTTAAGGTTCACGCACAATGTTGTTACCGTGCATGGACTTCACCACAATGAGCTTCATGACGGGCCCTATTAAAACTGCATCCTATCATTCTGGTGCTTCGCTTTAAAAGTCAAGAAATCTTAATTCGCAGCGCACCACTAAATAAACCATCTTTGAAGGCGCTGGCTTGTAATAATTTTGAAAACACATTGTGACACACGCTGTTTTACATGTTTGTTTCCAGCCCTGAAGTAGTCAAGGGTTTCACACCCTATTGATTGGCTATCTCGGGAAGTAACACCATTAAAAATCAACATTCCAAGACAGAACACCTTTGTCTTCATCCCTGATAATGACAACTTATATGTATTGTTTATCCACTCATGTGTGTGCACTGTATTTCTCTGCTGCCGTGGCTTCCTTGCCACAAATGCAGTTCTTTTAAAGCTCTTTGATTTTGTCACAAGGCCAACTATGATAGCTCTAAATACAGCTACATGTCATCTCTCTCCGCCAAATATAATAAAATCTAGGACTCTAGACTCTTGCACTCTTCACCTAGTTAAAGTGCCCTACATTTTTCAGTCACATAATAGAACACTCTCCCTCTTATGCTACATGCAGAAGAATGCTGCTTAACTAAAGTTAGGAAAGTGTTAAAACCCCACCCGTTCACTGCACCAGTCTTGTTATTTCAGTTCAGATCAATCATTTCTGCTTCCTTCAAAGTCCACAAAAATCTAACAGTCTACCCCTAATGTAGGTAGGAATGTACATGGTATGTCTATAGCGAAAACCCAGCCAAAAGGCAGCAGAGCACTGTACATGGTCAAAGGCAAGCTTAAGGGCAGTGAGCATCTGGAGAGGAAGCAGAGTTGTGGATGATGAATGCACAACTGCATTCAACTCTTTCTTAAACTGGAGCAGCATGGGGGCGGTTGTGACGGATATGGAGATGTAGTTCCAGATCCTAGGTGCACAGATGGAAATGGTAGCCGAGGAGGACTATTGCTAGCAACAAAGTAGAAGCAAACCAGCACAAACAGCCTTTCATTACAGAGGACTTGCACAGATGGACAACTTTAGCATTGCCCACAAAAGGAAAACCTCAACATTTAAATCAGTTTCACAGAATATTTTACCAATTGCAATGTTTACCTAACCCGAAGGTAGACCATAAAAGACGATCCCGATGGAGAGAGCAGCAAATTCGGATGGGAACCAAGAGCAAAATAAATAGATACAAAGTCATACAAAAAAGATTGAGACAGGTAACAGACTATCCTTAGAGAGAGAGACAGCAGCAACTTCTAATGGGAACTAAGCGCCAAATACATAGATGCAATGTTATACAAAATGATTATTAAGGCAGGGTTTGAGCCTCCAATACTAAATGATTATTTTGAGGCAGCAGATTCTACTACATGGGCATGTGTCTGCAAGCAGACTTGTCTTTAGAACATGGGTATGGTTAGATTAGAATCATTTCAACCCAACACTGGGCACTCTACAGCCTTTAAATCTGGAAGAAAGAAGTTGACATATTGCTCTAAACTACTAACAAAAATAAACATTTTCTGGCTCGAGATGATGTAAGAAATACTCATTATTGCACTTTTCAGAACAACCTGTCGACCCCACAAATCCAGGTCCTCAAATTCAAAAGGGAAAACAACTAAAAATCTTAAGTTTAAATAAGGGACACAAGTATGCTGTACTGGAGACAGGACTTTTGGAGGCACAAGTATAGCTTGTTATTGCCTATTTTGATATCCTACTTTAACAGCAGTGTCCGATCGAGTTTCTAGTAATGGAACATAGACAAAAAACAAAAAATAAACTTAGATGAAAATAAGAGATGAAAAACTACAACTCTAGTGTGCTTTGGGTGCTGTTCCTAGGACATTCTTAGAAATTACAATAGAATGCTTTTTCTGGCTCGGAAAACTTGCAATTACTTGAGAAGTTTAACATATTCATTATGCAATTGATAATTTTTCATGGTTTTACAGTATGTTGCATAGCTTCACACTGTTTACTAGTATAAAGCTAAATGGGGTAGAAAATGCATAAAATACGCCACTTAGGTCATTTGTGGTATTTCATCTGAAAATTAGTTTTGAATTCCTCAATAAGGAAATTAGGAAAAGCATTACATTTTAAATATTCTCATTAACACAATTTTTTTTGTAGTTACCTTTTCGATTGGTCCTGCGTTTTTTATCTTTGACGTTCTTAGACTTCTTTTTTTTGCCCTTGTCCTTCTCAGACTTGCTTTCTTCTCCAGATTCACCTTCACTCAAGCGTAACTTTTTTCTCAGTAACTTGTGTCTATATCTTGGCTTCTTAGCTAATTCAGAGTCGGAGTCTGAGTCAGAATCAGAATCAGAGGTGAATCCAGCATCTCCCTCAACTGTTAAAAGAGAATAATAAGTCTTCAATGAATCAAAATATTTTAATGAAATTTGTCACCATATATTTATGAATACATTTGATCGCACAGACATGTTCTCAACAAGGAACAATACAAGCCCAATAAAAAAAAAAGAGAAATTTGACCATTGTCTCTCAAGTGTGCTGCCATCCCATGGTCCTCCCGCGTGCCTTCTTCAACCGCCTAACCACTTTGATGGTTAAGTTAGCATGGGCTGGTAAACAGCCGCACGTTAAGTGGCAAATACTAGTTCTACCTTACCATATGGGTGGACTGGGAGCACAAGATTTTTATTTGTATTACAGGGCCGCGCAGAGTGCGCATGCACACTATTCGATAAATGGCTCCCAAGACATCCCACACCTTCGTATAGAATGAGAGGTAGCGTCGCCAATCCCACTCCCTGCATTGCAGTTTCAAGCAGCAGATCGGAGGACGAGCATTTTAGATTCTATTAACGCAACGACGCATGCCTGGCACTACCTACTGCAACTGCAAGCGGGTGCCATACTGTACTCACCATCTGCCCTACTTGATTGGTGCTCATGGCTGCCACCGTGCAGAGAAAGGGGGGTTACTCAAGCACTTGACACTCTAAGCATAAAGACAGTGGGTGAGCTGTTTGAAGGTGGGGTATCCAAAGCCTGAGATGATTTTAACTTAAATGATCCAGCACCTACCATTCTGATGCAATTCAAATTCCATAGAATACAACACGCGCTGCGAGTCATTATAGGGGATGAATACCACAAACCCCCAGAACTATTAGCTTTAACACACATACAAGCTAAATCCCCAAAGCGAATCGTAGCTACCATTTATAACTTATCCATGACATATAGAGTGAACCATTACACCAAGGCTCGTTTGGCATGGCAGCGGGACTTGAATATAGAAATAGCTGACACTATGTGGCCCTACTCCTGTACCAGCAACAAACGTATCTCACTTAACAGAAGGCACAGCCTGGTACACTTTAAATACTTTAATAGGCTACATTACACCCCGGAGAGACTGCACAGAAACAGATTATGGGAAGACATGTGACCACTGCAAAGCACACTTAGCTGATTTCCTCCAGTTGGCCTGGACCTGCCCAAGTGTCTTTGCTTTCTGGGTCTCAGTCTTCAAGGAACTAGAACAAATTACTAAGATAACTCTAGAACTGACCAAACACTGGCATTATTGGACTATTCCAAATTAATACCCAAGGGGGTCGGACGGTTGGTAGGCATGGGACTACTGATGGCCTAAGTAGGGTTGCGATCAACTGGTCTTGTGGACTACTCCCCACGATCACTCATGGAAGAGTGACATGATATATTGTAGCACACAGACGGAACTTTTCAGCAAACTAGGCCTAAAAATTTCTGGGAGCTATACAATATCTATCAATTCACCTCAGCAAGTGATGTTATAAAGAAACCTAATTTACTACAAGTCTAGAACACTCAGATTTACAACAACTTTTAATAACACTGAAGATGTGATTTGTACAACCTCTTGATAGATAGTTATAACATGTTGAATTAGCGGACGATTATACATGGGTGGGGGAGCGCTATTGGGAATGTTTAATTCAAAACCATAAGGACTAGAAGCCTGCATCGTCTTCAATTGATGCCTACTATCTCATATCTGTACAACGAGTGTAAAGTGCAATGTACTCTTGATTTGCTGAGTCTCACAGTTTGTTAGGAAAGCCAAAAAAATAATTTTAAAAAACTAATGTCTGTAACAGATATATTGTTACACCAGTAGTAACTTGTGCATCTGAAAGAGACACATTAGTGATCGATTCCTTACCTCAGAATAGATACCCCAGCAATATCAACCCCAAAGGTAGGTCTGCGAACAAGATTACACCAGAAAAGTCACGGAGAACAGAACGATCAAAGAAGCCGTCCCTCCAGACTTGAGTGTCAAGGAAGTAATGCTTGGTAAACGTGTGCAGCGAGGCCCTTATAGCTGCCTGACAAATGGCCTGCAAGGGAACGCCGCGTCCCAAGGCAGTAGTGGCTGCCGTTGCCCTGGTATAATGGGCACACAGCCCCACAGGAGGCTCCTTCTTGGCCAACGAGTAACATGCTTTGTTCCACAGAACAACCCACTGAGAGATGGTGCGTTTGTGCACGGCCCGACCTTTGTTGGCGCCCACTTAGCCAACAAAGAGCTGGTCATCCACCTGGATCTGTTGTGTGCGCTTCAGACAGAATGAGAGCACACGTTTTGGGTCCAGACGGTGGAGCCTCTCTTCCTCTTTGGAAGGATGCGGAGGCAGAAAGAAGGTGGGCAAAGTAATAGCCTGCCCGATGTGGAAGGGCGTGACAACCTTTGGCAAAAAAGAAGAATGGGTCCTTAAAACCACCTTGTCCAGATGAACAGAAAGGAAAGGAGGTTTAGAAGAAAGAGCCTGGAGCTCAATCACTCTTCTGGCAGAGGTGATAGATACCAGGGAAGCCATCTTTAGAGTGAGAAGACGTAAAGGACAGTTATGAAGGGGCTCAAAGAGAGCGCACATCAGATAGGTCAAGACAATATTTAAGTCCCATTGAGGCATTATGAAAGGCACGGGAGGAAACATGAGTGTAATGCCCTTCAGAAAACGGTTAACAACCGGGTACTTAAAAAGAGAAGTCTGGCCTGGAAGATGTAGAAAGGCGGAGATGGCCAAAAGATAACCTTTGATAGTGCCCAGAGCAGAGCCCTGATGGGCCAACGATAGAAGCAAAAGAATGACCTCAGAAATAGGGGCAGAAAGGGAATCCACAGCCTTTGCTATGCACCATGCCACAAATTTGTACCGTCTTAGTGGAAGGACGCCTGGCTGGCAGACTTGCATCACAGACTTCGGGAAGAAGATCGAAAGCTGGCAACTGTTGCCGCTCAATCTCCAAACGTGGAGGTGGAGGCTGGACAGGTTTGAGTGGAGGACCATTCCCTGCTGCTGCGACAGAAGATCCTCCTGAAGAGGCAGTCCAATCGGGGGATCGATCGCCATGCTGAGTAGCTCGGGATATCTTTGTGCCCAATCCGGAGCCACAAGGATGACTTGGGCCCGGTCGCGACGAATCTTCTTCAGCACTCTGGGCAGTAGTGGTATGGGCGAAAAGGCGTACAACAGACAGCTACTCCACTCACGACGAAAAGAGTAGCCGAGCGAGTGTCGCTTTGGAAATTCCAACGCGCAGAACTGATGACATTGCACGTTCTCTTCGGTGGCGAATAGATCTAACCAAGGTTCTCCCCAATGCTGAGTTCAGACGCCATTCATGATCCATCATGCACCGGCGGCGGAGTTTGTCCGCCCTGGAGTTCAGAGAACCTGCCAGGTGTTGAACCACCAAGGTAATGCCCTGATGTTCCAACCATGTCCAGAGGCACAGAACTTCCTGACATAGGGTCCACGAATCCACCCGCCCTGTTTGTTGCAATACCATATGGCGGTGGTGTTATCCATGAACACCTGCACTGCACTTCCCCAGACAGAGGGAAGGAATGCCTTCAGTACAAGTCGGATCGCCCAAAGCTCCATAAGATTGATATGGGGCCGGGACTCCGCCCGAGACCAGAGATCTCGGATCTCCGCCTCTCCCAAGTGGCCGCCCCATCCCAGGAGGGACTCATCCATCACCACTGTGTGATACGGTTGGGGAAGGGAGATGGATCTGACATTGACCCAATCGCGATTCGTGAGACACCACTGCAATTGTGGTGCAGTGCCCTCAGATATCTGGAGGTGATCGATAGGTTGCCCTGATGCTGTGCCCACTGGAACTTTAGGTCCCACTGCAAAGACTGCATATGCCATCTGGTATGCTGCACTAGCAGGATGCAGGAAGTCATCAGGCCCAGGAGCCGGAGGGTCATCCTGACTGAAACCCGGGAGGGAGGCTGAAAGATCGGAATCCTAGATAGATTAACCCGAAACTGCCTCTAATCCAGAACTGCTCCGATGAAGGGGAGCTTCTGAGAGGGACTCAGATGCAACTTCGGTACGTTGATGGAGAACCCCAGCAAATGTAGGAGGTCAGCCATAGTCTGGAGGTGGTAGACTGCCTGGGGGGGAGCCCGCCTTCAACAACCAGTCGTCGAGATAGGAGAAGACTGAAACCCCTGAGCTGCGCAGATGAGCGACGACCACCGCCATCACTTTCGTGAACACCTGAGGGGCACTGGTAAGGCCGAAGGGGAGCACAGCAAACTGAAAATGTTCCTGGCCTATCATGAACCGCAGGTAACACAGGTGGGCCGGCAGGACGGGGATGTGAAAATATGCGTCCTGCAAGTCCAACGCTACCATCCAGTCTCCAGGGTCGAGGGCAGCCAAGACCTGAGCCAGAGTCAACATCTTGAACTTCTCCTTCCAGAGGAAGCAATTGACTTTCCTGAGGTCCAAGATGGGGCGCAGGCCCCCTTTCTCCTTCTTGGGGACCAGAAAGTAGTGCGAATAATAACCACATCCTACTTCTGGCCCAGGAACGCGCTTGACGGCCCTCTTGGCCAAGAGGGCCACAACTTCCTGTTGGAGAAGCGCAAAGTGATCCCCTGACATGCGGTTGAACTGAGGTGACATGGCTGGGGGGGCAGACTCGAAGGGGAGGGAGTAGCCCCTTCAGACGATTTGCAGCATCCACCTGTCTGAAGTGACAGAACGCCAGTGGGGGTGGTGATGTTGAATCTTGCCGCCCACCGGCGTGGGGTCCACCCCCAAGCTTAGACTAGGAAAGCCTTGAGGCGGATGCTGCGGGAGGTGGACTGACCTGCACGCTTGCCCCCTGTGTCGCAACGGCGGCCACCACGCCCACGGCCGAGCTGAGGTTGGTTTGGCGCAGGCTTCTGGCTGAACGAACGTGTAGAGCGCCCCTTTCGTGGCCAAGAAAGCAACGAAAGGTAGACCTGGCCAGTCGTGGGGTGGAGAGACCCAAGGACTTGGCCCTAGCCCGAGAGTCCTCGAAACGCTCCAGCGCACTTGTCTGCCTTATCGCCAAACAGACTAGTTCCATCAAAAGGCATGTCCATGAGGAACTGTTGACATCCCCTGAAAACCCCGTGGACCGCTGTAGGAAAGTGGCTCTATATATACTGGACCAAAGTACGGTACAGTGTGTATGGAGTCCCCAGAGATTTGGCAGAGGCTAAAGTTAGATATAACCTTACTCTCTAAAGTGGACGAGCAGTAAGGCAGTATCAGAGGACAGTGTAAAGCATTTGTTGTACACAATCAGTCAGCAAATGGTCTCACACACTCAAGAACTGAACTCTAGGCCAATTGTTGTGTATCAAAAGATATAGTTGTTTTATTTTAGAACCAACAAGGTATTAAAATATACTTTCTCAGAATGGATTACTTTAGTTAAATACTTTTCAAATAGGCAATGGACTCTTTGAATACAATAGTTACAGTTTGTTGCAATAGGCACACAATTTCAAACAATGCAACATTGAGTTCAATGGGAATTTTCAGTTAAATGCAATTAGTTACTTTGTAGATTACTTTTCTAACCACAGGACTGGATCCTAGATTTAGTCCCAGGACATGAGCTGTAAAAAGTTAAGTAAAAGCGTTTTGGTTACAGTAGTGATTTTTAAGGAATAATATTGTATTTTAAAAATTGACACTTAGAAACTTTTTCAGCTGAAATTACCAATGTTATCCTATGGAAGGAAATTAAATTTGCAGGTAAAGTAAGATCACGTTACTTTTATAACCCAGTGCTGTACTCCTAGGTTCAGCAATGAGGCCCCTATCTAAAACAGGTAAGTAATGACGTTTTTATCGTTGGCACGATTTTTAGAGAATATTTGTAAGTTTTAAAAATCGACACTTAGAAACCTTTTCAGCAAAAAGAGGCAATGATATCCTATGGAAGGAAATTCAAGTTACTGGTAAGTACGGTTAGAATTACTTTTCAGGGTCAGTATGGGGGCTCAAAGATGCAGCACTGAGGTCTCTCCTGATAACAGGTGAGTAAATCTGAATTTGTAGTCCAGGGGATTTTAGATGAATATTTTAAACTCCACACTTAGAAGAATTTCCAAGTGAAACCAGTCAATGTTAGCCTACGGAAGAAAAGTGAGTTATCGGCTTTTAGGTAAGTACTCGACTGGCAGAGTTAAGGTTCTGGGCATAGACTCAGGGGTCTCCCAGGGTCAGGTTGGTACAGTTGCTACACCCTCAGCGGCACAGGGGCAGCCGGGTGCAGAGGTAGTTAGGCCCAATGTTATCCAATGGTAGGCAGGGGGCCTTCGGTTGGTGGCTGCTGGCTAGCAGGCCACGTGACTGTGGGAGCTGGGCTCCTGGTTACTTGCTCAGGGCAAATGGTGAAGAAGGGTAGGACAAAGGTTGCACTGCCAGGGGCACTCGGGCGGCTGGGTGCAGGGTGATTTTGAGCTGTCGGGCGCTCAATGTTATTCAATGGAGATCTTGAAAAGGGAACAAAGGCTGCAGGCTCGGGAACGGAGGATCTTATTGAGCGACCAACACTTCGAGGGGTATGTTGGGATCTTGGAGGGTAGGTAGGCAACCCGGAGGTGGGCACAAGGGGCCGGGGGACCCTGGGTGCAGGGGTGTCTTTTCGCGTTGGGAAATCTTACGCTCTGCTGGTCGCGGTTGAGGGGGTCCCTGGTTCTGAGGCTGCAGGCGTCATCAGGATCGTCGAGGAGTGTCCTTGGGCACTGGATTCCAGGTCAGAATTGCTAGGGGGCGTCCTCAGGGTCTTTGTCCACTCAGGCACAGGCCGGGCTCGGCGGGTGCAGAGTGGGCTGGATTCGCGGTTCCTGGCTGGCACCAGGGGTATTGTTGTTTAAGCTGAACCACTGCTTGTGGGAGTCCCAGTCTCTAAGAGGGTCAAGACAGGCAGGTCCTCCGAGTTTCTCGAGGTTGCTGTCCTCAGAAGACACCGGGATTTAGCAGGAGCAGGTTCAAGCATCAACAGGCCTGTAGGGCTGGGGCCAAGTCAGTTGGTGTTGTCTTCTTGTTAGCAGCTGCACAGCAGGTCTTCTTCTTGGTCTTCTTTCTTGTTTCGAAATCGAGATCAGAAGGAAGGTAGGTTCAGGGAGCCCCTAAATACTAAATTTAGGGGTGTTACAGGTAGGGTTAGGGCAGGGACCAATAGTTCCCTGTCTTGGGGTGGATACACCCCCTAAACTGCTACTCTCCTGTGGGAGGTGGGCAGGAGCCTAGCTGTGAGTGGGTAGGGCTCCCCATCCTCAAGATGGGGAGCCGTGCTTCACCTTGCCTCTCCCACCTGAGGGGTGGAGTTGGCACAGGCTGGCACATCCCCTTTCCTGACGAAGGGTTTCCCGTCGGTCTTCCCGCCAGAGTAGGGGTCAGAACTGGTGGGGGCCAGTTGCTGAATACAGCAAGTGACCTGGAGAAGCTCACAAAAGCGGCATGCCTTTGAAGCTTCCCCTGCCCATCCTGGGGGAGGACGCCTAGCACCTCGACCAGGAAGTGCATGGTTGCAGGCCCAGGAGAGGGGGGGGGCTCTCCACCCAGGGGTCCAGCAACATGTCTGCTGTGTGGCAGCCTCTAAGACAATATGTGGATTGTAGGTTAGGTTTCAGGGGGCATCTCTAAGATTCCCTCTGTAGTGCATTTTACATTAAATCCCACACTGGCATCAGTGTGGATTTAATGTGCTGAGAAGTTTGGTATCAAACTGGTCAGTCTTCAGTGTAGCCATTATGGTGCTGTGGAGTTAGTAATGATAACCTCCCAGCACCAAATACTCTTAATGGCATCACTGCACTTACAGTGCCCAGGAATGGCCCTGGGTACTGTAGGGGCACAGGGCTCATGCACCTGTGGCCACACCACTAGAATAGGGCACCCCGCAAGAGGGGTGACTGATGTATGCCAGGGCAGTGGGTTTGTGGGCATGGCACACAGGGATACTTTTAAAAACTGCTTTTAACTTTGTATTGCACTTTGGCACTTTGGGATCACGGAGCGGATCTAGCGCTCACGTGACCCCACACACCGGCGTCCTGCGCCGCTGGCCACGCCCACCGCTAGGCCACGCCCCCTTCCCGCCCTACATAAGAGCCGAGTCACGAGCGCTCTGTTGGGTTAACTCCTGAGGCGAAAAGCCGGGAGTAGACGCTGTTCGAATTTATAAAGACTTGCTTACTTTTAAAAACTGCTTTTAACTTTGTATTGCACTTTGGCACTTTGGGATCACGGAGCGGATCTAGCGCTCACGTGACCCCACACACCGGCGTCCTGCGCCGCTGGCCACGCCCACCGCTAGGCCACGCCCCCTTCCCGCCCTACATAAGAGCTGAGTCACAAGCGCTCTGTTGGGTTAACTCCTGAGGCGAAAAGCCGGGAGTAGACGCTGTTGTTCGAATTTATAAAGACTTGCTTACTTTTAAAAACTGCTTTTAACTTTGTATTGCACTTTGGCACTTTGGGATCACGGAGCGGATCTAGCGCTCACGTGACCCCACACACCGGCGTCCTGCGCCGCTGGCCACGCCCACCGCTAGGCCACGCCCCCTTCCCGCCCTACATAAGAGCCGAGCCACGAGCGCTCTGTTGGGTTAACTCCTGAGGCGAAAAGCCGGGAGTAGACGCTGTTGTTCGAATTTATAAAGACTTGCTTACTTTTAAAAACTGCTTTTAACTTTGTATTGCACTTTGGCACTTTGGGATCACGGAGCGGATCTAGCGCTCACGTGACCCCACACACCGGCGTCCTGCGCCGCTGGCCACGCCCCCTTCCCGCCCTACATAAGAGCCGAGTCACGAGCGCTCTGTTGGGTTAACTCCTGAGGCGAAAAGCCGGGAGTAGACGCTGTTGTTCGAATTTATAAAGACTTGCTTACTTTTAAAAACTGCTTTTAACTTTGTATTGCACTTTGGCACTTTGGGATCACGGAGCGGATCTAGCGCTCACGTGACCCCACACACCGGCGTCCTGCGCCGCTGGCCACGCCCACCGCTAGGCCACGCCCCTTCCCGCCCTACATAAGAGCCGAGTCACGAGCGCTCTGTTGGGTTAACTCCTGAGGCGAAAAGCCGGGAGTAGACGCTGTTGTTCGAATTTATAAAGACTTGCTTACTTTTAAAAACTGCTTTTAACTTTGTATTGCACTTTGGCACTTTGGGATCACGGAGCGGATCTAGCGCTCACGTGACCCCACACACCGGCGTCCTGCGCCGCTGGCCACGCCCACCGCTAGGCCCCGCCCCCTTCCCGCCCTACATAAGAGCCGGGTCACGAGCGCTCTGTTGGGTTAACTCCTGAGGCGAAAAGCCGGGAGTAGACGCTGTTGTTCGAATTTATAAAGACTTGCTTACTTTTAAAAACTGCTTTTAACTTTGTATTGCACTTTGGCACTTTGGGATCACGGAGCGGATCTAGCGCTCACGTGACCCCACACACCGGCGTCCTGCGCCGCTGGCCACGCCCACCGCTAGGCCACGCCCCTTCCCGCCCTACATAAGAGCCGAGTCACGAGCGCTCTGTTGGGTTAACTCCTGAGGCGAAAAGCCGGGAGTAGACGCTGTTGTTCGAATTTATAAAGACTTGCTTACTTTTAAAAACTGCTTTTAACTTTGTATTGCACTTTGGCACTTTGGGATCACGGAGCGGATCTAGCGCTCACGTGACCCCACACACCGGCGTCCTGCGCCGCTGGCCACGCCCACCGCTAGGCCCCGCCCCCTTCCCGCCCTACATAAGAGCCGGGTCACGAGCGCTCTGTTGGGTTAACTCCTGAGGCGAAAAGCCGGGAGTAGACGCTGTTCGAATTTATAAAGACTTGCTTACTTTTAAAAACTGCTTTTAACTTTGTATTGCACTTTGGCACTTTGGGATCACGGAGCGGATCTAGCGCTCACGTGACCCCACACACCGGCGTCCTGCGCCGCTGGCCACGCCCACCGCTAGGCCACGCCCCCTTCCCGCCCATGAGGCCCCCTATATCAATGTGCATCTACAGAACGCGCAGCGGACGAGCGCAGCGGGAGCCCCGTTTGCGCGCCGAAGGCGCGCCTAAGGCAAGCCCGTCTGCGCCCGTCCGCGGCCGGACGGGGCTAGGGGCACGACTCTATGCCAATTCTATCTCTTACTCCTCGGAAGAACTTACTACCCTCCAAGGCCATTGGCCACTCTCAGACTCTGTCCGGAGTCACATCCTTTCACTAGGGCTCGAACCCTCTTCTACTCCTACCCTGCTGTTCCTTCCGTCCGCCCTTCCCCCACAACGCCCTCTCCCACCCGACCCACTCCCTCCTATCCCCTCTCTATCTATTCTCTTACTGAATACCAGGTCAGCGGTCAAGCACCATCATGAGCTCTTTGTCTTGCTCGATTCTGAGAAGCCTGACCTACTGCTCCTGACCGAAACCTGGTTCTGCGACTCTTCCCTTCCTGTTCTCTTGGCTACCCTCCCCCCTTCCTACGTGGCCTTACGCGCCAATCGTTCGGCAGGTAGGGTTGGCGGTAGAGTGGCGATGATCGCTCGGTCGGAACTAAATTTTCAAACCATTCCCTCTCCCCCCATCCCTTCCACCGAATTCCTTACAGTTCGCTCCCTCGCCTTTCCCCCCCCCCATTACCTGTCTCCTAATGTACCGTCCTCCCCAGTCCTTGCCTCTGTTCTTGCCGGCTTTCCAAGATCTATTGGCCAACATGGTGGTCAACTACGCATCGTCCTGGTACTTGGGGATTTCAATTACTGGCCCTCGGACACATCTGAGTGCACAGCCTCAGAAGAATTTACTGAGTCCCTCACATCTTTAAATTTTATGTCGCACATCTCTGTCCCCACTCACTCTCATGGTCACATACTTGACCAGGTCTGGTCCCTTAATCTCTCAGTTTCCCCGGTGTCGGTTTCCCCCTGCCCTTGGTCCGATCACGCCCTTATTTCTTTCTCCATCTCTCTCTACCAGGTACCCAAAGTCCCCCACGCCAAAAATACCTGGGCGCGGAATTGGAACAGAGTCGACTTTCCCACCCTGACGTCTCACCTGACGAACTCTTCCCCGTCCCTTTCCGGTCTTTCGTCCGACTCTCAAGCCAACATTATTAACACCTGGCTGGCTAGAGGTTGCGACTCAGTGGCTCCCCTGCGTCGCATTTCCGTTCGGCGACCCAAGAAATCTAATAGGTGGTTTAATGACCACCTAAAAGAACTAAAATTGGCCACCCGACAAGCAGAAAGGCACTGGAGGAAAAATTACTGTCCTTCACTAAAAACTCTCTATCTGTCATCACTCACCGACTACAAGACCGCAATCCTCGCCGCCAAATCCTCTTACTTCTCAACAAAAATAATGTCTGCCGAAAATAAATCTAGGGAGATCTTCGGCATAGTGCAGGACTTGGCTTACTCCGATAGAGCCTCACCTCAGATCCCCCCATCTCAGCCCCTTTGCAACCAACTAAATACCTACTTTCTCGACAAGATCACTACCATCAAGGCCAACATCCCCCCCCCCCCCTCGTCTGCCTTTATTGACCCTTCTCCTCCTGCTATTCAAAACCTTCTCACCTCCATCCCTCCCCTCACTGAAGAGGCATTTCTGGAGATACTCCCCAGAGTGAAATCAGGTTCTCCGGCAGATATCTGTCCGGCGCGAATCCTCCAACAAATTTACTCCTCTTGTCCTGAACCCCCTATTGCCTTCCTTAACAGCTCCCTAGCGCAGGGAGTAGTGACCCCTACGCTCAAATCAGCCACCATAGTGCCTATTCTAAAGAAGCCTGGCGCTGACCCATCCATCTCAGCCAACTACCGCCCCTTTTCCCTGCTGCCCTACCTGGGCAAGGTGCTGGAGCGCCATGTCACCGCAGTTCTCAGCACCCACGTAGAGGCTAATGGGGGACTGGCTTCCCGCCAGGCAGGCTTTCGACAGAGGTACTCAACAGAATCAGTCGTGGTATCAGTCCTGGACAACCTCAGGAAGGGTAAGGATCATAAACACCAGGCGCTGGTTCTCCTCGACCTCTCCGCCGCATTTGACACGGTTGACCATACCATCCTATTGTCCCGTGTCAAGGCGGCTGGAATCGAGGGATCCGCCCTGGTGTGGCTTTCCTCCTTCCTGAGGGACCGCACCCAGGCGGTCCGGCTAGGAGACTTCACAACCACCCCACTCCCCGTCACGTGCGGTGTCCCCCAGGGCTCTTCCTTGTCTCCCCTACTATTTAATCTTTACATCTTTCCCCTCATCTTCGCTCTTCAGCAGCTGGAGGTCACCGTGTATAACTACGCGGATGACCTCCAGCTCATCTTTGATCTATCCTCTTCCCCCCTCTCTGTCTCCAGTTTTCAGCACACTATGACATTCATCAGGGACAGGATGAACCACAACAATCTCAAGTTGAACCCGGACAAGACCGAGTTGGTTCTTACCGGTGGTTTTTCCAGTCCCTGGAACTCCCTCTTCTGGCCCCAAACCCTCGGTCCCGCCCCCACCCCTTCAACCACGGTGAAAACACTGGGGGTTAAAATGAATAATCAGCTCACCCTTCACTCTCAAATCAGCTCTGTAGTTTCTTCCTGCTTCCTTACCCTCCGAACTATCCGCACTGTCTCCCGTTTCTTCACCCCCCAGGCACTCAAAATTATCATGGCCGCGCTCGTGATATCACGGCTGGACTATGCCAACGCCGTTTATAATGGCATACCAGCATACAGCCTAAGGAGGCTACAGTTGGTTCAAAACCAAGCTGCCCGGCTGGTTTTTGGTCTCCCACGCTTTCACCACTCCACACCCCTCCTCAGGGAGCTTCATTGGCTACCTGTTAAGGAACGTTCTCTGTTCAAAACCGCCTGTATGGTTTTCCAGGCCTGTCAAGGCACCGCCCCTGCCTTCATTTCTTCACTTATAAAAGAATACGTTCCCCCAAGAGAACTTCGATCCTCCACCAAGTCCATTCTTCAAATCCCACGCTTCAGGCGCAAAAAGTGGGGTGGGTCCAATTTTTCCACCTTGGCCCCCACTTTCTGGAACTCCCTCCCTGACCACCTTCGTGCTTCCACCCATTATGTATCCTTCCGCAAGGAATTGAAAACGTTTCTTTTTAAACAGGCTTTCCCTGCGTAACCCTCTCTCTTCCCGGCTCTATTACCGGTTCTCACTTTTGTCTCTGTAGCCAATACCCTCCACTAGCGCCAAGAAACCGACAGGTGCACGCCGCGCTTTACAAATGTTTTAAATTAGAAATTAAATTAGATGTGTGCCATGTCGACTGTTTAGGGCTGCACCAGGACACCCAGCCTGCAAAGGCAGTGTGTGTGTGTCAGGGTTCAGGGCCCCTAACGGTGGCACAATAAGTGATGTGGCGCTTAGGGGTCTTCTCTGGTCCCAATCCCTGGGTACCAACGGTACCATATATAAAGGGCTGACATGTGGCCAGAGATGCCAACTGGGTTTTAGCTCCAATACAGTTTTAGGGAATGAACACAGGCCCTGGGCATCTGAATGGCAGGAGCCATGGGCACACTCAGTCAAAGCACATCAGCAATTCAGCAAAAAGTGGGGCCATACCATGCAAGAAAGATGGCACTTTCTTACAACCGCAGCCAGGCGTGGCAACTTAGGGTCACCGTCGTGGAGATCGCCCCACCGAAACAATCTGCAGGATACAGCCCACACTGGTAGGCGAACTTTGCGGTGTCCTTCCCCTCTGCAACAGATTGGGTAAGTACATCACAAACCTCCTCGTGCACTGGGGCAGTTTCTGCGCCACCGTGTCCCACACAGCGTGACAGTAGTGGCCCAAGAGGCATGCAGTGTTGACTGACCGCAGCCCCAAGCTGGCAGAGGAAAATAATTTCTTGCCAAACTGCTCCAGCTTCTTTTATTCCTTATCCGGCAGGGCGGTAGGGAATGTGCTTTGGGAAGTGGAGGCCTGGATGACCAGGCTCTCCGGAGTCGGACGGTTCGTTAAAATGGCAGGGTCACCTAGTGCCGGGCGATGACGCCTGGCCACGTTCTTATCCAGAGGAACCCCTGTGGATGGTCTACACCAGGTGCCCATCAAAACATCCGTCAAAGCCTCATTGAACGGAAGCTGAGGTTCCATAGAACTTGCCGCCGGCTGAAGTACTTCAGTAAGGAGGTTTGTTTTGAGAGTGACAGTAGGCAGATCAGGGTCAGGGGGCCTCAGCTGCTCTACGGAGCACCACAGTATATGTGGCGCCCTCCTCCACGACAGCGGGAAAAGACAGAAAACCAGGTTCAGAAGAGAGGTCAAGGCCACCGCCATCCTCAGACTCTTCAGCATACTCCTGCTCCGGCTCGCATTGCCGTGCAAGAGGGTCCTCAGACCCCTCCCAGTCGCCCCCCTCCTCCACTGCCCGTGGCACAGGCTGCAGTGGCACGGGAGGAACAGGGGAATATAAATGGTCCAACGGCGCCGGGAACCCCAATTAGGGTCCCAAACAGGAGCAAAATTGTCCGGAAATCCAGGCAAGGGTGGAGGTGGGACGAACGGGACCCATTGCGGCGCTGGAAACAGAACAGCAGGGGCACCCGAGCCGCAAGAGGAGAACCCTGCGGCGCCGGGGCCGGAGGCAGAGGACCTTGCGGAGCTGGGGCCAGAGGCGCAGGCGGCAAGCAAGGGCCCTCAACTGGGACCGCGGGGCGCGAAGGCGCACTAGTGGTAGCCCTAGGCCTGAAAAGGCGGTCCATGGCGGCAAGAAATTCTTGCACCTGGGCCAGAGTTGGCGACAGACCCGGAAAGGTGGGTAGGTCGCAGGACTCTCAGGCTCCAACGGAGCCGTGGGGGAAGAACCCCTAGCCCCCTCGTCCGCAACCACAGACCGACGGGGGGACGTCTGAGAGCGGAAACACTTCTTTGACTTTTTCTTGTGACGTCTCTTACCCAATTTCGAGGGTTAAAACTTCGACTCAGAGGAGCAATGATGACAGTTCTGTGGTTGGTCCCTTGAGCGATCCCTGGACCTTGAACGGTGCCGAGACGACTGCCGGGCCTCCAGCAGCTATCGGGACCGCTCCCGCAAAGCCTTCTGAGCCATGGCCAGACAGTCGGAACATGACCGGGAGTCATGGTCGCGCTCCTGACAGTAGGGGGGGGTGGGGGGAGAAGGAGAGAGAGAGAGAGAGAGAGAGAGAGAGAGAGAGAGAGAGAGAGAGAGAGAGAGAGAGAGAGAGAGAGAGAGAGAGAGAGAGAGAGCTGTAGATCCGCATACGCCCACTCGCCTCCACGGATACCTCTATGTGTTGCAGTATTATCTTACTTAGATACATGGACATCTTTCTGTTTCTAACTAACCCTTCATGGCAAAACAATCTAAGGATGGAGTCGATGCCCATGCTCTCTACTAACCAGAGGAGGAGTCACCTATCTCTTGACTATAAAGACTTCTACGATAAAGCAAACATCCGAGCCCAACACCAGATGGCGATCTATGCAAAAGTATGCGGATCTACAGCTCTACATGCCAAAAACAGATACATACTGGTAAGTAGCATTTTTCTTTCCTCCTTAGGATACCATTGACTGTTTTTCTATGAAAAGTTTCTACGGGTGGAGTTGGAAAATCTAAGAAATCATTTAAAACTAACTAAATAACCGAAATGCTTTTAATTACCTGTTTACAGAAAATGTCCCAGTACAGTATCCAGGTATACTTCACTGTGTAAGAAATCATGAGTCGGATTTTGCCGACTTTATTAAAGAGTCTGGGAAGATAAAAACGCAAAATCCGACTCATGATGGACTGTTTATATAGACCGTCTTCCTCCAATGTGCCAAATGAGAAAGAGGCGTGTGTTGGTTGGGAGTACAGGTGGTGCGTGCATTGGGCAGCACGTCAAAGTTCTATTTTTTATGCCCGGGGTTTTAATGTCATCAAGCGAGTCACTTTCGCTTGGACCTCTAACACATAATGCTACCCAGAGTTTGCAACAGACCTGGGGAGTGCGAGTTCATTGGGGCCTCGTGTGCTGGATACAGATTAAACGATAGAGCGAACTACATTTCCCAGAGGTATCTGACGTCGCAGGCATCTGACGTGCCATACGCGACGCACACACAAAGGAAACCAGTAGAAAATGCTGCCCTGCTCACCGCGTAGGTACCTCCCACGACAGCCCAGAGGGACGTCCGGAGTACCGATGGACAGGTGAGTGCGAGAAGCAGCATATGCATAAACCGTGTTTCTTGTTGTTATCTATGGTCTTTGTTCCGCTCGCGCTTGAGCCATTAGTCACTAGCGACCATTTTTTATGTAAAAACAGCATACTACCCTGACTATGTTTGTAGTGCAGACGCTGGTACAACATACGTGATTCATGTTCCGTGGCTCGCTCGCCTTAGGGCTTTCAGTTAATAGCGAGAATCTTCCACGGAGAAGCCGTAGTAATGCACCGCTGTCCTAAAACGTACACCCCAGCAAATTTGTCGGCACATACATGGGGTTGAACGGCTTTGGCTAGACGCTTGCAGATCGAATTTATTAAACCATAATTGTTTACAATAAGAGTGGAGTGAAAATGACAACCTCTCATTTGATTTTGGAGGGTAAGAAGGAGAGGGTGCTACATAATCCAGCACAAAACTCTTGTTGGTCCCTCCAATTCTACCAGTCAGATGTTAGAATTATATTATCAGCCTTAGAAGCAGTCTTGAACAAATATAGCGAAATGCCAACTTACCACGCTATATATTTGAGCTAATTGATAGTCCTGACATAAGAAGTGAGTCAGGCTGAGTCACTAAGCACAAGGATTGAGCACTCTGGTCTTATCAATAATAACCATACTTTTCCTAACGTGTTCATCCCTGAACGTTCTATTCAACATGGGAGGAGATGCTTGTTTGGAATGGACACAATTGGAAATACTCGAGAATATACGAATTACTAAGTTTTACCTCTGACAGCTGTGTGATGTTAGTAACGATATGTTTGTGTGTCATAACTCTCTCTCTCTATCTACATTTGTCCTTTAGAGCGGTGCTCCGTTTACTTGCACTGTAGCCAGGTGAGGTGGAGCTTTTCTCTCCTACCACTTAGGTAAGTGAGCAAACACACGTGATGTACTGTAGGCCTATATGATTATCCATCGATTGAAGATATACATATACTGGCTGTCAACAAGATGACTGTTTTTAAGGTAATCTAAAAACAGTGATCTAACCATGACTATTTGTTACGTGTTTTTCTTTCTATGTATGTGTCTTTTTGGGTGTTCCCGGGATTGCTTTGGCATTCCTTTGAACCATGAAGTCAGGAGAAGGATGATCTAACTAATATCCAGGTGAAATTTTACCTTTTTATATTGTTAGTAGCAGTAGCGTTAATGGTCCTGAAGAAGCAGCAGGATACCTGTTGGATCCAGTCAGTCTGCAGAAACATGTCGACCTTCCACTCTTCTTAGTGGTTATTTGTTTATGTCACTTTGCACTTTTTATTAATTTGGGATTGAAGGAGTGCATATTAAAGTTTCTTTTCCCCTTTCTACCCAATTTTACCATTGTCCGTATCCCACTTGTTCACTCACTTTTTCTCACATTTATTGCACTGCTTTACAGTCACCATCGGACACCCCCATATGATACTTAAATCACTGGGTCCCACAGGCTAGATTAGGCTTTCCCATCTGCCAGTCTGTTGTGGGAATACTACTCTACCTTCATGGTGTGAAGGATCGAAGATGATGAAGGGCGGACTCGGACGGTAACTGATGGGAATCTTTTCATATAGAAGGGATACCCTAAGCGTGACTTTATTAGCACACATTATTAGTTGAGCCTCTCCTTTACATATACATAGTTAGTTGCCCTTTTTGACTTCCTGCTACTCTTTGTTGGTTTAACGGTCCATGTGGCTGCCTTACAGATATCTTCAAGAGGAATATTTCCTAGGAAAGCCATGGATGCCCCCATTTTTCTTGTGGAGTGTGCTCTTGGGGGGACGGTTTAAGTGTGCGTTTTGCCTTTTGATAGCATATTTGACTGCATTTAACTATCCATCTGGCTATTCCTGATTTTGAAATAGGATTCCCTTTGTGTTGTGGTGCAAAAGCAAAAACAGTTGTTTTGTTTTCCTAGAGGATTTAGTTCTGTCCAAATAATAAAGTAGAGCTCTCTTTACATCTAATGTGTGCAGGGCGCTCTCAGCTACTGACTGTGGATTTTGAAAGAACATTGGCAGTTCTATTGATTGGTTGATATGGAAATTGGATACAACCTTAGGCATGAACTTAGGGTTTGTTTTAAGAACCACCTTGTTGGCATGTACCTGCATGAAAGGTTCTTGAATTGTTAGTGCTTGTAATTTGCTAACTCTTCTGAGTGAGGTGATGGCAACCAAGAATGCAACCTTCCACGTTAAGAATTGTAGTTCGCATGAATGTAAAGGTTCGAAAGGAGGGCCCATGACTCTGGTAAGCACTATATTTAGATTCCAGACTGCGGAAGGGGGGTACCTTGGAGGAATCACCCTTTTTAAACCCTCCATGAAGGCTTTGATTGCTGGTACTCTAAACAGTGAAAGGTGTTGCCTGTTTTGAAGGTATGCTGCTATAGCAGCGAGGTGTAGTCGTATTGAAGAGTATGCTAAGTTACATCTTTGTAGATGCAGCAGGTAACATATAATGTTTTGTATTGAAGCATCTAAAGGGTTGATTTTATTATTGTTGCAGTAAATAACAAATCTCTTCCATTTAGCTGCATAGCACGCTCGTGTGGTTGGTCTTCTTGCCTCCCTAATGATGTTCATGCAATCTGGGGGCAAGTTAAGGTATCCAAACTGTAAGACCTCAGGAGCCAGATCGCTAGGTTCATCTGATTGGGATCTGGGTGTCTGATTTCTCCATGGTTCTGAGATAGAAGATGAGGTGCAAGGCACAGTCTTTGATGAGGAACTACTGAGAGTTCTAGGAACGCTGTGTACCACGGTTGTCTCGCCCATTTGGGAGCAACTAGGATTAGTGTGAGGGAGTGTTGCCGCAGTTTGCGTGCCACCAGCGGGATCAGCGGTGCTGGGGGAAAAGCGTACGCAAATCTGCCTGACCAGTTCATCCATTTCGTATTGCCCTGTGACAATGGATGTGGGATTCTGGCGGCAAAGTACTGGCATTTTGAGTTTTCTTTTGTGGCGAACAGGTCTATTTCTCGGCGACCCCAGTCCTTGAAGAATGGCTGGAGAACCTGGGGGGTGAATCTCCCATTCGTGTAGTTGTTGGCTGTGCCTGCTGAGCAGGTCGGCAACTTTATTGTCCTTCCCTGGAAGGTGTTCTGCTAGGAGAAAAATGTTTTTTGGAATAGCCCAGTTCCATATGCTTTGTGCTAGATGGGACAGCTGTGGAGAGTGCGTTCCTCCCTGTTTCTGGATATAGTACATCGCGGTCATGTTGTCCGTCCGGATGAACACCGTCTTGCTGTACAAGTATTTCTGAAATGCTTTTAGGGTTAGGAATATTGCTAGCAATTCCAGTTGGTTGATACGCAGCTTTTTCTGTTTGTATGTCCAGAGCCATTGTACTATGTATTGAAGGAGATGGGCTCCGCAGTCTGTCAGTGATGCGTCCGCTGTTAGTACTAGTTGTGGAACCGGCTCTTGGAACAGTCGCCCCTTGGAAAGGTTTTGTGGGTTCCACCACTGCAGAGAGTTGTGAGTGAGACTGTTTACCAACACTAGGTCTTTTAGTTGTCCTTGAGCCTGGTTCCATTGCCGTGCTAGGCATTCCTGTAATGGGCGCATTTGAAGTGTGGAATGGGGGACAATGAATATGCAGGAGGCCATCATGCCTTTGAGCTGAATGAAGACTTGCGCTGGCAGAGAGTGTTTTGGCAGGAATTTGCGAATGAGTGTTTGCATACTGGCTATCCTTGCTGAGTTTAAATATGCCTTTGCCACCGAGGTGTCTATGGTGGCTCCCAGGTACTGCTGTTTGTGGGACAGTTGCAGATGTGATTTTGCGTAGTTGATTGAAAAGCCTAGGCTGAGTAGCAACTAGATTGTTTGAGACGTGTGTGCTACGCACTGTTGGTACGATTTTGCCTGTATCAGCCAATCGTCCAGATAAGGGTACACATGGACGTGTTGCCTTCTGAGATGTGCTGCCACTGTTGCTAAGCATTTTGTAAACACTCTTGGAGCCATGGTAACCCCGAAGGGCAAAACCCTGAATTGGTAGTTGACCTTCTATTGTGAACCTGAGGTATTTTTGTGGGCTGGGTATTTGAAAATACGCATCTTTGAGGTCTAGTGTTGCTGAGAAATCTCCTTGTTGTAGCAACGCGAGCACTTGTTGTAGTGTGATCATATGAAAGTGCTCCGATAGTATGTATTGATTTAGGGGTCTGATGTCCAATATTGGTCTGAGGGAACCATCCTTCTTGGGAATGAGGTAGTACAGAGAGTACACTCCTGTCCCTTACAGATGGAAAGGGACCTGCTCTATGGCCCCCTTCTCTAGCATGCAGTTCACCTCTTGTTGTAGCAGGGTGATGTGTTTCCTGGACATTGGACGATGTTTGGGTGTTATGTTTGGTGGTGTGGAAGTCAGTTCTAGGCAATAGCCAGACTGGATAAATCCTGTCTGTGATAATTGCGTTCCAGACAGGCAGGAACTGTTGAAGTCTGCCTCCGACCGGTGTTAGGTGGTCTGGAGGTAGCGTAATGAAGTCACTGTTTTGTGGCCGTGGAGGCTCTGGTGTTATTGCCTCCACGTCCTCTTTCCTTATTGTTGTTTCCCCTGTAACCTCCTCAGTTTGTGTTCTTGTTGAAGGAACCTTGTGTGTTACTTTTGTATGAGGCAGATGTTTGTGAGGTATTTCCTAGTGTAGTTGCTCTGTAAGAGGAGCGACAAAAGGAGCCTCTATGTTGCTGAAATTGCAATGACCCCATTGATTTTGCGGTCTATGTGTCCGTTTTCATTTTATCCAAAATGGTGTCGACAGCAGGACCAAATAGAAAATCCTGATTGACAAGCTAGTTAAGAATGGTGGACTGCACCTCATTTTTAAAACCAGAAATACGCAGCCATGCATGTCTGTGTAGTAGGACGCTAGTGTTGATTGACCTAGCTACAGTGTCTGCTGCGTCAAGCGCGCATTTGATAGAGGCGTTTGTTATGCATTTTCCTTCTTGTTTAAGATCCTCGGCTTGTGCTTTGAAAGGCTCAGGTAGGTGTTGCATTCGGCTTTCTAGCTGATCGTAATGCGCCCTGTCGTAACGAGCCAGTAGGGCTTGTGTATCAGCAATCCTCCATGAGTTGGAGGTTTGTGCTGCTACCCTTTTGCCTGATGCCTCTAGTATTTTTGACTCCTTGTCGGGGGAAGGTGCTTCCCACGTCGTTTGGGAGTTGGCTCTTTTTCGTGCGTTAGCCACTACCAGGGAGTCTAGTGGTAACTGCCCTCTGATTTAAGTGGGGTCTGTAGGAGCTGCCTTACACTTTTTTTCTATTCTGGGGTTGATTACCCGTGCCCTGGCTGTATCCTTAAATATGTCAGATGCATGTTTGAGAACTCCCTTTAACATGGGAAGTGTTTTGACACTTTTTTCTGATGTAGGGAAGGTGTCAAACAAGAAGTCTTCCTCAACAGGGTTCTTATGCATATCTACATTGTGGAATTGTGCTGCCCTGTCTAGGAGTTGGTTGAAGACCACGGTGTCATCAGTAGGTGACGGCTTAGTAGGATAAGAGGGTATATCAGGGATGTGGCTCATCCCCCATGTTACCTTCATTGTCCCCGTGGTGAGAAGGAGAATAAGGAGAGTAGGGAATAAAAGGTGTAGTAGGCATGATAGACTGAAAAGGAATGAAGGGTCTAGAGGGAGAAGTCCCAAAGTCCTTTTTCTTTAATGGAATAGGGGTCTGAGGTTCAAAGTCCAAAGGCCTCTTTTTTCTATGCAGGATGGTAACTTTACCAGTCTCTGGATTAATGTATATATTTGCCTGGTCGTCAGAGGGATCTGGGTGGAAGAGTTCTTCCTCTACAGTCCTGGGTTGAGTGTTAGACTTTGGTTTTTCGACGACTTTTGGCTTAGTAACGGATTTTTTCGGTTTGGGCCTTTTTTGGGTCGACCGGAACTTTCGGTTCAACACGTTTCTTGTTCTCCATAGGTTTTTTAGGAGGAGTGTCCTTTTCAGAGTTGATGTATTTTTTTTAATCGACTGGTGACTTTGGCTTTTTTGGATGAGTGTCTTTTTCCGAGTCAATGGTATTTTTTGGATTGACCGGTGTTTTTGGAGCCGGTGTCTTTGGGTCGACACGTTTTTCCGACCTTGGCGCGGGTTTCGGTACGGCACCTTTTACCGGGTCGACGGATGTTGGAACAGTAGGCTTGTTCGGGTCGGGAACCTTTTTTGGCTCGGCGCCTTTTGGTTGTGTGCCTTTGTTCTGTTCGACTACCTTTTTGGGGTCGACAGTCTTTTTTGGCTCGACGCTCTTTAGCTGTACGGCTTTTTTCGGGTCGACGATTTTCTTTGGCTCTGGAACCTTCTTTGGGACGATGCTACTGGGCCCTGGGGTCTCAGAAGGTTTCGGTTACAATTTCGGAGCCGAGCCGGATGGCGGGGCTTGCAAAACTTTATGATCTTGGCTAAGGCCTTTTTGGCGATGCCTTGACTGGAGCCTTTGCTAAGTGGGGTAGTTGGTGTCGGGGGCAGGGTACTCACGATTTGCCCCAGTGGGATGTCGTCATCGGAGTCCGAGTAGTCCTCGACGGTGACGATTTCTAGGTCCGAGTTTGGAGCTTCCTGTAGATCCTGGTCATCATCGAAAATGTTGTCCAGTTCCCGTGCCTGTCGCTGCATTTCTTGCCTAGCGGCCCGTCTGTTTCAAATAGATTTCTTCTATCGAAACTGGGCGCAGGCTGGACAGGTTTCTTCCCTATGGTCTGGGGAAAGGCACTTGTTACATACTGAGTGCTTATCAGTATGTGGTAACTTGGAGTGGCATTGTGGGCAACTTTTAAACAGGCTTCTTTCCATCGACGGTCGACTCACGTGGCGTCGAAAAGGCCCAACAGCCCGCGTCGACGACCGATTTGAGATGGAAGGCTGGATCGAGTAGAGAGGTACCGAGCGTGAACAATACCGTTGAATCGAAGGCCTTTTGGCCTTTAGAAAAGTTTTGTTTTTGATTCCAAAGTTGGAGTATAGGAGATAGCATCCGAACCCAATGGGGGAAAAAAACAATCTGAGGATGGAGAAGATGCCCATGCACACTGTAGTCCAAGGGAGGAGTCACCTATCTCGTGATACTTCGAAGACTTTTCCAAGACAATAAAGTGCAATCATCTGGACCCAACACTAGGCGGCGATATATGCACAAGATATGAATTCAGCAGCCCACATGCCTCGAACAGGTAAGTTGTGATGTTGGGGGTTGGTCAGGCACAATCTGTTGGGCCACCCAAGACTGTGGGGTATCTGGTGCAGGGGGGCCTTTAAGAGTCAGATCTTCTTACCAGCTCCTGGTCGCGGTTGGGTGGGGGAACCTTACGGTTTGAGGCTGCAGGCTTCAGCTGGAGACTTGAGGCAGGTCAGTGGTCGTCGGATCTCGGGTCAGGATCCCCGGGGAGACCTCCTCAGGCTGTTTGCCCACTCGAACTTGGGCCGTGGGTGTCAGGTGCAGAGTGATAAAGACTTGCGGATCCTTGCGGAGCTGGAGTCTTCACAGGAGACAAAGTCTTTGAGATTGAAGGCAGGCAGGTACTCCAGGTATCTCGAGGTTGCTGGCTGTAGGACACACCGAGATTTCGCTGGAGCAGGTGCGAGGTGGGGGACAGGCTGGTAGGGCTGGGGCAAAGTCAGTGGGCATCCTCCTCATGTTAGCTTTGGCAAGGCTGTTAGGTCTTTCTTTTTTTGTTCTGGTTTCTTATCTGCCTTCTTGTTTCAGGGCTGCCCCCTAAATACTGTATTTAGGGGGCGTTTTAGGGGTCTCGAGGTCAGTAGACCTTAGGGTGACTACAACCTTGATGTGCTTATCCCGAGTGGGGGTGTGAGCACAATCCCTAATCCTAATTGGGGAGTGCCTGCCATCTACAAGACGGTGGGCACTGAAGAGTGGACTTCACCTCGCCTCCCTCACCTGTGGGGTGGAGTTGGCAGAGGTGGGCACACCTTCTGGGCTGGCTAAGTTCCAATATATACCTAAAAGCAAATACTAGCGAGTAAATTCAGCAGGTTTTTTTCTTGATTGTTTACAAGGAAATGAAATGTCGCAGTCTGATCAATGGTGATTTCCAGGGATTCTTGAAAACTGAATCCAATTGTGCTTGGTTGTGTTTCGTACTGTATAAGGGCGAGTTATACTATGGAGCAGCGAGCAAGGTTAAGGTAGATTACTGGGTGTTTACTGGTGGATTATATTGGAAGAGGCCCAGTGGATCTTTCCATAAATAATGTGAGGCATTATGTGGATGGATGCATCTGCATAAAGTTACTGCTGTTCATTCCATTCTCCTGGCGTGCATAGAGGTCCATTATTTAACTGCATGTGCCTGTGATGTTTCAAGACTTCTTTGTCCCTTATGTGGTTTTATCGCATTCCACACTGGTTAATAAGTGTATTATTGAGGTGGTGTAGGCTTAGCTTACTATATCACTTGGAGCTATGTTGGGTGCTGTGCTTGGAAGGTGCTATTGGGCATGATACAAAACACCACAGTTATGCAGATGTCACACACAGTAAAAGCACCACACGCTGAACGGCAGGAGGCTATAGCACGAAATGTGCTGACCCAGAATGAACTTATTGCATGTATTCGGTGCAGCAAGGCGCGAGCGAAGCGGGCGGCTGCGAGGCATTAAGCAGGACCAATTGGTTGTCTGTCCTTACGCCCACTACTTTCAAATGTCACTAGCCACCACTGTTCCCAAGTAAGTACCATCACATTTAGCCACAGCCAGAGAATTGTTTAAACCCTTTGATACATCAGCTCCCTTCTCCAGCGAGTCAGTATTGATAGTAGGTGAATTACCAAACACCCCAGGCGTTAAAGCACAAGTTACTTCCCTTCGGTAACAATATATCTGTAAGAAACTTTAGTTAGTTATAGATTCCTTACCTTAGAATTACCCCCAGGCGTCAGACTTGATCCGTAAAGATTTTTCGTCATCAGTACCTCTGCGCTTCAGAAGGTAGCGTCGGTCGGTTCTGCGTTATGTCGGCGTCGTGATCGCCTGGATGACGTTGCAGAAGCTACTTAGACGCCACCCTCACGCGCTGACGTCAGTTCTGTACACAACTTTTAGCGCCAGTAACGCAGAGCCATGCAATACAGTGACCATTGGTGCACAAAACTAGGGCCCTGAAAGGATGTCCTTAACCCTAGAAATCAGTTAGCAGAACTGGGAGGATGGGTGGGGCGGTAAGGAATCTATAACTAATGTTTCCTTCAGATATATCGTTACCGAAGGTAAGTAACTTGTGCATCTGAAAGAAACAAGTTTGTTATAGATTCCTTACCTTGGAATAGATACCCCATCAATACCAACACCTGAGGTGGGTCTGCGAAACAAGATCACACCAGAAAATCCTGGAGAACAGAACGGCCAAAGAAGCAGTCTCTCATGACTTGGCTGTCCAGGCAGTAGTGTTCGGTAAACGTGTGTAGCGATAACCACATGGCCACCTGACAGATTTCATTCAGAGGCACTCCTCTTCCCAAGACAGTAGTGGCTGCCGTCGACCTGGTGGAGTGAGCGCGTAGCCCGACTGGAGGCTCCTTTTTAGCCAGAGAGTAACAAGCTTTAATACACAACACAACACATCTAGAAATGGTGCATTTGTGTATGGCCCGACCCTTCTTTGCACCCACGTAGCCAACAAAAAGTTCATCATCCATCCAGACCGGTTTTGTGCGATCCAGACAGAAGGAGACCGCGCGCTTTGGGTCAAGACGGTGGAGCCTCTCTTCTTTCTTTGAAGGATGTGGAGGCGGAAAGAAGGTGGGCAAAGTAATGGTCTGGCAATGTGGAAGGCAATGACCACCTTAGGAAGAAAGGATTGACAGATCCTGAGAACCACCTTGTCCGGATGGACAGACAGGAAAGGAGGTTTGGAGGAAAAGGCCTGGAGCTCACTCACCCTTCTAGCAGAAGTGATTGCTACCAGGAAAGCAGTCTTGAGTGCCAAGAGAAGTTAAGGACAGTTATGAAGCGGCTCAAAGGTAAAGCACATCAAATAAGTCAGCACAACATTCAAGTCCCACTGAGGCATAACGAATGGAATTGTAGGGAAAAGATGTGTTAAGCCTTTCAAGAAACGGTTAACTAGCAGGGACTTAAAAAGAGAAGGCTGATATTGCAGCCGAAGAAAATCAGAGATGGCAGACAGGTAGCCCTTGATAGAGCCCAGAGCAGAGCCCAGCTGGGCTAAAGAGAGAAGGTACAAGAGTACTTCAGAAAGAGGGGCAGAAACGAGATCCACAGCCTTTGCTGTGCACCATGCGACAAATTTGTTCCACCTGCAGGCGCATACCATCTTTGTGGAGTGACGCCTATCTCCCAAGATTACATCACATCACAACCGCCGGAGACCAGAGGCCTCTGATCTCCGCCTCTCCCATGTGGCCGCCACATCCAAGAAGGGAGGCATCTGTCACCACTGGCTGGGAAAGGGAGAGGGACCTGCCACTGACCCAATTCTGGTTTTTGAGCTACCACTGCAGTTGTAGAGCAGTGCCTTCCGAGATCTAGATGTATTTTGTCAGATTCCCCTGATGCTGCGCCCACTGGAACGTCAGGTCCCACTGCAGAGCCAGCATATGCCACCTGGCATGATTGATCAGCAGGATGCAGAAGGCCATGAGGCCCAGCAGCCTCAGGGTCATTCTGACCGAAACCCAGGACAAGGGCTGAAAGATCTGAATCATAGCCTTAAATTCCCGGACTTGCTGTTCGGGAAGATAAACCCAAAACTGCGTCGTGTCCAGAACCGCTCCGATGAAGAGGAGCTTCTGAGAGGGAATCGGGTGAGACTTCGGCACATTGATGGAGAACGCTAGCTGACGCAGGAGGTCCTCCGTAGTCTGGAGGTGGGAAACGACTGCCTGGGGCGAGCCTGCCTTCAACGGCCAGTCGTCGAGATAGGGAAAGACTGAAACACCTGATCTGCGCAGATGAGCTGCGACCAAACGCTATCACTTTCCTGAACACCCGAGAGACGCTGGTAAGGCCAAAGGGGAGCAGGGTAAACTGAAAGTGCTCGTGGCCTACCGTGATCCACAGGTAACGCTGGTGGGCCGGCAGGACGGGTATGTGAAAATAAGTGACCTGCAAGTCAAACGCTACAATCAAGTCTTGCAGGTCGAGAGCAGACAAGACCTAAGCAAGCATCAACATCTTGAACTTCTCCCTCCGGAGGAAGCGATTGACATTCCCTCAGTTCCAAGATAGGACGCAGGCCTTTGTCCTTCTTGGGAACCAGAAAGTAGTGGGCGTAACAACCACGACCTACTTCTGGGACAGGAACGCGCTCAATGGCTCCCCTGGCCAAGAGAGCCATAATTTCCTGCTGGAGAAGAGCCAGATGATCGTCCAACATGCAGTAGTAATGAGGTGGCATGGCTAGAGGGGTAGTCTCGAAGTGGGAGTAGCCCCTTCGGACTAGCTACAAAACCCACCTTTCCGAAGTGATGGTGCGCCAGTGTGGGAGGTGATGGCGAATCCTGCCGCCCACTGACATTCGATGGCTCTGAAATATTGGACTAGGAGGGTTTGGAGGCTGCTGCAGAGGGGCGGTTGGTGGACTGGCCCGCCCGCTGGCCCCCTGAACAACGACGCTGATTCCCACGTCCCCAGCCACGCGAAGGTTGGGTAACTTGCTGCAGCCTGTGGCCCTGGATGGGACGTAGCGGGGCACCCCTTCCGTGGCCACGATAGGGGCGAAAAGCAGACTGAGCCGGACGGGAGGAGAGGCCCAAGGACTTGGCCGTAGCCTGTGAGTCCTATAAACACTCTAGGGCATTGTCTGCTTTGTCGGCAAAAAGGCGATGGTCATCAAAGGGCATGTCCATTAAGGTGTTATGGACATCCCCCGAAAAGCCAGTGGACCTCATCCAGGCGTAGCGACGGAGCGCTACAGACGTTGAAATGGTCCTGCCCAGAGTCGGCGTTGTCCAGCACACAACGGATCGTAAACTTTGCTGCATCTCTGCTGGCAGCAACAGCCAGGGAGAGCACTGCCCGGGCCTCCTCCGGACACTGAGGCAGCACCTGCACCACCGTATCCCACACGGAGTGCGAATAACGGCCTACGAGACGTGCGGTGTATATGGACCACAGTCCTAAGATGGCGAAAGACAAAATTCTCTTTCCAAAATGGTCCAGCTTCTTGTGTTCCCTTTCCGGTGGAACAGTAGTGGAAGGCACTTTTGGGGGTGGATGCTTGGATCACCAAGCTCTCAGGGGTGGGGTGTTGGGAGAGGAAAGTGTGGTCGCCAGGAGCCGGGCGGTGAGTGATCATCCTGTCCACTGGAGCCCCCGTGTTGGGACTGGACCAGGTTCCCAAAAGAACGTCGATGAGGGCCTCATTAACCGGCAACAGGGGCTCTGAAGAACTCACCGCCGATTGAAGCACCTCAGTCAGGAGGTTAGTCCTGACCGCCACCGTAGGAAGCTCGAGGTCGAGAGCCTCGGCCGCCCTACGCATCACCATGACATGTTGTCTTCTCCTACCCTGGCTACGGAGGAGGAAGTGTCATATGCTGGTATGCCGCTTCCTCCACCGTAGCCAGGGTAGGAGAAGACAACATGTTAGGGTCGGGTGAACTGTCAAGAGCACTGGCATCCCCCAGATCCTCTCTCCAGTCTTGCTCAGTATAAAGATGGTCACCTAAAGGGTCACCTGACCACTCACAGTCCTCCTCACCCTCCTCTGGTTGCCTAACAGGCTGAAAATGGCCAGGGCAGAACACAGGGGCAAAAGTACCCATCGGCGCTGGATCCATCCGGCTCCGTGTCCATGTCGGGATGGAGGCTGGGGTCGGAGCTGGCCAGGGAGCTGACCGGCGCCGAGCGTGGTAGTGGTGCCGAAGGCAACGGCGCTGGTGGAGGTGTGGTGAAGTCAACCGGCGCTGATCTAGATCCAGGCCTGGATCCAAGAGAGGCCTGCGGGGCTGGGGCCGGAGCCGGTGGTGGCAAAGACCAGGGCCCCCCAACCGAGTCCGCGGGGCCCAAAGGCACGCCGGCAGGGTCGGTCCGCCCAAAGATGGCATGCATCGCCTCATAGAATGTACGAAGCTGGGCTGGGGGGGTCGCTCTGTGTCCCAGAAAAGGAGGGAAGCTCGGAGTCGATCCGTCGGGCTTCGTGTGCTGAGCCGCGGGAGAGGCACCACCCACTGGCCTCCTCGAATCGGAGTAACCGCCGAGGAGAAGTCGAAGAGCGACCATGCTTCTTCAACTTCTTATGCTTCGACTTACCGGACCCAGAGTGCAAAGACTTCGATGACTTGTCGGAAATGGCGATGGTTCAGCGACCGGTCCCTCGACCTCTATCGCACCCGGGACCTTGAATGGCGCGGAGCCGACTGTCGGCGTTCAAGCAGCTTTCTGGGCTGCTCCCGCAAAGCCTTCGGTGTCCACAACCAACAGTCTGAGCACGACTTGGGGCCGTGGTCGTGCTCCAGGCAAAAGAGGCACACACGGCGCGGATCCGTGGCAGACCTCAGCCGTTTACTGGAACTGCAGGCCTTAAACCCGAGCATCCCTCGTGCACTCGCTCGTAGTCGAAGACTCAAAATAAGACGTTGAGAAAAACGTAGTCAAAAAAATGACTGAGATACCGCTCTTCTCGAATCTGCGCTGGCTGGCGCGGAAAAAGAAAAACTGACGTCAGCGCATGAGGGCGGCGTCTAAGTATCTACCGCCACTTCATCCCGGCGACCACGACCACAACGCGGAGCCAACCGACGCCACCTTCCGACATGCAGAGATACTGCTGACAAAAAATCTTTCCGGATCCAGTCTGACGCCTGGGGTAAATATAAGGTAAGGAATGTATAACTAACGTGTGTCTTTGAGATCATTCAATGCAAGGCGCATGTGTAAAGGTACAGGTATATGTGAAAAGAGTGCTGTCACCAAGGTTCTGGGATAGTGGTGAAAACAGGACACCAGACTTTTGTAAAAAAAAAAAAAAAAAAAAGGAACGCAGTGTCACTTGGAATGCTCCTGCAAAAAGTTCTTACCAAGTTCAATAAAGATTGGAGCGATATTGTTTGTATTTTCAGAGAATCAGCAACGTATATAAAAAAGTTGTGTGATGACCTGTCAAATAAAATACCTAAACTGAAGTGCTTCCCTGTAAGAGATCCTTGCTAGATGGTATGCTGAAAGCATCTTTCCAATCTTCAGTCTCAATGAAGAATGCTCTTGACTTTGAGGTCCATTCCGGTGCACTGTTTTGTTATGCATGGGAACTAAAACACAAATATTTCGCATTTTTATGTTTTGGGTGGCATCAAAGAAAGCCATCTCAACTGCTTTAGCAAGTGGTTCTCAACCCGGAGATTGTGAATGCTATATTATCCATGTGGCAACCGTATACAGAATTTATGCTCAGTGATGAGGCCAAAGGCAAGAGATGTGAGGATCTGCGAACTCACATCTTCGATCGCATATTGATAGTGAAGTGAAAAAAGTACACTCTACTGCATTCTTAGGCTTTTTCAGGAAAACATGACTGCTATAGCGGACATAATAAAAAAACTAGAGTCTGAAAATTCCCTTGTCTACCAAGTGATCAGAGTAATTGCTGTAGATGTTAAACATATCCTTTAAAGTAGGCGGGTTGGTTCCTGAATGCTATGGCCGCCCTTTTTGGGGCTTTACTTGCCTTTCGAACGTTCCATGCCAATGTTGGACCACATAGCGTATGCAATGTATGTTTTATTTCATATGTGCTGCTTCCAATAAAAAGATCTAAACCTAAAGTAGGCTGGGCAACACTTTTAGTGACTTTGGCACTGCAACATGTTCCATTTTAGAATGCTTGCCACTTTGTATGCAAAGAAATGTTGAGGAGAAATTCAGGAAAGTTTATTTTCAAATTCATAAGAAATGGCTGACAATGATGTATAGAAGAACAAGTTACTTACCTTCGGTAACGATATATCTGTAAGAAACAGTAGTTAGTATTAGATTCCTTACCTTAGAATATCCCCAGGCGTCAGACTGGATCCGGAATTTTTTGCGGAGCAGTACCCTTGCGCGTCAGTAGGCGTCGTCCGCAGCCATTGTCAGTGCCGTGATGACGTCGTCGGAGTACTTAGAAGCCGCCTCCGCGCGCTGACGTGCGTTCTTAGACACAGCTTTTCCGTGCCAGAAATGCAGAGCCATGTTAAAAACCAACACTGGTGCCATTGAAACTAGGGCCTTGAAAGGGGCCTAACCTAGATGACCTTAACCATAGATATCGGTTCGCAGAACGGGGAGCATAGGTGGGGTGGTAAAGAATCTAATACCAACTACTGTTTCTTACGGATATATTGTTACCGAAGGTAAATAACTTGTTCATCTGAAAGAAACAGGTTAGTATTAGATTCCTTACCTTAGAATAGATACCCCAGTAATACCAACCCCGGTGGTGTGCCTGCGAACCAATAATCACACCAGAAAGTCCTGGAGGACGGAACGGCCAAAGAAGCCATCCCTCCGGACTTGGCTGTCCAGGCAGTAGTGTCTTGCAAACGTGTGCAGCTATGCCCACGTAGCTGCCTGACAGATGTCCTACAGGGGAACTCCCCGGCCCAGGGCAGCGGTAGCCGCCATGGCCTGAGTGGAATGGGACCTCAGCCCAACAGGAGGCTCCTTCACCAAGGAGTAACAAGCCTTGATACACAAGACGACGCACCGAGAGATGGTCCGCTTGTGCACCGCCCGTCCCTTCTTAGCGCCCACGTAACAAAAAGTTGGTCATCCACCCAGAACTGGCGTGTGTGATCTAGATAGAACGAAAGCGCAAGTTTTGGGTCCAGACAGTGGAGCCGGTCTTCCTCTTTTGAAGGGTGCGGTGGCGAAAGGAAGGTGGGCAAGGCGATGGAATGCCCGATGTGGAAGGCTGTGACTACCTTGGGCAGGAAAGAGGGTCTTGTCCACAACACAACCTTGTCCGGATGGACAGAAAGGAAAGGAGGCTTGGAGGAAAGAGCCTGGAGCTCACTCAGTCTCTTGGCAGAGGTGATGGCAACCAGGAAAGCAGTCTTAAGCGTAAGAAGACAAAGAGGACAGTTTGAAGCGACTCAAAAGGAGCGCACATCAGGTAAGTCAGAACCAGGTTCAAGTCCCACTGGGGCATCACAAAAGGAACAGAGGGGAACTTATGAGTGATGCCCTTCAAGAACCTATTTACAATTGGGGACTTTAACAGAGAAGGTTGATCAGGCAGCCTTAGAAAGGCTGAAAGGGCAGAAAGGTAGCCCTTGATCGTGCCCAGAGCAGAGCCCTGCTGGGCCAGAGAAACAAGGAAGAGAAGAACCTCAGAAAGAGGGGCAGAGAGAGGATCCACAGCCTTTGCCGTGTACCACGCCACAAATCTGTTCCACCTGCAGGCGTATACAGACTTTGTGGAGGGACGCCTGGCTGCCAGAATAACATTACAGACTTCAGGAGGCAAGTCAAATGGCCTAAACTGTCGCCGCTCATACTCCAAGCATGGAGGTGGAGACTGGACAGGTTCGTGTGGAGGACCGTCCCCTGCTGTTGCGACAGAAGGTCCTCCTGAAGAGGCAGACGAACCGGGGGATCGACTGACATACTGAGTAGCTCGGGATACCAGTACCTTCGTGCCCAGTCCGGAGCCACAAGGATGACTTGGGCCCGGTCGCATTTGATCTTCTTCAGCACTCTAGGCAGAAGAGGTATAGGCGGAAAGGCGTACAACAGACCGCAACTCCACTCGTGACGAAAAGCGTATCCGAGAGAGTGCCGCCTTGAAAATTCCAACGCGCAGAACTGATGACATTGCGCATTCTCTTCGGTGGCGAATAGTTCTAACCAAGGCTCTCCCCACTGCAGAAACAGTAAAAACAGTGAAATTGCACCACGTCCGAGTTCAGACGCCATTCGTGATCCATCATGCACCAGCGGCTGAGTTCGTCCACCCCGGCGTTCAGAAAACCTGCCAGGTGTTTAACCACAAGGGTCAAGCCCTGATGTCCCAGCCACTGCCAGAGGTGCAGAGCCTCCTGGCCGAGGGTCCACGACCCCACCCCACCCCGCCCTGTTTGTTGCAGTACCACATGGCGGTGGTGTTGTCCGTGAACACCTGCACTACACTCCCCCGGACAGAGGGGAGGAATGCCTTCAGTGCTAGACGAATCCAAAAGGTTGATATGGAGCCGGGACTCCGCCGGAGACCAGAGGCCTCTGATCTCTGCCTCTCCCTCTCCCTCTCCCATGTGGCCTCCCCAGCCCTGGAGGGACGCGTCCGTCACAACTAGGTGCTCCGGTTGGGGAAGGGAGAGGGATCTGCTGCTGACCCAATCGCGGTCCGTGAGCCACCACTGCAGCTGTCTCGCAGTGCCCTCCGAGATCAGGACATGGTCAGACAGGTTGCCCTGGTGCTGGGCCCACTGAAACTTCAGGTCCCACTGCAGAGCCTGCATCCGCCATCGGTCATTATGCACCATTAGGTTGCAGGAGGCCATCAGCCCCAGAAGCCGTAGCGTCAACCTGACCGAGACTCAGGATAAAGGCTGAAAGATTGGAATCAGAGCCTGAATATCCCGAACCCGCTATTCAGGAGGATAAACCCGAAACTGCGCCGAGTCGAGAACCGCTCCGATGAAGAGGAGCTTTTCGGAGGGGCACAGGTGTGACTTCGGCACATTGATGGAGAACCCAAGCTGGTGCAGGAGGTCTGCCGTTGTCTGGAGGTGGTTGACAACTGTCTGGGGCGAGACTGCCTTCAACAACCAGTCGTCGAGGTAGGGGAAGACTGAAACCCCTAACCTGCGCAGATGAGCTGCGACCACCGCCATCACCTACGTCAACACCCGTGGGGCGCTGGTAAGGCCGAAGGGGAGCACGGTAAACAGAGTGCTTGTTGCCTACCGTGAACCGCTCGATGGCCCCCTTGGCCAAGAGGGCCGTAACTTCCTACTGCAGAAGTCGCAAGTGATCCCCCGATACGCGGTGGTATTGCGGTGGCATGGCTGGAGGGGTCGCCTCGAAGGGGAGGGTGTAGCCCCTTCGGACGATTTGCAGCACCCACCTGTCCGATGTGACAGTGAGCCAGTGGAGGAGGTGTTGGCGTACCCTGCCCCCCACTGGCGTCACATGGGCCTGAAAGCACGGACTAGGAGGGTTTTGAGGCGGATGCTGCAGGGGACGGAGTGGACTGGCCTCGCCGTTGTCCCCGACCGCCTCCGCGGCGGATTCCACGACCGCCACCGTGTTGGATGTTAGTCTGCGGTGCGTGGCTGGCAGCACGTGTGGGGGCGCCCCTTCCTTGGCCACGAAAGGAGCGAAAGGCACCAGTTTGCTGGCGCGGGTCGAGAGGCCCAAGGACTTGGCCATAGCCCTGGAGTCCTTAAAGCACTCAAACGCATGGTCTGCCTTGTCGCCAAAAAGGCGACGGCCATCAAACAGCATGTCCATGAGTGTATTCTGGTCATCGGCTGAAAAGTTGGCGGACCATAACCAGGCGTGGCGACGAATCGCCACTGTCATTGCCATCGCCTTGCCCAGTGAGTCAATGGTATCCAGCCAAAACCGGATGGAATAACGTGCCACATCTCGACCCTCCGCAAGGGTTTGGACGAGTCTAGCCTTGATCTCCGTCGGGCATTCTGGCAGCACGTTCGCAACCGCGTCCCACAGAGAGTGGGTGTAGCGGCCCAAGAAGCACGCAATGTTGGACAACCGCAGTCCCAAACTCAGGGAGGAGAATACCTTTTTGCCGTATTGCTCGTACCTCTTGGATTCCCCAATCGGGTGGGGCCGTCGGGAATGCGGTCTGGGAGTTGGAGGCCTGGATGACCAGGCTCTTGGGGGTGGAATGGGTGAACAGGAAACAGGGGTCGCCCGGGGGCTGGCGGTGGCGTCTGGCCACATTCCTATCTACAGACGGACCTGTAGCAGGCCTCGACCAAGTGCCCAAAAGAACGTCAAGCAAGGCCTCCTTTAACAGCAGCAGAGGCTCAGCCGAGATTGACTGCGGTTTAAGTACCTCAGTGAGGAGGTTAGTCCTCACGTCCGTGACGGGGAGCTCAAGGCCCAAATTCCTGGCCGCCCGCGTCAACACCACACTGTAGGTTGCCCCCTCCTCCGTAGCCACGGTAGGAAGTGAGACAAAACCAATGACTGGCGAAGTGTACAGACCACTGGCATCCCCAAGTTCACCTGTCCAGTCCTGCTGGGACTGACAATCACGTGTCAGAGGGTCCACAGACCCCTCCCAATACGCCTCATCACCCATCTCCTGATAATCAGGGTTGTCAAAGGATGGGGCCGGTTCGTTGAAGTAGAACTCTCCAAGAGTCGTCGGGAGAGGCGCCCAGCGGCGCCGTTCCGACACCATAACCGGATCGAGGGAGGTGAAACCCTAAGGACCGGCGCCGGTGAGGTCGTCAGGTTAACCGGCAACGACCCGGAAGCAGACCCAGTGGGGCCCTGCAACGCCGGGCCCGAAGCACCCGCCGGCGTCGGGCCGAAGCACCTGACCCGCTAGGGCCCCCAGAGGGGTCAGCTGGGCCTGAATGCGCCGCGGAGCCCGTCGGTGGAGAGAGGGACCTCATGGCCACGAGGAAGTGCTCGATCTCCTCCGGCGTCGCTTGCTGCCCAGGGACCGGAGGGTATGAAGCAAGCCGCGATGCCTGGGACTCCGACGGAGCCGCGTGGGCGGTGTCACCCGAACCCCCGGCCGCATCACGTGAGCGGGGGGAGTCGGAAGAGCGATGACGTCTCTTCGACTTCTTGTGCTTACCTGACGACTTCGAGCCTGAAGAGTGATGATGACTCCCGGAGCTATGATGGGTCCGACCCCGCGACCGGTCCCTCGACCTCCGTCCGGATCAGGAACTCTTGAGGCGCGAGGCCGACTGCCGGAGCTCAAGCCGCTTGCGGGACCGCTCCCGCCTAGCTTTCGAAGTCAGGGCTCAGCAGTCAGGGCAGGCCTTGTCGTTGAGGTCGACGCTGAGACAGTGAAGGCACCAGCGGTGAGGGTCGGTAACCGACATCAGTCGTTCGCAGTTCACACAGGGTTTAAATCCAGGCATCCCTACCGGCACCGTTTGGAGTCGAAGACTTCGAAAATGATCAAAAGGGATCGAAAAAGTTAGTCAAAAATCGACTAAGGTACCACTTTTTCTGGATCTGCGCTACTGGCGCGGAAAAAAAGGAGAGACGTCAGCGCGCCTAGGCGGGGTCTAAGTACTTCCGACGACGTCATCACGGCGCCCACAACACAGACGATGGACGCGGAGCCGCGGACGACGCCTACCGACGCGCAAGGGTACTGCTTACCAAAAATTTCCGGATCCAGTCTGACACCTGGGGATATTCTAAGGTAAGGAATCTAATACTAACCTGTTTCTTTCAGATATGTCCCTTCACCAACCATGGGATATGAAACCAATTAAGCCTTGAAATCAATTAAGCCTCACTGTGGTTACTCTGCACAAGGTCTAGATACGTTCCATAAAGGGGAATTTTCTCCAGACTTTGAAAAGTACTGCTTCAATAACTCTAAGGGCATATGGGCACAGGTTAATGCATATATTGCAGAACCTGTCCCAGGGAATCGCAATCTTCAGGTGCAACGGTATTGGCAAGTAAACTTACGTCAGAGGCCAGAGTTAGCAAATTGTGTACTGGCTGTTTTTGCGTGCCAATGTTAAGAGGACCGTTTCACAGATAATTTACATGGAAGGAAAGAGCGAGCGCACATGACAAAGAGTTTCTGAAGAAGTATTGTAGGTGTACTACAATAAGTTTGATTTGTAAAAATGTATTTGGACTTCATATACATTGTACGTACACTGTCTATATACCATGCACTATCGGTGCAGAAAGCAAGCAATTATAAAAGCAAAACGTTCCATAAACAACGGAAAAGCACAGTTTCTATTGTTTTTAATGGCGCAAAAATGTATACCCACCGTTTTTTTCAAGATTTTGAAATAATCGGAAATAAAAACATCAGAATTTACCAAAAATGGAAACTGAAAACAGGAAATCCCTACCCTAACCCAACTGGCTAGAATCCTCCAAAACAATATGGAGGATTTTGAAAGGAGGGGGTAACTTCAGTTCAGGGCACCCTAGGGGTGGTACTGGCTTAGAGGGGAAAAAACCTCTCATGCTTACTAATTTTCCAGCCAACCTTGCCACCAAAAGCGGGGCTTGGTCAGGGGGCATCTCCACAAACTAGAGAGGTCCTGTTTAGCATGACAAAGGATGGGAAGCCTTTGTGGATCACAGCCTTTCAATGCTGTTCCTTCTTGGGGCTAGGTGTTAAGCAGCTCCACCCAGAGCAGGCATTGTTTATTTCCCCCCAGAGACAAAATGCTGCCACCTCAGGGGTCAGAAACATGTCTAGAGGTGGCAGACTGTTGCAGACCAGTCAGCTGCACACTAGAGAGTTGATCGTTTTTCAGGTGTTTTCTGCTTCTGCTTCTTGTACAACTTATCCCTCGGCGTATGGTGTTCCCCAAGGGTCGATACTCAGTCCCTTATTATTTAAAATGTATGTACGACCTCTAGCTACTATTGTGGAGGAAGCGGGTCTTACACTGTACTCCTACGCCGACGACTCACAGATAATTTTTTCTCTCTCTAATAAAGAGTGCAACAATACCTCTGCTCTGAAAGAAGGTCTGATCCGTGTCTCTAAATGGATGAAGAGTAACTTTTTAAAGCTCAAAGGTGACAAAACCGAGGTTGTGATACTGGGCAAGAACAAGGATCTCTGGAGCCCCAACCATTGGCCCACTGATATGGGACCTACCCGCAACCTGTAACCGCAGTTCGCAATCTCGGGTTTCTCATCGATGATAAACTTACAATGAGACAGCAGGCTGTAAAGGTGGCCTCCATCTGTTTTGCCACCATGAGATGGCTACAGAAGATCTTAGGGATGTTGCCCCTTTCCACACGAAGAACGGTAGTCCAGGCATTGGTTGTTTCCCGCCTGGACTATGGCAACGTCCTATATCTTGGAGCCGACCTAATGACCATAAAAAAACTCCAGGTTGTGCAGAACCCTGCTGCCCGACTGCTCTGCAATGTTCCTAGGAGAACATCTGCTTCTACAGCACTTCGTGACCTTCATTGGCTTAAAATCCCAAACAGAATTAAATTCAAAGCCCTGTGTCACGTTTTTAAAATCAAACACGGCTCAGCCCCAAAATACCTTCAGGGCTTTATCCAGGCCTCCAAACCCAGTCGAACTCTAAGATCATCACAACATGGTGACTTTTCTGTTCCCAGATTTAGGCTGGCAAAAATGGGAGGCCGTTCTTTTGCCCATCTAGGTCCTAAATTTGGGAATGCTCTTCCTGTGACCCTAAAGACAGAAACCAATCTTTTTTGTTTCCGCAAGGGACTTAAAACTTGGGTCTTCCAGCAGTAATTTGTAGCCCTGTAAAATCAGCTTGCTAGTCTTTCTTCTTCAGTCTGTCCCTGAGCGCCGGGAAACCCACTGCGGGTAGCTGCGCGCTTTAGAAGTTTAAATAAATAAAAATAAATAAAAGGAGCATCTCTAAGGTGCCCTCTCTGGGTGCATTTTGTAATAACGTCTGAATAGTTTTGTACATTGAAGAATTTTCTGGATCTTGCTATTTCGTTGTCCCTTATTTGGTTTATCTTGTCGTCCACTACGTTTCCAACAGCTGTTCTCCATTGAATGGTGAGATCAGTATATTGTTCTGCTCCTCTGGTTTAAAACATGCCACGCTGTTTCGGTGATACCGATCATAATCTGCCTGCTTGATGTTTCTGCGGCATCTAGTGCAGATTTTAAGCATGCATTTGCAATAGTCTTTCCTTCCTCTTTTAAGTGGCTTGCTCTTTTTTGGAATTATTCCACTAGGTGCTTTAGTACCTCCCCTACCTCCTCCCAGTGTTGGTATGCATGTCGGTTGAGCAATGCATTTGAATTTGCTATGTGCCATTGATTTGTTGCACTTCTCTTTATCTTACTCTCCATAAGCTGCACCCTCTTGCTTTCTTTATCTGGATGTGGACCAGTGGTGACTGGTATGTTAGCTCTTTTCATAGCTGTGGCTGTTATAATGGAGTGATCTGCCACTGACCCCTTGATGTACATATGGTCCTTAGAGAAGTGTTGTGTTTATTTTCTCTCTCCTCTTGGTGTGACTGCATTACATGTGGCAGGCTCCTTAAATGCCGCTTTTCCCTGATCCAGTACACTTGGCAGAATAGGGAAGAATCGGTTCCTTAATTGAGTAGGCATTAAAGTTTCGAGTAGAAAACATGATTATGGTTTTTCTTCCTCAAGTTGTACTCCATAGATATCTACAGCCTCTTTTATGACTTAGTTGTACATACCAATGTCACCAGGAGGTGAAGGCTTCGAAGGATAGGTATCAACAGCATCTTCTGGGGAGTCAGCGTCAAGGTATTGCCATTGTAGCTCTTGAACCTCCGAGGTTTCCGAGCCCACATAAGTCTGTTAATCTTGTTCTTCATCTCCGAAAAAGAATTCTACTTCTGTTTGCTCCTCGAGCTGTTCGGGTGTCATTGAAGGCTGTAGCACCTCAACGCTTTTTTAGACTTCAGTCAAATTTTTGCTTCAAGCTTTTGCCGGACTCTTCCTTTCTTTGCAAAATACGCGCCATTTCTGCTTCTAGCCTCTTCTCGGACATGCGCGTTTCGGCGTCAAGACTTTCTGCCTTTCTTTTCACAGTCTATGGCGCCTTTACGGCAGTCGAAGCCTGATTTGACCTCTCTTGTTTCAACGTCGAAGCGTCTTTTCCTTGACCATCTTTCAACGTCTCATCTTTCGAGGCTCTTTGCCGTTACGGAATACTTGTCTAAGGATCCAACGGAGTGTTTCTCTCTGGATGCAACTGTGGACGTCAGGTGCTTCTACACCAAAGCACCCTACAAGGTCCAAGAGTCCATTTTTAGGGACTACTCTAGTTTTTTAGGGCAACTGTTCTCTCTTAATGTCGTCTTTTTGACATTTATGACCTGAACGTCTATGTCTGCGACAACCTCTGGACCTTCGACAACATTGTCCTCTTCCTAGCTGGAGAGTCCCAGGTCTCGTAGCGATGGTGCTGTGCCTTGCCCCTTCATGTTGTAGTTGGCTCTTCTCTGTCTTTCTCTTATCCTTAAAGTCTTTGGGGTGAAAGCCGAGCACAAATTGCAATCTTCACTTTGGTGATCCAATGGCAAGCAAAGGTTGCAGAAAGGATGCTGGTCCTTTTAGGCGTACTTGTGGTGACAATTTTGGCAGAACTTGAACGGTGTCTTGTCCATTACCGCACACAGTAAGCTTCCCTGAATGCACATTGTCCGTTCATCAGCTAAGGTTGTTCTTTTCAGCGGCGCACTCCAGCACCTTGATTCGAAGTCCGTACGTCGAATACTCATACTGTTGGTTTTTAAAGTTTATTCCTTAGTTTGTCAAATCTTCTCTCCAAATATAAGGAGCTCCTTCCATACCGATCCAGACCCAATGGCAGAAAAAAATAATCTGAAGATAGAGACCAAAGGTGGGAGCTTCTGGAGGAAGCACGTCGACATCACAGAAGGACACCAAATGGTGGTATGACAACGTCCACCAACAAACAGGAAAAAGATTTTTAAAAAACAAGAACAAGGACAAATACAACAATTCCGGAGACAACCACTAGATGACAAACATTGAAGAGGGATAGAAATGCATTGCTAAAATGTAGAAAACAAACAAATGGCACAAACACCGGAAAAATAAGATTTATAACGCCATATATACCTCCGTAAGGACAGATTACAAGATCCTCAATAAACACTGGCATTTGTTAACAGAGGATGCAAGCTTACAGGAGAAAATAGGGACCAACCGCTCCTCGGTATCCACTTAGTATTTAGGTAATATATCCATCATACAATATCTATATCAACATTGTTCTAACACAAGAGTTATTTAGCAAAACATATTCTTATTTATTCATTGTATAATTGCAAAATTCATAACACAAGGACATCATTATATACATTACATTCAATTCTATACAACTCGATCTACAAAAGCCCCACAAAAACAGTAGACAAAAACAATATAGGTCATTCATTCAAAAACGTCATACCAGACATCCAAAGCATCCATTCAAACCTATCAACCACAGCTCAACTACCATACCATGTAAAAAGCAATAAACAGAAACATACCCGAAATTATTTACATAAAGCAACAAAATAAAAGAGGCGTCGATGCGTGTTTCGGAAAAGGACCTGTGTCCACAGTTCCTTCGTCAGGGCGCAGTTGATACCATTCTTAGTAGAGTTTCTTGATAGGCGTATTGATGGTTCTTTTTGTGCTGGTCGACAGATATCCGAATAAAGGTACATAAATAGATGTCCCAAAACGGCTATTAAAATAGCAAAGCTGGTCGCCTAGATGAAAATCACTCCAAATTTAAAGAGACCGGGTCCCAGTATAATCCTCCAAGAGTTCAAGGAAAGGGGGGAACACACTCGTAATATACACCAATTCGAAAAGAGCTTCTGCTATTCTGCAAATGGCACGACGTCCACAGTTCATTTTCGCCAAACTGTGGATAGCTTGGACACACAGAGCCACACGCGCACACACCCACCCACACAGAGCCACCCACACACACACACAGAGCCACACACACACACACACACACAGAGCCACCCACACAGAGCCACCCACACACAGAGCCACACCCACACAGAGCCACACCCACACACAGAGCCACACCCACACACAGAGCCACACCCACACAGAGCCACACCCACAGAGCCACACCCACAGAGCCACACCCACACAGACCAACACGCACCCACCCACACAGAGACAGAGCCACACACACAGAGACAGAGCCACACACACAGAGACAGAGCCACACACACAGAGACAGAGCCACACACACAGAGACAGAGCCACACACACACAGAGACAGAGCCACACACACACACAGAGAGTCACACAAACACACACACACAGAGTCACACACACACACAGAGAGACAGAGCCACACACACACACACACAGAGACAGAGCCACACACACACACACAGAGACAGAGCCACACACACACACACACATACAGAGCCACACACACACACACACACATACAGAGCCACACACACACACACATACAGAGCCACACACACAGAGCCACACACACACACACAGAGCCACACACACACACACAGAGCCACACACACACACACACAGACAGAGCCACACACACATAGAGAAAGAGCCACACACACACACACACACAGAGAAACAGCGCCACACACACAGAGACACACAGAGCCACAGACACAGAGCGACACACACAGAGACACACAGAGCCACACAGAGACACACACACACACACAGACACAGAGACACACACAGAGCTACACACACACAAAGAGCTACACACACACACACAGAGCTACACACACACACAGAGCTACACACACACAGAGCTACACACACACACAGAGCCACACACACACACAGAGCTACACACACAGATCCCAACACACACACAGAGCCACACACACAGAGCCACACACACACACACAGAGCCACACACACACAGAGCCACACACACACAGAGCCACACACACACAGACCAACACGCACCCACACACACAGAGACAGAGCCACACACACAGAGTCACACACACAGAGACAGAGCCACACACACACACACACAGAGTCACATAAACACAGAGTCACACACACATAAACACAGTCACACACACACACACACACACACACACACAGAGTCTCACACACAGAGTCTCACACACAGAGTCTCACACACAGAGTCTCACACACAGAGTCTCACACACAGAGTCTCACACACAGAGTCTCACACACAGAGTCTCACACACAGAGTCTCACACACAGAGTCTCACACACAGAGTCACACACACACACACAGAGACAGAGCCACACACATACACAGAGACAGAGCCACACACACACACACAGACAGACAGAGCCACACACACACAGAGCCACACACACACAGAGCCACACACACACAGAGCCACACACACAGAGCCACACACACACAGAGCCACACACACAGAGCCACACACACAGAGCCACACACACAGAGCCACACACACACACACACACACACACAGACAGAGCCACACACACACACACACAGAGCCACACACACACACACACACACACACAGAGACAGCGCCACACACACAGAAACACACAGAGCCACACACACAGACACACACACACACACACAGAGCTACACACACACACACAGAGCTACACACACAGATCCCAACACACACACAGAGCCACACACACACACAGAGCCACACACACACACAGAGCCACACACACACACAGAGCCACACACACACACAGCCACACCCACACACAGAGCCACACCCACAGAGACCAACACGCACCCACCCACACAGAGACAGAGCCACCCACACAGACAGAGCCACACACACAGAGACAGAGCCACACACACACAGAGTCACACAAACACACAGAGTCTCACACACAGAGTCTCACACACAGAGCCACACACACAGAGCCACACACACAGAGCCACACACACAGAGCCACACACACAGAGCCACACACACAGAGCCACACACACAGAGCCACACACACAGAGCCACACACACAGAGCCACACACACAGAGCCACACACACAGAGCCACACACACAGAGCCACACACACAGAGCCACACACACACAGAGCCACACACACACAGAGCCACACACACACACACAGAGCCACACACACACACACAGAGCCACACACACACAGAGCCACACACACACACAGAGCCACACACACACAGAGCCACACACACACACACAGAGCCACACACACAGAGCCACACACACAGAGCCACACACACAGAGCCACACACACAGAGCCACACACACACAGAGCCACACACACACAGAGCCACACACACACAGAGCCACACACACACACACAGCCACACACACACACAGAGCCACACACACACACACAGAGCCACACACACACACACACACAGCCACACACACACACACGCAGAGCCACACACACACACACAGAGCCACACACACACAGAGCCACACACACACACACATTACACACACAGAGCCACACACACACACAGAGCCACACACACACACAGAGCCACACACACACACACACACAGACAGCGCCACACACACACACACAGACAGCGCCACACACACAGACACACAGAGCCACACACACAGAGCCACACAGAGACACACAGACACAGACACAGACACACACACACAGAGCCACACACACACACACATAGAGCTACACACACACACACAGAGCTACACACACAGATCCCAACACACACACAGAGCCACACACACAGAGCCACACACACACAGAGCCACACACACAGAGCCACACACACACACACACAGAGCCGCACACACACACAGAGCCGCACACACACACAGAGCCACACACACACACACAGCGCCACACACACAGAGACACACAGAGCCAAACACACAGAGACACACAGCCAAACACACAGAGACACACAGAGCCACACACAGAGCCACACACACACAGAGCCACACACACAGAGCCACACACACACACACACACAGAGCCACACACACACACACACACAGAGCCACACACACACACACACAGAGCCACACACACACACACACAGAGCCACACACACACACACACAGAGCCACACACACACACACACAGAGCCACACACACACACACACACAGAGCCACACACACACACACACACAGAGCCACACACACACACACACACACAGAGCCACACACACACACACACACACAGAGCCACACACACACACAGAGCCACACACACACACACACAGAGCCACACACACACACACACAGAGCAGCACACACACAGAGCCGCACACACAGAGCCACACACACACAGAGCCACACACACACAGAGCCACACACACACACAGAGCCACACACACACACAGAGCCACACACACACACACAGAGCCACACACACACACACAGAGCCACACACACACAGAGCCACACACACACAGAGCCACACACACACAGAGCCACACACAGAGCCACACACACACACAGAGCCACACACACACACAGAGCCACACACACACACACACAGAGCCACACACACACACACAGAGCCACACACACACACACACAGAGCCACACACACACACACAGAGCCACACACACACACACAGAGCCACACACACACACAGAGCCACACACAGAGACACACACAGAGCCACACACACACACAGAGCCACACACACACACAGAGCCACACACACACACAGAGCCACACACACACACAGAGCCACACACACACACAGAGCCACACACACAGAGAGCCACAAACACACAGAGCCACACACACAGAGAGCCACACTCACACAAACCAACAGAGAGCCACACACACACAGCCACACACACAAACACAGAGCCACACACACACACACACATACAGAGCCACACACACACACACACACATACAGAGCCACACACACCCTCAGCCGAGGGAGTCTCCTTATTTACAAATGGGTTATTCGAGGCCCCCACCAACTCCCAGAGCTCACCCGTTGCTTCCCTCAGTCTAGGTCAGCCACACGCCCATCTCTGCCTAGTAACGCCCCAGGGAACAGAGGCAAGAAAAAAACGATCACAAGCAGGGAACTAAGGCAAGAAAAAAACCATCACAAACAGGGAACAGAGGCAAGAAAAAAACGATCACAAGCGGGGAACAGAGGCAAGAAAAAACCGATCAAAAGTAGGGAAAAGAGGCAAGAACAAGTGGTTTCTGAACATAAATAAACAGGGAAAGATTGATACTAATATTTAGCGATTAATGCTGCAATTGACCGGAGGTAACCATGGCGAGCTTACTTTCATTACTGTTGGATAGTGCGAGTAAAACACCCCCTGTGATCCCCCCCCCCATGCAGGTTCACTTGCAAGGGGGCTGCTCCATGGGGCCAGGGCATGCTGCCAGGCATCAATATCTGTCTCCCCAATGTGCGTTTGTCAAGCAGTCTGCAGTTCATGCATCACGCTGCAATTCTCGCTGGGACCCGGGTGATCGAAGCACTCACCGGCAAGTCAGAAAACGATGTGTGCGCACTCAGCATCAGCATGCTCGCTTCACCTAGGGTATGTCTTCAAACCCGGGAGCCCCACACTCGAGCCCTGCATGTCCTCACTCGGGCACCGCACTGCAAGCTGGGCCCCCGGAGACGCGCCGCTGGTGCGGACTCAGGCCGCGACACCAGGAGCCTATGCAGGACCAGGATGCTGCTGATCGGGATGGCGGGAACGGCTAGACACTGATCTGTGCCCAACCGAGGATTGTGACCGTAGGTGTTGAGGACTGCTGAGAGCAAGATCATTCGCCCTCTGACCCCTGGTGCTTCACAGGGACTCCGAAGAGCGAGGAGCCGGCCTGCGCATCTGCAAAATGGCGGCGGCCGATCATCTTTCCCGATGAGCCTGGAGCAACGAGTCAGACTGCTGCCCTGATGTCTGGGAGGTCCCTGCTAGAGCGCCACATGACGCCGCTCACCCTCTGCACGGACTGGAACCTCCGCCGAGTGAGGAGTGGGGACAGCGGACTCGCAGGCACTGTGGGCCCCGCTCGTCCCCGGGAGCATCTGGCCACAAGGATCTTGCCCTCCTCCTAAGCGATTAGGACTATAACGATGCGATGGAAGTCCCCAAGAGCGCCCAGGGTAGAGACATAGCAGGCCGAGGTTGTGAGGTGGGGCTGAGCAGAATCTGTTGCCCTCAGAAAAGATGAAGGCGGGAAGCGGAAGACCCCCATGGCACAGGACTGGGAGATTATGCTACTGGAGGTAGATAGTTTAGACCAGTCACCAGTCACTGTCCCAAAGCGATTGAGCACACTACACCCTGAGGGAGGAAAGCAGAGTATACTGGACACTGAGATGGAGCAGATGTGTTTAGGTAAGCCTATATAGATTATTCTGGAGGAAGAGTGGTCATTACCATGGAGCAGAGACTGAACAGTTGGGAGACTATTGACACCTGGGTACGATGGATGGGGGAGGGATAGTTGGGGAGGGAAGAAGTGGGTATGGGGCAGGTCCTGGCAATAGCAGGGGACCCTGACATTGTGCATGTATTTGTATGTGAACGACATGATTACAGAGATTTAGCCCCCTTTATTTACGGATCGGGAGTAAATTGAAAAATCGTGATGTACTGAATGCTCATTGCCTAATGTATGCTTATGCTATGAATATATACTCACGAATAACGTTTTTGAAGAAAAAAAATGAGGCTCAAAACTGGATACTGTGCCTTTAAGAGAACCTTCCAGAACACTCAGTATCCCAGAATGCACAGCAGGTCCTTCTTACTTTCAGTTCTTTTTGAAGGCGTAACACGCCACACCTGTAGCATTCCGTACATAATATCTTTCTCCACTAGGGAGGAGGGCGGGCGCTTATGACTATAACAGAGATACCCCTACTACAGAACTGGAGTTGCAGGACAGAAACTACTCCTTCTGTAGTAGGGGATCTCTGTGTATAGTCATAATCTAGTGAATAGAATGGCAAGCCCATCCCCACACCAAAGCAGCGGTGGAGAGAATAGAATTAACACCACTACTGTGCGAACAGATGTCGCTGCGAAGCCTGCCCAACTTGAGCGCCTGTCCTGGCATCAGTGACCAGACAGTAATGCTTAGCAAAGGTATGGACCGACTTCCAAGTGGCCGCCTTGCAGATTCCTGCAATAGGAACATTACAAAGCAAAGCAGTAGTGGCAGCTTTGCCCCTGGTGGAATGAGCCTTAGGTTTACCCTATTTCATCTGCTATTGGTCGTAGACCCAGATCTAACCTCAAGGGGAGGAGCGGGGGTGCTGGGCGGAAGTGCGACTATCTGTCTGATGAAGTTATTCTCCGTTAAGGACAGACTACGACAGGATGTGTGTCCCCACAGTTCCGCCCCATACATAGTTGCACCCCTGGCCTGCACCTTGTAGATCTGGATAAGCGACCCCAGCGGACAATACGAGGAGCCATTCATCATCCGGGCGATGCCCCCTGTAGTTTGTACCAGTTTAAGGTTCGCCCTGCTCTGGTGAGATCCCCAAGACATGGTTTCATTGAGAGTCACACCGAGGTATTCGAAGGTGGAGACTCTCTCGAGCCGTGCGGCTCCCAATAGCGGGTTCGGCCGCAGTTTTTGGCTTGGGTTCAAAACCATAAACTTGGTTTTAGCCGTGTTAATTTCTAACCCCTGTCAGTGCAGAAGGCCACAAATGAATCGAGGATCCACTCACCTGCCTGCTGTCTATCGTTTTGAGGAGATCGGGACTGCTGTGCTGTTGCTAGCGCTGACGGAGGAGAAGGATTACCAAGCGCTCTGTGTTCCGTGTGCTTTAGCTGCCTCCCCAGAGACTCGCTGGTGTGAGCGAGAGCTGCCGTCTGCTGCTCTGACCGTCGCTCCCAGCTTGAGTCTCCAGGGTTGAGGCAAGGGCGAAAAAGAACTACAGCCAGCCCGGGGGACTGCGAGGACCAGCTGCCCCTGCCTGGAGCAGCTGCTGCCTCTTCCCCCAGGCGACACGCCCACGGACACGCCCACCATTGACATCATCATTATTTAACTTTCGTGACGCCCGCTCCGCGGGCGCCACTCACCTGCCTGCTGTCTATCGTTTTGAGGAGATCGGGACTGCTGTGCTGTTGCTAGCGCTGACGGAGGAGAAGGATTACCAAGCGCTCTGTGTTCCGTGTGCTTTAGCTGCCTCCCCAGAGACTCGCTGGTGTGAGCGAGAGCTGCCGTCTGCTGCTCTGACCGTCGCTCCCAGCTTGAGTCTCCAGGGTTGAGGCAAGGGCGAAAAAGAACTACAGCCAGCCCGGGGGACTGCGAGGACCAGCTGCCCCTGCCTGGAGCAGCTGCTGCCTCTTCCCCCAGGCGACACGCCCACGGACACGCCCACCATTGACATCATCATTATTTAACTTTCGTGACGCCCGCTCCGCGGGCGCCACTCACCTGCCTGCTGTCTATCGTTTTGAGGAGATCGGGACTGCTGTGCTGTTGCTAGCGCTGACGGAGGAGAAGGATTACCAAGCGCTCTGTGTTCCGTGTGCTTTAGCTGCCTCCCCAGAGACTCGCTGGTGTGAGCGAGAGCTGCCGTCTGCTGCTCTGACCGTCGCTCCCAGCTTGAGTCTCCAGGGTTGAGGCAAGGGCGAAAAAGAACTACAGCCAGCCCGGGGGACTGCGAGGACCAGCTGCCCCTGCCTGGAGCAGCTGCTGCCTCTTCCCCCAGGCGACACGCCCACGGACACGCCCACCGGCACCACGCATTAAGTATTGTGTAGACTCACGCGAAGCGGGACGCGTGCGGGACCAAGCGCGGGACTGGGACGACTGAGGACGGGACGGGCCACCCCACTTACGCCTGGCTACAGAGGTAACTTAAAATCCATATTCTGATATCAATATACGAATACATCTAAATCTAGATTTCAAATATGAGGGCGATAAGAAAACTCCGCTCACGAACAGTTTATTCTAAACGTATGGGGACCGAAACCGCTGTTACAAAGACGGCAGCAAATTCATTGAAATCTGGTCATCTGTCAAGTTCCCCAGCTATAAATACATACTTTTCCACTATTTCAAAGAGAAAAACTGTTTTTTCATTATCAACGGACAAACCAAATAAACTAGAGTCATCTACAACTAAGGACCAATATGACTCTTTACCACTCTTTGTACAACCTACTTGCAATCCAGTTCGCACAAAATCAGAAAGCAACTTGGCAATTATTTCCCTCACAGAGAAAGACCAAAACCCCTCCGTGGAAACAGCTCAAATAAGTCCATTAATCGCAATAAGTAAACAGGATCATGAACTATCCCCTGATGTGTTTACAAGTATGAATATGAAGCAAGAACAAGAAATCTTCGAAATATCACTGAGTCAAATACATCCTTTAACCAGCTCACCAGAAAAATCACCTATCTTATATCCTAATCAAGATAACTTTACAGATCCAATTTTTTCGCATTCAACCGGTGGAAACATCACGTCTCCTCTTTCAAAGGCGCTTTTTACATTGCAAGAAATACTGGAATCAGTGCTCACTCATCTTGGACAAATACTTGCTAATTCCGATGAAACACTGGATGTGCAAATAGGAATACTGAAACATTTAGTGGAGGAAAAAAAGAAAAAATTTCTGATTAATGATATAGCAAAAAAATCAGTTCTAGTTGAAGCATTAACAGGTGAGGATTTTCAAAATAACATCAATATAACTCCAAAGCAGCGAGAAGTCAGTACACAAACAACCAATATAGGAAAAATGGTGACCACAGCAAAGGATCAAAGAGAAAAGAATAAACCTCTTATTACATATTCTCTCAAAAAACTGTTTAAAGAAGAACCGGAAACTAATACCGGTAATGCTAATAAGCATTTTTCTATCTTCTCGTGCAAAGAGTCCAATAACAAGCAGGATCAGGGTATAAAGGAAAACAAAGTAGAGCTATCGGGCACTATCAGTGAACAAAAAGATAGTCAACTAAATCAAACTGAAAAAAGAGATGAGAAGGAAAATGCTGGGGGGAAGAAGAAGAGAAAACCACTAAGGAGAATACAAAGGAAAAAAGGGAACAAACTGAAATTTCAAAAATTCACTCCTAAAGCCGTGATGAACTCTTCAGAAATTCAAAACTCTCCACTGTTAACAAAGCTGAATCCAAAGGCTGAGGAATTTTGTCCAGTGGTAGAATATAGAACAGCAGAACAAATTAAGGTTACTGAAGAAGTGAATGATATTATTACGCAAACATGGGAAGGAAAAATATCTAAACACTTAATCATTGAGGAACTGTTCCCTACTGACAATATGCCACTAAACCGTGGTAGAATATTGAACCTACTACAAGAAATGCCATCATTAATATCATTGACAAGCAACGAAATTGATTTAGTTCTCTTTCCGAATAAAGAAAATAAGAAATTAGCACAAGTCTCCTTTTTCTCACCAGTTCTACCTGGAATCATTCTTAGGGAAAAGGAAATCCTTCATAAAAACGGATATGACGTAATTTCCGTAGTGGATCCCACTCCTACTAACAACATAAATAAAGGTATCCTGGGCCAAAATAACCGATGTGATGAATTCCCTTGTACTTCCAGGGGAGAAATAACATTCAATTCCAGCAGAAAAGACTTGCTAAAAATACAAGTAAAAGAAGGAGAGAGGTCAGTATGGTCCAGGGAACTAAGACCTACCAACAATGAGAATATGACAAAATCTTGGGCATGGTTATCTGAAACCCTAAACAGTAAAAAAATTGTCAAACCTCAAAAAAATCAAGTTTAGCAAAGGTATGACGATAGTATCCTGGAATTTGGCAGGGATGATGGACAATAAAATGAAATATGTAACTGATACTCTCCCCGACATCATTGGCTTACAGGAAACATGGAATACTAAACCTTTTATACAAAAAGGATACTATGTTTTTGAAACCCTGGCAAAAAACTCAAGAAGGGGCCATGCTAAAGGTGGTTTAGCAATCTTATTAAAAGAAGATTACTCTTGGTCGCAGGAATTAATTATTACCAAGATGGATAATTTACTATGTCTAAAAGTATCTCTAAAAAATCAAACATCATCCACTTTTTTACTACTTTTTAACATTTATGCGCCCCCCAGCACTAACTGCGACCTGTTGTTTGAACGCCTAATGGAGACCATCTCCCAAATTATTGAAGATCAACCTAACCTGCCTTATATTATAATGGGAGATATGAATGCAAAAATATCAAACTGTGAAATAAAGAAATGGGCTTTACTTTTAAAAGAAGAATCCTTGGAAATATCACTCCCTGTACTCCAAAAAGGAATGAAATCTGATAAGAGAGGTCGAGCATTATTATCATTTCTCCCAAGAATAAACGGAACTATCTTAAATGGTAATATGCAGGGTGATAAACCAGCATCTTATACGAGGCAGGGTAATGGATCTTCCTCTCTACTCGACTACTTTATATGTGGGACCGGAGTAAAAGATCGAATGAGCCAACTATTAATCACATTCAACGAGGAAAGTGATCATGCTATCCTATTCCTATCAACTGAATGGATTTTACAAACTACTTTCCAATATCAACCGATATTTCAAAAAATAAAAACGGAAGTAAATGCAACAAGGGGCAGAATTTTCTGGGGGTCAGAAAACCTGGACCAAGTGAGGCTATTGATCTCCCAAACTAATTTGTTGACTACTGCTTACTCAGCCGATCCTATAAAAAACTTTGCATGCATAATAAATAAACTGAAATATGCACTACAATGTAAGTTAGAACAAACAAAAATATGGAAAAGTAAAAAAAGTAGTAACCACAAAAATTTAAACAAATCAGTCGTAAAACAAATCAACAGGTTGATACGTGCCCAGTTTTTGAACTTTTCAATTACAAACAAAAAGGAAATTAACAGACTAAAAAATCAAATAAGGCGAGAAAAAACCAAACAGAAAAAACTGAAACAGGACACAAATTGGATTGAAATCCAAGAAGCGGCCAAACAAAAAAACCAACGCAAATATTGGGCCCTGATTGCAGTAATGACAGGAACCAAGAAAAAGCTAGAATCAACTCCTGTCACAGAAGAAGATTGGGAAATCTACCTCCGAGAGCTTTACAGTCCAAACAAGTTGAATAATAATGGCGAAGCTGAAATGCAATGTCTGGGAAAGAATGATACAAAAATCAATAAAACGACGGCATTGTCTGTCTCAAAGTCAATAAGATGGGCAAGAAGCACTAACGCATCGGGACCCGATCAGATACCTATTAAGGTCTATCAAATAGAGAATAAAGAGTGGGGACGGCTACTTTCGCCACTATTTAACTATATAATCGACAGCGGCACAATACCAATTTCCTGGAAGGGGAGTATAATCATTCCAATTTATAAAAAAGGAAAAAGAAACATTCCGGGAAATTATAGGCAAATTGCCCTCATGGATGCCGCTGGCAAGATTTTCGCTGCGGAAATATTGGAACGGCTAAAGACTTGGGCATTTTCCCTGGGCTTAATCCCCAAGTTCCAGTCTGGATTTCGTCCAAACCACGCAGTGACTGATAATGTAGCCATTCTCCAAACAATCCTGGACAAATATGTAACCGGGAATAAACAAACCGTCTATGCAGCATTCATAGACTACTCGACGGCCTTCGACCGAGTAGACAGACCAACTTTGTGGTTAAAACTGAGAAAAATGGGCATCCCAGAACAGCTATTGCTCTTAATAATAAATCTTCACAGTGACACTTGGTGCCGTATCCAAATGGGGAGCGATAAAGGTCTATCAAAGGTAATTTTCACTTCAAATGGATTAAAGCAAGGGTGCCTCTTGGCTCCTATTTTATTTTCTTTGTACCTAAGTGATTTACCAAGTAATTTACAACAATGCTTGAGTACACCGCCAAAGATAGCCAATGAGTATATTCATTCCCTGCTGTATGCGGACGACATTGTCCTGTTTGATCTAACTCCATTTGGACTTCAAAATCACCTCGACACTTTACACCAGTATTCTAAGAAAAACTTCCTAATCCCGAATATCAGTAAGACCAAAGTGGTTGCTTTCTCTAAACAGAAAAAAAAGGTGAGATATGAATGGAAGTTGGGAGGGGAGAAAGTAGAGCAGGTAAAGGAGTACACTTACCTGGGCAGAATTTTTTCCCAAAACCTGAGGAACAACAGCCAAATAGATCATTTAAAAAGGAAAAGCGATCTACATGCTGGGGCATTGTCTCGCCTATATTCTGCCACGGGTCAGAGGCACTTTTCGGCTCTGATTCAAGTTTATCGAGCGAAGATCCCACCTGTTGTCTCATATGCTACGGAATACATTCCCATCCATCAATGGACATATATGAACTTAATTGAAGGAAAAATTCTAAAAAACTTATTAAAGCTCTCAACATCCACTCCAGTACAGGTGTTGAGACTGGAATGCAATATTACAAGTGCCTATGCTGTGGCCGTAGCTAGTATCATAAGGTGGGCTTATAAACTACTCCATTCAAAGGAAGGCACTCTCCGAAATTTATTAAAAATTGAGACATTTAACACCGGTTCCAGCAACCTCACTTTTTTAAAAAATTTGCAAGAGGCTTTTCAGCTAGCCAAAATCAGTCCAGAGATACTGTCTACGTGGTCTCAAGCCCAACTCAAACTATTTTTAAAAAAATTCACCCCTAAATTGAGTTACGACATTGATTATTCACACTGTGTTAGTTTATCTATGTATAAAACCTACGTAAACTCCCATGAATATAAGCAATACTTACCCTACCTAGACTATACCCTTATTCATGGAGCAAGACGCGTAATCATGATGTTGCGTCTAGGAATCCTTCCAGTACTAACTTTTACTTCTACTTGGAGATCAGAAAAGACAGCTACATGTACCTTTTGTCAGGGGGGCAATCAGAATTTGGAACATCTACTTTTTATATGTGCTAATACAGAAATTGTGAAGGCAAGGTCACTATGTCTTACACCTATTTATCGATCATGCAAGATCATAAATTCTAAAGACTTTTTATTAATTTGTAAAAACCCCCCAAATGAATACGTTTGCTATAAAATTTTTAAATTTCTGAAAATCGCACTGAAAATGTACTAAATGTGATTGTATAATGTATATATTTTATTTTTGTGGTCCTCAATTGAGTACCGTAACAAAATAAACTTTTTGACTTTTGAATCGAGGATCCTCTGTATCCCCATAGGGGTTTTAGACAGCAGCAGGGTGTCATCTGCAAACATAATTGCAGGCACCCTGCTGCCATTCAGTTTGGGGGCGTCGGTATAGTCGATGGCATTCAGGTGGGCGATTACCCCGTTGACGAAGAGGCAAAACAGGGTCGGTGCCAGCACACACCCCTGCCTTACCCCTCGGTCAACGGGGAATCTATCCGTAAGTGCCCCGGACCTCCCACATCTCACTCAAGCATAGTTGTTGTGGTGTAGTCTCTGTAAGATTAATAGGATGTCCGGGGGAACGCCCATCTCTGCCAGGACGCTCCAGAGTTTCCCTCTGGGCACCAGGTCGAAGGCGGCCCGTAAATCCACAAAAATTGTGTAGAGACTGCCGCCCTCGAATATTGCTGCCCTCCAATAGATGATGTTTAATCTAAATACCTGGTCCACTGTAGAAACTCCCTTCCTAAATCCCGCCTGGTAGGGGCTGAGGACACCCACCTCTTCCGCCCAGTCCTGGAGCCGATTCAGCAATACTCTGCCAAACAGTTTCTGTGCTACATCAATTAAACTGATGGGTCTGTAGTTGGCTGGGAGGAGAGGCGAGCCCTTTTTGAATATGGGCACCACCTCCGCCCCCAGCCAAGTACTAGGGATTTCCATGCCGCTAAGAACTCCGTTAAACAGAGCGGCAAGGTAGGGGGCCCAAACAATGGGCTCCTGTTTAAACAGGTCCCCGGGTAGGCCATCCAATCCTGGCGCCTTTCCCGAGGTGAGTCCTGCTATAGCTGCAGTGACCTCGCCCAGAGTTATTGGATCCCCCTCATAATCTGGCCAACCAACCCCAGTCTCAGTGGTAGGTTCTCCCGGCTCAGAGCTGTAGAGGGACTGAAAATGTGCCTGCCACACCCCTGGTGCGATGTTTGGCTCAATTGCCGACTGGAGATTTTCCGACCCCCCACTCACTATCCTCCAAAACAGTCGATGGTCTTTGATCGCTAGGGCCTTAGTAAGTTCTTCCCATTGATTTTCCTCCCATTCAGCTTTAGCGTGGGCAACGAGTTTTTTATAGGCCCGTCTACTTTCTCTTAGCTTATCCCCCCCTAGCCCCTCCTTGATAGATCTAAGGAGTTCCCCTTTTGCCCTTCTGCAGGCTGTGTTGTACCATGAGGATTTGCAATGCCGCCCCCTACTTGAATTCCGTGTGTTACTAAAGAGGTTAGGGGCGACAGCTTTTATGAGGTCCTCATGAGCCTTATATAATTTAGCCTGGGAGTCTAACTGTTTGAAGGAGGGTCTGTGAAGGAGGCAATCCACTGCATCAGCGCGCTCTCTCAGCACACGAGGCTCCCAGCGCCAAAACCCACTCCTCGCCGCACCCGCTCCGCGGGTGCCGCTTCGCTGGTGAGCCCCGGTGTGTGCAGCTTCGTGGGAGCACTTGGAAGGTCCGTGGCGGCAAGGCGGTAAGGGGCGCGAGGCACCAGCGGGGCTGCGAGCGTGCAGGGACTTCATTTCCCAGAAGTCCCTGCGAGACCAAGGAAGAGCTTCCGGTCCGCTCTCCCTGCTGGCCCGCCCACCAAAGGACTTTTAAAAAGCGTACCTGCACTTCCCAATTCGTGGGACACTAACTGTTTGAAGGAGGGTCTGTGAAGGAGGCAATCCACTGCATCAGCGCGCTCTCTCAGCACACGAGGCTCCCAGCGCCAAAACCCACTCCTCGCCGCACCCGCTCCGCGGGTGCCGCTTCGCTGGTGAGCCCCGGTGTGTGCAGCTTCGTGGGAGCACTTGGAAGGTCCGTGGCGGCAAGGCGGTAAGGGGCGCGAGGCACCAGCGGGGCTGCGAGCGTGCAGGGACTTCATTTCCCAGAAGTCCCTGCGAGACCAAGGAAGAGCTTCCGGTCCGCTCTCCCTGCTGGCCCGCCCCCCGCCTAAACCGCCACCTACAAAACACCACCGCACTCCCGCAGCGCGGGACGCAGCCCGGGCTAAGACTGGGCAAAGACAGGGCCGTTTTAGGCCGTTAGAGGCTGTTAGAGACTGGGCTGGGCCACCCCATTTCGATGTTCGAGTCGACCTCTGAACTCCAACCCAGCATGGCTACCCGAGAGTTTAGAGACAGAGCAGCCAAATCAAAATTAAAAAATGGCACACTGGACGATTTCATCACCAGGACCCACACTGCAATTGATAACGAAATAACCAAGATGCAACACAGGGTGTCACTAGAACTTGAAGCTGCCAGACGACTGTCAGTGGAGTTGACTGCCGCTAAAAAATCCTCCCTTGGCCATATCGCCTGCGCAAAAAGTCCTGAACGTCCGCTAGGTCCTACACCCATCCTGATCGTTACCAATGCTGATATTCACGACACAAAAGTAGCAAGATTACCCTCATCACAGGGGAACCACTTAGACAAAACAATCTCCCCCCCACTCACCCAACTGGGCGAGAATGTAGATCAAAAGGAAGGCTGTGCTGAGGGTGTTCCCTCAACACTTGAACCCTCCTTTGCCCTACAAGAAAAGGATGGTAGCCTATTCAAAGCACAAAAGCACACACATAATAAAAGGAAACGCAACCCTACTTCGGCATACTCTAGAAAAAAGGCTAAAGTAGCGAAGGCTCAGCTACCAACCAAGGCACTTCCCCTTGATAAATCGCCAACACTGCAATCCTCAACTCTAACAACATGCAGAGAAGGCACCTCCCTTCACACAGCAATTATACAGGAAAACAACGATCTCACCATAGAAAGCGATGCTGCAGGAATCCCCCTATGTTCCATCAAAGGGAAGGATGTTGAATTTCTCACTATTGTTTGGGAAACATTAAAAAAACTACTCACCCCAATAGAAAAGAGATTCACACACTTAGAGACACAGCTTCTAGAAATCGAAAAAAGTATAATAAACCTGGCAACTGTCACTATGCAGAATTCTAATTCCACATGTACAACTATAAACCTTCCCCCAGCCGTAAATTTGGACTCTACCACCGAAGCAGCAGTAATCTCGCGGCCTCCCCCCAAAGCTAAGAGACCAGGTTCGACTAACATACTTCCAACTGCCGCATGCTCTTCCCCTAACACTCCTAATACTATACCCAAGGTCAAACCAACACCCAAACCCCGAACTAAGGCTAGTGTCATCAATCCTCCTAGTGGGGCAATACCATCCACCTCAGCCGCACCTGCCCTAAGTACATCTGCCCCGACCGAGCACCCCAATGTTAGACACAATGGCCAGAGCACTAATCCTCTAACATCGCAGAGAGCTAGTACCAGTTTCATTCGATCAAGGGGATTTGTAGATCTCCCCCCAGAGGTTAGCCCCTACGTTGTGGTGCTAACTGGGGTAACTGAACTGGTATATAATCAGCACGAAAACTTTGACTCTCTCAAGAACAAGGTGATCCACTGGTTGGAAACCAACAAACCAATCCCCAACCATTTAAGGAGCAAAATCCTCATGGTACGGAGGGTACCCTGGGTAGGGACTACACAAAAGACCTCCCCTGGAGATTGTGTGATACTCACCTTTGAGGACTCTAACACAGCTCACGCCATTTACTCATGGACCAATCATAACTCATCTACAACAATAATAGCAAGACCACTCACCTTTTTCTACCCACCACGTCCCGCAATAGCTCAGGGGGGGAACTGGAGCAGGATGCAGTCGCGGAAACACACTTGGGGAGCTCAAAGTAACTGGTGGGCAGATACCCTTGGAGGTTGGAACGGGATCCCGACCTCCAATAGATATGGGTGTCTCGAGGAGGTGGACTGACTTACACATCCAGCAAACACTACACCTCCCTCACCCATTCAAACTAGCAATCACACTCACTCTCCAGACAATGCACCGTCAACCAGTACTTTAGACACACCTACGATCGGCTCTCTCCCATCAACACCACTACACACAGTGTCAAGTGACCTTAGCCTAGGGGCAGTTAGATATACTAATTGCTCTGCTATGGGCGAAATTGCTGACCTCAACCAGGGGTTGAATATTAAACTCCCCATTCCACAGAGCCACACACCAAACAGCGCTCCACTTTATACTGCCCCACCCAACCAGTGTGGGAAATTAGTAGCATTAGGGCACCGGGGAACATCAAACATCAGAAGTACAACAGAGACTCACGGTACACTCTCTATTCTATCCTGGAACGTGGCTGGGCTAGCAAATAAACTAGACACCCCTGACTGGAGAGATTTAGTAGAGAGCTATGACATCTGCCTCTTACAAGAAACTTGGGCCAGAGAACAACCCAGCCCCCAGGGATTTGCGACCTTTAGTATTGAAGCAAAATGGGGGGGCAAAGGCCGCCCCTTAGGAGGCCTTTCAACCTGGGTGGGGTCCCACCTGGCATGTAGGGCCACATCCATGGAAACCAACTCTTGTGACTTCCAATGTGTCTCCCTAGATTGGCCATGCGGAGGGAAACTGGTAGTGATAAATTTTTATTCAAGGCCAGTTGGGGTTGCTGCAATATCGGGTACAGTGGAAGACCTAGCATACTTTCTCGATACACACAACTTTTCCTCCCCTCTAATAATAGGTGGCGACTTTAACAATCAATTCGAACCACTCCCCGCCTACGTGGAAGGTATATCTGCCGATGAGGATGAACTATGGGATATTCCCTCCTTGGCAGATGTAGTCACAAAGACATGCTCCCCCCTTGCCATTCAGATAACGTCCCTCACACTCAGTCACTCTCTTAGGGCATGCAATGGCCGGATGGAGGGTGATATTCCCCCTAAAAACACCTTTAACAGGCTGGGACACGAATCAAGGATTGATTATATAATGATACCTACCAGAGACTGGAAGAGGGTGAAAGACTTTAGAATCATCCCTAGATATGATAGTGATCACAATCTGCTCACACTAAAGTTCGAGACCCCCTATCGTCAGCTAGAAAAGGTAGATCCCAATGCACCACCCCAGTCCGACCTAGTGCTAACTAGTAACAGACGCAAAATCAAATGGACCAAACTGCTGGAAAATCCATCCAACATTGAAAGACTCTATGCTCTAACCGCACCTGCCCTGGAAGAAGTAGAGTGCTGTCTGAACTCACTGGGGGGCGAATCAGAGACTAACACCATGAGTAGCCTGGACCCTCAGATTCACTTGGCTGCACTCGGGAACATCCACTCAGAGTTATGTATCAACCTTGCAGACATACTGAACCCAGTGACCAGGCTTCGCAAGCCCAAAAAGAGAAGAGCGACTTGGTACAACTCCTCCTGCAGACAAGCGAAAACTCTCCTTCTCGAATCATTGAAAGCCCGAGAATCTCCAGCCGAAATCAGGGAGAAACGTCTTTCTTATAAATCTGCCCTCCACACCGCAAAAATAGAATGGGACGAGGAGAATTGGTCAAAGATCACAGCCGCCCTCGCCTACCAAGACTCGCGGACATTCTGGCAAATTGTTAGGCATGGCTCGCCCGAACCTCTTGCAGCTGTCGAGGCTTGTATTGCACCTTCCGTCTGGGAGGAACATTTCAAAAACCTATATCTCCCACATAACAGCGACAAGGGAAGTAGCAAACATGGTGGAGAGTCCTCTGTCGCTACAAACTGGACAACTGGGATCGAGGGCTTCACTCTAGAAGAAATCACACTGGCAATCTCCTCCCTGTCTGCTGGTAAGGCGCCGGGCCTAGACAGGCTACCAGGAGATCTCTACAAACATGAACCCAGTGTTTGGGCCCCCTATCTAGGGGTACTATTTAACGCTATCCTGAAGGGCCTGTCAATTCCATCCACCTGGCCAGGGGCTGAAATCGTGCCAATTTTCAAAAAGGGTTCGCCCCTGCTCCCTGCAAACTATAGGCCCATAAGCCTAATTGATGTTTCCCAGAAACTCTTTTCGAAACTTTTGCTAAACCGCCTACACGAGTGGATCAGGGACTATAACATCTTGAGTCCCTTCCAGGCAGGTTTCAGGGAAAAGGTCTCCACAGTGGACCAGGTCTTTCGTCTGTCCATGATACACTGGAAAACAGTACTACTAGAGGGTGGCAGCCTCTACACGGTATTTGTGGACCTAAGGGCAGCGTTCGACCTGGTACCAAGGAACAAGTTGTGGGAGGTCCTTGACAATTTGGGGGTCCCTGATGGTCTCCTGAAAATGATAATACGCCTCCACTCTAAAAACTACGCCCAGGTTAGATGTGGCAGGATGGGAGAATTGTCTGCGAAGTTCCCCGTTGGCAGGGGGGTGAGGCAGGGTTGTGTCCTTGCACCAACCCTGTTTTGCCTCTACGTCAATGGGGTAATTGCCCATTTAGCAGGTGTAACCAACTCCGATGCACCGAAATTGGCCTCCGAGAGGGTGCCAGCCATCATGTTCGCAGACGATACACTGCTTTTATCAAAGTCGGCAAAAGGTATTCAGTGTACCCTTGATGGCTTTGTGGACTTCTGTGGAACCCATGGGCTAGAAATTAACGCAACAAAGACTAAATTCATGGTCTTCAACCCACCACAGAAATTTCATTTCCGTCCCAGCATCTTACACACCAAACTAGAAAGGGTAAAAACCTTTGAATACCTAGGAATCATTGTGAATGATAAATTTACCTGGAGCTCCCACCTGGAAAAAGCGGCACTGAAACTGACCCAGCATTCGGGAGGTGTAATGAAGCTCATGGCTAATAATAAATCCTCGGTCAGGCCGATTGGCCCCCCACTACAGATCTATAAATCCCAGGCCAAGGGGGCTGCCCTCTATGGATCGGAACTCTGGGGCCACGTAAATACATCCAAACTACTGATGGTGGAAAACAGATTCATTCGTAACCTTGTAGGGTTACCATTGAGCACCCCTCTCGTCCCGCTGAGGATGGACCTTGGCTTACGACCACTTAATGAGGAGCTAGCTCTACGCCCACTGGCTTTTTGGCGTAGACTATGGTCAACCCCTGAGTTGGATAGCTACAGAGAAGGTTTACGAGAGATCCTAGCCACACCAGGTGCCGGAAAAATCAAATGGCTCGTCCACATTAAGCACGAACTGGTGGCCGCAGGGCTCTCAGGCATGTGGTCCGACCCCCAGAACGAGTGCCAAACCCTCTCAAAAAAAGATCTAGCCAGGTCCTATCGAGAACTTAAACTCTCACAGACCCTCAACCATCCAGATCCTGGGTCCTTGACAGAGTCCTTTTTCTCCCATAAAGCGAATTACAATATGGAACTGACTCTAGATAAAATTTATCCCAATATACTGAGAAAATTATATCTTCAGTGGAGGCATGGCTCTCTTCCAATTAAATCTTTTACGGCCAAATGGAACCATGATCCCAGCAGTACATGCCCTGCTTGCAGAACCACCGATGAAAGCGAGCTCCACATTCTCTTCTTTTGTCCTGCCTACCAGGGGATTCGCAGGCACTGGATTCTCCCCCTGTGCAGGAACTTGGGATTCTACAAGTGCATGCAGGCTTACAGAGTTTTAAAAACTGATATGTCCCACCAAATTGTATTTGCAATGGCCAAATACCTGGGCGCCCTTTGGTTCACCAGAAGGAAATATCTCTAAACTGTGGGCTGAATATGGTTCTGTTGTACTACATGCAGGTTTCTTCCAGTAATGTTTTTATGCATTTTTTATGCGTTTTATATTCATTGTACAACTCATTTTAACATATGTGTAACGTGACTGTCTTTTATGGTAATATTCTTACCGAAATAAAGGTTTTTCAAGTCAAGTCATTATTCACCCCGGTATCCAAGTCCCCCACAGTTTCCAAGATGGGAATTATCCCGTCATAGAGCCTTGGAAGTTTCTCCTTACTTGCGAGCAGATGCTCCCACCTGATTCTTCTCCTGTTGTTTTCCAGGAGAAGTTCAGGTTTGCTCCCCTCCAAAGACATCGTGGGAGTCTGGAGACCAGGGTGAATAAGATCAAGCTCAAGTGCATTATGGTCACTATCTAACCTTTCCGTTACCCTAAAGTCCCGGATGGTTGGCCACTTCACTATTTGGACCAAGACATAATCCAAGCGAGACTCTCTTCCCACTCTATTATAGGTGGTTCTGCTGGGTAAGTCAGATCTCATCCGCCCATTACAGGCTCTGATTCTAAACTTTAGGGTGAGGGCTGTGATTTGTAATGCAAGGGGAGTCCATGCCTTCGGGGGGTAGCTGCTACCGGGGGCACTGACCATCTAGCCTCTTCTTCCATTGGGAACCCCTCCAGAAGACCTGGCAATGGCTCAAAGTGAGAATTGAAATCCCCTCCCACCACATAGGATAAGTCACTTGATAGCTCAGATAGATAGTTCGTGAGTTCATCTATGGTAGGTGATTCCTTGGCAATTCCAACTGGCCTGGAATAGATGTTAATTAAGACAAGTTTAGCTTGGTTTGGCCAGGATAGTAAAACGACAAGAATATCATCGGAGGTGGCCGGTAACCGTATTGCCTCACAGCCTAGGTGAGATGCAACCCAGGTTGTGAGCCCGCCTGACGGGCGACCTTTGCCCTCCCACCTAGCTGGGATAAAATATGACTGATAACCTTGGTGCCCATAGTCTTCTCTTGCCCAGGTTTCCTGAAACATACAAACGTCTCCGGTCTCGATGTAGTTTGCCCAGTCTTGATCGGCCAGTTTGTTAGCTAGTCCGGCAACATTCCACTAGATTAATCTCAAATGTTCAGGGGTGTCAATTGCTGTGCCAGAAGAGTGGGCGGAGATGGTTTCAGATGTTGGAACAGTCGGTGCATCAGGAGCATTGTCAACAATAAGGCCAGATGGCTCAGGGGGGCTGCAGGAGCCATTGTCCAGAGTCACAGGGTTGTTAGTGGGCAGTCAGTCAACCCCGTCCAGACCGTTCAAGCAGTTAAAGCGGTTAAAATGGAAATAGGGTGTGTCAGGTAGCTGAAAATTTGGGCGTTGGGCATAATCTTTGTGTCTGTGTCTACGTTCCACCCTTGTCCAATCTCCATGCGGCAGGTCATAGTGCATGCGAATAGGAGGAAAGAAAAAGGAGACTGGCAGGGTCTGTATTGTAGAATCCAATGAACGGTTCACCCCTTCACAAATATGTAAAACAGTACCCAGGTCTTTGAAGGTTACCAAAATACAATCCCCTATTATTGTTTTTCTCGTCTTCCCCAGCCAAGGCACCCTTCTGACCATAATGATCTCGTTGTTGAATTGTGGTGGTAGGGGTCGATTCCAATTCAGCCATTTAATGACTTTTTTCTTCAGGGATTGGAAATCTTCGTTTTCTCCTCTTTGTAATTGGGGAGCACCTGCTAAAACCACCGTTAGCCTGTTGGCTTCTGGGGGCAGATCTGGTCTCCGTGGTCTTTGGGCGGGCCGGGCCGGAGAGGGAGAGGAAGTACTAACAGCTTGGGGGAGCCCAGAGTTGGTCCCTGTCTGTAGACTATGGGGGGCAGGGTCAATTAACTGTGGAGGCATATTAGTTGGGGTGTTTCGTGGGGCCGGAACTGAAATAGCCATAAGTGGCTGCAAGGGGGGGGCAGTGAGAGCGCCCTGGGGGGGTCCTTTGATGGCACCCTGTGAGACTCCTGTATTGGGTAAGGTACCTGTAGGAGGATTGGGCCCCACATTTTTAGATTGCTTACTAACTAAGGTGTTCAAGGTAGTAAGAGTTGCCTCTAAAATGGTAAGCCTGATCTCGACTTTTTTCAAGCTTTCACTAATGGGCTGCAAGAGTGAGCGAAGTTAGAATTCTATACTCCCTGGAGATGTGAGAGAGGGGGCTATATTAGACGAATTAGCCACTGGGTCACTGTTGGTAGCAGCATTGATAGCACTTGAATCCTTAGGGGAGGTAGCGATATGCACAATATCTCTGTCCCTGCCAAGGGGGAGTACGGTTTTATGTTTTTTCCCAAAATCTAAGTGGGATAGTTTGGTTTTCCCCTGCCCCCCCCCCCCTTGTCTTCCTTCTGCGTTTGCTAGGTGGAGGCCCATGCAGGTCCACCACAACACTTTGCTTTGGCTTACTTTTCTTACTTTTGTTCAGCGGGGGGGGGTTTGGGTAACCAAGTCAACTGCCATATTGGATATTAAGGATGGAGTGATCTCTATGTTCTTTTCAGGCAGTATACCAGGGGTAGTTAGGGGTTCCCGTATTAGTAGGGGAAAGTCCTCTTGGGTTGGTAGATTTTGGCTATCAGTGCAGGGAGAGCGACCAGGTGCATGTGATGACAGCGCAGGGACTCCTGGGCAATGGAGTCCCTGTACCTCACCTGGCGCTCGCAGCCCTGTTGTCCTCCAAGTCCACCGCAGTAATCCTCAGGAAGCCAAGCCAAACGCCCAGGCACACGGGCGAAGCGGGACCCGCGCAGCGGGTTCCGCGAGGTCTCCTCACAAGGCAGCAGTCACAAAAGGGCAGAACGGCACGTAGAGGGCTCTCCCGCCTCAGGCAGCAAACAGCAACGTCTCCCGCAGACGCGCTGATCCACAGTCACCTTTGAATCGGCGCTCAAGGGGCGGTACAAGCAGGGAGAGCGACCAGGTGCAGGTGATGACAGCGCAGGGACTCCTGGGCAATGGAGTCCCTGTACCTCACCTGGCGCTCGCAGCCCTGTTGTCCTCCAAGTCCACCGCAGTAATCCTCAGGAAGCCAAGCCAAACGCCCAGGCACACGGGTGAAGCGGGACCCGCGCAGCGGGTTCCGCGAGGTCTCCTCACAAGGCAGCAGTCACAAAAGGGCAGAACGGCACGTAGAGGGCTCTCCCGCCTCAGGCAGCAAACAGCAACGTCTCCCGCAGACGCGCTGATCCACAGTCACCTTTGAATCGGCGCTCAAGGGGCGGTACAAGCAGGGAGAGCGACCAGGTGCAGGTGATGACAGCACAGGGACTCCTGGGCAATGGAGTCCCTGTACCTCACCTGGCGCTCGCAGCCCTGTTGTCCTCCAAGTCCACCGCAGTAATCCTCAGGAAGCCAAGCCAAACGCCCATGCACACGGGCGAAGCGGGACCTGCGCAGCGGGTTCCGCGAGGTCTCCTCACAAGGCAGCAGTCACAAAAGGGCAGAACGGCACGTAGAGGGCTCTCCTGCCTCAGGCAGCAAACAGCAACGTCTCCCGCAGACGCGCTGATCCACAGTCACCTTTGAATCGGCGCTCAAGGGGCGGTACAAGCAGGGAGAGCGACCAGGTGCAGGTGATGACAGCGCAGGGACTCCTGGGCAATGGAGTCCCTGTACCTCACCTGGCGCTCGCAGCCCTGTTGTCCTCCAAGTCCACCGCAGTAATCCTCAGGAAGCCAAGCCAAACGCCCAGGCACACGGGCGAAGCGGGACCCGCGCAGCGGGTTCCGCGAGGTCTCCTCACAAGGCAGCAGTCACAAAAGGGCAGAACGGCACGTAGATGGCTCTCCCGCCTCAGGCAGCAAACAGCAACGTCTCCCGCAGACGCGCTGATCCACAGTCATCACAAATTACTTTCACCGGAATGCTGATCTACCGCCCCCTGGGGCCGCAGGAGAATGGGCGGCAGCTCTTCCCGAGTTTATTTCCCCTTTTCTATTAGAAGCGTCCATTTTTTCAATTTTAGGAGATTTTAATCTGCACTTCGATGACCGTACCTTTCCTATGGTGGTCAACCTTTTAGCTGATTTAGAGTCCCTTAATGTTCATCTTTGCAATATAGGCCCCACACATTCAGCAGGCCACCAATTAGATCCTATCTTTGCCAATTTTAATAACCTTATATGTGAGCCGACAATGCCCTTACTATGGTCCGACCATTATCTGATTAGCTTTAAAATCAAACTGCCCAAAACTACAGTGTCAGATAATCCTGAGAATTCGTACTATAGGAATTGGAAAAAACTCAATATAGAGGATCTTAACGCCCAGTTAACAATTTTGAGACCTAATTTCTACTTAGAATATCTCAATACTAGGGACCAGGATATAATCTATAACTGGTTAGCTAAAGCGGTAGAGATAGTCATTCCTCTCAAGAAGAATAAACGGAAATCTAACAGACCTCCAGTACCGTGGTTTTCCGGAAAGCTAAAAACAGAAAAAAGCAAATGTAAAAAACTGGAGAGACAATGGAGGAAGAATTATGACATGGCCAGCAAAAATGCCTACAAGCAAGCCCTGAAAGCCTATTATCTGCTATGTAAAATAACAAAAGGAGATTTTATCAAAAACACGATTTTAGAGGCACAAAACAACTCTAGAACTCTTTTTAAGGTGTTGAAGGATCTGGCGGGAGCTACAACGCACCCAGAACCTCCGACGCTGTCCCCAATACAATGTAACTGCCTGGCGAAATACTTTAATGACAAAGTAGCTAACATCTACTTAGCCCTTGGCGGTGATGATAGTCCTAATCTAACCCCATTAATCAGACAGACAGGATATCGCGATTTGCCGCGAAATCGGCACTTTTTTAAAAATGCCGCGATTTTTACCAAAGTGCCCGCGAAATCGGCACTTTAGTAGAAATCGCGGCATTTTTACCAAAGCCGCTATATCCTGGGGGTCTAATGGTTGTAATCCTGTTCATGGGATTAAATCCGAGGTTAGGCAGCTAAAGAGTTACGTGCTGCTCGCTCAGTCACACTGTTAGTAGTTGTGCCCTGATTCGTTGGAGCCTCAGATTGACCATGCAGCATACCGAGCGAGTCCGCCGGACCTCACCCAGCCGACTGTGTGCGGCAACTGGCTTTCATGCCACCCGCGGGTCCCTGCATCGGGGTCTGGGGCCAGAGAAGTCATGGCGGCTGGCCCTTCATACAATGGTGGCTTGCTCTGAGTGCGTGCACCTCATGAACAGGTATTTATCATTCTTTTAGGATAATATTTTTTTATTCATCATAGGGTCGTGACTGTTATCTACAGTTGAGCCTGCTCAATAAGTGCGCTGGACGGGCTAAAGGCCACGGGCTGGGCTGCACATTTATTTACCGTATTTAGGGGCATTAGACTTGAATAATTAATGGCGCAAGGGAGTAAAGGTGAATCTGGAAGCCGGCGGACAGCAACGAGTGAAAACATAACAAGCTTTTTTCTGAGCACCGTCATTAAAACGGCCTGTTGCAGAAGGTTACAAGGCCAAGAAAATCACAAGCAGTCCTGTAGGCCGGCGCGTCAGGCCCCTATCACCACACTGTAGCTGCAGCCCATGGCCCCCCCACCCAGACTGTCCCGGCCAAAAACACTTTCTGTGTCAACCTTGCTGAAGTGATTAGGGAAGCACATATATCATGAGATCCGTTTAAATAACATGAAGTTAAAACCAACGTTAGTGGAGCTCAATTCTTCGTTTGCCCAGGAGTTTTCATGCAACTAATACAAATGTCAAGATAGCTCTGGTGAATGATGGAGGGCTGGGGCAAGAGCAGCTTTTATTGAGTGACAGTTTTCCCATAAGAAGATGAGCCACGCTTATTCTCAAAACTCTATTTTATGAGAATTAGCTGTGAGTTACTGTTTTTTATTTAGTTGTTGCCCTTCCGTTTCTAGTGGTTTACAGCAGTTTTAAGATATTCCTAAAGTTTCTTGTAGCTCAAATTGGTGTAATTTCTGATATTTATATGTTTTCCTTGTGGTCATTGCTTGATTTTGCTCCCCAGAAAGTGTCACTCATAGTCGTTGAATGTCACTCATATTTATAGTAAAATTATGAAAATGTCACACATATGCAATCTGAAACCTTGGCAGCTATGTATGTCGGCCCACGAAGCTGCAAACATGCAGCAAAATGCCCCGAACCCTGTCTTGTCAGTGGGGGACGAACACACCTGATGTATCCCACCCACAACTCCCTCATCTGCTCTCTAGGTGCCCAGACTTTTACTTACACTTTCTTCCTTGGGTATACCGCACATCCCCACAATTCGGTTGTTCCCACCCAGGTGAGTAAATGCTAGCGCCAGGTGCTGCCTCCAGGTTGTTGAGTATGAGGTGGAATTGGTGTGCAGATGGGTTTCCTGCCCGGAGAGCTTGAGGCTGTGATGGTAAGAAGCACAATATCGATTTCAGCCCTGCTATACTGGTTTCTGCCTCCTGTGTGTGGCGAGCATAACTTGAGGGGCATTCGGAAGATGATGCATGTGGGGTAGATATCCTCGCAGCTGCGCCCGGCCTGGCAGTGGGGTTGGAAGTGAGCTTCTGACCCCACTTCTCATGCCACTCCTGATGCAGGGGGTGTTGTGCCCCTGCTGAGTGTTTTTAACTCCGCTGAGCTGCAAACACCTCCCCTGGGGGAGCGGCTTCTCTACAGTTAGGGGGCTGCGCATTCCTGATGGCCCTGGTGTTCTTCATTTCACCTACACATCATCTGATACAAGCATTCATTAATCCCCACCCACCAAATAAAATATATCTGGCAGTACACCCCATAAGAAGCATAAGGGCGATAGTATTCTTGTAGGCTAAGTCTTGTTTTATACGAGGATGCTTTTTTACCAAACATTCGCAGTGGCTGTGTTACTTCATAAAATTGTCTTTCACTTTCAGAGTTTAAAGCCTCGGTAATTTTTTGGTGAAATTAATGATATTTGTCCTACTCAGTCATTACGCATCTGTTATGTGACGAGTAAAGGGGTTTATCATCGTTCTTCGTTATAGAAGGTGAGGCCGTATGTCAACCTATAGTAAATCACATTAACATGGAGTAAGGAATACGATGCAAGCCGGTACATCAACCTGCACACTTGTCTGCAATATCTATTACTGCAATAAATAGCACATTTGCATATATGAGTTGGGAAGTAGAGTCCAGTGATAGCAGATGCTGCCACGGGTGCTAAAGGCGTGCTACCCTCAACCACCCTCAATTGACATCCACAAAGTTACCTTACGCACCCAAAGCTACCTCTGTGAGTGGGGGTATCACCACCTCTCCAAGCAGGGTAGACTTGCATCCTGAAGTTGCAATGATGAAACACTCTAATCAGCACACCCATGTACTGGATCCAGTGTTATGATCTCTGTCTTGTTACAGTGGTGCTGGAAGCCCGAGTTCCTTGAGCACACTTTGCAAGTAAAAGCTTGCAAAATGTGATCTCATAAAATGTGGGAAAAACTGCCAACAGTTGAAGAAGAAACACCAATTTCTGCATTAAACACCCCTTTCAAAGGTAAAAGGTATTCATATGGTAACTTTGCATAGCAGATTTATGAAACCAAACATTTTTAGTAATTCCAGGAGCTGGATACAAAGCTGTTTCTCCATTGTCTAGTAAGGTCCTGATGTCATCGGTGGCGGCGATGAGGGCAGTGCTGTGGTTGCTGCTCGAGGTAGCAGGTCAGTTGTTTGTTGACGATCATCACCGGGAACGGGAGCAGGGAGATGGGCCGGAAGTTTTTGAGGTCCTTGGGGTCCGCCTTGTGTTTCTTGAGTAAGGCGTTGATCTCAACATGCTTCCGTCTCTCCAGGAAGGTTGCTGTCTTGAAGGAGATGTTGATGACTTTCCGGAGATGTGGTGTGATGGCTGTACTGGCTTTCTTGAAGATGTGGTGTGGGCATGGGTCTGACGGAGATCCGTAGTGGATGGTGTTCATGATCGTGATGGTGTCGTTGTCGTTGATGTTGGTCCAGGAGAGTATGCGGTTGGTGCTGGTGGTGGTCGTGGGGGCAGAGGTCTCAGTGTTTGTTGGGGCGGTCGTGGCGTTGAAGCTGTTGTGGATGTCGGCGATCTTGCGGGCAGTCTTTTGCTTTTCGAGGGAAACAAAGTGTCTACATTGTAAATAAACCAAATATACATAGCTTCATGTTGTTAAATAACTAAAAAAAACAAGATATCTGTGTTTGTTGTAGGAAAAATGGCCAAATAAAATGCCGCAAAATTGCCGCTAAATTTCCATATTTGTGCCTCTAAATTTCCATTTTTGTGCCGCTAAATTTTCTAATCCATGCCGCTATATCCTGGGGGGGTCTGATTAATAGATGCAAGCCCCAGTGAGCTCAACGAGCGGGCAGATAATCCCAGGAAATTACTAACAGTCTGGCAGCCATTTGACCAAAACACATTTTTAGAAACGCTCAACACCATTAAATCGGGCTCCCCTAAAGACCCCATGGCAACTGAAAATTTTAAACAGCTTGATCACGATACACTAAATGTCATCAGAACACTATTGAACGCATTACTACGGGAAGCGGTAGTGCCAATTGAACGGAAGCACGCTATGGTAGTGCCACTACTGAAAAAAGCAAATTGTGATCCAGAGGTCTTCTCTAATTTTAGACCAGTTTCAGTTCTCCCCATGTTCTCAAAAATTTTAGAAAAACATGTTAATAAACAGTTGGCAGAGTTTATTAAATCCAATAACCTTCTACATCCCTCCAAGTCAGGCTTTAGAGCCGGCATTCAACCGAATTTACCCTACTAGGAGTAACGGAAACGATCCGTCAACAGCTTGACAATGGTGGCACGGTGGCACTCCTGCTTTTAGACCCGAGTGCCGCCTTTGACACCATATCTCATGAAATGCTACTTGAAACCCTAGAGGAAATAGGGGTAAAAAGTCTGGCCTTGGATTGGCTAACGAATTTTCTTTCAGATAGATCTTATCAGGTCTTCTCTAAAAATAATATCTCCAACATTTTAACCTCCCCTTATGGAGTCCCACAAGGGTCAATCCTCGGCCCACTAATATTTAATATTTACATCTCCCCTCTTGCGAGTATTGCAGAGAATTTTGGCCTTACTATCTTTTCGTATGCAGACGATACACAATTGGTGTTCTCCTTGTCAACAACTGAAAAAAATAACACCTCGTCTCTACGTTCGGGGCTACAGAACATGGCGAAGTAGATGAACTATTGATTTTCGGAGAACAAAAAGAGCTTTGGGGACCAACACACTGGCCCACAGAAATGGGCCCTCCGCCAGTAGCAGTCCCATAAGGCCAAAACAGCTTCGGTCTGCTTCGGTATTTTAAAATGGCTAAGAAAAATTCTGTGGCAACTTCCTGAAGGGGCCCAAAGAACTGTAGTGTAGGCCTTGATTGGCACAAGGCTGGACTATGGGAGCATTCTTCTCCTCTGTGCCAATAAAGAGATCTCGCGACGACTACAGGTCGTACAAAATGCGGCTGCGAGGGTGCTTTTACGGTTACCAAGGAGGGCACATATCTCCGAACATTTACTCAATTTACATTGGCTCAAAATGGCCATTAGAACCAAGTTTAAAGCGTTATGTTATATGTTCAAAATAAACACAGGAGAAGCACCAACGTACCTGCATAAATTGGTTCATAAATACATGCCAGTTCGCTATCTTAGATCAACACATTTGGCGAAATTTGTTGTTCCAAGATTTAAATGAGCACGAATGGGCAGCCGCTCCTTCGGATATATGGCGCCTGTTTTATGGAATTCTATTCCATTAAAACTACTCCTGGAACCTAATTATATAACATTCCGGAAAGGTATCAAGACATGGCTTTTCAACCAAAATTAGAATTATAGATGACTCCCCCTGGTTCTGTTTCCATCCAAGGCGCCGGGAAACCCTCAGGGTAGCTGTTGCGCCATATAAATGGAATGAATAAATAACTAAATAAATAAAATTAGTGACATCAAGGGAAAGTAGCCTACGGACTACCACCCTTTACTCCCCCATAAATTCACTAAATTTAGTATTTAGGGGAGTACCTGGCACCAGGAAAGCAGATTGTACCAACCTAAGTTAGAGCAAACTGAAGAGCCAAGAAAAGCAAGAACTGAGGAGCAGCAACTGACCTGACACCAACCCTGCCGACCTGCCAGCTGTGCCCGACAATTGCGCCAAAGACAACTCGTCCTGCAGCTGTTCTGCCTCAAAAAGCCTGGGAGGACTTCCAGCACTTTAAGAAGCAACCATGATCTCCAGTGGAGTGGCGGAGCTGCTCCCCTGCAGGCACCGAAAAAACGCCTAAGACTCCAGATCTCTGAAAACCCCAGTGCACCCGTGCCGCCCCCCAGCCCGAGTCGAAGTGGCCCAATGGTGACAGTGAGGTACAGAGACCCTCCAGAGTCTAATCCCAGCTTGGGCTTGCACAGAATGGGTTTGCACAGAATAGACTCCCAGTCAAAGACTGCAGCCTCTTTGTGCAGGCCCTATATATGGTGAGTGTCTCCCACAGTGAAAACCCAATGCCTCAAAACACCACTGCACCGAGTCCTACACAGCCTGAGAAGTGGACTGAAGGTGTACCTAGGTGCCTAAGCATCGTTAGACCTGAGCCCCCCCCCCCCCCCCTGTTGGTTCAGTGAGACTGGACTTCCCAGCACCCGCCCATCCCCCCCCAATCCCCCACCCTCACGTGCAGCCTCTTTGTCCCAGGGATGTTTCTTATTGAAATCAACAGGGCACCCAATGCCGAAAAGCACCTCTGCACCCGGATGCCCCAGAGGCTCCCAAGGTGACCTGTTGGTGCTGCCTTAGACCTTGCCCCGTTCTTACCTTAACTTCAGAAGATTGGTTCTGTAAGTCGCTGCTGAATATCGGTATGCAGTATGTGTGTTTTCCCTCATAGGATAACATTAACGCATTAGAAATAAAAGTGTACTTACCTGTTTTCTTCAAAATTGCTTTTTTTAAGTACTTACCCAATAATTTCGTTTTTGGTGTCTAAAATATGCATAAAAATGTATGCTATTTTTCTACATTGGTGCTGATGTTAAACACACTGGAGCGTTTATCACTGCTCACCGTCTTTGGCTTTCTGCTTTCCTTCTTTCTTTTTTCCATCATTTGAATCTTCATCTGAAGAATCTTCATCATCATCTGAGGACAGATTGGCTTTGATTTCTTCCAACAACATTTTCTTGGCAATTCTTTGAGGTAAGAAAACAAAAAAAACAGAATTACATTTTGTAACTTATCATGGTCAACCACCATTTTTTAACTATTATAAGTTTAACAAACTAATCCAAACTTTTTAAAAATGAGAGAAAATCTGTTTTTGTTTCTTGCTCCAGCTTATTTATCAATTTTGAAAACATTGTTGTGGCGAATGGCTCTGGAGAATATTTACAGCACGTGCCTGTTAACACGTTTTATATTGAGAAAGCAGAGACAGTGCTACACATTATTACAAACTTCATAGGAATGTCTAATTGAAATAATTTGGTTTCATCAGTTTTCAACGTAAACAGTCTTCCACAGAACTCCATTCGACCCGTAAATGTGTTCACTTATTTTTCTAAAGGAAACTACTATACTCCAATAATCACCAACGCACTCCAACTCAAAGAGGTAATTTACCAGAATGAGAGAAGGAGAGCTATTCCTTAATTTCAGATCTCCCTCTTAGGAAGACCTTTGCAAAGCTTTAACAAGCACTGAAAATGCAATATGTCTCGCCTTTAATTAAGTTAAAGCCATTTGCTTTGCTAACGGTATTGTATAGCAAAGCAAATGGCTTTAACTTAATGAAAGGCGAGACCTATTGCATTGTTAATGCTTGTTTTCATTTACTCCGTTTTTTACAACGTAGTTCAACTTCCCACAGTTTTCTAGCACTTTAAGATTTTTCACAACTGCAACCATTAGAGTCAAAGCTTCCCCCTCCAACCTTCCTTCGTCCCACTAGTCTTTGCAGGCAGAGTCGTCAGGTGACGTCACTTTACCGTACGTCACACTGTGCGAGGGATTTAACCGCAGCTGTCATTAAGAACAGGGTAAGAGAACGGTTACTCTTACATGGGAAAGTGTGAATTTAAGGTTGATGTTGATTAATTATTTAAATTTGTGGATATTAAACATCTTTAATTAAATCTGTTCTCTGGTCTGCTGAATTTGGCAGAGCTGTCCCACACGTAGTCCGAGGTTGGTGCAGCAGAAACGAAATCATGCTCCGAGGCAGATCTAAATGTGTTTTACCATCTTGTGTCCACCCCTGAAGAGCTGCAGTATTTTAAGGATGTTCACCTTTGCCTATTGTGTGCCTAAAACGTATAGCAAGTCATAGCACCATATACGAAGAGACGCATATGGTTAATTGCAAACAAAATGGTTGAAGCGCAAAAGTGGGGCTTCCTGAGTGTTCTGCTTGCTACGGACCCTGCAGTGCCTGGAGTGCAGTTTGGTCGTTGGGCGGGTAATTCTGCTTTTTGCAAAGCAAGTAGTGCTGCTTCTTAAGATCACCATTAAGGGGACTTGTCTTAACGAATTATGTCTGCAGTGTATGTTGAGGTTTTGCTGGTGTTGAGAGCTCAGCAAACACAGGACCCCGTGGGTTCATGGGAAAGGGGACGAGCGGAGCCCGTGACTAATGTGATATATGTAAAGGGACTTAAGTTTGGGTCTTATTAGGCACGCTTGTTGGACAGGGAAGCGCTTGAGAGCACAGCCAGCTGCAGTGGAAACACGCTGAGGTGGCTGTGGTGCAGGATGGGGCTGTTGTGTGTTTGAAATTTAAGGCGGCAAGGCTGCCTTTCTTTTAAACCTAGTATAGTGAGGAGATAGGCTCAAGTACCGCTACCTGTAAACTAAACTACAGACTTCAAAGAGGAAGGCAAAATGAAATATGTGTCCTTGTGTAGCGCAACTGGTGTTCTTGTAAAGTGCTCCGATACCCAATACCTTGAGCTATAAAAACAAGCTTCTGATAAGAAGCTTAGTTGCCTTGACAATGGAAAGCTTGGGGCAAGATGGCGTCGGACTGTCCACTGTCCGTAGCTACGCGTCCATGTTGTTAGGTTTGGATGAATGGCGAGAGCAGCCATCTATGTCTATCCGTACGTGTGCATGCAAAGCTTTCAGAGCATCGATCGCAAAAGGCACTCACATGGCAAGTGAAGCGCTTGCGCTGCTATCAACTGGCGAGACCTAAAAAGAAAAGGAGAAGGTGGCAGGAAATTGTGAGAAGATCTAGTGAAGGCTACGTCAAAGAGACCAGGGAGGAGGCAAATATTTCTGTATAATGAGAAATAAATACCAAACTGTATTATTGAAAAATGGCATTTGGAGGTCCATGTCACATAACCCACTCATGTTTTTATTCCTTACTTGTGGCTTAACACAATGTCCCTTGAACCCCGTGAAGTAATTATCACCTTGTAATTCACAACTCCTAATGTGTCAAACTACAATCACGAAATGGAAAAAGACAGGAGATCAAAGACACAATTTTCTGCCTCCAGAGCGCAATATGTATGGATCTGACTACAGATTTGCTTAATCCTGAGCGCTGCACAGTTGGTTTTCAATTGCCATCCAAGAATATGAAAGCATACTTACAATAGACTAATGCAGTGTTTGGGGAATGTTCAATTAACAAAGCCAGATTTCTGAAAATCCAGAAATTACTGTAATCATTTCTTTAAAGGTTGCTGGCCCTTCTATAGATAGAGCGGACAACCAGCCCCCCGCAGCACTGCCTTTGTGGATGTGTAACGGACCTACTTATACAAGTAGGAAGTTCAACAAAGACTGTTTGATAAAAGAAAAAAATCAAAACTGGCTACCCGTCTGCCATGTTTGGACAGTCAAATTAAAAACTCCAAATGAAGGAATTGAGACAGCAGTGGCGACCTACTACTTATGAGCAGCTCATGATACAGCGGATAGTGTCATGCTACCGGGCCTGAGACAGCACTGACATATCTCTACTTCTGCACAGCTTACGATAGAGCGTATGGTGACACGCTACTGGGAAGACCAAGAGTGCGTACGGGAAGCTCGAGGCTGCCTCTAAGAAACAGTATGGCTGAAGCATGAGTGGGGATGACAGGCCACTCGAGAAGAACTATATTTAATCTAATGCAAGGCAGTTATGTACCTGCGAGTATAAGACAAGCAACTGGAAAAACATAGTGTGTTCTCTGAGAGTAAGAAGGACCACAAAGTGGCAAGTACTTGAGTATATTCCCATGGTGCTTACTTCATGCAAACATCTCCGTGACCCAACAGGAGACCGTGAGGAGACCAACATCCTTATCTGGCTTACAAGTGAGCTCATTAGGTAAACGTGTTAAATTCTTAACAGGCTCAAATAATGTTGCAAACTGAGCTATGTATGGCAGATGGTGCAGTTTCTAGTAAACACAAGTGACAATCCATGTGATAAAACCAAGCACAAAATCGAAATGAACAAACAAGACACCTAACCAAGCAATGCTATCCCACACTAACCCACGGTAGAAAGAGATTGACACTAAAAGGAATTGAGGCTGCGAATTATCGAAAAACAAGGACAGATGAGCTAAATTGGGTTTCCAAAGGTACAATGAGGGAAAACAGAACACGTGCTTAACACGGATTACCTTAATCTGCTATCTACGGAATCAAGGGTTACTCTTGAAGGAAAATACAGAGACAGCAGGGCTCGCTGATTGAACGAGCATTTACAATGCAACAGGTCTCGCATTATTAAAGTTTGAGCTATTGGCATTGTAAATGACAATGCCTTTTATTCATTTGTTTTTAAAACCTGCAATCGGTGCATAAACATGCACTTTGAACGTATAGCCCTTGGTTACGATGAGCAAGGCTGGCAGTAAAAGAGACTGCCAGCCTTGCTTCTCATAAGTATGAACTATAAGTACAAAGTGCTTGTTTACGCACCGATGCAAATGAATAAAATGCATTGTGATTTACAATGCCAATAGCTCAAACTTTAATAATGCAAGACCTACTGCATTGTAAATGCTTTGGGGTTTTTTGCCTCCTGGGAGTGAAATATAACTGCGGTTCCAGGAAATTGGATACAAATATTCAATGAAGGAGATTCAGAAAGAAAAGGGGATTTTAACCGGGTGAGGAAACACAAATCTCATACGGAGCACGGGCCAAAGCAGAGAGGGGCCTGGCGGACGTGATACAACTTGGGGCGTGAGTGTGCAAAGCACTGAGTGTTCAAAGCAGAGCTTGATTGTGCAAGGCATAGGGTGTGTGGAGTAAAGTGTCACTGTGTTAAGCAGAGTGGGCGCATATGCAAGCTGTGAGTAGCTAGGGCAAGTACTGTATTATAAATATGCATGACGGCGAATGCGAGAGGCTAAGACAGTGCAAGGCACAGTGTGAGAGTTCACTGCAGAGCTTGGCATACTACAAGCGTGTGGAGAGCGGCGTGCTGGTTTGGAAAGCAATGTGTGATAAGTAGAGCAGAGAAAGTGAGTGGGCAAGTCCGCGTTAGAGGGTAAGGTAGTGAGCGTGCAGTACACCTTGCGATTGTCTACGACTGAGAAGCAGAGAGTGTTCAAGCAAACTCGGTGTTTCTGGCAACACTTGAGTGCAGGGAAAATAGGGAGCGTGGGCGCAAGGGAGTAGAGAGGAACGGAGTCTATGCACAGCAGCCCGGTGAGTGGGGCTGCTGGCAGTGTGATAGTGAAAGCGTGAAGCGCTGTCCGCCTCGCCGTTGTCACAGACCGTGTGCATGCTGGCAGTAGCGAGAAGGGAGATAGGAGATGGGCACAGCGCGTAACTGGACGTGGTGAATGCGCATGTCCCGATCCGATCCGGTCTGCAGCGTGCGCGTGCCCATCTCCTGTCTCCCTTGAGAGCCCTTGAAAGCATAGCCGACAACTATAGGTCTTGAGTCGCCAGGTGCGAGACCTAAAAATGGAAAACAAATATATGCAGCCACTCCTCCAAGTTACCCTAGGCACTCCCACACAGCCCTAGGACCACAAGACATGACTGCAGCAAAAACAACAATGTAATTTAAGAACTGGCTGGATAACTTCTCTATTTGTTGATCTAACTCAAGTAGCCTAAATGCTGAAAATGATTCTTAGGGTTTTTAAGTGGTCCTATAACAGGAAAAGCACTTCACTAAAACTAACACACAGCACAACAGACAGGGCATGGAAATCAAACTGTTTTAGATGTGTGCTTCATGTGGCATTTTCTGAAGCAATAATGATGTAATTGCTTTTGTGCAAAATGTGGATAAAAGCTACTTCAGAGCACTTGCCGATGCTGAAACATAAGACTGGTTTAAAAATCGCCAGGACATTACTTTGAACTGTGCTGTATTATTGCTGGAATAGGGAAAGTACAATTTTCTAACACAAACATGCATCAGTTCGGCTCTGTACTAGTTGAAATAAAGTGTGCTAATCTTTAAATCAACAACGTGCGGCAGAAATGAGAATGTAAGGCAAATCTAATGTGTGTCTGACCATCTCAAACGTTGAAGTAGGCTATATCTCGAGAAAAGCATGTTCGTTGTCAAAAGAAAACACGTGGTCATGCATTTTGAAAGGTTGCCCAACAGCGGAAAAATGTGGGAGGCGGGGGTAAAGCAAACAGAAGGGTTTTTGAGTTGTGCAAATTGTTGATGTCAGCAGTGACATGGAGCTGTACTGGTTAGGAACAGCCTCTACGCCTGCGACAGCACTACAGCAGCCACTGCCCTTTTCTACTGCTTTTTTTAAAGTTTCTTTTTTTTCATAGCGCCAACTTGGAACACGGGATTTGGAGCGCTTTACAACAGAACCAGGCTTCTTTATACATTGTTTGCTTTACAGGCAGAGGGAGCTAAAGTGATTTCATTCCAGCTGAACATCCTATGCCATGTGGCAGGAGGCGCTACATCGATATACTTACAATTGATATTTAAAGCACAGAGAACAGAGCTGATCAGGGCAATTAAAAACAGCAAAAGACAGAAATAAGCCGCAGCTCAGCATGCACTGTAATCAGACTACATTCCAGCAACAGGAGTAAGAGTGTAGGTCATCCGCATCAACCCATACGCATCAATTGCAGGAAACATATTGTTATTGTTAACTAGGACTTATAGAGCGCATGTTCACCGAGACTAAACCTCACCATGATCAATCGGCATGTACATGCAAGACTTGGCCTAGGTTGTGCCCCAGGCTTCAGTTAAAATAAGCGTCTTAAGTTTTTTCCTGAATGGGAGGAGAGTAGGTTGCCGAAGAAGGCTTTCCGGCAGCCCGTTCCACAGTTGCAGGAGCACTACAGAAAAGGCTTTCCCCCCTTTAGAGATCGTACTGAAGCGCGGGCAGGCCAATAGGCCTGCTTTAGACGATCGAAGTGTCCTGGCACATAGTTTTTGAGGCACTCCTTAACGTAAACTGGGGCCAGGCCATGGATAGGTTTGTGGGCTATACAAAGACCTTTAAACCTGGCTCTCTGTTGGATAGGGAGCCAGTTAATCTGCTGCAGTTGGGGTGGGGGGGGGGGGGATGTGCCAGTCTTGGGAGCCTGAAGATTAGTCTAGCTGCGTCGTTCATGGCAACTTGGAGTTTGGTTAGCAACTTCTCAGGGAGGCCAATGTACAGAGCGTTGCCATAGTCCAACTGTGACCTGATCATTGCCAACACGGTCATCCGTAGTGCAGTAAATGAGAGGAGGGGGGCACATATCCGCAGCTGTCTCAGTAAGCCTACACATGTCCCCGCCACAGTGGACATCTGGTTCAGCATGGAGAGCTTGGCATCTATTTTTATGCGGAGACTTTTTACGACCGGCACTGGCGTGAGGGGTGGTACCTAACTATCGTGGCCAAAAAAGGTTGCTCCATGGGTTGTTTCCGGTGGAAATGGCCAGTACCTCAGTTTTGTCTGTATTCATGTTAAGTGAGTTGGCTGTCATCCAGTTGACCGTGTACCTGAGTATATTTAGCATGCATGCGTGAGCCAGTGAGGAGTTGTCGATCTGGAAGATTATTTGCTTGTCATCGGCGTAATTGAATTCTGTGCACTCCCTGTGGGCAGAGCAGCCACCAGTGGCTGGAGATAGATGAGGAGAAGGGGGGACAGCGCTGACCCCTGGGGGAATCTGCACATTAAAGCACTGATGTTGGACACCCGATCAGCCAACTGGACACTTTGGGAGCGGCCTGACAGGAAGGACAAAATCCATTGATGTACCAGTCCATGGCTGCCCAGTTGTAAAACCTGCAAAAATAGTTGGTCAAGATTGATGGTATTGAATGCCGCGAATAGGTCTAGCAGGACCAGGGCGCATGGCTTCATGCTGTTGGCCTTAAGTCTGAGTTTGTCCATCACTACAGCATTACCAGCTCTGTGTTGTGGTGAGCCCTGAAACCTGCCTGTCGCACCTGGAGCAGCTGTTCCTCAATGAAGTTTGATAGGGTTTTCAAACCATACTGTTCCAATACTATTGCCAGAAAGGGGAGCTGGGAGATAGGCCTGCAATTCTTCAGGTTGGCTCCATCCGGCCCTGTTTTTTTCAGGAGGGGAGTAACCATGGCATCCTAAAAATTGACTGGGACATAACCCGTTTCCAGTGACCAATTAAGCAGATTGAGGGCCTCACTCTCTACCCCGGGTAGAGCAATTCGCAAGACCCTTGGTGGACAGGGGTCTGCTGGAGACCCAGACTTAACAGCCCATTAGAAGTCTCAGCAAGTCATGGTCGAGCCTTGGAAAGATGATGAGGGGCTTGCCGTGGGCATGAGGTGTAGAGCCCACAGCCAAGGGGCACTGGTCAACGGGTGTGTTATGTATGTCCATTAGGATGTCACTGACTTTGTGAAGGAAGGAGGACTGGAACTTATTACAATCCTACGGGCTGGCAGGGGATTTCTGTTCTTGTGTCTGCCTACGTTTTTTTGAAAATCGGAAGGTTTCTTTCTGCTTGTTATCGGCGACCAAGATCCTAGTTTCGTAGTATTCAGCCTTCCTGGTCATGATGGCTTTTTATATGTAGCAAACACAGCTTTATATTCAGTGAGAGCCACTGGGTTGTCCGATTTGCACCAGGCCCTCTCATATTGGTGCAGTGTTTATTTCTTCCCCCTCCGCTCCATGTTGAACCAGGGGGCCCCTTTGCCTTTGTTCTTAACTCTTTCCCTTTGTGCAGGTGCCACCTTGTCTATGGCTTCCCTTAGCCTGCCTCTGAGGGACTCGCTTTCCTGATCAAGGTTTCCCAACATGTGCCTTTATGGGGAAGTTTTACGCAGAATAACCACTGGGTCACGTTCCTTGATTTTCTTCCACCCTCGCAGCACTTTCCATTCTGGGGGTGGCTGTGTCAGCCGACCAGCGAGCGGGGCCAGGCACCTGATCAGATAGTGGTCCGACCAAGCGCAGGAACTGATATCCGTTAGGCTGGCCGGTGGCTGGAAGGTCCAGACAAGGTCGAGCGTGTGTCCCTTATAGGGGTTGGGGAGTTTACGAGCTGTTGAAGTTCCATGGATGTCAAAGCCTCCTCCAGCTGTTTAGCGTGTGAGTCTGTGGGCACCTGATCCCAGTGATAGTTAAAATCCCACATCACCAGAAGGCACAGGTACAGAGCTTTGCCCCTAGAATTTTCACACCCTAGATGCTCTCTGCCACTAGCGTCTCTCCATTAACTGTCTGTTGTAGAGTATAGCTACACCCCTTCCTCTTGTCCTACCCGTCCTATTATGTCATAGGGCATCATATTCCAATGGCATCGCATCTATGTCAGGGGCTGGGGTGCCTCTAGCCAGGTTTCTGTGACCCCCATAATATCCAAGAAGCCGTCCTGGAGAAGCGAGAAGACCTCTAGATTGTGCTTCTGTAGGGAGCGGGTATTTAAAGCGCTACCCTTAGTCCCTGTGGATTTGCCGACACTATGTCTTTGGAGGGAGGAAGCAGAGTGGCCAAGCTCTATCCTCCGACTTGTATCCTCAGTAAGCCTTCAGCCCTAAGAGTGTCCTCTTAGGGCTGTCTGCCCAGGGGGTAGTTCCCATGTGCTATTGCCAGTAGTTCTTCAGCTTCAGCTGAGTAAGGAGAAAATTGACCAGGCTGACACGATTCTTAATTCTATGCCAGAACAAAGTTCAAGGGTTATGCTAATCTACATTCCTTTACCCTAATAGCATGATGTTTATAACAAAAACATTTTACACTATCCAAGAAACAAAATCTAAAGAATAATTAAATCAACATGCGACTTGACCAATACTGAAACAATTCTATAAGTCTAGTAATCAATCCTTGTCCCTTTGCTGCTGATAGAGGTCAGTTTGTTATAAGCACCAATGTACCCCAAAAGGGGCCTAGGTAGTTGCACAACCTTTTACCTACATTTGTCCTACCTTGCTCTACGTAACAGCTCTGGTACTGACCTTTTGTCTAGTTAGGTGCCGAATAAATGTAGTGTGGTTTTCTTCAAAAACTAGCGTCATTTATTATGCATGAGGATTTTTTAGTATCACAGCAGGATTATCATATTCTGCTTAATAACTCTGTACAAAAGTACACGTATGGTCATACTTGACACATCTAGGTAGAACCCCTGACGGTACCTTCAGGTATACAAGCATCACATCTTCACTGGGCAAACCAGAGGAGAAGCTTCCATGCAGACCTTGCAGGGTGTTCAACTCGAGACCAAGACGGGTCAGGTTATGGGGTTGGCTCTTTCCTAGAGGGATTCTTGGCTATACACCTACATACATGCTAGGTTCACTTAAGTACATCTAGTTAGGGTTTGCATTTTTGGAGTACGCATGATTACTGCAATGTATCTATATGCATGCATATATATATTCATTGTTTTGCCACCATGGTAGAATTCTACATTTTATTTACTCTGTTGGGGCTTATAACCATATATATCTATTTCTGTCTCATGGTTGTTGCAGCACACATGTTTTCTACTAGAATGACGCTGGTTCAATAAATGCTTACCGAAAACGTCCCCACCGTTTATTCTGTATCTCTCCCCCAGACCAAGTGAGCAAGAGTGGCTGAGCGAATAGCACTGTACTGTTTCCACGATCCCTGAGGGGTCATGCTGGTCATATTTGATAGTTGCCAAAAACAAATGGCTCCTTGGTAAAGTTGTGGGGCTTATAGTGGTACTGTGAGATAGCTGGTCTACAGACAAACATATCCTTTGGGGTGCCTGGAATCAGTCTAGACACCAATCCCTTGGTTTATGTTGTCTAAACACGCAGATCCTACATAGATTTGGGGTTACTAAACGACAAGCTATACACTTTATGTGTGTAGAATTAACTGCCCCTTCCCATGAAGAGGATGTAACTGTTACAACTGTCAGCCTGGAGCATTTCAGGAGACAAACACTCCTATGGTCCAACAGTGGCTGGCGGTTGGAGGGAGGGAGGGAGGGGGGGGGGGGGGCTTAGGGCAATGCACACAGGGGAAATATTTTTTTTAAAAATCTTACCAGACTCTACATTCTCGCTCCGGACCTCTCAGTGACTGCAACCAGATGCTGGAACTCCCTTGACCCATCCTGGCACTGCTTACATGCAGCATGTGAGCAGCGCCAGGATAGGTGGTAGCGGCCTCACACGACACTCCACAGCACCCTGGAGGCCTGCACTGTCTCTTAACCCAGCTGTCTTAAGACAGCTGGGCTGAGAGGTTTAAAGTGCGCATGTGTAACTGGCAGTCACAAGACGGCCAGTCAAAAAGGCATGCAGACTTTAAACAGTGCATAGCCAGCCCACTCTCCTCCCTAGTGAGTGACATGCTGCTGTTACTCAGCAGCGGCCTCATCATGAAGCTCGGCTTGGGGGAGGAAAAATAAAATGGTAATTATTTACCATTTTATTTTTAATCTTTGAGGGATTTTTAAGTGGAGCAACGCACATCCGCTCTAACAGAAGAGCCGCCCCTGCCATGGTCTTTTTGAAGACAGCTTACTCCCTTCAACAGAACTCTTGGTTATTAGGAGCTACTGATAGTTTTAGGAATGCAGCGACTAGATAGTCTAGCTGATGTATGAGTCAGGGCTCTTGCAGCAATAATTACAAAACAAGGTGACATTATGTCCAATTTTGTGCAAGAGGACAGCAGATAATAATAGCCTGAAGGATTTTCATTCATTATTAACTGGAGAAATAAAATTTAAAAATACCCTAATAGTTTTCTGGACTGGTCTTGTAAATGAGCAAGTGGTACATTGATCAAAAAATAAGTGGGAAAAAAGAATGGAGGAGTCCAAAAAATTACCCAGGTGAGCTTGCAGAAGGAGGCTTTTGCTGTGGTTTCGTCTCTTACATTCAAAAGGAGGATCATACTGGTGAAGTAGCAAGTAAATACATTTAGAGCTATAGCATACACTGCAAGATGAGAATTCTAAATCCTTTTTCCGAGGAGCCACGGTAGAACGCATCTCAGTCACAGATTAGTAAGAGAAGCTCATGGACAAGTTTATTTTAGACAAATACATTACATGTCTTAACTGGGTGAACACTTTAAAAAAAACAATCCTTTGTTTTCCCTAGTTTAAATGTAAGAAAGTCATAATTCTACTAAGGGCACAGAGGAGAGGATTATCCCACCAGGTTACAGAAGAATTTGTTATTTGCAATTGGTTTGCAATTGAGACAAACCACATTTTGTATCAAAAGCAGATCTGAAATGGCCATTTTGAAGTTTGCAAATTCAGGCTTTGCTGCAATTGGTTGCATTTCTAGTTCAATATCCTCACAAATATGGAACAAGCATTTGCAATGCAATAGGTCTCGCATTAGGAAAGTTTGAGCTATTGGTATTGTAAATGACAATTTTTTTATTTATGTGTTGGTTTTGAAAATAGCGACATTAATAGCTTTGTCATTTACAATGCCAATAGTTGTAACTTTCGCAAACATGACACCTATAGCATTTGTAATTCAATATGTGTTGTATTTACGTGACGTAGATGTATTGATATTTCAAATAAGAATGGCTTTACATTTTTTTTAATAATGAATACTTAATAGAAGTTATTGTAATGTATAATGGCAATAGCTTAAACTTTGTAAATAACTTTTGTGAAGATTATGTTTATGTGCATTTTATTGTGACGAAAATCCAAGAACAGAAGTGAAATACTAACATCTTTTTGGGACATTTGTAATAAAGCTTGAAACATTGAGAGAACATATTTGAACCAGTTGTTTATTTATTTTTATTTATTTTCAAAGTTTTATATAGCGCGAACAAGATCTTCGCAGATATCAGAGCGCTTTACATAGAGGGGTACATGAGGGAACATAGTCAAACAAGTCAATCAATAGATCACACAGTACAAATAGGTGGCTGCAAAGCCAATCATGTGAGTAATAAAACAACTCATACAAATAAGTAAAGGGGTCAAACATGTAGTACAGATTGGTGCAGGGTGTTAACAGAGTTCGTTTGAGATAGTAGTTCAAGTGTATTTAGCCATGAGGATAGCTTTTACTTCTTTTTTTAAAGAGTGTAGTGGAAGAGATAAGCCTGGTTTCAGGAGGGAGTGAGTTCCAAATCCTAGGCGCCATTCCTGAGAAGGAGCGCTTGTATGTTTTTTCCTTCCGGAATCTTCGAGGTTTCAGCAGAAGATTGTTTGTGCCTCTCGTGTTTCTAATTCCCCCAGAGATTGTCAATTTCTGAGCGAGGTAGCCGGGTGAGTTTAGGTGTACCGCCTTGTGTGTCATGCAGGCGATTTTCAGATGTATTCTGGCTTCAAAAGGCAGCCAATTCAGGGATTTCAAGTCAGGGGTAATGTGGGAGTGCTTTTTTGACCCAGTGATGAGTCTCGCTGCAGCATTTAGAGAAGCTTTTAGTGGTGCGGTTGTAGTTAGGGGGAGTCCGCAGAGGGCGGTGCTGCCGTATTAAATTCGTGGGAGGACTAGTGCTTGTACTGCGGTTTGGAAGTCTTTGGCTGGGAGGTAGGGTTTAAGTTTCCTCAGAGTATTGATCTGGAAGTTCGCTCCCTTTGTTGCCTTGCTGATATGTTGCTGCATATTGAGATTGGTGTCGAGTGTTATGCCTAAAGATTTTGCTGAGTCCACGATGTTGGGTTGGACATTGAGTGCGGTTAGGAGTTTAAGCCAAATTTGAGTGGTGGATATCTTCGCTGGAGGTGAGATCAGAAGAAACTCTGTTTTCAGGGCATTGAGTTTGAGGTGATTATCGGCAAGCCAGGATTGGGTGCATCTGATCGTTGAGCTCAGGAGCAGGATGTCATTGGGGAATTGTAATTTGAGGTAAAGTTGGGTGTCATCGGCGTACATGTGAAAGTGTACATTGGATGCTTGTAGCAAGGTGGTGAGAGGTTCCATGACTAGGTTGAACAAAGTTGGGGACAGAGAAGATCCTTGGGGGATGCCTAGCGTTACAGGTATTGGCGAGGACATCAGGCTGTTGCTCTTGAATTTCTGCGTCCTGTTGTGAAGAAAGGAAGTGAACCACTTGAGAACAGTTCCAGATAAACCCATTCTTGTGTTTAGTAGTTCTAGTAGATTCTCATGTTTAACGGTGTCGAATGCTGAAGAGAGATCAAGAAGGATGAGGAGGCAGGTGTCGTTTTGGTCCAGCATTTGAAGTGCGTCGTCAATAATGTGAGTCATAGCAGTTTCTGTGCTGTGTCCTGCTCGGAAGCCTGACTGGTGAGGGTTGAGGAGATCAAATTGCTCAATGTGTTTAGTCAATTGTAGTTGTGCGCATTTTTCCAGCAGTTTGGCGAGAGTGGGGATATTGGTGATGGGACGGTAATTGTTGAGATCAGAGGGGTCGGCTGTAGGTTTCTTTAGTAGAGGTGTGACCTGACCAACTTTGAGGGAGTCAGGTATGCTTCCTTGTTGGAGAGAGCTGTTGATAATTTTAGTCCAGAGAGGGAGAAGCAAAGGGGTAAAGTCTTTGACTGCGGAGGCAGGGAGGGGGTCCGTGAGGTGATTGGATGGTTTCAGGGTGCTGAGCAGTTTGCAAATTTCTTCTTCCGAGTATGTGCCGAAGGTGGACCATGTAGCATTGTTTTTTGGTTCAGTGGGTGCTAGGCATTGGTGTTTGGAGTAGAGGCTTGCGTCAATGAGGAGATCGCTTTTTATTTTGTCCGTTTTTTGGATAAAGAAAGCAGCAAAGTCTTCACAGGAGGGTGCCTCACGCCCAGTGTTGAGTGGTTGGGGTTGCTCCTTGGATTGTGAATTGATTAGCTCAAACAGTTTTCTCGGGCGGTTTTTTGCTTGGTCGAGTTGGAGGCTGAAGAAGTCCGATTTTGAGCGTTTTATTTTCCTGAAGTAGGCGTTTCTCTTTTTCTTCAGATCTTTTAGGTGCATTGCAGAGGGAGCTGATCTCCAGGTACGCTCTGCCATTCGCATGTCTCGTCTATCCTCATTGAGGCTCCCGTCGTACCATGGTTTGGAGATTTTAGTAGAGACTCTTTTTAGCTGCATAGGTGCAGCCTCATTAATTATAGAGGTCATAGCGTTGAGATAGTGGTCAGTCAGAGTTTGGACGTCCGTAGCGCCTGTCGGTGGGAGTAGGAGATTGCAACTGTTAGGGGGCAAAGAGCCTGGGTTGACCTTTTTCGAGTCTCTTTTCCAGACTTTGGGCTTGGAGAGTTGAGCCGGGTTGACTGACTTTTTCATTGATAAAGAATGTGATGATATGATGATCTGACCAGTCACAGGGTTGAATGGACTCGAGTTGGATAGAGTCCTCTTTGGAGATGATCAGGTCGAGGGTAGAAGCTTTCTCGTGGGTCGGGCTGTTGCATATTTGGGTGAGGTTAAGGGCATCGAGGAAATTTTTAAGACCGCGTCGTTGCAGTCATTCCAGTGGAGGTTGAAGTCACCAAGGTATATTTGGGTGAGCTGCCGTCCGGAATTGGTTGAGATCATATCCATGATTTGTTGGGAAAAGGTGAAGTTGTCCCTGGGTGGGTGGTAAATGCTGTGAAGAGAGCATATCGGTTTGCCCTCACTAATGATGTCGAACCAGATGTATTCCCAGGATGTTGGGGATGGTAGGGAGGTGGAATTGACTTTCTGAACAGAGAGGTTGTTCCTGTAGATGCATGCGATTCCACCACCTATTTTGCCTGTTCTGTCGAGCCTGATAATGTGGTAGTTGGGAGGAACCAGAATGTCCATTATGGGTGTCGAAGATTCAGTTAGCCACGTTTCAGTCAGGATGATTAGGTCAAGGTCCCGCGATAAGAGGAGGTCAGCAATGGCGGCGGAATGTTTCGTGGCCGATCTGCAGTTGAGAAGAGTGCATTTGAGACGGGGTGCGTTGAGGGTGGTAGATGGTTCTAGAGAGAGAGGGACTTTTCTAAGGTTATTGGGGATGGAGAATCTACTGTTTAGTGTGGGTGGTCTAAGGGGATTTGAGTGTATCGTGGGAATGTTGCGGTGTGGGGTGGTTGTGTGAATTTGGGGGGCTGAGTCATAGGAGCGGAGAAGGGCGAGTGTGTCGAGGTCAGAAAAATAGTTGTGGGTGCGACGAGGGCGGTTGTTGCGATTACGAGCTGGGATTTAGGTCAGATTGGGGGATAGCTGAGTGAGAGGGTTAGTCGGAGGGGTGGGGGACAAGTTGGGCGGGGAGGTGTAGTTGTGTGAGGGGTTGCAGGGGCGATGTGGGGGACGAGGGTAGTTGCTGCGCCTATGAGCAGTGATTGACGCCCGGTGTGGGGCGTGATTGGTGAGGGAGTCAGCCGGCGGAGTAGGGGACAAGTTGGGAGGGGAGGTGGAGGTGGGTGGGGTTGTATGGGGTGTGTGGAGGGTAGGTGGTGGAGGTGGGGGTGGCAGTCAGGGGTGAATGGCTGACCAGGGAATTCGTGTGCAGGTGGGAGAGAGGGCTGGTGTTCGAACCGGTCTGCGTTGTGTTGGTGTGCGGGATGGAGTTAGGGAGGCGAGACGTTTTGGGCGGGAGGGGTGTGGATGAGGTAGGGAGGAGGTTGGTGTATGAGTGAGGGCATTGGTGGTAGCCGGGGGGGGTCAAGGTGTAGGCTGGGAGACTGATTGCCGTGGTGGGGGTGCAGGGAGGATAATGGGGGCTGAGAGTAGGAGGGGAAGTGGGATTGGAGATGGTCCTGTTGAGGGAAGGGGGAGTTAAATTAAGAGAGGAGGTATGTTCTGCGTAGTTGGTTAGAGGGTAATGGGGACTGAGAATGGGGGGGATAAAGGGGGGGATTTGTCGTAGTGCGTGTTATTCTGGTGCTGGACTAAGTTAGGTGTGTTATGGGTGGGAGCTGTGCTGTCAGCGGCGAGCGGGGTGTTAATGCCCGCTGTAGGTGTGATAGGAGTGTTGAAGGTATGTGTGGAGGTCCGCGAGTTGGTAGAAGGGGCGGGGGTGTGAGTGGTGTGTGAGGGGGAGCGATCTGTGTGTGTGATTGAGTGCTGAATTGGGATAGTGGGGTCGTGGGTGGGGGATGGGAGGTCAGGGGTGGTAGGTGTGTCCCTGATTGAGGAGTATGTAGCTGTGAGGTCATGGTTGGTGGGACTGGAGGAGATATGAGTGTTGGTCCGTGAAATGGAGAGGTGTTCTTTGAAAGTGGGGAACAAGTTGTCTAGCAGTTCCAGGTTCCTGTCTGTGGATTGTGATAGGACAATCCAGTTATTGTAAATAGTGATGGTGGCTCTGCCTGGAAAGACGTGGGATGGTGTGATGGAGAGAGTTAGGCTGTGAGCGGATTTCCTGGTGGAGGAGACGGTGAGTAGGGTGAGGAACGCTTTTCTCCATTGAGCTCTGCGTGTGGTGTGGAAGATGATATCAGTGTTCAGGGATCCATTGACCGGTGAGAAGTAGGTGTCAGCAAAGGGGGTTTCAGGGTGTGATCTAAGGAAGTTGTGTTTAAAGCGTTTGGCGGCTTTTTTGGTGAGTGATGGTGGGTAGTTGATTTTGTATGTGTGTTTGCCGATAGGATCCATGTTGCGTTGATGGATTAGGTGGGTATGGGAGGTGGGTATGGGAGAATGCACTAATGCACTATAGTGGTACAAATGTGCAGAAAAACAAATGCATACAGTAGGTTACACAGTAATAAGTTATAAATTACCAAAGTGGCACTAGTGATCAACCAGCATAACCAGGGTATAGGAGTGTGCAGTAGAGCAAATACATACGGTAAATTACAAAGTACAAGGTGTAAGTGTAGGTATAATACTGATAGTATATAAGGGCAGGATACAAAAATATGAGGTAGCATACAGTATATACGGTAAATTACAAAGTACAAGGTGTAAGTGTAGGTATAATACTGCTAGTATACAAGGGCAGGATACAAAAAATATGGGGTAGCACACGATACAGTTTACACAATGTACAAAAATATACGTAAATATGAGGTATCAATCGGTGCATTCCAGGATAAAAGTGAGATAGGTGCAGCTTACAAAAATGTACAATAAACATATACAAGAATGGTACTAATGATGTACTGAGACAGGATACCGGTGCAACCAAAAGCTGCATGATGGTATATGTGAGGTATCAATCGTTGCATTCCAGGCATAAAAGTGAAATAGGTGCAGCTTACAAAATGTTCAATAAACAAATCAAAGAATGATATACTGAAACAAGGTACCAGTGCAACTAAAAAGCTGCATGAAGCAGACATGACATTAGCGAGCAGCCAGAAATAATTGAGGTAGCGATCTGTACATTACCAGTAAGAAAAGTAAGGTTTGTGCAGGTTACACAAAATGTACAAAATACAAGTAGAGGTAAAGTACTGCAATAAAAGGTAGACTCTTAGTCACATGAGGGTTTAAATACAGAGAGCTATGTAAAGGAATGACTAGTCCATGATGGCCGCCCAAGAGAGGGAGAGAATCTAAAATGGCCGCCAAATAGTGAAGATAGATAGTTAGTCCTCTTTTTGTTGTTTTGCTTTTGAGAGCAGGGAAGTGCAGTTTCAGTTTCTATTTAAGCAAGTCCAGTCCCTAGCTTGCTGGAGGGAGTCTTATCTCTGTTGTGGAGGTCCTGTGTGGGGGAGTTAAATTGCGGAGCCTCGTGACCAAAGAAGGTACAGGATGGGATTTATGACTACAGTTTTATGGCTCCAGCCATTTTGAACAAAGGAAGTTTTTCAAAATTGTGTGTAGGCGAATGGGGAAAATAAATACCTTATTTGTGGGTGCTCCACAGCAAGCACGTTGATGTTGATAGTAAGGTTATTTATCACAGGTCTAGCCAGAGTGTAAACATCTGCAGTGTGCATCGCAGGTTGCTGGATAATGATCGTGCATGGCAGAGCAGCAGGGGTGCAGCCTCTAACCGTCTCGATGGGTGTTTTTGCGTGGATCCCGATTGCCTGTTCCCCTTATTTGCAATTCCCCTGTGTTCTCACGATCACCTCAGCGCACAATCATGCATCCCCCCTGAGCGGCGCCGTCACCTCCAGCTCCCGGCTCGAAAAGGGCAAGCTCCTGTTGGCCGTAGACCCCGCTGATCCTTCCCGCCTCGAGAAGGGCAGGCTCCTGATGGCCGTAGACCCCGCTGATCCTTCCCGCCTCAGGGCTCAATTCCGGCACCTTCCTGAGCGGCGGCGCCTCCACTCCGTCCGCCTCCAGCCCTCAGCGCAGACGGGAGCAGCTCTCGTCGACCCTCCGGTTCCCGGCCGCCTCAGGGCACCGCTCCGACAGCTCCTGTGGCGGCGCGCGCCACACCTCCGATCGCCTCCCACTCCCGATGGGGGCAGCTCCAGACGTCGTCCCTCCAGTCCTCGCAGATATCTCCCCGATACCGCAGTGGTAGAGCAAGCCCGCAAACCGAACCCTGAAGCCGGAACCAGTGGCGGTGCCTACAGGCGTACCAGACACCTCTGATGGTTAGACGGATGTTCCAGCTCGGTCCCAGCCTCCGACAGAGCGATCAGGGGCCCCGCGAGGGCTCCAGGTAGCGCCCCAGCAAGCCCCGTTTCAAGCTTCACCGATGATCAGGGCCAGCTAGGTGTCCGGAGCAGGCGGGTCGGTTCAGTCCTCTCCCACGATCTCAACTCCGAGAAGATGAGGAAATGCTCAGCATACTCCAGCCAACGCCAGCCAAGTAAGGGTACTGCAATTAATCCACCGCAATTAATCCAGTTAAATGGCGCAAAATGTTCCTGTTACTTGTGTTGTGTAAGGTCCAGTTGCAGTCCTCGACGTGCTGGGTGCTAACTGGGATTAAATCCAAAAACTGGAATCCCAAGCACTCTGAGCTCTAACGTAGAGCTCCTACCAGGCGCGTAGAGCTCCTACCAGTTGTTGAATGGTTGCACAGATTGATGCTGTGATGGCGCTGAGCGATGTGGTGGCACACAGTGCTATCTCTCACACTGCTGTCTCTCGCACACCGATGTCTCTCTCACACACCATGCTCTCCTAGGACAACACACACTGGTGTCTCTCACACTGCTATGTATTGTTATGCTATGTTTTGGTATGCTATGCTATGTTTTGTTATGCTATGCTATGCTATGCTTTGTTATGCTATGCTCTTTTGTTGTGTTTTGTTATGCTATGCTGTTTTGTTATGCTTTGCTGTTGTGTTATGCTATGCAATGTTTTGTTGTGTTTTGTTATGCTATTTTGTGTTTTATGATGCTATGCTTTCTCTTGCACACACTGCTGACTCTCACACTGCTTTCTCTTGCACACACTGCTGACTCTCACACTGCTTTCTCATGCACACACTGCTGACTCTCACACTGCTTTCTCTTGCACACACTGCTGACTCTCACACTGCTTTCTCTTACACACACTGCTGACTCTCACACTGCTTTCTCTTGCTCACACTGCAGTCTCTCACACACCATGCTCCCCTAGGACACACACTGCAGTCTCACACACACACACTGCAGTCACTCACACACACACGCTGTCTCACACACTGCTGTCTCACACACTGCTGTCTCACACACTGCTGTCTCACACACTGCTGTCTCTCACACTGCTCTCTCACACTGCTGTCTCTCACACTGCTGTCTCTCACACTGCTGTCTCTCACACTGCTGTCTCTCACACTGCTGTCTCTCACACTGCTGTCTCTCACACTGCTGCCTCTCTCACACTGCTGCTGCCTCTCTCACACTCCTGCTGCCTCTCTCACACTCCTGCTGCCTCTCACACACTCCTGCTGCCTCTCACACACTCCTGCTGCCTCTCACACACTGCTGCTGCCTCTCTCACACTGCTGCTGCCCCTCTCACACTGCTGCTGCCCCTCTCACACTGCTGCTGCCCCTCTCACACTGCTGCTGCCCCTCTCACACTGCTGCTGCCCCTCTCACACTGCTGCTGCCCCTCTCACACTGCTGCTGCCCCTCTCACACTGCTGCTGCCCCTCTCACACTGCTGTCTCTCTTATACACCATGCTCTCTCTAGGAGATTCACACTGCTGTCTCTTATACACCATGCTCTCTCTAGGAGATTCACACTGCTGTCTCACTCACACTGCTGTCTCACTCACACTGCTGTCTCACTCACACTGCTGTCTCACTCACACTGCTGTCTCACTCACACTGCTGTCTCACTCACACTGCTGTCTCACTCACACTGCTGTCTGTTACACACCATGCTCTCTCTAGGACGTACACTGCTGTCTCTCTCACACTGCTGTCTGTTACACACCATGCTCTCTCTAGGACACACACTGCTGTCTCACACTGCTGTCTCTCTCACACTGCGGCCTCTCTTACACGCCATGCTCTGTCTAGGACACACACACTGCTGTCTCTCACACTGCTGTCTCTCAAATAAAATGTTAAAACGGATCTGAAATTTAGACAGTAGCACGCCATCACCAAATTTTCTATCGGAGAGTTTGCAAACCAATTATAGATCAAAGATATGCATTGTTAACTGCTCTAAATAAGCCTTTACAGTTCTCTTCATTTAAACTATCCCCATCTTTTTGCCTCACTTTTGTGACTTCATCTTCAATGTACATGCACTTTTAGTGTAAACTATTTATGCCCTAACAGTGCTTAATGTGTAAAATACTAAGAACTGGGGCTCCAAGCCCCCCTCAAAAGCTCTCCACCAGTGCCACCGAATGCAGGGCCGACACCCAAGTCAGCCACCACCAAATGCTGACTGACCCCCCTCCCCACTCTATCCCTGCAGGCTCCGCTCCACACCTGCCCTCCCACGACCCCAGTCAGCAAAAGGCACCCGTAGCGACAGCACACACATCCAAGAAACAATCGATTAAATAGTGACGCCGTTTCAATACCTTTTATTTCACATAATTATGTAAAAACATTTGCAAGTGGCAACCCACCAAGTAAACACAAATTATGCACACACCATGCACGTACCAATCCGCGATATGATCAGCATGGCACGTCAGTCCTGAAGTGATTTTTCCACAGCTACATTCCAACTGATACCTAGATCTCGAGCCGAACTAGAGTACAAAAGGCAGGGGTGGCACAGGCCCCCCCCGTGTGAGGGGCCCACTGAAAGAGCGTGAGAGGAAGGAGCGTCGTGGAGAGGGGAAGGGGGTGCTGACACTGGTGTTCCTCCGGGCACTGAAGCTCTGACTGTAATTACCTGTGGTCAAGTTGCACCACGGCGCCCACAGCACAGGCTGTGCAGCTCTGCTGACACACCTCGGCATCCTCTAAGTTCACGCTGAGGGTCTTCGATCTGTGCTGAGGAAACAAAACAAGACTGCAGACCGAAGTCCTTGTAATTGTCCGCCCCTTCCCTGCAGAGCTGCCCGAAAGCTGCTGGGCAACACAGGCTACCAACAGAGAGCCTTCTTTAATCATGCGGTGTTCACGCCATATTAGCATGCAGCAGTCAGTAAATGAAAAACAGTATACGGGTCAATGGCTGCGGCCCGCACCTGTCTATCGTACAGTACTGCCGCTGAGTGGCGTAAGGCGGGCGCACGCACTTCCGCGAAGGCGCAGAGTTTTTTTGGCCGTTTCTCCGATTGCTGATGTCGTAGAAGAGGCGACGGATGGTGAAAGAGCGGAGATCGGTGAGTAGGAGGATTGGCGAGGTGCGGGGGTGATACCCCTGATGGGGTATGGGGGGAGTGGCAATGCCCAAGAGGGGAGGTAGAGCAGAGAGAGGGAACAAAAGCGGAGACTTTAGGGGAAATTAAGAAAGGTGTGTGCCTGTGCCTGTGTCTGTGTCTGTGTCTGTGTCTGTGTCTGTGTGCATGCGCATGCGATAGGCTGAATTGCTGAGAATGTGGACAGGAGATGTGCACGGCGCCGGGCTGGACGTGCGCATCCACGAGTTGAAATCGCCGAGGGCTTACGCATACCCATCCCCTGTCCAACATTCCCAGCAAGTCGGCAACAATAGGTCTTTCGCGAGACCTAAAAAGGGAGTGACACTAAGATTCTCAGAACAGAAGGCCTCATGATGTGTTTAGTCTGCATTTAACCTGTTGAACTAATGGTTAGCTGGGGGGTTTCAGGATATTGACGTTTTAGTTTTAATGTTGCTGCTACAAGTCAAAGAATAATGATGAGCATAATACTCACCAGGGTTTTCTGAACATCACTGACTTTTCCTTGACATTAATGATCAAAATCCACACGGTTATTTCCACTTTGCAGATCACTACTCAGGAAAAATGTATTTTTCTATAAAAGGACTACCAAAAATCCTACATCCCCAACAATGTGTGACCTCATTAAAAAACGTTTTTCAATCTCCACACCAGAAACCAACACATTTTCAAAGTTCTCAAATTACAGAAATGCCACCCAGAATATCTCTAAAAACTACAAACTTTTTTTACGTTTTTAACCACATATGATCACTACTAACTCAAGGTCAGCAAACAAAATTGCCACAATCCTGCCCTCTCATCTTGTTGTAGATGCCGGATTTGTAGTTATTGATGCTCAACATAAACCAGGCATTCCCAACCTGGAGTAAATGATCTTATCAACCTTTATGAGACGTTTTTAAACAAAAATTTGTAAGAAATCATATCCTATTTTGTGCCACACCGACTGAAATTCCAGCCAAAGTCGTATTTTCAACATGTTTCTTCCTGATAAGTCCTAGGTAATTGGTAGGGTACTGCCTTGCTAACAGTTGCTAATGTCATGTTACTTTGTATGTCCTGCAAAAGCATGGCCTTTTTGGCAATTTCAACTCCTGATTATATGAAGCATACGGGTGTGCTTAGTTTCAGTCAACTAACGTATGTCCCCACTTCCACAGCTGGCCACATTCTTTATCCCTTTCAGAGAGATTTTCCATCTAAACAAACTTCCCCACCATATCCCCAGACAACAATCTTGATAACCTTGAATACTGTTGCTATACGAAGATTCCCTACTTCCTCTTACAGCAAGCAAGTTTACAATTTACGTTATAAAATTAGAAGACTTGGCATCTTCCACTTCAATTAGGAGGTGCCAATGAATGGAAGTTCCAGGAGTGAACATGCCCTTTTAAAAAGATCCTTTGAAGCATAATGAGAAAGAATCATGCAGGGATCATCTGTCCAAAATGCCAAAACCAGCTGTGTGACCCCCCCCCCCCCTCCACCCCCCCACCCTTCAGCCTTTCATGTTATTTTGTGCTTTCAATACCACCATATTTTGTAGATTAGGAATGTCTTATAACAGGTCTTCCAACCACTTGAGCAGAATTACTAAAACACTTTAGCATGCCACAACTAATTTTCTCTTTTTATCATCATTTACCTGTATCCATTGTGTGCATTTTCATTCAAGACCATCAATTCTAATATATATGGCTTTTAAAGGCTGCTGTCAGCAGGTATTAATCTACTGTGGGGGACAGGGTAGTGAGCAGGGAGGACCCTCATACCACTGTCTACTGGCAGTGCGAAACTTCAAGGGCCTGTATTTCAGCACTGGCCAATTAAGGTCAAGACTTCAGTTGCTAGGGACTCCCATTTTTAGGCTCCAGATCCGTTGGAAATATGATCAGTAGTTCTCAGGGGGGAAATGATGAGGCACAGCGGCCAGAGCGTCCGACTTAAGAGCTGGGGTTCCGGGTTTGAGTCTTCAGGCGCCCAGGACAGCGCCTGGATAATCTCACAGGTGATAACCCGCACTATATAAATCTAAAAACGTACTTACTAGACACAACTACTTTCCACACAGATCTCTCCTAGGCAGCTATTCAAACTGTTCAGTTACTAGGGTCACTAGCTACTGTCACAAGACCAGGGATGAGCAGGAAAAACAAGATTATGTATGAATGGAAGTTTGGGATATACGCTATATAGGCAGGTCAAGATGCGATATCACCATACTTGTTTACAAGTTTAACTAAACCTGCAATCATGACTGAGTACACCTCCCAGATTTTTCCATCCCAATCCCAACTTTTTTTTCCAGGAGAAAGATAGTCCTCTAACATGTCTCGCACAGTCCATATGCATGCAAGACTACTCAGGGGAAAGGGGAGGAGGTTTCAGGTACAATACGAGGAAAAGGACCAAAAAGTCTGCAGAAGTACGAATGTTTAGGGTGTCTTTGCCAACAAAAGATAATCAGTTCCCACCTACAGCATGTCACCCTATCCCCTGGGTATGTGGAAGCATCATCCACACTGGACTACTACCGTGGTACTCTTTAAATGCTTGTCCTAACAACCAAGGTGTACGCTCTACAGTTAAATATCTTAACAGAGTGAAGCACCTCTGCATAACTCACAGATAGCCATGTCTACTCGGAAAAAAACAAACGGGCAAACCAAAAACGTCTAACAAGGCAGGCTGATGCAGCCATTTGAAGTCAAGTGAGAACCTCTGTTCCTCTAAATACAAGAGCACTTGTGAAACACGTTCAAGTTGTCAAGACTGGTCAAAGGGTTTTGAGTTATTGAATGTCCTGCATCTACAAACAGAATATGAAGATCTTGGGTAACAAATAACTATAATTTAGATGAATTCTGACAACATACTGATTGCAAACTTGGCAAGTAACAGTCTGTAGAGTAGCGTAAAATGTTAATAAGTAATTACAATTAATGAATACAGTTCTGCATTCAGGGACAAAGGTTCATTCAGGTCACCTTTATTAAGAAATTATGTGTAAATTATCAGCAAAACATATCTCTGTCTGAGGGTTATTTTATTCATTTAACTTTACAGTGCAAGGGCACTAAATCAGTCGGCAATATGATGCTATCATCAGTCACCAACATCTAATAAAGTGAAACAGGAGCATTAAAAAAAAATCGAATATAATAATAAAAATCAGATGCATCAGGTCGGTTTGATTTAGAAATGTGCACTGAATATGGGGTGATTTTATTTCGTTTGTAGCAAGCAGTACCTCGGTCAGTTAGGGTAAAGCTCGGGAAAGCATACTGATCGAAGAAATGTTTGTGGAGAAGGCAGAGAGTGGGTGGTAAGATGCAAACTAGATTCAATAATAAGTAAATCATGTATGCATTCCTCAATCAGCAACATTTTTTTTCTTGGACCACTCTATGACCTTTCATTGCTATAATCTGCCAACTACCTTAATTTGAATTACGGCGTGTGTATTTAAGACACGCTGGTGTTTCCACTAAGAGGCAATGCAAGCCTCTCTCACTTTCCATGCAGCTCCAGTCAGATGCTGCAAATGCGGGTCTCTTACAAAATACAATCATGTATTTATCTAATCACCTAGAACCCAAAGTTGCTACTGAAAAGGCTACAAGAGAAATGGCAGACTTCACAGATTTGACTTATACAGCACAGTAAATGACATGTGTAGAAAATGGTCCCGTAGGTTGTGTAATAACTAGGGTGACCATCTCCCATTAGTTCATATTAGACATGGTTTACAGTCCTGGACCTTTTTATTATAACCTAATGCATTCTCAATTTTGTATTCTGGTTTTGCTTCCATTGAACTAACAGGACTAATGCATAAAGAATAATTGATGTACAGAGCACAGAACAATGTCATACATTCAACCCAGTACAGAGATCTGGGCCTAAATCCATCGTTTTCAGGTCTCGGCCTGCGATGGCTGCGCAGACATGCGCAGTCGAGCTGGCGAGATTTAATGACAGTATTTTTCACTAGCGGGTTAAGCCCCGCCCCTATTTTCCTTTGGCTGGCGTCACTGTTCATGCTAAACGGTGGCCAGCCATTGGAGAAGAGGTCCCATTGACGTTCTTCTTTGTCTTTAATCCCCGTCCTTTTCAGACTGGGTTCCTTGACTTGCGTGTGTGGTAAAATGTTCCTTATCTTCTTTATGGGGCGAAACAGATGGCCCCATAAAGAACATAAGGAACATTTTACCACACACGCAAGTCGGCAGACAAAGAGAAAATGACGACGTAACGGCCAGCGCTTTTTACTCACAGCGTTACTCTATAATTTTCAAGACCCACCCACCCTTTTCACTGTAGCCCTTCCACTACCCAAAGCTTCCCATTTGGCAGGTCCTATTCACTTCCCTTAAACTTTTAATGCCCCCATTTTCACTTGGAGTGCACCGCCCCCTCACCTTCAGCACGCATTCGTGCCCCTCGCTCCCGATGTGGAACAGGCCCTCCTCCTCCTCGGGGCGGAGGCCGAAGCTTGCGTTGATGTCGATGCTGCCAAACGCTGGGTCTTGTGGTAGGTAAGGCGGCAGCATCGTGGGTGGAAGACGAACCAACGGCTCCTGAAGCCTCAGAGGGGCCCCTTCCCACACAGAAGGGACAGGGGGCCGCACAGAGGTGCGGGCCCGGGCAGAGCTGGGGCTGCCTCCTCAGGTGCCACACCAGCGGCCGCCTCACCCTCCTATGCTACGGGCATCTCTGGCGGGCCACAGTTCTCTCTTGGCACATGACTTAGGCGCCCCTGAGGTCCCTGGGAAATGTAGTCTTTTTCGCACACTGCCGTCCCAGGACATCACGTGAGCTGTCAGGCGCCCGAACTTCCAGCCCCATTAGGCTCCACTGCAAAGTTAGTTGGAAGCCAGATGTGCCAGTGCCCAACAGAACGGGGCCAGCGGAGGATAACTTTAAAACCACGCCACCGTCTGACAGGCATAGTAAAAGCCACTGCCACAACCCCTTGCCAGATGTAACTTCTCTCTAGCTTGACTCAAAGCATCCTGATCCTTTCTCTGGTAGGGAGAGGGATCGGCCGCTGACCCAATCGCGGTCCGTGAGCCACCACTACAACTGTCTCGCAGTGCCCTCCAAGATCAGGACGTGGTCGGACAGGTTGCCCTGATGCTAGGCCCACTGAAACTTCAGATCCCACTGCAGAGCTTGCATCCGCCACCTGGCGTGATGCACCAGAAGGATGCAGGAGGCAATCAGCACCAGAAGCCGCAGCGTCAACCTTACCGAGACCCAGGATAAAGGCTGAAAGATTGGAATCAGAGCTTGAATATCCAGATCCCACTGCTCGTGAGGATAAAACCGAAACTGCGCCCAATCCAAAACCGCTCCGATAAAGAGGAGATTTTGAGAGGGACACAGGTGTAACTTCGGCACATTGATGGAAAACCCCAGCAAGTGCAGGAGGTTGGCCGTTGTCTGGAGGTGGCCGACTACTGTCTGGGGCGAGCCCGCCTTCAACAACCAGTCCTCGAGATAGGGGAAGACTGACACCCCATCTGCGCAGATGAGCTGCGACGACCGCCATCACTTTCGTGAACACCCGCGGGGCGCTGGTAAGGCCAAAGGGGAGCATGGTGAACTGAAAGTGCTCATGGCCTACAGTGAACCGCAGGTAGCGCCGGTGAGTCGGCAGGACCGGGATGTGAAAATAAGCGTCCTGCAAGTCTAACGCTACCATCCAGTCTCCGGGGTCTAGGGCAGCTAAGACCTGAGCCAAAGACACAATCTTGAACTTCTCCTTCCGGAGGAAGCCGTTGACGTTCCGCAGGTTCAAGCTAGGGCGTAGGCCCCTATGCCCTTCTTGGGAATCAGAAAGTTGTGGGATTAACAACCACGACCTACTTCCGGCCCAGGAACGCGCTTGATGGCCCTCTTGGCCAAGTGGGCCAATACTTCCTCTTGCAGAAGTTGCAAGTGATCCCCCGACACGCGGTGGTACTGCGGTGGCACTGCGGTGGCATGGCTGGAGGGGTCGCCTCGAAGGGGAGGGAGTAGCCCCTTCGGACGAATTGCAGCACCCACCTGTCCGATGTGATGGTGTGCCAGTGGAGGAGGCAGCGATCACACTCGGCAACTCTGGGCATTAGCTTGCCTCATCTTCACTAACGGCCCCACCAGACCGCCGGGGATGCCTGGTCTCACCCTGGAGATACCCATTAAGGGACCATCTCTCAGGGAAGCCAGGAAGGGTTTCGCAGCGGTCGAAGCGCCTTGGGACCCTACGGGTAAGTAGTGCGCTACATAAATGCCAATACATACATACACTGGCGTCGAATGGGCCTGAAAGCTCTGACTAGGAAGGCTTTGAGGCAGATGCTGCAGGGGTGGATGTGGGCTGGCTCGCCGTTGTCCCCTGGAATACGTAAGGTCGACCAGCGGCGAACCGGATCCAGGGGGGGCCTGCGGCGCCGGAACCGAAGTCGCCAACGGCGCTGGGGCTGAAGAACCCGACGGCGCCGGGGCCGAAGAACCCGGCCCGCATGGACTCCCAGTCAGGGCTGCGGGGCCCGGAGGCGCTCTCGCGGTACCCGACGGAGGAGAGAGGGACCTCATGGCCAGGAGGAAGGCCTCGATCTCCTCCTGCGTCGCGTTTAGCCCAGGGACCGGCGGGTATGGAGCAGGCCGCGGCACCTGCGGCAGAGCCGCTGAGGCTGTGTCTCCTGAACCCCCGGCCGCATCGCGGGGGGGGGTGGGTGGGTGGGGGGGGGGGGAGTAGGAAGAGCGATGTCGTCTCTTCGACTTCTTGTGCCTCTTACCTGAGGACTTGGAGAATGGTGACGACTCGCCGAGCTTCAATGACTGTGGCCCCGCGACCGGTCCTTCGACCCCCTCCTGCATCGGGACCTGGAGCGGCATGGGGCCGACTGCCAAAGCTCGAGGCACTTACGGAACCACTCCCGCCTAGCCTTCAACATCAAGGCCCGGCAGCCAGGGCACGACCGGTCATGGTGTTCGACCCCAAGGCAATAGAGGCACCGGCGGTGGGGATCGGTAACCAACATCAGTCGGTTGCAGTCGGTACAGGGCTTGAACCCGGGCATCCCTACCGGCACCGAGAGTCGTAAAGACTAGAGTAGTGATCAAAAAGGATCGAAAAAGTTTAGTCAAAAAGTGACTAAGGCACTGCTTTTTCCAGAGCTGTGCTTGCTGTCGCGGAAAAAATAAGAACTGACGTCAGCGCGTGAGGGCGGCGTCTAAGTACTCAGGAGACGTCATCCCGGCGCCAACTACGCCAACGGACGCAGAGCCGCAGACTACGCCTACCGACGGGCAGGGGGTACTGCTAAGCAAAATTTCCGGATCCAGCCTGACGCCTGGGGATATTCTAAGGTAAGGAATCTAACTAACGTGTTTCTTTCAGATATGTAATTCTGCTAGCAGAAAATGAAACAGTTGTGATTAAAGCTCTGTTGTATTGGCCTTACCAGAAAGGACTTGAATCCTGGGTTAGCAGCTCAAGCGTCTCACTGAAGACCTCAAGAAATCCTTTTATTTCATAGGTTTAATCTATTTCTCATAAACAAACATCCCTCAGAGAAGTCCAGTTTCTTAAGTCAACAGAGATCTCTGAATTGTAAGAGAACAATCTATCGCTCTTTGTGGAAAAAGCCTCTCAAAATCATTACATAAATGATGAATTCCATACATGGTGTTCCAGGATAAAACATGACATTGGAAGTAAAAGCCACTTAGAATTATATGCACATTTATCCTGAAAATATGGCATGTATCCACCCTTGATTCATCCATCGTGGACAGCCTTGTTTTACAGTACCGATTGTGCACCTGTGTCTTTGCAGGGATGGCGCAGTTACGTTTTGTGCATTTCCCTTCATCCAAATCAGGACAACAGTTCCAATTCAAGGCTCTTTCCGTCTTTTCAAGTCTACCTGCAGGCCTTACAAGGAGGTCATTTTAGGAAGCCGATTCTTCATATAGTTGACGGAAAAGAGATACAATGTTTAACGAGTCCAAGCAAACCACAGAGAAATTAGAGGCACAAATGACACCCCAAATGCTCTTTTGTGGTAGTGTGGGCGAGCAGTTAGGCATATCAAAGGTAATGCAAAGCATTTATTGCACATAAAAAGACAGTAAATGAGACAAGCTCAAAGAAATCAAACACCAACTTATAAAAATCACTCATACTTTTATATAAATTTAGGCACCAAGTTCATTGGAATCAGTAAGTACTTTTCAACTTATGAATTTTTGGTTTTCAAAAGTTGATAGGGCACTTTTTGGGAGCGGTAATGTCATCCTTTTCAGAAAAAGGATATACTGCAATCAGGAACCTAACCGCAATTTACAGGACTGTTCTACGGGACTTCGGGACTTAAGGTGAGTATGGGACAAGGTCCAAGGAGACACAAATGGGTCATTGCAGGAGGAACCTGGATGTCAGAGTGCAGAGGTGCCACTGCGTCAGATTTCCCATTCACTTCAAAGGAAAGCGGTCCATTTGGAAAGAGGCTGCAAGCTGGGACAAGGGGAGCAGTCCAGGGTAAACCCACAGGGGGCTCGACCCTTAAGATGCTTGGGCACATGGAGACACCTTTGGCCCACTTCTCCTTGGGCTGTGGGGCATGCTGGAGTTTCTCCTGGTTGGAGGGGGCCCGCAGAAAGAGGCTACAGGCAGTGACTGGAAGTCCAGTCTGGCCAGACACAAGGATGGGTGTGGCTCTTGTGGGACTGGGGACCGCGTTGGTACCAGCACCTCCCTTAAACTCGGGCTCAGGAGTGCAAGTGAATAGGTACTTTGAGGCATCGGGTGGCGGCAGTCGCAGACTCACTCTTTGTTTCTGCTGTAGATCGGCAAACAGGACAGCAGGGCCACTCTCGTTGTGGGTCTCAGTCCTTGAATTCCCTTGACATGCAGGTTGGTCTTCCTCAGCATTGATGTCCAGGAGGACATAACATGCATTGATTGCTTCATGATGTCCAGAACCACAGCTATTGGTACTGTGCAGCGCTGGTCGGTCCCTGTGTCCCCATACTTGCAGGGAGGATGAATCTGACCTAGGCAGGTGCTGCATCGGTAGTCCCCATTGGCAGCAGGTCAGTGTACCAGGCGTTGCTTCTTTGGTGCCTGCGGCTGCAGGGGGATTAGCTTCTCTAATTCAAGGGAGTTCCTTTGGCAATTGACGAAGCACTGGCAGCCCTCTGGGCTTTTTGGCACAGCGGCAGGATGAGTTGGTTGCTCCACGAGGGTCAGATGCAGCAGTTAGGCTGGCAGGGTTGGAGCCAAGTCAGCTGTTCTCCTCTGTTCTCAGGTCAGCTGTCTTTGGCCACTCTTTTGTTTGTCGAATTTTGGAAGCCCTGGTATCAGGGAGTCCCCTAAATATTAAATTTAGGGGTGTTAAAGGGACAGAGGGGTGCTGGCTAATGGGCTACTTACCCCAAAAGTAACTACACCTCCCAAATGACAACTTCCTTTGGGGAGTGGGCATCATCCGGTCCCAGAATGTCCAATTCCACCACACACAGGATGGTGGAATTTTTAATTTTGCGTTCACTTCAAAGTGGTCACCCTAGAAGTGTGTCCAGCTTGGCAGTGTAATGCCTCCTGCATAACAAATTTTCCCACCTGTCCTGGTGCCTGTCTGGGGAAGCCTTGGGTCGGATATCAAAGGAAGCAGAGGCCTTTGAAGCCTCCTGCCATGCTGATTAACCAGCCTTCCCGGAGGAGGAGGTGATAAGACATCTCCCCAGAGCAGGCATTGTTACTGACCTACTGAGAGCGATGGCTCTAACCCCTGGGGGTCAGAAACTTGTCTGTGGTTGCAGGCTGGATAGGACGAGTCAGCCAGAGCATTAGAAGGCTGGTAGATTTGAGGGAGTACCTCCAAGTTACCCTCTGGGTGCATGTATTAGGAAATCCAACACTGTAATCAGTGTGGGGTTTATTAATATGAGCTGTTTGAAACCAAATACTTTAGGTTTCAATGAAGCCATTATGTACCTGGGAAACTCTTTGACAAGTGGCCAGTACATACCCTAAGATGGCTTCACTTTTCACTTGTACTCTCAGTTACTTAACTGGCCACCACAGGGTCCCCTAGAATGGCACAAGATATGATGCAGCTCTTAGGAACCCTCTTTAATACCTATGCCCTGGGTAAGAGAGGACCACTTACTAGGGACTTAAAGGTGCTAAAGGCCTGTTCACTAGGGGGATCAAGTGACTAATTGCCTTGTTTTGGGGAAGAACACTGGCACTGGGCACCTGGTTAGCAGGAGCCCAGTGCACTTCAGTCAACATTGCATCAATACTAAGCAAACAAGCATTTGCAATACAATAGGTCTCGCATTTTCAAAACTTTGACCTATTGGCATTTTAAATAACAATGCCTTTTATTTATGGGTTTTGAAAGTTTGCAAGGGTGCGTAAACTCGCTCTTTGTAGGTGTTCTGAACACCTAAATAAAAGGCATTGTCATTTACAATGCCAATAGCTCAAACTGTCTCAAATGCGAGACCTATTGCATTGCAAATGCTTTTTAGGGCTCACGCCCTGCGTTGCACAGCGCAGTAGTGCTGCGCAGCAAGAGTCCTTTTGTCCGGGTTTTGCAAATGGACCTGGAAATTCCAAAAGCTTGTGCGAGTGATTTTCAATTTGCGGCCTGCTACTGGCCTTTCACTGCTTGCTGTTTTGTAAAGTAGACACCAATAGGCCAGACGCGGGCACATAGCTGCGCCCCATGCCTATTGGTGTCTATTACGCGCCTTTCTGCCATATGCTTTCAATTATCGTGCCAAGACACGGGCACGATAATTGAAAGCATATGGCAGAATTGCGCGCACACCACTCGTTTTTTTTTCTAGGCAGCATGTGAGCGTGCGCTACGTTTTGCGCAAAGCAGAGCTCATAAAACCAGCCCACTGCAGACACCAGCGAGCCGGCGGGGCGCACAGCTCCTTGGGGCTTGTAGCGGGAGGGCTTGGACGTCTACTAGAACATGCTCCCACCAGCTACAGAGCTGTATATGCAAAGACTGGGAGCAAGAATAGAGTAAACAGTTCAAGAGGCTAGAGTGAGTGGGGCTTACTGCGGGCTAAATGCGAAATGAGCAATAAGTAAGGCAGGGAGCGGGAGGGAGGAGGGGGCTCGGTGTGATTGCTTTAGCAATCAGAGCCAATAGCGAGCCCAGCCTGTGATACCATCCTGCAGCGGCTGCGAGGAGGCGGAACGGAGTTTGTATTGCCCCCTCCACAGCCCAGCCAAGGAGAGAGGCGCGGGCACTGACGGAAGAGCCAAGACAAACCGCAGATGTGTAGTGTATTTGCTGGGCATATAAAAGCAAAATATTGGTTGCATATTGTTTCAAACTAGAATTGACAGTTGTATTACTACGGGTTGTGTTGGCACCAGGAGCTGAAGTGTTTAGCTAAGGAACTAAAGTCAATAAGTTACATGATTTCTCGTTCCACTTCACTTTAAACATGGTTTACTCAGCCGTTTAATGTTACTAAATGTCTCTTTGCTTTATAGTTCGGGATAGCTAATGTGCCTCGCTGTGCAGCATGAGTGTCATGCTGGCTCTTAGTAAAACTGAAAAAAATATGTAAAAGTTTATACTGACTTTCAGCAGCAACTTGTACATATGTATATGCCACGCAGACCGTCGCATCTTAAGCCATTAAGCACATCGCCATGGACAGCGATTGCTCTGCAGTTTTGAGAATCGTTTTAATGTCATGAACGTTCCCAGCACAGAGGTGCCCTCGAAGGCAGTGTTCATTGACTTTACCAAAGAATGCATAAAATGTTCTGAAAGGGGAGTGCGAGTGAGTTGGTCTCGGTCACCTTGACAACTTGAATGAAACCCCGTGTGTTTGTTTTCTTTTATATTTTTTCCGTTGCTGACATCTCCCTGCGCGTGCCTGCCCGGAGAAAGCACCTTTGCACCCCCTCTGCTTTGGTAAATAATGGGTGGTGTGATTATACAATGCTACGTGGGGTCCGGGCAAAAACCATTGTGCTTTTCTTTTAAACTAACAGGAGCTGGAAAATAGTTTGTAATCTCTTGGCGCTAAAAAAAACCTAGCTTAGCTTTCACATTTTGTTCAAGCACTATCTCTGACCACATTTTTGTTATGTAGACGGCATGACGCCTCTATTTTTTGCTGTCTACACCTCTTGAGGTGAAGTGTTTTGCTGAAGATCACACGGCTCAAGCAAGGGCTGCGATTGGAATTCGGGTCCCCCGTGACACAATCGATAATTTAACCACTATCACATAAATGCCAACTCCCTAAGTCTCCCGCATTGCTTATGTATAAACGCAGTGATGGGAGTGCAACATTTTACTTGACGTGGATGCTTTCCAGAACATTCTGGAAAATATTGTGCTTTGCCTCTCAGAATCCTAGACGGGAACAGGATTTATAGATATTGGTAACTGGGTGTGACGCAGTAACATTAGCCAGGCATCGTGAGTTTAAGTAATTTCGTGCTCTGGGGGTTATGCTGGAGAAAACAAAGTATTCGCTTGTTCTAATTCCAGCAGTCTCCTTTGTGTACTCCTTGCCCTGGGTGCGTGCTTCTATCCTTCCTCCTGCATGTTGCCTTCCCATCTGTGCGGTTCTTCCTCCTTGGCCTTCAGTTCAGGAGTGTCAAAGCACGCTCTTCATCAGCTACAGCATGGATGGCGTCCTCGATGGGCCTCGGCAGACAAAAGCTCGTAATTAATGTGAGGGGGTGTAAGGATGGATGGTGGGGGTGTAAGGATGGATGGTGTGAGTGAAAGGATGGATGGTGTGAGTGAAAGGATGGATGAGTGAAAGGGAAGAAGAGTGGATGGAAGAGTGAAAGGCTGGATGTGTGAAATTATGAATGGAAGAGTGAAAGGGAGTGTATATGGATGTATGGCTGGATGATGGGTAAACAGATGGGTGAGAAAGGGTAGATGGATAGATAAGTTACAGGGGTATGTATGAGCTAGTGAAAGGGGTATGGATGGGTGAGTGAAATGATGGCTGGATGAGAGGGTAAATTGATAGATGTGTGAATAAATAGTTGATGGGTGAGTGAAAGGTTGGATGGATAGATGCATAGTAGTGACAGGATTGATGTAAGGATAAATGGGTGAAAGGGAAGAATTGTAGATGGATGAGTAGTGAAAGGGTGAATGGATGAGTGGTAGGATGGGTTCAAGAGTGGATGGGTGTACAAGAGCTTCCCTTTGCAAGCTCGCCTGCGCTAACCTATTTATTTACCTCGTGTACATATCACACCTGCTGCCTTCACAGAGAATCAGGTGCCTCTTGTGAGCAGAGCACAAAGTCGTCCTGGCTGCTGCTCTTACTTAACACATACAATTGTATTTTATTTCATGTTTAATTGTTCAGCAATGCTGGCGCTGATTTATAATTAGCTATCGAGTTTTCCTTGTGCTTCCACCTCTGGGCAGTGCTGCTGTAATATTGATTGCTACTTTCATGATTTTAAAGTGTTAGCACGTAAAGCAGTACGTAGTTTCAGTGCCCTCCATGAGTCTGTGTGTGGGCAAAATATGGGTGTGTCAGCATATGTGTAAGCATAAGTCAGTGTGTCTGAAGTTGTGGGTGCATGCATGAGTGTGTCGGTGTGTGTTTGTGTGTGTGTATGTGCAAGTATAAGTTAGCCTGTGTAAGTACGGGTGAGTGCATGAGTATCAGCGTGTTGTTAAGTAGTGGGTGCGAGTGTCGCCTCTGTGCAAGTTGTGTGTGTGTCAGCATGCGTGTAAGCACGAGTCAGTGTGTGCACAAGTTATGGTGTGTGTGTGTGTCAGCGTATTGTGAATGGGAGAGTGTAAGCCCGTGGGCAAGTTGTGTGTGAGTGTCAGTGTATGTGTAAGCACGAGTCAGCGTGTGTGCAAGGTATGGGGTGTGTGTGCCAGCCTGCTGCGTTGCAAATCTGTCGACCCCTACTCTGGCACCCTAGGTGCTGCAAGTTGGGGTGCTGCACCTACCCCAGTCCCCAAGGTGCTGCAGGTGGGAGTGCTGCGCCTACCCTGGTTTTAAGATGTGGCTGGCGAGATATCACCCTTCTAGGATGCATAGATCTTTAGGGGGCCATTTTCTATAGAGTTCTAGAATTCACAAAGCCAGATCAGGCTGGGCGGTCTTTCGCTATATGCGCCCCCAGGCTACGGAATGCTTTACCTACCATTTACACAGACTGAACCATTGTTGATGAAATTTAGATGTGGCCTTAAAATCTAGCTCTTTGGTTTAAAGTCCTGTGAGGAGGGTTACCGCTTTGTTGTGAATCGTAGTGCGTGTTTGGTATTTGTTGTCCTCCTCCGCCTTGCTGGTGTTGGCCATCCGTCTCCTGATGAATGTTCGTCTCAGTTTCAGCTCCTGTAGAACAAGCTGTGAATGGAAATAAAGGAGCCATAAAAACAAGCATGTGCAATGCAATAGGTCTCGCATTACTAAAGTTTGAGCTATTGTAGTTGCATTATTTAGCAATGCCAATAGCTCAAACTTTAATAATGCGAGACCTATTGCATTGGAAATGCTTGTTTTTTGGTAGGCTTCGAAAGATTAAGTGATTGGCCCAGAAAAAGAGGATTCTGTGGGTGTCCTTTTATGAATACATTCCTCGTGCTATCGGTTTGCGGAGCTGAGACAGGAGTACAGTATTCACCGTGGCCTGGTTTACAGCCTTGCACAATGTCCCAATTATGGCAGTTATATAGTGAATGACAGTAGCACCGGGGCAGGGAAAAGAATAGTTTTATCATATTCATGCGTTTTTCCAAACACATCTTTAAAAAAATATTTTTGCTTTAAGGTCTTTTTTGTGAACGTATTAATGTACTCCAGCCAAGTGTTTTATCGCTACAAATAAAACCCTTGCACATTATTTGGGGGGGTTCAGAGTCTTTGTGGAGCATTCGACACCCCATGCCACACATTATCAGCCTGTTCCTTCTTCCTCCTGCTGGCATCGTGAGAATGCATTCCGCCCGGTTTACACTCACCACAGCCTCCAGGTTGACTAAACGTCCGTGCTGCAGAAACCTTAATGCCTGAGGATGACCACCAACTGGGCAGATTGTAAGTGCAGTTATGCACATTACCTTATTCAAAGGAGACGACAAAGGGGACAGCAACTTAAGTGTTAGCATAAAGGCCTTGTTAATGGTGGCGAACAAGCCTAAGCCAGTGGTCGATTGTTTTGCGCTTCTGTTTTTCTGGCGGCTGCAACAAAAACCCAGTTTCTTACAGTCATGAACCAACAATGTACTTATATTGGATGCTTGGGTGGGGCAGGAGGCTCAGGCTGTAGCAGGTCTTCTTTATTATTGCAAGGTGTTGTATGTTAAGCCTACTCTGAGTGAAGTCATGAGTGTTCTGAGTGGAGACGCTTTACTGCTGTTATTTCAAATTGAATAAAGACCCTTTGAACCTACCTGTTGTTCTCTGGAAGTCATCATCTTCAACATTTTGGCGACGATCCGGTCTCCTGAATCCTTCTACGCGTCCACCTCTTCATTTTCATCACGAAGTTGCTGTGTCCCTCCAGCGGTGATTTACGCTTCACAACAACTCGGCTTTAGAGTGCGGCACTTCACAAGACCTCCTTCGTCGTGGTTTGTGAATAAAACGGACCTCGTTTCCATACGTTATCATAAGGTACTTTATTTTCTTTACTTTCCTAACGCGCTTCCCTTAAGCCGCGAGCCACAGAGTGCGCGCGCAGGCAGTAAGACGCGTCTTCGTCGATTGGCTGACAACGTGGCTTGAATCATCACGCACGACGACTGGCGGCCATTTTCTTCTACACTTCGAGTGTTTTTGCCAACCAGCTAGTCTTAACAAAGCTATAGAGCTGCCAACCACGTTTTTTTTGTTTACCGTTATGAACAGTGATATTCAGTGCATTTTGTCAGAGCTCTTCGCCAACCTCGAACACAATTATAGTCGTTGTGTATATTATCGACTGCATTAAAGTCGAACAACAGAGTGCATCTTATTAACCTCTCATTCAATTGCTTAATTTCAAGTGCTCCTGCCTCAGCCTAATCCCGCAAGACTTTGATAATTGTACTGATTTGATTATCAATTAATAGTGATGGCAACTACTGCTAATCACACCATCTCTCCTCCACCTGCATTTCTCATCGAATGAGAGATACCTACGATTGAATGGGAGGAGTGGTTAGGGTTTTTTGAAAATTATTTAGAAGCCATGGTCGGTCTAAGATTTCCGGCTCCAAGGAAGAAAGATTCTTTTAAATTTGTTGGGTAAAGCAGGCCAACATGTTTTTAAATTTTTACCAGAACTTCTTAATGCTGATGGCCAACCTGTGGATAAACCATATAATGAAGCGAAATTGAGGTTGGAAAAGTATTTCGGTAAACAAGTGAATATAGTGATGCAAAGACATAAGTTCTGCACTGTGCCTCAAAAGGAAAAAAACTGTAGACCAAATGGAGAAAATGGTTGCTCGTTTGAGAGAACTTTCTTTGAAATGTGACTTTGGGGCTATGGCTGACCAGCTTATCAGAGACCAACTGATTGTCCAGTGCAAAAATAAAAGGATGCAAAAGAAACTTTGGGCAGCTAGGAATCAAACGTTGATGGAAGCCATTGCCAAAGTCGTGGAAGAGTCTGACAAGTGTATGGCGGAAATGAGTCTTCTAGAGCTTAAAAAAGATGACAGTTAACGTTGTCAACAAAGTTGATAGAGATGTTTCTTCTTCTGACATTAAACATTCTGATGTTGGACCTAAAGTTCTCTCCTCCAAACCGAAGTTTACCAGTGGTGTTTCTGGGGGGAGAAGTAAATTTGTAGGTTGTTTTCGTTGTGGAAGTATGTCTCATGCTGCTGATTTTCAGGGATGTTTTGCTAGTGATAAAATTTGTTGCAAATGTGGTAAAAGAGGCCATATTAGCAAAGCTTGCAAATACCAGTCTTTCAACATTATTCCTCCAGATAGGTCTTTGTGTGTTGATGAGGATTCTCATAATATTTTGCAAAGACCTAAAGCAATTTTTGTTTTAAATGGGGTTTCTGTAACACTTTTGGTTGATCCTGACTCCATGTTTACAATTGTTCCTTACAGCTTATTCAAAGAATGTTGGCCGCATGCTTCACTCTCACATAGTGATATAACGCCCAAGGGATATGGTGGTGAGGTTATTAACTTGAAAGGGGTCCTGGATGCAACTTTTGAGTTCAAAGGGAGGTCTGCAGTTGGGAAGGTTTATATCTCTGATGATGGTCCAGATATCTTAGGTTGGATACTACAGTATGATCTACATATTATTCTTGATTCAAGATCAGATGATACGGTAATGGTTATAGATGATTTTAATAATGTTGACACCGTTATGTCCAAATTTAGTAATGTTTTCCGCTCCAGTTTAGGTAAATTGGAGGGTTACGTGCATGAGATTAAACTCAAGAAGGATGCTACTCCAGTTAGGCATTCTCTTAGGAGGATTCCGATTGCTGTGCGAAAGGAGGTTAAGGAGATGCTTGATGACTTGCAAAATCAAGACATTATTGAGCCGGTTGAGGCCTCTGAATGGCTTTCGCCTGTAGTGGTCACGTAAAAGAAGGATGGCAAACTTCATTTTTGTGTTGACCTTCGGTCACTCAACCAAAATATTATTGTAGATAAGTTTCCTTTACCCAACATTTCGGAAATGGTACTCTTGATGGATAAGGTAAAGTTTTTTATTAAGTTAGATTTAAGATCTGCTTACCATCAAGTAGTCTTGCATCCAAATTCTAGGGAACTAACTGCATTTGTGACCATTGAGGGTGTGTTCCAATTTAAAAGGTTGCCTTTCGGCCTGGCGTCTGCGGCCAGTGTATTTCAGCGAATGATGCATTCTTTACTCAAGGATTTGAAGCACGTCCACTTCTTTCAGGATTATATATTGATTACTGGACTGGATGAACCAGAGCATAATTGCAATTTATCTAAAGTTCTTCAAATTTTATTGAATGCAGGACTTACTTTGAGGAGGGATAAATGTCAATTTCTTTTGACGGAAATTGATTATTTGGGGTACACCATTTCTCGATCTGGCATGAGACCTAAAGAGGATTTACTGAAATCTATCAAATGTGTTCCAATTCCCTCTAACAAAGATCAATTAAAATCCATTTTAGGATTAGTTGAGCATTACTCCAAATTGGTGTCGAATTTTGCTCATAAAACAGAACCATTACGTTTGTTACTTAGAAAGGGAGTACATTTAGCTTGGGAAGCTCAGCAATCTGAAGCTTTTGAAAAGATTAAAAATGAAATTATTAATGCTGGTATTCTCACTACTTTTGAACCAGGCAAGGACACTTATGTCACTGTTGATGCTAGTGCTTATGGTATTGGTGCGGTGTTGTCCCAAAAGAAAGGTGGGGTTGAGAAAACTCTAGCTTTTGCTTCGCGCTGTCTTAGCTCTTCCAAACGCAATTATGGCATGATTGAGCGAGAGGCTCTGGCTGCTGTATAGGGTATTTCACATTTTCGCACTTACTTATGGGAAATGCACTTTTCCTTGAGGATTGATCATAGGCCCCTTATTAGACTTTTGTCACCTGGTGGGGCTAAAAATGGTTCTCCTCGATTACAGAAATTTGCTACTAAATTGCAAGAGTATACCTATACGATGGAACATATTTCTGGTTGGAGGAATACTAAAGCTGATTGTCTTGTTAGCCTGTTTCATCTGGGAAGGTGGATGATGATTTTGATGATGAAATAGTGTGTGTGTGGTTGCTAATTTTGAGGATGCTTGTTCTGGTGAGTTTTGTTCTATTTCCAATGAGGAGTGGCATCAAGCAGTTGTTGAGGATCCAGATTTTAACTTGTTGATGCCATACGTTTGGGTATTTAAACGTGAGTGTGATGGGAAACCTTCTTTACGTTCTCTTGTCAAGTTGCAGGAGGAGCTCAGTCTTGGTTCTTCTAGTGATCTAGTCTTGCGTGGTGAAAGATTTGTTCCACCTAAGTCTCGTAGAAGTAAACTTTTTCTGCTTGCCCATGAGGGTCATCTGGGGCAAAGTATGACTGTTAAACGTCTTAAAGGGAGTTTTTGGTGGCCTGGTGTAGATGATGTTCGAAGGTGGGTAGAACAATGTTCTTTGTGTAAGGATAGTGAGAAGAGGTTGAGAATTGTTACTCCTACTCAGGGTTCAATTGTTGGTGCGAGTGATTTAACTTGGGACAAGGTGTGCTTGGACTTTATTGGCCCAATGGATTCTCTTTCTGGTGATTGTCATTTTGCTATGGTCTTGGTGGATGTGTGTTCACTTTGGATGTGTGTGGAGTTTATGAGAAATATAACTACGGAGTTAGTGATCAAGCAACTCAGATCTATCTTGTTGAATGAATATGCTACTTACCAGTATGCATCTGTTCTTGGCATGTAGGGCTGCTAACATTCATATCTTAGCATTAGATCGCCGCCTAGTGTTGGGTCCGGATGATCGCACATTGTTGTCCTGGAAGAGTCTTCGAAGTGTCCTGAGATAGGTGGCTCCTCCCCTGGACTACAGTGCGCATGGGCATCGGCTCCATCCCCAGATTGTTTTTCGCCATTGTGGCAGAAGATGGAGTGAAAAGTGTAAATGATGTCCATGCTAATGATTGAATACAATAGTATATCTGCAGCTGCGACAGGCACCGGGGAGGAGGGTGGGCGATATGAATGTTAGCAGCCCTACATGCCAAGAACAGATGCATACTGGTAAGTAGCATATTCAGTTCGAGGCATGTGGGCTGCTAAATTCATATCTTAGCATAGAATATATAGCAGTCCCTCCATCAGCGGCGGTTGCCCGTGCCAGCTGCAGAAACTTGAAAAAGTGTTTTGAGAACAGCCTGTCCTACAGCAGCTTGCTGCTTGGAATGCACGTCAACACAGTAGTGTTTTGTAAAGGTATGTGGTGTAACCCACGTGGCTGCTCTGCAAATGTCCTCTAAAGGAATGTTCCCTAGGAAAGCCATGGATGCCCCCAATTTGCGTGTGGAGTGCGCCCTTGGGGGTATTGTTAAAGTGCGCTTGGCCTTGTGATAACAAATTTGGATGCACTTAACAATCCATCTGGCTATTCCTGCTTTGGAAATCGGGTTGCCTTTGTGTTGTGGTGAGAAGGCAACAAAAAGCTGTTTTGTTTTCCTAAAGTGTTGTGTCCTGTCTATGTAGTACATCAACGCCCTCCGTACGTCTAACGTATGGAGCATTCTTTCCGCTACCGTTTGCGGGTTTTGGAAGAATGCCGGCAAGTCTATAGTTTGGTTGAGATGAAACTGTGACACCACCTTTGGAAGGAATTTGGGGTTAGTACGTAGCACTACCCTATTTGGATGAATTTGAATGAATGGCTCTTGTATTGTGAGCGCTTGTAGCTCACTAACACGCCTCAGTGACGTAATAGCAATCAGGAAAGCTACTTTCCACGTTAGGAATTGTAGTTCACACGAGTGTAGTGGCTCAAATGGTGGTCCCATCAGTCTGGTGAGGACCACATTGAGGTTCCACACCGGAGCTGGCGGTGTTCTTGGGGGAATGACTCGTTTCAGACCTTCAAGGAAAGCTTTAATGGCAGGCACTCTGAAGAGAGAGAGATGCTGCCTATTTTGAAGGTAAGCTGCGATGGCGGATAGATGTATCCGAATCGAAGTGAACGCTAGCTTGCACTTGTAAAGATGCAACAGGTAGCAAATGATGTTAGGGATAGATGCATCTAGCGGGTTGATGTCATTGGTGGTGCAGTAAATGACAAAACGCTTCCATTTTGCCGCATAGCATGCTCTGGTTGTTGGTTTCCTTGCCTCCTTGATGATGTCCATGCATTCAGGAGGTAGGTTGAGGTACCCAAACTCTAAGACTTCAGGAGCCAGATCGCCAGGTTGAGCTGTTGCGGATCTGGATGCTGAATTTCTCCATGGTTCTGCGTCAAAAGCCTGGGCGTGAGGCGCAGTCTTTGATGCGGAACCACTGAGAGTTCGAGGAACGTGGTGTACCAGGCCTGGCGCGCCCACGTTGGAGCAACTAGGATGAGTGTCATCGAGTGCTGCCTTAGTTTTTTCGCCACCAGTGGTATCAGAGGTGTCGGCGGAAAAGCGTACGCAAATTTGCCTGACCAGTTCATCCATATCGCATTGCCCTGCGATTGCGGGTGTGGGAACCTGGCGGCGAAGCTTTGGCATTTTGCGTTCTCCCTTGTGGCGAACAGGTCTATCTCTGGATGACCCCACCTTTGGAAGTACGGCTGGAGTACTGATGGATGTATCTCCCACTCGTGCATTTGATGGCTGTATCTGCTGAGCAGATCCGCCATCTGATTGTCCTTCCCTGGGAGGTGCTCCGCCATGAGAAAGATGTTCCTCTGAATGGCCCACTTCCACATGCTCTGAGCCAGATGAGACAGCTGCGGTGAGTGGGTGCCCCCCTGCTTCTGGATGTAGTACATCGCGGTCATGTTGTCCGTCCGGACTAACACCACTTTGTTGCACAGATGTACAATGAAGGACTTGAGCGCCATGAAGATCGCCATCAGTTCTAGATAGTTGATGTGCATCTTCTGTTGCTGCGTTGTCCATAGTCCCTGCACTGTGAAATTGAGCAGATGAGCTCCCCATCCCTGGAGAGATGCGTCCGTTGTTAGGACAATCTGTGGCACTGGCTCCTGGAACAGTCGGCCCTTGCAAAGGTTGCGTGGAGTCCACCAATGCAGAGAGTCGTATGCCCGACTGGTAACCAACACTAGGTCTGTTAATTGTCCCTGAGCCTGTGTCCACTGATTCGCTAAGCACTCCTGGAGCGGGCGCATATGCAACCGTGCGTGAGGGACTATGAAGATGCAGGAGGCCATCATGCCTATCAACTGCATGAACACTCTCGCTGGAAGTGAGTGTTGTGGTCTGAACTTTCGGATTAGAGATTGCATGCTCTCTATCCTGACTTGGTTTGGTTGAGCTGTGGCCGTCAGGGTATTGATTGTCGCACCTAGAAACTGCCGGACATGTGCCGGCTGAAGATGCGACTTTGGGTAATTCAACGAGAAACCCAAGTCGTGAAGGAGGTGAATGGTGGTTGACATGTCTGCGGCGCACTGTTGTTCCGACTTGGCTTGAACGAGCCAGTCGTCCAGGTAGGGGTAGACATGGATGTTCTGCCTCCTGAGGTGCGCTGCCACTGTCGCCAGGCACTTGGTAAACACCCTTGGGGCCGTGGTGACTCCGAAGGGTAGGACCTTGAACTGATAATGCCTGCCTTGGATTGTGAATCTGAGGTTTTTTTTGTGGGACGGGTGAAGTGGAATGTGGAAATAAGCATCCTTGAGGTCTAAGGTTGCTAAGAAGTCCCCTTGGTTTAACAAGGGAAGAATCTGTTGCAGTGTAAGCATATGGAAATGTTCTGACAGTATATACAGATTGAGGGGACGGAGATCCAGAATTGGTCTGAGAGAACCGTCCTTCTTTGGAATAAGGAAGTACAGGGAATATACCCCTGTGCCTTCCTCCCCCACTGGCACGAGCTCGATTGCTCCTTTTTGCAGCATCACCACCACTTCCTGCTGCAATAAGTGCAAGTGCTCTGCGGACATAGGCCTTTGCCTTGGTGGAATGTTGGGTGGAGTGGATTTTAACTCTAGACAATAACCGAACTGAACAAGTTGTCGCACCCACCTGTCTGTGGTGATGTTGAACCAGACGGGCAGGAACTGTTGTAGTCTCCCCCCGACAGGTGTTAAGTGGTCGGGGGGCAGTGACAGAGAGTCACTGTTTGCTTGGGGTAGAGGAGCGTGAGTTGTTGTTCCCTCTGCCGCGTCCTCTGGTGCTGTTTCCTCTGTAGCCCCCCTTGTTCTGTTTGGGGTACGAGGATTGTGCTCCACCTCTAGAGAATTGTGACTGCTGACCCATTTGTCCTCTGGTGACTCCACGTGCACCTGAGCGACGAAAAGTATTGCCACGAAACTGTTGTGATTGAAGGGCCCCCATAGATTTGGCAGTTTCAGTGTCTTTTTTAATTTTTTCTAGGGTGGTGTCAACATCTGGACCAAACAGTCTATCAGGATTGACTGGTTGATTAAGTATGGTTGTCTGAATGTCAGGTTTAAACCCCGATATGCGGAGCCACGCCTGTCGTCTCAGCATGACGCTAGTGTTAATGGTCCTAGCGGCTGTGTCCGCGGCATCCAGTGCACACTTTATGGCTGCGTTGGAGATCAGTTGTCCCTCCTGTATAATCATCTTGGTGCCCTCTTGAAACTGTGGAGGCAGGTGTTGCACAATTTGCTCTAGGGTGTCGTAATGCGACCTATCATAACGTGCCAATAGTGCCTGTGTATTTGCAATACGCCAGAAATTGGCAGCCTGCGCAGCTACCCTTTTGCCTCCTGCCTCTAGCACCTTGGACTCTTTATCCGGGGGAGGAGCTTCACCCGTTGTTTGGGAGTTGGCCCTCTTTCGGGCATTTGCGACCACCAGGGAGTCAAGAGGCAACTGTCCCCGAATGTATGCAGGGTCTGCAGGTGCTGGTCTGTACTTTTTTTCAATACGTGGATTGACCACCCTCGCCCTGGTAGGTTCTTTAAAGATGTCCGCCGCATGCTTGAGGACCCCCTTGAGCATAGGCAGTGTCTTTACATTTTTTTCTGAAACTGAAAAAGTGTCAAATAGAAAATCCTCTTCAACAGGGTCAGCATGCATGTCCACATCATGATTAGCAGCTGCCCTTTCAATGAGTGCATGGAAACCTGCAGAATCCTCAGTTGGGGATGCACGTGTACTGAAAGGCTGTGGGTCTTGTCCCACATTATGGGTGTCTTGGTCCCCAAAGTCATCATATGAATCCGGCTGTGCATCTGGTTCATTAGCTGGGAAAGTGTATTGGTCATCTTCACCATATCCCTCACCGTCAGAGGGGTCTGGAGACGGAGTTGGGCTCCCTCTTGGAGGGGACTGGATAGGTTCCATGAGGCCTGAGGCGTCCTGTGGATACTTTTTCTTCTTCAGGGGGATGACATAGGAGTCCACCGGCTGCGAAGTTATCTTCCTTTTGTAAAGGGTCAATTTGCCTGTATTAGCGTCGATAAAACACTCCGAATCCTCTTCTGAGTCGATTACTCGACCCGAAAGTGCCCCTGCCGTTGAAGAATCCGACTTCTTCGGTGCCGATTTCGTTGCGAAGGCCTTCGGCGCCTCTTTTGGCGGCAGAAGGTAGAGGAGTTTACTGGCAGATTTGACCGGAACGTCTATCGCCTTCTGTGGCGATGGCGTCGGCGCCGACGAAGCAGCGGCTTTCTCCCTAATTCTCTGTAGTGAAGCAGCGACGAGGGACGTTTCATTCGCAGTTGCCTTTGGCACCGACGAGGAATCCTTGATCTTGCCTTCGGATCCGACGTTCTGTTGGCCCTTTTGAGTCTTGGACGATGATGCTGCGTCCGCCGCCCCAGAGGCCCTGGATCGATGCGCAGATGTGGCAGCTTTCGATCCGTGCGATTTCGACGGCTCCGTTTCTACCACGCGTCCGACCAACGTCCCAGTTGGCGTCGGAGCCGTGCCGCTGTCCTTGGCGGGCTTTGCCGGCGTAGTAGCGGTTGACCTGTGCGTTCCGCCCTTTTTAGAGGATCCCTCCTCTGGCACCGATTTTGACACGGTGGAATCGACAGATTTCTTCGATCTCTGTGGACCGGAGGTCGAGGGAGTCGATGAAGCAGCAATTTTATTTGATTTTGGTGGTACGGCCGCCATCTTAGGGACGTTGGAGTCCTTAAGTTTCAGTTTCGTTTTCGGTTCGGCCATCTTAGGTGTAGTCGATACCGTATGTTTCAGTTTCGGTTTCGATACCGTCTGTGCAGCAAGTAAGTCCGTGGCCGGGCCTAAAGGCGGGGCCGTGGCTTGCGCGACGGGGTCTTGGGTAAGGCCGACAGGCGATCCCGTGACCCGTTCCATATGTCCGTAAACTTCGGGGCATAGCTCATCCCCTGAGCTATCTTCCACGGCCCCATAAACTTCTTCGACGTCCCCTACCTCGTCGACGTTTTCAAGGCCTTGATCCACGACTCCGTCGTCGTCCTCCGGATCCGCCTCGACCTCCGTCTCGGGCGGGGAGATTTGAAGATGACGGCTCAGGCCCTCTTCTTCTTGGTCGTCGAAGATGTCGTCCGGTTCCGGGGCCGTTTGGTGGGCCTCCAGGCGCACCGCGCGCCGAATCTTGAGTGTCTTTTTGGACCTGAAACTTGCACAGGCTCTGCAGTTTCCTTCGTTATGGTCTGGTGAAAGGCATTTGTTACAGACCGGGTGCGCGTCTATATGTGGGTATTTGGCCCCACAGAGCGGACAGAGTTTAAACGGACTCCGCTCCATGCCGGAAAAGTTGCTGTCGAGTCGCGATGAGAAGGCCTCGAAGTCCGAAGAGCAAAAACTCCGCTGATTCCGGCTCCGAGAGACGGAAGAACTCGAGACCGCACGCAAACAATACCGACGTAATAAATACAAGGCCTTTTGGCCGAATAAAGTTATGTTTTCTCGGTTCCGACAGAGAGACGTCGAGACCGCATCCGAACCCAATGGCGGAAAAAAACAATCTGGGGATGGAGCCGATGCCCATGCGCACTGTAGTCCAGGGGAGGAGCCACCTATCTCAGGACACTTCGAAGACTCTTCCAGGACAACAATGTGCGATCATCCGGACCCAACACTAGGCGGCAATCTAATGCTAAGATATGAATTTAGCAGCCCACATGCCTCGAACGGAAAGTTTCCCACGGATCTTACTGACCGACAACGGTACTCAGTTGACTTTGTTTGCTATGTGTACCTTTCTGGCTAACCATGGGATTAAGCATATGTGTACTTCTTTGTACAATCCACAGGGTAATGGCATAGTGGAGCGAATTAATCGATTAGTGAAGGGTACGATACAAATGTCACTTCAGGGTCAACGTGATGTGCGTGGTAGAGTTCCAAATACGAAATTTCTTCCACATTGGCTGTTGGAGAATAGTAGTTCTTCGAGCAGTGGTGCGGTTTCAGTTAAAATAGGAAGGGTTGAGGTTGGTGATTTTGTTAAGGTCGAGTTAGGTTGAAGGGAGCATGATATGAATAAATGTTCTCAACCTATTAAAGTTAGAGAGGTTCATAGGTGGCATGTTGTATTGGAGAATGGACAATGTTGGAATTTTCGTAGAATTGCATTCTATTCTAAAGGTACTCATGTTCAGGAAGCTGTGGATATGGGGTTGGAGAAAGGGATTCCATGAGGGTCAACACAAAATGTGGGGTTGGGGAAAGGCATTCCACAAGAGTCCTCACAAAATGGGTCTGCAAGTTTTAGGCGGGAAAGTTCTTCTCGCAAATGTCTCGTCCCGAAGAAATTTAATGATTTTCTTATGTATTAGTTTTTATTTCTGTAGAGTCAATATGGTATGATGTATAATGTTGCTTGTTTTTTTTTCTTATTTTCATTTGTTTTGTTTTATTATAAGGAAAGGAGATGAAAACAAGTTACTTACCTGTAACCACGGTTATCCAGTATTGGTATCTTTCATAGATTCACATGCCTGAATCATTCCCAGTCGTCGAGGCGGGAGTCCCACGGTAAAAATATATACAATAGCAGTGCCTAAAAACTTTCTTGTAGTAGGCTGGAAAGCCTAAAGGCCTAGCTAGGCCCAAAACTTAGCAGCCTATCTACGTCATTATGTAAAAAGACCTGAAATAGTAGCCTCAGTAAATCAGCTGTCCTCACCCTCTAGAACCTTCCCAGCTCAGGCAGTTCTCCTCAGATTTTCCCAGCACAAGTGAGAATAAGTATCCATAGAACAGAACTGCCCTGCCGGGGAGGAGGGTGGGTGCATGTGAATCTATGAAAGATACCGTAGTTACAGGTAATCGTAGTTACAGGTAAGTAACTTGTTTTCTTATCCAGTATTGGGCTTTCTTTCATAGATTCACATGCCTGAATCAGAGTAGCAAGCAGTGACATCATGTCTGTCGTTAGATGAAGGTGGGAGACAAAATAAATAGTTTACACCCCCACACAACCTGGAAGGTTATAGAGCACAAACTTGTTCACATAACATATGCATCAAAAACCTTCATAAAGAACATTAAAGAATAGGGCAGCGTTTGAAAAGATTAAAACATCATAATGAAATGCATATGCTTAAAACAGTCAAAAGAAGGATAAAAGACTATAAAGAGTCTAACCTTATTGAAGAAGATGCTGCAACACCGCTTCCCCAACTGCGGTATCATCCAGATTAGCCGACTGGAGACAGTAGTGCATCGTAAAAGTGTGCACACTTTTCCACGTAGCAGCTCGGCAAATGTTATCCAGCGTCACTCCAGCAAAAAGGGCCGTCGACGCCGACATTGATCTGGTGGAATGCGCTTTAACCTTTCTTGTTAAAGGTTTGTTAGCTTTGTCATGACAGAAGAGAATCGTAGATGACAACCATCTAGCTATAGTTGCCTTTGTTACAGCCTGACCCAAGGTGGCTTGGCCATAAGCAACAAAAAGATGATTAGATTTGTGTATGTCCTTTGTTTTTTGAAGATAAAACTTTAGACACCGTTTCACATCTAGGGAATGTAAAACCTTCTCCGCCGGAGTTTTTGGATCCGGGAAAAAAAAAGGCTGATTGATGTGAAATTGGGTCGGCACCTTTGGGATGAATCTTGGGTTGGTCCTAAGAGTCAAAGTCTCTAGAGATTTGCAAGAAAGGGTGTGCAATCGTGAAGGCCTGTATCTCACTGACTTTGCGGGCTGAGGTGAGAGCCAGTAAAATCGCCACTTTCCGAATTAGAAACTTCAGTTCCGCTTTATGAATAGGTTCAAAGGGCCTTTTCAGAAGTTAGGACAAAACAATATTGAGAACCCATTCAGGAGGAGGAGGAGGAGGCCGAACTGGAGGAAAAGCTCGGAATAGCCCTTTAAGGAATTGTTTGATCAAAAATGATTAACATAAAGATGGTTTGTTGGAATACTTTCTGAATCAGGAAATTTCCGGCAGATGTACCTTCATGTACGAGAAAACCAGACCTGCCCTAGATAAGGACAGCAGATAAGGAAGGATGTCCTCAGGCGGAGCTTGGAGTGGATGAACATTATTTTCTTCACACCAAGAACAGAACCGTTTCCACTTAAAACAATATGTCTTGATAATACTTTGCGCACGGGCCTGTGATAACATCTCCTCAGACTGCAGGGCGATCTTAAGATCCTTGAACTCTAAGAAGTCAGGAGCCAGGCGTGCAAGTGCAGTGACTGAGGATCCGGATGTTGGATCTGGCCCCCTTCTCTTGTTAACATCGACACTGTTGGTTTGAGACGAAATGGGAGCTGCTGAGAGAGTAGAAGAAGTTCCTGAAACCAATACTGCCTTGGCCAACGGGGAGCAATGAGGATGAGAGTGCAATGCTCCCTCTTCATTTTTTGAAGTACTTTCGGTATGAGGGGGATCAGAGGAAAAGCGTATGCAAAGATCCCGGACCATCTCAACAAAAGGGCATTTCCCCTTGATCCCAGTTGAGGAAACCTTCTGGAATAAAATAGGCATTTGCTGTTCTCTTGCGTGGCGAACAGATCCAGTGTTGGTGTTCCCCATGTTTGAAAGATCCTTTCCACTTGCTGTTGCTCGAGTTCCCATTCGTGACAGCCTGTGAAAGCCCTGCCGAGGTGGTCGGCCAGAGAGTTCTGAATATCTTGTACATGTTCTGCTCTGAGGGATATGCCATGGAGTATGGCCCATTCCCACATTTCTTGAGCTTCCAAAGACAGGGTGAGAGATTTCGTTCCCCCTGGTTTGTTTATATAATACATGCTGGTGGTATTGTCCGTGCGCACCAGCACTGACTAATTCGCAATCCTTGGAAGAAAAGGCTTGTAGGGATAGAAAAATGGCACTCAGCTCCAGGCTGTTTATGTGTTTCTTTTGGTACTGACGAGACCATCGCCCTTGAATCTGAAGGTCTTGGAGGTGACCTACCCAGCCTTCTATGGAAGCGTCTATTGTAAGGATGAACTCCGGAATGTCGTGGAGAAATGTGAGGCCGGGCGACAGATTGTGCGCCTTCGACCACCAAAGAAGGGCTTGCTTCATCCTGGATGTTACTTTGATGTGATCGTCGTTACGATCCGTCGACTTGCCTCCACTGTCGAAGTAATTCCTCCTGCAGTGGCCTCATTCTGAGTCTCGCCATAGGGATGAGGCTGATTGCAGACGAGCACATCCCCAGAAGGGAAGCAAATGTTCGAACCGAAAGTGACCTTCTTGCAAATATTTGTTTTGCTAGCTTTAACAGTTTGTTTTGCCGTTCCTGAGTCAAGAACGCGTTGCACTGGCATGTGTCCAACACTGCTCCTAGAAGGGTCAACTCCTGACGAGGTTGAAGCTGAGATTTGCTGGAATTGAGGGTCAGTCCCAGATTTAAGAAAAGGGAGAGGGAACTCTTGACCGCCTCCATCGTGGATTTTCTTGATGGCCCTTTTAGAAGCCAGTCGTCGAAGTATGGGAAAACTTGTATTCCCTGTGACCTCAGCATGGCTGCCACCGAAGCCAAACATTTGGTGAATATTCTTGGCGCCAATTTCATGCCGAATGGAAGCACTTTGAATTTAAAGTGGACGCCAGCCACTGCAAATCTTAGGTAATTGCGATGTTTTAGGTGAATTGGAATGTGGAAGTAGGCGTCTTCCAGATCCAGAGAAGCCATAAAGTCCCCTTTGTTGGGACAATGCAGAATGTCCGTTAGCGTTACCATGCGAAAACTCTGCTTCTTCAGATATTTGGAGTTTGCGCAGATCTAACATTGGACGCCACTCTCCTGAATTTTTCTCTACGAGGAAGAAGCGAGAATAAAATCCTTTCCCTTTCTGAGAGGCAGGAACTTGTTCTATCGCATTCTTGCGAAGCATCTTTAAGGCCTCTTTGAATAGTAAGTGAAGACGAGGAGGAGGGGGACCCCTGGGCGGCGTGGTTTGTGGTTTCTGTAAAAACTCTAGAGTGTGTCCATTCCTGACAAGATCTAGGACCCACTGATCCGAAGTTATTTTCCGCCACTGTTGGTAAAAAGCGGAAATTTTTGCGCCCACAGGAAGGGGAGGATAAATGACTGGCGTCCGGCAAAGCTCATTGGCGCTTGTTGGATTCACGCCCCCGATTGTTTGAGCGCGGTTTCCCTCCCTTACGAGAGAAACTACCAGAGGCAGGTTGTCTGTACGAAGACTGATAGTACGGTTGTTTGTACTGGGACTGGTACTGTCGATTTTGCTGGTTGGAATAGTTCCCTCTGAAAGAGTAACCACGGCCTCTTGCTCCTCTAAAAGACCCTCTCTTGTATTGTAGGGTACCTAGAGATTTGGCAGTGTCCGTATCAATCGCCAGTAAAGCGTCATTGATGTGTTTTCCAAAAAGTGAATCCCCATCGTACGCCAGTTCCAAGATCTTCATTTGGACCTCAGGTCTGAAGGTGGTAGCCTTAAGCCAACCTTTGGCGCCGAAGGACTGCAGCTCCCGCCAATTGCCTAAAGTTGGTGTTGGAAATATCAAGGGCACAATCAATGATTTCCGATGCCGCCCTTTCTCCCTCAAGTACGATTCTGCGTACCTCCTGTTGACTATCCTCAGGGATCAGATCAAGGAACTCCGACAGATCCGACCACATCTGTCTATCATAACGGGCCAGAATTGCTAGTGAATTAGCTGCCTTAATGAGGCCGCTGCATTAGAAGAGAACTTTTTCCCAATTGCATCCAGTCTCCTGCCCTCCTTGTCAGGTGGCCTCGAAATAGGAGTGGCAGGGTTCTTGAACCTCTGTTGTGCTGCTTGAGATATGACCGAGTCTGGTCGAGGGTGTCCAATTAAGCAAGATGGAGTATCAGGAGGAGCTCGATACTTTGTCAATTCTTGGACGGACTGCCAGAATGGAAGCAGGTGTTTTCATGATGTTGGGGCCCTCCTTCCGTATGTAATCGATAATAGGTATAGCTCTGGTGACTCTGCGATACCCCTCTTTAAAGTCATGCAAAAAGCAGTCAGACTGCTCAACTGTGACAGACAATTCAAATCTACTAGCAGCACGGTGCATAAGATTGTGAAATCCGCCAATATCCTCAGGCGGGGAATCCGACTGGCGTGGAACAGGCGGTGAAAGGCATGGGAATGACAATCATCCCACGGATCCCTAGGGGTATGATCCGGCAACTCTCCCTCTTCCCTGCTCTCATCATCCCGAGAAGAGGTATCGGTGTCAGCTTGGGGTGTAGGGTCAGCGTCCTGCCTTGGTGACAATGAAGCTTGCGGTGAAGGAGGCCTTGGTGTGTCAACTGGGACAGGCTGCACAGAAGGTGTAACTGAAGCTGGAGGAAATCTCTGGCGATAGTCTGCCAGCATAGCTTGTAAATCTTGGATCAAAGTAGGTGGGAGATGATTTGTGTCCTCTGAACGAGAGGGTCTGGTTTGGGGCGAATGGTATGGCATTGACAAGTCTTCATTCGCATAATGCTCCTGGTCATAGTCCTCATCATCCTCCTGATATTTGATGTTCAATTGTGAAGGGTGACGAGCAACCCCAAAAGGTCCCTTATCCTCTTCGCCGTTATCCGATGCTACGTCCATATAAGTCTCCAAAAGATGTGATGGAACGAGTGGAGAAATGTGAGAGTAGTCTCTCTGACAGGTTTTCATCTGAGTGGAGACATTTGGAGTGCTGGTGACTGCATTCAGTATTCTTAGTTCTGTATTCGGATTCTGACATTAGCGGTTGCTGGGGCAGGATGTTCAAGGCTTTACTGCTGTTATTTTAAATTGAAAAAAGACCAGTTGAACCTACCTGTTCTCTGGAAGTCATCTTCTACATAAGGCTGGCAATGACCAGCTGAATAGCAGACATGCACAGCATGCCCCAACGACCATTGCTTTATATAAATTTACACTCATTACGAAACATATACCCCATATCAAGTGGCACACTGTCCGCACATTTAGTACTGGCTAAACATCTAGAGGAGCAGCAGTTTGGGTTCTGACCGGCTCTTGGTACTGAGACGGCATTGGTGACCGTAATGGATGAGCTTCGGGGGCGGGCAGACAGGGGTCAGGCAGCAGTGTTGATTCTGCTGGACCCGTCTGCCGCCTTCGATACCGTAAACCACAACATCCTTCTGAGCCGGCTGAGAGAGGGGAGAGTGTCTGAAGTGGCCCTTAGGTGATTTCACTCTTTCCTCAGGGAGACAGCCGGCGGTCTCTCTTCCCCCTTACCAATCTGCCTCCACTCAGGTTCTACATGGGGTACCTCAGGGCTCGGCCATCAGCCCTATTCTTTTTAATGTCTACTTGCGACTCTTGCTGGCGATCATCAAGCGATTTAACATCAAGGTCATCAACTACGCTGATGATACGAAACTCATTCTCTCCCTGGAGGGAGACCAGTCTATCTAAGTAGAAGGGTTTCAAGGATGTTTAGAAGACATGTCACAGTGGCTGAGGGAGAATTCATTACAGTTTAATATAGCAAAAACAGAGATGATGCATTTTGAGGTGCACAGGCACACAGCAGGGCCGCCCAGGAACCTTTGGCTGACGGACTTTATCGACCAAGGTTAAAAAAAAAAAAAAGAGGACTTTGCAAAATAGATGAATTTTACAGCCCTTGGAGGCAGGCGCGTGCAGCTAGACAGAGGGAAATGTCCTCCATATAAATCTGAACTCGGGGCTAATGGATAATGTGTCCCGCCTCCTCAAGCGAGTGCAAATGTTTCTCCCAGAATCCATTGTGAGAGTACATTTAACTCAGAGAAGCTGGTCTCACGGGGCTAGCAGTAAAACAGTCCCCTGTTAGAGTGGTAAAAGAGATGCTGACATCCAGCAAGGGACACTTCTGTATCTATATGAAATACAGCAGCAATTACCAGGAGAAATCGGGATAGAATCACAAACACACAGCCGTGATAGCGACTCTGGGGGAAGTTATGGCTAGGTCTCATTAAAAAGGACTTTGCTGCGTTGCTGTGTGACAAATTACAGCAGTTATGGTTAAGTCTATCTTTCCATTGAAAAGGCTTTTGATGGATTCTTGTGTGGCAAATTACAGTAGTTATGGTTGTGTCTAACTTTCCATTGAAATGGCGTTTGTTGAACTATATACCTCTACAGCGTGATGTCCGGCGTAAAGCGCTTCGACGCCTCGGCAGGGGTAGTAAGAGGTACATAGATGCAATTACAATTGTCTCCTGCGATAGTCTCGAACAGAGACACACGACTAAAATACATTGTAACTGTAGTTCATGATAACGCACTGAACGTATACCTACCTGCATTTGTTCATAGCAGAGATGGGAAACCATCTCCCAGATGTCGCTGAAACCGGAAGCGGAAGTCTAGTTGCTGGAACAGGAAGTGACTGTTGCTAAGCAAAGGTGACGAGTGACCTGTAACGGCCTTATCGACAAGCTGAAAAGGGTCGGCGGGAGCAGGTGTGTACAGGCGGAAGTGCTGTCAGATGGGAAACACATTTTGATCTGTTATGTTTAGGAATGCAATGGGCTTTGCTGGGACTATTCAGTGCACGCATGGGGCTTTCATTAAGACGCAAGGTTTGGCGATATGCTGAACTGTTGCTTCTAGTAACAATCACAACTGTGTTCTGTTGGCTTTTTGTGGCTGTGCAGTCGCTGGGAGCTGGGTATGCCGGAGGGAAGCCGGATGGGGGAGGGAGAGCCTGGTGGGGGGGCGGGAATGCGAGCGAGGGGAGGAGAAGTGTGGCAGGGAGATGCGCGTGCTTGTGTGGTCATGTGACCCGCTTTCGTGATCACGTGACTCACATGCACTGCGAGAAAACCGCAGTGGTTTGACGACTCGATCAAGCCCTTGAATTTTCGCCTTTTAAATTCGCAAGCGACTGATAATAGGCGAAACCTAAAAAGCTAGAGCAGGGGGTAGATCATTTGGGGTCGCTGCGGCCAGGCTGTGGAATACTCTACCTATTGCACTCCGAACACATGATGATCTTCTTGCTTTCAGAAAGAAATTAAAAACGTGGTTATTCCCTAAGAACTAGGCCTGTTTTCTATGCCTCCTTCCCTGTCGTTATGGTCGTTGTGTTACTAGCGCCAAGATGCCTGTCAGGTGATAGTGTGCTTTAGAAATCCCTCAAATAAATAAATAAATATCCCATTGCAATTAAGTGAATTTTAGGTGGAAATGATTAAAAGACAAATGGATCATGTCCAATCCCTGTACAAAAGTAATCCATTTGATACTACCAAAAGTTTCACAAATTAAACCTGAACAATCAAGTACAACACATGAAAAGTGTCATTAAAAACACCCAAGACAGTTCTACCAATATTGGAAATGTTGCCTTCAGATCAGCCCCAAAAATTGTATTTTCAAGGAAGGTCAGGACAAACATGAATAATAGTATTCCCGGAATCTGTTTGTTATCTGCAGTGTTTTATATACAGGTGAGAGAACTCCTTTGTAGGAGTATTATTCAGATAGAGACAGCCAACACGTGTTTCGCCCCCTTACAAGGCCATCTGGCCTGGGGCTTCATCAGGGCTGTGGGTATGTATGTACAGGATATTACATTTGAAACAATGTGGGTTAACAGTAAAGACATACAAAATATACATGGATATATTCCAAAAGATTGCAGTATGTACAGTGAGGTATGATACAGAGAATCATTAATAAGTACCAGGAATGTGCAGTATGTACAGTGAGAGACAATATCGTAACATCAATATATACACATTTGTGGAGATGAGTTTCATATAGAATAGGTCATGTATCATTAATGGTGTGCAGTACCACCATACGTTTGAGGTAATATTGTCCCATTCATTATGCCAAGGTTTTAGTGTGTTGGAGGAATATGATCATATTTACAAAAAGGTCACGATCGTAGTCACATGACGGATGGAAGAAACAAGATACGTATAGGGAAGCACAATTGGGCAAGGTGATGGAACGCCATGTTACCGCGGCTCTGAGCACCCACATTGAGGCGAATGGGGGGCTGGCTTCTCGTCAGGCAGGATTCCGCCCCAGGCACTCAACAGAATCGGTCGTAGTCGCCGTCCTAGACAACCTCAGAAGGGCATGGATGACAACAACCACCAGGCACTGGTCCTCCTCGATCTTTCCGCCGCCTTTGACACGGTGGACCATACCATCCTACTCACCCGTGTCAAGGCGGCTGGCATCGGGGGATCAGCCCTTGTCTGGCTCTCCTCCTTTCTGAGGGACCGCACCCAGGCGGTCCGTCTAGGCGACTTCACCTCCACTCCCCTCCCTGTCACTTGTGGTGTTCCCCAGGGTTCCTCTCTCTCCCCCCTTCTCTTCAACCTTTATATCTTTCCTCTTATCTTTGCTCTCCAGCAGTTGGAGGTCACCGTCTTTAACTACGCGGATGACCTCCAGCTCATCTTTGATCTGTCCCCCTCTTCTCTCTCGGTCTCCAATTTCCAGTCTACTATGACATTCATCAGGGACTGGATGAATCACAACCACCTTAAACTGAACCCTGATAAAACTGAGCTGGTTCTCACTGGTGGTTCGTCCAGTCCCTGGAACTCTCTTTTCTGGCCCCCCTCTCTTGGCCCTGCACCCTCCCCCTCCACCACTGTCAAAACACTGGGTGTAAAAATGAACAATCAGCTCACTCTTCACTCTCACATCAGCTCCGTGGTCTCCTCCTGTTTCCTCACTCTTCGAACTATCCGCTCTGTCTCCCGCTTCTTCACCCCTCAGGCCCTCAAGACCATCATGGCCGCCCTGGTAATCTCGCGTTTGGACTACGCCAACGCTCTTTTCCATGGCATCCCTGCCTATAGTTTGCGTAGACTCCAAGCCATCCAGAACCAGGCGGCCAGACTAATATTTGGCCTCCCACGTTATCACCACTCCACCCCCCTCCTAAAGAAACTCCACTGGCTCCCCGTGAAACAACGTTCCCTCTTCAAAATCGGGTGCATGGTTTTCCAGGCCCGTCAGGGCACTGCCCCTGCTTTCATCACTTCACTTATCAAACCCTACGTCCCCGCAAGAAATCTCCGGTCCTCCTCCAAGTCCCTTCTCCTGATCCCCCGTTTCTCGCGCAAAAAATGGGGTGGATCCAATTTCTCTACTCTGGCCCCTTCCTTTTGGAACTCTCTCCCTGATAACCTCCGCTCCGCAACTCAGTACCTTTCTTTCCGTGGAGACTTGAAAACTTTCCTATTTAGCCAGGCTTTCCCCGCCTAAATTTTCTCCCCGGTCTTCCTTCCCCTCAGCCACTGAACCTCAGCGCCAAGAAACCGCAAGGTGTATGCTGCGCTTTACAAGCATTTTAAATTAGAAATTAGAAATTGGTCATGCCCCATCGTGTTTAGATTCACCAATATCGCGCATAGTAATGTTATCAGTAGATATGTCAAGAATAAATAGCAACATTGCAACCGTATTCAAACAGATAAAAGAAAGGAATTGCGCATATATTTACATTCAGTCGTAGAGATGCAGGTCCAGAAGATGATGAAGGAAGGGAAAAGCAGAAAAGGCAAATAAGACGTGGTCCAGTGAATCAGCAAGGAGAGAATGTGAACACGTAAAATATATATAAATATATTTTTTTGCTAAAAGCGAAGTCAAGCCTTATCGTTATACCGTAAAACGGGTGCTTGGGTGAAAGGCGGCGTTATTTGCATTGATGGCATAAATGCGAGCAATCGAGACCTGGGTCGTCTTCTTCCCTACGGGGAGTTTCAAGAGTGTAGATATATGTTCGACTGATGGCCCAGGGAGAGAGTGCGCAGTAGGTCCTCCGAGGTGTTTTAGTGGGGCACGACGTGCGCAGGTGATAGAGTTCGATATCAGGACAGAAGGCGAGTGAGCGAGAACAAGGTCTCCCGCGTGCCTATTTTGGAATTATATCCTGCGGGTTAAAATGGCGAGAGAAAACGCGGTGGTGCCAGTGAAATATAAGCGGGACAACGTGATCGGGTGCTCTGATAAGATGTTAGGCAGTGGCGCGTGATGTTATTCGGCGGCATTATGTAGGTGATTATATGCGGTAACTCCTGTGGGGTGAAAAAATGGGACACTGTTAGTGAGTACTTATACTAGAAGCGGTTGTGGGAAATAAGGGAGCTTACCCTGGGAGAACAGTAATGAAGCCAGAAGTCGTCTTGGCCAATAACAGTCAGTAAGCTTTAACTACAAGATGAGAGATCACGGTTACTCCCCCCCCCCCCGACCATAAGCGGCATATACTACATATTGCTCATAGTCCCTGTGGGTTCTATACAGCGCTTACCATTCTTATCCAGAATCAATGCCAGAGTCAAATTCAGCCTCCACAAACGGCAGCAGCGGCCTACTGTTGCAAGAGCCTCTACATTAAGTTAAACCCTTCAAGAGTACTCGACTGGCAGAGTTAAGGTTCTAGGCATAGACTCAGGGGTCTCCCAAGGGTCAGGTAGGTACATTTGGTACACCCTCAGCGGCACAGGGGCAGTCTGGTGCAGACGTAGTTAGTCCCAATGTTATCTAATGAGAGGGAGGGGGCCTTCGGTTGGTGGCTGCTGGCAACCAGGCCACGCGGCTGTGGGAGCTGGGCTCCTGGTCACTTGGTCAGGGCAAATGGGGAAGTAGATTAGGACAAAGGTTGCACTGCCAGGGGCACTCAGGCGGCTGGGTGCAGAGTGCTTTTGAGAAGTTGAGAGCTCAATGTTATTCAATAAAGATCTTGGAAAGTGAAGAATGCTGCAGGCTCAGGACGGAGGATCTTCTGGAGCGACCAACACTTCGAGGGTAATTAGGCACCCTGGAGTTGGGCACCGGGGGCAGGGGTGTCTTTTGGCGGTCGGGAAATCTTACACGGTTGAGGGAGGTCTCTGGTTCTGAGGCTGCAGGCGTTGTTTGGGTCGTCGAGGAGGGTCCTTGGGCACTGGATTCCAGGTCTAAATCGCCGGGGGACGCCCTCAGGGTCTTTGTCCACTCGGGCCGGGTTCAGTGGGAGCAGAGTGTGCTGGATTCGCGGTTCCTGGCTGGCACCGGAGGTATTGCTGTTTGAGCAGAACCACTGCTCATGGAAGTCCCAGTCTCTAAGAGGGTCAAGGCAGGCAGGTTCTCCAGCTTACTGTCCGCAGGAGACGCCAGGATTTAGCAGGAGCAGGTTCAGGGATCAACAGGCCTGTAGGGCTGGGTCCAAGTCAGTTGGTGTTGTCCTCGTGTTAGCAGCTGCACGGCAGGTTTTCTTCTTGGTCTTTCTTGTTTCGAAATCAGGATCTGAGGAAGGAAGGTTCAGGGTGCCCCTAAATACTAACGTTAGGGGTGTTACAGGTAGGGGAAGGGCAGGGACTAATAGGTCCCAGTCCTGAGGTGAGTACACCCCCTATCCTGCTCCTCTCCTTTGGGAGAGGGGCAGGGGCCTATCTCTGAATTGGCAGGGCTCCCAATCCTCAGGATGGCCGGAGCCCGGAGTTGTGATTCATCTCGCCCTATCCCACCTGAGTGGTGGAGTTGGCACAGGCTGGCACAACCCTTTCCTCACGTTGGGTTTCCCGCCAGTCTTCCCGCCAGAGTAGGGGTCAAAACCCCTAGTGGGGGCCAGTTGCTGAGTACAGAAAGTGGTCTGGAGAAGTTAACAAAGGCGGCATGCCTTTGAAGCTTCCCCCTGCCCATCCTGGGGGAGGAGACCTAGCTCCTCGCCCAGGATGCGCATTGTTGCATGCCCTGCAGAGTGGGGGGCTCTACATCCACGGGTCCAGTAACATGTCTGCTGTGTGGCAGCCTAGGCAGTCTCTCAGACAAGATGTGGATTGTAGGTTAGGTTTCAGGGGGCAACTCTAGGATGCCCTTTGTAGTGCATTTTACATTACATCCCACACTGGCATCAGTGTGGGTTTAATGTGCTGAGAAGTTTGATACCAAACTTGTCAATCTTCAGTGTAGCCATTATGGTGCTGTGGAGTTCGTAATGACAACCTCCCAGCACCATATACTCTTAATGGCATCACTGCACTTCCAGTGCCCAGGAATGGCCCTGGGTACTGTAGGGGAAGAGGGCTCATGCACCTGTGCCCACACCACTGGCATGGGGCACCCAGCTAGAGGGGGTGACTGATGTATGCCAGGGCAGTGGGTTTGTGGTCATGGCACATAGGGATGTGTGCCATGTCGACTGTGAGAAGTTGGCCTGATATGCAGTGCTCACTATTCTAGTGATCACTATGTATCATTCCAAACAACCCTTATTGATGATTGGTTGTAAGGCAACCTTATAGACCAGCTATCCTAGTAGCATGGACAAGAGCAGTCTTTAGGCTAAACTCTAGAGGGCGTGTTAAGCCAGCTGTTATACCATCACATATACCCCTTGAACACCAAGTGAAAGGACACCACACAAGTTGTTATGAAAATGAAAGGATATTTATTTATAACAAGTCTACCCTGATCTCTTTATGAGTCAGGGAGCTAAGCACATAACACAACTCTTGAGAAAATACTTTAAGTAGCACAATTTACACAAATGACCGAGGGGCACGAAAAACCATATGCTACAAAAGTGGAATGCGAAATACTAGCAGGTAAGTAACTCGATCCAGAGGCTTAAGGATCGCTAGGACTACACTACTGAACCTTCAGGTTAGGAGCAGGAGGCCTAGGGAGATCGGTTGCAGAGTGTGCACTCTCACGCGGGATGCAGGTTAAAGTCTATGGATACTAGTATATCGTAAAGTTACAGTTATCGGACGAATCCGACTAGATAGGCTGAAAACGAAAAAGGATCTGGACACTTAGATAGTGAACCTACGTTGGAGCACCGAAATGCTCTGGGTACCTAGCCCAGGGGCTGCGGCTGCATAGGGTTCAAAAGACGTCGGGAATCCTCGTTACAGTCTATGGAGCCTGAAAGAAGAAGTTGCTGGCAGGCGACCAGTGATGAAGTTCGATGTGATCCAAGTCTGGATCGATGATGGAGACGACCTGAAAGCAGAGGGGACTCAGTTCTTGATCACTAGCCAGTGATCAGATGGGCACCAGGATGGCACCGGATGAAGTCACCTCGACCAGGTGAGTGGGCGACGCTGGACTCTGCAGTCTCTCGGACCAGGAGGCGTTGTCGGTGACCACTTTGGAGGTGCGAGCTGTCCCACAAGGGTGTCTGCTGTCGGCGCTGCTGAAACCAGGATTGGAGCAACAAGCCTTGGCAAAGGCAAGCCCACGCGGTGAAGTCAAAATGGCGTCTGGAGTGGACCAGGAGGGTCCGGGGTGCTCCTCTGTTGGAGGAGAGCTAGGGCCAGTCTGGAGCAACCAGACCAGCTATGCAATCGTCGTGGTTCGTCTTCAGGAGGTCTACAAGCCAGCAGGCAAGTGGCCGGACAACGCGGTGAGCAGCAAAGAGCAGAAGGGCCCCACGCAGATCTCGTGGATGCTGGGCGGCTGGACTTCGGTGCTGGAGCTGCTCAGGGTTAGGGCTTCTCAAACCCCAAAGCACTCACTCGAGGATCCCTCGGCGGTCGTGCTGGATAAGCGTTGTGCAGTTTTGAAGATGGCCGGTCCCTTCAGGTCTCAGCTGGGCTGATGATGCAGGTAGAGGTCAGAGATACCAGGGAATCCGGGTCTCGTCGAGCTGGGCAGTCTTGATCCGGAGGATGGACTTACAGCAAACCGCAAGCGCTTATATGGTGCCCGCTGGTGCAGGGTGGCTACTCCTTAGCCACAAGGGAGAGTCTTCAGAAATGTTCAAGAGTTCTTTCGTGGAAAGTAGTCAAGATTCAGAATGATCTAATTTGGGAAGGGGGCCCGCTCCTACCTTTATACTAAAGAAAGTGGCTGGCACGCGACTAGGTCCTGCCCATGGGTGGGACCAGGAAGGGGGGTGGTTACACCCCTCTCCCCTGTCCGGACTTTCCCCAGCTCAGGGGCTGGTGTGCCCCTGGAAAGGTTCAAGCCGGCATATGCACAGTGAGCACCGGGGTGCCACTTGCAGTCACATTCCTCTCAGCCCTGCCTACCTGGGATACACAAAACCCTGTCTGGGATGGTGCTAGCACCGCCCCCGACAGGAAACCCTTTGTCCAAGCTCTCCTCGCTGGAAGGACTCCCAGCAGCAGGAGGTCAGACTTGTGTCTGTGGTGGCAGCATCCATTTTGTGATGCTGAGGCTCGAGTTAGCTTTAACCGGGGTTCACAGTTACATTCATGCCGTGTCCCTCTAGAAGGGTGGAATGCTAACCCCGTCGCCAGAATTGGCAAGGGGTTAGTATTCCAATTCGTATGAAACCTTACTTGACATGTTTTGATAAAGCGATACCAAAGTTGGCAAATAACCGCGAGGATTATAATGCACTTAAGAGTATATGGTACGCGTTATCATGGAACAGTTCATGCCAGAGCACCATCTCACATAATTACAAGCACTCTGCCTTCAGGATTGTTAAGGCCTGCCATAGGAGTGACTGATAGGAATATATGTTTCCATTTTAGGGTTAGATATAGGAATACTATATCTAAAGCAAAGGGTGATTACACCACTTTGCCCCAGCTGTCGTGCAGCCAGTTGTGCCAGATTTAGATGGCCAGCCAGGGGTGGCATAATACATGCTGCAGCCCCTGGTAGGCCCTGGGTACACCTATGCCCTGGATACAGGGACTAATAAGGTGGCCCAGTACCAATTGGTAAATGCACCTAAGGTACACGTGTCAATTTAGAGAGAGAACAGCTACGCTGTGGGTCTGATTAGCAGGCCCACAGCCAGGGAAAGTCGTGAACCAGTGAAGCAAAAATCTGGGGTGATCATAGGATTGCAGACCCTACTCTCCTACAGACTCTTTGTTTAGTTCTGCACCAGGACACTCCGCCTGCAAAGGCAGTGTGTGCGTGTCAGGGTGCAGGGCTCCTAAGGGTGGCACAATAAGTGCTGCAGCCCTTAGGGGGTCTTCCCTGGTCACAATGCCCTGGCTACCTAGGGTACCATTTACCAGGGACTTACATGTGGCCAGGGTAATTTGTGCAGATCCATCCCATGTGGTTTCCCTAAAGGGAAAAGCACTGAAATAAATAATAAAGTGTGTGTGTAAGTGTGTGTGTGTGTGTGTGTGTGTAAGTGTGTGTGTGTAAGTGTGTGTGTGTGTGTAAGTGTGTGTGTGTAAGTGTGTGTGTGTAAGTGTGTGTGTGTAAGTGTGTGTGTGTAAGTGTGTGTGTGTAAGTGTGTGTGTGTGTAAGTGTGTGTGTGTGTAAGTGTGTGTGTGTGTAAGTGTGTGTGTGTGTAAGTGTGTGTAAGTGTGTGTGTGAGAGAGTATGTGTGTGTGTGTGTGTGTGTGAGAGAGTGTGTCAGAGAGTGTGAGAGTGTGAGAGTGTGAGAGTGTGAGAGTGTGAGAGTGTGAGAGTGTGAGAGTGTGAGAGTGTGAGAGTGTGAGAGTGTGAGAGTGTGAGAGTGTGAGAGTGTGAGAGTGTGAGAGTGTGAGAGTGTGAGAGTGTGAGAGTGTGAGAGAGTGAGAGAGAGAGAGAGTGAGTGAGTGAGTGAGTGAGTGAGTGAGTGAGTGAGTGAGTGAGTGAGTGAGTGAGTGAGTGAGTGAGTGAGTGAGTGAGTGAGTGAGTGAGTGAGTGAGTGAGTGAGTGAGTGAGTGAGTGTGATATTTGTAACAATATTATATCTGTAATTGTTGGTCTCTATGGCAGGTTTACAAAAGCAATACACCATTACATCAGATAGTCTGTCTTGGTTGCAGGGATATGTCGGGTTGTAGGTTCTCCCAAGACCTGCAGAAGTCCAAGTCGATAAATGAGCTGCACCTTGTAATTATGTTTCACTATGTAATGATAACACAGCAATTCACAGCTTCCAAAAGTAATCCAGTGTGTAAGGAGAATGTATTTTTGCAAAATGCCCGCTAAATTATGATACTTGGATACTGCACTAGGACATTTCCTGTAAACAAGTAAAAGCGTTTTGGTTACAGTTTTAGAGACTTTTATAGATTTTCCAACTTCACACTTAAAAACCTTTTCATAGGAAAACAGTCAATGTTATCCTATGGGAGAAAATGGTGTTATCAGTTGAGAGGCAAGTACTTTGTGGTGGGAGTTGGGTTTCTGGGGTTAGACTCCGGGGTCCCATCAGGCTAGAGGATGTTCTCTCAAAGCACCCTCAGCGGCACTAGGGCTGCCAGGTGCGGGGTGCTCATGCCCAATATTATCCAATGGAGGATGGGGGGCCTCCGGTCGGTGGCTGCTGACTAGCAGGCCACATGGTTGTGGGAGCAAAGCTTCTAGACTTAAGCTCAGGGCAAATGGGGGTTCGGTACACAGTCAGTGGCACTAGGGCAGCAGGGTGCAGAGTGCTGTTTTGGCATTGGACGCCTTGTTACTTTCAATGGGGTTTCTCCGGTTTGCAAACACACTGTACATTTAGGGGCGAAGGTCTTCTGGGAGCAACCACCATTTGGAGAGGTAAGTTGCAATGCTGGGAGTAGCTTAGACACTGTCTGTTGGGCCACCCAAGGCCGTGGGGCATCGGGTGCAAGGGTGTCTTTTAAGGTCGGATCTTCTTACCAGCTCGTGGTCGCGGTTGGAAGGGACCTTCCGAATTTAGGCTGCAGGGGTCGGCTGGAGGCTTGAGGCAGGTCAGGGATCTCGGGTCAGGATTGTAGGAGAGTAGGATATGCTTACTATGGTTACCCCCACTTTTTGCTGGTGTTTCACGGTTTTTCGACTTTAGTCTGGCTGGGGCACTGCTATCCAGGACCCCAGCCTAGCTGCTTCCTCTCTAAATTGATTGTATGTGCTTTAGGTACACTCCTGATTGGTTTCTGGGTTACCCTTGTGAGTCCCTAGTATATGGTACCTTAGGTACTAAGGGCATAGGTACCCCAGAGGCCTACCAGCAGCTGAAGCATGTATTATGTCACCCCTGGGAAGCCTTCCAAAATGGCACCACAGGTCTGCTACTGCAGCCTGGGTAAGGTGGTGCATGCACTCCTTACTAAGACATACGTTACCTATATCTACCTTTAATTACGGGCACATATAAACCTATAAGTCACTCCTATGGCAGGCCTTATCAATCCTGAAGGCTGAGTGTTTGGTTTTGTGTAAGAAGGTTCCCATGCCTGAGCAGGACCCTCTGCAGCTTTCAGAATCTATTCTCTGAGGCTGTTCTGTGATGCTGCCAGACCATATACTCTTAAGTGCATTATAACCTCACGGTAATTGCTATATTTGGAATGGCGGCATGGAAACATGTTGTGTTTGGTGTCAAAACTTTGGAATCCTCACCCACCCCATAGGCGGGAAGAAACTCTGGCAGGGGAGGCCTGGACAATAGGATTCCTGTCAAAGGGAGGTTGCTTTTCAGACAGTGCTGGGGGCACATTTTGTGTCCCTGTGCATATCCCAGTTCAAATCGGTTGCAGGGGCACTCAGCCCCTGCTCTGGTGCAAAACTGGACAAAGGGAAAGGGGTGTAACCACCCCTCTCTCCAGACCCTCCCATAGGTGTCCCCAGAGTATGTCCAACCCCCTAACTTAGTACAAGTATGGGACCCCAGTCCTCAAGACTTCAGATTACACCTGGACAAAACTCTGCAACATATATCCTGGAACTTCGACATTCTATTCGACTAGAAGACGGAAGAATCTTCCTTGGGGTCAAGGAGTGACTCCCCTGTTCAAACCGGCACCGAGAAGCACCATTTGCACTGAAGATCATGAGCCTACACTCCACGAGTGTTCCGTGGCCCAGGACTGACTCTGGGTAACTACCCTCTCCGGGAAGTACACCCTAGGTTAACTACTGCAGGAGCGCTAGAACGAGTCTTCGTATACACAACTCTGACCAAGTTAGAAATACTTGAAATGAAGAAAATTGTCCCTGCGCACGAAAAAGACCCCGTAGGTTTCTTCCGGGAGCTCGGAGATGTCCTGCGAATGGGCAGTCTGACTCTCCCGGACATCCTTGCTCTACTTAAAATACTCTTGCCTAGGGGTATTTATGGCAAATTAAAGGAAAAGGACTGGCAGGTGGATACACACGAAATAAAATGGGCAGAATTAGGGGCAGAAGATACCGGCCGAGAGCATGGCCAACCGTTGGGTGACAAGGTAAAGGCATTACCCAACGCCCTAATGGCAGTCCTCCCACAACTATTGGCCACTAAGAAAGAGGACTGGGGAGCCATTTCGGCATGCAAACAAAAAGTAGATTAGGATGTGGGGGATTACTATACCAGGCTAGAACGATGTTTCACTGCCAATAGTGGTCTCACTCCATCCAGCGAGTCTTACATGCACCTCTTTGTATCCAAATTGGTAGAGAATGCACTTACCCAGGTAAAGAATAGAGTGTTGAAAGTAGAAAGTACTTGGCAGGCAAATACAGCCTCTCAGATGCTGCAGATGTTACAATACCATCAGAATAGACTCCGTGAAGAAATGAGCAAGATAAACGCAGAATGAAAGGAACAAAAATAAAAGCACTAGTAGCACAGACTGTGACAACACCTGTTCTACAGAAGGGGGAGGACAGGATAGGACATGTTGTAATTAATGTAAAAAGCCAGGACATTTTGTACGCGAATGTCTGGTCCTTAAACACAATTTGGCCACCAGAAAGACGAAGCCCCGTGTCTATCCTCCCTGGAAGAACCAACCCTCGACAGGACAAAATAATGCACCCCCCACTCAGTCTCAGATGTATATCGGACAAGACTTCACTGCTGATTCATACCCGGATTTCTCATGAAGATGCCCAGAGAGGTAGTGAGCATGCCCCGCCCTTAATACCCATCCCTGTAGATCAGAAGGGTCCCTATGTAGATGTCTCAATACTGGGGGAGGAACGGAAGTTCCTATTGGACACGGGTGCGAGCAAATCCACTGTCAGTCATAGACAACTTCCAGAGGTTCCTCTCTCTGGACGACAAAATATATCTGGGTTTCTCAGGACAACTAGTAGTTAAGACCTCCAGACCCTTAACCCTCACACTGGGACCCCTTACTACCATGACAGATCTTGTCCTTAGATACCTGCCCCGAAAATGTATTAGAAATAAATCAATTAAAAGAACTAGGAGCTGTCAGTCTGTTCCCCTCAAGACGTCCGATTGTTTCTGCGTGACTTCAAGGGTCACTACACTTCGAGGGACCTGGACAGCAGACTGGCGTCTCTACCACAGCATTTGTGGGCCAAAGATTCGACAGACGTCGGGTGCATGGCAATTCCACCACACAAGGTCACGCTGAAAGAAGGTGTCTCTACCACGCCTTAAGCAATATAAGATACCACCTGCTGCAGAAATGGCCCTCCTAAAAAATTAATTGAGGATCTCATTCAGTCTGGGGTAGTCAAAGATACACCTTTCAACATCTGTAATTCACCTGTTCTGCCGGTCCATAAGAGGACGGTACCAGACTCACCTCCAGTGTACAGATTAGTGGTACACCTGCGAAAACTCAAAGAATGTGTATTACCCCAACATCCAGTGGTTCCAGACATTTCAACTCTACTTACCGCTATTGATGTACAGGCTTCATGGTTCACGGTAATAGATTTAAAGAATGCATTCTTTATTATCCCTATTCATCCAGACAGCCAGTATCTCTTTGGCTTCTCCCTCCAAGGGTGGAGCTTCCAATTTACAAGAACACCTCAAAGCTTCACTGAAAGTCCGAGCATATACAGCCAGGCCCTAAAAGGACAATTGGACATAGTACATGTCCACCCTGAAACAGCCCTACTACAATATGTTGACGATATACTCATAACTGCCCGATCGGAACAAAAATGCTGCGAAGCCTCCCTCACGGTCCTCTAGTTTTTAGCTGATAATGGCCACAAGGTATCACCTTCCAAGCTACAATTCTGTCTACACTCTACAGCAAGTGGCTTATCGAGGGCACTTGCTGTCAAAGGAGGGTTGGCAACTCACACCAGAACGCATCAAACTCATAACCGCCATGACAAGACCTCAAACACAGAAACAAGTCAGGGCTTTCGTGGGACTTTCTTCATATTGCAGACAGTGGATTCCACAATATGCCCTCATTTCTAAACCCCTCGTCAACCTTACCACAGCAGAGGTTGCACAACATCCACAGTTACTGTGGTTGGAGGAACATGAACAAGCTTTTCAGACCCTTAAACAAGCTCTCTGCCAAGCTCCAGTGTTAGCAACCCCCCCGACTACCTAAAAACGTTTACGCTCTTTGTGACTGAGAAGGATGGCACCGCCCTGTCCGTTCTGACACAGGATCAGGCAGGCAGAAACAGACCGTGTGCATATTTTTCAAGTATTCTGGATCCAGTTGCACGGGCTCTTCCTGCATGCCTGAAATCGGTAGCGGCCACAGCCCAAGCAATCCGACAAAGTGACTCCTTCGTGCTAGGACACCCATTAACTGTTTAGGTACCCCATTCAGTGGAGTTGCTCTTAAACAGAACTCAGACCCAACACCTCACGGTGGCTAGATTGACAGGTTACGAAATGACACTCTTCCAGCCACACAACGATTCACAGATGCAACATCCTAAATCCAGCCACATTATTGCCCATTTATGACACACAACCAACAATACATGATTGTAGTGTCGAGGTAGAGCTAGTAACTAAACCCAGACAAGACTTACTAGACACCCACCTTTGTGACCCAGATAAGACATTGTTCGTGGATGGCTCCTGTATGCGTCTCACAACAGGAGAATTAGCAGCTGCCTACGCAGTGACCACCGGAACTACTGTTCTTGAATCACACAGGATCTTCATACTATCTGCCCAAGCAGCTGAACTGATCGCACTCATACGCGACTGCCATTTAGGAAAAGATCTAGTCATCAATGTGTACACCGATTCCCAGTATGCATTCGGAGTAGTACACAATTTCGGCAACCTGTGGAAGGAAAGAGGATTCCTCACCTCACATGGAGCCAAAATTCAACACTCCGAACTTATCACACAATTACTGGAAGCCATACACCTGCCCAAACGAATATCAATAATTAAATGTAAAGCGCACACAACGGGGACAGATTACATCTCCAAAGGAAATGAGCTTGCAGACCTCACAGCCAAAAAGACAGCCCAGACAGAGTTACTAACACTACAGAACAACAAAGTACAAACAGTTCGAGATCCTTTCCAAGACGTACACAGTGTACAAAAACATGCTACAGACTCAGATACAGGAATGGAAAGACAATGGAGGGGTACAGACAGAACAGGGATGGATGATTCCAGAAAGAGCTGTGTGGTACCTACCGGATGCGATGGTCCAGGTTATCATCAATACCATACATGGACCAGCGCATTTGGGGGAAAAAGGTATGTTGGACAGTATAAAAGATATATGGTACAACAAGCACCTTAGAGCAGCAGCAAAGCAACGAGCAAAGATATGTATGATATGTTCCCAGCACAATCCAGGGAAAGTACCCCAGTCGAGCAAGGTGGGTTCCATCCACCAGACCACCCATTTGAAGTTCTTCAGATGGATTATATCCAAATGGATAGATATAGGGGACTGAAATATGTCCTGGTGGTCATATGTGCCCTGACCAGATGGGTAGAAGCCTATCCAGTCTCTGATTATACAGCAGCCACGACAGCTAAACAACTGGTCAGAGAATTCTTCCCCCGATATGGGCTGCCCCGCGTCATCTTCTCAGATAACGGCCAGCCCTTCTCTTCAGAGCTAATGAAACAAGTCTCACTCCTCCTAGGCTATACCTGGAAGTTTCACTGTGTCAGACACCCGCAGGCTGCAAGACTGGTAGAAAGATATAATCAGACCCTCAAGACTAAACTGGCGAAGGTAGTGGCAGAGAAAGGGGTGGATTGGGTCACAGCACTTCCAGTGGCACTGTTCTGTGCCAGGATGATCCCGCATTCATGCACAGGACTAGCCCCCTATGAAATTGTGTTTGGTAGACCCCCTGACATATGGGAAATACCCAGACCCAAGTCCATTACTGATGTTGATAGCGCTGTTCTGACAGATTACCTGGCTTCCTTGATGTCTGCACTCCGTTCTTGTTGTTCACAGGTGGCTGCAGCCTTCCCAGACAAAACCAACCCTTAAGAGCACACCATCCGACCCGGGGACTGGGTCTTGGTCCGCAATTTCGACAGAACAAATCCCCTCCAGCCCAGGTGGAAAGAGCTGAAGTTGGTACTCCTAACTACGGTGAAGGTCGAAGGCAGAAAAGGCTGGTTGCACGCCAGCCATTGAAAAAAATACTTTGGAGAAATAGACTCCGTTGCCAGCGATATTGCCAAACTTAGTGACACTGTGACTGAACAATCCTCATTGCCCTTAGAACAGACCCCACAACAGGAATATAAATCAAAGTTGAGGTCCGCCACCCGGACTCTGACACAGGTCCAGTGGTGAAGTGGTCAGAGCATAGGGACAGACTCAGACACCCTGACTATGTGGGAGAAAGAGAAAGTGAGGCGCCAAAAGAAGAATGTTAAGAAGTTGCATAGCGGCTCTATCATATGTTTGATAATACTGTTTTTCTTGATAACTATCATGACGTGTCTCGATTGGATCCTCCACATCGTCTTCCTGCCAGCACCACATAACTCCCATGCACCTAACAGCACCCAGGAACACACATATCACGACCTACCCCCCTCATGAGCAAGCCCATAGACTAGCCCTGCAGAACAATACCTTTATACAGATGCTACACTATACTCATCAAGCCAGCATTAGCACAGACTGCTGGATATGTGGCCGCCTCCCACCTCATCAAAAGAAAGGTGGGATGCCTCTCTTCCCCTTCGCTTATAATGGGACTTGTGAGGCCTGGTTCGCCCTGATAACAGCCGACAACACTACCCCCCACCTCCTGCCCTGATGGAAATAATTCATGCCAGAATAGGTGGCCTTGGGGGAACTTGAATAAGGTCCTTAATGCTGCCTGCTACCCAAATGAGGATGGAAATCCCCAGGCGACAGGTACGGCTCTAGAAAGCGAAGAATACAAGCAGGGGAACGTGACCATGTCCTATAGGATATTAAATACCAAACCTAAAAGGAATACCGGGCCCCTTCCATCTCAGTCTCAACAGTAAAAGGGCACCTGTGCGTCCGAAAAAATGGCTCTGTTCCATTAGGACACAGTGACTGCCATACCACTGTGAGCTTTGAGGACAAAGGAAAATCATTATTTCCAGCATCTTGCCATACTTATTTCATCTGCGGGCAAACGGCCTATGTGCCCCTACCCTTGAACTGGGGTGGGGGGGGGGCAGGTGGACATGCTACATAGCATTTCTGCTACCCCCTGTCTTTGTGGCCCCATCCACTTACCACCAAGACCTCCTAGTGCCCCATGTTAGACATAAAAGAACGATCAACACCTCCGGGGTTGATCAAAAGGAAACTACATGGGAACAATATCCAAACTTCAACAAAGGTTTCTTTTTCTTTGTTGGTCCTGTGCAGAACAGCAAACTCATAAGCAGGTTGACAAGGACCCTGGAGGCTGCCCTGGGGAATTTGACTCAGGAGCAGTCTGCCTTAAGATTGGTTCCTCTCCAAAACCGTCTTGTCCTTGACATCATCCTGGCTGACAGAGGCGGAGCCTGTAAAATTATCGGCTCTAGCTGCTGTGTTTTCATTCCTGATAACTCTCCGTCTGTATATACGGCTTTAACAAAATTGCACAAGATAGCCACCAGCCTACATCAAGAACCTGGCACTTGGACATGGTCTGACTGGATTTGGAAAATAGTATAATCCTGGGGATGGAAATTACTGTCAGCAACAAGCATAATGCACAAGTTACTATTTGTGTAACGATATATCTGTAAGAGACATTAGTTAGTGATAGATTCCTTACCTTAGAATATCCCCAGGCGTCAGACTGGATCCGGAAATTTTTGCGTAGCAATACCCCTGCGCGCTGGTAGGCGTCGTCTGCGGCTCCGCGTCAGTCGTCGGCGTCGTGAGCGCCGGGATGACGTCGTCGGAGTATTTAGACGGCGCCCATGCGCGCTGACGTCAGTTCTGATAACACAGCTTTTCCGCGCCAGATACGCAGAGCCATGATAGAACTAACACTGGTGCCATGAAACTAGGGCCCTGAAAGGGGATGACCTTAACCCTAAATATATCGGTTCGCAGAACGGGGAGGATGGGTGGGCGGTAAGGAATCTATCACTAACTAATGTCTCTTACAGATATATCGTTACACAAGTAGTAACTTGTGCATCTGAAAGAGACACGTTAGTGATAGATTCCTTACCTTAGAATAGATACCCCAGCAATACCAACCCCGGTGGTGGGTCTGCGAACCAATATCACACCAGAAAGTCCTGGAGGACGGAACGGCCAAAGAAGCCATCCCTCCGGACTTGACTGTCCAGGCAGTAGTGTCTTGCGAACGTGTGCAGCGAGGCCCACGTGGCTGCCTGACAGATGTCCTGCAGGGGGACACCGCGACCCAGGGCAGTTGTCGTTGCCGTGGCCCGAGTGGAGTGAGCCCGCAATCCAGCCGGGGGCTCCTTCCTCGCCATGAAGTAACATGCTTGGATACACAAGATGATCCACCTGGAGATGGTCCTCTTGTGTACAGCCTTTCCCTTCTTCGCGCCCACGTAACCAACGAAGAGTTGGTCATCCACCCGGAATTGGCGTGTGCGATCCAGGTAGTAGGAGAGCGCACGTTTTGGATCCAGACGGTGGAGCCTCTCCTCCTCTTTCGAGGGATGCGGAGGCGGAAAGAAGGTGGGCAAAGTGATGGACTGCCCGATGTGGAAGGCCGTGACAACCTTGGGCAGAAAGGAAGGTCGTGTACGCAACACCACCTTATCAGGATGAACAGACAGGAAAGGTGGAGAAGACGAAAGAGCCTGGAGCTCACTCACCCTCCTGGCAGAGGTGATGGCAACCAGGAAGGCCGTCTTTAGAGTAAGGAGACGAAGAGGGCAGTTATGAAGTGGCTCAAAGGGAGCACACATCAGATAGGTGAGAACCAGATTCAAGTCCCACTGGGGCATCACGAAGGGAACAGGAGGAAACATGTGCGTGATGCCCTTCAGAAATCTACTCACAATAGGGGACTTGAATAAAGAAGGCTGATCTGGTAGCCTCAAGAAGGCTGAAAGAGCAGAAAGGTACCCTTTAAGAGTGCCCAGAGCAGAGCCCTGCTGGGCAAGGGAAAGAAGAAAGAGCAGCACTTCCGAAAGGGGTGCAGAGAGGGGATCCACAGCCTTTGCTGCGCACCATGGCACAAATCTGTTCCACCGGCAGGCGTATACCGACTTAGTGGAGGGACGCCTGGCTGCCAGAATGATGTCACAGACTTCGGGAGGCAAGTCAAATGGCCTCAACTGCCGCCGCTCAATCTCCAGGCTTGTAGGTGGAGACTGGACAGGTTCGGGTGCAGGACCGTCCCCTGCTGCTGCGACAGAAGGTCCTCCCGAAGAGGCAGACGAATCGGGGGATCGACTGACATGCTGAGTAGCTCGGGATACCAGTATCTTCGTGCCCAGTCCGGAGCCACAAGGACGACCTGGGCCCGGTCGCGCCTGATCTTCAGCACTCTGGGCAGAAGTGGTATAGGCGGAAAGGCGTACAATAGACCGCAGCTCCACTCGCGACGAAAAGCGTCTCCGAGCGAGTGCCGCCTTGGAAACTCCAACGCGCAGAACTGCTGACATTGCGCGTTCTCTTCTGTGGCGAATAGATCTAACCAAGGCTCTCCCCACTGTCGAAAGAGACCTTGCGCCACGTCCGAGTTCAGACGCCATTCGTGATCCATCATGCACCGGCGGCTGAGTTCGTCCGCCCTGGCATTCAGAGAGCCTGCCAGGTGTTGAACCACCAGGGTCACGCCCTGATGTTCCAGCCACTGCCAGAGGCGCAGAGCCTCCTGGCAAAGGGTCCACGACCCCACACCGCCCTGTTTGTTGCAGTACCACATGGCGGTGGTGTTGTCGGTGAACACTTGCACCACGCTCCCCCTGACAGAGGGGAGGAATGCCTTCAGTGCAAGTCGAATCGCCCGCAGCTCCAGAAGGTTGATGTGGAGCCGGGACTCCGCCGGAGACCAGAGGCCTCTGATCTCCGCCTCTCCCATGTGGCCCCCCCAGCCCTGGAGGGACGCGTCCGTCACAACTACGTGCTCCGGCTGGGGTAGGGAGAGGGGTCTGCCACTGACCCATTCGCGGTCCGTGAGCCACCACTGCAGTTGTTTCGCAGTGCCCTCCGAGATCAGGACATGATCGGACAGGTTGCCCTGATGCTGGGCCCACTGAAACTTCAGGTCCCACTGCAGAGCCCGCATCCGCCACCTGGCGTGACGCACCAGAAGGATGCAGGAGGCCATCAGTCCCAGAAGCCGCAGCGTCAACCTGACCGAGACCCGGGATAACGGTCTGAAGACAGGAATCAGAGCCTGAATATCCCGGACCCGCTGCTCGGGTGGGTAAACCCGAAACTGCACCGAGTCGAGAACCGCTCCGATGAAAAGGAGCTTCTGAGAGGGACACAGGTGTGACTTCGGCACATTGATGGAGAACCCCAGCAAGTGCAGGAGGTCGGCCGTAGTCTGGAGGTGGCTGACGACTGTCTGGGGCGAGTCCGCCTTCAACAACCAGTCGTCGAGGTAGGGGAAGACTGATACCCCCTGCCTGCGCAGATGGGCTGCGACCACCGCCATCACCTTCGTGAACACCCGTGGGGCGCTGGTAAGGCCGAAGGGGAGCACAGTAAACTGAAAGTGCTCTAGGCCTACCGTGAACCGTAGGTAACGCCGGTGGGCCGGCAGGACGGGGATGTGGAAATAGGCGTCCTGCAAGTCCAACGCTACCATCCAGTCTCCTGGGTCCAGGGCAGCCAGGACCTGAGCCAAAGTGAGCATCTTGAACTTCTCCGTCCGGAGGAAGCCGTTGACGTTCCGCAGATCCAAGATAGGGCGTAGGCCCCCTTTGCCCTTCTTGGGCACCAGAAAGTAGTGGGAGTAGCAACCACGTCCTACTTCTGGCCCAGGAACGCGCTCGATGGCCCTCTTGGCCAAGAGGGCCAAAACCTCCTCTTGCAGAAGTTGCAAGTGATCCCCCGACACACGGTGGTATTGAGGTGGCATGGATGGAGGGGAAGACTCGAAGGGGAGGGAGAAACCCCTTCGGACAATTTGCAGCACCCACCTGTCCGAAGTGACTGTATGCCAGTGGGAGAGGTGATGGCGAACCCTGCCTCCCACAGGCGTCACATGGGCCTGAAAACTCGGACTAGGAAGGTTTTGAGGCGGGGGCTGCTGAGGGAGGTGTGGACTGGCCTCGCCGTTGGCCCCGACCACCGCCACGGCGGTCCCCACGGCCGCCACCGCGTTGCTGAGTATTCTGCGGTGCGTGGCTGACGGTCCTTGGTGGGGCGCCCCTTCCGTGGCCACGAAAGGAGCGAAAGGCACCCGATTGCTGGCGTGGGGCCGAAAGGCCCAAGGACTTGGCCGTGGCCCTGGAGTCCTTGAAACGTTCCAGCGCATGGTCTGCCTTGTCGCCGAAGAGGCGACGGCCATCAAACGGCATGTCCAGGAGGGTGGCCTGGACATCGGCCGAGAAGTTGGCGGACCTCAACCAGGCGTGGCGTCGAACCGCCACCGTCGTTGCCATCGCCCTGCCCAGTGAGTCCGTGGTATCCAGCCCACACCGGATAGAAAAACGTGCCGCATCTCGGCCGTCCGCAAGGGTTTGGCTGAGTTTAGCCCTGACACCTCAGGGCATTGTGGCAGCACCTCCGCAACCGTGTCCCACAGGGTGTGGGTGTAGCGGCCCAAGAGACAGTTGGTGTTCACAGACCGTAGCCCTAGGCTCACAGACGAGAAGACCTTCTTCCCGAACTGCTCATATCTCTTGGATTCCCTGTCGGGCGGGGCCGACGGGAATGCGGATTGGGAGTTAGAGGCCTGGATGACCAGGCTCTCGGGGGTGGGATGGGTGGACAAAAAGCATGGGTCGCCCGGTGCCGGGCGGTAGCGTCTGGCCACGTTCCTGTCCACAGGGGGGCCTGTGGCGGGCTTGGACCAAGTGCCCAGCAGAACGTCACACAAGGCCTCATTGAACGGCAGAAGGGGCTCCGTGGAACCGGACTGCTGTTTGAGGACCTCAGTGAGGAGATTAGTCCTCACGGCCGCGACGGGGAGCTGAAGGTTTAAGGCCTTAGCTGCCTTCGTCAACACTACGCTGTAAGCAGAACCCGCCTCCGAAGCCACAGTCGGGGGCGACGTAAATCCAGTGTCTGGCGAGGTGTCAATACCACTGGCCTCCCCAAGCTCATATGTCCAGTCCTGATGCGACTGGCAATCACGTGCCAGAGGGTCCTCGGACCCCTCCCATTGCTCCTCGTCACCTGGCTCCTGGAGACCAGGATTAACAGCCAGGGCCTCCTCGTGGAGATAGAAGTCTCCGAAGGCCGAGGTCGTAAGGTCGACCGGCGAGGTCCCGGATCCGGAGCCGGATCCAGCGAGGTCGCGCGGCGCCGGGACCGAAGTCGCCAGCGGCGCCGGGACCGAAGTCGCCAGCGGCGCCGGGCCCGAAGTACCCGACGTCGTCGGGCCCGAAGCGCCCGACCCGGAAGGACCTCCAGACGGAACCGATCGGCCCGAAGGCGCCACGGGAACCGACTGAGGAGGGAGGGCCCTCATGGCCATGAGGTACCTCTCGACCTCCTCCTGCGACGCGCCGTGCCCAGGGACCCGAAGGTGTGGGGCAGGCGGCGACGCTTGCGACTCCCGCGGAGCCGCGTGGGCGGTGTCGCCCGAGTCCCCGGCCGCATCGAGCGAGCGTCGGGGCGGGTCGGAGGATCGATGGTGTCGCTCCGACCTCTCATGCCTCTTACCTGAGGACTTGGAACCAGACGATCGGTGTCCACTCCCGGAACGTCGATGACTCCGACCTCGCGACCTGTCCCTCGACCTCCCGTGGGACCGGGACCGGGAGCGGCGCGGGGCCGAGTGCCTCAGCTCGAGACGCTTGCGGGACCGCTCCCGCCTAGCCTTCGACGTCAGAGCCCGGCAGTCGACGCAAGTTCGATCGTCGTGGTCGAGGCCTAAGCACTTCAGGCACCGGCGATGGGGGTCCGTGACCGACATGAGTCGGCCGCACTTCGAGCAAGGCTTGAACCCGGGCATCCCTGGCACCGATAGTCGAGAATCGACTAAATAGAGGATCAAAAAGATCAAAAAGTTTTCAGTCAAAAAGTGACTGGGGGTAGAGCTTCTTCCGGATCTGCGCTAGCTGGCGCGGAAAAAAGAAGAACTGACGTCAGCGCGCATGGGCGCCGTCTAAATACTCCGACGACGTCATCCCGGCGCTCACGACGCCGACGACGGACGCGGAGCCGCAGACGACGCCTACCAGCGCGCAGGGGTATTGCTACGCAAAAATTTCCGGATCCAGTCTGACGCCTGGGGATATTCTAAGGTAAGGAATCTATCACTAACGTGTCTCTTTCAGATACTCCTGGTAATAACTGGATGCTGCCTTTGCATCCAATGTGGCCCGACTTGTGCAGACTATGCGCTGCAAGCTGCATTCCACCACGTATCCAGCAGAAAGAAAAGGAAAGAATTATGCTACAGGAATGCATAGACAATCTCTTGCAAATTGAGATATAGAAACAGGTACACTCTGGGGCAAGGAGGGAATGAGGAAATAAAATTGACAATTGTGCCCCATCATTTCCCTGTTTCTGCCTGGTAGCCATTTTTCATTCAGACAAGCAACCATTTTGTGTGTGTCATCCATTTTGTCTTCAGACCCATGAGCAAGACACCCTGCATCTCAGTTCATTGACCACACATTCCTGTGGTTCTGCCAATTCTGGGAACCAGCAGCAGATAGTTCCTGTTTTAAGAAATAGTTCCTGTTCTTGACTGTAAACCAGAGATAAAAAACCCCCGGATGAGGAAGGGACTTCAACTGAAAAGAGTAAGAACACATTTCAACAATACATGCACTCTCACGAAACATAGGACATGCCCATACCTTGACACATCTTGTTAAAATTACTGTTTGTCACTTCTGCTTGTCACTTCCTTTTTCTTTCTTTTGCCTACTGATTAGATATGTATAAATATTCTGCTGTGTGAATGAAGCTTCAGACCACTCCTGAACCTGCTGGGTGATGGAGCTCTCCCTTAACTAGAGTTATTGAATAAAGCCTTAACTATGCACTACGGACTCTTCTTTGCCTTCCGATAGCATTCTAGAAATTCCGATTGATGGGGTATAAATGTATTTACCACAGGGAGGGGGTGGGCATTCTCCCTGTCTGAGGAACCCGTAATACCATATCAAAGGTGGCAGAGGCCTTTGAAGCCTCCTTCCTTTGTATGCTGATTAATGAGCCATCCTGCTTGGAGGAGGTGAACATACCTTCGGCCAGTGTAGGCATTGTTTCTGCCCTCAGAGCATAGGCGCGCACCTGCAGGGGTAAGAAACCGATCTGTGGTGGCAGGCTGGTCTACACCAGTCAGCCAGCACACTAGAGGCTGGTAGCTCATCAGGGGGCACCTCTAAGAAGCCCTCTGGGTGTATGTATTAGTAAATCCACCACTGAAATCAGTGTGGGTTTACTAATACAAGGTGTTTGATACCAAACCCCAAAGATTTCAGTGAAGCCATCCTGTAGCTGGGGAACTCGTTTTTAGGTTTCGCCTAGCGTTGCAGCACACATGTGCTGCTCGCTCTGCAAGAAGACATTGTGGTAGAGGAGATTTCAGAAGGGGACTTTAAGCCCCGCCCATCATTTTCATTGGCTGGCGTCATTGTTTATGCTTAACTGTTGGCTCAGATTGAAAAGGAGGCTTCTTCGTTACCGCCCTATCTCCTTTTGGGACGGGCCATCCGGATCGTTTGCTTAACAGCTGTCGTGAGGGTATTTCTTACCTAAACGACACGTGTAGTGACGGATCAGGCATCCGAAGTCTTTTTTTTTCTTCTTCTAAATTATTATTATTATTGTGTCTTTTATAAAGCGCGCAGCTACCCCAACGGGGTGTCCCGGCGCTAATTGATTAACAAAAGGATCCCTCAAAGCAGAGAGTTACAGGCGAAATAGGAAAGTTTTTAGAGCACGACGGAATTCAGATTCTGTTTTAATCAGGCGCAAATCAAGCGGCAGCTTGTTCCATCTGTGGGCGGCACATAGTTCAAAAGTTTCGCCTCCTGAGCGAACTTTTGTGAATCTGGGGGTTGCCAATAAGGATTTGGTGTTAGAGCGAAGGGCTCTCGCATTGCAGTAGGGTCGAAGAATGGATCTAAGATGGGCAGACCCATTGCCCTGCGTGGTTCGATACGCTAATGTCATGGCTTTAAACTCAATTCGTTTACTCACGTGCTGCCTACGTGAAAGACCCCTAATCAGGCGAGCAGCTGCATTTTGTACCCTTTGAAGTTTGTGGCAGAGGCCGGTGGATAATCCCAGATAAAGTCCATTAGCATAGTCCAGGTGAGAGATTATTAACGCATGGACTATCGTTTTCCTGTTAGCACAGGGCAGATAGTTTATGAGTTTTTTCAAGATTTTGATCTTAGAAAAACATGCTGCCGAGACTGATTGGACCTGACACCCAATTGATACTTGATGGTCCCAGCGGACTCCGAGATTTTTAACGGAGTCCTTGGGGATAGGGGCTTGGCATAGCTCTTCCGTCCACCATAAATTCGAATTAAGTGGGGAAGGCTGATAAATCCAGCAGCACCAACAACGCCCTTGAGCCCCGATCCAGTGTCCAGCGGACTGAATCTGCCATCTCAATGAGGGCTGACTCTGTGCTATAGCCTCTACGAAAGCCATGCTGGGAGTCGTGAAAGAGACCGTGGTTCTCAATGAAACCGGCAATTTGCTGGTGAGCTAATTTCTCCAGAATCTTGGCAGGAGCTGGAAGGAGTGATATCGGCCTATAGTTGGCCGGATTTTCTGGGTCTGCGTTGGACTTTTTTAGGATCGGGACTAAAAAGGCATGTTTCCATGCTTCCGGATAAACGCCTGTGCTTAAAGAAGAATTCCATATAGGGTTGAGAAGTGGATTGAGGAAAGCTGCGAACGCTTTATTTGGTTTGCAGGCCAGGGGTCTCCAGGGGATCCTGACCTACATTTAAGTAATTCCCGAAGAGAAGAATCCTCAGATATATTTCTATGAATTCTGAGAGAACTGGACCTTGATTGTTAAGGTCCATCTGTACCACAGGGGAGTCAATACTATCACTAATAGGAAAAGAGGCGTAAATCTGAGCGATCTTGTCCTCAAATAATTCAGAGAGCGGAGTGCAGAGTTCTTGGGAAACAGGCTGCTGTCTAATCAGAGCCTGGGGGTCTGTAAATGATCTAACAATTGAAAAGATTTCTTGCGGGGCATTACTAGCTTTGTCAATCTTCTCAGCTAGGAAACCTCTTTTGTACTGGACAATCAGATTCCGGTACTCCTTAAGGGCTTTACGGTAAACTAGTTTACTCTCCATAGAATACCCAGATCTCCAGCGTCTTTCCAGAACTTTACAAGCAGATTTCTGTTGTCGTAGTTCGTCCGAATACCAGGGGGCTGCGGGTGAAGCCCTAAAGGTTTGTATCGGCTTAAGAGGAGCCAGTGAATCAATTGCCTTGCAGACCCACTCATTGAAATTAGAAATGTGAGAGTCCAGATCCTCAGCACGGGGGGGTTTGGGGGACTGCTATCTTTAAAATACTCCTCAGAGAGGTCTGGGAAATTTTACTCCAGTTTCTGCCTAGTTTCCTCGGGGTAGAGGTCGGTCTGTCGAAACGGGTCAGAAGGATAGAACAAGCATTTACAATGCAACGGTTTCGCCTTTGCTAAAGTTAGAGCTATTGGCATTGTAAATGACAACATATTTTTTTATGTGTTGCTTTTGAAAACAGATAAATAAATGGCATTGTCATTTACATTGCCAATAGCTTAATCTGTCGCAAATGTGAGACCAATTGCATTTGCACACACACACATACACAAACATGCACAAGCAGTACACTGTAAAACATGTCATCTACACCCAATAATGTACGCCTATAGCATGCATATATAAAATTCAAGCAGACTATACTGTTTAAAAACAGCCTACAGACACATGCTAAACACATAAGCCATGCACACGCAATATACCCTAAACACGCAGCAGGCAGACGCGGAATGCATACAATCTGTGCCTTGCATAGGCGGCGTGCACCCACGTCCTTTTGTAAATCAACAGAATGCACACACAATGAGCACAGCCTACTGTCCACCAAGTGGCATTCACAATATTGCGTGCATGCAAGGCATACATACTCACGCAATGCGATGTACACTATAAACTGTGATCTGTATTACATGTCTATGGTGCACATGTTAAGGGGCGCAAACCCGATTGAATGATCACACATCTTTAAATTTAAAATTTAAAAATTTAAATTGATACTTGTATAGCGCACTACTCACCCGCAAGGGTCTCAAGGCGCTTGTACGAATACCGCTGTGGAACCCATCCTGGCTTTCCCTGTGAGGCGTCCACTCCTGGGCACCCCCAAGGTGGAGGCCAGGCATCCTTAGCGTTGTGGGGGCCCTTGTGGAGATTAAGCAAGCTATTGCCCAGAGTTGCAGAGTGGGACTCCATGATTGGAATAGGCACCAAGGCGAGAATTATCAGGTCCGTGGAATTTTGAGCCCAAGACCTGCCGAGGCAGGGAATTGAACCCTGGTCCCGGGCTAGTCCTCTCCATCAGGGTCTGCCACTCTAATCATTGAGCCACACTTATCCACTGTCTTGTATCCTGTACACACTATATGATGTGCACAAAATGTAAGCACATTATTCTGCACAATTACCATGCACGCAAGAGACAACGAAAAAACAACTTGTTTAAGGTGTAAACACGCCTAATGCACATCATACCATACATGCATGGAATGGACACAGAATATTGTAAAAGGAGCACGCTTACGGCATAGGTTAAGCACATATACAAAATACTCTTAACAAACTGAACAAAAAACTGACATGGCACAGACAATGCATACAAAATAAACTGTGCAGACAACGTTAGTTCGGAGTATAGCACACAGTCTGCACACGCCCTATTCAATATACAAACATGACATGGAAATAGGTGTACTTGAAAAGTATGCACGTACTTTACTTATACACAGCTCACAGAAACTATACTGTACACAGAGTGCGCATGCGCGCCCGCGTACTGTAAACATTTGCGTACACTATTCGGAACACAACTAGAACTGTCTTAATATCTACCCTGGAAAACATCCTTTAAAAAATAACCCTGCATATGATGTGTTTGAGGAGCATGGCACGCAAACACACAGCATGGCCACACACATGCAGCAAACACTCGGTGCGCTTGGACAACCATATATAAAGAAAGCATGCCCGTCCACTGTACAGCGCCTAGACTCTGCAAGCAGACCTAGATAAAAACTAGAGCCTTGTATTTTAACGCGCACACACAACTTGCGCCAACAGACTGATATGCAGGTTTGCCCACGCAGAATGCTATCACAGCACCCAAGCGGGCGAAGGCAGGGGACTGGCTAGGCATAGCCTGCTGTATAGCGTCTGAAGGTACCCGCAGGAGAAACACTCAGTGCTAGAAACGTACAAGAACAGAACAGTGCAAACAGGAAAAGAACAATACGTATATTGAACACTTTCTAGTTTTACAAACTATCTAAATCCCCGGTCTGTGAAGACACAGGCTCAGAATTCTCCAAAACATGCCTCAATTACCATACTAACTTCCACTAGGTATTCTTCATTCTCAGCAAATAGGCCGTGTATTGAATGGGCATGGAGACCTGCACTCCTCATTAGACTAAACATGATTAAACACAGTGCCTGCACTTCTCATCAGAGTCAAACAGTTTCGTACAGTCAGTACCTGCACTTCTCATTAGACTGCAGGAACTCCCAATCGGAAAGTACCTGAACACACACACTTTCAGAAAGCACATGGTTAGAGTTCTCATTGGTCTATAAACATTATAACATTCTGGACCTGCACTTCTCGTTATTGCAGGCACTTTCAGAGGGCTAGGACGTCTTCTCATCCCGGTGATACCACTTTCAGACAACGAGCACGTGCACATCACACTGCACTTCACTCTACAATCACGACATACCATTGGGTACCTGCACTTCACATCAGACTGCATGCAATTTTTGACAGTCGGCACCAGCACTTCTCGTTCGAGTATAGGCACTCCCTGGTGTTGGTTATCTGTTCATTTCATCAGACAGCGAGTGCATGAAGTACAGTGACTGGCTGACAGTCGCAGGCCCTTCTCACGAGCCCACAGGGGCTGTTAGTGGTGACTACGGGAGCTGTCACTGGTGAGCACACTGCTGTCACTCAGAGTCTGAGTGCCTGCAGGGTTCTCCAGCCTGCATGAACTTTGCCTCAGTTGAATTCTGCACTTCTAGGCGCTGGCAGATAGCACCTATAACAAGCCTACAGGCGCTGTATATTAGCACTTTTATACACTAATGCTGGCACTAACAGATAGTGAGTACCTGCACTTCTCAACAAACCACATGCCACAGTCCTCACCAGAAAACAGGCACTGTGAGACAGAGAATTGCATTGGTCACCAGACCACCTGCGTTTCAGTTTACATCAATCTAATTCTACAGTTCACTCTGGATTACAGGCACTTTCAGGCACTGTGTACCCGCACTTCTCAAAAAACTATATGTGGTATCAGGCAGTAAGTCCCTTGCACTTCTCACCATACTACAGACCCTGCCAGATTGAGCACCTGTTCTCACCAAAGAACATGCACCATCAGCCAGTGAGTCCCTGCACTATTCACTGTCAGTAGGCACCAGCACTTACCCTCAGATTATGTGTAGTGTCAGGTAGTGTGTCCCTGCACTTCTCACCATGCTACTGATCCTGATTGAGCACCTGCTCTCACCAGAGACAACGCACCATCAGGTAGTGAGTCCCTGCACTTTTCACCAGACCACACGCACTGTCAGTGTGTACCAGCACTTCTCATCAGACAAAGTGGCTTCACGTCAGACCACAGGCACTGTTACTAGGCACCAGCACTTACCCTCTGATTATATGTGGTGTCAGGCCCTTCTCACAGTCTTTGCACTTCTCACCAGGCTACAGATAGAACAGTAGTTCTCACCAGAGAACGAGCGCACTCAATGTCTGCACTTATCACCGGAGCACTGGCACCGCCAGATAGTGAGTGCATGCACTGTTCACCAGACCACAAGCTTTCTCGATGCGTTCTCGCACTTCTCACCGGACTGCAGATGCGATAGACTCGGAGCTCCTGCACTTGTCACCAAGGACCGTGCATCGTCAGAGTGAGCGCATATTCAAGATGGCAGACAGTAGCGTAGCTTGGATGTCATGAACTCCGGTGCAAGCAAGGAAGAAGGCCTCTTTCACTGCCGTTGGGGTAGTAAAACACAGCAATTAGCAGGATTCAAGGGGGATCTGGGCCCCGGTGCCACTGCTCCTGCTGCAACAATGTTTGTTACGCCCCTGATTGCAGACATCTTGGTGCCTTCAGGGCAGATTGTTATACAAAAGGTGCATGGGTGGCATTGGTTCAAGGTGGGGAAGACGCAGTTTGAGTGGCGCGCGAACAAAGAGGAGCGGGACGGTTTGCCAGCTGTCAATGGGCGCGGTTTCTCAGACTCTAAAAAAGCAGGATTAAAAAAACGAATATGCTACTTAACAGTATGCATCTGTTCTTGGCATGTAGGGCTGCTGGCATTCATATCTGTGCATAGATTGCCGCCTAGTGTTGGGTCCGGATGATTGCACATTGTTGTCCTGGAAGAGTCTTCGAAGTATCACAAGATAGGTGGCTCCTCCCCTGGACTACAGTGCGCATGGGCATCGACTCCATCCTCAGATTGTTTTTAGCCATTGTGGCCAAGATGCAGTGAAACTAAGTGAATGATGTCCATGCTAGAAGTATATGTGAATTCTGCAGCTGCTACAGGCGCCGGGGAGGAGGGCAGGCGATATGAATGTCAGCAGCCCTACATGCCAAGAACAGATGCATACTGGCAAGTAGCATATTCGGTTCGAGGCATGTGGGCTGCTGAATTCATATCTGTGCATAGAATACATAGCAGTCCCTCCATTAACGGCGGCCGCCCTTGCCAGCTGCAGCAGTTTGGAAAAGTGTTTTTAGAACAGCCTGCCCTACAGCTGCCTGCTGTTTGGAGTGCACATCAACACAATAATGCTTTGTAAATGTGTGTGTGGTAGACCATGTGGCTGCTCTACATATGTCTTCCAAAGGAATATTTCCAAGGAATGCCATGGAGGCCACCAACTTTCTGGTGGAGTGGGCCCTTGGTGGAATGGTGAGAGTACGCTTGGCTTTCAGATAGTAGATATGAATACATTTAACGATCTACCTAGCTATACCAGCCTTGGAAATGGGGTTACCTTTGTGTTGTGGCGCAAAGGCAACAGAGAGTTGTTTAGTTTTCCTAAAATCCTTGGTCCTATAGATGTAATACATCAGGGCCCTCTTGACGTCAAGGGTGCGGAGCATTCTCTCCGCCAATGACTCAGGATTTTGGAAGAAAACAGGCAATTCAATAGTTTGGTTAATATGGAATTGAGACACAACCTTAGGAAGGAATTTAGGGTTAGTGCGAAGCACCACCCTGTTAGAATGAATTTGAATAAATGGCTCTTGGATAGTTAGTGCTTGTAGCTCACTAACTTGTCGCAGCGATGTAATCGCTATAAGGAAAGCCACTTTCCACGTCAAGAATTGAATCTCGCAGGAATGCAGTGGTTCAAAGGGAGGACCCATCAGCCGGGTGAGGACCACATTGAGGTTCCACTCCGGAGCTGGTGGAGTCCGCGGAGGAATGACTTGTTTGAGTCCTTCTAGAAAGGCCTTAATGGCAGGCACCCTGAAAAGTGAGAGGTGCTGCCTGTTCTGGAGATAAGCGGCCATTGCGGATAGATGTATGCGAACTGAAGCATAGGACAGATTACATTTGTACAAATGGAAAAGATAACAAATGATGTTCTGAATAGATGCATCTAGCGGGTTAATGTGGTGGTCTGCACAATAAATGACAAACTGCTTCCACTTTGCCGCATAGCATGCTCTTGTGGTGGGCTTCCTTGCCTCCCGGATGATGTCCATACAGTCAGGAGGCAAGTGTAGGTAGCCAAACTCAAAGACCTCAGGAGCCAGATCGCCAGGTTGAGCTGTTGCGGATCTGGATGCTGAATGTCGCCATGGCTCTGCGTCAGAAGGCTGGGTGTGAGAGTCATCGAGTGCTGCCTGAGCTTGCGTGCCACCAGCGGTATCAGAGGTGCTGGGGGAAAAGCGTACGCAAATTTGCCTGACCAGTTCATCCATATCGCATTGCCCTGCGACTGTGGGTGTGGGTGTGGGAACCTGGCGGCAAAGCTTTGGCATTTTGCGATCTCCTTTGTGGCGAACAGGTCTGTCTCTGGATGACCCCACCTTTGGAAGTACAGTTGGAGTACTGATGGATGTATCTCCCACTCGTGCATTTGGTGGCTGTACCTGCTGAGCAGGTCCGCCATCTGATTGTCCTTGCCCGGGAGGTGCTCCGCCATGAGGAAGATGTTCCTCTGATTGGCCCACTTCCACATGCTTTGAGCCAGATGAGACAGCTGCGGAGTGTGTGTTCCTCCCTGCTTTTGAATGTAGTACATGGCCGTCATGTTGTCCGTCCGGATCAACACGACCTTGTTGCACAGATGTACTTTGAAGGCTTTTAGTGCCATGAAGATTGCCATCAGTTCCAGAACATTGATGTGCATCTTCCGTTGCCGTTGCGTCCATAGTCCCTGCACAGTGTAATGGAGTACATGAGCTCCCCATCCCTGGAGAGAAGCGTCCGTTGTCAGGATGATCTGCGGCACAGGCTCTTGGAACGGTCGTCCTTTGCAAAGGTTTTGTGGATTACACCAATGGAGAGAGTTGTATGCCCGACCGCTCACCAACACTAGGTCTTTTAACTGCCCGTGAGCCTGAGTCCACTGACGTGCTAAGCACTCCTGAAGCGGGCGCATATGTAGTCTCGTGTGCGGGACTATGGAGATGCAGGATGCCATCATGCCTATCAACTGCATGAACACTCTTGCTGGAAGCGAGTGTTGAGGTCTGAACTTCTGTGTCAGCGATTGAATGCTGCTGACCCTCACTGAATTTGGCTGTGCTGTGGCTGCCAGAGTGTTTATGGTCGCACCCAGATACTGCCGTATGTGGGCGGGTTGGAGGTGGGATTTTGGGTAATTCAGTGAGAATCCCAGATCGTGCAGGAGGTGAATGGTGTGGGACATGTGGGCGGCACACTGCTGGGCTGACTTTGCCTGGATGAGCCAGTCGTCCAGATAAGGGTAGACATGTATGAGGTGCGCCGCCGCTGTCGCCAGGCACTTTGTGAACACCCTGGGTGCCGTGGTGGCACCGAAAGGCAAAACCTTTAACTGGTAGTGCTGGTTTTGTATGGTGAACCAGAGGTACTTCCTGTGTGAAGGGTGCAGTGGAATGTGAAAGTACGCATTCTTTAGGTCTAAAGTTGCGAGAAAGTCCCCCTGACTGAGCAACGGGAGCACTTGCTGCAGGGTCAGCATATGGAAGTGCTCCGACAGGATGTAGTGGTTGAATGGCCTGAGGGACCCGTCCTTTTTTGGTATTAAGAAATACAGGGAGTAGACCCCTGTGCCTCTTTCCTGCACATCTGACATACGAACCGCCAGCAATTGAGGAGCACCGTGTAATGCAGCAGAAGTAGAACGCTGTAAAAAGAACAACGACGGACTTGCTATCTGAAGAAGCAAACAATAAAGAGAAAGCGATTCAGATCTTCTACAGCCCCGGCTGGGGCCGTAGATTGGGGGCGAGAGGCGGTGCCTTGCTCGGCAAGGATACAGGTACACGTGAGATTTATTGACGAAAAGATAAAGTAATCCCTCAGTGGTGTATAATACAGGACTAACGGCAAGTAAAGAAACTCCTCCGCCCCTCCTCATATTGCAAGATCTTCCAAATTAAGATTGTTTTTGTGTAAAAGTGTCCCCGGTTGAGACCTGAAACAAGGATTGTGTCCACAAATAGAAACCATCACAGGTGAACCTCACATGAACATACAGAATATTAACAAGAGCCCTGATGATAGTTTGGACACTCTTGGCCCGAACCTGAAACGCGTCGGCAAATCCAGCAAGAGCTAATTACAACATTTAGTGTGGTTTAAAATAAAATTGCCTCATACTGGTTTTCTCTTGTATAGAATTGGCTCTCTTTATGAAAATAACGTTTTTATTATGAAATGGTTTAACATATTGCAAAACTGTGGCACTGCAATGTGCACTGTTTGTTGGATGTAACACTTGATGTCTTATTTTTGTATAATTTGTGTTTTGTGTCAAATGTGGTTTAAGAAAGATTGTTATCAATTTTTTGTATTGTGTATTCTCTTTCTGCCATTCAAAAAAAGTTCTTTTAAATAATTCCAAAAAAAAGGTATAAATAAATATACCGGACCAGGTTTAATGAAATTGTTTATCTGGTTCTTACTTATACACTCACTGAGAAAGGGGGCAAGTTTGTGTATGTCAGATTAATATAGGGTCCAGCCCTCCCTCAGACCCGCCAAGGACCTATCTCCCTTTGTGTGCTCTTTCCTGCACAGGCACGAGCTCTATTGCTCCTTTTTGCAGCATAACGGTGACCTCCTGCTGCAATAAGTGCAAATGCTCGGCCGACATAGGACGGTGTCTTGGGGGCATGTTGGGTGGAGTGGACGTTAACTCCAGACAATAACCGTATTGTGTGAGAAGGTGGCCTGATATGCAGTGCTCACTATTCTAGTGAACACTATGTATCAGTCCAGCAACCCTTATTGATGATTGGTTGTAAGTCAACCTTATAGACCAGCTATCCTAGTAGCATGGATACGAGCAGTCTAAGGCTAAAGACTCGAGAGGGCGTGTTAAGCCAGCTGTTTACCACACATATACCCCTTGAACACCCAGTGAAAGGACACCACACAAGTGTTATGAAAATAAACAGTTATTTATTAAAGATCACAACAGCCCTGTACTCTTTATGAGGACAGGGTACTAAGCACAAACCAAAACTCTTACAAAAATACTTAAGTTAGCACAGTATACACAAATGCCCGAGGGGCACGGAAAACCATATACTCTGAAAGTGGAATGTGAAATTCCTAGCAGGTAAGTACAGTACTAATAGCTTTTGGAATCGCTAGGACTTGACTAGGGAATCGTTAGATTACTTCTAGGAGGCCTAGGGGACTCGGGTGCAGTGTGTGCACTCTCACGCGAGATGCGGACAAAAGTCTATGGTAGCTAGGAAGTAGAAAGTTAGTGTTCTCGGGCGAACCCGACCTGGTAGGGAGAAAACGAAAGTAGATTCTGACCCTTGGATAGTGAGGCTATGCTGGGGCACCGAAATGCCGAAGTTACCTAGCCCAGGGGCTGCAGCTGCATAGGTCTGAAAAGACGTCGGGAATCCTCGTAGACGGACCAGGAGCCGGAAGAAAAGATGCTGGCCGGTGACCAGTGAAGAAAGTTCAGTTGGATCCAAGCCTGGATCTCGAAGATAGATGACACCTGAAAGCAGAGGGGACCAAGTTCGAGACTACTAGCCAGTAGTCAGTGGGCACCAGGAGGGCACCGGATGGTAGCCACCTCGACAAGGTGAGTGGGTGACGCTGGAGCTCGAAGATCTCACGGACCAGGAGGCGTTGTCGGCGACCAGGATGGAGGATCGAGCTGTCCCACGAAGATAGAAGCTGTCGGCGTCGCTGGACCCAGGATTGGGCAACAAAGCCTTGGCAAATTCAAGCCCACGCGGTGGACCTAAAATGGCGTCTGGAGTGGACCAGGAGGGTCCGGGGTGCCTCTCTCGAAGAAGGAAGCAAGGGCCAGCCTGGAGCAACCAGACCAGCAGCAGAGATGTCGTCGGGCGTCGTTCAGAAGGCCACAAGCCAGCCGGCTAGTAGCCAAACAACGCAGTGCACAGCAAACAGCAGAAGGGCCCCACGCAGATCGTGGAGATGCAGGGAGGCTGACCTTGGGTGCTGGAGCTGCGCAGGGTCGGGGCTTCTCGGACCCCAAAGCACTCACCAGTGGAGGACACGGTGGGCTTGCAGTAAAGATGTCGTGCAGTCTTGGCGATCGTCGGTCCCTCGAGGTCTCATCGCACTCACGGGTCTCAGCTTGGCTGTAGAGGTGAGTAGAGGTCAGAGGTGCCAGGGAAGCCGGGTCTCGTCGAGCTGGGTCGTCGGATTCGTGATGAAGGACTTGCAGCAGACCGCAGTGTTCTTTAGGATGGTGCCCGCTTGATGCAGGGTGACTACTCCTTAGCCACAAGGGAGAATCTTGAAGAAGAAATCGTGAAGTCCTTTCGAAGAAAGTGGTATCTTGATTCCAAAGATGATCTAATTTGAACAGGGGGCCCGCTCCTATCTTTATACTAAAAAAAGGGGGCTGACCCGGTGACTAGGTCCTGCCTATGGGTGGGACCAGGAGGGGGGTGGTTACACCCCTCTCCCCTGCCGGACTTCCCCAGGCCAGGGGCTGGTGTGCCCCTGGAACTGGTTCTGACTGGCCTATGCGTAGTGAGCACCGGGGTGCCACTCAGCAGTCACCTTCCTGAAAAGCCCTGCCTACCCAGGATACACAAAACCATGTCTGGGACGGTGCTAGCACCGCCCCGGACAGGAAACCCTTTGTCCAGGCCTCCCTTGCTAGAAGGACTCCCAGCAGCAGGAGGTCAGACTCGTGTCTGTGGTGGCAGCATCCATTTTGTGGAGCTGAGGCTTCAGTTAACTTTAACCGGGGTTCACAGTTACATACATGTCGTGTCCCTCTAGAAGGGTGGAATGCTAACCCCGTCGCCAGAATTGGCGAGGGGTTAGTATTCCAATTCGTATGACACCTTACTCGACATGTTTTGATAAAGCAATACCAAAGATAGCATTTAACCGCGAGGATTATAATGCACTTAAGAGTATATGGTATGCGATATCATGGAACAGCTATTAGGACTTGATTCCGCAAGCTGCAGACAGGCTCAGCTCATGCCAGAGCACCATCTCACACGATTCCAAGCACTCTGCCTTCAGGATTGTCAAGGCCTGCCATAGGAGTGACTGATAGGAATCTGTGTGTCCATTTTTAGGGTTAGGTATAGGTATACTACACCTACAGCAAAGGGTGATTACACGACTTTGCCCCAGCTGTCATGCAGCCAGTTGTGTCAAATTTAGGAGGCCAGCCAGGGGTGGCATAATACATGCTGCAGCCCCTGGCAGCCCTGGGTACACCTATGCCCTGAGTTACAGGGTCTGATAAGGTGGCCCAGTACCAATGGGTAAATGCACCTAGGGTACATGTCGTAATTTAGAAAGAGGCCAGGCTGTGGGTCTGATTGGCAGGCCCACAGCCAGAGAAAGTCGTAAACCAGTGAAACAAAAGCAAAAAATCTGGGTGATCATAGGATTGCAGACCCTACTCTCCTACATATTGTACAAGTTTTCTGACCCACCTGTCTGTGGTGATGGACTTCCAGACTGGCAGGAACTGCTGGAGTCTCCCCCCGACCGGTGTTGAGTGGTCGGGGGCGTCACTGTTTGTTTGTGGCAGAGGATCTGGAGTTGTTGCTTCCACGACCTCTGCCCTTGGCGCTGTTACCACGATATCCACCTCGACTCTTGTTGGTGTATGTGGACTGAGTGTTGCCCTTGTAGTACTGCGTGGACTGGGAGAGCTGGCCATTGGAAACGCCTCTAGTGCTTGAGCGACGAAAAGACCCACCCCGAAACTGCTGGGACTGTAAGGCACCCATGGATTTAGCAGTTTCCGTGTCCTTTTTAATTTTTTCTAGGGTGGTGTCAACCTCCGGGCCAAACAGGTGATCTGGATTCACTGTTTGATTAAGGATGGTGGTTTGGATTTCCGGCTTAAATCCAGAGATTCTCAGCCAGGCATGTCACCGTAGCATAACACTAGTGTTGACAGCCCTGGCTGCGGTATCAGCCGCGTCCAGAGCGCACTTAATCGAAGCATTAGAGATCAGCTTCCCTTCCTGAATCAGCATCTCAGCCGCCTCCTTGTATTCATCAGGCAGGTGCTGCAACAGGGTCTCCAGTGTGTCGTAGTGTGTCCTGTCATACCTCGCCAGAAGCGCTTGTGTGTTTGAAATGCGCCAGATGTTGGCTGCCTGTGCTGCTACCCTCTTCCCCGATGCCTCAAAGACCTTGGATTCCTTGTCTGGGGGAGGAGCATCACCCATAGTCTGAGAATTAGCCCTCTTCCGGGCATTCGAGACAACAAGGGAGTCCAGAGGCAACTGTCCTTTGATGTAGGTAGGATCAGTAGGCGCTGACTTGTATTTCTTCTCAATCCTAGGGTTTATCACCCTCGCCCTGGTAGGTTCTTTAAAGATCTCGCCAGCAGGTTTTAAAACATTTTTCAGCATAGGCAGAGTCTTAACAGTTCTTTCTGAGACTGAGAAGGTATCAAAAAGGAAGTCGACATCAACAGGGTCAGCATGGAGCTGGACGTTGTGATTGTTAGCTGCCCGTTCAATGAGGGCATTGAAAGCTGCAGAGTCTTCTGTAGGAGAAGTTTTTGCAGTAAATAGTTGAGGGTCTTGTCCTGCTTGAGGATCACCTGGGTCAGCACCAGCGGCCCAGGGTTCGTTGGTATCCTCAGGGTCTGTATAAACAGGATAACTGTACTCGTCCTCATCATCTCCCTCTCCAGCGTCCACATCAGAGTAAGTGGGCGAAACATCATGAGTCTGTGGGGAGAGTGGTTCCACCAAGACGGGAGTGAAAGCAAAGTCCTTTTTCTTGAGAGGGATCTTGTAGGACTCCATTGGGCGTTCCGGGGCGATTTTCCGCTTGTGGAGGGAAAGCCTGCCCGGTCCGGCATCAATGAAGTGTTCCTGATGCTCGTCCACTGAAGGTCGTCGAGGCTGTGGGCAGGGAACCACCGCTGACGACTTCGGCGCCTAGGAGACCTTCTCGGGAACGCTGGCGACCGCCTTAGGAGCGAAAGCCTTCGGCGCCGTCTTCGGCGGCAACGTAAAATGGATGGGCGTGGACGCCGTATGCGGTTTCTCCACCGGTTTTGTAGGCGGAGGATCCTTCGGACCGACCGATAAGGTCCTGTCCCTGATGCGCTGCAGGGAGTCCGTCACCTTCTTGGTGAACTCGGCGGATGGGCGCGGCGGTTCCACTGAATCCTTCGAGGCCTCACCTGGAGTCGACTCTCGGGGTGTGCTGCTCTTGGCCTTGTCCTGTTGACGCGGAGTCGCGAGGACCTTCGGGTCACCGAGAGCTTTCTTCGGGTCACCGAGAGCTTTCTTCGGGTCGCCGAGAGCTTTCTTCGAGTCGCCGAGGCCTTTGCCGGTGTCGACAGTCTTCGGCGCCGACGCGCTCGGCTCGATCACCTTGACTTTAGTCTTCGGCGCGGCAGACTTAGTCTCAACGCCCTTGACTTGAGCCTTCGGCTCGACAGCACCCTTCGGCTTCTTCGGCGTCGAGGGCCTTGGAGCCGACCAAAGCGATGTGCACTTTCGGTTTCGAGGACGGCACCTGCGCAGTTTCTTGTGTCGAGACCATAGGTTTCACTTTTGGTTTCGATTTGCCAGGGTGTGGCTCAACAGCAATGTCCGTGGCCGAACCCGAAGGCGGGGCCGTAGAACCCATGGTAAGATCTTGGGTAAGGCCCGAAGGCGATCCCTCGACCTGAGCCTTATGAATTGGCACGGCCCCAGAGTCAGTTTGAGGAAGCTCTTCGTCCGAGCTATCCTCCATGGTTCCGAGGGCCCCGTCTTCGTCTCTTACCTCATCGACGACTTCTTCGGCCTCGAACATCTCTGAATTCGCGTCGTAGTCGTAGTCGACGTCCGACGCGGGGTTCGACTCATTAATGTCCTGGATAGACTCGTCCTCGACATCCCCTGCATCGAAGATGTCCACAGGCGCCGGTGCAGCATGCTGGGCCTCCTGGCGCGCAGCTCGTCGAAGCTTAAGCATCTTCTTGGACCTGAAGGGTGAACAAGCCATACACTTGGCTTCATCGTGGTCCAGCGGCAGACACTTGTTGCACACCGGGTGGAAGTCGATGTGGGGATACTTCGAGTTGCAGACAGGACATCTCTTAAATGGACTACGGTCCATGATGGACAGTCGATAGGGTCTGAAGCGTCGACTGGGCCTTCCGCGTCGAAAGCACGCGAGTGTAGGGAATCCGGCTCGGTACCGAGCTGGAAGAACCAAGACCGAACGCAAGACTATACCGACGTATTAGACTAAAGACCTTTTGGTCTTAAGAAAGTTTTCTATCGATTCCGACAAGAGGGAATTCAAAGACATCCGAACCCAATGGCGGAAAAAAACAATCTGAGGATGGAGTCTATGCCCATGAGCACAGTAGTCCAGGGCAGGAGCAACCTATCTCGTGATACTTCGAAGACTCTTCCAGGACAAAAATGTGCAATCATCCGGACCCAACACTAGGCGGCGATCTATGCACAGATATGAATTCAGCAGCCCACATACCTCGAACACATAAGTTACTGATTTTCTGCCCAGGAAGGAAGGCAGGAAACTCGCAAAGTTCGGCGTGCCGCTGCCATGAAAATCAAGGCAACTTTTTCAGGTCTGGTAAAAAGCACTTTGCGGCGAGATAAATTCCCTTCCAGCGAGAGGCACTTCACACCCACTTAGAGCCCAGGTGGGCTAATTGTCCGCTGGGGATTAAAAGGGATGTCTCCTTCTCGTTAACAATAGGTGAGCCCGAAGTCCTATCAATACAGGTCCCCTTGGAGGCCAGCTGGCGGCGGAAAGTTTCTTTCCCTCTCCGCCTCCCAGAGTTGTACTTGTTTGCAGCGGAGGCGTGCGCCCGTCGTGAGTACCCAACAAGTGTTACCGTGCGAGTACCCGCGGCTCGGGGACGGTCTGAGCACCTATCCAGAATCCAAGGAATGCGGGGTGGCCCTCGAGAAACAAAGAACTGGCAGAAAACCCTTGTAGGAAACACATTCCCCCCGTGCCCGCTTCAATCGAGAATAGATTTTTCCGGACTTGGTGACTGCAGCCTCGGCACCCTTCGTAAAACAAAGAGGTAAACGACATAAGACAGGATAAACATACCGCTTGAAGCATTCCATGGACAGAAAACAAAGACAACAGCAACGAGACACACGCAAAGAAGCAAAACAAACAGAAACACAACATGAGACACACAAAGCGCAGCCCATTTCGACAAAAACAGCTCCAAAAAGTGGGGCGGGAAAGGCACTGACAGCGGGAGGGGGGGGCGGGAAAGGCACGGACAGCGGGAGGGGGGGGGCGGGAAAGGCACGGACAGCGGGTGGAGGGGCGGGTATGGCAAACAGCAAGAAAAAGCACTCACCTGGACTTCTTCCGGCGGCGGTCGGCCTGCAATGACCAAAAAAAACCTTCTCCCCCCCCCCAAAAAATAGGAACCGCCCACCACCGCAATGACGTTACCAAAGGGGCTGGATGAGAAAAAAATCTCAGGAACGCCCACGAGTCACCTCGAACCATGACAGACAGATCTCACTTCCAATGGCTAGCCTTCATTTATGGAGCTAGCCAATGGAAGTAAGAGGCGTGACAAAGGCACCATACTCTTCACAAAAGTTATCGCCTGCGCGAAACGCTGCTTGCGCAGCTCTCGACAGGCGAAATCTAAAAAGGGATAAGAAAATGATCCGACCATATTACTGAAATAGGGTCAATCGAGATGTCAAAGTTTGGAGCAGATTAAGTCGTGTGTGTGCCCAGCTCTTCGGGTGGGATGAGCAACAAACTGGGGCAGTTCACAAGCAGCCAGGGTAGATATAAAATGTGAGCTTATAGGGCAATCTGGATCATCAACATGTAAGTTAGTCCCCAAGGACCAAAAAAATTAGCATAGCAGGAACATGATTGAGTTATGTAGTCCAATAGTGCCAGGAGATGAGGGGCTGGAATTAGGGGGGCGATATAGCAAAAGGCCCAAAAATGATACAGATGCTGTAAGTTTGATACAGAAAGGAAGCCCTTCGATACTATCAATAGGGTCAAAGTGCGGGGAGGTGATCGTCCATTTATTTTTGAAAATAATGGCCAGCCCGCCCCCCTTCTTACCACCCTGTCGGTTTGCACAAATAATTTAAAAACCTTCAGGGATTGCCAGGGTAATGGCCGGATTAGTCTCCTCATTGAGCCAGGTCTCGGTAAGAAACAGAAAGTCCCAATCGTTATCCAAAAGGGATTGCTGGATGTCAAAGGAGTGCTTGGCCAAAGACCTACAATTTATCAGTGCGATCTTAATGGAAATAGTCAATTTAGGGCCCCGTGAAGGTGGCCAGGATGATATCTTATTAAAATCCTCAAGAATGTTTGAGGAGAAACCACATTGCTTACAGAAAATATCCGCACTTCGGGGTTCCAGTGGATTGGCCCGGCCGTGAGAGCAGCCCAAGGGACGTGATGCGTATAGTTCCCTGCGACTATAGGTGGTCCTTACCCGGTTAGTGTATTCGACAGCATGACCGGCCCCGTTCTGGCCGCAGACGGGCTTACCTTTGGCGCGCCCGCTGCGCGGCCTTGTAGGTGGAGCCATTTTATGCTGTGGAGGGCGTGGGAGGGAAAACAACTAGACCTCCAACCCCAGCCTCCACATTGGAGGGAGGCTGGGGTTGGAGGTATCTCGCTTCCCTGCTCAGCGCCTAATCGGCTGAGGGGAAGATTGTCACCGGGCAAGTGAGTAGAAAAGTGCCAATGTGCAGAACAAATATAAACAAGCATAAAATAGCAAGACAATGTTAAAAGCAGTTTTTTAAAAAATGCGAGCGCCTATATCCCCGGCTTTCCACCTCAGAGACCTGTTAAAAATCAATGTGATTATGTCTGCCAGTGACGACATTACAAAACAGCACAGCGCACAGTCTACACCGAAAAAAAACATTCACGCTACTGTATTTTTCCTCACTCTAAATCTGTTTAGTTTAAATAGATTTCTGTGCTGATATACATACATCTACCCCCTCTGCCTCCAGAGCACACGTGTGAACCATCCCCCCCCCCCCTCTGCCAGCCGCCTAGGCTCCCTTCAACTCTTCAACCAGTCACTGCTCAACACCAGAGTCCAGCCTTCCTTTGTTGTTTATCGAGGTCTCAAGACGGCCCTTCATGCCAAAGGGGCTCCTTTCGCTTGGCCTTGCTGTAGTGATGTGCTAACAGTAAAAAGGTGTGAGATATTGGTGCGAGATCACCATCACTGCAGATATTGGTGCGAGATCACCATCGCTGCAGATATTGGTGCGAGATCACCATCGCTGCAAATGTTGGTGCGAGATCACCATCACTGCAAATGTTGGTGTGAGACCACCATCACTTCAGATATAGGTGTGAGACCACCATTACTTCAGATATAGGTGTGAGATCACCATCACCGCAGATATAGGTGTGAGATCACCATCACCGCAGATATAGGTGTGAGATCACCATCACCGCAGATATAGGTGTGAGATCACCATCACCGCAGATATAGGTGTGAGATCACCATCACCGCAGATATAGGTGTGAGACCACCATTACTTCAGATATAGGTGTGAGATCACCATCACCGCAGATATAGGTGTGAGATCACCATCACCGCAGATATAGGTGTGAGATCACCATCACTGCAGATATAGGTGTGAGATCACCATCACTGCAGATATAGGTGTGAGATCACCATCACTGCAGATATAGGTGTGAGATCACCATCACTGCAGATATAGGTGTGAGATCACCATCACTGCAGATATAGGTGTGAGATCACCATCACTGCAGGTATAGGTGTGAGATCACCATTACTGCAGATGTAGGTGTGAGATCACCATTACTGCAGATATAGATGTGAGATCACCATTGTGAGAAGTTGCAGGTCTGGGAGAGGGTCACTCTCTTCCTCCTGTCCATGGCACCGGGCGAAGTCACCTCGACCAGGTGAGTGGGCGACGCTGGGCTCTGCAGTCTCACGGACCAGGAGGCGTTGTCGGCACCAGGATGGAGGTGCGAGCTGTCCCACGATGGTTGATGCGGTCGACGTCGCTGGACCCAGGATTGGGGCAACAAGTCTTGGCAAATTCAAGCCCACGCGGTGGACCTAAAATGGCGTCTGGAGTGGACCAGGAGGGTCCGGGGTGCTCCTCTTTTGGACGGGAGCAAGGGCCAGTCTGGAGCAACCAGACCAGCAGTGTTGTCGTCGTTGGTCGTCGTCGGGAAGGCCACAAGCCAAGCGGGCTCGTAGCCAGACAACACTGTGAGCAGCCAAAAAGCAGAAGGGCCCCACGCAGATCTCGTGGATGCTGGGGGGCTGGACTTCGGTGCTGGAGCTGCTCAGGGTCGGGGCTTCTCGTAACCCCCAAAGCACTCACCAGAGGATCCCTCGGCGGTCGTGCTGGATAGAAGTCGTGCAGTTCTGATGATGGCCGGTCCCTCGAGATCTCGTCGCACCTACGGTTCTCAGCTTAGCTGTAGAGGTAGGTAGAGGTCAGAGGTGCCAGGGAAGCCGGGTCTCTTCGAGCTGGTCAGTCGGATTCCGGAGGAAGGACGTGCAGCAAACTGCAGAGTTCTTAGATGGTGCCTGCGGATGCAGGGTGACTACTCCTTAGCCACAAGGGAGAAATCTTGAGAAGAAGTCGAGAGTTCCTTTCGTAGAAAGTAGTTTCTTGATTCAAAGATGATCTAATTTGGAAGGGTCCCCGCTCCTGCCTTTATCCTAAAGAAAGGGGTGGGTGCGCGACTAGGTCCTGCCCTAGGGGTGGGACCAGGAAGGGGGGTGGTTACACCCCTCTCCCATGCCGGACTTTCCCCAGGCCAGGGGCTGGTGTGCCCCTGGAACTGGTTCTAGCCGGCAGATGCGTAGTGAGCACCGGGGTGCCACTTGCAGTCACCTTCCTGTAAAGCCCTGCCTACCCAGGATACACAAAACCCTGTCTGGGATGGTGCTAGCACCGCCCCTGACAGGAAACCCTTTGTCCAAGCTCCCCTCGCTGGAAGGACTCCCAGCTGCAGGGGGTCAGACTCGTGTCTGTGGTGGCAGCATCCATTTTGTGATGCTGAGGCTCGAGTTAACTTTAACCGGGGTTCACAGTTACATACATGTTGTGTCCCTCTAGAAGGGTGGAATGCTAACCCCGTCGCCAGAATTGGCGAGGGGTTAGTATTCCAATTCGTATGACACCTTACTCTACATGTTTTGATAAAGGGATACCAGAGATAGCATTTAACCGCGAGGATTATAATGCACTTAAGAGTATATGGTATGCGTTATCATGGAACAGCTATTAGGACTTGGTTCCGCAAGCTGCAAACGGGCTCAGCTCATGCCAGAGCACCATCTCACACGATTCCAAGCACTCTGCCTTCAGGATTGTCAAGGCCTGCCATAGGAGTGACTGATAGGAATCTGTGTGTCCATTTTTAGGGTTATATATAGGTATACTATATCTAAAGCAAAGGGTGATTACACCACCTTGCCCCAGCTGTCGTGCAGCCAATTGTGTCAGATTTAGGTGGCCATCCAGGGGTGGCATAATACATGCTTCAGCCCCTGGTAGGCCCTGGGTACACCTATGCCCTGAGTTACAGGGGTCTGACAAGGTGGCCCAGTACCAATTGGATAATGCACCTAAGGTACACATGTCAATTTAGTGAGAGAACAGCTAGGCTGTGGGTCTGATTGGCAGGCCCACAGCCAGAGAAAGTCGTAAACCAGTGAAACAAAAGCAAAAAATCTGGGTGATCATAGGATTGCAGACCCTACTCTCCTACAACCATCACTATAAATATAGGTGTGAGATCACAATCACTGTAGATATAGGTGCAAGATCAATATCACTGCAGATATAGGTGTGAGATCACTATTACTGCAGATATAATGTTAATGTTAATGTTAAGCTGAATTTATAAAGCGCACTGACACCGGAGGTTTCCTGGCGCTGAGATTGAGATTAGGGTAGGACTGAGAGCTAGTAGGAGTTCGAGAAGAGCCAGGTCTTTAAGCTCTTTCTGAAACTCAGCAAAGTGTCAGAGGTTTTAATATGTAGGGGGATGGAATTCCACAACTTGGGTGCCAGGAAGCTGAATCTCCGGCCACCCAGTTTTTTTTAACTTGATCGCTGGGATGGTGAGAAGGTGAAGATGGGCAGAACAGAGGTTGCGAGTCGGGCAGTGTGGGTTAATGAGGGATTTCAGGGAGTCCGGGCACTTGGTCTGCCGGGCCTTGTAGATTAGGCATCCAATTTTGAAGGCAGCCCTTTGTTCAATGGGCAGCCAGTGCAGCTTGGCCAGAAGGGGTCCAGCAGATTGCCATTTAGGGACTTTACAGATGAGTCTTGCTGCCTGGTTCTGCACCATCTGGAGGCGGTGGAGCAGGGACCTGGGTAGGCCCCAGTGAAGGGAGTTGGAAAAGTCGAGGCGGAGAGGATAAGGGAAATGACAATTTGCACCAAGGCCTCATGGGAAAACAGGTGAGAAATTTTTCGGATTTTACGTAGCTGGAACATGCTGGCAGAGATAATGGCTCCGACGTGGGTTTTAAGAGAGGTCATTGTCAATAGTGACCCCCAGACTTTTTACTGCACTCGACGGAGTAGGGGCAGTGCCCAGCTCGACTGGCCAGAATTGAGGTCCCCAGTGTGCCGAGCTAGTGCCAGGCAGTATGAGTTCCGTTTTTTCCGGATTTAATTTAAGCTGGTTAGAGATCATCCATTGTTGGATGTGCAGCATTACTGCCTGGAAGTTAGATGTGGCATCCAGGGTGTCTAAAGGAAAGATAATCTGCATGTCATCTGCGTAATTGAGGACAGTGCAGTTCCAGTTACTAAGTGAGTGAATTAACGGACGGAGGTATAAATTAAAAAGTAGTGGTGAGAGGGAGGATCCCTGAGGGACTCCACAGGTGGTGGGTACATGGGTTGCAGTGAAGGGGCCTAGATGGACTGTTTGCACTCTGCCAGAAAGGAAGGACTTAATCCAATCCCGTGCAGGGCCCTGGATGCCTGCTTGTCCGACACGGTGGAGAAGGATGTCATGGTCCACCGTGTCGAACGCGGCCGAGAGATCCAGAAGGACCAGTGCCTGTGGGGACCCTCTGTCGGCATTCTCCCGAAGAGTGTTAATGACTTTTAGAATAACTGCCTCGGTAGAGTGAGCTGGCCTGAAGCCTGCCTGGTTAGGTTCCAGGAAACCAGAGCTTTCTATAAATGCCGACAGGCAAGTTGTCACATGGGCCTCCAGCAGTTTAGAGGTATAAGGAAGGAGGGAGATGGGCCTATAATTAGCAGAATTGGCAGGGTCAGCTCCGGCTTTTTTTAGGAGGGGAGCTAGTATGGCCTGTTTGAACACAGAGGGGACCGTACCAGTACTTAGGGAGGTGGTCAGGAGGGGAAGAATGCTGTCGGGTAAAGCTGAGAAAACTGCCCTAAGGACCGGGGGGGGGGGCAACATTCCTTGGGAGAACCCAATTTAATACGAGTTGTGATCTCAGTAAGAGTACTAGGGGTGATAGCTGGGAACTGAGTGAAGGTGCAAGGGTTGAGAGGGGAGGAGTCTGAGGGACTAGAGGGAATGGAAGGAGAGATGGCGTTCTTGATGTCAGCGATTTTCTGAATAAAATAAGTATTAAGCGCATTACAAGTGTCTTGGGTTGGAGCCTGGGAGGGAAGTATTCTATGATCAGATGAGAAATCATTCATGATTCTAAGGATTTCTTTGGATTTATTACAGGCTGAGTCGATTCTTTCGGAGATATGTGAAGCCTTAGCTTTAGTAATAGCGTTTTTATATTCATTGCGGGCCCTCACATACTCTGCACGGTCCTCCATGGAGTAACCCCGTCTCCAGTTGCGTTCAAGGTGGCGTAACTTTAATTTTTGAGCTTTAAGTTCCTCAGAAAACCAGAGATGGGAATTGCCATACCTAGTGTGAGCAAATCTGGTGAGAGGGGCGAATTTGTCACTGGCATATAGATGTGAGATCACCATCACTGCAGATATAGGTGTGAGATCACTATCACTGCATATAGGTGTGAGATCACTATCACTGCAGACAATAGAATACCTACGTGTTGGGTATCCAGGAGTTTAAGCTATTGGCATTGTAAATGACAATGTCTTATGTACGTTTTAAAAACAAAAATAAAAAGACTTTGCCATTCACAATGTCAATAGCTCATACTGGGGTAAATGCGAGACCTATTGCATTGCAAATGAATGTTACCTTTACCAGTGTCCAGCACAAGTACTTAAAATGTCTTCCATCTTCACTTGTGACCTCTAAGAACTGACTTGGACATCACTGGGGCGTATCTGCTCATGTATATGTGTCCACCAATGTAGTATAGTGCACCCTGCTTTAGGGCTGTAAGTCCTGCTGTAGGGGTGGCTTACCTATACTGCATGCAATGTCATGTTTTCAATTTTCCCTGCCCCAAGACATGCAGACTGCAGTAGTAGTCTGCACGAGTTAAGTGAGGGGTCCCTTAGGGTGGCACAACATGCTACAGCCCTTAAGGACCCTCTTTAGTACCCCTGCCCTTTGCACTTGTAGTGACATTTACTAGGGACTTATGGGGTGCTAAAGGTATGGCCAGTTGGGGAAACAATTGTACAGTTCTAGAGAAAGATCTGGCACTGGGGACCTGGATAGCAGGAACCCAGTACACTTTATCAAAACCTCATAAAATACCTCGCAAAAAGTGGAGGTGATCATGTCAGAAAGAGGCACTTTTCTACAGAAACCTAAGTTCAAGACATTTCTGAAAATAAGGCACCACAGGGAGTCCAGGGTAGTGTGGCTAGTGTGGAAAAAGGGTTATATTGCCAGGTCGAAATGGCAGTATTAAACTACATGAAAAAAATGGGGTTCTGTTGCAGTTTGTTGGTTTTTGCGATCGCAGTAAAGCCTATGCTGTCGAACTTCAGCCCTTAAAAACTATTTGAGACCCTGAAAGAGAAGGTAGTTTTGCTGAGGCTAGAGGTTGCCAACATAAAGAGAAGGACAAAGTGTGACAAAATCGTTCAAACAGAGACTAGCGCAGAACTCCTGACTAGTGTAACTAAGGGATCTGATGTCATGTGTATAAGCACATCCAACAAAGCCAATGCTAGATCAATATATTGTGCCTCTGATCTATGTCCCTTCTCTACTACCCAACCCCTCACTAGTGGTCGTGTTATGCATAATGTTCATACCTACAACTTTGCACTACCAAGGAACACTCCACAGGGTAGGGTGGGAGGTAAAGAGAGAGTAATGGGAGAAGCTCCACTGGAAGGTGTGATACTGCGTATGGCCTAGGGGATTTTCCTGAAAAGGGGATTGTGAGTAGATTCGATTGTCATGGGAGCAAAGCAGAAATCGAGCTAGTGGAGATACCCAAATCCGAAAGGAAGGGGTTCGAAGATCTTGATTCCCTTAAGAACAAAGTAATTTACTGGTTTAGGACCACCTGTCATTGCCAGTCAATTATAAGAGACATCAAGTTTGTTGAAAGATTATTATTTCCGGGGAAGCAAAAGGATGTGATTAAAGTCACATTTTCCCATATTGCAATAGTCAATGGCCTTATGTGAATTGATTCTCGCACAATTCCCACTGTCAACACCTCAATTTCCATCAGATATAGACTACCAGAAGGGATGACTTCACGTCCGCGATGGGTGCTTTGCAAAGGGTGCCTGCAACAAATTGTGGCCATGCTGTAAGGCAGGGATGACTTCCCCTGTTAGGTGGATTGTTAACAGATGACGCCCCAGGGGCTTCTGGGCAAAATGAGATTTTACATCAGCCAGAAGTATGCTTGTTCCCAAGGCAGGCCACATTTTCAGAGGTAATATGTGGGATTCCAAATGCCGACCAGGGAGGGAAGAGGCAGTCAACCCACCTGTGAGTGAGGTAGGGGGGAGGTCTGTGTATCCCTGGTATTGTTTGAAGTAACAACAATACTTCTCAGACTATTGAAGGTGATGGATTGGAATGTGGCTGGGATCGCCAAATTGTTAGTAGATCCAGACTGGTGTATCTTTGTGGATCTACATGATGTGATCCTATTCCAAGAAACCTGGCGTTTGCATACCCCCCAGAGGAATGGGTTTGCTCAAACAGCACAAGCGCCACTAGAAAAGGACGGGGGAGGTCTAGCAATCTGGGTCAAAAACGCCCTGGGCTCTAGAGTCAAGCAGGTCTATGTAGATTCCCAAGACATTTTAGTAGTAGTTCTGGTTCGCCATTTTGGCTGGAAAACCAGGATTTTTAATGTTTACAATAGAGTTGTTCATGGCTCGGAGGAAACCAGTACCATTTGTATCCTAGATCTTGCACTAACTGAACTCCCTGATAATATACCAGCTTTAGTAGCCGGCGATTTTAATTGTACTTTTGAACCACTTTACTTTGTTCCGCTAGATCTGACAGAGGAGCGGGCTTGCAAGTGGCTAATCCCCCAGCTTGATCTCCACTCAGTGAGATGGACAAAGAGGAGGCTAGGTGCTGGCCCTCACCTTCCAGCATGATTCGAGAGCCACAAATGGAAGAATCTGACATAATGAGCAAACCCACCTTTAACAGCCCTGGCAACGGCAGTAGAACTGATTATTGCCTGGTGGCTAATGAACTTTGGCCTACTCTCCATGATATGTTGGTAGCTTAAAGAATAGACAGTGACCATAACGCCCTTATTCTTACCCTTAAAATTCAGGGTGATTATTAACTTGGTGTTAAGTGCAGGCCTGATTTGGGTAACCTATCTACCTCTAACAAGTAGAAGACAATCAGATGGAACTGGGTAGAGGCTAATCGCAGGAACCTGGAAACAGATAAAGGCAAGGTTTTTTTGGTGGTGGAAGAGCTGGCCCAAAAACCCAATCACATAGTCTGGAGGAAACTGGGCCTTCGCCACGAACCCCTGAACAACGAGATTAGAGATCAGTTGGGCAAATTGTGTACAGACCATAATTTTGATTTTAAAAAGCAACAGCTTAATATGCAGAGTGGTATAACCGGGAATGTAGGGAATCCAAGGGGGAACTGGTACGGGCTGTAAAATATAATATGCACCCTGAGATATTTGCTTGCAGAGGCGGATATAGACGAGCTATAGAACTAGCCAAGAGAAATTGGGAAGACTCCCTATGTTCCTCACTGCACAAAGCACTAACAGATAGAGGTGCCAAGACCTTTTGGAAAAAGGTGGCCAATAGGACTACATTGGAGTTCACTGTACAGCCTGATGAGTGGGTGTCATATTTCAAATGCCTCTATGCAGTGGACCATTTAGTTCGAAGAACCTATAGAAAGGGAGGCTAGGCCCATTAGGAACGGATGATGCTCTAGTCTTCTCTCTGGAAGAAACACTAGCCGCAATCCATTCATGTGTCCCTGCTAGAGCTCCCGGCCCTCATAAAATTCGAAAATGATCTATACAGTGAGGACCCAACTGTCTGGGGTTTGTACATTAACATTGGCCGCAATTTCCTGCTGAAGTACCAAGTGATCCCCCGACATGTGGTGGTATTGAGGTGGTACGGCTGGAGAGGTTGTCTCGAAGGGGAGGGAGTAGCCCCTTCGGACTATTTCTAAAACCCACCTGTCCGATGTGATGAAGCACCAGTGGGTGAGGTGATGGCGAAGCCTGCCTCCCACTGGCATCTGATAGGCCTGAAAGCTCAGACTAGGAAGGTTTGGAGGCAGTGGTGGCCGGGGTGGAGGTGGACTGACCTGCCAGCTGGCCCATTGGTCCGCCATGGGGGAACCCACGTTCGTGCTGGGAAAGTTCCTGCGCAGACATGTGGCTCTGTTGCGTACGCTGTAGGGCGCTCCTTCCGGTGCCATGAAAGGAGCGAAAAGCAGCGGCAGAGGGCGGACTGCAGAGAGTCCGAAGGACTTGGCCGTAGCTGGCGAGTCCTTAAACCGCTCCAACGCGTGGTCTGCTTTATCGCCAAAGAGTCAACGGCCATCAAAGGGCATGTCCATAAGTGTGTTATGGACATCCCCAGAGAAGCCAGTGGTCCTCAACCAGGCGTGGCGTCAAACCGCCATAGTCGTCATCAATCTGCCCAGTGAGTCCGCAGTGTCTAGGCCACAACGAATAATGAACTTTGCTGCGACTCTCCCCTCTACAACAGCCTGGGAGAGAGCTGTCCGGGCCTAATCCTGACACTGAGGCAGCACCTGTACCACCGTATCCCAGAGAGAGTGGTAATAACGGCCCAAGAGGCATGCAGTGTTCACGGAACACAGCGCAGAACAGGCGGAAGTAAAAATCTTCTGTCTGAACTGATTCAGTTTCTTGGATTCCCTATCTGGGGGTGAGGAGGGGAAGGCAGTCAGAGAAGCAGAGGCTTGGACAACCAAGTTCTATGAGGTGGGGTGCTGGGAGAGGAAAATTGGGACGCCCAGAGCCAGGGTCCCGCGGCACCAGGGCCGGAGCCATCGGCAGGGCCGAAACCACCGGCTGTAAAAGGAGAGGACCCCCATGCGGGACCGCGGGGCCTGAAGGTGCCCCAGCGGGACCCAATGGCCCAAAGAGGCGAGCCATGGCCGACAGAATTCTTGTATCTGGACCGTAGTCGCCGACCAACCCGGAAAGGGCAGGTAGGCCAGCGACGACTGCATAGGCGCTGCCGGAGTCGCGATGTAGGTACCACCTGCTCCCTCAGCTGCGACGCGCGAGGGGGAAGTTCGAGAACTATGTTGTTTCTTCGACTTCTAGTGTATCGCCTTACCTGACCCAGAGTGCGAAGACTTTGATACTGAAGACCGATGGTGATGGCTCCGCGCACGGTCCATCGGCCTCCCACGGGACCGGGACCTCGATCGGTGCGGAGCAGACTACCAGGCTTACAGCAACTTTCGGTACCGCTCCCGCAAACTTTTCGGCGCCATGGCCCGGCAGTCTGGGCACGACTTGGGGTCGTGGTCGCGCCCCAGGCAGAAAAGACACTCAGTGGGGGTCCGTCACCGACATCATACGGTGACAGTCCTCGCAGGACTTGAAACCGGGCATCCTAACTGACCCTTAGGAGTCAAAGACCCAATGAAAAATTGAGACAAAAAGTCTCAAAAAGTCAGTCAAAAATTGACTGGGGGTTCCTGCTCTTCCTGGATCTGCGCTTGCTGGCGCAGAAAAAGAAAGAACTAACTACAGCGTGTGTTGGCTGTGTCTAAGTAGCGCCCAGGGCGTCATCTCGTCGACCACAACGCCAGCGGCGGCGCAGGGCTTCACAAGGCCACCTACCGACACGCAGGGGTACTGCTGACGAAAACTTTCTGGATCCAGTCTGACGCCTGGGGGTAATTCGAAGGTAAGGAATCTATCACTGCGTTTCTCTTACCGATTTAGCTATTCATTAATAAATACTCAGCAAAAGCCCTCCTGCTCAACTTTATGGCGGTGGCATAAATGACTTTGAAAAGTCTACTTCTAATGAAGCTTCTTTTACTAGCCTGTGGAAAAGAAGTGTCCCAGGGACACCGCGCATTAGCAGGTTGGTGAAAATGTTCAATGTTTATGACTGCTAGAGAGGATCCTACGAAGCAGAACCTCAGTAGTAACAGAAAGGACGTGAGTTTACAAGATGCCATCCTTTACAAGTTATAAGCTTAAAACACATTACCAGATCGCCTATCCCCCTCCCCCCCCAAAAAAAAAGTGGAGCAAAGGACTAGCAGGATTATGGTTTTTTAGGTTGCTATGTGGAAATAAGGAAAACAAGGTTACACCACCAGAACAGTTTAGTCATAACAAACATCAAGGTTAGGTTAGTATTATAGTCACAACCCACTTGTTGTGCAAGCCATTCACCAGTGCCATGGTCGGGGCTGAAAGCTAGACTCAAAATGATCCTTAGTGTCATAAGTCAAGAAAGTTTTTGAAATGGACTGCAAGCTATTTGTTCCAGTTTTTTCCCAATAAAATGGAGACCACAAAACTGTGGCAATATTTCATTATAACAACCTATTGAGAGTTGGTTTATTTTTATTAAGAAGTGGTGTTACTTTGGCTTTTTTAAACTGTCTGAAGTCCGAAATGCACGAGTGCTTGAACATTGCTGGACTTAAGGGACAAGTGCTTTTGCTCAGCCAGTGGGGAAGTGTCTTCAAATGTACATGTTGAGTTGACTGAGTGAAGACTGAAACATCTTGAATGCAATGCAATAAAGCATTAGTGCTGCCCAGAGATGGTGAACATAAGAAAAGGCAGGGCTGAAAAGTGAGCAATAAAAATATACTTGGGCTTTGAGATTACTTTCAGTATCCGAAAGTAAAACGGGACGGTACACTTGAGTGGTACTTGATTTTTAATTAACACTTTACTATAATATGCAAATTTGGGTTTGTAATTTCAAGCAGGAGCACAAAAGTTCCAGAATCTGCTGTGAGCACCCAAAAAAATAATTCAGTCCCATGCTTTAACTATGTAAAATTGAAAGGTTCACAGACGACCAATTTGCAACTCAGGTTGGTTCCATGCTATGTGTAGTGACAAGAGGATAATTTGTGAATACTTCACATCACACTATATAGCAACATTGAAGTAGTAAACTGATTAGAGTCTGAGGTATAGTTTTTTTTAACTTGTTTGTTTTAGTCTTCATTTGGGATAATAGTACATGTTTTTATATCTATTAATTGAAATCAAGAAATTATTTAAGGCTAATATTCACCAAAGCCCAGCAAGTAACTTCATTAAAGAGAAGTACTTAAAAAAAAAAAATGTAAACAAGAGTTTCAGCTGGAAGTAGAAAGCAGACCCCCAACATGATCTTCGATTTAAACGTCATTGTGGACTCAAACAGATACAAAATGACAATGTGATGGCTGAGACTTCTCGTTGCCAAAGACGAAAGAAGGCAATCACCAAACAATGGAAGGTCGGAGAAAGGGACTGGATTTTTGTGTGAGCTTTGCAAAACCAATTGTAGCAGGAAGCTGCCGCAAAAACACTGCAAAATCTGGAAGGATTGTCCCCATAAACATGCAAGAATCTGGGAGGCTTGCGGTACATTTTTGCCCGTGGTTGTATGTCGGAACCACGAATTCCCTAACCACGCATGCCTAAACAACGCGGTTGTATTAACGACAGCGTCTTAACCACGCATTCCTTTACCACATAATTTAGTGGTAAATGAAATAATGGTAAAGGAGTATGCGTGGCCAAGGTCGCAAGCCCCTCCCAAACGCCCTAAACTACGACCTCCCCGTCCCCTCCCCACCCTGCCCATTCGCGTCCCCCAATCCCCGAGGCCTACTACCTTACCCCCGATTTTAAAAAACGACTCCGACCCCCCACCAGCCCTGAAAACTACCCTTGACCCCCCCAGCCCTGAAGCCTAGTCATGAACCCCAGCCTACAAAAATACTCCGACCCAGGCCATAAATCAAACCCGACCCAACCCCAGCCCACAAAAAAACCGACCCACCCCAGCCCACAAAAGTACCCCAACCCACTCCATCCAACAAAGCTACCCCCGAACCACCCCCCAGACCACAAAGCTACCCCCGAACCACCCCCCAGACCACAAAGCTACCCCCGAACCACCCCCCAGACCACAAAGCTACCCCCGAACCACCCCCAGACCACAAAGCTACCCCCGAACCACCCCCCAGACCACAAAGCTACCCCCGAACCACCCCCAGACCACAAAGCTACCCCCGAACCACCCCCCAGACCACAAAGCTACCCCCGAACCACCCCCCCCAGACCACAAAGCTACCCCCGAACCACCCCCCCAGACCACAAAGCTACCCCCGAACCACCCCCCGCCCAGACCACAAAGCTACCCCCGAACCACCCCCCCCAGACCACAAAGCTACCCCCGAACCACCCCCCCAGACCACAAAGCTACCCCCGAACCACCCCCCAGACCACAAAGCTACCCCCGAACCACCCCCCAGACCACAAAGCTACCCCCGAACCACCCCCCAGACCACAAAGCTACCCCCGAACCACCCCCCAGACCACAAAGCTACCCCCGAACCACCCCCCAGACCACAAAGCTACCCCCGAACCACCCCCCAGACCACAAAGCTACCCCCAACCCAATCCCCAGTCCCACTTACCTCACTGCGGATCTCTGCCTGCGAGGTCTTCCTGCATCAGTACAATGCAGTCAACAGCTAGAACGTGCATTGCCGTAACTACGAACATGCTTGGTTAAGGCATATGTGTGGTTAAGGCTAGCGTGGTTTAGCTTGCGGCATCGGAACACTTGTGGATTAGACTACAGTGTTCCGACTGATGGGCTGTGCACTGTTCTCTGTTATTGTATGGCTGCTTACAGTGGATCATATTTGTGGGGGGAAGGGGAGGGGGGGGGAGTATGTTGGTGGGTTAGACTGAGATTGTTGCAATGCCACACAAAACTCAGTTTATTAAAAAAAACTGGAAGGACTGGTGCCAATATAAGGGGATCTTACTGGATCCATGTGAGCCACATCCCTTGTTTGTTGCTGCTAAGACTTACTACCACAAAGATGAAAGCTTATAGACTTATTCATTATTGTAGATGGGCAAAGCCTGCATCTTGCACAATTGGGTAATTGAAACAGTCATGTATGGTGCTCTGAACTCCTGCATCATTAATTCACATTATATAACTTGACAAAAATACATATACTGTTTAGATCAACACTTCGACCTAGTCAGTGGTCCTTCAAACTAAGATTATCTTCAGGATGAAATAAGCTTCCTAAATGGCAGAACAACTTTTTTGTCCTACTGCCCATCACACCAGTTTAAAGGATTCCAGGCAAATGAGAATCATACACTGCAATCTTCACTTTGGTTAATGAGAAAGCCCAGAAATGTGCATAAATGAACTCTTCAGCAGCCCAAAGACCAATAAGACAATCTTCCACATGTTCAGCTCTTGAAAGGAAGGACTCACAAACATGAGGCTGATCTAGTCGAGATTTCTATTTAGATTACAAAAGTGAAATTTACAAAATCCATTCATCACTATGGAATTCCCTCAACAACTAAAAACAAAATATTATTCAGTCGGACTCGGACCATTAATGCAAGCTAGACGAGTCTTAACAACCCTGAAAAATCAGCAATCCATTAGTTGTCCACTACAATTTATTGACACATATATAAAATGCTAATATTGTTTTGAGTTTATTTTTGTTGAATATATTACTTCTTGGTACCCCACCCAACGTGGCTCGAATACATTTAATTGAAATGCAATATGTAACATTATTCTTAAAGTTAACTGTCTGTATAACTTGTTAAACACTAATAAAGACAAATAAAGTAAATAAAAACTTGAAAAACAAGGACAAAAGATCGAGGAGTCAGTAAGGAGTCAGTAATGCACATAGTAAAGCTGCTTTCTATAAAGCACATGCATATATGCACTATAAAGGCAGTACCATTTCACTTGCGGACTTTTATTGATTAGTTCATGTAGGGATCTATAAGAATAATAATCTACTTGGGTCTTACATCTTCTACAGCACGTGTACATCATGTGTTGTAGGAGCAGTTTCAATCTGCATGTTCTTTTGTATGCTGGCTTAATATGAGCAGTAAGGGGAAGTGCTCAGCAGGAGAAACTCCACATGGCTCCTGCTACCTCCACAATAAGAACCAGCAAAAGAGGGGTGCGTAAACTGACTTTCTTCAATGGCTTTTACTGCGCTAGGCAAAAAGAAAGGCAAGATGATAACTGGCATTGCAACAGTGGCTTTACATGGTGTGGCAATATGGAAACTGGCTTCAAAATAGATGCTGTCCATACCAAGGCAGGATGGTGCAATATTGTGCAAGCATTCACTAGTTTACATACCAGTTCTTCTACTCTTGGATATATTGAAGCACCACTGCTAGCAAATATGAGCACCCACAGGCAGATTTGCATTACCAAGCTTATTGGATTGTTACCTTCAACAGAATGGCACATTATCACATGTATGATTCGGGCTGTGCATCCATCACAAAGGAGCTTCACCTTTGGTACAAATATACAACTGATGAACATTCCTAGTTTCCATCACACAAAATATTCTTACAGGCACTTGAGGGACGTGTTGCTGAGAAGAAATGCTATGGATTACTATCCAAGTCCATGGGACTATTTCACAAGTGCCTCTACAATAAAATGTGCAAAGCTGAGGCTTCTCTGGTGAGAATTAAAACTGTGCTATAAATATGCATGCCAATAAGAGCCACAGTCTTCTCATTCAATGCAATACGAGGCTGCCAGCAAAACCTTTTCCAGAGCCACTGCTGCTTCAAGGCCTGGCACAGCACATCATGTCACCACAACCCAGACAAATACCACTTGCCAAAAAACTAACAATGATACGATAGAAGGACCCTTTGGAAGCCAACACCACACGTGACTACAACTGGTGTCAGCAACACTCCTTTCACTCTAGGTAAACAATGTCATTGGACACAAACATGGGCCATTTCTGCTAAAAAAAATAAGCAAGGCTAAAATGTAACTGAAAGTCCAATTCATGCATCACCCATTCCATTCTGGGACAAATTAGGTTTAAAAAAAAAACTGTACTAGAAAAATCTTTTATGGCTTCATGGTGACATAACCTGATATAATCTCAAGTTTTCAGGGAAAAAACATGGTGCATAAATTATGTAAAAAGGATTGGAACTGCTGGGCAGATCGCTTCAACTTGTGCCTTTAAATGTTTGACCTGAATGTAAGAGGTTCACATATACAAAACAAGACACTGGTGTTCGATAGTTATGATAAAAAAAAAAAGAAAAGACACACGATCAAGAACATGTTTAAAGAAATAGGATATTCCAGAAAAACTGGCATAGAGCATTTAGAAAATTTCTCAGACATTCCAATTCCTAAAGGTCCAAAATATTGAGAGACTAACATTAGTTACCAAATGCACGGCTTCTAAGGCACAATTCTTTATGAAAAATTACTGTTCTACAAACACAATAGTGGGTGCTAAAGATGGTATTGATAATACATCCAGGGCCAGCTTAAATTGCTCAGTAAGACGCTGGACCCATGCTGGCCAACTTATGGGTAAAATGGGAATGATTTCATACAGCTTGCTCAAGCACCCAAAATGAACGTAGTGTCTCTCAATCCGATTATCACACATACAGGATGTGTATAAGGAAAAAGAGGTACAACTGCTATCTTGAGTGTTTGAGGGAAGGAGATTACATGAAAATGGACTAGTATGGCTGGGGCAATCTACAAGAATGTTATGCTGGTTGCATGAAGGCACAAGGCAAACTCAGATCGAGTGCTTTACATGGTACCTGTATACCTGATGGAGATCAAGAGTGATCAGCTCATGTCTTGGATGCCCAAATTGTTTGTAAATTGTCATGCTTGGGGCAAGTGATATTTCAGGTTAATGCTGGACTATCCAGTCACATAGCTTGTGGGAAGGGCATTTGTGTAATGACAGGGAGAAAGGTGACTAAAAGGATTTGATCAGAATAGTAAAAGGGTAGCAGGTGAAACTGGGGGAACAAAGGAGGTTTGTTTTATGTTCAGCAAGATAACACAAGATACTGGAAAGTAAAGCTGTACACAAACTGCTCTGTTGTAATGCAAGCAGTTAACTTGAGGCAGTTACCTGAAAGTATGAGAACATACAAGTTGCTAAACATTTTTAAAAAAACGTATATACCTTCAGAAAATTGGTAAAGACTTGACGTTGTCAGTAGTAAAAAATTATATAAATATATATATGATTTATTTTTTAGAAAATGACCATTCTTTCAATTTTCTTGATTTACCATAGCAATAGACTATGTAAAAAGGAGAAGAAACATTTTCGAGAGCTCCAAATTAAAAGCAAATGCAGTACAAACCGCAAAGTATATGCCTTTAACAACCTTTCCAAAAGCAAGAACTACTACCCTTGCAATGCAAATGAAATGCTAGGACAAGACATTTTTACAAAAATTTATTGCATTCATAATATGTTTGAAAGCATTATGCATTAAAACACTGTTCCCATCCTCCCACCTTGAAGACAAATACCGCAAACATTTTAACAGTACCAGTTTAGAGGAAGAGAAGCAGCAAACAATTCATACATAATTTAATTAAGATCACAGCATTGCCATGTTAAGACCCAGTTACAAATGCTTGATTAGAAGATGGCTTCAGGGCATCTGAGGACAGGATTCAAGTGTCGGTTTAGTAGAATTGTGTAAGTGCATGGATGAATCTGTCTTAACTAGAGACTTACAAGAATTCTGGGCAAAACCAAACATAGCAAGGTAACTAGTTTATTTTGGCAGTACGTCTGCCAGATTTATAGCCCAGTAGGTTGATGAAATACTGAAATTAATAGAATGATGTCACCCAATACAAATAAAATATGCTCAATTTACAAAACGTGTTTTTTAGGTCAGTTGATTTTTCACCTTAATAGTAAGAACAGCTACACCTTTGGTAACACCTAAATGATAATACTGTAATGTCTATACTTTCATACATGATTTTACCAAACTAACCATTCCACATAAACTAGACAGTTTTGCACTAATAAACCTTTGTTGGCAATATATTAAAGCATTTTACCCATGTGAGATTTAAAAATATAAAATTTTGCTACAGAAATTAAACGGTTTATATTTTACCACTTCGATATACAAATGAGGCATTAGGAACACATCATCCAATTTAATTATATAAAATAGATTGTCAGTTGACAGCTCAAAATCGCTGCATGTACAATACAAAAATAAATTAAAACTTGCCCTGTTGTAATACTGCGTTACTTAACAAATGATTCCCATATTGTGACTTGTTAATCAATGCAGAAACTAGCAGGACAAAAAAGGCAGATTATATGTCTACTCTGCCAATAAATGCACAATTGAAACCCCCTCCATAATTCTACTGCATTATATGCACTACTGACACAAAGTAGAAGAAACGAACAGCTCAACTATGTAAAATCTGTGTGCAACGTAATTTAGGTATGCACATTGAGCCTCAAGTGCTTGGCTTTCTGTCAATTTTATTTATTCAAATGATACCCTAAAGGTAGCTCTATAAGGTGAACATTCACACTAAACCGCTTAACAGGATTCACCCCAATACTACTCAGAAAAGTAATTCTACCTCCTCTGTCTAGTCACTATCATGTAGCTGAAACAGTTAGATTTCCCTTTAGTTTCAAGATTGTGCTAAGAGGGGATGTGCAATATCAAAGTACTCATACAGTTATAATCTACATAAACCCAAACATCAATGAGCAAATAAAGCCAACAGAATAGGCACCTGTAACAGATAATTTCCAGAGTTCTCAACCAGTCCCTATGTCACCACATTGTGCCTTAGGTATAAGCCTTATTTATCAATATCCTTCATTTTCAACTAAAGTAGTTGATGATCTTCAACAATTAAATAATTAGCAATACCTCGGGTTTAGGCAGAAAGAGGTCAAAAACACTTCGCAGTATCTCAACTGTAAACGGTCTACAAAATTGCTTCTGGCTTAACATGTCATTCTGTGACTTCAACACCTGTACGTGACACAGCCACGAGTTTAATACATACAAGTTCCGCTGAGACAATTTAAAAATCTGACGTTTTATGCCACTCAATGTGGGCAGTCAGGCCGAAGACAACAGCTGAATATACAGCGAAAGCACTGCATTTTAAATATGCAATAATTCTCAAATGCAGTAGTTGCGAACATGATGAAAACATTTGCTGCTGTTTCCACCAGTTTTTGGTAGTGGTCAGCCATTGGTAATCACACTTTCAACTTTACTCTGTTTCATAGCGTAGAAACTGCGCTATTGCTTCAAAATAATTAGCAAAAATAGACTACCAAAATCTTTCTGGAAATATTTATAAAAGTACTTAACAATTGAATATGACAAAACCATTTCTTTACAGTACGTATTCAATTTTGCACAATCTTTGGTATGTATTCGTAAAAAAATAAAAAGCAATTAAAATTAGGAGAAAATGGGTAAAAGTAACAATTAGTTTGTCAAGAGAACCTGCATATGTACAGTCAGTCAACTTTATCTGGTCTGGTTGCCCATTAAAAAAAATAGTACAGGACATTAACCTGCTGAGGTAAATAACAGGCAAAGAAAACTTAAATAGAACACTGGAAATAATTGACAGTGCTACTGTGCATTTATAACACACCCTACGCAAGGTGTGTAAACAAATGGATTTTTAAAAATCATTTTGAGTGTTTTGGCCTTAGTTTGTCAGCCACACGTTCAAACTTGCTTGCGACCAGAGAGCGAGTCTTTATAAGGCAGGAAGTCCGTGTTTTTACAACCTGCTTGATGTTCCGTTGCTTTGCTTTAGGCCCACGCCTAGGGTGTGTTATAATCTTTTTAAAGTCCGTACAGATGGAATCATACCTATTCTCGGGGTCATCGTCGTCATCATCGTCCTCCAAGGCAGTAGGCCCTGATTTGGCTTCATCTCCTACAAAAATGTTAAAAAAAATGTTTTGGTCGATGAGTGAAAACTAAACTAATACAAACAACCTGCAACCAATAGCATTTTAGTGTGCCCCAATTAAATAAAATTTACATAATATATTAACAAATAAATATTCCATTGCAGAAAAGAAATAAAGACAGTTATTTACAAGTAACACCAGTTCTCCAGCATTGGAGTCTTTCAGAGATTCACATGCTCAAATCATTCCCTGTCGGGCTGGCTGGAAACTGCCATATGCACGACATTACAAATGCACAACATTACATGTTTAGTAGCACATCCACCCAATTTGAAACTACCCAAACTTGAGCTGAAGTGGAAGGAATTGGTTTCTGCTTCCTCTCCAGCCAGTAGTGCATGGTTAAAGTGCACCTGCTTTTACCCATTGCTGCTCAGCAGATGTATGGGTGTGACTTACCCACAGAGTGCAGTGGTCTCAGACATCATTCTAGCAGAAGGCACCTAACAACCAGTCTCAAAGAAAGCACTTTGCTTTGCTGCGGCAATAGGACACTGCCATTTTTAAAGAATAGGCAATCTCTTCCTGGGCAGCCAATTTAGAGGAAGAGTAGCTCTGATTAACGCATATCCTTGGTTTTGTTCATGTAAAACTTAATGCCCAGCAAATAAAGGTAAAGTACTCATAGCTGATGTTCATGGGTTGGAGAAGCAAAAAAATCTAGAATGACTTTCATTCAACCAAAACTGGATGTGTACTCGGAGCATGAATTTTGGGTGGCTCATTAAGGAGGTATAGATATGGTTCCTTTATAGTGAATGCTTGGAGCTTCAGCCACTTTTTCTGAAGTGAGAGCTAGGGGCAGCACTGTCGTCCATAGAGGTATTTGAGATCTGCTCTATGGATGGGCTCATGAGGCAGCAGCATCAGCAGACTGAACACTGTTCAGCTCTAATAGTTCTGCTAGGCTTAACAAAGGAAAGAAAACCCCAAAAAGATATTCCAGTATTTGAGGGTTCAATGTGAATACAAAGGTGGCACATCCACTGTCCTTCTGAACCTGGTTATTGCTGCCAGCCAAACCCTGACAGAGCATTATTTTAGGCCTAAATGGAGTAGATACAGAAGTATTTGGTGTGGTTGCACAGAATCAGATTTAGTCATTTATTTTTGAACATTAGAAAGAAATGCTTCAAGTTGGCACTATAGTGTTGGGTAGTAGCAGGTATAGGTGTCTGCACCGCAATAGCTCTGAAAGTGGCCAAAACATACTAATATCGGAATTCTAGGTAGTAAGGTACACGCTGCCAGGTTTGTGATACAGCCTTTGCCCAATGCTTCTGGAAAGGAATAACAAAATGCATCTTCAGTGGGATCAGCAGAACTTGGGACAGCTGGTTTAGGTCAGTGTACCAAACGTGCGTCGTTGCTGTGGCTAACAATATCAGCGAGCACAACTTAGTATTGCTCTGCTGTGGGTACAGAAGGAAACAGAAAAGCAAAAGGAAAGACATTCAGCGACTTTATTAGGAAGGCATTGCTTCTGGAACCTCATTGGCAGTGCATGCTCATCAGAATGAGCATTTTGTTCTGCTAGTTCCTGGATTGGAAAACTATAGTTGTTTGTGATGACGTTCCAACTCATGGGAGCAATCTATCCGTTTTGAGACCCTGGGGTGCACTCCAAAGAAATATCTATGCTATTCTCTACTGCCCAGTCTCAGAGTTGTGCTTCCTTCGGCAGAGTGCATGGTCTCGCACTTACATGTTCTGAATTGTTTTGTATTGTAATTGCATATATATAGCGCTTACTACACCTGACAAGGCGTCGAAGCGTTTTTTCGGCGAGTAGCACCCTACTCCGGGACCCATAGAGGATTAGTGTGGAATTAGTATAGTGAATTATGCAAGTACATTTTAAGTGGTGTATAGGTTAGTCAGTTATTTGGATTTGGAATGATAGCAGAAGGATAGAGGAGGAAAAAAGGTTTGTATTTATATAGCGCTTGTTACCCCTGATGGGGTGTTGAAGCATGCTACTCCGGAAGCCGATAAAGGATCAGTGGTGAATTAGTATGGCGAAATATGAAAGTCATTTAAGTTATGGATATTAGTCAGTTATTTGGAGTGAGAAGGATAGCGGAGGGATAAAAGGGAAGAAAGGTTTGCATTCATATAGCACTAGTTACCCCTGATGGATGTTGAAGCGCTTTTCTGGCAAGTAGCACGCCATTCCGGAACCCATTAAGGATTTGTTTTGAAAATTAGTATAGTAAAATATGAAGTAATTTGAGTAGTGGATATGTTTTTCAGTTATTTGGGTAGAGAAGGGTGGGTGGCAGGATAGTGAAGGGAAAGAGGTTTGTATTTATATAGCGCTTGCTACCCCTGATGGGGCTTTGAAGCGCAAGTAGCACGCTACTCTGGAATCCATCGGTATACACCCGTTACAACGCATCTTTTACTCCGCACTACCATTACAATGCGACTTTTACAACGCATACCATTACAACGCATTGCGCTGGGGGGCGCTCTAGGATAGGGAATAAGTATAATTTACTATCCAACACCTTCCCTAGGGTCCACGGGGACTGGAGTTAGAATAGTAAATTATACTTACCACTATCCAGCACCTCAAAGCGCTATGCGTTGTAATGGTATGCGTTGTAATGGTCGCATTGTAACGGTAGGTAGTTGTAATAGTATGCGTTGTAACATGGTACATCCGAATCCATCAGGATTAGTATTGAATTAGTATGATGAAACATCAAAGTCATTTTAGTGGTGGATATGTTAGTCAGTTATTTGGATTGAGAAGGGTTCGGGAGGGGTAGAAAAGAGGGCAGAGTTTAGAAAGGTTTGTTTTGGGGGATTGGTATAGTAAAAGAGGTGTCAGATGATGCAATGAGGGGTAGTGTAAGGGAGAGTCTAGAAAGGGTTATTTTGGGGATCATAGTAGTGGGATGGGGTTTGGGATAAATGAGAGAGTGCATGTAGAGGATATATTGATAGATGTATAGGATGAGAGATAGGATAGTGCACTGGAAAGAGTACTAGAAAGAAGTTGAGATGAGTCAGAAGGTTGGGCTAAAAGATATATTGAGCGAAGTATTGGCTGAGAAATAGGGAAGTGCATTGGAATTGCTAAATTAGAATAAAGTGATAAATATATTGATCCATGAGTACATTTAAAGTATAAAGCTACATAAAGGAGGTATGTATATTGGTCAGTATTTCTGGCCCTAGTCCCGACCAGTCTCGAACAGGCTCAAACAGGAAACTGCCCTTGTCCTCTCTGCCCTTAACAGGCTCAAACATGAAACTGCCCTTGTCCTCTCTGCCCTTAACAGGCTCAAACAGGAAACTGCCCTTGTCCTCTCTGCCCTTAGCAGGCTCAAACAGGAAACTGCCCTTGTCCTCTCTGCCCTTAGCAGGCTCAAACAGGAAACTGCCCTTGTCCTCTCCGCCCTTAGCCTCGATGCCCGGGCTGAGACGCCCTAAGCCTGGCCTTTTTTATAGCCCTAGTAATCAGGTGACACCTTCAGCCAATGGGAACCCTAGCCCTAACACTATCCAATCACAAAAACACTAGCCCTAAAAACTAGAACCAATAGGAGACCAGGACCTTACAGCCAATCTTAGCCCTAGTCCAAGCACCCAATCAGTTCAAAAACCTTGACCTCTACGTTCAATAAAGGCTCTAGCCCTACCAGTACTCCCAAAAACAAGTCCATGCAACCAATGGCACATGTAGCCCTAGTCCCTACTTCCAATAGAAAGCCTAACCCTCCTCTAAGTCCCACACAGCTAGTCCAGCAACCAATCACACCAGAAGCCCCAATCGCTACTTCCAATTAAAGGTCTAACCCTAGCCCTAGTCCCACCCTACTCCCAACAACCAACAACATAGGAAGCCCTAGTCCCTACATCCAATAGAAACCCTAGCCCTAGTCCCAACCCTACAATGATTGAATCACAGACCCAGAAACCAATCAGAACCCTCAAATACCAAACCAATGAGGACATAAACCCTAATCCAATAGAAACACCAGACACAACCACCATTCAGTGTAGACATGTACCAACCACTAGCAGACCATATAAGGTCCCAGCGACCTCAGACAAGGTTTGCTGGCCAGGGAGTTGGAAGCTGCTTCTCCTGTTCAGAATCTCCTAGGAGACAGACAGGCTAAATCCACACTTTGGACTTCAGCAGGTAAAGGGCCTCCCTAACTTGAAATCGAACAATACTGTTTGAATGAAGCTTTACTCCCCCTGCTGGCCAAAAAACGAAGTGCTAAGGCCCTGATGTAGAAAAATCCCTGTTGCTGGTGGGAGGAGGGGGAGGAGGAGGGAGAGGAGGAGGGAGAGGAGGAGGGGGAGGAGGAGGGGGAGGAGGAGGAGGAGGGGGAGGAGGAGGGGCAGGGGGAGGCGGAGGGGGAGGCGGAGGGGGAGGCGGAGGGGGAGGCGGAGGGGGAGGCGGAGGCGGAGGGGGAGGCGGAGGGGGAGGGGGCGGGGGAGGGGGAGGCTAGTTTCACTGGCTTGTGAACACAAAATGGTGGCTGGGAATGCACCGTTTTAACATACAGGTCTTAGCACAGAGCAAAGGAGAAATTTGGAGGGATAACAGAATTGTCACCAAGGAATGAGAGGGACAATCTACAGAGGTTGGACTGCAAATCCCACAATTCAACAGACTAAATGGAGGCAATCATGGGCAGGGAAAACCACAAATTTAAAACACAACACAGGTGATAAAATATGCAATTACAGGCAGGCTAAAAGTAAAATTTTTAACTGTAACAACCACAGGCATAGACAGTAAATGCCTCTTAGTCTGCACTGTCAGCAGACTAAGAGGAATTGTTTTTCATTCGATCACACGCATTTCACGGAAAGCTACTGTGAGAAAACATAGCCTTCCATGGAGGTATCTGGTCACGAACTTGACTTGTCAGATGAAAGGAGACCTATGTTGAGGTTTTCTGGAAGAACACGTTACTTACCTTCGGTAACGATAGATCTGTAAGAAACATTAGTAGTGCGATTCCTTCCTTTAGAATTACCCCCAGGCGTCAGACTAGATCTGGAAAGTTTTCGTCAGCAGTGCCCCTGCGCGTCAGAAGGTGGCGTTGTGCGGCTCCGCGTCAGTTGTTGGCGTTGTGGTCGCTGAGATGACGTTGCAGCAGCTACTTAGCCGCCGCCTTCGGGAGCTGTCAGTTCTGTACACAACTTTACGCACAAAAAAACGTAGAGCCATGCAAGATACTGACCACTGGTGCCTTGAAACTGGGTCCCTGAGAAGGATTACTGTAACCCTAGAAATGAGTTCACAAAATGGGGAGGATGGGTGGGGTGGTAAGGAATCTATCACTACTAATGTTTTACAGATATATCGTTACAGAAGGTAGGTAACTTGTACATCTAAAAGAAACAGTGATAGATTCCTTACCTTGGAATAGATACCCTAGCATTACCAACCCCGGTGGTGGGTCTGCGAACAAAGATCACACCAGGAAGTCACAGAGAACAGAACGGCCAAAGAAGCAGTCTCTCCAGACTTAGAGCAAGAAAGCAAAAGACACAATTGATGGACGGAATGCATAACAAATCAAAACATTCACCCACAGTCAAGTGATCTGGGTTAAATCCATCATTCTTTTGCTCACCGTGCCACCCCAGCTTAGACCTTGCCATATGCAAATCAACCAGAGTGGGACGGGTATGCCCAGCCGTGGGTTCCGTGCTACTCATGCCACTGGAGTCAAGCTATCCTGACTGATGATGGCTGAAAGCCCGAAACCGATCCTAGGATGCTTGTTTCCAGTCCAGGGAGGACCTGGCCAGGCACTTCGGGCTGGACTGTTCCCATTGGGCGCAGGGTGAAGACTGAATTACATATGCTGGGTGCAAACTGGAATGGCAAGGTGAGCAAAAAAAACTATGGATTTAGGCCTAGATTCCTGTACTAGGGTGAATGTATGACATTGGTTTGCATTCGGTCCATCAATTGTTCTTTTTGCATTAGTCTCTCCTGACTTGGCTGTCTAGGCAATAGTGCTTAGTGAAAGTGTGCAGCAAGGCCCAAGTAGCTGCCTGACAGATGTCTTGAAAGGGGACACCACGGCCCAACACTGTAGTGGCAGCCGTCAACCTGGTGGAATGGGCACGCAGCCGCAACGGAGCTTCCTTTTTAGCCAGAGAATAACAGGCTTTAATACACAAGACGACCCATTGGGAGATAGTCCGCTTGTGTGCAGTCCAACCTTTTTTGGCGCCAACGTAGCCAACAAAGAGCTGGTCACCCACCCGGAACTGTTGTGTGCGGTTCAAGTAAAATGAGAGTGCACCTATTGAGTCAAGACGATGGAGCCTCTCTTCCTCTCTAGAAGAAGCTGAGGTGGAAAGAAGGTGGGCAAAGTGATGGTCTGCCCGATGTCAAAGGTAGTGACAACCTTTGGCAGAAAGGATGGATGTGTCATGAGCACAACCTTGTTCGGAACAGATAGAAAAGGAGGATTACAAGAAAGAGCCTGGAGCTCACCCACTCTCCTGGCAGAGGTGATGGCAATCAGAAAAGGAGTCTAGAAGGTCAGCAAACAAAGAGGACAGCTGTGCGGAGGATCAAAGGGAGAGCACATTAGATATGTAAGAACCAGGTTGAAGTCCCACTGTGGCATTACAAAAGGAATAGGAGGGAAAAGAGAAGTAATGCCTTTGAGAAATCTATGTACAACACATGTCTTGAAAAGAGAGGGCTGATCAGGCAGCCTGAGAAAGCCCGAAATAGCAGAAAGGTAGCCTTGATAGTGCCCAGAGCAGAGCCTTGCTGGGCGAAGGAAAGAAGGAACAGAAGAATTTCTGAAAGAGGGGCAGAAAGAGGATCTACAGCCTTTGCTGTGCACCATGACATAAATTTGTTCCATCAGCAGGCGTATACAAACTTAGTGGAGGGACGCCTGGCTGCCAGAATGAAATCCCAGACTTCAGGAGGTAAGAATCAACTGCCCCGGCTCAATCTCCAGGCAAAGAAGTGGAGACTGGACAGGTTCAGGTGGCGGCCCGTCCCCTGCTGCTACAACAGAAAATCCTCCCGAAGAGGCAGTCGGATCGGGGGATCGATCATCATACTGAGTAGCTCAGGATACCAAACACTTCGAGCCCAGTCTGACACCACAAGAATGACTTGGGCCCGGTCACGCCTGAACTTCTTCAGCACTCTGGGCTGAAGTGGTATAGGCGGTAAGGCGAACAATAGACCGCAACTCCACTTGCGACGAAAAGCGTTGCCGAGTGCTGCCTTGGAAATCCCAACGCGCAGAATTACTGTCATTGGGAGTCCTCTTCGGTGGCGAAAATATCTAACCCAATTAATGAACCTGCCAGGTGTTGAACCACCAGGGAAATGCCCTGCTGTTCCAGCCATGTCCAGAGGCGCAGGGCCTCCTGACATTTGCTCCATGACCCCAACTCGCCTGGCGGTGGTGTTGTCTGTGAACACCTGCATCACTTTCTTTTCGACAGAGGGAAGGAATGCTTTCAGTTCAAGTCGGATCGTCCGAAGCTCCAGAAGGTTGACAGAGCCTGGACTCTGCCGGAGACCAGAGGCCTCTGATCTCCACCTCTCCCAAATGGCCTCCCCATCCCAGGAGGGATGCATTCCGTCACCACTGTGTGCTCCAGTTGGGGAAGGAAGAGGGATCTGCCCTGGACCCAAAGTCGGTTCATGAGCCTCCACTGCCACTGCTGTGCAGTGCCCTCCGAGATCTAGACGTAATAAGACAGGTTTCCCTGATGCTGGAAATTCAGGTCCCACTGCAGAGACCCCGCATATGCCATCTGGCATGAGTGACCATCAGGATGCAGGAGGCCATGAGGCCCAGCAGCCTCAGGGTCATCCTGACCGAAACCCAGGATAGAGGCCGAAAGATCAGAATCCTAGCCTGAATATCCTGGACTCGCAGTTCGGGAGGATAGGCCCGAAACTGCGTCGTACCCAGAACCGCGCCGACGAAGAGGAGCTTCTGAGAGGGAATCAGGTGTGACTTCGGCACATTGATGGAGAACCCCCAGCAAATGCAGGAGGTCGGCCGTAGTCTGGAGGTGGGAGCCGAAAACCTGGGGTGAGCCCGCCTTCAGCAGCCAGTCATCGAGATAGGGGAAGACTGGAACCCCTGATCTGCACAGATGAGCTACGACCACAGTCATCACTTTCGTGAACACCCGAGGGGCGCTGGTAAGGGGAGCACGGTAAACTGAAAAATGCTCGTGGCCTTCTGTGAATCGCAGGTAACGCCGGTGGGCCAGCAAGACGGGAATGTGGAAATATGCGCCCTGCCAGTCCAACGTTACCATCCGGTCTCCAGGGTCGAGAGCAGACAAGACCTGAGCTAGAGTTACCATCTTGAACTTCTCCTTCCGGAGGAAGCAATTGACGTCCCTGATGTCTAAGATAGGACGCAGGCCCTTGTCCTTGGGCACCAGAAATTAGTGGGAATAATAACCACGTCCTACTTCTGGTGCAGAAACGCGCTCGTTGGCCCCCTTCACCAAGAGGGCAGCTACTTCCTGTTGAAGTGCTAAGTGATCCCCCGACATGTGGTTGTACTGGGGTGGCATGGTTAAAGGGGTAGTCTCGAAGCGGAGGGGGTAGCCCCTACGGACTATTTGTAAAACCCGCCTGTCTGAAGTGATGAAGCTCCAGTGCGGGACGTGATGGCGAATCCTGCCGCCCACTGGCGTTTGATGGGCCTGAAAGACCGGCTAGGACGGTTTTGGGGCAGTGGCTGTTGGGGTGGAAGTAGACCGACCCGCCCGCTAGCCCCCTCACCCGCCTCTGCGGGTGCTGCCACGCTGAGACTGCTGCTACGGCGGCTGCGGCTCTGGAGCGAATGTGTTGGGGCGCCCATTCCGTAGCCATGAAAGGAGCGAAAAGCAGAAGGCCGAGGAAGGCCAGTGGCCGAAAGGCCCAAGGAATTGGCCGTAGCCCGCGAGTCCTTAAAACGCTCCAACGCACTATCTGCCTTGTTGCCAAAAAGGCGAATGCCATCAAAGAGCATGTCCATAAATGTGTTCTGGACATCCTCGAAAAGCCAGTAGTCATCAGCCAGGCTTGTCGGCAGAATGCCACTGTCGGGAAAATCACCCTGCACAGCGAGTCGGCGGTGTCAAGGCCACATGGTATTGTGAACTTGACTGCATCTCTCCCCTCAGCAATAGCCTTTGAGGTCACTGACCGCGCCTTCTCGGTACATTGAGGCAGCATTTGTGCCACCGTATCCCATACAGAATGGGAATAGCGGCCCAAAAGGCATGCGGTGTTCATAGACCGTAGCCCTTAACTGACACAAGAAAAAATCTTCCCAAATTGTTCCAGTCTCTTGGATTTCCTGCCTGTCCAGGGGTGCGGTAGGGATTGCGCTCTGGGACGTCGAGGCTTGGACAACCATGCCATCAGGGGTGTGGTATTGGGAGAGAAAAATGGGGTTGGGCCTCATTCCTATCCATAGGAGCCCCTGTGCTGGGCTTGGAACAGGTGCCCAAAGAACGTCAAAGTGTCTCCGTAAAAGGCAGCAGTGGCTCCGAAGAGGTAGCAGCCGGCTGAAGCACTTCTGTCAGGAGATTAGTCCTGACGGCCTCTGTAGGGAGTTGGAGGTTGAGGGCCTCCGCCGCCCTACGCAACACAGCCGCATAACTTGCACCCTCCATCGTAGCCACGGTAGGAGGAGTGAGCATGCCAAGGTCAGGGGATGTGTCCAGAACACTGGCATCCCCCAATACCTCTGCCCAGTCCGGGTCATACTCACACTAAGCTGTGAGAGGGTCCTCAGACCCCTCCCCAGTCCTCCCCTTCCACCGAAGGCTGATGTACATGCCAAAAATAAGGAGGCTGGACATAGGAGTAGAAAGGCCCATCGGTGTCGGTATCAGCAACGAGCGACGCCATTCCGGCTCAGTGTCCATGTCGGGGCTGAAACCTGTGGCAACGTAGTCCGGTGCCATGGGCGACGTCGGAGGTGGTGCCGGTGGGGTCTACATCGATGGAGGTGTAACTAGGTCAACCGGTGTCGACCAGGAATCAGGCCTGGATCCTTGGGGGCCCGACAAGGATGCCGGAGCTGCTGTCAAACGACGCCACCTTCTAACTAGCAGGGGTACTGCTGACGAAAACTCCCCGGATCCAGTCTGATGCCTGGGGGTAATTCTAAGGTAAGGAATCTATCACAGTTTTTTTCTTCCAGATATTAGCACCACAGCAAAGCTTGTTTGAGAAGACGTTATGCTCTTCTTACATTGACCCAGGGCTCTGATGCATGCTGCCACTACTGACAATCTAGTTTATGTTGTATTGTCTCAGATGTTTAAGGGAATCTGTGCTTTCAAAATCAATTTTTGATTATGTCTGGAGGAAGAGCTAAAACCAATAATGGCTTAGGTATAGCTCAACCCTGTCCCTCCTTGACTGAAGAAAAAACGACAGCATCAGACTCTGCAATGGCATGCGTCACTGGTCACTTATGAATTTGTGAAAATGTCACAACTATGATCAATGAGGCTGTCATTGACAATGCATTGGTCAATGTCAGCTCAGTCGTTGCTGGAGTTGTCACTGAGGGGGCAGTCAAGGGTAGAGGAAGATTAAGTGGTTGTTAAGAATTTCATCCTCCACAACGGTGTTGCTTTTTTCATAGATTAGAAGGTTACTGTTGTGAACCATTCAGGAGGAACTCGGTCAGCCTTTGATGAGGTGGATTTTCTTGGGAGTTTTAGGTGCACAGTGCTTTGGGGCCTTTTTCAACATCTTGCGAGTGGGGCATACTATTGAGTGTTTTTAAGAAAGAATTAGTGCTCTAGATATTATGTTTCCTCTTCTGCGCAACCTTTTTAAAAGTGCTTGGTGCAAAAGCCTCCAATGAGGTTTTAGGGCTCATGAAGCAAAAGTTTGATAGATATCATAGTGAGAAGGATTATGCTTAGGGTCCAAGCACTACTGAAATCTGACATCTGACATGAAAATGATCACATATCTTTTGCTACCCAAAGGAGCAACAGATTCTGAAGACCAACCCCTTTTCCTAGTCAGACGCAACTGCATCCTTCTCACTTGGGCCAAGTGAAAAAAAAAAAAGAAATAAATCCTTGAAGAGTCCAGGCTAAGCTATGGCTAGCACAAATCCAGGTGAAGAGAAAATTGAATCCCTTGAAATACAGTAAATGCACAAAGATAGAAAGGGAATGTCTAGGGAATTCCTCACCCTTGGGGAGAGCAAAGCTCAGCACTTCCTTCTTTGCCTCACTGGCTGATATTTGGGGTTTGTCAAGGGGTGATGTGCTACCAAACATACAATTTTATTGGGGGTGACAAAGCGGTGCCAATCCTGCAGGCTGATGTTACTTTCCTTTCTCTTTCCCTTTCTGTAACCTCAGAAGCAGAGCATGAACATTTGTTGTCAGTGTGCCGATTATTAATTTGGGTTCTTTTTACATGTCTAACACAGACTAGTTAAAGCAATGGAGAGTTGGGAGGCTAGTGCGTAATCTGTGGTTAGATATCATATCCACCAGAAAAAGAATTACCAAAGAAAAGTAACAAAATGGTTACTTACCAGTAGGACTAGTTTTTCAGCAATCCTTCTGGATTCAAGGGCTGAGCTTTATTCGGTCATCTAGTGTTTGGATCTGGAATTCTCCTCTTGCAGTCTCCTTTTTAGGTCTGCCCTGCCAATGCGCTTGCGCATTGCTGGCGAGAATTATAGTAAGTGGAAAATAAAGTATACCAAAACGGCTGCGGATCCCATGCAGTTCATGTGAGATAGGCGCGTGCAAGCCAGCCAAATAACACCACCATTTGTCTGTGCCTCACATCAGACATCAAAGGCTGCCGCTCCCCAGCCCCCACAGCAATGTAGAGAGCTTGTTGCTGTTCTGTTTCTCACCTCTTCTGTCTTCCTTCTTTCCGTATTCACCTCACTCTGTCTACCGCGCTCTCTCCTGCCTTCTCCTGCCATCATCTCTCTCCCGCGCTTTATCTCCATCCCTCTCTCTCTTCAGTCTTCCTTTGCTTTTCTCTCTCGATTTTTCGCTCTACCTATATTTATTTATTTCTCTTGCCAGCTCTTTCTTCCGTCTTGAACTCCGTGCCTTTTTCCCCGCTTCCATGAACGTAATTAGTTTTATTTTAGTAAAATGCTCTCACGAAGCCTCCGGCTGAAACTTGCGATGAAGGGTTATAGACCGATCCCTGCAGCACTCATTTTACTGTAAAGTAGCAATTCAAGCCATACAGAAGCTTTCAGGTTTCTCTAAACACACAACTCTCCTCCAAAGAATCACTTGTAGAGACGCCCCTACATGTTTTAGCTTACCTTCCCTTTTGTTTATATTAAGTCAGTCAGGCCTGTTTATTTAGGTATCAGGGCTATCCACCAGGATATTTCACGAGTAATAAGTGAATAGATGTCAAATACACACACCTTATTTTACAGTGACACTTTTGCATGCCTGCGGGCAGAAAAGCTACCTTAGCTCGTACAGTTTAGCAATTGCAATGGCTGTTACACAGAGCTACCAGCTTGTTTCACACATGAACACTGCTGCTTAACCAGTCTGAGCAGACCACGTGAAGTGTGAGTGGCCAATGTTGTACCTGAATGTAATGTGAAAACCAGACTAGAACAATGGATTAACCAGAAAACGCAACATGGGCGTAGGAACCAGGGGGCAAAGTTATATTTTACATGTTTTTCTTTCACCATTTGGTTAAATAAAAAAATTCAGATCAGGTCTTTGCATTGTGCTTTATGACCTCATTTTGCTCAGAAATGCCATGCCCGTCTACTAGCTTTCGTGATGTGTGTGATCTTGTCGTTTTGAGCTGTTCAAGGTAATACTTTTTTTTCGTATTAAAAAATAACTCAACATAAGATTTGATGATACCAATTATATTTTAGTTATGTTTTTGGGATTTTTTCATATTTTCACTTATTTGATGAAAATTAACCCCTTCGGGGCTGATGAAGAGCTGGGCTCGTCATGGCGTAGCCTCCTCGCACGCTGATGACGAGCCCAGCTCGTCACGTAACATGCGATTTAGAAAAACTCAGCGTGCGAGCGGAATTCCGCTCGCACGCATGCGGTTAACAATAATTATTTTTCAATGAATATGCTGTATAATCTCCTAAACATAGGTTATGAAAGGGAGAAGAAAAAAAAAAAGACACAAAAAGTCATACTTTGCTCAGGAGCATGTAAAAACTGCCACAAACCTCGTGTGTAAACAAACCACTTTTGAAAAATCCCATGCATTACTATCTCTGTTAAAATACATTATATGCACATACATCATAAAGAAACGTTTATTAACAAATTACAAAATGAAAAGAACGCTTTAAGGAAATTATGTAAATTACTAATATGTGGTCATTATTTTGTTCTGAAATATGCATATTTATTTGGAGAATTTTTTACATTGGGCCATCAATGTTATTTAGAGAACTTGACTCAACATAAAATAGTTGCACCAGTATGAACAATTGTTACTTGCCTGTAAACAGTTAAGTATTGGTGTCTTTCATAGATTCACTTGCTTGATTATTCCCCGTCGAAGGGGGAGTCCCACGGTAAATAAAATAGCAATAACATACCAATAACATATGTATGTAAATACATAACATAAAATAATACTAGAAAAATACATAAACAGTCAAAAACAATTCCTACATAGGAATACATGGTAGAGAGAGAAAACACTTGTAACATATTCCTGTTATTATGTCAGCCAAACTACAGCCAATCAGGCGCCAGTACCCTTACAGAACCTTCTCCTCAGAGCTCAGACCCTCAGATTTTCGTAGCACAAGCGGGACAAAAGAGTCGATGAGGAGAAGCGAGCCTCTGAGCGGAGGTGGGTGGGTCGCATGTGAATCTATGAAAGACACCAATACTGGAGAACCACCTGTTTACAGGTAAGTAACAATTGTTCTTCTCCAGTATTAGGGTGTCTTTCATAGATTCACATGCTTTAATAGAATAGAAAGCAGTAACAGCCGAAGAGGCCAGATTGCTATGGAACAGCATGGAGAAAATAAATGAGACAATAATACACTCATGTAACTACTGATAGCATTCATATAAAACCATAGTGGAGGAGGGAAGAAAGAGGCTCACCTTAGTTAAAAAGATGACGAAGTACTGCCTGTCCCACTGCTGTATCCGCCTCGTTGATGGCATCCAGTCAGTAGTGCTTCGTGAACGTGTGCCTGTTGGACCACGTGGCTATTCGGCAGATCAGATGAAGCGGCACACCAGCAAACAGGGCGGTAGAGGATGACATCGCCCTGGTGGAATGAGCCCTCACTGAAGATTGTAGAGGCTTGCCGGCTTGCTGATGGCAGAAGACAATGGCTGAAGAAATCCAAAGTGCAATAGTTGGCTTGGTAACAGGGCGCCCTTTATGCATGTGTCCATAGGCAAAGAACAGTTGATCGGACCTGCGAAATGGGGCTGTCCTGTTGATGTAAAATGTAAGGCATCGTTTGATGTCCAAAGAGTGCAATCGTTGCTCTGCCGGAGATTGAGGATCGGCAAAGAAAATCTTTAAGAAAACAGGTTTATTTAGATGGAAATCCGTAGGCACCTTTGGCAGAAAAGTTGGGTTGGTGCGAAGCACCACACAGTCAGGTTTGAATTGGAGAAAAGGAGGTTTAATAGTGAAAGCGTGAAGATCACTTACGCGACGAGATGATGTCAGAGCAAGGAGAAAGGCTACCTTCAAGGTCAGAAACTTTAAGTCCGCCCTATGGATAGGCTAGAATGGCGCCTTCATTAGTTGGGCCAAGACGACATTGAGATGCAAAGTGGGAGGAGGATGCCGAAGAGGTAGGAACTTCCAGAACAGTCCTTTGAAAAACTGACGAATAACTCTGGAAGAGCAGAGAGAGGAGGAGCCATCCTGCCGGAAACGAGAGATTGCCGCCAAGAAAACTCTCAAAGTAGCATGGGAAAGCCCTGATTGAGCCAGGTGCAAAAAGAACGGAAGTAGCTGCTCCGGAGTGGAATGGATAGGATGGATATTAGTAGTCGCGCACCAATGACAGAACCTCTTCCATTTGAGCTGGTCAGTCTTAATGGTAGACGGAGCTCTGGCCTGAGCCAGAATGTGTCTGCATTCTGGAGAGATATTTAAATGCGCAAATTCAAGGTGCTCAGGTTCCAGGCCTACAATTGTAGGAGGGGTTCGGATGGCAAATCTGACCCTTGTCCATCGTGAAGAGGTCCAGTCGAGGATGGAGGAGGATGGGCTCGCACTGGGACTGAAGGAGCTACTCCGAAAACCACGCCTGTCGGGGCCATCTGGGGGCGATCAGGAGAATGTGGCAGAGCTGCCTTCGCATCTTCCACAGCACACGAGGCACCAACGGACGGAATCGGAGGAAAAGCGTAGGCGAATAGATCGCACCAATTCATCAAAAGGGCATTCCCGCACGATCCGTGGTCGGGATGCCAACTTGTGTAAGATGGGCATTTCCGGTTCTCAGGGGTTGCAAAGAGATCCGGATATGGACGACCCCACCATTAAAAAAAGGGGTCGAGAGTTGGTTGATGCAACTCCCACTCGTGGGTCGACGACGTGGACCTGCTGAGGGAATCCGCTAGGATGTTGGAGACGCCCGGCAGAAGCACCGCCGTCAGGGTAACTTGATGACGGATTGCCCAAACCCAAATCGACTGAGCCAGCGAGACATGAGTGGAGACCTGGTTACACCCTGCTTGTTGACATAGTGCATACTGGTGGTATTGTCCGTCTGAATGAGCACAGATTAACCTTAAATCACAGGATGGAACGACTTGAGTGCCAGAAAAATGGCCAGAAACTCCAGCATGTTGATGTGCCAAGAACGCTGAAGCAGAGACCATTTGCCCTTTATGGAAAGGCCTTGAAGGTGAGCACCCCAGCCTTCTAAGGAGGCGTCCGTTGTTAGCGTGAGTTCTGGAGTGGTGGAGAGGAAAGAAGTCCCTGTCGCAAGGATGGATGGTTCGGGCCACCACTGAAGAGCTGTTCTCATGCGAGCGGCGAGGTTGTTGAAAGAACCGGTGACCTGACGCCACTGTACGTCCAATTCCTCCTGAATGGGGCGAGTTTGTAGTCTGCAATTAGGAATCAGTGCAACACAAGACAATGCCAGCCCCAGAAATGACTTTAAGATCCGGACTGAACCGGACAGTTTTGCCCGAATCAGAGACACCAAGCAGAGGATTTTTTGTTGACACTCTTGGGACACGAATGCCTTTGTAAGCATTGTGTCTAAAGTGGCTCCCCGAAAATTCCTGCGGCGAGCCGGTTCGACCTGGGACTTGTCGGCATTGATGGCTAGGCGAGCGATCGAAACACGTCCTGACAAAGACGAGTGTCTTGCAGCAGCTGTTTGCGAGACTGACTTGAGGAGGCAGTCGCCCAGATATGAAAAAATGTGGACGCCCTGGAGACGCAGGTAAGCCAATACTGGAGCCAATACTTTCGTGAAGACATGTGGGGAAGACCGGAGGCCGAAAGGCAACACCTTGAACTGGAAGTCTCTCTGTCCCACCCGGAAGCGCAAGCACTTCTGATGCCTTTGGAGTATTGGAACATGGAAGTAAGCATCCTGAAGGTCGATGGTGGTCATGAAGTAGCCCATGCAGAGAAGACGCAAGATCTCTACTAGTGTAAGCATGCGGAAGGATTGGCTCTTGAGATACCTGTTGAGTGCTCGCAAATCAAGGATCGGTCACCAGTCTCCAGTCTTCTTGAGTATTAGGAAAAAACGGGAATAGAAACCCTTTCCCCTCTGAGACCTGGGAACCACTTCAATGGCACCTTTTTGAATTAGAAGACGAACTTGATGGAAAAGCTCCTTGAGGCGGGAGGAGGCGGGCCAGACGGTGGAGTGGGAGGAGGAATCTTGATGAACTCTAGAGCATGGCCATTTGCCACAATGTCCAGAACCCAGCGGTCCGAGGTGCTGGAGGACCACTGAGAAAAGAACAGGGAGATTCGACCTCCAACGCTGGGGGGGATACACAATTCAGTGTCGTTTGGGAGTGGATCCTCTATATGAGGATTTTCTCCTGTAGGATTTGGACGACTGCTGTCGGGTGAACTGCTGTTGGTTGGATGAGTAACGTTGATTATCTTGGTGGTAGGAGCGTTATTGAGTGTTTCCTCCACGAAAAGTTGAGGTGCCGCGTCAGCATGCACCAAGAAAAGGCTGCTTCCGAAACTGTAAAGTCCCCAATGAGCGAGCACTATCAGTGTCCTTCTTAACCACTTGGCTGCTAAGGCATTATTCTGCTTCTCATATAATTTCCATTGAAATCAATGGAAAGTCCATGACGAGTTACCCTTGTCATTAGCGGCGAAGAGGTTAATGGACTGTAATGCCTCATCTACATGCGCCCCAAAAAGCAACTCACCATCATACGGCATATCAAGGATTTTGGCTTGTACTTCCTGGCGGAAAGAGGCGGACCGTAACCAACCCTGCCTCGGCAAGACCGCTGCCCCACCAAGCGGACGAAAGCCAGTGCATGCAATGTCAACTGCGCAATCAATAATTTCCTCCGATGTCCTCTCTCCGTCCTGCAGCATCTTTAAGGCTTCCGCCTTGGAAGTATCAGGGATGAAGGCCACCAGGTCAGACAAGTCCGACCACATCTGGCGGTCGTAGCGGCCTAAGATAGCTAAAGCATTAGCCGCCTCACCGTAGTGAATGCCACAGTGGAAAATTTGCGTTCAATAGCGTCCAGGCAACGACCCTCCTGATCCAGAGGAGCCGTAAGTGGAGAGGTTGGATTACGGGAACGATATTGTGCAGCTTCAGTGACCACAGAGTCCAGCTTTGGATGAGCAACAAGGCACGCTGGAGAACCGATGGGCGCCTTGTATTTTTTCTCAAGGCGAGGCAGTTGTGCTGGTAGTGAATTTTGAGTTTGCATTAATTTCACCCCTTCAGTCCATATAAAATCTATGATGGGTATGGTGTGGACTTGCTTGAATGGTTGATTTTTAAAATCTTAAAAGAAACAGTCCTCCTCCCTCTGGACTCTGGGCAGCTTGAAGAGCTGGGCCGCCCTATCCATCAGCTGGTGGAAACTGGCAATGTCCACCGGAGGCGAATCCCCAGGCTCCCCCGGAGGAGGGGAAGGCGTCTGAATTTGGTAGTCGTCCCACTCCGCCATGTGGGTGGCATAGTCATCATCATCATCGTGAACTTCTCCATCTTCCCGTTCTGGAAGGACGTCGTCATCCTCAACTGGGTACACCGTAGTGTGTATTTTCACTGACTTAAACTTGTGGAGAAGGCGTTGGTGGCTATGGTGGTGGAACAGTGACAGGAGCCGCCGCAGCCGCAGGCACAGACGAACAATGTGGAGAGGGCAGGAAACGCCGGTTGTAGTCATCCAACATATGTTGGAGATTTGAGATGAGCGACAAAGGCAGTGTCGCAGTTGGAACCTGCTCAGAATGTTCCTCTGCCCGAGAAGAAAACAAGTTACTTACCTGTAACTTTGGTTCCCCAGTATTGGTAACTTTCATAGATTCCCATGCTTTGTATCATTCCCCGTCGTCGGACTGGGAGTCTCGGTAATAAAAAAATATCATAGTAGTAGGTACAAAAGAGAAAGGAAAGGCCTAGGCCTCATTCCCTTTTGTAACATATCAGCCTCTTTTTGTAAAAGAGACCAAACTCTAGGCGTCAGCCAATCAGAAGAGCCTCACCCTTAGAACCTTCCTGAAGGAACCTCAGCGCCTCAGATTTTCGTAGCCGTAGAGTGCTAGACACCATACTTGCTGAAGGCTGAGCTTTCCCCGGGGAGGTGGGTGGGCGCATGGGAATCTATGAAAGTTACCAATACTGGGGAACCAAAGTTACAGGTAAGTAACTTGTTTTCTTGCCCCAGTATTGGAACTTTCATAGATTCCCATGCTTTGTATCAGAATAGCAAGCAGTAAAACATCATAAACACATTTTGGAAAGCAGTACATTATCACATTAGCAAGAAATTACAAAATGTGTCACCCCTGGAAGGTGGGATAGAAAGGAAAGCTCACCCATCACTTGAAGAGGTTTCTCAGGACAGCTTGGCCCACAGCCGCATCATCCTGCTGCAAGGATTCTAAGCAATAATGCTTAGTGAACGTGTGTACGCTGCTCCAGGTAGCAGCCCTGCAGATGTCTTTGACATGGACCCCCGCAAAGAGGGCCGAAGAAGAAGCCACCGACCTGGTCGAGTGAGCGCGGATCCTGCCCACCAGAGGTTTTCCTGCTAACTGGTGGCAATGCAGAATGGCACTTGAAATCCATCTCGAGATCCCCTGCTTGGACAGAGGGAGACCCCTGTTTGGACCGCCGAAGGCAATGAATAATTGCGAAGATTTCCTAAAGTCCTTGGTGCGGTCTATGTAGAACTTCAGACATCGTTGCAAATCGAGAGTGTGCAATGTCTTTTCTGCTGGAGTGACTGGGTTCGGAAAAAATGTTTTAAGTATGACTGGTTCATTTAGATGAAAGTCAGTGGGGACTTTTGGAATGAACTTTGGGTTCGTCCTTAAGATGGTAGTGTTCTTTTTGAATTGCAAAAATGGTTCTTGGATAGTCAGGGCCTGTATTTCCCCCACTCGCCTCGCTGACGTGAGGGCTAAGAGTAGAGCTAACTTCCACGATAAGAACTTTAGGTCTGAGCGGTGAATCGGCTCAAAAGGTCTTTTCATTAGCTGAGCTAGGACTAAGTTCAGATGCCACGTTGGAGGAGGAGATCGCACTGGTGGATAAACCCTGAACAGACCTTTGAGGAATTGCTTGACAATTCTCGCAGACCACAAAGAAGGACCCGAGTCCGCCCTTCTGAATCTCGAAATCGCCGCTAAATGAACCTTGATGGTAGAATGGGACAGATTAGACTTAGCCAGCGAGAGCAGGTAAGGCAGGAGTTGATGAGGTTGTGACATGAAAGGATCAATATTTTCTTTATTGCACCAAACACAAAATCTCTTCCACTTTAATCTGTATGTTTTGTTCGTGGACGGAGCCCTCGCCTGAGAGAGGATGTCTTTGACCTCAGTGGAAAGTGGGACATTCATGTATTCTCGCTGGTCAGGAGCCATGCGGTCAGGTGCAACGACCTTGGGTCTGGATGCCAAACCTGCCCTCCGGACATTGCCAAGAGATCCGGAACGTCCTCTAGCGTTATCGGAGGTACCAGCTGTGAGAAGGTGGCCTGATATGCAGTGGTCACTATTCTAGTGCCCACTATGTATCAGTCCAGCAACCCTTATTGATGATTGGTTGTAAGTCAACCTTATAGACCAGCTATCCTAGTAGCATGGATACGAGCAGTCTAAGGCTAAAGACTCGAGAGGGCGTGTTAAGCCAGCTGTTTACCACACATATACCCCTTGAATACCCAGTGAAAGGACACCACACAAGTGTTATGAAAATAAACAGTTATTTATTAAAGATCACAACAGCCCTGTACTCTTTATGAGGACAGGGTACTAAGCACAAACCAAAACTCTTACAAAAATACTTAAGTTAGCACAGTATATACAAATGCCCGAGGGGCACGGAAAACCATATACTCTAAAAGTGGAATGTGAAATTCCTAGCAGGTAAGTACAGTACTAATAGCTTTTGGAATCGCTAGGACTTGGCTAGGGAATCGTTAGATTACGACTAGGAGGCCTAGGGGACTCGGGTGCAGTGTGTGCACTCTCACGCGAGATGCGGACAAAAGTCTATGGTAGCTAGGAAATAGAAAGTTAGTGTTCTCGGGCGAACCCGACCTGGTAGGGAGAAAACGAAGATAGATTCTGACCCTTGGATAGTGAGGCTATGCTGGGGCACCGAAATGCCGAAGTTACCTAGCCCAGGGGCTGCAGCTGCATAGGTCTGAAAAGACGTCGGGAATCCTCGTAGACGGACCAGGAGCCGGAAGAAAAGATGCTGGCCGGTGACCAGTGAAGAAAGTTCAGTTGGATCCAAGCCTGGATCTCCAAGATGGATGACACCTGAAAGCAGAGGGGACCAAGTTCGAGACTACTAGCCAGTAGTCAGTGGGCACCAGGAGGGCACCGGATGGTAGCCACCTCGACAAGGTGAGTGGGTGACGCTGGAGCTCGAAGATCTCACGGACCAGGAGGCGTTGTCGGCGACCAGGATGGAGGATCGAGCTGTCCCACGAAGATAGAAGCTGTCGGCGTCGCTGGACCCAGGATTGGGCAACAAAGCCTTGGCAAATTCAAGCCCACGCGGTGGACCTAAAATGGCGTCTGGAGTGGACCAGGAGGGTCCGGGGTGCCTCTCTTGAAAAAGGAAGCAAGGGCCAGCCTGGAGCAACCAGACCAGCAGAAGAGTTGTTGTCGGGCGTCGTTCGGAAGGCCACAAGCCAGCCGGCTAGTAGCCAAACAACGCGGTGCACAGCAAACAGCAGAAGGGCCCCACGCCGATCGTGGAGATGCAGGGAGGCTGACCTTAGGTGCTGGAGCTGCGCAGGGTCGGGGCTTCTCGGACCCCAAAGCACTCACCAGTGGAGGACACGGTGGGCTTGCAGTAAAGATGTCGTGCAGTCTTGGCGATCGTCGGTCCCTCGAGGTCTCGTCGCACTCACGGTTCTCAGCTTGGCTGTAGAGGTGAGTAGAGGTCAGAGGTGCCAGGGAAGCCGGGTCTCGTCGAGCTGGGCCGTCGGATTCGTGATGAAGGACTTGCAGCAGACCGCAGTGTTCTTTAGGATGGTGCCCGCTTGATGCAGGGTGACTACTCCTTAGCCACAAGGGAGAATCTTGAAGAAGAAATCTTGAAGTCCTTTCGAAGAAAGTCGTGTCTTGATTCCAAAGATGATCTAATTTGAACAGGGGGCCCGCTCCTATCTTTATACTAAAAAAGGGGGCTGACCCGGTGACTAGGTCCTGCCTATGGGTGGGACCAGGAGGGGGGTGGTTACACCCCTCTCCCCTGCCGGACTTCCCCAGGCCAGGGGCTGGTGTGCCCCTGGAACTGGTTCTGACTGGCCTATGCGTAGTGAGCACCGGGGTGCCACTCAGCAGTCACCTTCCTGAAAAGCCCTGCCTACCCAGGATACACAAAACCATGTCTGGGACGGTGCTAGCACCGTCCCGGACAGGAAACCCTTTGTCCAGGCCTCCCTCGCTGGAAGGACTCCCAGCAGCAGGAGGTCAGACTCGTGTCTGTGGTGGCAGCATCCATTTTGTGGAGCTGAGGCTTCAGTTAACTTTAACCGGGGTTCACAGTTACATACATGTCGTGTCCCTCTAGAAGGGTGGAATGCTAACCCCGTCGCCAGAATTGGCGAGGGGTTAGTATTCCAATTCGTATGACACCTTACTCGACATGTCTTGATAAAGCAATACCAAAGTTAGCATTTAACCGCGAGGATTATAATGCACTTAAGAGTATATGGTATGCGATATCATGGAACAGCTATTAGGACTTGGTTCCGCAAGCTGCAGACAGGCTCAGCTCATGCCAGAGCACCATCTCACACGATTCCAAGCACTCTGCCTTCAGGATTGTCAAGGGCTGCCATAGGAGTGACTGATAGGAATCTGTGTGTCCATTTTAGGGTTAGGTATAGGTATACTACACCTACAGCAAAGGGTGATTACACGACTTTGCCCCAGCTGTCATGCAGCCAGTTGTGTCAAATTTAGGAGGCCAGCCAGGGGTGGCATAATACATGCTGCAGCCCCTGGCAGCCCTGGGTACACCTATGCCCTGAGTTACAGGGTCTGATAAGGTGGCCCAGTACCAATTGGTAGATGCACCTAGGGTACATGAGGTAATTTAGAAAGAGAACAGCCAGGCTGTGGGTCTGATTGGCAGGCCCACAGCCAGAGAAAGTCGTAAACCAGTGAAACAAAAGCAAAAAATCTGGGTGATCATAGGATTGCAGACCCTACTCTCCTACACCAGCGATAGCAGATGTAGTTCGGTGTACCAGAATTGTCTTGGCCATGCCGGGGCTATTAGGATGAGTTTGCATGGTTCCGTTTTCATCTTCCTGATGAGTCGAGGAAGCAGGGGGATCGGTGGAAATGCATAGAGGAACCTCCCCGTCCAGGCTATCGACAGGGCATTGCCCAACGAGCCTTGGTGATGGAACCTGCTGGCGTAGGCTGGACACTTTCTGTTGGTTGGAGTTGCAAAAAGGTCCACCTCTGGTGTGCCCCATTGTTGAAAGAGTAGATCCAGAACCTGTTGCTTCAGCTCCCACTCGTGAGTGACTGAGGTGAGTCTGCTCAGTCTGTCTGCGCCTTCGTTGAGCACTCCTGGTAAGTGCTCCGCCCTCAGAGAAATTCCGTGAAGAATCGTCCATTCTAGAATCTGTTGAGCCTCTCGTGACAAGGGAAGTGATCTGGTCCCTCCCTCCTTGTTCACATAATGCATAGCCTTGGTGTTGTCTGTCCTGACTAGCACCTGTGAACCCCGGAGACGCGGAAGAAAGGCTTGAAGGGCCAGCCTTATTGCTCTCAGCTCCAACAGGTTGATGTGTAACTTTTGGTCGCTTGGGGACCAATGGCCACTGACCTGCAGGTCCTGCATCACGGCTCCCCATCCCTCCAGTGACGCATCCGTCGTCAGTACGTGAGGCGATGGAACGCTTGCGAAGGATAGACCTCGGCATAAGTTCTGTTGATTTGACCACCAACGCACTGCCTCTTGCATGTCTCGAGTGACCAGCACTTTGTCGTCGAACGAACCGTGCACTTGTTGCCACTGAAGGTCCAGTTGTTCCTGCAGGGGGCGCATCCGGAGCCTGCAGTGCGGGATCAGGGGGATACAGGATGACATTACCCCCAGCAGCGACTTGTAGCTGCGTACAGAAAGACACTTTTTTCTTTGAAGGTTTCCTGCTAGTGTCTGCAGTTTCTTAATCCTTTCTTGAGTCGGAAAGGCTTTGGAAAGCTGCGAATCCAGCATTGCTCCGAGGAACCGAGCCCTCTGAGACGGCAGCAGCGTGGACTTGTCTCTGTTCAAGGTGAGACCCAGATTGTGAAACAGAGTGGTGCAAGCCTGCACCGCGTCCTGCGCTAATGTCTTGGTTGGGGCCTTCAGTAACCAATCGTCCAGGTAAGGGAAGACCTGGAAGTGGTGTTTTCGCAGGAATGCTGCGACAGGTGCCAGCACCTTCGTAAAAATCCTTGGAGCAGAGCGAAGGCCGAATGGCAAGACTCTGAACTGAAAATGGCTCTTGGCTACTGTGAAGCGTAGGAACCTTCTGTGCGCTGGGTGAATTGGGACATGGAAGTATGCGTCCTCCAGGTCGAGTGTGGCCATATAATCCCCCGGGTTGATCATCTTCAAAACATCCTGCAGGGATACCATCCTGAAGGATAGGGAGATGAGATAGGCATTTAGCTCCCTGAGGTCGAGGATGGGACGCCATTTGTCTCGCGTTTTCCTCACCAGGAAGAACCTGGAGTAGAAGCCCTGGCCCCGTTGACTGGAGGGGACCGGTTCTACCGCTCCCTTGCGGAGCATCTGTTGAACCTCTAGTCGTAGGAGATGAAGATGACGCGATGGTATGGCTGATGGGGGTCTGGGTGGAGGGACTTCCGTAAACTCTAAAGTATGTCCTCGCTTGATTATGTTGAGCACCCAACGGTCCGATGTAATTTGGGACCAATTCAGAAGGAATTTTGACACCCTGCCTCCAACTGATGATCTCTTGGAGGAGGGAACAGTAGGCAGAGCCAGGAGGCCGCTATTGGCGTTTAGATGAGTCCCGTCCACGGGCAGCCTGCTTGCTCTTATTGTATGGCCGTGTATAACCAGAGGACTGGCCCTGTCTCTGCTGGTAGGATTGGCGATTTGGTTGGTATCCAGAGCTGGTCGAAGAGTAGCGCTGTTGTTGATATGCGCCCCTGTAAGTGCCACCTCTGCCTCGTGCCCCTAAAAGGAGTTTTGCGGTACTGGAGCGTTCCCAACGATCTAGCCGTCTCTGTGTCCTTTTTTATCTCCTGAAGGGTGTCGTCGATTAGTTTGCCGAAGAGTGCCTCGCCATCAAAAGGAAGATCCAGGACCTTATTTTGGATCTCTGGTCTAAACCGCGTCGCTTTTAGCCACCCCTGGCGCCTTAACACTGCCGCTCCTGCCAAAGCTCTGAAGGACGTAGTGGCAATGTCCATGGCACAATCTATGATCTCCATGGAGACCGCTTCACCTTCTTGCAAGGTCTTCTTGGCTTCCAGTCCCGATTCTGGAGGAAGTTGATCCAAATAAGGAGCTATATCGCACCACAACTGGCGATCATATCGTCCCAGTATCGCCAAAGCATTGGCTGCGCGAACCAGAAGGCTAGCGATGGATGAAAATCTCTTGCCTGTGCTGTCCAACCGACATCCATCCTTATCAGGAGGGGCCGTTAAGGGTGCAGAAGGGTTCCGTGACTTCCTTTGCGCCGCCTGTGAGATTACAGAGTCCGGCCTAGGGTGACCTGTCAGGGCAACCGGTCCATCCTCCGGCGCTTTATACTTCTTGTCAAGGCGCGGTAGCACAGGGATTACTGTGGCTGGGTTTTTCATGGTCTTTAACCCCTCCTCCCATATATGGTCCACAATCGGAATGGACCTCGTAGACTTACGGTGAGTGTCTTTAAAGTCATACAAGAAACAATCCGTTGTTTGCGCAGGCAAGACCAACTTAAATCGGCCGGCTGCCCGTTCCATCAGTTGGTGAAAACTACCGATGTCAGCAGGAGGAGAATCGCCTAGGTCCTGGTGTGGCGATGCTTGATCCGGGTGGACGTAATCATGGTATTCATCTCCATCCTGATCTGAGTCCGGACGATTATCGGAAGACACATCTGTGTCATTATCCTGATCCCTATCCGGATCATCTGCTGGATCAGAAGGAGTCTGGGGCAGTGGCCGCTGTGGTTGAGGAGGAGACTGCACCGGGTGCATAGGTGGGACAATTGAAGAGTGGCCCCGAACTGGAGTTGATGGAATAGATCTTCTCGGAGCTGGGCGCTCAGCCTTGGATTTATAGTCATGCAACATCTTATGCAGGTCATGTAGGAAGGATGTCGGGACTGACACCATGCCCTGTGATTCATATTCCCTTGGCTCATCAGTTTGTGGGTAGTAACCGCCACCTTGTTCATATGCTTCCTCCGAGTCAGTTTCTTGACTTTTAATGAGTAGTTGCGAAGGGCTATTCGCATAATCAAAGCCATCCTGACCGTCTCCCTCAGAGTCCTCCTGGTCTAGCAACAGTGTGGGAGGTAATGATGGCACTCTCCTTGGGGACGTCATTTCAGGCGTGATCCTCGTAAGAGAAATCGTCACCCTCCTCTCTGCAGCCAATATCGTAGGCTGCTCCGTAGACGCCGGTGAAATCCTCGTCGACGAGATAGGAAAGGAGGAAGTCGTCGTCGACGCCACCATCGACGAGCTCGCCGTCGATGTTGAAATCGTTGTCGTTGTTGAAGCACTCGTCGACGACATGACCGTCGTCGACACCGTCGTCGACCTAGTCGTCGACACCATCGTCGACGGCGTCGTCGTCGACGAGCCCGTCGTCGACGACGTCGTCGTCGGTATCGCCGTCGTCGCCACCACCGTCGACGGCTTCTTCGTCGACGACGTCTTCACCTTCGTCGACGATGTCGTCGGCATACTGTCCGTCGACGCTGCAGTCGTCGAGGTCTTCTTCGACGACGACGGCGCCTTAGCCGTCGACGCTCCCGTCGACGAGCCCGTCGAGGGAACCAATTGGATCTTGGGCTTCATTTTCGTCGTCGACGGAGCCACCGTCGACGATGTCTTCGTCGTAGAGGACTTGGAACTCCTCTCAGAAGAATGTGAAGAGGGTTTCTTGAAGGCTGGGTCTGTCTTCTCACCTTTAGGAGGCGTAACCAATTCAGTCTTGCCCGACCCACTGCGGTGGGGGGAACCTCCTGAACCCCGGCCATCAGACTCACTGGGGGTCTTCCTTGAAGCCTTAGAGGGGCGCCCAGTAGAGGAAGAAGGGGAACCTCTACCCCTTTTCACTGACCTCTTAGAAGAAGCGCAGGACACTGATTCCTCCTCATCACTGGAAACTCCATGTTTCCTCTCCTTCTGCCTATGCAACCATGTCAGAAGCCTTCCAGCACGATCTCTCAAGGTCTTGGTGGAGAGAGTGCGGCATATTCGACAGTCCTCTGCCTTGTGATCAGGATACAGGCAGTAAATGCAATCCTTGTGTTTGTCTTCCACAAACAGCCTCTTCTTACCACAGGTGGAACAGGGTTTAAAAAGGGCTTTTTTCTTTTCAACTTCAGCCATTTTGATGAAGAAAGGTATTTCCTGAAGAATCTGAAGAAAAATCTGAAGAAATATCTATATAAATGAGTTCAAAAGAGTAGAAATAGAGCAGAGCTCAATGGAGACTCCCTAGCACAACGTGCGGTAGAAAATCTGAGGCTCTGAGGTTCCTTCAGGAAGGTTCTAAGGGTGAGGCTCTTCTGATTGGTTGACGCCTAGAGTTTGGTCTCTTTTACAAAAAGAGGCTGATATGTTACAAAAGGGAATGAGGCCTAGGCCTTTCCTTTCTCTTTTGTACCTACTACTATGATATTTTTTTATTACCGAGACTCCCAGTCCGACGACGGGGAATGATACAAAGCATGGGAATCTATGAAAGTTCCTATACTGGGGCAACACTGGTCATCGTCATCCTCACCATAATCCTGGCACTTGATAATCAAATCCGAAGGACTGCGTGCCACTCTGAAGGAATTACCCACATCATTGTCAGAGTCAGAGTCCTGCTCAGAGCCCGTGGCAAACCTGGGCGAGGGAGGCTGTGGATCTGGGATGGATAGCTGGTCAACTGGCCGCTGACGACGGTGGTGCAAGGGATCGGCGGCGGAAGAGCTAGACCCGGTGGAAGAGAAGGGCACCAAAGGCAATGAAGAAGGAACCACCGCCGACGTCTATGGCAGAGGCGTTGACAAAGTCGCTGCAGAAGGATCCACCTAAGACTGAGTAGCTGTCGACAACCATCGTAGACGCACAAGTTACTACTTGTGTAACGATATATCTGTAAGAGACATTAGTTAGTGATAGATTCCTTACCTTAGAATATCCCCAGGCGTCAGACTGGATCCGGAAAGTTTTGCGTAGCAGTACCCTTGCGCGTCGGTAGGCGTCGTCTGCGGCTCCGCGTCCGTCATCGGCTTCGTGGGCGCCGTGATGACGTCGGAGTACTTAGTTGCCGCCTCCGCGTGCTGACGTCAGTTCTTAGCCACAGCTTTTCCGCGCCAGAAGCGCAGAGCCATGACAAAAACCGACACTGGTGCCAAGAAACTAAGGCCCTGAAAGGGGATGACCTTAACCCTAGATATCGGTTTGCAGAACGGGGAGGATGGGTGGGTCGGTAAGGAATCTATCACTAACTAATGTCTCTTACAGATATATCGTTACACAAGTAGTAACTTGTGCATCTGAAAGAGACACGTTAGTGATAGATTCCTTACCTTAGAATAGATACGCGCTCGATGGCCCCCTTGGCCAAGAGGGCCGAAACTTCCTCCTGCAGGAGCCGCAAATGATCCCCCGATACGCGGTGGTGTTGCGGTGGCATGGCTTGAGGGGTCGTCTCGAAGGGGAGGGAATAGCCCCTTCGGACGATCTGCAGCACCCACCTGTCCGAAGTGACTTTGCGCCAGTAAGAGTGGTGATGGCGAACCCTGCCCCCCACTGGCGTCACATGGGCCGAAAAGCACGGACTAGGAGGGTTTAGAGGCGGATGCTGCGGGGGCAGGTGTGGACTGGCTCCGCTTGCCTCCCCGACCGCCTCCACGGCGGTTTCCACGGCCGCCGCCGCGCTGGACGACAGTTTGCGGCGAGTGGCTGGCGGCACGCGTGGGGACGCCCCTTCCTTGGCCACGAAAGGAGCGAAAGGCACCCACTTGCTGGCGCGGGGCCTCCACCAGGGCTTGGCCGAGTTTGGCCCGTACCTCCAACGGACACTCTGGCAGCAATTCCGCCACCGTTTCCCATATAGAATGGGTGTAACGGCCCAAGAGGCATGCAGTGTTGGGAGACCGCTGTCCACAGCTAAGGGACGAAAAGACCTTTTTGCCAAAGTCCTCGTACCTCTTGGATTCCCGATCAGGGGGTGCCGACGGGAAGGCGGTCTGGGAGTTAGAGGCCTGGATAACCAGACTCTCGGGGGTGGGGTGGGTGGACAGGAAACATGGGTCGCCCGGAGCCGGGCGGTGGCGTCTGGCCACGTTCCTATCTACAGGCGAACCTGTAGCGGGCCTGGACCAAGTGCCCAACAGAACGTCCGACAAGGCCTCATTAAACGGCAGCATAGGCTCCATGGAGCATGACTGCGGCTTAAGGACCTCAGTGAGGAGATTAGTCCTCACGGCCGCGACGGGGAGCTCAAGGCCCAAGGCCTTAGCAGCCCTCATCAACACCACACTATATGTAGCGCCCTCCTCCGAAGCCACGGAAGGAGGAGAGACGAATCCAGTGTCTGGAGAGGTGTCCAGGCCACTGGCCTCCCCAAGGTCTCCTGTCCAGTCCATGCTAGACTGACATTCCCTTGTCAGAGGCTCCTCAGACCCCTCCCAATCCTCCTCTTCCCTCATCTCCTGAGACTCCGGGTCGTTAGTGAATGAGGATGGTTCATAGGGATAGAAATCCCCGAACTGCGTCGGGATCGGCGCCGACTGGCGCTGTCCCGACGTCGGGACCCATAGAGAGGAGGTATTGGGGACGGCGTCGGCCGGGACCGACGCCGGCGGGGACACCACACGGACCGACCCCGGGGGGGTCGTAAGGTCCACCGGGGACGCTCCATCGCCCGACGAGGGTCGAACGGCACCCTGCGGCGTCGAACCCGAAGGCACCGACGACGCCGGGACCGCCGAACCCTGCGAGGGCAGCGGCGGCGTCGGGATCGCAGAGCCCTGCGGCGCCGGCGAAGACGTCGGCGGCGTCGAGGCCGAAGCACCCGACGGCGTCTGGGTTGTACCCGACCCACCAGGGCCCCCAGACGGGTTCGCTGGGCCCGAAGGCGCCGCGGAACCCGTCGGAGAAGAAAGGGACCTCATGGCCATGAGGAAGCGCTCTATCTCCTCCGGCGTCGCATTCAGCCCAGGGACCGGGGGGTATGGAGCCGAACGCGGCGCCCGCGACTCCTGAGGAGCCGCGTGGGCGGTGTCACCCGAACCCCCGGCCGCATCGCGCGAGCGTCGGGGGGAGTCGGAAGAGCGATGATGTCTCTTCAACTTCTTATGCTTCTTATGCTTCTTACCTGACAACTTGGACCCGGAGGAGTGGCGCCGACTCCCGGAGCTGTGACGGCTCCGCCCCCGCGACCTGTCCCTCGACCTCCTGTGGGACCGGGACCTCACACGGCGCGGGGCCGACTGGCGGATCTCGAGTCGCCTGCGGGACCGCTCCTGCCTGGCCTTCCTCGAGAGGGCCCGACAGTCAGAGCAGGCCTCGTCGTCATGGTAGACGCCCAAACACGTCAGGCACAGTCGGTGCGGATCCGTAACCGACATGAGTCGTTCGCAATCGCCGCAGTGCTTGAAGCCGGGCATCCCTAACGGCACCGTCGGAGTCATGAAGACTTCGAAAGAGATCAAAAGATCCAAAAAGTTAGTCAAAAAATGACCAGGGAACTGCTTTTTCCAGATCTGCGCTGGCTGGCGCGGAAAAAAGAAGAACTGACGTCAGCACGCGGAGGCGGCGTCTAAGTACTCCGACGACGTCATCACGGCGCCCACGACACGGACGCGGAGCCGCAGACGACGCCTACCGACGCGCAAGGGTACTGCTACGCAAAACTTTCCGGATCCAGTCTGACGCCTGGGGATATTCTAAGGTAAGGAATCTATCACTAACGTGTCTCTTTCAGATGGTAAGTTTGTTGACGAAGTCGTCGGCATTGATGAAGCCGCCGACGGAGTGGTCATTGACGGGAACGACGACGAAGATTTCTTGTGAACTTTAGTCGACAGCGATTTTGCGGACGACGAAGCAGATTTTAGTAGACGACGAGGCAATAGGTATCTTCGACGAGACAGTCTTCAAGCTAAGCAAAACCTTAGTCGTCATGGAAGACGTCGATGTTGCAGACTACGACAAATCGTCGACGTTCCCATCGACGATGAAACATGTTTCGGAGCAGAAACATGATGGGAGGCAGCAGAAGACGCCTGAGAGCCAGGTCTCGCGGGCGTAGAGGTAGGAGGAGGTGGTGAAGACACCGCAGGAGCCACAGACATGGAAAGTTTCTTCCTTTTCAGAAAAGGAGAAGGCATATCCTGCACACTACTACGCTTGGAGGCTGCTTTAGAAGGTCCAGATAGCAAACTTTCTGCATCCAACAGTGCCTAATCCTTATCTTTAAGCCTCTGAAGCCAAATGAGGAGACAGCCTTCTTTGTCCTCAAGGAAAGTCCTGCAAAACTTGCATTTACCAACCTCAAGGTCGGGATAAAAACAATAAATGCACTTCTTGTGGGGGACTTCAGAGTAAAGACGCAATTTCCCACAAGAAGAACAAGGTCTAAATAAATACTTCTTACTTGAAGACATGCTGAGAAGACTGGAAAACTTGAAGAAGTTGAGAAAACCGAGCATAGCTCAGGGAGACTCCCTTCATACGACGTGCAGTAGAAAATCTGAGGGTCTAAGCTCTGAGGAGAAGGTTCTGGAAGGGTGCTGGTGCCTGATTGGCTGTAGTTTTGACTAACATAATGACAGGAATAGGTTACAAGTGTTTTCTCTCTCTACCATGTATTCCTATGTAGGAATTGTTTTGGAGTATTTACTATGTATTTTTCTAGTATTATTTTATGTGTTATGTATTTAGATACATATGTTATTGCTATTTTATTTACCGTGGGACTCCCACTTCGACGACGGGGAATATTCAAGCATGTGAATCTATGAAAGACACCCTAATACTGGAGAAAGTCCTATACCTTCCTAGTTACCTCGAGTCATGTGACACTTTCAGCTAGTCCTAGCGTTAGAACCTACAGCACTGTGCATTCTTGGATGTTCAAGTCCACACTTTAAATGGAAAACGATAAGCTCCAGAATGCAAAGTACCATAGGCTATAAAGCCATAGTTGACTGATTGCGCAACATGCAATATGGGTCCTTCTGGCATTTATACAGCCACCATTCCTTGAATTTCAAAAATTAACCACACTTACAATGAGTGAGAAAGCTGTGTGTTGGCATGAAATATTTGTGAGGATTATTTGGAAATATATAATGCCTAGCCTCTGATTTGTAAACATAATCGGTGAGAAATAGTCACAGCTTAATTATTTGCTGAAATTCTATGGCATTGGGCCAACACCTTTCCACCTGTGCCCCCCCCCCTCTCCCCCCCTCTCTCCCCCCCTCTCTCCCCCCCTCTCTCCTCTCTCCCCCCTCTCCCCCCTCTCTCCCCCCTCTCTCCCTTCTCTCCCACCCCTTTCCCTTCTCTCCCACCACTTTCCCTTCTCTCCCACCACTTTCCCTTCTCTCCCACCACTTTCCCTTCTCTCCCACCACTTTCCCTTCTCTCCCACCACTTTCCCTTCTCTCCCACCACTTTCCCTTCTCTCCCACCACTTTCCCTTCTCTCCCACCACTTTCCCTTCTCTCCCACCACTTTCCCTTCTCTCCCACCACTTTCCCTTCTCTCCCACCACTTTCCCTTCTCTCCCACCACTTTCCCTTCTCTCCCACCACTTTCCCTTCTCTCCCACCACTATCCCCTCTCCCACCACTATCCCCTCTCCCACCACTATCCCCTCTCCCACCACTATCCCCTCTCCCACCACTTTCCCCTCTCCCACCACTTTCCCCTCTCCCACCACTTTCCCCTCTCCCACCACTTTCCCCTCTCCCACCACTTTCCCCTCTCCCACCACTTTCCCCTCTCTTTTCCTCTCCTTCCTTTCTCTCCTTCCTTTCTCTCCTTACTCTCCCCTCTCCTCACTCTCCCTTCTCTCCCCTACCCTATCTCTCTCCTCACTCTCCCTTCGCTCCCATCTCTCCTCCCAGCTCCCCTATAGTACACACAATCAATGAGCAATTACACGGCACTCTATCTGCACTCAATGCAACATACACTCCAAATACCACTCAGTGCCACAATTACATGCCACATAATTACACTCTAATGAATGCAACACACTCCACACAATACCACTGGGTGCCACAATTATATGCTACATAATTACACTGCACTCAATGCAACATACACTCTAAATACCACTCAGTGCCACATAATTACACACCACACAATTACTCTACTGAATACAACATACACTCCACACAATACCACTCAGTGCCACATAATTATATGCTACATATTTACACTGTGCTGCCGCCCTCACTCTATCCGTCTATCTGCCGCCCTCACTCTATCCGTCTATCTGCCGCCCTCACTCTATCCGTCTATCTGCCGCCCTCACTCTATCCGTCTATCTGCCGCCCTCACTCTATCCGTCTATCTGCCGCCCTCACTCTATCCGTCTATCTGCCGCCCTCACTCGGTCTATCTGCCGCCCTCACTCTGTCTATCTGCCGCCCTCACTCTATCTGTATCTATCTGCCGCCCTCACTCTATCTGTATCTATCTACCGCCCTCACTCTATCGCATCACCACAGCATCACTCAGGGGCACCACAACATCACTCAGGGGCACCACAACATCACTCAGGGGCACCACAACATCACTCAGGGGCACCACAACATCGCTCAGGGGCACCACAACATCGCTCAGGGGCACCACAACATCGCTCAGGGGCACCACAACATTGCTCAGCGCCACCACAACATTGCTCAGCGCCACCACAACATTGCTCAGCGCCACCACAACATTGCTCAGCGCCACCACAACATTGCTCAGCGCCACCACAACATTGCTCAGCGCCACCACAACATCGCTCAGCGCCACCACAACATCGCTCAGCGCCACCACAACATCGCTCAGCGCCACCACAACATCGCTCAGCGCCACCACAAAACCACCACAACATCGCTCAGCGCCACCACAACATCGCTCAGCGCCACCACAACATCGCTCAGCGCCACCACAACATCACTCAGAGCCACCACAACATCACTCAGAGCCACCACAACATCACTCAGCGCCACCACAACATCACTCAGCGCCACCACAACATCGCTCAGCGCCACCACAACATCGCTCAGCGCCACCACAAGATCACTCAGCGCCACCACAACATCACTCAGCGCCACCACAACATCACTCAGCGCCACCAAAACATCAATCTGTGCAACCATTCAACAACTGCTGGTTCAAATATGTTCCCTCAATGTTTCAATCTTTATTACAAATGTCACAAAAAGATGTTAATATTTCACTTCTGTTCTTGGATTTTCGTCACAATAAAATACACTCAACATAATCTTCACAAACGTTATTTACAAAAGTTTAAGCTATGGTCATAAATTACAATAACTTTGATTTAAGTATTAATTATTTAAAAAAATGAAAAGCCTTAGTTATTTGTGTGAGAAGGTGGCCTGATATGCAGTGCTCACTATTCTAGTGAACACTATGTATCAGTCCAGCAACCCTTATTGATGATTGGTTGTAAGTCAACCTTATAGACCAGCTATCCTAGTAGCGTGGATACGAGCAGTCTAAGGCTAAAGACTCGAGAGGGCGTGTTAAGCCAGCTGTTTACCACACATATACCCCTTGAATACCAAGTGAAAGGACACCACACAAGTGTTATGAAAATAAACAGTTATTTATTAAGATTCACAACAGCCCTGTACTCCTTATGAGGACAGGGTACTAAGCACAAAACAAAACTCTTACGAAAATACTTAAGTTAGCACAGTATATACAAATGCCCGAGGGGCACGGAAAACCATATACTCTGAAAGTGGAATGCGAAATTACTAGCAGGTAAGTACAGTACTAATAGGCTTAGGAATCGCTAGGACTTGACTATAGAACCTTCAGATTACTTATAGGAGGCCTAGGGGACTCGGGTGCAGAGTGTGCACTCTCACGCGGGATGCGGGACAAAGTCTATGGTAGCTAGTAATGACAAAGTTAGTGTTCTCGGGCGAACCCGACCTGGTAGGAGGAAAACGAAAGTGGATTCTGACCCTTGGATAGTGAGGCTATGCTGGGGCACCGAAATGCCGAAGTTACCTAGCCCAGGGGCTGCAGCTGCATAGGTCTCAAAAGACGTCGGGAATCCCCGTAGACGGACCAGGAGCCTGGAAGAAAGAAGTTGCTGGCAGGCGACCAGTGAAGAAAGTTCGGTGGATCCAAGCCTGGATCGATGGAAGATGACACCTGAAAGCAGAGGGGACCAAGTTCAAGACTACTAGCCAGTAGTCAGTGGGCACCAGGAGGGCACCGGATGGTAGCCACCTCGACTAGGTGAGTGGGTGACGCTGTGCTCGGAGATCTCACGGACCAGGAGGCGTTGTCGGCGACCAGGATGGAGGAGCGAGCTGTCCCACGAAGATTGAAGCTGTCGGCGTCGCTGGACCCAGGATTGGGCAACAAAGCCTTGGCAAATTCAAGCCCACGCGGTGGACCTAAAATGGCGTCTGGAGTGGACCAGGAGGGTCCGGGGTGCCTCTCTTGAAGAAGGAAGCAAGGGCCAGTCTGGAGCAACCAGACCAGCAGCAGTGATGTCGTCGGGCGTCGTGTAGAAGGCCACAAGCCAGCCGGGTAGTAGCCACACAGCGCGGTGAGCACGCAAAAGCAGAAGGGCTCCACGCAGATCGTGGAGATGCTGGAGGGCTGATCTTCGGTGCTGGAGCTGCTCAGGGTTGGGGCTTCTCGGACCCCAAAGCACTCACCAGTGGAAGACTCGGTGGGCTTGTTGTAAAGAAGTCGTGCAGTCTTGGCGATCGTCGGTCCCTCGAGGTCTCGTCGCACTCACGGTTCTCAGCTTTGCTGTAGAGGTGAGTAGAGGTCAGAGGTGCCAGGGAAGCCGGGTCTAGTCGAGCTGGGTCGTCGGATTCGTGAAGAAGGACTTGCAGCAGACCGCAGTGTTCTTAGGATGGTGCCCGCTTGATGCAGGGTGACTACTCCTTAGCCACAAGGGAGAATCTTGAAGGAAATCTTGATGCCTTTCGTAGAAAGTCGGGTCTTGATTCCAAAGATGATCTAATTTGAACAGGGGGCCCGCTCCCATCTTTATACTAAAAAAGGGGGCTGACCCAGTGACTAGGTCCTGCCTATGGGTGGGACTAGGAGGGGGGTGGTTACACCCCTCTGCCATGCCGGACTTTTCCCTAGGCCAGGGGCTGGTGTGCCCCTGGAACTGGTTCTGACCGGCCTATGCGTAGTGAGCACCGGGGTGCCACTCAGCAGTCACCTTCCTGTAAAGCCCTGCCTACCCAGGATACACAAAACCATGTCTGGGACGGTGCTAGCACCGCCCTTGACAGGAAACCTTTTGTCCAAGCCTCCCTCGCTGGAAGGACTCCCAGCAGCAGGAGGTCAGACTCGTGTCTGTGGTGGCAGCATCTATTTTGTGGAGCTGAGGCTTTAGTTAACTTTAACCGGGGTTCACGGTTACATACATGTCGTGTCCCTCTAGAAGGGTGGAATGCTAACCCCGTCGCCAGAATTGGCGAGGGGTTAGTATTCCAATTCGTATGACACCTTACTCGACATGTTTTGATAAAGCAATACCAAAGATAGCATTTAACCGCGAGGATTATAATGCACTTAAGAGTATATGGTATGCGATATCATGGAACAGCTATTAGGACTTGGTTCCGCAAGCTGCAGACAGGCTCAGCTCATGCCAGAGCACCATCTCACACGATTCCAAGCACTCTGCCTTCAGGATTGTCAAGGCCTGCCGTAGGAGTGACTGATAGGAATCTGTGTGTCCATTTTAGGGTTAGGTATAGGTATACTACACCTACAGCAAAGGGTGATTACACGACTTTGCCCCAGCTGTCATGCAGCCAGTTGTGTCAAATTTAGGAGGCCAGCCAGGGGTGGCATAATACATGCTTCAGCCCCTGGTAGGCCCTGGGTACACCCATGCCCTGAGTTACAGGGTCTGATAGGGTGGCCCAGTACCAATTGGAAATGCACCTAGGGTACATGGAATCCATTTTACAGAGAGAGCAGTAGGCCTGGGGTCCTGATTGGCAGGGCCCCAGGTCGACTATGTCAAAAACCAGCTAAAACACAGGGCAAAAAGTTGGGGGCAACCATAGTCAGGAGGTACCTTCCTACAATTTGTAATATCAATACATCTAAGTCACGTAAATAAAACACATATTGCATTACAAATGCTACAGATGTCACATTTGCGAAAGTTACAACTATTGGCATTGTAAATGACAAAGCTATTAATTTCGCTATTTTCAAACCCAACACAAATAAAAGAATTGTCATTTACAATACCAATAGCTCAAACGTTCCTAATGCGAGACCTATTGCATTGAAAATGCTGGTTTTATTTGTGCTGGGTGTCTATTATTTTCACCATTTGGTGAGATTCTAGACGTTCTCAAACATCAGACACCTGCCAGGAACCCTCTGTGTATGGACACCATATTCAGATTATTTTTTCCGCTGTTTGGTCTGGAAGCATCGCTGAAAACTCTCCAATCGTTGAAAGAATTTGTTTTTATAAAACGAAGGGTCGTCAGGGAAAAAACATTAAAGCAGTAGGAAAGAAGTATGGTTCGAAAGAATTTACAGATTTCCAACGAAATACACTAAAGTATTAAGTGGAGCACGTGGGCGGCCGAGAAGGCCAGAGACTGTGTGAGCATGGGGTCCGTTGCTCCGAGTGACAGAAAACAAACCTTTTGTCTAGAGTGCCACCGCAAGTTGGCCCAGAGGGACAACCACCAGGAGTGAAATCTCTACCCTGAGACCACAACACAACACCAAGAACTGCGAGGCATGTGCAGAGTTCAATCCCAAAAAGTTGATGTCAAGGGAGAAGCAAAGGCAGGCACACTATGCTATGCAGGGACAGAAGGAAGCTTAGTCCCTGAGGGACCTCGGACTGTCGAGTGAGGAGGAAGATATCGCTGAAAGACCCAAGGGAGAGGACATTGAAAAGGAAATTACCAATGTTGAACGGGAATACAAATACAAAGAAAAGCCTGGAAAAATAATGCTCAAGAAACAGATGGCAAGGGAGCCTAGAACCTCGGACTCTAGTGCCCACAAGACTGCCGCGGAGCCCAAGTTTTCACCAACCGAACGCAAGTTGAGGCCGTAAAAGCCTTTCTGGTTCCACACCAAGGACACAGCAGGCATATGAACCTCCAAAAAGAGGCTGACATCGAAAGGCGATCGAACGCTAGAGAAACCTAAGAAAGCATAAGCCAAGACCTTGACCGCAAAAAAGATACTAGCGACCATACTCTACACCGAAGAACACATGCTCGAAATAGAGCACAAAGAGAGGCGGCTCGAGGGCTAAATGGCCGCAATCCTTCAAAAGGAGGATTTCTATGAATCCAGAAAAGATTCAAGCAGCGAAACCTATTCCTCTGATACTTCTAACCACAGATTACTCCCCTTTAGAACATACCAAGGCAGTAACTCACAAAAGTTGAATCTGTTGATTGGGCTTCAATTAAAAGTGAGAGTGAGCCCGCCCCTATTCAGTACTTAGACAATCATTCTTTCCCTTTCACGATCCAACCGCATGGTGGATCTGGCTCACCTATACTACATTAAGGATAGCAACGTGAGTTCCACTCGTTCTCCTCACTAGGTAATTTTACCTTGTCACATACTTCCTTGTGAGTGAGTCTCGCTCCTATTCACCACTTACACAATCATTTCTTCCTTTTCAGGATCCAACCGGACGTTGGATCTGACTCACCTATACTACACTAAGGATAAGTGGCATTTCTACTATCCCTATGGTAGGTCCCTTAAACTTAGGCTTTGTGGGGATTAACTGTGAGAAGGTGGCCTGATATGCAGTGGTCACTATTCTAGTGCCCACTATGTATCAGTCCAGCAACCCTTATTGATGATTGGTTGTAAGTCAACCTTATAGACCAGCTATCCTAGTAGCATGGATACGAGCAGTCTAAGGCTAAAGACTCGAGAGGGCGTGTTAAGCCAGCTGTTTACCACACATATACCCCTTGAATACCCAGTGAAAGGACACCACACAAGTGTTATGAAAATAAACAGTTATTTATTAAAGATCACAACAGCCCTGTACTCTTTATGAGGACAGGGTACTAAGCACAAACCAAAACTCTTACAAAAATACTTAAGTTAGCACAGTATATACAAATGCCCGAGGGGCACGGAAAACCATATACTCTGAAAGTGGAATGCGAAATTCCTAGCAGGTAAGTACAGTACTAATAGCTTTTGGGATCGCTAGGACTTGACTAGGGAATCGTTAGATTACGACTAGGAGGCCTAGGGGACTCGGGTGCAGTGTGTGCACTCTCACGCGAGATGCGGACAAAAGTCTATGGTAGCTAGGAAATAGAAAGTTAGTGTTCTCGGGCGAACCCGACCTGGTAGGGAGAAAACGAAAGTAGATTCTGACCCTTGGATAGTGAGGCTATGCTGGGGCCCCGAAATGCCGAAGTTACCTAGCCCAGGGGCTGCAGCTGCATAGGTCTGAAAAGACGTCGGGAATCCTCGTAGGCGGACCAGGAGCCGGAAGAAAAGATGCTGGCCGGTGACCAGTGAAGAAAGTTCAGTTGGATCCAAGCCTGGATCTCGAAGATAGATGACACCTGAAAGCAGAGGGGACCAAGTTCGAGACTACTAGCCAGTAGTCAGTGGGCACCAGGAGGGCACCGGATGGTAGCCACCTCGACAAGGTGAGTGGGTGACGCTGGAGCTCGAAGATCTCACGGACCAGGAGGCGTTGTCGGCGACCAGGATGGAGGATCGAGCTGTCCCACGAAGATAGAAGCTGTCGGCGTCGCTGGACCCAGGATTGGGCAACAAAGCCTTGGCAAATTCAAGCCCACGCGGTGGACCTAAAATGGCGTCTGGAGTGGACCAGGAGGGTCCGGGGTGCCTCTCTTGAAAAAGGAAGCAAGGGCCAGCCTGGAGCAACCAGACCAGCAGAAGAGTTGTCGTCGGGCGTCGTTCAGAAGGCCACAAGCCAGCCGGCTAGTAGCCAAACAACGCGGTGCACAGCAAACAGCAGAAGGGCCCCACGCCGATCGTGGAGATGCAGGGAGGCTGACCTTAGGTGCTGGAGCTGCGCAGGGTCGGGGCTTCTCGGACCCCAAAGCACTCACCAGTGGAGGACACGGTGGGCTTGCAGTAAAGATGTCGTGCAGTCTTGGCGATCGTCGGTCCCTCGAGGTCTCGTCGCACTCACGGTTCTCAGCTTGGCTGTAGAGGTGAGTAGAGGTCAGAGGTGCCAGGGAAGCCGGGTCTCGTCGAGCTGGGTCGTCGGATTCGTGATGAAGGACTTGCAGCAGACCGCAGTGTTCTTTAGGATGGTGCCCGCTTGATGCAGGGTGACTACTCCTTAGCCACAAGGGAGAATCTTGAAGAAGAAATCGTGAAGTCCTTTCGAAGAAAGTGGTATCTTGATTCCAAAGATGATCTAATTTGAACAGGGGGCCCGCTCCTATCTTTATACTAAAAAAAAGGGGGCTGACCCGGTGACTAGGTCCTGCCTATGGGTGGGACCAGGAGGGGGGTGGTTACACCCCTCTCCCCTGCCGGACTTCCCCGGGCCAGGGGCTGGTGTGCCCCTGGAACTGGTTCTGACTGGCCTATGCGTAGTGAGCACCGGGGTGCCACTCAGCAGTCACCTTCCTGAAAAGCCCTGCCTACCCAGGATACACAAAACCATGTCTGGGACGGTGCTAGCACCGCCCCGGACAGGAAACCCTTTGTCCAGGCCTCCCTCGCTGGAAGGACTCCCAGCAGCAGGAGGTCAGACTCGTGTCTGTGGTGGCAGCATCCATTTTGTGGAGCTGAGGCTTCAGTTAACTTTACCCGGGGTTCACAGTTACATACATGTCGTGTCCCTCTAGAAGGGTGGAATGCTAACCCCGTCGCCAGAATTGGCGAGGGGTTAGTATTCCAATTCGTATGACACCTTACTCGACATGTTTTGATAAAGCAATACCAAAGTTAGCATTTAACCGCGAGGATTATAATGCACTTAAGAGTATATGGTATGCGATATCATGGAACAGCTATTAGGACTTGGTTCCGCAAGCTGCAGACAGGCTCAGCTCATGCCAGAGCACCATCTCACACGATTCCAAGCACTCTGCCTTCAGGATTGTCAAGGCCTGCCATAGGAGTGACTGATAGGAATCTGTGTGTCCATTTTAGGGTTAGGTATAGGTATACTACACCTACAGCAAAGGGTGATTACACGACTTTGCCCCAGCTGTCATGCAGCCAGTTGTGTCAAATTTAGGAGGCCAGCCAGGGGTGGCATAATACATGCTGCAGCCCCTGGCAGCCCTGGGTACACCTATGCCCTGAGTTACAGGGTCTGATAAGGTGGCCCAGTACCAATTGGTAGATGCACCTAGGGTACATGAGGTAATTTAGAAAGAGAACAGCCAGGCTGTGGGTCTGATTGGCAGGCCCACAGCCAGAGAAAGTCGTAAACCAGTGAAACAAAAGCAAAAAATCTGGGTGATCATAGGATTGCAGACCCTACTCTCCTACATGACCCCCCCCCAAACTTTGGGACAATAAGCTAACCTTGACCAGGTGAGTCTTCTTGTTCTAAGTGGAAATATCTGGAGAGCCCATCGGCATTGCCATGATCAGTACCAGGTCTATGTTCCACTGTAAAGTCCATCCCCTGTAGGGAAATGGACCACCTAAGCAGTTTGGGGTTTTCACCCTTCATCTGATTTAGCCACAAGAGGGGCTTATGGTCGGTCTGAATCTTGAAGTGAGTGCCAAACAAGTATGGCCTCAGCTTCTTCAGGGCCCAAACCACAGCAAAGGCCTCCCTCTCAATAGCTGACCAATTCTTCTCTCTGGGGGTCAGCCTTCTGCTTATAAAAGCAATGGGCTGATCCTGACCATCAAAATTCAGTTGAGAAAGAACAGCTCCCACACCCAACTCAGAAGCATCTGTTTGGACAATGAATGGTTTGGAGTAGTCTGGACTCTTAAGGATAGGTGCTGTGCACATGGCCTGCTTTAGGTCATCGAATGCTTTTTGACAGCCTGCTGTCCACTGAACCTTTTTTGGCATTTTCTTACTTGTCAGTTCATTTAATGGTGTCACAATGGAACCATAGTTCCTGACAAACTTTCTGTAGTATCCAGTCAGGCCCAAGAAAGCTCGAACCTGAGTCTGGGTGGTTGGAGGAGCCCAGTCCCTGATTGACTGTATTTTGCTCTCCAGTGGCTGAACCTGGCCTCCACCTACAAGGTGGCCCAGGTATACAACCTGTGTCTGCCCTATCTGGCACTTGGTGGCCTTGATAGTGAGGCCTGCTGCTTGCAGAGCCTCTAACACTTTCCTCAGGTGGACCAGGTGATCCTCCCAGGTGGAGCTAAAGACAGCAATATCATCTAGATATGCTGCACAGAAGTCATCCAGCCCAGTAAGGACTTGATTCACCAACCTTTGGAAGGTGGCAGGTGCATTTTTCAGACCAAAGGGCATTACCACAAATTGATAATGCCCACCAGGGGTTGAAAATGCTGTCTTGGGCTTGGCATCCTCAGCTAACCTGATTTGCCAATACCCAGCTGTTAAGTCAAATGTACTTAAGTAGTTGGCAGAAGCCAATCTATCTATAAGTTCATCTGCCCTTGGTATTGGGTGGGCATCAGTCTTAGTGACTGCATTGAGACCCCTGTAGTCTACGCAAAACCTCATCTCTCTCTTACCATCTTGGGTGTGAGGCTTTGGCACTAGAACTACTGGACTAGCCCAGGGGCTATCTGAGGGTTCAATGACTCCCAACTCCAACATTTTCTGCACTTCAGTTTTTATGCAGTCTCTAACATGATCAGGCTGCCTGTAGATTTTACTCTTGACAGGTAGGCTGTCACCAGTGTCAACCTCATGGGTGCACCAATTGGTCTGACTGGGTGTCAGAGAGAACATACGTCTGAAAGACTGAAGAACCTGTTTACAGTCTTTCTGCTGATGTTCAGAGAGGCTGCCACAAAAGACAACACCATCTACTGACCCATCATCAGGATTCTGAGTAAGCAGGTCTGGGAGAGGGTCACTCTCCTCCTCCTGTCCCTCATCTATGGCCATGAGCAAGCTCATGTCCTTCCTGTCGACATATGCTTTGAGCCTGTTGACATGGAGTACCCTGTGGGGACTCCTGGGAGTTCCAAGGTCCACCAGGTAGGTGACCTCTCCCTTTTGCTCAAGAATTGTGTGGGGCCCAGACCATTTGTCTTTGAGTGCTGCTGGGGCCACTGGCTCCAACACCCACACCTTCTGTCCAGGCTGGTAAACAGTCAGGACAGCCTTTTGGTCATGCCAAGCTTTTTGAAGTTCTTGACTGGCCTTAAGGTTTTCAGATGCCTTCTCCATATACTCAGCCATCCTGGAGCGGAGACCAAGTACATAGTCCATTATGTTGGTTGCAGGCTTTTTGAGAGGTCTCTCCCATCCTTCCTTCACCAAACACAAGGGGCCTCTCACAGGATGCCCATACAAAAGTTCAAAAGGGCTGTAGCCAACCCCCTTTTGTGGGACCTCTCTGTAAGCAAACAGAAGGCAGGGCATCAGGACATCCCATCTACGCCTGAGGGTTTCAGGTAGTCCATGAATCATCCCTTTTAGGGTCCTGTTGAACCTTTCAACAAGCCCATTGCATTGTGGGTGATAGGGTGTGGTGAATTTGTAATTGACACCACACTCCTTCCACATAGCAGTTAAGTAGCTTGACATGAAGTTTGCACCTCTGTCAGAGACAACCTCCTTAGGGAAGCCCACTCTGGAGAACACTCCAACTAGGGCCCTTGCCACCACAGGTGCTGTGGTGGTCCTAAGTGGAATAGCTTCAGGATACCTGGTGGCATGATCCACTACCACCAGTATAAACTTGTGCCCTGATGCTGTCTGGGGTTCCATTGGACCAACAATGTCAATCCCCACTCTTTCAAAGGGCACCCCCACCACAGGCATTGGTATAAGGGGGGCCTTTGTTGTGCCACCTGACTTACCACTGGCTTGGCAAGTGACACAGGAGCGACAAAACTCCTTGGTATCCTCATTCATGTGAGGCCAGTGAAAGTGTGAGACAAGCCTGTCCCAAGTCTTTGTCTGGCCTAAGTGACCTGCTAAGGGAATCTCATGGGCCAAGGTAAGTAGGAAACCTCTCTGAGACAAGGGTACAACCAGCCTCCTGGTCATGCCAGGCTTGGGGTCTCTTGACTCAGTGTACAGGAGTCCATCTTCCCAGTATACCTTGTGGGTACCTGTGGCGTTCCCAGCAGCCTCAGCAGCAGCCTGCTGTCTGAGGGGTTCAAGAGAAGGGCAGTCTAACTGGTCCTTCCCCAGGTCTTCCCTTGAGGGTCCCCCTGAGCCCAAGAATTCAACTTGATCAAGTTCAAACTCCCTAGGCTCAGTTTCCCTCAATTCCTGTAGGTCAGCCTCCTCTGAGACTTGATCCACAACCTGGGGCAAGGGGGAAGGCACAGCCTTAACCCTACTGCTCTTTTTCTTGGAAGGTGTCTGGTCCATTGTTCCAGGATCCAGCACCTGTTCAGTGGGGCATTTTCTGGCCTGTGACCTTGTGAGAAGGTGGCCTGATATGCAGTGCTCACTATTCTAGTGAACACTATGTATCAGTCCAGCAACCCTTATTGATGATTGGTTGTAAGTCAACCTTATAGACCAGCTATCCTAGTAGCGTGGATACGAGCAGTCTAAGGCTAAAGACTCGAGAGGGCGCGTTAAGCCAGCTGTTTACCACACATATACCCCTTGAATACCAAGTGAAAGGACACCACACAAGTGTTATGAAAATAAACAGTTATTTATTTAAAGATCACAACAGCCCTGTACTCTTTATGAGGACAGGGTACTAAGCACAAACCAAAACTCTTACAAAAATACTTAAGTTAGCACAGTATATACAAATGCCCGAGGGGCACGGAAAACCATATACTCTGAAAGTGGAATGCGAAATTCCTAGCAGGTAAGTACAGTACTAATAGCTTTTGGAATCGCTAGGACTTGACTAGGGAATCGTTAGATTATGTCTAGGAGGCCTAGGGGACTCGGGTGCAGTGTGTGCACTCTCACGCGAGATGCGGGACAAAAGTCTATGGTAGCTAGGAATTAGAAAGTTAGTGTTCTCGGGCGAACCCGACCTGGTAGGGAGAAAACGAAAGTAGATTCTGACCCTTGGATAGTGAGGCTATGCTGGGGCACCGAAATGCCGAAGTTACCTAGCCCAGGGGCTGCAGCTGCATAGGTCTGAAAAGACGTCGGGAATCCTCGTAGACGGACCAGGAGCCGGAAGAAAAGATGCTGGCCGGTGACCAGTGAAGAAAGTTCAGTCGGATCCAAGCCTGGATCTTGAAGATAGATGACACCTGAAAGCAGAGGGGACCAAGTTCGAGACTACTAGCCAGTAGTCAGTGGGCACCAGGAGGGCACCGGATGGTAGCCACCTCGACTAGGTGAGTGGGTGACGCTTGACTCGAAGATCTCACGGACCAGGAGGCGTTGTCGGCGACCAGGATGGAGGATCGAGCTGTCCCACGAAGATAGAAGCTGTCGGCGTCGCTGGACCCAGGATTGGGCAACAAAGCCTTGGCAAATTCAAGCCCACGCGGTGGACCTAAAATGGCGTCTGGAGTGGACCAGGAGGGTCCGGGGTGCCTCTCTTGAAGAAGGAAGCAAAGGCCAGCCTGGAGCAACCAGACCAGCAGTCGTGAAGTCGTTGGGCGTCGTTCAGAGGGCCACAAGCCAGCCGGCTAGTAGCCAAACAACGCGGTGCACAGCAAACAGCAGAAGGGCCCCACGCAGATCGTGGAGATGCAGGGGGGCTGATCTTGGGTGCTGGAGCTGCGCAGGGTCGGGGCTTCTCGGACCCCAAAGCACTCACCAGTGGAGGACACGGTGGGCTTGCAGTAAAGATGTCGTGCAGTCTTGGCGATCGACGGTCCCTTGAGGTCTCGTCGCACTCACGGTTCTCAGCTGGGCTGTAGAGGTGAGTAGAGGTCAGAGGTGCCAGGGAAGCCGGGTCTCGTCGAGCTGGGTCGTCGGATTCGTGATGAAGGACTTGCAGCAGACCGCAGTGTTCTTTAGGATGGTGCCTGCGGATGCAGGGTGACTACTCCTTAGCCACAAGGGAGAATCTTGAAGAAGAAATCGTGAAGTCCTTTCGAAGAAAGTGGTATCTTGATTCCAAAGATGATCTAATTTTAACAGGGGGCCCGCTCCCATCTTTATACTAAAAAAGGGGGCTGACCCGGTGACTAGGTCCTGCCTATGGGTGGGACTAGGTGGGGGGTGGTTACACCCCTCAGCCATGCCGGACTTCCCCAGGCCAGGGGCTGGTGTGCCCCTGGAACTGGTTCAGACCGGCCTATGCGTAGTGAGCACCGGGGTGCCACTCAGCAGTCACCTTCCTGTAAAGCCCTGCCTACCCAGGATACACAAAACCATGTCTGGGACGGTGCTAGCACCGCCCCTGACAGGAAACCCTTTGTCCAGGCTCCCCTCGCTGGAAGGACTCCCAGCTGCAGGGGGTCAGACTCGTGTCTGTGGTGGCAGCATCCATTTTGTGGAGCTGAGGCTTCAGTTAACTTTAACCGGGGTTCACAGTTACATACATGTCGTGTCCCTCTAGAAGGGTGGAATGCTAACCCCGTCGCCAGAATTGGCGAGGGGTTAGTATTCCAATTCGTATGACACCTTACTCGACATGTTTTGATAAAGCAATACCAAAGATAGCATTTAACCGCGAGGATTATAATGCACTTAAGAGTATATGGTATGCGATATCATGGAACAGCTATTAGGATTTGATTCCGCAAGCTGCAGACAGGCTCAGCTCATGCCAGAGCACCATCTCACATGATTCCAAGCACTCTGCCTTCAGGATTGTCAAGGCCTGCCATAGGAGTGACTGATAGGAATCTGTGTGTCCATTTTAGGGTTAGGTATAGGTATACTACACCTACAGCAAAGGGTGATTACACGACTTTGCCCCAGCTGTCATGCAGCCAGTTGTGTCAAATTTAGGAGGCCAGCCAGGGGTGGCATAATACATGCTGCAGCCCCTGGCAGCCCTGGGTACACCCATGCCCTGAGTTACAGGGTCTGATAGGGTGGCCCAGTACCAATTGGAAATGTACCTAGGGTACATGGAATCCATTTTAAAGAGAGAGCAGTAGGCCTGGGGTCCTGATTGGCAGGGTCCCAGGTCGACTATGTCCAAAACCAGCTAAAACACAGGGCAAAAAGTTGGGGGCAACCATAGTCAGGAGGTACCTTCCTACACAACCCCCCCCCAAACGAAAGGAGATAAGGCTATCCTTGTCCAGGTAAGCCTCTATTACCTAAGTGGCCATATAAGGAAGGACCAGCTCTGGCTTGGTTTCCCCCTGTGTCATGGTCCACTAGGCAACCCCTCACCCTAAGGGTATCTGAGGGTCTCCACCATAGGGAATCTCTGTCTCTGGTGTGTCTTGGGAAAGAAGAAGGCTGATGCTGGGATGGAGTACTGAAGTGAGGCTCCTCTACCTTTGGGCTCAACTTCCTCCAATCACCATCCATCATATGTGCCTTTCTTTCTTTAGCTGAGATGCACTGAGCTCTCAGGGTCAGCCTCTGGCTACCTAAAGCTGGAGGCTGAGTCCCTCTGTTTGGCTTACTGGAGGGACAGGTCAGGTCTGGGGTTTTTAGGCCCCATGTTTGGCTGTGCCCAACAGTGTCCAGCTGTGGGAGTTCCCTAACTACTTTTAAGGGGGATCCCTCAGGAGTCTGACTTATTTTCACTTGGCTAGGTTTACCAGCTTCAGTGACCCTAATCTGCTGATTAAGTGGTTCTTTTGGACAGGGGGCCCTTTGGGGTCCACCACTGGCCTCCCTGGTCTCTTCAGCCCTGGGCTGACTGAGGCAGGGTAGAGAGGTGCAGGTTACCTGCTCCAGACTGGGTCCCACCTGGGAAGGGTCCACTGCCATCAGGGGCTCTGCCAGGCTAGGCCTGACTTCCTCTGGGGCAGTTCCTTCAACAGGGGTAGAGTCAGTTCCCTGAGGAGGCTGGCTCTCACCTAGTGTCTGGGAGGGGGAAGACTCTTCTTCCTCCTCAATGCTCTCTGTTTGAGTGGAGTGATCCATTGTTTCAGGCTTCACAACCTCACTATCTGTCTGAGTAGAGGCTGAGACCATTTCAACCTTGCCGACCTTTTCAGGAGGGCACTCAGTCTGTGTTTGGGCTGTGACTGTCACAGCCCTCCTATCCTGCTCTGGAAAGTCTGTCTGAGCCTGGGCAGTGGCTACCACTGCCCTTCCAACCTTTTCAGGGAGGAATGGTGCTTGGACTGGGGCTGTAGCTGTTACTGCCCCACTAACCTGTCTGGATAGGCCTATCATTCTGGAGTGAGTTTCTTGTTCCACCTCAGCCCAGGCTGAGAGTTCTAGGTCATTCCCCAGTAAGCAATCTACAGGTAGGTTATCTGTCACTGCCACTCTCATGGGCCCTGTGACATTACCCCAGCTGAGCTTGACTACTGCCATGGGATGCCTTCTCTTCATTCCATGAATGTCTGTCACCTGATAAGTAAAACCAGGGGTCAGTTGAGCAGAGGGGACCAGATGGTCACTCACCATGGTGAGGCTGGCCCCTGTGTCTCTGAATGCCTCAACTTTCTGACCATTCACTAAAACTTCTTGTCTATACTTGCCCAAAACGTGGGGTCCAGTAGTGAAGTTGGCAAACCCCATGCCAGTCTCACAGACAAGAGTGTGGTCAGGGAACCTGGCTAAGCCATAGTCCTCCTGTTGGCCCAGAGTAATGCCCACCACATTCTTGGGGGCACTCCCACCACCTGGGGGATTACCACTAGTGGTAACAGGAGGTTTAGGAGTATTACCTGGGGGTGTATTTCCCTTATTACCATTTTTAGGGCAACTGGCATCACTTTTGTAATGACCCACCTGTTTACAGGTATGGCAATAAGGTTTCTTTTGTTCAGAAGGAGTGTTCTGGGACCCACCACCCTTGTTGGAGTTTTGGGGCCCTAGGGAGGTCTTCTCTGTGGATTTATCCCCACCCTTCTCTTGAGGCTTGGTTGATTCCTTTTTCTGGTCACCACCCTGGTTTTTAGGCCTAACCCTGGTTCTGACCCATTTGTCTGCCCTCTTACCCAATTCCTGTGGAGAGGTCAACTCAGAGTCTACCAGGTGCTGATGTAATAGCTGGTTCTGACAATTATTTAAGATTTGCTCCCTCATAATTAGATTATACAACCCTTTAAAATCAGTAACCTTACTACCCAGTAGCCAGCCTTCAAAAGCCTTAGTGGCACAATCAACAAAGTCAGTCCAATCTTGAGACTGAGTTTTCTGGGTGTCTCTGAACAGCATCCTGTATTGTTCAGTGGTTAAACCAAACCCATCAACCAGTACATTTTTCAAGACTTGGTAATTGTTAGCATCCTCCACCCTTGTGGTGAGGAGCTTATCTCTACCTTTACCATCAAAGGAGAGCCACAAGATAGCTGCCCACTGACTTTGGGGAACACCCTGCACAGTGCAGGCTCTCTCCAAAGCAGTAATCCATTTGTGGATGTCATCCCCTTCTTTAAAGGGGGGCACTATCTTATTCAGGTGCTTTGTATCAAAACTCCTTTCCCTATTGCTAGGTTTATTGCTGCCACCAGTGGGAACTGTCCCACTCAATTGTTGCTCTCTAGCAAAGGCAAGTCTCTCTTTGGCCAGGGCAAGTTCTTCCCTTTCAATCCTCAGTTTGACTGCCCTTTCTTCAGCTTCATACACTCTCCTCTTAGGGGAAGACATTCCTCTGTGAGAAGAGTTGAGAGAGCCATTGGTTCGAAAGGATCTGCTAGAGCCTCTTGATAGAGACCTAACTCGTCCATTCCCAATGTTAAGCTGACCTGAGAGTGGGCCCAGGGGTCCCCCAGTACCAAGCTCATGTCTGCTTAAGTTGGACCTGCTTAGTCTGCTGACTTCTACCTGTCCCTTATCTGCCTCATCCCCTGATAACTCATCCTCATCCTCAGCAACATCTGCCTCAAGGAGGGGATGGATATCAAAGGGACCCTGTAAGGAGGGCAAACTTCCATCTGGATTAGAAGGGTCTGGGTTACCAGCCCTACTGGCATCATAAGCCTCTAGGAGACCAATCAGAAAGGAAGTGGTGGGGTTAGACCCCTGTTTTAGTTTCCTGAGAGTACACACTTGTCTCATCTCATGGAAGCTAAGAGCAGCATATTTAGAAGGGACCTGTGGAGGGTCCACTGACACAAGGGGATACTCAGAGTTTCCTCCTTTGTCTGACATGCTGCTTCTAGTGTGGTGTAAGTGATGCACCTACCTACACTATGTGTTTACCTACTGATCCCTTGCTAAGAGTTGCAGCCAAGGTGTGCTAAGCCTTGAGGAGCTACAACAGCTGGTTCAGTAGAACTCAGAGTATTCTAAGCTTTAGTTATATGTACCTAACAGTACTTATGTGATCTTTCAACAAGATATTCTTAGGATACGTGTGGTAAAACAACAGCAAGCTCAAATCCCAACCGCTGCTCACCAATGTGAGAAGGTGGCCTGATATGCAGTGCTCACTATTCTAGTGAACACTATGTATCAGTCCAGCAACCCTTATTGATGATTGGTTGTAAGTCAACCTTATAGACCAGCTATCCTAGTAGCGTGGATACGAGCAGTCTAAGGCTAAAGACTCGAGAGGGCGCGTTAAGCCAGCTGTTTACCACACATATACCCCTTGAATACCAAGTGAAAGGACACCACACAAGTGTTATGAAAATAAACAGTTATTTATTTAAAGATCACAACAGCCCTGTACTCTTTATGAGGACAGGGTACTAAGCACAAACCAAAACTCTTACAAAAATACTTAAGTTAGCACAGTATATACAAATGCCCGAGGGGCACGGAAAACCATATACTCTGAAAGTGGAATGCGAAATTCCTAGCAGGTAAGTACAGTACTAATAGCTTTTGGAATCGCTAGGACTTGACTAGGGAATCGTTAGATTATGTCTAGGAGGCCTAGGGGACTCGGGTGCAGTGTGTGCACTCTCACGCGAGATGCGGGACAAAAGTCTATGGTAGCTAGGAATTAGAAAGTTAGTGTTCTCGGGCGAACCCGACCTGGTAGGGAGAAAACGAAAGTAGATTCTGACCCTTGGATAGTGAGGCTATGCTGGGGCACCGAAATGCCGAAGTTACCTAGCCCAGGGGCTGCAGCTGCATAGGTCTGAAAAGACGTCGGGAATCCTCGTAGACGGACCAGGAGCCGGAAGAAAAGATGCTGGCCGGTGACCAGTGAAGAAAGTTCAGTCGGATCCAAGCCTGGATCTTGAAGATAGATGACACCTGAAAGCAGAGGGGACCAAGTTCGAGACTACTAGCCAGTAGTCAGTGGGCACCAGGAGGGCACCGGATGGTAGCCACCTCGACTAGGTGAGTGGGTGACGCTTGACTCGAAGATCTCACGGACCAGGAGGCGTTGTCGGCGACCAGGATGGAGGATCGAGCTGTCCCACGAAGATAGAAGCTGTCGGCGTCGCTGGACCCAGGATTGGGCAACAAAGCCTTGGCAAATTCAAGCCCACGCGGTGGACCTAAAATGGCGTCTGGAGTGGACCAGGAGGGTCCGGGGTGCCTCTCTTGAAGAAGGAAGCAAAGGCCAGCCTGGAGCAACCAGACCAGCAGTCGTGAAGTCGTTGGGCGTCGTTCAGAGGGCCACAAGCCAGCCGGCTAGTAGCCAAACAACGCGGTGCACAGCAAACAGCAGAAGGGCCCCACGCAGATCGTGGAGATGCAGGGGGGCTGATCTTGGGTGCTGGAGCTGCGCAGGGTCGGGGCTTCTCGGACCCCAAAGCACTCACCAGTGGAGGACACGGTGGGCTTGCAGTAAAGATGTCGTGCAGTCTTGGCGATCGACGGTCCCTTGAGGTCTCGTCGCACTCACGGTTCTCAGCTGGGCTGTAGAGGTGAGTAGAGGTCAGAGGTGCCAGGGAAGCCGGGTCTCGTCGAGCTGGGTCGTCGGATTCGTGATGAAGGACTTGCAGCAGACCGCAGTGTTCTTTAGGATGGTGCCTGCGGATGCAGGGTGACTACTCCTTAGCCACAAGGGAGAATCTTGAAGAAGAAATCGTGAAGTCCTTTCGAAGAAAGTGGTATCTTGATTCCAAAGATGATCTAATTTTAACAGGGGGCCCGCTCCCATCTTTATACTAAAAAAGGGGGCTGACCCGGTGACTAGGTCCTGCCTATGGGTGGGACTAGGTGGGGGGTGGTTACACCCCTCAGCCATGCCGGACTTCCCCAGGCCAGGGGCTGGTGTGCCCCTGGAACTGGTTCAGACCGGCCTATGCGTAGTGAGCACCGGGGTGCCACTCAGCAGTCACCTTCCTGTAAAGCCCTGCCTACCCAGGATACACAAAACCATGTCTGGGACGGTGCTAGCACCGCCCCTGACAGGAAACCCTTTGTCCAGGCTCCCCTCGCTGGAAGGACTCCCAGCTGCAGGGGGTCAGACTCGTGTCTGTGGTGGCAGCATCCATTTTGTGGAGCTGAGGCTTCAGTTAACTTTAACCGGGGTTCACAGTTACATACATGTCGTGTCCCTCTAGAAGGGTGGAATGCTAACCCCGTCGCCAGAATTGGCGAGGGGTTAGTATTCCAATTCGTATGACACCTTACTCGACATGTTTTGATAAAGCAATACCAAAGATAGCATTTAACCGCGAGGATTATAATGCACTTAAGAGTATATGGTATGCGATATCATGGAACAGCTATTAGGATTTGATTCCGCAAGCTGCAGACAGGCTCAGCTCATGCCAGAGCACCATCTCACATGATTCCAAGCACTCTGCCTTCAGGATTGTCAAGGCCTGCCATAGGAGTGACTGATAGGAATCTGTGTGTCCATTTTAGGGTTAGGTATAGGTATACTACACCTACAGCAAAGGGTGATTACACGACTTTGCCCCAGCTGTCATGCAGCCAGTTGTGTCAAATTTAGGAGGCCAGCCAGGGGTGGCATAATACATGCTGCAGCCCCTGGCAGCCCTGGGTACACCCATGCCCTGAGTTACAGGGTCTGATAGGGTGGCCCAGTACCAATTGGAAATGTACCTAGGGTACATGGAATCCATTTTAAAGAGAGAGCAGTAGGCCTGGGGTCCTGATTGGCAGGGTCCCAGGTCGACTATGTCCAAAACCAGCTAAAACACAGGGCAAAAAGTTGGGGGCAACCATAGTCAGGAGGTACCTTCCTACAGACCTGGTCACAGCAAACACATGTGCTGGCAAGCCTAACATTTCCAGATGAGTCCTCTGCTCCACTTCTGACCATTGTGATGACTCCAAATCATTGCCCAACAAACAATCCACTGGGAGGTCTGAACTAACTACAACCTTCTTTTGGCCAGTTACCCCTCCCCAGGAGAAAGCTACAATTGCCATACTGTGATTGGTAGTGACATTGCTTGCATTGGTCACCAGGAATTCTGTACCTGGCATGATCTGTCCAGGGTCCACAAAGCTAGGTGTCACCATTGTGACACTGGCACAAGTGTCCCTATAGGCCTGAGCCATTTTTCCATTAATAAAAGGGGTCTGTCTGTATTTGCCCAAAGTATTGGGACTGGTGTCAGGGGACATATCCATATCCCCTGTACTGACAAGGACAGCTTGAGTAAGGGTGCCAACTAAGTTGTCACTCCCCTCAGAACCCAGGGTTAACCCTACTAAACCCTTGGGAGGTGCACTACCACTGCTGGCTGTACTAGGGGGCACAGGTGCCTTAGGGGCTGCAGTGGCAGGAGTCTGCCCTCCTCCTTTCTTGGTGCACTCACTAAACCAGTGAGTTTTACTTTTGCAGTATTGGCACCACCTTTTAGATTGGCCTTCTTTCTTCTTTTGGGGAGCCTGACCCCCACCCTCTTTGGGTTGTTGGGGACCTGTCGAAGACTTCTGGTCATTTTGTTCCCCTTTAGAATCCTTACCCTTCTGGTCTGCTTTCTTCTGACCACCTTGATTCTGGCCCTGGTTCTGCTTAACTCTTGTTCTAACCCATCTGTCTGCCTTCTTTCCCAATTCTTGGGGAGAGGTCAGATCTGAGTCAACAAGATGCTGATGCAACAACTGGTTCTGACAATTGTTTAAAATTTGTTCTCTCATCATCAAATTGTACAATCCTTTATAATCAGTAACCTTACTGCCCAGCAACCAGCCCTCAAAAGCCTTAGTGGCACAATCTACAAAGTCAGCCCAATCTTGAGACTGAGTTTTCTGGGTATCCCTGAACAGCACCCTGTACTGTTCAGTGGTTAGGCCAAACCCATCAACCAGTGCATTTTTCAAGACTTGGTAATCATTAGCATCCTCTACCCTTGTGGTGAGGAGCTTGTCTCTTCCTTTACCCTCAAAGGAGAGCCACAAGATAGCTGCCCACTGACTTGGGGGAACACCTTGCACAGTGCAGGCCCTCTCCAAAGCAGTAATCCATTTGTGGATGTCATCCCCTTGTTTAAAGGGGGGCACTATCTTACCAAGGTGTTTTGTATCAAAACTCCTTTCCCTATTGCTAGGTACAATGCTGCCACCAGTGGGGACTGCCCCACTCAATTGTTGCTCTCTAGCAAAGGCAAGCCTTTCTTTGGCCAGGGCAAGTTCTTCCCTTTCAATCCTCAGATTGGCTGCCTTTTCCTTAGCTTCATACACTCTCCTCTGGGGAGATGTCATTCCCCTTTGAGAGGAGCGTTGAGAGCCATTGGTATGAAGGGATCTGTTAGAGCCTCTAGATAGAGACCTAACTCGTCCATTCCCAATGTTAAGCTGACCTGAGAGTGGCCCCAGGGCTCCCCTAGAGTCCCTCTCATGTCTGCTTAAGTTGGTCCGGGTTAGTCTGACGACTTCTACCTGTCCCTTGTCTGCCTCATCCCCAGACACCAAGTCATCATCCTCATCATCAGCATCATCTGCTTCCTGAAGAGGATGGTCCTGGCTATCAAAGGGACCCCGTAAGGAGGGCATGTTGCCTTCTGAAGTAGAAGGGTCTGGGTTACCAGCCCTCCTTGCATCATGAGTCTCTAAGAGACCAATCAGAAAAGCAGTTGTGGGGTTAGACCCCTGCTTAATCTTCCTAGAGGTACATACTTGTCGTAACTCCTGGAAGCTAAGCACAGCATATCTTGAAGGTATGACCTGTGGAGGGTCAACTGACACAAGGGGAGACTCAGTGTTTCCTCCTTTGTCTGACATGCTGATTCTAGTGTGGTGTAAGTGATGCACCTACCTACACTATGTGTTACCTACTGATCCCTTGCTAGAGTTGCAGCCAAGGTGTGCTAAGCCTTGAGGAGCTACAACAGCTGGTTCAGTAGAACTCAGAGTATTCTAAGCTTTAGTTATATGTACCTAACAGTACTTATGTGATCTTTCAACAAGATATTCTTAGGATACGTGTGGTAAAACAACAGCAAGCTCAAATCCCAACCGCTGCTCACCAATGTGAGAAGGTGGCCTGATATGCAGTGGTCACTATTCTAGTGCCCACTATGTATCAGTCCAGCAACCCTTATTGATGATTGGTTGTAAGTCAACCTTATAGACCAGCTATCCTAGTAGCATGGATACGAGCAGTCTAAGGCTAAAGACTCGAGAGGGCGTGTTAAGCCAGCTGTTTACCACACATATACCCCTTGAATACCCAGTGAAAGGACACCACACAAGTGTTATGAAAATAAACAGTTATTTATTAAAGATCACAACAGCCCTGTACTCTTTATGAGGACAGGGTACTAAGCACAAACCAAAACTCTTACAAAAATACTTAAGTTAGCACAGTATATACAAATGCCCGAGGGGCACGGAAAACCATATACTCTGAAAGTGGAATGCGAAATTCCTAGCAGGTAAGTACAGTACTAATAGCTTTTGGGATCGCTAGGACTTGACTAGGGAATCGTTAGATTACGACTAGGAGGCCTAGGGGACTCGGGTGCAGTGTGTGCACTCTCACGCGAGATGCGGACAAAAGTCTATGGTAGCTAGGAAATAGAAAGTTAGTGTTCTCGGGCGAACCCGACCTGGTAGGGAGAAAACGAAAGTAGATTCTGACCCTTGGATAGTGAGGCTATGCTGGGGCCCCGAAATGCCGAAGTTACCTAGCCCAGGGGCTGCAGCTGCATAGGTCTGAAAAAACGTCGGGAATCCTCGTAGGCGGACCAGGAGCCGGAAGAAAAGATGCTGGCCGGTGACCAGTGAAGAAAGTTCAGTTGGATCCAAGCCTGGATCTCGAAGATAGATGACACCTGAAAGCAGAGGGGACCAAGTTCGAGACTACTAGCCAGTAGTCAGTGGGCACCAGGAGGGCACCGGATGGTAGCCACCTCGACAAGGTGAGTGGGTGACGCTGGAGCTCGAAGATCTCACGGACCAGGAGGCGTTGTCGGCGACCAGGATGGAGGATCGAGCTGTCCCACGAAGATAGAAGCTGTCGGCGTCGCTGGACCCAGGATTGGGCAACAAAGCCTTGGCAAATTCAAGCCCACGCGGTGGACCTAAAATGGCGTCTGGAGTGGACCAGGAGGGTCCGGGGTGCCTCTCTTGAAAAAGGAAGCAAGGGCCAGCCTGGAGCAACCAGACCAGCAGAAGAGTTGTCGTCGGGCGTCGTTCAGAAGGCCACAAGCCAGCCGGCTAGTAGCCAAACAACGCGGTGCACAGCAAACAGCAGAAGGGCCCCACGCCGATCGTGGAGATGCAGGGAGGCTGACCTTAGGTGCTGGAGCTGCGCAGGGTCGGGGCTTCTCGGACCCCAAAGCACTCACCAGTGGAGGACACGGTGGGCTTGCAGTAAAGATGTCGTGCAGTCTTGGCGATCGTCGGTCCCTCGAGGTCTCGTCGCACTCACGGTTCTCAGCTTGGCTGTAGAGGTGAGTAGAGGTCAGAGGTGCCAGGGAAGCCGGGTCTCGTCGAGCTGAGTCGTCGGATTCGTGATGAAGGACTTGCAGCAGACCGCAGTGTTCTTTAGGATGGTGACCGCTTGATGCAGGGTGACTACTCCTTAGCCACAAGGGAGAATCTTGAAGAAGAAATCGTGAAGTCCTTTCGAAGAAAGTGGTATCTTGATTCCAAAGATGATCTAATTTGAACAGGGGGCCCGCTCCTATCTTTATACTAAAAAAAAGGGGGCTGACCCGGTGACTAGGTCCTGCCTATGGGTGGGACCAGGAGGGGGGTGGTTACACCCCTCTCCCCTGCCGGACTTCCCCAGGCCAGGGGCTGGTGTGCCCCTGGAACTGGTTCTGACTGGCCTATGCGTAGTGAGCACCGGGGTGCCACTCAGCAGTCACCTTCCTGAAAAGCCCTGCCTACCCAGGATACACAAAACCATGTCCAGGCCTCCCTCGCTGGAAGGACTCCCAGCAGCAGGAGGTCAGACTCGTGTCTGTGGTGGCAGCATCCATTTTGTGGAGCTGAGGCTTCAGTTAACTTTAACCGGGGTTCACAGTTACATACATGTCGTGTCCCTCTAGAAGGGTGGAATGCTAACCCCGTCGCCAGAATTGGCGAGGGGTTAGTATTCCAATTCGTATGACACCTTACTCGACATGTTTTGATAAAGCAATACCAAAGTTAGCATTTAACCGCGAGGATTATAATGCACTTAAGAGTATATGGTATGCGATATCATGGAACAGCTATTAGGACTTGGTTCCGCAAGCTGCAGACAGGCTCAGCTCATGCCAGAGCACCATCTCACACGATTCCAAGCACTCTGCCTTCAGGATTGTCAAGGCCTGCCATAGGAGTGACTGATAGGAATCTGTGTGTCCATTTTAGGGTTAGGTATAGGTATACTACACCTACAGCAAAGGGTGATTACACGACTTTGCCCCAGCTGTCATGCAGCCAGTTGTGTCAAATTTAGGAGGCCAGCCAGGGGTGGCATAATACATGCTGCAGCCCCTGGCAGCCCTGGGTACACCTATGCCCTGAGTTACAGGGTCTGATAAGGTGGCCCAGTACCAATTGGTAGATGCACCTAGGGTACATGAGGTAATTTAGAAAGAGAACAGCCAGGCTGTGGGTCTGATTGGCAGGCCCACAGCCAGAGAAAGTCGTAAACCAGTGAAACAAAAGCAAAAAATCTGGGTGATCATAGGATTGCAGACCCTACTCTCCTACATTAACCATGAGAAAAGCTAGAGCTAATAAATTCTGTCTTCCTTGACAAGCTACCTTTTTTATGTCCTGAAGAAGACCCGCTTTGACTTCACAATTACGCAACATCTTGGATCGAAAAGTCAAAGTACAGTACAATCCATATCCTATGTTCTTCATTCCATGCCAGACTACAAAATTAACATAAGGCCCATTGGAGATTCATTTCTATAACGAAGGATGTATACGGATGTCAACTTTTTATATATTGTTCTGTAGAGCACTGTATATATTAACTTCACCTATAACATGTCACCTTTAGTCATTCGTCTTTGTATCAATGATCATTGTTCGACAGCCTATCAATTTTGTAAACTGAAGAAAAAACATACCAATCAAGAGATTATATCCATGTTGATAAAGTTCACTTATATGTGTTTCCATTTCATTCTTTATAATTATTACTGTATTTATAAAAGAAATTTAGCTCACCCAACAGAACCAACTGAACTATACCCAGGGCCTATTTTCTTTCACTACAAATGTACTGTTGCAAACCAATTGACAACTTTCTGGCCACATGCAATCCCTTGTAAAAGGTACCAAGGGCCCTGTGACCAGAGAAGGCTGCAGCACTTATTGTGCCACCCTTAGAGGTGAGTGACAGACAGACAGACAGACACGCGTGCGCACTGACGCAGACACGCGCACTGACGAAGACACGCGCGCACTGACGCAGACACGCGCACTGACGAAGACACGCGCGCACTGACGAAGACACGCGCGCACTGACGAAGACACGCGCGCACTGACGAAGACACGCGCGCACTGACGAAGACACGCGCGCACTGACGAAGACACGCGCGCACTGACGAAGACACGCGCGCACTGACGCAGACACGCGCGCACTGACACGCACGCGCGCGCACTGACACAGACGCGCGCGCACTGACACAGACGCGCGCGCACTGACACAGACGCGCGCGGACACGCGCGCGCACTGACGCAGACATGCGCGCGCGCACTGACGCAGACACGCACGCGCGCACTGACGCAGACACGCACGGACGCAGACTCGCACGCGCGCACGGACGCAGACACGCGAACTGACGAAGACACGCGCGCACTGACGCAGACGCAGACACGCGCACTGACGCAGACACGCGCGCGCACTGACACAGACGCGCGCGCGCACTGACACAGACGCGCGCGCACTGACACAGACGCGCGCGCACTGACACAGACGCGCGCGCACTGACACAGACGCGCGCGCACTGACACAGACACACGCGGACACGCGCGCACACTGACGCAGACATGCACGCGCGCACTGACGCAGACACGCACGCGCGCACTGACGCAGACACGCACGGACGCAGACTCGCGCGCACGGACGCAGACACGTGCTGACACACGCGCGCTGACCAAATATGCTACTTACCAGTATGCATGCATCTGTTCTTGGCATGTAGGGCTGCTGACATTCATATCTGTGCATAGATCGCCGCCTAGTGTTGGGTCCGGATGATTGCACATTGTTGTCCTGGAAGAGTCTTCGAAGTATCACGAGATAGGTGGCTCCTCCCCTGGACTACAGTGCGCATGGGCATCGACTCCATCCTCAGATTGTTTTTAGCCATTGTGGCCAAGATGGAGTGGAACTCAGTGAATGATGACCATGCTAGAAGTAGGTGTGAATTCTGCAGCTGCTACAGGCGCCGGGGAGGAGGGCGGGCGATATGAATGTCAGCAGCCCTACATGCCAAGAACAGATGCATACTGGTAGGCAGCATATTCGGTTCGAGGCATGTGGGCTGCTGAATTCATATCTGTGCATAGATACAAAGCAGTCCCTCCATCAATGGCAGCCGCCCGTGCCAGCTGCAGCAGTTTGGAAAAGTGTTTTTAGAACAGCCTGCCCTACAGCTGCCTGCTGTTTGGAGTGCACGTCAACACAATAATGCTTTGTAAATGTGTGTGTGGTAGATCATGTGGCTGCTCTACATATGTCTTCCAAAGGAACATTTCCAAGGAATGCCATGGAGGCCCCCAACTTGCTGGTGGAGTGGGCCCTTGGTGGAACAGTGAGAGTACGCTTGGCTTTCAGATAGCAGATCTGGATACATTTAACGATCCACCTAGCAATACCAGCCTTGGAAATGGGGTTACCTTTGTGGTGTGGTGCAAAGGCAACAAAGAGTTGTTTAGTTTTCCTAAAATCCTTGGTCCTATCGATGTAAAACATCGGGGCCCTTTTGAGGTCAAGGGTGTGGAGCATTCTCTCCCCCAATGACTCAGGATTTTGGAAGAAAACAGGCAATTCAATAGTCTGGTTAATATGGAATTGAGACACAACTTTAGGAAGGAATTTAGGGTTAGTGCGAAGCACTACCCTGTTAGAATGAATTTGAATAAATGGCTCTTGGATAGTTAGTGCTTGTAGTTCACTAACTCACCGCAGCGATGTAATCGCTATGAGGAAAGCCACTTTGTTATGTTATGTTATGTTATGTTATTATGGGTCTTCTATAGCGCACGGCTACTCCAAAAGGAGTGTCCCGGCGCTTTGTGCTCCAGACCCAGGGAGGAGACAGGTAAAACATAACAACAACAAAAGAGAAGGCAGAACAAAAGGATAAAACTAAAAAAACTCTAGCCAGTAAAAAGCCAGGTCTTTAAACCCTTCCTAAAACCAAATAAGTTGGATGTGGACCGCAAAGACAGAGGTAAAGAATTCCACAACTGGGGGGCCAGCAGCCTGAAAGACCGTCCTCCAATACGGGCTTTCTTTATACGGGGGACTACTGCGAGTGCCAGTGACTCTGATCTTAAAGATCGTGCCGGCAGGTAAAAAGCCAGCCTCTTTTGTAGGTAATGGGCACCCGTGGCATGTAAGGCTTTGTGAGCTAGTGTCATGGCTTTAAATATTATCCTCTTCCGGATGGGGAGCCAGTGTAAGATTTGCAGCAAATTCGAGGCACTGGCTCGACGATGCAGGCCGAAGATGGCTCGTGCAGCTGCATTCTGAGCCACCTGCATACGTTGTAAGAGGTACTCCGGAAGACCCAGATACAGGATATTAGCGTAATCCAGTCTGGGTCCAATGAGGGCCTGAACAGTTATTCTCCGATGTTCCTCAGAGAGCAACGGAAAAAACTTTCGGAGCATTCTGAGGATACCAAAGCATGTTCCTGTGAGGGTCAGCACCTGGGATTTGAGCGTAAGCCCATTGTCAATTTTAATTCCCAGGTTCTTAGCCAACTCAGAGGAATGAGCTGGAGGGAACATGTCGGCAGGCCACCAACCATGCCAGTCCGGTTCCGATGGGCATCCAAAGAAAAGTATCTCGGATTTATCCGAGTTACACTTGAGGCTGTTCAGTTGGAACCAGTTAAAAACAGCCCCAAGGCACTCACGGATACTTTCACCATCGAATTCTTCGCTCTTCCGGCAGGTGAAGAGAAGCTGGGTGTCGTCAGCATAGGAAACGATCTGGGCCCCATAGGACTCCACCAATGCCGCCAGAGGGGTCATAAAGATGTTAAATAGAGTGGGGCTCAGTACTGAGGCTTGAGGAACTCCAACTCCCAAAGGCGACATTTCGGCAGATCCAGGGGAGGCCCAGACCGTTTGTCGACGGTTGACTAGAAAGGAACGAAGCCAACTGAGCACCGTCCCCCTCAGACCGATATCATGCAGTCTTTCCACGTCAAGAATTGAATCTCGCAGGAATGCAGTGGTTCAAAGGGAGGACCCATCAGCCGGGTGAGGACCACATTGAGGTTCCACTCCGGAGCTGGTGGAGTCCGCGGAGGAATGACTCGTTTGAGTCCCTCTAGAAAGGCCTTAATGGCAGGCACTCTGAAGAGTGAGAGGTGCTGCCTGTTCTGGAGATAAGCGGCCATTGCAGATAGATGTATGCGAATGGAAGCTTAGGCCAGATTACATTTGGAAAAGGAAACAGATGATATTCTGAATAAACGCATCTAGCGGGTTAATGTTGTGGTCTGCACAATAAATGACAAACCGCTTCCATTTTGCCGCATAGCATGCTCTGGCGGTGGGCTTCCTTGCCTCCCGAATGATGTCCATACAGTCAGGAGGCAAGTGCAGGTAGCCAAACTCTAGGACTTCAGGAGCCAGATCGCCAGGTTGAGCTGTTGCGAATCTGGATGCTGAATGTCGCCATGGCTCTGCGTCAGAAGGCTGCTTGTGAGACGTAGCCTCTGATGCGGTACCACGGACAGCTCTAGAAACGTGGTGTACCATGGTTGGCGAGCCTACGTTGGAGCAACCAGGATGAGAGTCATCGAGTGCTGCCTGAGTTTGCGTGCCACCAGCGGTATCATTGGTGCTGGGGGAAAAGCATACGCAAATTTGCCTGACCAGTTCATCCATATCGCATTGCCCTGCGACTGTGGGTGTGGGAACCTGGCGGCGAAGCTTTGGCATTTTGCGTTCTCCCTTGTGGCGAACAGGTCTATCTCTGGATGACTCCATCTTTGGGAGTATGGTTGGAGTACTGATGGATGTATCTCCCACTCGTGAATCTGGTGGCTGTGCCTGCTGAGCAGGTCCGCCATCTGGTTGTCCTTGCCCGGGAGGTGTTCCGCCATGAGGAAGATGTTCCTCTCAATGGCCCACTTCCACATGCTCTGAGCCAGATGAGACAGCTGCGGAGAGTGTGTTCCTCCCTGCTTTTGAATGTAGTACATGGCTGTCATGTTGTCCGTCCGGATCAACACGACCTTGTTGCACAGATGTACTTTGAAGGCTTTGAGTGCCATGAAGATCGCCAGTTCGAGAACATTGATGTGCATCTCCATTGCTGTTGCGTCCATAGTCCCTGCACTGTGTAATGGAGTACATGAGCTCCCCATCCCTGGAGAGAGGCGTCCGTTGTTAGGATGATCTGTGGCACAGGCTCTTGGAACGGTCGGCCCTTGCAAACGTTTCGTCGATTCCACCAATGCAGAGAGTTGTATGTCCGACCGCTCACCAACACTAGGTCTTTTAACTGCCCATGAGACTGAGTCCACTGACGTGCTAAGCACTCCTGAAGCGGGCGCATATGTAGTCTCGCGTGCGGGACTATGGAAATGCAGGAGGCCATCATGCCTATCAACTGCAAGAACACTCTTGCTGGAAGCGAGTGTTGAGGTCTGAATTTTTGTATCAGCGATTGAATGCTGCTGACTCTCACTGAATTCGGCTGTGCTGTGGCCGCCAGAGTATTTATAGTCGCACCCAGATACTGCCGTATGTGGGCGGGCTGGAGGTGGGATTTTGGGTAATTCAGTGAGAATCCCAGATCGTGCAGGAGGTGAATGGTGTGGGACATGTGGGCGGCACACTGCTGGGCTGACTTTGCCTGGACGAGCCAGTCGTCCAGATGAGGGTAGACGTGAATGTTCCGTCTCCTGAGATGCGCCGCCACTGTCGCCAGGCACTTCGTGAACAGCCTGGGTGCCGTAGTGACACCGAAAGACAAAAACTTGAACTGGTAGTGCTGGTTTTGGATGGTGACCCGGAGGTATTTCCCGTGGGAAGGGTGCAGTGGAATGTGAAATTACGCATCCTTTAGGTCTAAAGTTGCGAGAAAATCCCCCTGACTGAGCAACGGGAGCACTTGCTGCAGGGTCAGCATATGGAAGTGCTCCGACAGGATGTAATGGTTGAGTGGCCTGAGGTCCAGGATGGGCCGGAGGGACCAGTCCTTCTTTGGTATTAAGAAGTACAGGGAATAGACCCCTGTGCCTCTTTCTTGCATAGGCACGAGCTCTATTGCTCCTTTTTGCAGCATAACGGTGACTTCCTGCTGCAATAAGTGAAAATGCTCGGCCGACATAGGACGGTCTTTTGGGGGCATGTTGGGTGGAGTGGATGTCAACTCCAGACAATAACCGTATTGAATAAGTTTCCTGACCCACCTGTCTGTGGTGATGGACTTCCAGACCGGCAGGAACTGCTGGAGTCTTCCCCCGACCGGTGTTGTGGTCGGGGGGCAGTGACAAGGCGTCACTGTTTGCTGGTGGCAGAGGATCTGGAGCTGTTTCCACGACCTCTGCCCTTGGCGCTGTTCCCACGATATCCACCTCAACTCTTGTTGTTGTATGTGGACTGAGTGTTGCCCTTGTAGTACTGCGTGGACTGGGAGAGCTGGCCCCTGGAAACGCCTCTTGTGCTTGAGCGACGAAAAGACAAACCCCCAAACTGCTGGGACTGTTAGGCACCCATGGATTTCGCAGTTTCCGTGTCCTTTTTAATTTTTTCTAGGGTGGTGTCAACCTCCGGGCCAAACAGGTTATCTGGGTTGACCGTTTGGTTAAGGATGGTGGATTGGATCTCTGGCTTAAATCCAGAGATTCTCAGCCAGGCATGTCGCTGCAGCATAACACTAGTGTTTATAGCCCTGGCGGCTGTATCAGCCGCGTCCAGAGCGCACTTAATTGAAGCGTTAGAGATTAGCTTCCCTTCCTGAATGAGCATCTCAGCCGCCTCCTTCTATTCATCAGGCAGGTGCTGCAACAGGGTCTCCAGTGTGTCGTAGTGTGCCCTATCATAGCTCGCCAGCAGCGCTTGCGTGTTAGAAATGCGCCAGATGTTGCCTGCCTGTGCTGCTACCCTCTTCCCCAAGGCCTCAAAGACCTTGGATTCTTTGTCTGGGGAGGAGCATCACCCGTAGTCTGAGAATTAGCCCTCTTCCGGGCATTCAAGACAACAAGGGAGTCTAGAGGCAACTGTCCTTTTATGTAGGTAGGATCAGTAGGCGCCGACTTGTACTTTTTGTCAATCCTAGGGTTTATCACCCTCGCCCTGGTAGGTTCTTTAAAGATCTCAGTAGCATGCTTTAAAACACCTTTCAGCATAGGCAGAGTCTTAACAGTTTTTTCTGAGACTGAGAAGGTATCAAAAAGGAAGTCGACATCCACAGGGTCAGCATGGAGCTGGACGTTGAGATTGTTCGCTGCCCGTTCAATGAGGGCATTGAAAGCTGCAGAGTCTTCTGTAGGGGACGTTTTTGCAGAAAACAGTTGAGGGTCTTGTCCTGATTAAGGATCCCCTGGGTCACCACCAGCGGCCCAGGGTTCGTTGGCATCCTCAGGGTCTGTATAGACAGGAAAACTGTACTCGTCCTCATCATCCCCCTCACCAGCGTCCACATCAGAGTAGGTGGGCGAAACATTAGGAGTCTGTGGGGAAAGTGGTTCCACCAGAACGGGAGTTAATGCAGAGTCCTTTTTCTTGAGAGGGATCTTGTAAGACTCCATTTGGCGTTCAGGGGCGATTTTCCGCTTGTGGAGGGAAAGCCTGCCCGTCTCGGCATCGATGAAGTGTTCCCGATGCTCTTCCACTGAAGGTCGTTGAGGATGTGGGCCGGGGACCACCACTGACTACTTCGGCGCCGAGGAGACCTTCTCGGGCATGCTGGCGACTGCCTTAGGAGCGAAAGCCTTCGGCGCAGTCTTCGGTGGCAACGTGAAATGAATGGGCATGGACGCCTTTAGTGGTTTCTCCACCAGTTTTGTAGGCGGAGGATCCTTCGGACCGGCCGACGCGGTTCCGTCCCTGATGCGCTGCAGGGAGTCCGTCACCTTCTTGGTGAACGCGGCGGATGGGCGCGCCGGTTCAATGGAATCCCTCGAGGCAACACCTGGAGTCGACTCAGGGCGCCGTGCCCTTGGCCTTGTCCTTCTGACGCGGAGTCGCGAGAACCTTCTGGTCATCCAGCCGTTTCCTCGGGTCACCGAGAGCTTTCTTCGGATCGCTGATAGCCTTCTTCGGGTCGCTGAGGCTTTTGCCGGCGTCGACCGTCTTCAGCGCCGACGCGCTCGGCTCGACCACCTTTACTTTAGTCTTCGGCGCGGCAGACTTCGTCTCGACGCCCTTGACTTGAGACTTCGGCTCAACGGCCACCTTCTGCTTCTTCGGCGCCGAGGGCTCCGAGGCCTTGGAGCCGACTAAAGCGATGCGCACTTTCGGTTTCGAGGACGGCACCTGCGCAGTGTCTGGAGTCGAGACCGTAGGTTTCACTTTCGCTTTCATTTTTCCAGGGAGTGGCTCGGCAGCAATGTCCGTGGCCGAGCCCGAAGGCGGGGCCGTAGAACCTATAGTGAGATCTTGGGTAAGGCCCGAAGGTGATCCCTCAGCCTCAAGAATTGGCACGGCCCCAGAGTCAGTTTGAGGAAGCTCCTCATCCGAGCTATCCTCCATGGCCCAGAGGGCCCCGTCGTCATCTCCTACCCGTCGACGACTTCTTCGGCCTCGAACATCTCTGCACCTGCGTCGTAGTCGACGTCCGACGCGGGGTTCGACTCAGTAACGTCCTGGATAGATTCGTCCTCGACATCCCCTGCATCGAAGATGTCCACAGGCGCCGGTGCAGCATGCTGGGCCTCCTGGCGCGCAGCTCGAAGCTTAAGCGTCTTCTTGGACCTGAAGCGTGAACAAGCCATACACTTGGCTTCATCGTGGTCCGGCGACAGACACTTGTTGCACACGGGGTGGACGTCGATGTGGGGATAGTTCGAGTTGCAGACGGGACATCTCTTGAATGGACTTCGGTCCATGATGGACGGTCGATAGGTCTGAAGCGTCGACTGGGCCGTCCGCGCCGAGAGCATGCGGGTGTAGAGAATCCGACTCGGAACCGAGCTGGAAGAACTAAGACCGAACGCAAGACTATACCGACGTATTAGACTAAAGACCTTTTGGTCTCAAGAAAGTTTTCTATCGATTCCGACTAGAGGGAACCCAAAGACATCCGAACCCAATGGCGGAAAAAAAGAATCTGAGGATAAAGTCGATGCCCATGCGCACTGTAGTCCAGGGGAGGAGCCACCTATCTCGTGATACTTCGAAGACTCTTCCAGGACAACAATGTGCAATCATCCAGACCCAACACTAGGCGGCGATCTATGCACAGATATGAATTCAGCAGACCACATGCCTCGAACACATGCGCGCGCTGACACACACGGGCTGACACACCTATTGCAGGCTCTGTGATTTGGTGCAGAGAAAAGTGAAGAGTCGACAGGGCACACATCCCTGTGTGCCATGCCTACAACCTCAGTCTGGGTGCACTATGCACTGGGAAGTTTGGTATCAAACTTCTCAGCACATTAACCCACACTGATGCCAGTGTGGGATTTAATGCAAAATGCACTCGGAGGCCATCTTAGAGATGCCCCTGAAAAACGATCTAACTCTAGTGTCCTGACTGGCTGCTCGCCAGCTGCAACCCCAGACATGTTCTGGACCCCTGAGTCGAGAGCCTCCTGCTCTCGGGGTCTGGAAACAAAGCACATCCTAAGCAGCGGTGCAAAAACCTTCTCCCCCAGGATAGGCAGGGTCAACGAAGGGGACGCTTCACTGGCTTACCACCTTTGTCCGGTAAAATCAGCGGGAAAACCAAGATAGGAGGAGAGGTGTGCCCACCTTGGGCAACCCCACCATTAAGGTGGGGGAGGCGAGGTGAAGCACAACTGTCAGTACCCATCATCTTGACAATGGGGGGACCCAGCCAACCAGAGTGAGGTGTATGCCTCCCTCCCACTGGAGTGGTGGCATAATAGGGGGGTGTACCCACCCCAAGGAAGGAACCCATTGGTCCCAACCTGTACCTACCTGAATCTAGTATTTAGGGGCAACTCCGAACTTTGCCTCCTTAGACAAGAAGAGAGAAGACTAAGGACCGAAGAGCTGTGGTGAAGGAAGAGGAAGACACCAACTGACTTGGCCCCAGCCCAACCAGCCTGTCCCGACCTCGACCTGCTCCAGTGGAATCCCACTGTGTCCTGCAGCCAGAAGTCCCCCCAGAACCCAGAGGACCTGCCCTGCCTTCACTGAAAAGATTCTGTCTCCATTGAGCACTGGATTTGCTCACCAACAGAATCTGGCTCCAGCCAAATCCGCGAGTCGGCACTACTCTGCACCCGAAGCCCACGACCCGAGTTGCCCAACACCAAGAGGAGGTCTCCGCAGTGATCCCGACCAGAGATCCAGTGACCCCCTGACCTGCCTCAAGCTTCCAGTCGATGCCGGCAGCCTCTACCTGGAGGCCCCTCCACCCGCCCTCTTCCAACCGTGACAAGGAGCAGGTAGAGAAACCCAAAGCCAAAGGACACCCCTGGACCAGACACCCCACAGTCTTGGGTGGTCCAACCAATGATGTTCAGGCAACCCCCAGCATCCCAACTTACCTCTCCATCCGGTGGTCGCCTCCAGAGAGTCTTTGTGCCTAAGCCTCAAGTGTTTGTTAAAACCGGAGAATACCATTGAAATCAACAGGGCACACGCAACCACATCTGCACTTGCCCGCACCTGTGCCACTGTGGGTGCACCCTGTGTGCCAACTCTGATCTCCCTTTGCCCTGAGCTTAACACTAGGACCTTTGCTCCCTCAACTTTGTGGACTACTCTTGAGCAACCACCAACCAGAGGCCCCTATCCCACTCTGGATAACATTGGGCATCCGCACTCTGCACCCGGCAGCCCTGGTGCCTCTAAGGGTGCTCTTCGACTGCATCCTTGACCCTGGGGGAACCCTTGTTCTAACCCCAGAACGCCAACTCCCCACGCTCAAAAACAAAAAACTAAGCAGACGCTTTGTCAATCTAGGGTTGGTTTTCGCCAAGAGATGTATAGTAAAAGCATGGATGAGACCTCAGCCAAAGAAATTTGTGAATTTGATGAGCGATATGAGAGTGGGCAACGGCAGAAGGGGTGCGAATGAGTGTTGTAAGAAAAGATGAAAATGCTTAAGACCAACTGGCATGGACCACAATGTTGATGGACCTACAGAAAGGTCAAGAGTCAATCTCCCAAGAGAACTCAGGATGAGAATGCCCGTAATTACACAAGGCAAACTGAAACAAACCAATGAAATGTAATATTCCAGATCAAAATGAAACAATTTGTATGGGGTTGGGACTCCAGACCGGTACTGAATGGGAGGAGATGGGGGCGTTAAGGGGGGGTGTCCTGTTAATGGTTTGTTATTTTTAAAATTGGCTAACTGTATGATGGAAAATAAAAGGCATATAATGGATAGAATTTTTGGGACTACCAAATAAAATGGCCTGGGGACAAGCCAGACTGTAAATAATCGAATGGAAGTTATATTATGTACCCTGACACGGTTGTTCCAGGATATATTTCAATATGTATAATTGTGAAATGCCAATAAACAAATTTAAAAAAAGAAAATGCTACTTTCCAGTATACATCTGTTCTTGGCAATGTAGAGCTGCAGAATATCATACTTTTGCATAGATCGCCATCTGGTGTTGGGCTCGGATGATTGCAGTTTGTGGTCTTGGAAAAGTCTTTGTCGTTACGAGATAGGTGACGCCTCCCTTGGACGATAGTGCGCATGGGCATCGACTCCATTCTCAGATTGTTTTTCGCCATGATGGAGTTTGGTAGAAACAGAAAAGATGTCCATGTGAGTGCATCGAAGTAAGATAACACTAGCACAGATATAGGTTCCGGGTGGGCGTATGATAATCTGCAGCTCTACATGCCAAGAACAGATGCATACTGGTAAGTAGCATTTTCCATTCGAGGCATATGAGCTGCAAAATCCATACTTTTGCATAGACCGTACAGCAGTGCTTTCCCTTAGCTGTGGTCACCTGTATGAGTTGCAGTGGTTTGAAAAAGTGTTTTAAGAACAGCCTGGCCTACAGAAGCCCGTTTTGCCTGCTCATCTACACAATAGTGTTTGGTGAAGGTGTGTGGCGTAGCCCATGTTACCGATTTACAAATGTCATCTAAGGGAATGTTCCGTAAGAATGCAATGGAAGCCCCTAGTTTGCATGTTGTGTGCTCCATGGGAAATTGGTAATGTGTGTTTTGCCGTTTGGTAGCTATTTGAATGCATTTGACTATCCATCTGGCAATTCCAGCTTTGGAGATGGGGTTTCCTTTATGAGGTGGAGAGAAAGCTACAAACAGTTGGTTTGTCTTTCTAAAAGGTTTAGTTCTGTCGATGTAATAAAGTATAGCTCTTTTAACATCAAGGGTGTGAAGAGCTCTCTTTGCTACGGAATCTGGTTTTGGGAAAAAACAGTAAACTACAGATTGACTAAGATGAAAAGCAGAGACTACTTTGGGACGGAATTTCGGATTTGTTCTCAGAACCAACTTGTTATAATGTATTTGTAAGAATGGTTCTTGTATGGTTAAAGCGCTGGTCTCACTTACTCGCATTTGTGTAGAGGTTCAAATGGAGGACCCATGAGCCTACTATGAGCCTACTGAGGACAATGTTTAAATTCCACATGGAGAGGGTGGTCTTGTAGGAGGAATTATTCTTTTAAGGCCTTCCACGAACGCTTTGATAGCGGGTAACAATGACAAATGTCTGTTTTGCAGGTAAGCGGCAAAATCAGCAAGATGTAATCGTTTAGATGTGTATGCTAGATTACATCTTTGTAGATGCAGCAAGAAACAAATCATGTTCTGAATTGAAGTATCTAGTGGGTCAATTTTGTTGTTATTGCAGTAAATGACAAATCTTTTCCATTTGGCTGCATAGCAAGCTCTAGGACTTCAGGAGCCAGATTGCTAGATTCAGTTGATTTGGATCTGGATGCTGTATCTCTCCATGGTCCTGCGTAAGCATGTTTGGGGAGAGCAGTCGTTTTTGGTATGGAACTATTGAGCAGAAGTATTGTGAACCATGTTTCCCGGGCCCATGTTGGAGGAACTAAGATCATCTTAAGAGACTGTTTAAGCTTGCGTACTACTAGCGGAATGAGTGGCAGAAAAGCGTAGGTAAATGTGCCTGACCAGTTCATCCATATTGCATTGCCCTTGGACAACGGGTGTAGAAACCTGGTAGAGAAGGATGGGCATTTTGCCTTTGCGTGTGTGGCGAACAGATCTAAGTCTGGGTGGCCCACATTTTAAACAAGCATTGGCATAGCCAACAGGTCTCGTTTTTGGGACCTTATAAGTTAGTAGCCATGCAACACTTTGTGGTCTAATCTAGGATATTGTGCTGGAAAACTACATTTCTATAATGTTTAATAGGCGAGACCTATTCGCTATGCATTGGGGGGCATTATAAGTGGTGATGCCGCGCCGGCCCCGCCAAGGGATGCCGCGCCGGCCCCGCCAAGGGATGCCGCGCCGGCCCCGCCAAGGGATGCCGCGCCGGCCCCGCCAAGGGATGCCGTGCTGGCGCTGAGTGATGCTGTGATGGCGCTGAGTTATGCGCTGAGGGATGTTGTGGTGGCGGCGCTGAGGGATGTTGTGGTGGCGGCGCGGAGGGATGTTGTGGTGGCGGCGCTGAGGGATGTTGTGGTGGCGGCGCTGAGGGATGTTGTGGTGGCGGCGCTGAGGGATGTTGTGGTGGCGGCGCTGAGGGATGTTGTGGTGGCGGCGCTGAGGGATGTTGTGGTGGCGGCGCTGAGGGATGTTGTGGTGGCGGCGCTGAGGGATGTTGTGGTGGCGGCGCTGAGGGATGTTGTGGTGGCGGCGCTGAGGGATGTTGTGGTGGCGGCGCCGAGGGATGTTGTGGTGGCGGCGCTGAGGGATGTTGTGGTGGCGGCGCTGAGGGATGTTGTGGTGGCGGCGCTGAGGGATGTGGTGGCGGCGCTGAGGGATGTGGTGGCGGCGCTGAGGGATGTGGTGGCGGTGCTGAGGGATGTGGTGGCAGCGCTGAGGGATGTGGTGGCGGCGCTGAGGGATGCTGTGGAATCTCCTGAATCGCAAAGCAAGCAAACTTAATATATCAGCATTCTGTTGCTTAAAAAAATAATCAACTTAGATGCAAATGAGTGGGAACAATAATGGAAATCACCATCTAAGGAAGTCTCTCCTAATTCTACTGCTGTTATGAATTTGAATTTAAAATACTTGTAAAGCGCTACATTCACCATGCGGTTTCTTGGCGCTATGGAGGCTAAAATAGCAGAGGAGAGGCAGTAGGTGCTGGTGCAAATAAAGAAAAATATGAGGACAATTTACAGAGGGAAGGCCTGATTGAATAGGAAAGTTTTGAGGTCTTTACGGAAAAGAGGGTAGTGATTGGCCAACCGTAGGTGGTTGGGGAGGGAGTTCCAAAAAGAGGGTGCCAAAAAAGAGAAGTTGGCCCCTCCCCACTTTTTGCGCTTGTAGCGGGGTACCTGCAGAAGTGATTGAGATGATGAACGAAGCTCTCTAGCGGGGATATACTCCCTTATCAAAGAGGCAATGAAGGCGGGAGCCGAGCCCTGGCGCACCTGGAAGACCATACAACCTGTTTTGAAAAGGGATCGCTCCCTGACAGGCAGCCAGTGGATCGCCTTCAATAAAGGGGTTGAGTGGTGAGAGCGGGAAAGGCCGTACCCTAATCGGGCCGCCTGGTTTTGGACCAGTTGGAGCTTCCGTAGGCTGTACGCCGGAATGCCGTTGTACAGGGCATTAGTGTAATCCAGCCGGGAGATCACCAAGGCGGACATGATCAGTTTAAGTGCCAGGGGAGAAAAGAAGCGAGAAACAGCGCGAATAGTGTGAAGAGTAAGAAAGCAGGAAGAAACAACAGAGCTAATTTGTGAGTGGAGGGTAAGATGATTGTTAATTTTGATGCCTAAGGTCTTGACTGAGGGAGTGGGAGGGGGACCAAAGGAAGAAGGCCAAAATAAAGAGTTTCAGGGACTGGAAGAACCACCCGTGAGAACCAACTCAGTTTTATCCGGGTTCAACTTCAGATGGTTGTGGTTCATCCAGTCCCTAATAAAAATCACAGTAGTCTGAAAGTTGGAAATAGAATGGGGAGAAGAAGATAGATTAAAGATGAGCTGGAGGTCATCCGCATAGTTATAAACGGTGACCTCCAGCTACTGGAGCGCAAAGATTAGGGGATACATATGAAGATTGAACAAAAGAGGAGAGAGAGAAGAACCCTGGGGAACACCACATGTGACCTTAAGTGGAGTGGCCGAGAAATCCCCCAACCGGACCGCCTGGGTGCGGTCCCTCAGGAAGGACGATAGCCAGACCAAGGCCGAGCCCCCGATTCCCGCCGCTCTGACACGTGAAAGCAAGATGGAATGGTCCACCGTGTCAAAAGCGGCGGAGATGGAGGAGCACCAGGGCCTGGTGTTTGTTTTGGTCCATGCCCTCCCTGAGGTTGTCCAGGACCGACACCACGACGGACTCGGTATAGTGCCTAGGCCGGAAGCCTGCCTGGCGAGACGCTAGGCCCCCATTCACTTCTACATGGGCGCTGAGTACCGATGTTACGTGGCGCTCAAGCACCTTGCCCAAATAGGGCAACAGTGAAATAGGGCGATAGTTAACTGGGGCGGAAGGATCCGCACCAGGCTTCTTCAGGATAGGCACTATTGTGGCCGATTTAAGTGCTGGGATCACAACCCCCTGGGCAAGGGAACTGTTAAGAAAAGTAATCGGGGGCTTAGTGCAGACAGAGTAAATCTGTTGGAGAATACGGGCCGGGCAAATGTCCGCCGGGGAGCCTGATTTTACTTTAGGAAGTATTATGGCACAATGCAGGAGCTGGCCACACCCCAACAACTGTGTCATCCCAACCTCAGAGCGCAGCTCTAATCAAAGCAAAATGCAGGTTGAGCAAAGATCAAATTAGCCCCCAAACCTTCAAAAGACCATCAACCAAAATAACCCAGTTAATGTGGATTACAATTAGTCTTGCAAGAGATTTCCGATTAAAAAAACATTAAGATGCCTTTTCAGACGGACCTTTAACAAGGCGGTGCTTTCTCCAGCTGATCCCTACTGCCACTCGCGAGAGGCTGCGAGAGGAATAGAAAAGCTCTGACTACTTTATATGTGACAAAGACCGTCGAGCACCAACAGAAGTGAGAGCCCAGCCAAGAAACCCAAGTCAGCCTACGCTATCCAGCTGCCACTTTCTGATCCAGAGGTCCCCAGAAGAGGATCTATCAATGCAGGGAGAATAAGGCGGGGGTGAAATGCTGATGCTCCAACAGTCCGCTAAAAATACTGCTCCCCTTTGACCAAGGACACAAGTTTGTTGCCTTTTAATTGACGTGTCTATCTATATGATTAACATTCACAAAGAGGCATGCTGTGATAGTAAATGCAGATGAAAAAAAGTTTATTATCTTCCCCCACATATACATTTGGTATGGTCCAGATACGGCCGCCCATTCCACGACTCACGATTGGCTGTGAGTGAGCATGTCCGTTCAGGAGAAGAAATGCTGGAGTTTCCTATTGGTGATATGTGTGGAATTGTGCATTTAAAACGCACTAGTTGGTAAAGTTAGTCGGTATTTAACAGGACAAACCACTCGCACAGGATTTAGGGTTCGCTCGAAAAGACGTAACTTCAATGATGCGATTCTCCTGCACATGGGAAAAGTAGGAGGTGGTGTATGCCGACAACAAGGCAAGATAAAACAAGCATTGGCTGCGCGGACGTGAAAGTAACGCGGCCGCGCAAGCGAAATGTGTCCTATCTAAAAGTTGTGAGTGAGGGTTACATATGGGTGTGTGTACACAGGGGATGCATGTTTGTGGGAAGTATGACAATGCATGCCTGGCATGAAAGGCGTGCGCCTCGCGCAGAAGGAAAAACAAGCTGCGAGACGCGCTCTGTGGTGGGGGAGGGGCATTGAAGCAAGGCGCGCGCGGCCGAGCGAGAGGAAAGCCCGATGGCGCCTCTGCTCGTTCCTGTGCGTGTAACGAATAGTTTCTTACCTGTCGGTGTAGTTTTGCAGCTTGAAGATCTTTCTGGATTCACTATGCTGTGCATATTCCGCGGTCTTGTGGTTGGGTCCGGATTCGTAGTCTTTTCTTAGTTTGTTTTTTTTTGTAGCCCTTGTGGGCGTCGGCGTCACACCTCCTCGGGTGCATTTCCGGTGACGTCGGCATGCTTCCTGCGGAAGCTCCCACTCTTGGGCGCCATCTTCGGATTCTTTTTTCCGTGTTCCTTTAGTTTCCGAAGCAATGGCAATGTTCTATTTAGGTGAGAATTTTTTACCGCTTTGTCCTTCTATTCTCTTACTTCTCTCCCCTTTTATTTTTATTTTTTTTTGACCACCTCTTCCATCTCCAGCCTCATCTTTCCGGCGGAGGTGGGTGGGTTCGCTAGTGAATCCAGAAAGATCTTCAAGCTGCAAAACTACACCGACAGGTAAGAAACTATTCGTTTTGCAGCGTGAATCTTTCTGGATTCACTATGCTGTGCATAGATTTTGTAGCGGTTTCTCATTTCTGTGGCGGCTGGGTGGAAGATGAGCTCTGGTTTCTGAATATATGCTGGAGCACCCTTTGTCCGACTTGTGCTTCTTTGTTCATCTGAACATCCACGCAGTAGTGCTTCGTGAATGAGTGCACCGAAGCCCATGTTGCCGCCAGGCATATGTCTTGTATGGGTGTATTGGCCAGGAAGGCTATTGTAGCTCCCTTTTTCCTAGTGGAGTGGGCACGTGCCCCCTCTGCCAGTTCTTGTCCTGCCCTTTTGTGGCAGAGTTGAATTGTTTGCACGATCCAGCGTGCAATAGTGGTCTTAGTTACTGCCTTGCCCATGTAACTGTTGGCGAACGACACAAATAACTGTTTAGTTTTCCTGTGCCCTTTTGTCCTTTCAATGCGCTAGTGGTTGGTTTTTGGAAAAAAACTCAGTATCTGTATGGACTGGTTCATGTGGAATTTGGACACCACCTTCGGCATGAAGTGTGGGTCGGTCCTCATCGCAACCCTATCATTGTGTATTTGTAAGTAGGGTTCCTGTAGCGTTCGCGCTTGCAGCTCGCTCACTCTGCGTAAGGACGTTATTGCAACCAGGAAAGCAGTTTTCATAGTTATCATCTGTAAGGAGGCCTTGTGAAGTGGCTCAAAGGGCTCCTTCATGAGTTCCGTCAGGACTACGTTTAAGTTCCATGCTGGTGGTGGCACACGCTTGGGTGGTGCGATCCTCTTCGCTCCTTCCAGGAACCTCTTGACAACTTGTGATGTGAAGAAGCTTCTGCCCATCTCACCCCTTGTGTAGGCCACTATAGCTGCCAAGTGAACTCTCAAGGAGGACGAGCTGAGGTTTTTCTCCAGTAAGTGCGTCAGGTACTTTAGCACTGTGGAGTCCTTCCTCATTTTATTGTGAAGCCTTTCCCTCCTGCACCACATCGTGAATCTTTTCCACTTAGCGACATAGCACTTCCGTGTGCTGGGCCTTCGTGCCTCCCGAAGGACCCTGAGGGTGCTCTCTGGCAGTCTCAAATGTGCGAACTCTATGTCCTCAGGAGCCATGCTACTAGGCTCATGCTCTCTGGTTCTGGGTGCAGCACCTCTCCGTTCTGCATGGAGAGCAGGTCTTTTCTTCTGCCGAATCTGTGGGGTGCACACTGTGTCATCTCCATGATCTGCGAGTACCATGTCTGCCTCGCCCCCTGTGGCGCGACCAGTATCAGGGTCATGTTGCTCGCTCTGCACTTGCTCAGTACTCTGTGTATCGGTGGTATCGGGGGAAAAGCGTAAGCAAATGTCCCGGACCAGTCTATCCATAGGGCATTCCCAAGGGACCCTTCTTCGTGTTGTCTGGATGCGAAGTTTCGGCATTTCGCATTCTGGCGTGTTGCAAACAGGTCCACTGATGGCGTTCCCCACCTGTTGAACAGCCACCTTGTCTCCTGAGCATTGAGCTCCCACTCGTGGGATGCCGATGTCTGTCTGCTCAGCCAGTCTGCCTGAATGTTCTCCTTCCCTGGTAGGTGTATGGCTAGCAGGTCTATCTGGAGAGGGATGGCCCATCTCCATATCTCCTGTGCCAGCGTTGAAAGCGTTGTTGACTGTGTTCCACCCTGTTTGTTGATGTAGAACATCGCCGTGGTGTTGTCTGTCTGCAGCAACACCCTTTGCCTGTACAGTCTTGTCTGGAAGGCTTTCAGTGCAAGGAAGATTGTCTTCAATTCGAGGTAATTGATGTGCTTTGTCGCATCTGCTGGCGTCCAAAGACCCCTCACTTTGAGTTCCTCCATGTGAGCGCCCCATCCCTTCAGGGATGCGTCTGTGGTGATGGTCACTGTCGGAGTTGGGGGTGTTAGAGGCTGTCCCCTTGTTAAGTTCTCCATGGTCCACCATGTCATCTCCTTCTGCACTGCGTGCGTCACCACCACAAGATCCTCCCAACTGCCCGAAGCCTGTGACCATTGTTCCTGGAGCCATTCTTGCATGGGTCTCTGTGGAGCCGCACATTCGGCACTAGGTGGATGAATGATGCCATCATCCCCATGATCTTGCTCGCAGTCCTCACTGTCCGAGCTTGTCCCTTCCGGTAGAGGCGAGTTTCCTTGACCAGTGCCCTTGCTCTCTTCTCGCTGGGGAACACTTTGGTGTTGATCTCTGCCCCCAGGAAGATCTTCACTTGCTCCGGCTCCATTGATGATTTCTTCCAATGGACGGAGAACCCCAGGTTTATGAGCGTGCTCGTCACTTTATGTGCATGTTGCTTGCACTTCTGGTACGAGTTTGCTTTCACCAGCCAGTCGTCCAGGAAAGGGTATACGTGTATCCCGTGTCTTCGTAAGTGCGCTGCGACTGCCGCGAGGCACTTCGCGAACACCCTCGGTGCTGATTTTAGTCCGAAGGCTAGCGTTGTGAACTGGTAGTGGCCTCCTCCGATTGTGAACCTGAGCATATGCTTGTGCTTCTCGTTCATCGGTATGTGCAAGTAGGCGTCCTTGAGGTCTATCGTGACCATGAAGTCTCCGACCTGCAATTGCGGTAGCACCTCCTGCAGGGAGGTCATCTTTAATTTTTGTGTTCTTATGAATTTGTTGAGGAACCTCAGGTCTAGGATGGGTCTCATTTTGTCGTCTACCTTTGGTACTAGGAAGTGCGTTGAGTAATTCCCTTGTTTCTTTCTTTCCTTGAAGGGAACTCTTTCTATGGCCTGTTTCTGTAGAAGTTCTTGTGCTTCTTCCTGAAGCCTCGCCAGCTGTTCTCTTGCTGGTGGCTTTCCCCTTGGTTTTCTGCTTGTTGGCTTTCTCTCCAACTCCAGGCAGTATCCGAATTGGATAATGTTTAGGACCCATTTGTCTGATGTTATTTCTCTCCATTCTTGGAGGTTAAACTTTAATCTTCCTCCCACTGGTGTCAAGTGGTCGTAGGTGTTTAGATTGTCCTGACCTCTTCGTACGTGGTGCCCCCTGGGATCTTTTCTGTGGTCGGGCACCCGGAGGTGCTGCCCCCCACTTCTATTCTGGCCACGTCCATTTCTCCCTCAAAAGGACTGACCTCTTGGTTAGTACTGCCAGGACTGCTTCTGCTGACCTTGCTGAGCCTGCGAGTCTGCCTGGTGCGTTTGCTGGAAAGCCTGGTGCGATGTACCTGGCTGGTTTCCACCTCTCCCGCCGGGCCTCCGTGACGGGGTGCCCCTGTTGTTGCCTCTGAACTGCAATGCCCCCATGGATCTTGCCGTCTCGTTATCTTTTTTGAGTTGGCAGAGTTTCTCGTCAAATGTTGCTCCGAAAAGCGTTTCGCCGTTGAACGGTGTGTTCAGGATACTGTGTTGCACCTCGGGTTTGAACCCTGAGATCCTGAGCCAGGCGTGTCTCCTTTCCGTGACACCCATCATCATGAGCCTGCTGGCGGTGTCTGCTCCGTCCAGGGCCGTCTTAAGGCAAGAATTTGCCGCGTTTTTCCCTTCCTCGATCAATTTTTCGGCCTTCTGCCTGGTATCCTGGGGTAGGTCCTTCACCAACTGCCCCAGCCCCTCCATGATCTGGTACATGTGCCTGTTTATCAGGGCGCTGGAATTAGCCATGCGCCAGTGGGTCGCGGCATTCCGTTCGATCCTTCTCCCCACCAGATCCATCCTCTTGCTCTCCTTATCCGTTGGTGGGCCAGAGGTAGTGGATACGCTCGCCCTCTTCCTAGCTGTGGCCGTGATAATGGAGTCTGCGGAGACCTCGCCCCGAATGTAGGCCGGGTCCTTTGAGGAGTGTTTGTACTTTTTCTCTGTTCTGGGAGTTACCGCCTTGCATGTTGCGGGCTCTTTGAAAGCTTCCTTTCCCTGAGCCAAGACGCTCTCGAGCATTGGAAGGAACTGGCTTCTTGTTTGTGTTGGGAGCAAAGTCTCTAGCAGGAAGTCTGCTATCTGCTTTTCCTCGTCGAGCTTCAGCTTGAATGCAGCTGCGGCCGATTGTATGCCCCGATGTCGTCCGGCGGCGAGGGCCTCGAGGGGTATGAGTCGACCGCCTCTTCCGGGCTCTCGGTGTCGACATCTAGGTAATCCTCCTCGTGTGGGTCAGAGGTGGCCGACTCTGCGTCCAACCTACTGCCCTCTTCCTCCTCATAGCTGTAATCCTCGTAGGGATTCTCTTCACCTTCCTGGTCGTCGACCATCTCGTCGCTAGGCCCATGTCCGTCGACATGTTCTTCTTCCTCTTCGACCAGATCTAGCACGGCGTGCTTGGTCTTGTGTGGAGTCGTGAAGGCACTCATCTCGGCGGCGAAATCTTTTCTCCGCTGCAAGAGGCTCGCCATTTCGGCTTCTAGCCGACGTTTTTTCCTTTCCATCTCGGCCGCGTTTTCGGCTTCGGAACGTTCGGCCCCTCTCTTCGTCGCCTGGCTCGGCGGCGAGATTTGACGTCGATGACTTGGATGTCGACGTCGATGACTTGGACGTAGAACTGGCTTTCGGGTCCTTGGATGGCGCCGAAGCTTTAGGGTCTTTCTCCCTCGAAGTCGATCGGTCCCTTTCGGCGACGATCTTCGACGCTTTCTGCTGATCAACAGCTCTCGGCGCCAGAGACTCCTTCTCCGAGGATCCGCTGGGCCTGTTTGTGGTCGCGGACGGCAGATGTCTCTGCGTCGGCGCCTTCGGGCTCTTGCCCTCGTACTTTCGAGACTCAGTCTCTCGTGTTCTTGTGGGACGTAGAGTCTCCTACCTTATCAGGTGTCTTCTTGTAATCGGTCTCTATGACCGTGTAACTGTCGTCTTCGGCGGCAGCGTTGTCCTCTTCCTCCGAGGACATCCCCCGCTCGTACAGCGATGGTGTCGGGGATTTTCCTTCAAGGGTGGCATGTGCTACCCTTGGTCTCTTCCTCACACGAAGGGTCTTCTGGGCGAAGACGGAGCAGGCGTTGCAGTCCTCACTTCTGTGTTCTACCGGTAGGCAAAGGTTGCAAACCGGATGCTGGTCTTTCTGCGCGTACTTGTGTCTGCAGTTCGGGCAGAACTTAAACGGCGTGTTGTCCATCCTCGAGCGTTCAGGCCTCCCTGACCGCGTGGACGTCGACTATCGTCGAAGTTCTCGAGGTTTTCTCCTTTTCTCTTCGTCAATGTTCTGGGAAGTCTTCTTTAGTCTTCTTCTTCCAATATCTTCTCCAACTTCAATTCTTTTCAGTACTTTCTCCAAAAATGTCTGGAGCCCAACGGGAACGATCCAGACCCGACCGCGGAAAAAAGAATCTGAAGATGGCGCCCAAGAGTGGGAGCTTCCGCAGGAAGCATGCCGACGTCACCGGAAATGCACCCGAGGAGGTGTGACGCCGACGCCCACAAGGGCTTCAAAAAAAAAAAAACCAAAGAAAAAAACTACAAATCCGGACCCAACCACAAGACCGCGGAATATGCACAGCATAGTGAATCCAGAAAGATTCACGCTGCAAAACTAGACACTGTATGCCACTCAAAGCTGTGGTCGGACTTTTAAAACTCCACTCCTAAATGTCTAGCCAGAGCAACGCATGCGCTGGCTCAGGCAAAACCTAAAAATGGTTGAAGAACTGGAGGATGAAGTTCCCATTCGTGTATCTGCTGTGTCTGAAGACTTAACAGACCCACAATCGGATTGTGTACTCTTGGAAGATGTTCTGCCAAAAGATATAGGTTTTGTGGAATGGCCCATCTCCATATGCTTTGCGCTAGTAGAGAAAGTTGCAAAGAATGTGTTCCTCCTTGTTTTTGTATTTAATACATTGCTGTCATATTGTTTGTGTGGACCAGGACAGTTTTGTTGAGATGTAGTTGGAATGATTTTAGTGCTAGAAAAGTTGTCAGTATTCTAGAGGATTGATGTGGAGCACTTTTTGTAGCGTGGTCCAGCAGCCCTGAATTGTGTTTAGGAGATTGGCTCCCCAGCCGGTGAGTGATGCGTCCGCTGTTTTGCACTATTTGTGGAACTGGGTCTAGGAACGCCCGCCCTCCCTTTGGAAAGGTTTTGTGTGTTCCACCACTGCAGAGAGCGATGTGTGCGGCTGTCCACCAACTCCAGATATGAAAGCTGACCTTGAGCCTGGTTCCACTGACGTGCTAAGCATTCCTGTAAAGGGGGCATCTGAAGTCTTGCATGAGGTACTATGAAATTGCAAAAGGCCATCATTCCTATAAGCTGCATAAACACACAAGCTACTGGTAGGGAGTGTTAAGGCTATAATTTTGTAATGAGGGTTTGCATACTGGCTATCCTGGTTTGATTGGGGTATTCAAGAGCCTTGTGGCCCTAGATGTAGGTAGGAAGGCTGTAGATGGGACTTTGTGTGAACCCCAGGACGTTGAGCAGCTGAATTGTTTTGCAAGTGTGGTGAACACACTGGATGTGCGACTTGGCCTTTATGAACCAGTCATCCAGGTATGGAAACACATGAATCTGTTGTCTATGCAATTGTGAGGCTACTACTGCAAGACACTGGGTGCTGTGGTTATTCCGAATGGGAGAACCTTCAATTGATAGTGTTGAGCATCCACTGTGAATCTTAGATATTTCCTGTGAGCAGGGTGTATAGGAATAAGGAAGTAGGCATCCTTCAGATCGAAAGTGGCAAGGAAGTATTGGAAGGATTTGTTGAAGAGTGATCATGTGAAAGTGATACAACTGTATGTACAAATCGAGAGGTCTGAGGTCCAGTATTGGTCTGAGTACCATCCTTTTTGAGGATTAGAAAGTACAGGGAGTAAACCCCTGTCCCTTAATGTTGTAGGGGAACCAGTTCTATTGCATGCTTTTAAAGCAGTGAGAGAACTTCCTGTTTGAGGAGCGTTCGATGTTCCGTGGACATGGGACACTGTTTGGGCAGTATGTTGGGGGGAGTTGCTGTAAGTTCCAGGCAGTAATTTGTCTCACCCACTTGTGCATTAGCTATCCTATAGTGATAAGGTGCTTGGGAGGCAACTCATTTGTCTGAAGCGTTTAGCAGTTTAGACTCTTTTAAGAGGTGCAGCATCACCGGAGGTTTGAGAATTGGCACGTTTCCTTGCATTGGACACTACCAAAGAATCTAGAGAGAGATGTCCTTTAATGTAGGTGGGACCATTTGGGGCGGGGGTTTATATTTTTTATCAATGCGAGGATTGAGAATTCTGGTCCTGACAGGGTCCTTGAAGAGGTCTGGTGCATGCTTAATGGCACCTTTGTGCATGGGCAATGTTTGTACCGTCCTTTGTGACCGGGCAAATGTATCTACCAGGAAGTCTTCCTCAACAGGGTCTTAATGCATTTGTACGTTATGATATTGGGCAGCCCTATTAATAAGCGGACTAAAACCCATGTTGTCATCTATGGGAAATGGACGTGTTGAGTATGCCTCTGGATCAGGAAGGTCTGGAGGATCTTTAGAATCATTGTAATTTGCCCGAGTGTTGTATGTTATAGTAGTGTCATCGGGGTCATCTGGTGGGTTAATATGTCCACCTCCGTCCCCTAGGTCGTCATCATCCTGTTCTGGTGGCGTGTGTGGAGAGAGTCTAAGAGTGTATGGGAGACTTTTCAGAGAGAAAGGCTTAGTAGGAAGAACAAGAGAAGAGGATTGTAGGGGTGAAGTGCACGATACTTACCTTCGGTAACTATATATCTGTAAGAAACATTAGTGTTAGATTCCTTACCTTAGAATATCCCCAGGCGTCAGACTGAATCCGGACATTTTCTGTAGCAGTACCCTTGCGCGTCAGTAGGCGTCGTCTGCGGCTCCTAGTCCGTCGTCGTGATCGCCGGGATGACGGAGTACTTAGCCGCCACCCTCGCGCGCTGATGTCAGTTCTGTAAATAGCTTTCCGCGCCAGGAACGCAGAGCCATGACAAACTGACACTGGTGCCATGAAACAAGGGCCCTGAAAGGGATGTCCCTTAACCCTAGATATCGGTTCGTAGAACGGGGAGGATGGGTGGGGCGGTAAGTAATCTTACAGATATATCGTTACCGAAGATAATTAACTTGTGCATCTGAACAAAACAAGTTAGTGTTCGATTCCTTACCTTAGAATGGATACCCAAGCAATACTAACCCCGGTGGTGGGTCTGCGAACCAAGATCACACTAGAAAGTCCTGGAGAACGGAACAGCCGAAAAAGCCATCTCTCCGGACTTGGCTGTCCAGTCAGTAGTGCCCAGCGAACGTGTGTAGCAAGGCCCACTTTGCTGCCCGACAGATGTCCTGCAAGGGGACTCCCCGACCCAGGGAAGTAGTAGACGCCGTAGCCCTAGTAAAATGGGCGCGCAGCCCAACAGGAGGCTCTTTTTTCGCCAAAGAGTAGCAGACCCTGATGCACAAGACAACCCACCGAGAGATGGTCTGCTTGTGCAGCGCCCGTCCCTTCTTAGCGCCCACGTAACCAACAAAGAGCTGGTCGTCCACCCGGAACTGGCGTGTGCGATCAAGATAGAAGGAGAGCACATGTTTTGGGTCCAGACGGTGGAGCCTCTCTTCCTCTTTCGAGGGATGTGGAGGCGGAAAGAAGGTGGGCAAGGTGATGGACTGCCCGATATGAAAGGCTGTGACCACCTTGGGCACGAAAGAAAGACGTGTCCTCAAAACAGCCTTGTCCGGAAGGACAGAGAGGAAAGGAGGTTTAGAAGATAGAGCTTGGAGCTCACTCACACTCCTGGCAGAGGTGATGGCAACCAGGAATGCAGTTTTAAGAGTTAGAAGACGAAGAGGACAGTTTTGAAGAGGCTTAAAGAGAGCGCACATCAGATACGTAAGCACAAGATTCAAGTCCTACTGAGGCATCGCAAAGGGAACAGGAGGAAACATGTGTGCAATGCCCTTCATGAATCTATTTATAATAGGGGACTTGAAAAGAGAAGGCTGATCAGGAAGCCTTAAGAAGGCTGAAATGGCCAAGAGGTATCCACATTGTTGTTCCCTGGTAGGTGTATGGCTAGCAGGTCTATTTTTAGTGGGATGGCCCATCTCCATATCTCCTGTGCTAGGTTCGATACCTGGCTGATTGTGTTCCTCCCTGCTTGTTGATGTAGAACATAGTTGTCGTGTTGTCTGTCTGAATCAACACTCTCTGGTTGTACAGTTTCGTCTGGAAGGCCTTCAGGACGAGGAACACCGTCTTTAGTTCCAGGTAGTTGATGTGCTTGACCGCATCCGCTGGAGTCCACAGACCCCTCACCCTGAGCTTCCTCATGTGAGCTCCCCGTCCTTTCTGGTATGAGTCTGTGGTGATGGTCACAGTTGGGGGTCGGTGGTGTCAGTGGCTTCCCTTCCGTTATGCTCTCCTTGTTCCACCACATCTCCTCCTGCACTGCGTGCCTTACAACCACTAGCTCTTCTCAACTTCCTGTAGCTTGTGACTATTTTTCTTGCAGCCATTCCTGGAATGGTCTCATGTGGAGCCGTACATTTGGGACCAGATGTATGCAGGAGGCCATCATGCCCATGATCTTGCTCGCTGTTCTCACTGTCAGAGCTCACCCCTTCTGGTAGAGGCGTGTCTCCTTCAGCAGGGCCATTGTTCTCTTGTCGCTGGGGAACACCCTGCTCTGTATGGTGTTGATCTCTGCTCCTAGGAAGATTTATACTCGCTCTGGTTCCATTGAGGATTTCCCCCAGTAAATGGAGAATCCCAGGTCCGCCAGTGTACTTGTCACGCGCTGTGCAGGTTCTTTGCATGTCCTGTATGAACTTGCCTTTACTAGCCAGTCGTCCAGGTAAGGGTTTACAAGTTTCCCTTCCCTCCTTAGGTGCGCTGCCACTTCTGTGAAGACCATTGGTGTGGATTTTAGTCCGAATGCTAGGGCTGTGAACTGGTAGTGATCTTTTTGATTGTAAATCTCAATAGATGCTTGTGCTGCCTGTTCATTGGGATGCGCAGGTAGGCATCTTTGAGGTCTATGGTGACCATGAAGTCTCCTTCTCTTATCTGAGGAATGACCTCTTATAGGGACGTCATCTTGAACGTTTGTGTCTTTATGTACTTGTTTAGGAACCTTAGGTCCAGGATGGGTCTCCGTGTTTTGCCCACCTTTGGTACTAGGAAGTAGGTAGAGTACACTCCCTTGTTCCTTTCTCTGTATAGTACTGGTTCGATGGCCTCCTTTTGGAGGAGTTCCTTCGCTTCCTTTTGAAGTAGCTCTAGCTCCTTTCCTGATAGCGCCCTTCTTTTTGGTTTCCTGTTTGGCGATGTCTTTTCCAGTTCTATGCAGTATCCGAAATGTATGATGTTGAGTATCCATTTGTCTGTGGTTATCTTCTTCCACTCCCGGAACAAATGACTTAGCCGGCCTCCTACTGGCTTTACATGTTCGTTGATGTTCTGGCCGTGTAACCCTGTGTTGGTCTTGTTGTGCTCCACCCTGGCAGGAGTTTTGTGGGTGGGCACGTATTGCGTGACTGAGTCACTTAGAGGTGGGTTGTTGGCCCCCTCTTATTTTGTCCACGTCCGTTTGTCCTACCGCGAAAGGACTGGCCCCTTTGCTGGTAGTGCCAGGTTTGTTTTTGATGTCCTTGTTGTGTTTGGCTCTCTCATTGGTGGGACTGCTGGAAGGTCTGGTGTGACGTTCCTGGCTGGTTTCCCCCCTTCCGTTCGGTCTCCGCGACATATTACCCCTTTTCATCCCCCTAAATTGTAAGTCCCCCATGGACCTTGCAGTTTTGTTTTCTTTTTTGAGCTAGGTGAGCTTTTCATCCACCGGCGCCTTAAACAGTGTCTCCCCATTGAACAGGGTGTTCAGAATGTTGTGCTGCACCTCTGGTTTGAAGCCTGAGATCCTGATCCTGAGCCAGGTGATTCCCAACATCATCAGCCTGCCTGACGTGTCAGCTCCGTCCAGGGCTGCTTTGAGGCAAGAATTTGCCACATTTTTTCCCTTTTCCACAAGGTGTGAAGCGCTTTGTTGATACTAGTCTGGGAGGTGCTTGAGCAGCTGTCCGATCTCGTCCAGAATTTGGTACTGGTGCCTGTTCAGCAGTGCGTTAGAGTTTCCCATGCGCCAGTGGATGTTATGTTAAAAAGTTTTATTTTAAAAGTATTTATTCAGCGCACGGACACCAGGCGGTTTAATGGCGCTAGAGACAACAGGCAAGAAATGGGTGCAGAGTTACGCATAGGCCTGCCGAAAGAGATGGGTTTTAAGTAAGCACCTAAAGAGAGCGTAACTAGGAGAAAGTCTAAGTTCGCTCGGAAGTGAATTCCATAATCTGGGGGTCAAAAACACAAAGCGGAGGACGGCTGTTTTTTTTCGTTTGAGTGCTGGAATGGTGAGCAGCTTATGATGGGAAGATTCGGTAGAATGGGCTGGACTAAAGCCTGCCTGCTGAGAGTCAAGAAACAGAGTTCTCGATAAATGAACTGAGACAGACAGTGACATGAGTCTCTAAGATCTTGCCTAGGTAGGGAAGCAGGAAAATGGGGCGAAAGTTGGCCAAAACCAGAGGATCAGCATTAGGCTTTTTCAGGATCTGAACCACTGCCGCATGTTTAAAGGAGTCGGGGACAATTCCTATTGCTAGAGATTCGTTAAGAAGTGAGAGTGGAGGGTCAGTGCAAGCGAGGAAGGCTTCTTTGAGGTTCTGCGGGGGGCAGCAGTCATTTGGCGAGCCCGAGCTCACTTTATTTAGTAAAGCAACAAAATCAGTCTTAGTGATTGGGGGAAAGACATCCAGTGAGAATGAATTCTGAGAAGGTAGGGCCGGAGCAGAGGGAGAGGAAGGGGTAGGGATATTTTTTTTGTGATGATTTTGTCAATAAAATAGGAATTAAGTGAATCACAGAGGGATTGCGAGGGGACAGCTTGAAGAGTCACTCTGTCAGGTTGTGTGCGCTCATTCACAATGGAAAAAATATCCTTTACCTTAGATGCAGAATAAAATTTTTTTTGGGAGAAGTATACCTTTTTAGCCTGGAGAATTGAGTTTTTATATCATTTTAACAAAACATATGCAGATTTTTCTTCGGGTGAATAAGTACGGCGCCATCGGCGCTCAGCTTGGCGGAGGGTCAATTGATCCTTCTTTAGTTGTTCAGTGAACCAACGTTGGGCATCATGGGGACGTTTGGACTTTGTTTCTCAGGGGTGCAACCTTATCGCTGACTGATTTGAGCCAGGCATCGAGGCAAGGGTCCTGGGTGGTGATAGAAGCCTGGTCGCTAGGGACAGAGGCAGCCAGTAGAGAGTGGAAACTAGTCCGTTTCCAATTCCGGGCTGTGATATTGGTAACAGGAGTCAGGGAAACAGAGGGAGCATAAGCCAATGTGAAGGAAATAAAAGAATGATCAGACCAGAGAAAAGGGGAGATAGAAAGAGGGGTAATGTCAAAATTGGAAGTCCAAACTTGGTCAAGAGTATGACCCTTAATGTGTGTAGGTACATGGACATGCTGCAAGCAATTCAAACCCAGCAAAAGATCGGAGAACTCTACAGGGAGATTACTCTCGCGGGTGTCCAAGGGCCAATAGTTGAAATCCCCAATAATGACTATCCTAGCATGATTAATTACCAACTGAGAGATTAGGTTCCCAAAAAGCTGGGGAAAGAGAGGCATGGGGTCAGGAGGGCGATAGAAAAGTGCACAAACAAAGGAGGAACTTTTAGAAGAGAATTTCAGAATAAGGTTGTCGACCCTAGGGAGAGAGACCTCTTCTAGGATCGTGAATTGGAGCCGGTGGCGGATAATAGCTGCAACACCTCCACGAACTTTACCTTTGGGGCCGATTTGTATGCAGTATGTAATAGCTGGAGAGAATAGCGGCAAGAATATCAGGGTTGGAGTCATCCGACAACCAGGTTTCTGATAAAAGGAGGATATCGATGTGGATGGCTGCATTTCTTTCTATCTTCCTCCCTGTTAGGTCCATTCTCCTGCTTTCCTTGTCTGGTGGTGGCCTTGATGTTGTTGGCACATTTGCCCTCTTCCTGATTGTCACCGCAATAATTGAGTCCACCGTAACTGATCCTCTGATGTAGGCCCTTAGAGGAGTATTTATACTTCTTCTCCGTCCTCGGCGTTACTGACCTGCATGTTGCCGGTTCCTTGAACGCCTCTTTCCCCTGAGCCATGACACACTCCATCATGGGGAGGTACTGGCTCCTAGTTTGTGTGGAGAGCAGGGTCTCCAAGAGGAAGTCTGCTTTTGGTTTTTCTTCATCCAGCTTGACTCCAAAAGCTGTTGCCTCGTTCTTGATGACCATATTGTAGCCCCCAATGTCATCAGGCGGCGAAGGCTTCGAAGGGTACGTGTCCACGGCCTCCTCTGGGCTTTCGGTGTCGAGGTCCTGCCACTCCAGATCCTGTGTCCCTGAGGATATTAATTCAAGAATCGTCTGCTGATAGTCGTCACCCTCGTCCTCGTAGTAGAAGGCTTCTTCCTCTGGATTTTCCAGAATCTCAGAGCTTTCCAGCAGCCCTTCGACGTCGAAGTCCTCCTCCTCATCTATTTCGACGACCAGTGCCTTTGGTTTCAACGGAATTGAGAATTTCTTCTTTTTCTTGTCGAACTCCTTTTTCCTTTGCAGGATGTTATGCTTCTCGGCCTCGAGCCGTCTTTACTTTCTCTCCATTTCGGCGGCCTGCTCGGCGTCGAATAGTTCAGCTGTTCTCTTAGACTTATACGTCGACGCCGAAACGGGCTTCGGGTCCTTGGTCGACGTCGAAACGGGCTTCGGGTCCTTTGTCGACGTCGAAACGGGCTTCGGGTCCTTTGTCGACGTCGAAACGGGCTTCGGGTCCTTTAAAAGTCTTTATTTATTTTTTTATTTGCCTTGCCCTCCTCTTAGTTAGCCGCCAACTGCCATGCGTGTCTTGTTTCGAGCTGCGTGGTTTTTGCTGTTACCCACCTGACGACACGATGTCTGAGAGTCGGCAGTAGATGACCTTAAGAGGTACAGGGGGTGAACAGGATCATGCCTGTCCTAACTCCATCTTGGTATTAATACCTGTAGAACCAGCCATAAACAGAGGGAGGGGGGGGGGGGGACGGGGGGGGTGATATGGGGGGCCTAGTTCTTGGAGTGTTGTGGCATAATCATTGGACCGGAGGCGGGGGGGTGGGGGGAATGGGGGGGGCGGCTACTATTTCCACCGTACCGAAAGATCCCAAAAAGCCACGTTACGTGTACTGCAAGATCTCATCATATATGTCTTAGATGTTTCATACATAGAAGACAACCAGTTTGTGTGTGTTGGTGCCGTATTTTCTATCCAGACTTTACTTATCTGTCTTCTAGCCAGCAAGACTGCATAGAACAGGAATGACCTTGCATGACCGGTTATACTGTTATCCCATCCAAAGATGATAAGAGGTAGTGTGATGGACACCGAGATGTTGAGTATAGAGTCAAGGGTCACTTTCACGTTATTCCAAAACTGGGCTGTAGGAAGGTACCTCCTGACTATGGTTGCCCCCAACTTTTTGCCCTGTGTTTTAGCTGGTTTTGGACATAGTCGACCTGGGACCCTGCCAATCAGGACCCCAGGCCTACTGCTCTCTCTTTAAAATGGATTCCATGTACACTAGGTACATTTCCAATTGGTACTGGGCCACCTTATCAGACCCTGTAACTCAGGGCATAGGTGTACCCAGGGCTGCCAGGGGCTGCAGCATGTATTATGCCACCCCTGGCTGGCCTCCTAAATTTGACACAACTGGCTGCATGACAGCTGGGGCAAAGTCGTGTAATCACCCTTTGCTGTAGGTGTAGTATACCTATACCTAACCCTAAAATGGACACACAGATTCCTATCAGTCACTCCTATGGCAGGCCTTGACAATCCTGAAGGCAGAGTGCTTGGAACCGTGTGAGATGGTGCTCTGGCATGAGCTGAGCCTGTCTGCAGCTTGCGGAACCAAGTCCTAATAGCTGTTCCATGATATCTTATACCATATACTCTTAATTGCATTATAATCCTCGCGGTTAAATGCTAACTTTGGTATTGCTTTATCAAAACATGTCGAGTAAGGTGTCATACGAATTGGAATACTAACCCCTCGCCAATTCTGGCGACGGGGTTAGCATTCCACCCTTCTAGAGGGACACGACATGTATGTAACTGTGAACCCCGGTTAAAGTTAACTAAAGCTTCAGCTCCACAAAATGGATGCTGCCACCACAGACACGAGTCTGACCCCCTGTAGCTGGGAGTCCTTCCAGCGAGGGGAGCCTGGACAAAGGGTTTCCTGTCAGGGGCGGTGCTAGAACCGTCCCAGACATGGTTTTGTGTATCCTGGGTAGGCAGGGCTTTTCAGGAAGGTGACTGCTGAGTGGCACCCCGGTGCTCACTACGCATAGGCCGGTCTGAACCAGTTCCAGGGGCACACCAGCCCCTGGCCTGGGGAAGTCCGCCCCCCTCCTAGTCCCACCCATAGGCAGGACCTAGTCACCGGGTCACCGGGTCAGCCCCCTTTTTTAGTATAAAGATGGGAGCGGGCCCCCTGTTCAAATTAGATCATCTTTGGAATCAATACACGACTTTCTCCGAAAGGACTTCAAGATTTCTTCTTCAAGATTCTCCCTTGTGGCTAAGGAGTAGTCACCCTGCATCAAGCGGGCACCATCCTAAGAACACTGCGGTCTGCTGCAAGTCCTTCTTCACGAATCAGACGACCCAGCTCGACGAGACCCGGCTTCCCTGGCACCTCTGACCTCTACTCCCCTCTACAGCAAAGCTGAGAACCGTGAGTGCGACGAGACCTCGAGGGACCGACGATCGCCAAGACTGCACGACTTCTTTGCATCAAGCCCACCGTGTGCTCCACTGGTGAGTGCTTTGGGGGCCGAGAAGCCCCAACCCTGAGCAGCTCCAGCACCGAAGATCAGCCCTCCAGCATCTCCACGATCTGCGTGAGGCCCTTCTGCTTTTGCATGCTCACCGCGCTGTGTGGCTACTAGCCGGCTGGCTTGTGGCCTTCTACACGACGCCCGACGACATCACTGCTGCTGGTCTGGTTGCTCCAGACTGGCCCTTGCTTCCTTCTTCAAGAGAGGCACCCCGGACCCTCCTGGTCCACTCCAGACGCCATTTTAGGTCCACCGCGTGGGCTTGAATTTGCCAAGGCTTTGTTGCCCGATCCTGGGTCCAGCGACGCCGACAGCTTCAATCTTCGTGGGACAGCTCGCTCCTCCTTCCTGGTCGCCGACAACGCCTCCTGGTCCGTGAGATCTTCGAGCACAGCGTCACCCACTCACCTAGTCGAGGTGGCTACCATCCGGTGCCCTCCTGGTGCCCACTGACTACTGGCTAGTAGTCTCGAACTTGGTCCCCTCTGCTTTCAGGTGTCATCTTCCATCGATCCAGGCTTGGATCCACCGAACTTTCTTCACTGGTCGCCTGCCAGCAACTTCTTTCTTCCAGGCTCCTGGTCCGGCAACGAGGATTCCCGACGTCTTTTGAAGTCCTATGCAGCTGCAGCCCCTGGGCTAGGTAACTTCGGCATTTCGGTGCCCCAGCATAGCCTCACCATCCAAGGGTCAGAATCCACTTTCGCTTTCCTCCTACCAGGTCGGGTTCGCACTAACTTTGCAATTTCTAGCTACCATAGACTTTGTCCCGCATCCCGCGTGAGAGTGCACACTCTGCACCCGAGTCCCCTGGGTCTCCTAGAAGTAATCTAACGATTCTATAGTCAAGTCGTAGCGATTCCAAAGCCTATTAGTACTGTACTTACCTGCTAGTAATTTCGCATTCCACTTTTCGAGTATATGGTTTTCCGTGCCCCTCGGGCATTTGTATATACTGTGCTAACTTAAGTATTTTCATAAGAGTTTTGTTTTGTGCTTAGTACCCTGTCCTCATAAAGAGTACAGGGCTGTTGTGAATCTTAATAAATAACTGTTTATTTTCATAACACTTGTGTGGTGTCCTTTCACTTGGTGTTCAAGGGGTATATGTGTGGTATAACAGCTGGCTTAACACGCCCTCTCGAGTCTTTAGCCTTAGACTGCTCGTATCCACGCTACTAGGATAGCTGGTCTATAAGGTTGACTTACAACCAATCATCAATAAGGGTTGCTGGACTGATACATAGTGTTCACTAGAATAGTGAGCACTGCATATCAGGCCACCTTCTCACATGGGCTATATAAGGACAATCCTTAAACATATGGACGTCCGAGGCCCCGATGTAACTGCACTTGTTGCATTTCTTGCCTGGGATAAATTTAGACAGTTTTAAGGGGGAGAGGTAGGCTCGATGTATCGTAAAAAAGTGGTTGCGTCTCAGCCATGCAGGTTTAACAGTTTTATATAGCAGGGTGCAAGATCTCTGCCAGACGTCTATACTTTGGGCTTCTAGTTCTGTTCCCCACAATTCCTCCGGGAGAGTGAACTCTCCATCTATCTCCTCTAACAAATTCCAGTACCACTGCGTGACCTCTTTACCACCCCCCTTGTCGTTCTACCAACATTTGTTCTATGGTACTATACTTCCCAAATGTTACCCCTGACCTACTCAGAGCTTTGACCCAACTATCTAATTGGATAAACTTGAATCTCGAAAACTTGGGGCCCAGTTGTTCCCGTAGCTCCTCCCAGGACCTCAGTGTCTCTCCTGCGAGCAATTCTCCCCATTTTTTATTCCTCCATCTCTCACCGGTATTGCCAGTCTGTCTTTCAGACATAACGGTAAGCCCGGGGAGTCCCAGATAGGTGCATCATTTGAGAAATACGGCAAACCTAGTCTTTTCCTTATCTGTAACCAGGCTTTCGCCTGGGACATAAGGATTTTTAACTTGACTTTTTAAAAATATTTTTGGTCCCCAAATTTAAACAAAAATCCATTAGTTGGTAGTGCAGCTCCAACCAACATGGCTTTAAACATTGCCCCAGCAGATGTATTAGATGGGGATTTTAAAAGCATTCTGGAATGGGACAACTGAAAGGCCCATGCATAGTACTGCAAATTGGGCAAGGACAGCCCCCCTTTTCCCTCCTCAACTTCTTCCATGCCACTCTCGCCGGTTTATGATTCCCGGTAAAGGAATTTAACTCTCTCTGACACTTATCCAAGATTTTACTGTCGAATGCCAGGGGGATGGGGTTGAAAATAAATGTAAATTTAGGGAGGATAGAAATTTTTATCAGACTCACTCTGCCTAGCAGGGTTAATGGAAGATAGGACCATGATTTTAACAGTTTCCTACACTCATTATGCACTCTCTCTAAGTTAACTTAAGCGATGTTACAGACATCTTGAACCACCCGGATACCCAGGTATCGCATTGAGTTGGTCACATCCAGCTTTAAGTTGGGGATGTTCCATGCCATGATGTCCGTTTTACTAGCATTTATCGCATACCCCGAGATGCAACCAAACTCTTCGGCTCTCTTAATAACCGCTGGGAATGATGTCTCCGGATCGGATGTTAGAATAAGAATGTCATGTGCATAAAGTGCCACCCGCCTTTCCCACTCCCCAAATCTGAATGATGGAATATTTTCATCTCCCCTTAAAATTTCTGCAAATGGTTCGATGTACAGATTGAAGAGTAGAGGGAGAGCGGGCAGCCTTGTCTCGTACCCCTCAAAATTTTAAGAGTCCGACAATGTACCATTAATTAGTAACCGTGCTGTTGGAGCATTGTACATAAGTGATACAGTACGACAGAATTTCTCACCGAAGTTAAACTTCTTCAGAACAGCACCTAGATAGGGCCAATTGACCCTATCAAAGGCTTTAGTCTCATCTAGATTGAGTGTAGCAAACAGAAGTGAAAAGGTCGAAGCAATATCTATTGCCCCCACCAAATCGTACGTCAGGTCAGATAGCTGGCGTCCTTTGATAAATCCCTTCTGGTCCTGGTGTATGATCTCCCCCACTATTGAACCCAATCTAGATGACATAATGGAGGCAAAGATCTTATTATCGCTGTTCAGTAATGATATCGGGTGAGAAGACACACATAAGGTTGGGTCTCTGCCTGGTTTAGGGATCAATACTATGGTTGCCTCGCCCCAAGATCTTGGGGGATCTTGCCCCTTCCTCAAGATTCCATTGAAGAGGGCCGTTAGAATAGGGGCAATAGCATCTTCCAGGGCGCGATATAATTCACCTGGTAACCCATCAGGACCTGCCGCCTTTCTATGCTTAAGTAACCTAATGGCATTTCTAACTTCAGTCTCAAGAGATTTCCATCTCAATCCCTTCGCTCTGTGTTGATGAAAGGGACGGTAGAGGGATCTGATTCAACCATAAATCCCTTGTCAACTGATCATCTGGGGTATCTTCCCTATATATCCCCTCGAAGAACTCCCTGAAAGCAGTACCTATCTCCTGATTAGAGATCCTGGCAGCGCTCTCGCCTTCGACATGGATTTCTCTAATGTAATTTTTGGCTTGGTCTGCCTTAACCTTCCATGCTAATATCTTACCCGCTGCCTCACCGAATTCAAAATGGGAGATTTTGCTTGCCTCCCATCTCTTCGTGACTCTTTCTTGTAATATACTCTCCAATTGATTTTTCAGGTCACGTACGTTTTTTTGGTCTTCTGGTGAACCAATTGACGCTCCGAGCCTCTGCTCGATCTTTTCTAATTCCTGCTCAAGATTTTTAATCTTCATTCGATATATTTTGTGCCGGTGGTAGGCTCTGTTTGTTATGCATCCTCTCAGAAATGCTTTCAGAGTCTCCCATACCATATCAAGGGTTGTTGAATTTAGATTTATTTCCAGGAACGAACTTGTTTCATTCATCAGATATCTCACTTCCTCTTTTTCTAACAGGATAGTGCAATCGAATGACCAAGATGGATGTTTGGTTTGAGCTGTGAGTTTTAAAGAAAATGAAAGGGCTGAATGGTCCGATAGGGGAGAGGGGATATAATTAATACCAGAAAGGGAATTTTTAAGGCAGTAACTAAATAATGCAGAATCAATTCTTGACGTATGTTTGTATTTTAAATTTCTGTAGGATACCCCTGGTTTATTGCCCGCCTTTTCTCTCCATAGGTCTGCCAGACCCAACTGTTCCATTACCCCTTAAAGGGACTGTCTAGTTTTGGAAAGAATATGGGCTCTATAATTGGTAGATTTGTTCAATTTTGGGTTTAGTACAGCGCTAAAGTCTCCTGCCCATATTATTGGAACTTGGGAGGTCATCAGATGGTTCCTTATTGTTTCTAAATAGGACGGATCGTCAGTATTTGGACCATAATATCCGACTAGATTACACACCCAACCATTGACGGACATATACACCAAGAGCCAGCTGCTGCGTGTGCCCCTGCCTGCCCTCTGCCTCGCTGCTGCCTCGTTTGCCGGCTGCCGCCGCTGCGAGTGTTTTTTCCCGTGTTTTGACTGTTTTTTGTGCTTGCTTTGTTGAAACTGTGTGTAACTCTCTTTTTTCCCGCTGTTTGCGGTAATTTGTGCCTGTTTTAGCATTTATTTACGTGTTTGCTCTCCTTCCTTGTTGTCCGCCTACCGCGCCGCCCCCCGCCCTCCCTTCCCGCCACCGCCGCTTGTCCCCGCCCCTTTTGTCTTCTGTAACCCTCCCCGCTCCCGCCTCCCAGCTGCCCCGCCCACCCGCGCACTTGGCCTTAAATGGCGACCGTGCGACGCAGGTGAGTGTGACCCACTTGTGGGACACCCCCGCGCCGCACGGCCACCAGCTGCTGCGTGTGCGCCTGCCTGCCCTCTGCCTCGCTGCTGCCTCGTTTGCCGGCTGCCGCCGCTGCGAGTGTTTTTTCCCGTGTTTTGACTGTTTTTTGTGCTTGCTTTGTTGAAACTGTGTGTAACTCTCTTTTTTCCCGCTGTTTGCGGTAATTTGTGCCTGTTTTAGCATTTATTTACGTGTTTGCTCTCCTTCCTTGTTGTCCGCCTACCGCGCCGCCCCCCGCCCTCCCTTCCCGCCACCGCCGCTTGTCCCCGCCCCTTTTGTCTTCTGTAACCCTCCCCGCTCCCGCCTCCCAGCTGCCCCGCCCACCCGCGCACTTGGCCTTAAATGGCGACCGTGCGACGCAGGTGAGTGTGACCCACTTGTGGGACACCCCCGCGCCGCACGGCCACCAGCTGCTGCGTGTGCGCCTGCCTGCCCTCTGCCTCGCTGCTGCCTCGTTTGCCGGCTGCCGCCGCTGCGAGTGTTTTTTCCCGTGTTTTGACTGTTTTTTGTGCTTGCTTTGTTGAAACTGTGTGTAACTCTTTTTTCCCGCTGTTTGCGGTAATTTGTGCCTGTTTTAGCATTTATTTACGTGTTTGCTCTCCTTCCTTGTTGTCCGCCTACCGCGCCGCCCCCCGCCCTCCCTTCCCGCCACCGCCGCTTGTCCCCGCCCCTTTTGTCTTCTGTAACCCTCCCCGCTCCCGCCTCCCAGCTGCCCCGCCCACCCGCGCACTTCGCCTTTAATGGCGACCGTGCGAACGCGCAGCGGTCACGCGCAGCGGGCGCGCCGATTGTGCGCCGAAGGCGCGCCAAAGGTAAGCCCGTCTACGCCCGTCCGCGCCTGGACCGCGCCCAGTGCCAGGACCCCTGGCCCACGAGGACCCCGAGCGACCCGCCTGACGTACTCAGCCGCCACCCTCACCGCTCTCAACACCGGCCGACTCCCAGAATGCCACCAAGCCACTCCAAGAAGCACCCACGGCCCGTTCAGCTGCCACGCCTGCAAGTTCTCCTGCACCCGGACCAGCCCCGCTCCAGCACCCGCCAAGTCGAACTCCAGCAGCACCCACCTCAAGTGCATCCTGCTCAACACCCGCTCCGTCCACAGACACGCCATCGAACTCTGGAACCTTCTAGACGCCACAGCCCCTGACGTTGCCTTCCTCACGGAGACCTGGATGAACGCCTCTTCAGCTCCCGACATCGCCATCGCCATCCCAGAAGGCTACAAGATCGTCCGGAGGGACCGAAACACCAACCAGATGGGAGGAGGCATCGCCATCATCCACAGGAACACCATCCGCCTCACGACCAGCACCGACAACACCCTGACCAGCGCCGAACACCTGCATTTCCAGATCCACACCAACCCGAACACCACCCTCAGAGGCACCCTGATCTACCGACCCCCTGGACCACGCACGCAATTCAGCGAGGACATCGCCGACTTCATCAGCCCGCATGCCCTCCCCTCCGCTGACTACATCCTCCTGGGAGACCTCAACTTCCATCTGGAGAACAACAACGACCACAACACCAGCACCCTGCTCGACAACCTCGCCAACCTGGGACTCAAGCAACTGGTGTCCACCCCCACCCACCTCGCCGGACACACACTCGACGCCGTCTTCTCATCCAGCACAGACATCGACTTCAGCCACGCCACAGAGCTTCAATGGACGGACCACAGCTGCGTCCACTTCACCTTCAAGAGAACGACGACCCACCAACACCAGCAACACACCGCCCGCAGAAGCTGGAACAAGATCACAGCAGACCAGCTCGCCACCTCCTTGAGCCAACACCCTCCTGCCAGCTCGGCGAACCCCAGCCAGGCCGCCGATAACATCACGAAGTGGATCAGCAACTGCGCGGACGAACTCGCCCCGCTGAGGACCCCGCCTAGCAGACCCGGCAGCAAGAAGGCCCCATGGTTCACCGACGAACTCAAGAGCTCCAAGAAGAACTGCCGAGCCCTCGAGAAAGTCTGGAAAAGGGAACCGACACCGGACAACAGGACCTCCTACAAACTTGCCACCCGGAAACACCACCAGCTGATCCGCGCCGCCAAGAGAACAGCATTCAAGGACCGGTTGGACAACAACGCACACAACAGCAAGGAACTCTTCAACATCGTGAAAGAGCTTTCCAACCCCAGCGCAGGAAACAACGACATCACCCCATCGCAAGACCTCTGCAACTCCCTCGCCTCATACTTCCACAACAAGATCACGGACATACACAGCAGTTTCAACAACCAACCAACGCACACCACGACCGACCAGCCACCCCCCCCCCACCACCACCCTCCACGCCTGGACCCCGATCAGCACCGAAGACACCATCCGCACGATGAACTCCATCCACTCCGGATCACCAACCGACCCCTGCCCTCACCACGTCTTCAACAAGGCCGGCGCTGTCATCGCACCCCACCTGCGAGACATCATCAACACATCCTTCGACACCGCCATCTTCCCTGAAAGCTGGAAACACGCCGAACTCAGCGCTCTACTCAAGAAACCAACAGCGGACCCCACCGACCTCAAGAATTACCGCCCCATCTCGCTTCTCTCGTTTCCAGCCAAAGTCATCGAGAAGACCGTCAACAAGCAGATGGCCGCCTTCCTCGAGACGAACGGATCCCTCGACTCCTCACAGTCCGGCTTCCGAGCCAAACACAGCACCGAGACCGCCCTCATCGCCGCCACCGATGACATCCGAGCCCTGATGGACAATGGAGAAACAGCGGCCCTCATCCTCCTAGACCTCTCCGCGGCATTCGACACGGTCTGCCACCGCACCCTAATACGGCGCCTCAGCAACATCGGAATCCAGGACAAGGCGCTGGAATGGATCATCTCCTTCCTCGACGGAAGAACACAGCGCGTCCGCCTACCACCGTACAAGTCAGAGGCCTCCAAAGTCATCTGCGGCGTCCCCCAAGGATCATCCCTGAGCCCCACCCTCTTCAACGTCTACATGAGCCCCCTCGCGGCCATCGTACGCAAACACCACCTCAGCATCATCTCCTACGCCGACGACACCCAGCTGATCCTCTCCCTGACCAACGACCCCGCCGCCGCCAGAGCCAACCTGCACGAAGGGATGAAAGAGGTAGCCGAGTGGATGACGACCAGCCGCCTGAAACTGAACTCGGACAAGACGGAGGTCCTCATCCTGGGCTCCTCACCCTCCGCCTGGGACGACTCCTGGTGGCCTCCCGCCCTGGGCACCGCACCCAAACCGACAGACCATGCACGAAACCTGGGCTTCATCCTGGACTCCTCCCTCTCCATGACCAGGCAAGTCAACAGCGTCTCCTCGGCGTGCTTCAACATCCTACGCATGCTACGGAAGATCTTCTGGTGGATCCCCACAGAGACCAGGAAGACCGTCACCCAGGCCCTCGTCACCAGCCGACTGGACTACGGCAACGCCCTCTACGCCGGGACCACCGCCAAGCTCCAGAAGAGACTCCAGCGGATCCAAAACGCCTCAGCCAGACTCATCCTCGACATCCCACGATCCAGCCACATCTCCGGACATCTGAGAGACCTTCACTGGCTCCCCATCAACAAGAGAATCACCTTCCGCCTCCTCACCCACGCACACAAAGCCCTACACGACCAAGGCCCGAGCTACCTCAACAGCCGAGTCAACTTCTACGCTCCCAAACGCCACCTCCGATCAGCCAACCACGCCCTCGCCGCCGTCCCCCGCATCCGAAGAGCGACTACAGGAGGAAGGTCCTTCTCCTACCTGGCCGCCAAGACCTGGAACTCCCTCCCGTCCGACCTGCGCCTGACCCAAGACCACCTCTCCTTCAGGAAGAAGCTGAAGACCTGGCTGTTCGAGCAGTAGCGGCACACCCCCCCCCCCCCCCCCCCCCAAGCGCCTTGAGACCCTACGGGTATGTAGCGCGCTTTACAAGTGTCACTGATTGATTGATTGATCTTCCACTCTGATCTTCCTTATATTCTAGGATCTGAACCGTAGCTGATTTTTTGCATAGAAGGAGAATTCCTCTTATGTTGCCATTATGATCGATACTGATAAGTGTCTATCCATCTCTGCTTTTTTTAAATTATATTGGCCTCAACTTTTAAGAGATGTGATTCTTGGATGACAATGATCTGTGCTGGGGAATCTCGTAAATATTGTAAAATACGCTCTCTTCTACCCCGCACGTGCAGACCATTGACATTCCATGATAAGAATTGGGAAGAGGTCATCTTCTAATGTCTATCTAATGTCTATCTTCATTTCCACTCCCTTCCAACTCAGTCATTTTATTTTCCCGAAAATGGCAGTATTCCCTACTTGGGCACAAAACATGTCTTGGAAGGCCCAACTCCTGAGGATTTTTTTGGCTTTTTATTCTTTCCCCCCACACCCTCCACCCCACCCTTGGAGAACCCACCCATACTTACTCCGATCTGATGTAAGGCCGGATTTACGTCTTACAACGCCTTCTCCTCCTGCACCGCTAAGTGCCCCTCGTGCCCCCCTTGAAAAAAAAGACTTTTTTTCTTTTCCTCATTATTTTATCTTTTTTTTTCCCCTTTTAATTAACCATGCTATTTCCTTTTATTTGTGTTTTTGTTTTTTCTTTCTCACCCTTAAAACGTTTGTGTTTTTTTTTTACCTCTTTCTTTCCCTTTACATCTACTCAGCATCTGTATTCTGCCCTAGCATGTTCAAATCATATTGCAGATCGCTCTACCGGTCGAGACGTTGGATGCAATGTTAAGAGAGAAACAGTGGTAATAACCACTATCCACTAATATATATCAAGACTGTAGGTGGAGGATATATGCACAAGAACTCAACCTGCTTCAATTGCTCCGAAGTTAAACTTTACCCTGGGAATGATTACTGATGGATTCCAATAATTCGTCGGCCTCGAAAGGTGATCTGACGTTATGCATTTTATTATTGGACATAACCCGCAAAAATGCGGGGAACCTCATCTGGACAGTTGCACCGGCAGCCCTAAACTTGTCCATCCTCTGACCCAATTTCTCCTCTCATCGAGGCTATTGAGGCTATTGAGGCTGCAAGAGCTTCCAGTGCGCTCTCAGTATGGGTGGGCCTCTCACTTTTGGCTCCTTCCTCCTCTGATGAGATTGTCCGGAAGTGTGGGTGTATTCAGGTGAAGGTGTTTTAATGCCCTTGTCTGGGCTTTTAGCAGGTAGCAGATCCAATACTTGAGGTAAATCCAATACTTGAGATAAAACTTTGAAATACGAGCGCAGAGAGGGGGTGATCTTACCAGTGGCACTAGTCAGGCTTAGGATTTTAGACCCCCCTTAAGGACCTCCTTTACTATTTTTTTTGCCTTTTTTCCCTTAGCTGTAGTCTTTATTGAGCCTGGCTCTTTCTATAGCTGAAGTAGTAGATGTAGAAGGCTCTGCTGATTCCGCTTCTTCTGTAATGGGGGATTCTGGGATTTGTAGATTTCTTCCTGCCCTCTGATTCTTTCCTGACTTCTCACTTGCACTCTTTGCATTTATTTTCCTGAAAAGGTTTTTTCCCCTTGATTTTAAATGCCTCCGTGTTCTCAGCGATCCCCTCAGCCTCCCCTATTGGGTCCACTATCGCGGCAGGAGCACCGCCAGCCCCACTCTCCAGTTCGAGTCTAGTTAACCCTCCCTCTCCAGCTCCAAAGCTACAAACCTCCTCTGCGGGAATCTACCGCTGCTGCGACTGCTGCCCCGCTCCCCCACCACAGCCCAGCCTACCTCTAAGCAGCCCCCGAGCCGAGCGACCTCAGCAGATCTCCACGGCTGCTCTCTGCATCCAGCTCCACAGAGGAGACGGGCTGAGGAGGAGGGATCGAGAGACCACGTCCTCGCTCCAGCACATCGACGGGAATCCGCCTACACAGCCGACACGACCGAGGCAGGAACAAAACGAAGGAACAAAGCAGTCGCCACCGCACACACCAGCAAGGTCATGGAGACGCGTTCAAACACGCTCAGAGCCCCATTTTCGTGCTTTCGCGCTCCAGGGAGGCAGCAGCACCGCGGTGCTCTGCGTCTGACGCGCGCGCCGCACTAGCCTGCGGCCGCCATGTTCTCTCTGGTCCTTTGTCGACGGCCAAACGGGCTTCGGGTCCTCGGTCGATGGCCAAACGGGCTTCGGGTCCTCGGTCGACGGCCAAACGGGCTTCGGGTCCTCCGTCGACGGCCAAACGGGCTTCGGGTCCTCCGTCGACGGCCAAACGGGCTTCGGGTCCTCCGTCGACGGCCAAACGGGCTTCGGGTCCTCCGTCGACGGCCAAACGGGCTTCGGGTCCTCCGTCGACGGCCAAACGGGCTTCGGGTCCTCCGTCGACGGCCAAACGGGCTTCGGGTCCTCCGTCGACGGCCAAACGGGCTTCGGGTCCTCCGTCGACGGCCAAACGGGCTTCGGGTCCTCCGTCGACGGCCAAACGGGCTTCGGGTCCTCCGTCGACGGCCAAACGGGCTTCGGGTCCTCCGTCGACGGCCAAACGGGCTTCGGGTCCTCCGTCGACGGCCAAACGGGCTTCGGGTCCTCCGTCGACGGCCAAACGGGCTTCGGGTCCTCCGTCGACGGCCAAACGGGCTTCGGGTCCTCCGTCGACGGCCAAACGGGCTTCGGGTCCTCCGTCGACGGCCAAACGGGCTTCGGGTCCTCCGTCGACGGCCAAACGGGCTTCGGGTCCTCGGTCGACGGCCAAACGGGCTTCGGGTCCTCGGTCGACGGCCAAACGGGCTTCGGGTCCTCGGTCGACAGCCAAACGGGCTTCGGGTCCTCGGTCGACGGCCAAACGGGCTTCGGGTCCTCGGTCGACGGCCAAACGGGCTTCGGGTCGACGTCCAAACGGGCTTCGGGTCCTCGGTCGACGTCCAAACGGGCTTCGGGTCCTCGGTCGACGTCCAAACGGGCTTCTGGTCCTCGGTCGACGTCCAAACGGGCTTCGGGTCCTCGGTCGACGGCCAAACAGGCTTCGGGTCCTCGGTCGACGGCCAAACGGGCTTCGGGTCCTCGGTCGACGGCCAAACGGGCTTCGGGTCCTCGGTCGACGGCCAAACGGGCTTCGGGTCGACGTCCAAACGGGCTTCGGGTCCTCGGTCGACGTCCAAACGGGCTTCGGGTCCTCGGTCGACGTCCAAACGGGCTTCGGGTGCTCGGTCGACGGCCAAACGGGCTTCGGGTGCTCGGTCGACGGCCAAACGGGCTTCGGGTCCTCGGTCGACGGCCAAACGGGCTTCGGGTCCTCGGTCGACGGCCAAACGGGCTTCGGGTCCTCGGTCGACGGCCAAACGGGCTTCGGGTCCTCGGTCGACGGCCAAACGGGCTTCGGGTCCTCGGTCGACGGCCAAACGGGCTTCGGGTCGACGTCCAAACGGGCTTCGGGTCCTCGGTCGACGTCCAAACGGGCTTCGGGTCCTCGGTCGACGTCCAAACGGGCTTCTGGTCCTCGGTCGACGTCCAAACGGGCTTCGGGTGCTCGGTCGACGTCCAAACGGGCTTCGGGTCCTCGGTCGACGTCGAAACTGGCTTCGGGTCCTTTTCTCTCGAAGCCAAACGTTCCTTTTCGGGGACGTGCTTTGACGACCTTGGCGTGTCACTGGTTTTCGCCACGTGGCTTTAGGGGCCGTCGAGTCTCCTACCGCTTTAAAAGTCTTATCGGTCTCTACGACCGTGTAGTCGTAGTCTTCTCTGGCGACGTTGTCTTCACAGTCGGTCGAGAGCCCCAGGTCTCGAAAGGACGGCGCTTGGACCTTGTCCTGCATGTTGTAGTTGGCCCTTCTCTGTCGCTCTCTTACCAGGAGAGTCTTCAATGTGACGGCGGAGCAGGCGTTGCAGTCCTTGCTCTTGTGGAAGACCAGTAGGAAGAGGTTACAAACCGGGTGCTGGTCCATCTGCGCATATTTGTGGTGGTAGTTACAACAGAATTTAAAGGGGTCTTGTCCATTTTTTGCACTCAGGGGGCCCCCTGTGTGCACATTTTGCGTTGGACCTTGAAGTTCTCCTTCTTAATCGTCCCGCTTGATCGTGTAGTTTCTCATCGTCTTCTCAATCCTTTTTGTGCAAAAATCGACTTTTTGCTGTCTTCTTTTCTCCAAAACTCTGGAGCCCTTTCGGGAACGATCCAGACCCAACTGCTGAAAAAATAATCTGAAGATGGCGCCCAAAAGTGGGCGCTTCCGCAGGAAGCTTGCAGACGTCACAGGAAGTACACCAAATGTGGGACGTCGAGTCCACCTGGACGACAAGAAAAAAAAAAAAAACACTACGTTTCCGGACCCAACCACTAGGCCGCGGAATAATCCATAGTGAATCCAGAAAGTTTCATGCGCAACACTGAAAGTGCTCATGGCCTACCGTGAACCGCAGGTAGTGCCAGTGGACCGCAGGATGGGGGGGATGTGAAAATAGGCGTCCTGCAAGTCCAACGCTACCATCCAGTCTCCAGGGTCTAGGGCAGCCAGGACCTGAGCTTAAGTCAGCATCTTGAACTTCTCCTTCCGGAGGAAGTCGTTGACGCTCCGGAGGTCCAAGATAGGGCGTAGGCCTCCTTTGCCCTTCTTGGGTACCATAAAGTAGTGGGAGTAGCAACCACGTTCTACTTTCGTCCCAGGAACGCGCTCAATGGCCCCCTTGGCCAAGAGGGCCATAACTTCCTCCTGCAGAAGTTGCAAGTGAACCCCCCGACATGCAATGGCATGGCTGGAGGGGTCGCCTCGAAGGGGAGGGAGTATCCCCTTTGGACGATTTGAAACACCCACCTGTCCGACTTGTTGGAGCGCCAGTGGAGGAGGTTATGGCGAACCCTGCCCCCCACGTCGAATGGGCCTGAAATGCCGGACTAGGAAGGCTTAGCGGCAGATGCTGCGGGGCGGATGTGGACTGACCCTGCCGTTGTCCCCCGGTACCGCCACAGCGGTAACCATGTCCACAACCGTGTTGAGACTGGTTCTGCGGCCTGTGGCTAGCTGGACGTGTGGGGGCGCCCCTTCCTTGGCCACGAAAGGGGCGAAAAGCATAAGTTTGCTGGCGCTGGCCCAGGCCCAAGGACTTGGTCGTAGCCCTGGAGCACTTAAAAACGCTCTAGCACACTATCCGCTTTGTCGCCAAAGAGGCGGCAGCCATCGAAGGGCATGTCCATGAGCATGGCCTGGACATCCCCCGAGAAGTTGGCAGACTGCAGCCAGGCGTAGCAACAAACCGCCACCGACGTGGAAATCGCTCTGCCCAGCGAGTCAGTGGTGTCAAGTCCACATCTAATAGAGTACCGTGCTGCATCCCACCACTCTGCCAGGGCGTGGGCGAGCCGTGTCCGGGCCTTCTCTGGACACTGTCAGCATCTCCGCAACTATATCCCACTGAGTGGGTGCAACGGTCCAAAAGGCAGGCGGTGTTGACAGACCACAGCCCCAAACTCGGAGAACAGTTTCTTCCCAATTTGATCATACCTTTTATATTCCCCATCCGGAGGAGCGGTCCGGAATGCGGTCTAGGACGTAGAGGCCTGAATCACCAGGCTCTCAGGGGTGGGGTTAACGGACAGAAAGCAGGGGGTGCCTGAAGCCGGGCGGAATGGGTCGCCTGGAGCCGGGCGGAAGGCGTCTGGCCACGTTCCAATCCACAGGGAGGCCTGTAGCGGGTTTAGACCAGGTGACCATCAGGACGTCCGTAGGGGCTTCGTTAAACGGCAGTAGAGGCTCCGATGAGCTTGCCTGTCGTTTGAGCACCTCAGTGAGGAGGTTAGTCCTCACGGCCGCGACAGGGAGTTCAAGAGCCAAGGCCTTGGCTGCCCTGTTCAACACCTCGCTATAAGTAGCCTCCTCAGAAGTCACGGAGGGAGGAGAGATGAATCCAGTGTCAGGCGAAGTGTCTAGACCACTGGCCTCCCCCAGCTCATCTGCCCAGTCATGGCTTAACTGGCACTGCTGTGCCAGAGGGTCCTCAGACCCCTCCCAGGGGCCGGTGTCGTCCGAAGACTGCACCGGGAGCAACACCCTCAGGGTCGGCGCCAGCGGAGTCGACGTGAGCTTGACTGGCGACGACCCGGATCCAGGCCTGTATCCTGCGGGCCCTGCGGCGCCGGGACCTGAGCACACGATGGAGCCGGGGCGATGCACCCGACAGCCCGCAAGGGCTCCCAGTCGGATCCGCAGGGCCCGAAGGCACCTCAACAGGTGCTGACGGATGGAAGTGAGTCCTCATGGGCACGAGGAAGTCACGTATCTCCTCCGGCGTCGCATGCAGCTCAGGGACTGGCGGGTGGGGAGCTGGACGCAGCGCCTGTGGCTCTGGCGGAGAGAAGAGTCATGGCGCCTCTTCGACTTCTCTTTCAAATGCCTCTACTTACCAGAGGACTTTGAGCCCGACAAGTGATGGTGACTCTACGAGCGGCGATGACTGCAGCAACGTGACCAGTCCCTCAACTACCTCCTCGACCGGGACCTCGAGCGGCACAGAGCAGACTTCCGGAGTTAGAACAGCTTACGGGACCGCTCCCGTCTTGCCTTCGAGGTCAAGGCCCCGCAGTCGGGGCATGACTTGTCATAGTGGTCGGCCCGAGGCAGTAAAGGCACCGATGGTGGGTGTCGGTCACCGACATCAGGCGGTGACAGGCGACGCAAGGTTTAAAACCAGGCATCCCTAATGGCACCGCGAGTCGAACTCTACTCGAGAAGTGATCAAAAGAGATTAAAAAAAAAGTTAGTCAGAAAATGACTTGAGTACTGCTCTTCCCAGATCTGCGCTTGCTGGCGCGGAAAAAAGAAGAACTGACGTCAGCGCGCTTTGGCGGCGTCTAAGTACTCCGACGACGTCATCCCGGCGATCACGCCGCCGAAAGTGGAGCCGCAGACGACGCCTACTCACGCGCAAGGGTACTGCTGACGAAAACTTTCCGGATAAAGTCTGACGCCTGGGGATATTCTAAGGTAAGGAATCTAACACTAACGGGTTTCTTTCAGATATGTTATGTTTTAGAGTCCACATACAATGTCTTTTGTTTCGGATCGATAGGTTCTGGTTGAAACAGTTCTTCTGGTTGGCGTCTCCTTTCGGTGCGGAGGTCTTTTTTGGGTAAGGGGAGTAGGATGTATTCCTAATTTCTTTACTGATTGGGTTTTTTTGGCACAGATATGCGGCTTGCTTGGTCCCGAACTGCGGGTAGGATTTTCCTTGGTCTTGGAGGTGGGGATGTCTTAAGTTCTTTCGGTCTCGACTAAGGCCTTCGGGCGAAGTTTTGACCGAAGCCTTCTTTTTTTCAGGTGGGGTAGGGTCAGTTGTACTCACTCGTTGACCTGGGATGATGTGGTCGTCAGGAGTCTTAGTCATCAGCTTCAGACATGATGTCTAGCTCCTCCGAATCCTCTGCAACGTCGGGCCTTCATCAAAGATGTTTTCCGGCACCGGTGCATATCGTTGCACCATGACGGGTCATCGAGCCCGGCGATCACGGATAGTCTTCTTGGATCGAAAAGAGGCCCAGGCCTGGCAATCTAATTCCTCACATTCTTGCGAGAGACAAAGGTTGCAGACCTTGTGATGGTCGCTGTGTGGTAATTTAACTCCACACTGGGGGCATTTTTTTAAATGGAGGCCTTTCCATTAGCCGTAGGCCCGAACGGCGTCAATAGGCCCAGCAGCCCACGTCGACTACCAGAACTGGGTATTCTAGAGTTAGCGCGAAGCACGCGAACGAAAAAAATATCGTCGATTTGATGTTTTGCACGTCAAAAAAGGTTTGGAAACCGTAGCAAATCGTAGCACCAAAGTACATTCGAACCCGATGGCAGAAAAAAATCTGAGGACGGAGTTGATGCCCATGCGCACGATCGTCCAAGGGAGGAGTCACCTATCTCGTGACTAAAAAGACTTCTTCCAAGAAAACAAACTGCAATCATCCAAGCCCAACACCAGATGGCGATCTAGTAAATGTATGAACTCTGCAGCTCATATGCCTCGAACAAGTGTGTTTCAATAACAAATTGCTTTACTTATCTTTATCCAGGAAACGTATCTAGGTATACCACACCAAGTAAGAAAAGTAATCTGAAAAGTAATAGCAAATACTCACAAAGTACTCGTAAAGTAACTTTACAGTATTTTCAACTGTTTATGAACATTTGACCTACCTGTAACCAAACCAATTGTATTCAATTGCATTATTCTTGCAAATTAGTACTACACTTACCTGTACTAGGTTCTGCTTGGGTCTAGTAATAAAGTACAACTAAATAACACGTTTATACAAAACAAATTGGTCTGAGTTTAGTATTTGAGTGTGTGAAATCATTTCTTGCCTGAGTGTGTATAATAAATGCTTAACACTACCATCTGATAAAGCCTTACAGGTTGCCCACACTACCACAAATGGAGAGCAAAGTGTTATCTATTTTAACCTCTGTAAGCCTTTGGGGATTTACTGGACTCTGTGCTTACTATACCTTACTTTTGGTATAGTATATACAGACCGCTTCCTACAAGGAGGTACTGCAAGTCTTTCCGGATCCACTGGTTTGCCTACGGTGATTTGCAAATCAAGGAATTTTTAGTTAAAGCATCCATCAGAAATAAGCTATACATGATTGGCCAGGCTTAATTAGTAAAAATGCAGAGTTGTGGAAAAAAAATATTCTGCTCATCAAATGCTTTTGTGGTTTCTGGTATTTGGTTCCAGGAAATTAATGTCAGAGCATTGGTAAAGGCTAATCTTGATGGCAGTAAAAAAAAAAATCGAATGAGTGTGTCAATGTGTGCTGTACATATTAGAGAATGTGACCACAAGTCATTTGAGGCACTATTCCAAAATCCTACAGTACATGACAGAAGAGTTTGCAACATGTATAATGTGTATATACAGAAAACATGCCTAATGGGTGCTGCCATTACGTTTAGTGAGTCAAATAATATTTGGCCAATGAACCATGAACTGAGTGAGTTGTCCAAGAGTTAAAAGGGATTGAGAAAAAACATTGCATGACAGGTGCTACATCACCCAATTTTCAGGTAATTAGTCCATTATTTCAAAATGTCTCTTTGAACAATATTTGGGCAATTTGTTGCAGTTTCCTGTACAGTTAACATGAGAAACAAGGATAACAGTTTAGATGATGCAGTATAATCACTCAATGGGGACAAAAACCGCGCACTTATAGGAACTGATTCAGAGTTTTTTGAATTGTTACAAGTGAAAAATGCTTGGTCATCCTAAAGTATTTGCAAAGGCATTACATTACATACAATAAACAACTGTTTTGAAAATCTAATTTGCATTAGCATACCTGAAGACTGACAAAATCCTGTAGCTGAAGACATCAATACATTTTCCGTCACTGGCATAATTTTCTGCTCATCACTGCTCCGATCACCTGCTGAATTTCGATCAGCATCCTGGTCATCATCTTCCAAGTCAGAAGATGAAGACATTTCTTGCTTCTTCAAACCTTTGCCTCTCGCGTCACCTTTCTTGTTAGACAATTTTTTGCTCCTTTTTTGACTTTTAGGCGTCTCTTCACTGTCTTCCTCAGACCTGGCTTTTTTTCTTTTGTTTTTCGATTTCAATTTACTTGAATCTTTTTCTAATTCATTATCAAAGTTTGAAGACTCTGAACGGTTCTTTAGTCTCTTAGATGTTGAATTTCTGGTGATTCTGGTCTGTCTGCAGGGACTATCTGAATCAGAACTCGAGCTTTTCCTTTTACGCTTTTCTTTATTACTTATCAAGGCCTTTTTTGGATCCTTAAAGCTATTTGCAGGTTTAAATGTCTCATTTGTGCTATCAAGGTCTGATGAACTAGGACTCATTTGTGCTGCCAGCTTCAGGACTTCTGGCATTTCTTCATCAGAATCAGAGAAACTTTTCTTCTTTCTTGCTTTTTTTCCAGCTTTTATGGACAGACTTTTTTTGATCAGAGGAGTCCCATCACTGTCTGAAGAACTCGGATCTGCAACTTTTACTTTGTGTTTCTGTGGCTTTTTTGATTTCTGCTTAACTTTAGGCTCTGTTCCACTGCTCTCTCCTCCAGAATTGGCTAAGGACTGTCCATCAGTGGGCCGTCTTCTTGGTGTTGTCTTCACACGTGGAGATCTTCTAAGATCAGACTCCTCTTTCAATAAAACGGGTTTCTTTTCAGTTAAGCTATCATCAACTTTATCTGAAGCACTATCCTCTTTTGCGGCCATATCACTTTCACTTTTATCTTCTTCAGTTTCCACCTTTCCACCATTTGTTTTGAATTTTATGAGAGAACCAGAAAGAGAAAGTGGATTTATTTTCACCAACAATGATCTTACTCCTTTTGCCTTCTCATCAATATCTTTTACAGGTGTTAAAATGGGCTTTGAAGGAGCAGACTTAACAGGACTTGATAGGACATTGTTCTTCTCATCATTGATTGCATCGGTCACAGCTGCATTTTCTAAAATGTCAACAGGGACAGAAGTTGGAACTGAAAGAATGTCACTATCCAATGCCTCAGGACTACTATTTTCCAGCTGCTTATCTTTTTTATTTGACTTTTTGTCTCCATGTTGCTTTTTAGAACTGATAAACTTGTTAGGATCGCTGCAATGATTTTTAGTAGGCTTGCTAATCTCTTCATCAGTTTCAATTCCTTCACCTTTCTCTTTAGAATGTGATACTTTTTTTCTTTTGTCATGAAGTCCCTTGCTTTCCTGCTTATCCTTTTTATCACCTAGGCTTCCCTTCTTATAGTTTTTGAGTTTATCAGTTTTGACACCACACTCCAATACTTCACGGTCCACTTCATCATCTTCAAACTCCAATGTCTCACCATCTTCAGCCTCAAGTTCACAATCTTCATTCGCAAGCAGCTTGCTGTTTGTTTCAATAGGTTTGTCACCAATTATTTTTTCACTCTCAACTAATGTGCCATTAATTTCAGATTCTTGCTCCATGTCAACTTCACCTTCTTTATCCCCATCCTGAAGTGAATCATCTCCTTTATGAAGGCCATGGGTGGGCTTATCTGGAAGCTCATCATCCCCACTCTCAAAATATTTTTTATTTCCAGACTTCCCCTGTTGTCCCCGATCTGCCCTTCTTGCCTCCTTATCCGTTCCATCTTTTTTCTCAGATTTGTGACTGTCCAGCTTGATAGCACCCCTGTCCTCTGTCTTCTCCCCCTTGTCCTCATCATTTGTTATCTCTACTTTTTCCTCGAGATTGTTCTGATCAGGTTTTTTCTCAATCTTGCCAGAAGTTTTATTCAACGTTTTCTCTGCCGTGTCCATGTACAATTGATCGGAATTTCCATCTGCTATAGCCATATGCTTTAGAACTTTGTCAGACTTCTCAATCAATTCTTCCTCTACGTCAGACTTCTCACTCTTGTCTAAATTCTCTATCAAGGTTACCATCTTATTTGTTTTTTTTTCCAACATTCGGTCCACTTTGCCAACAGTTTTCTCCTTTCTTACATATTTATTATTTTCAAGATGATTTTCTTTGGCATTTTTGTTTTTAGTTTTATTTTCCAACTCATAGATCTCACAGTTAAGACTTTCGTCCAAGGCAACATGGGCTTTTTTCAAGTCATAGAGAACAGACTTAAAAGCTTTTAATTGTCTCATCTTCACATTTGAGCTTAGGTTAGAATTATCTGTTTTCGGACTTATAAATTTGACAAAACTAGCATTTAAATTTGTAGTAGTTTCGACTAGTTTTTTCACTTTTTTCAGTAGTTCTTTTGGGACCATCAGAGCTTTATATGAATATGTAAATGAGCTAGTGCATGTATTATCGAACCGGTCTGTCCTATCACAACTGGAATTGGACTTTTCAGAATGCTTATGTATTTGTTCAGGCATTTTACCGTCATGTTCAGCCTTTATCTTCTTTTTATTTTGTTGCAAAAACTGTTCCAAATTTTCAGTCACACTGTCACAATAACGTATGAGGTCCAGCAATGGCTCTGGACAGCAAATGTAACACTTCCACTTCATAGTTTCATCCATAATAGCGGAGAGCTCTTTCCGGCCTAGGTTCCGCAAGATACATTTTTTGCAAAATGCATTATGGCAATAGTCACAGCAAATAAGGTTTCCCCCTTCAGCGCACCACCTGGAATTTAAACACAAAAAACTATTTGTCATATTGAGGATTTAACAGAACAAGTAAATGAAACCTGGATTTAAACCACATTTTGTTGATGAATAATTGCAACCATTGCCACTAAAAGTTTACCTGACAAAGTTGTGCAAGTTACACAGTAAGCATTCAAATAAAGTATAATTTAAACTAATTGCAACACATTTTCATGACAAAAAGAGGTTTATGAATGTTACTTTAGTCATATGTAAAGAAGCTTTTGCAACTTATCTCGCTGATTGATGAGAATTAGAATTTAAAACTTTAAATCCAAGCCATGGGAACTGAAAAACACTACGTTTTTATATGTATTGACATGCAGATCTGTGTACATGGCAATCCACGTCTGGTCTGAGAGGCTGCCTAGGCTGCCACACAGCAGGCATGTTGGTGAACCCCTGGGTTGAGTGCCCCCGCTCTCCTGGACCTGCAACATTGCACATCCTGGGCGAGGTGCTAGGTCTCCTCCCCCAGGATGGGCAGGGGGAAGCCTCAAAGGCCTGCCACCCTTGTGAGCTTCTCCAGACCACTTGCTGTACTCAGCAACTGGCCCCCACCAGATCTGACCCCCACTGGCGGGAAGACTGGCGGGAAACCCTATGTCAGGAAGGGGGGTGTGCCAGCCTGTGCCAACCCCACCCCTCAGGTGGGAGATGCGAGGTGAAGCACGACCCCTGGCTCCAGCCATCTTTAAGATGGGGAGCCCTGCTCAATCACAGCTAGGCTCCTGGCCCCCTCCCACAGGAGAGGAGCAGGCTAGGAGGTGTACCCACACCTGGACAGGGACCTGTTGGTCCCTGCCCTTGCCCTACCTGTAAAGTCCCTAAATTCAGTATTTAGGGGCACCCTGAACCTTCCTTCCTCAGATCCGGATAAGAAAAGAAGAAAGAAGATCAAGAAGACGACCCGCCGAGCAGCTGCTAACAGGACGACACCAACTGACTTGGCCCCAGCCCTAACGGCCTGTCTATCCTGAAACCTGCTCCTGCTTAATCCCGGCAACTCCTGCGGACAGCAACCTTGGACAACTCAGAGGACCTACCTGCCTTGACCTTCTAACAGACTTGGACTCCCCTGAGCAGAGGCTCTGCTCCAACAGCAATACCCCTGGTGCCAGCCAGGAACCGAGAATCCAGCCCACCCTGCACCTGCCAAGCACGGATCCAAGACCATGAGGACGTCCCTCCGGCGACTGGGACCCAAAGTCCAGTGCCCAAAGACCCTCCTCGACGACCCAGATGACGCCTGCAACCTCAGAACCAGGGACCTCCCCCGCCAACCGCGACCAGCTGAGGGTAAGCGTTCCCGACGCCAAAAGACACCCCTGCACCCGGCACCCCACGGTCCCCTGTGCCTTCCTTTGGGGGTACCTACCTCTTCTCCAGGATCCCAACTTAACTCTCGAAGTTGTGGTCGCACCTGAAGAATCTCCGTCCCCGAGCCTGCAGCCTTTGTTCCCTTTTTAACTTTCCCATTAGCTAACATTGAGCGCCCAACGGTTCAAAAGCACCCTGCACCCAGCCGCCAGAGTGCAGCTGGAAGTTCAACTACTACCCTACTCTACTTCCCCACTTGCCCTGAGTAAGTGACCAGGAGCTCAGCTCCCACAGCCGCCTGGCCTGCTTGCTTGCAGCCACCAACCGAAGGCCCCCTACCCTCCATTGGATTACGTTCGGCATACTCTCTCTGCACCCAGCTGCCCCTGTGCCTCTGAGCCTGGGAGATCCCAGAGTCTATGCCCAAAACCTTAACTTCACCAGTCGAGCACTCACCTGGAAACTGATAACTCACTTTCCGGCCATTGGATAACATTGACGGGTTTGACTCGAAAAATCTTCGTGTTGTTTTGAAACTCTAAAATATTCCTATAAAATCAGCGGAGTAACGAATTTCGAATTACTCACCTGGAGTAAGGAGAGGAGCCAGTACTGTACCTCTCAATCCAGTACTGAACTGCAAAAGTAATTAGAACTGTACTTACCCATGACCTGAATTTTCTTCCATAGGAAACCATTGGCTGCTTGTCTCTAAAATTTCTTCTGTCTACTTTTGAAAATAGCAAATATTCCTTAAAAATCAGACCAACTACTAAAATGTAAATACTTACTGGTCTTAGGTAGAGACCCCAGTACTGAACATAGGAGTCCAGTCCTGGATTACAAAAGTAACGAGAACCTACTTTACCTGTGACTTCGAATTTCCTTCCATAGGATAACATTGCTAGTTTTTCACTGAAAACTTTTTAAGTGTCAACTTTTGAAAACCTTTATATTCTTTAAAAATCATTGCAATAACCAGAAGGTTTTTACTAAACTGTTTTCAGCTTAGACCCCAGGACTGAATCTAGGATCCAGTCCTGGAGTTACAAAAGTAATCTATAAAGTAATCAACTGCATTTATGTAGAAAAACACATTGAGCTCAATGTTAATTTGTGTTTAGAATTGTGTTGCCTACTGCAACCCCTGTGCCTATTGTGTTAACAAAGTTAATTACCTTTCTGCAAAGAAATTATCTGAGAACCCTCATATTGAGAAAAGTATATTTTGATACCTGTTGGTTCTAAAAATAAAACTATATATTTTGATATGAAACAATTGGCCTGGAGTTCAGTCCTTGTGTGTGAAACCTTTTGCTGACAGTGTGTACAACAAATGCTTTACACTGTCCTCTGGTACTGCCTTACTGCTCGACCAAGCTACCACTTTGGAGAGTAAGGTCAGCACTGACTTTAACCTCTGTTATACCTCTGGTGATTGTGGTCTCTATACACACTGTACCTTACTTTGGTCCAGTATATATAGAGCCATTTTCTCACAGTCTATGCCCATTTCCATAGTTGTTGGGCTTGCGTTGAGTGCTAAAGACTGTGTTTCTCCTTGCTTGTTTATGTAAAACATGGTGGTTGTGTTGTCTGTTTATATTACCACTTTCTTTCCGTAAAGCACCTTCTGAAAAGCTTTTAAGGCTAGGAACACCGTTTTTAGCTTCAGGAAATTTATGTGGGTTTACCACATCCTCCTGTGGCCACAATCCTCTTACCTTGATGTTGTTCATATATGCTCCCCATCCTAGCTGGGGAAAATCTGTTATCGTCACTGTTGGAGTTGGTTGTGTGAAAGGTATTCCCTGTGTTATGTTTGTTTTGGTCCACCATGCCATCTCCTGATGTACAGTTTGAGTGACAACCACTAGATCCTCCTAAATCCCTGTTGCTTGTTACCATTGTTCTTGAAGACATTCCTGGAACGGTCTCATATGAAAGCGAATGTTGGGAATTAAATGAATGCATGAAGCCATCATTACTAGAATTTTCCCCACTGTCCTCACTGTCAGAGCTTACCCCTTGTGGTACAGATGTGTCTGTTGCAGCAATGCCAATGTTCTCTTCTTGCTTGGGAACACCTTCCCTAACTCAGTGTTGATTTGTGCTCCAAGGAACACTTTTTGTTGTTCTGGATCTAGTGAAGACTTGTCCCAGTGTATTGAAAATCCGATTTGGACTAGTGTCAATGTCACTTGTTGTATATGCTGTTTGCAGAGACTGTATGAGCTTGCTCTTATTAACCAGTCGGCTAGGTATGGGTATACATGAATTCCCGGTCTTCTCAGATGCATGGATACTGCCGCTAAGCATTTTGTGAAAACTCTTGGTGCAGACTTTAGTCCGAATGCTAGCACCTTGAATTGGTAGAGCATTTTGTGGACCACAAACCTGAATTGATTTTTGTGTTTTCTTTTTGCAATAGAGGTGTCACCTCCTGCAACGTTGTCATTTTGAATCATTGTGTTTTTATGAATTTGTTGAGAAACCTTAGGTATAGTATTGGACGCAACATTTCGTCTACTTTTTGAATTCGGAAGTATGTTGAGTAAATGCCTTAGTTCCTTTCGCTTTGTGGTACTTTTTCTATAGCCTCTTTGGATTGAAGTTATTGCACCTCAGAGTAAATGTGAATTATTTTTCTGAATGTTTTTTTGTTTTTCTGTTTGGCGGTTTCTTTGTCAATTCTATGCAGTAACCGTACTGTATTATGTTTAATATCCGTTTGTCTGGGATGATATCTCTCCATTAGTGGAGAAAGTATTTTAGCCTGTCACCTACTGGTGTAGTATGTTGGAGGGACTGTTTGTTGAAAGGATGAGTTCTCTTTTCTGACATGGTCTATGGGTGTCCACTCACTGATGTTTTTAGTGAATGGACCACTCTTGAAATGCAGTCACTTTGCTGTGGTCTGCAGTCCTCCTCGCTGTATTTGCCCTCTTCCAAAAGGGCGCCCTTGAAAGGATTGTCTTCCATGTTGGAACTGCCAATTTAGCTGCTGACCCTGTTGCCAACCGTGGCTTACCCATTGGTAAGTTTGCTGGTATGTTTGGTGCAAGGCTGTGGGTTGATGGTTACCTGTGCCTGCTTGTCTCCTTGGTGTGCCCCTACGCATGCCTCTAAATTGTAGTGCACCCATAGACCTTGCTGTTTCATGGTCTTTTTTCAGTTGGTTTAGCTTCTGATCTTCAATGCTACCAAAACCGGTTCCCCATTGAACGGTGAGTTCAGTATGTTTTGCACCTCTGGCTTGAAACCTGATACTCAGCCATTCATCTCTCAACAAAAAAAGGGGGAACCGTGGTTGACTTTAACGGGGTCCAGTGTACAAGTCCGAACAACTAGTGACACAAAAGGGGTAACAAAGTTCCCCGAAAGGAATGTGAAGAACAGTATGAATGTAGCGTAGAGGACAGAAAAAGGGGGAAATTCCCTTTTTGGATCTAAAACCCTCACACACCTAGTAAACTAGGTGTCATGCTTCATCATATGGGTTCTGCTCCTCGTCAGACTGGCGCTGCAATGTCTGACGGGCTCCCGAAAAGGGGCTCTTTATCGGAGATCTTTTGTTCCAGCCATATGGTGCATGCGTGTGAGAGGGCAGAGGAAAGTGTAGTCGTGAAGTGAAGGTGGATTAAAAAAGGTGAGTCAGTCCACAATGCACGTTATTAGCGTGGTGGACTCCCTTGATTAAAAGGGGTGGGAGGGGAGATATATACCGGGGAGATTCACAGCAAAATATCTACAACCCTCAGGTCAGGTCAACATGTTTTTTGCCATCATGGCAATTCTTCAGGACCTAAGTGTTCAGTACTACACAGTGAGAAATTAAACAATGTAAATTACAACCTCATCTTGTAGGTCAGTAAACGGGCAGGCCAATTGGTCCTACTCTAGTGATGCGACCTAGAAAAAATATATAATCATGCAACAGAGGGAAGTGGTAAGTACAATACTCTATTGCTTACTAGCTCGCAAGTACTCTACATTGTACACACACACAAAAGATATTTAAAACAATGACAAAAAAGGGTATTGTGAAAGCAAAATACCCTTAGTTTTGCAGGGACAATCCCAATCGAGACTGAGGGCGAAAACTTTGCGAATAATGGAAGGGAGGGCTCGATGCTTACCCTAGGAGATTCCCCAAGGTGCCCCGCAGACTGCTCCCGTAGGACCGGCACAATTGGGTATGGTACCTAGGAGAGAAAAAAAGATGCCATGCAGGGGGCTTATCTTGGAAGAGACAACAAGGGACATGTGTCAAAAGAACCGTGCTCATGGAGCCCTAGGTTCTCGTTGAGGACAGCTCAAGCATGTGGCCACCTCTCCTCGAGCCCCATGCCTGTACTGCGTAGAGATGAGTCGCATGTTAGACAAGCCGCAATCACTAAGGCCGTCTCTCCCCGGTAGACATCGCCAACCCGCAAGCCTGAACACTGCCCGCACCCGGGCCCCGCTGGTGAACCTGCGGAGGGAGGGGAACGTAGCCGGATTCACCCAGCAGGCCGACAGCGTCTGTCCGGAAAAAATGACATTGCCCCACATAATACGTGGCATCAGGGAAGCAAGCATCTTCCAAGACTACGGAGGCCAAGGTGAAACTAAGGGAAATGTTCCACACATTACCCGAGCGCCGACAACATAGTTCAAGGCGACGGTCACAAGGGAGACTCGCAAACTGCTTACCTTCGGCGGCGCGGTCCAAGCCGTATAAACCTACCCCCATGAACAGCACCTGGTCAGGGCGCGGAGCAGCTGGTGGCGAGCCCAGGGAAGAGCCGGGTATAAGAAGCCATCGCCATCCCACCATGTCAGTGCCGTAGGGGGCGTGGCGTATGTCGTCCAGGACAGCGCATGCGCCAGTCCGGAACCTGGATGCGAAACCTACACTTGGACGTGCTATTGAATCTAAGGAGTCAGAACGGCTATCATCTTAGGAGTAGCAACGTGCTCAAAGAGTTAAGGGGCCACATAAGGAAGTCAATGCAACCGGGCAAAGGTTGACGAGGATAGGTAGACGGCTCTCTTACCTCCTTCGAAGTCTTCTTCTCGACCTATACGACTGGTATGTCTGTCGTCCTCGTCGCTGGAAAGGCCCAGATCTCAAAGTGACGGTGCTGGTCCTTGGCCCTGCAGGTTTCTAGTGGGCCCTTCTCTGTCTCTCTCTCACCCGCAATGTCTTTGGTGTGAAGGCAGAGCAGGCGTTGCAATCTTCACTTGATCCAGCGACAGGCACAGGTTGCAGACTGGATGCTAATCTTTTTGAGCGTATTTATAATGACAATTCTAACAGAATTTGAAAGGTGTCTTGTCAATTACCGCGCCCAAAGAGCCCCTGCATGCGCTTTCTCTGTGTCGAAGTTCCATACTTTTCCCCTTTTCGTCGCACTAAAGCTTGTCGGATAGTAGTCCGGTACGTCAAAAATGCTTTTCTCGCTCTTTCATAGAGGTTTCCCCTATTTTTGTCTATTCTTCTCTCCAAATCTATGGAGCTCCTTCCGTATCGTTCCAGACCCAACGCCAGAAAAAAAGAATCTGAAGATGGCGACCAAAGGTTGAAGCTTCCGGAGGAAGCACGTTGACGTCACAGGAGGACACCAAATGATGGCATGTCGACGCCCAGCAACACAAATACAAAAAAAAAGAAAAAAAAAAAAAAAAGAATACAACAATTCCGGATCCAACCACTAGATGGCGGAATAATGCACAGCAAGCGAATCCAGAAAAGATTCACGCTGCTAGATATAGGGGCGTTACAGGTAGGTATAGTCTGGACCAATGGGTCTCTTCCTTGGGATGGGTAGACCCCATACTAGGACTCCCTCTAGTGCATAGATCTTCAAACCTTTGGATGCAGAGACTCCGTTGTCAAAATTTGTATGGCGTAAGGACCCCTTTCTGACAAAAATTTCTGAAACCTGGTAATCCTCATCCTCGACAACAATAAGTGCGCCAAAAACAAGGAGAAAAAATTTCTACTTGTTACACCTTTGCTGGGGAGGTGTCAGTTTTTGGAGCTGCCTCAGGTTTACTTGATTTTGTAATTGTGGGGCAGCAACAAAATCCATGGGTGTTGCGTGGGTGAGTGAGTACATGCTCTTGACGCAATGTGTTTTTCGACTGCTACTTTTATACAAAATTAATTTTGGATCGCCATATGCATGGGCACAGACACTTGTGTGTGAAGCATGCGCTTTTTGAACGTGTTTGAATTTGCAGTGCTACACTATCATGGTTGAATTGTAGCCTATTGGTGATTGATTCATTAATTATTATGTTCTTTCTTCCTTTTTTACAGGTTATGTTTTAGATCTACAGATAACCATTTTAGGGTGCCGTATGGGTGGTCACTCATTGTTCTTAACAGACCACTACCAAAAAGTGTAGATAGATCACACATTGGCCCGACAAATTGATGTCTACTTGGCGATAGGCAAGAAACATGGCCTGATTTCCTAGCGCGTACCCTGCAACCTCAGAGCAGGTGAGCATGCATCATCGTTTTTTAACCTGGATAGTGACCACATTCATTAAAATTGTTTTGGGTGGACCACTAATTCCTGTTTTAGCCTACACTTCCACTATTATACATCTACATTCACAAGGGCCCTCACTCGCACTGTACCCAACAGCTATAAGAATAAAGATCTCTGCCGATAAGGCCCCATCACGTGTGCCAATCCGGTATTGCAGCACCGACCCGATGATGGAGCAAGACACCTCGCTGGCTGGGTGTGTGAGGATCTTTTTCTGAAAGGAGAAAAAGATTTTCTCCAGCTCAAGGAAGCACTTTAGTGCTCTCCTTACACACAACAACCTGTAATACTAAGAATGGCATACCATCTTGTTTTGTGTTGCGTGGGAACCCCACGCAAAGCCCATGCAACACCTCCTTGACTCTGAATAAGGAAACGCAGTGACTTGTGGTGCTATGTCTTACTCCATATCTATAAAGCCATGCTGGGTTACTTTGCCCACTTCATAGGTATGGTCGAGACGCTTGCTCCGCTTGAGCATCAAAAAAAGTGATGCTCTGGCGATGAAAGTCTCATAAATAAATCCCAAAATATTCTGTACGTTTTTTAGGTCTTTCACTCAAAGGAATCTCCCTAGAAGATATTGGGCAGCATAATGAACAATACATTTAAAAAGTTGTAACTCAGTGGGAAATGCACTGTAGTACATTATGAAACCTCTATTCGTTCATGCACTACAGAGGTCTATGAGCAACCAGAGAGCCACAGAATTACATTTTGATTGGTGCAGTGGAGAATAGTGATGTGTATTTTTACTGCTACAAGGTCACACATATTCACAGTGCTTTCTGTCATATGCCAAGTCATTTTATATTTGCATTACACACAGAGGAAGATAGAGCACTGCAAAACGTGCAAATAGTATTACAATAAAGTAGTGCTTCCAAAATGTAGATTTTAGTAATACCAGAGCATATGCAATGTCATTTTTTTACATAATTGTCCCTTCAACACCTCTTTAGGGCTGTGTAAATGCAGTTAAAATTAAATGCAAGCACTTCCCAGCCCAGTTGTTAACTCTGCACTATCACTCAAAAAATACAAATCTGTCATTAAAAGCTTGGAGTGATTTGAGCAATTGAAGCCAGAATCTGCTCCCAAGCACAATTTACACTTGCAGATTAACTGCTAGGCACATTTGCATTTCATTTAGACAAGCAGGCACTCTGGCACGACACACCACAAGGCACTCAATTGATGAAACTTCAGCTGATAAAGGATCTAAATTAGCTGTCCCAGGACGGCTGCCTTTTTCTACAACGAAAGCAAACGTTTTGGATTGCAGGTATAAGTGAAACTGGGGAATGTGCGACTCCCTCCCCAGGCCTCCACGGCCCCTCTGGGGGGATGTGCCCCACAGATAGAAAACCTCTGCTCTAGTGGGAGGGGAGCATAAGCCTCACTCTGGTTGGCTAGGTCACCCCATCTGCAAGATTGCGGGGACTGAGAGTTGTGCTTCACCTCACCTCCCCCACCTGAGGGGTGGGGTTGGCAAAGGTGGGCACAACTCTTCTCCTAACATGAGTTTCCCCGCTGATTCACCCGCCCAAAGAAGGGGTCAGAACCGATGGGAGGCACTTGCTGGGAGCCGCAAATGGCTGGGGTAGCTCACAAAGGAGGCAAGCCAATGAAGCTTCCCCTTCGTGGACCATGCCCATCCTGGGAGAGGAGGCTTGGCACCTCATCCCAGGATTAGAGTTGTTTCAGGACCCCAAGAGTAGCAGGCTCTCGACCCAGGGGCCCAGAAACTTCTCTGATGGTGGCAGCTGGCAAGCAGCCACTAGACTTAGGTTATTTTTCAGAGGGCATCTTGGAGCTTTTTCCATTAAATCCCACACTGGCATCAGAGTGGGTTTAATGTGCTGAGACGTTTGATACCAAACTTCCCAATTGTCAGTAAAGCCATTATAGTGCTGTGGAGTTCCTAATGACAACTCCCAGCATCATATACTCTTTATGGCATTACTGCACATACAATGTCTAAGAATGGACTTGGACAATTTAGGGGTACAGGGCCCGTGCACCTGTACCATCACCACTGGTATAGTGCACGCAGCTAGAGGGGTGGCTTACCTATGACAGGGCAGTGGATTGTAGTCATGGCACACAGGGATGAGAGCCAAGTCTACTCTCCACTTTGTTCATCACCAAAACAGGCAGCAATGGCAGTGTGTGGGTGTAAGGTACAGGGCCTAAAAGGGTGACACAATAAGTGCTGCAGTCTTTGTAGGTCTTCCCTGGCCACAGTGCCCTGGGTACCCATGGTAACTTTTACAAGGGACTAACATGTGGCCAGAGAGGGGCAACTGGGTTTTGCAACAGTACATGTTCGGGAAATAACAGGCCCTAGGAACCTGGTTGGCAGGAACCCAGGGCACACTCAGTCAATGTACATCAACCATTTGGCAAAAAGCCGAGGCAACCATACAAAAAGGGGCACTTTCCTACACTGTGTTCTTTCCCAAAACTGTACCTTTGTACCACAGTTTGGTATCAAACTTCACAGCACATTAAACCCACACTGATGCCAGTGCTGGATTTAATAAAACTTGCACACAGAGGGTATATTAGAGATGCATGCCCCCTGAAAAAAAATCTCTGGTTGGCTCTGCTAGCTTCAAGCCATCTGCCACCACTAGACAGGTTTATGTAACCCTGAATCAAGAGACCTCCATTCTCTGGGTCTGGGAACTAAGCACATCCTGGACAGAGGTGTCATGCCTCCTTCCTCTGGATGGACAGGGTACGTGAAGAGGGAGCTTCAAAGGCCTGCCTCTTGTTACCTGCCCCCAGCCTTTTGATGCGATTAGCAATGCAACTGGCTTCCACCGGTTCAGACCCTTATTTTGGGCACGAGAACCAATGGGAAAAGCTAGCTAGGAAGGGAGTTGTGTCCACCTTTGCCAACCCCACCCCTCAGGTGATGTGAAGCCCACATCTCAGTCCATGCCATCTTGTACATGAGGGGACCCCTCCAATCTGGATGAAGCTTATCCCCCCTCCCACTGGTCCCAACATGCACACCCCTGTAACAACCCTAAATTAAGTATTTAAACTTGCCTCTTCAGATTCAACATAACCAGAAGGGGGACCGAAGAGCAAGTACCGAAGAGGGCAACAACTGCTTTGGTCCCAGCCCTACTGCCTGTCTCCTGCTCTAGATCCCTGCAAGCTGAACCCGGTGTGTCCTGCAGCAAGCAGCTTCCAAGAACCCCGGAGACCGGTCCTGCTTTCTCAAAGAACTCTGATCTCCTATGGACATCGGATTTGTTGAACAAAAACCCAAGACAGGATTCCAGATCCTGCCGGATCCGCAAGTCCTCGCTACTCTGCATCAGACCCCCATGAACAGAGTTTGAGTGGCCCAACACCCCAGTGAGGTCCACACACCCCGCCAGCGATCCAAACCTGTGATCCAGTGTTGGACAACCTCCTCAGACCTTCTCGGTGCCTGCAGTCTCATCCTGAAGGGTCTCCCCCACCCCCCAAACCATGACCAGAACAGGTGAGAAGAGCCCGACATGAAAGGAACCCATGCACAAGCAGCCCCAGAGTCCGAAGGTGCCCTGGTATCCAGCAGTTGATGCCCTTCATCCAGTCTACTGGCTCCAGCCTGCAGTCTTTTTCCAAGAATCACATCCTCCATAGAGAAGCATTGGGCTTCCAACACTTCCTGAGCACCCTGCAACTGGTGCCCCTGCGCCGCTGGTGGAGTGTAGTTTGTGCCAATCCGGGACCACCTTACCTTAATCCTAGGAGCTTGGCTCCCGAGACAGAGTGGTCTGTCCGTGAGCAGTCCCCAACAGAGCTGCCCCCTGGCCCCATTGGCTAACATGGGCACCCTAAACTCTGCACGCGGCAACCCTACTACCGCTGGTGGTGCCCCTCGATTGCCAACCTGAACCTTGGGGAACCTTAGTACTCCCCAAAACTCAAATCCTAGAAATGTATACTTACTTGTAAAGTTAACACTTTGGTTTTCATCCTAGGACTGAATTGGGGGGTTCTACGTGTTGACCAGTCTTGTACTGCAACAAAAAGTAAGTTAGTGCCTTCACCAGAGTTAACGAAATGGTTACTTACAGGTAGGAGGAGTTTTGCAGCTTGAAGAGTTTTCTGGATTCACATGCTGTGAATCGTTCCGCCATCTAGTGGTTGGGTCCGGATTTTTTTTTAAATTCATTACTTGTTTTGGTCACTGTTGACCACCATTTGGTGGAAGGTATGTCCCCTGTGTGACGTCAGACAGAATCCTGGAGGTCGACGAACGTGGTGGCCATCTTTGGATTCTTTTTTCTGTTTCGATGTACTTTTAATCCTTGTGATTTATTTTATTTTTAAAGTTTTATATAGCGCGAACAAGATCTTTGCAGATATCAGAGCGCTTTACAGAAACAGTAGGTAGGATAAACAAGACTCTTAAATCAATATGAGATTCCGTAGACAGTGAGTTGCAAAAATAGGGTATCAATCATACAAGAGTATACAGAGTAATAACAATCAAGAAACAATAATATGGAAGCAGTACAATGTCTAAACGGATAAGATTATAGCACACCAGAGGGTGAGTAAACAATGTTGAAAGCAAAGCATAAGTCAGTAGTGGGTGCGTTGCAGGTTATTGAGGCCGATAATGTGGGAGCCAAATACTGTCATTGATCCAGTATCAATAGTGTTTAGGTGTATTTAGCCATAAGGATGGCCTTCACCTCTTTCTTGAAGAGTATAGTGGACGGGATAAGCCTGGTTTCTGGCGGGAGTGCATTCCAGATCCTAGGTGCCATTCCAGAGAAGGAGCGTTTGTATCTTTTTTCCTTACGGAATCTCTGTGGTTTCAGGAGGAGAGTGTTTGTGCTTCTGTTGGATCTTGAGCCTCCTGATATGGTCAGCTTATGAGAGAGGTAGTTGGGTGCCTTGTGGTGTACGGCCGAGTGTGTCATACAGGCAATTTTCAACTGAATTCTGGCATCAATAGGCAGCCAGTTCAGGGCTTTTAAGTCAGGGGATATATGCGAGTGTTTTCTTGAGCCAGTGATGAGTCTCGCGGCCGCGTTCAGGGAGGCTCTTAGGGGAGCCGTTGTTGTCAGGGGGAGCCCGCTGAGAGCCACAATTCCGTAGTCTATGCGAGGAATGACTAAGGCTTGTACCACGGTTTGGAAGTCCTTGGGTGGTAGTAAGGGTTTGAGTTTTCTCAACGTGTTGATTTGGAAGTTGGCTCCTTTAGTTGCTATGCTAATATGCTGCTGCATGTCGAGATTGCAGTCCAGTGTGATGCCAAGGGATTTCGCTGAGTCCACGATGGTGGGTTGGACATGGAGTGCGGTTAGATGATTGAGCCAGGTTTGGGTGATGGCCTTTTTCGCAGGAGGAGAGATCAGAAGGAACTCAGTTTTCAGAGCATTTAGTTTGAGGTGATTGTCGGCCAGCCAAGCTTGGGTGTTTCTTAGTGTGGCATTCAACAGTTTGATGTCTTCAGGGGATTGAAGCTTGAGGTAGAGCTGAGTGTCATCGGCGTACATATGGAAATGTACCTTAGACGATTGAAGCAAGGTGGTGAGTGGTTCCATGACGAGGTTGAACAATGTGGGGGATAGAAAGGAACCTTGCGGGACGCCCAGTGTTACTGGCACAGGCGAGGACAGTGCGTTGTTGAACTTGAACCTCTGAGAACGGTTGTGCAGAAAGGACGTGAACCATTTGAGAACCGTCCCGGATATGCCCATTCTGGTATTTAGGAGCTCCAGTAGATTCTCGTGTTTGACCGTATCAAATGCTGAAGAAAGGTCAAGAAGGATGAGGAGGCAAGACTCATTGTGATCAAGGATTTGGAGGGCATCATCTATTATGTGTATCATGGCCGTTTCCGTGCTATGCTTTGCTCTGAATCCGGATTGGTGAGAGTTGAGGAGGTCAAACTGCTCAATGTGTTTTGTCAGTTGGAGTTGTACGCATTTTTCTAACAGTTTTGCTAGTGTGGTGATATTGGTGATAGGCCGATAGTTGTTTAGGTCGGTGGTGATGGTCCTTTTTCTGAATTACTGATGTTGTACTTTGCTTCCCCACCTGTTTGTGTTCCCTCTAGGGGAAGGCCGGACGGGTCGCATGTCAATCCAGAAAACTCTTCAAGGTGCAACACTACTCCTACTGGTAAGTAACCATTTTGTTTTGCAGTGTGAATCCTTTTCTGTATTCACATGCTGTGAATCAGATAATGTAGCGGTTTCTCCCATGTTTGGGAGGCTGTGGTGGAAGGAAGATTTAGCAAACAGGTGTTGAAGCAGTCTTTGTCCAATTTGAGATTCCTTATTAATTTGTAAATCCACACAATGCTTTGTAAAGGTGTGTGGTGATGCCCATGTTGCTGCTGCGTAGATGGCATTGATGGGTACATTGGCCATAAAGGCTAGCGTTGCTCCTTTCTTCCTAGTGGAGTGAGCTGTTGGTTGTATTGTTGGTTCTTTTTTGGCATTAGTATAGCTTAATTGGATAGCTTGTACTATCCATCTTGTAATATTTGCTTTAGTGACAGCTGATGCTGTGTTGGTATGCGAGTACGCAACAAACAACTGCTTTGTTCTCCTCATTTGTTCTGCTTCTTGCAGATGGTGCAGTAGTGCTTTCCATACATTCAGGGTTTGGAAGCTTTTGTCTGCTTAATTTTAGGAACTTTGAAGAAAACTGGTAAGAAGATGTTTTGATTTAAGTGATATTTTGTTACCACCTTTAGTAAAAACTGCGAGTTAGTCTTTAAGATTACCTTATCCCAGTGGATTTGCAAGTAGGGTTCTTGTATAGTTAATGCTTGTAGTTCACTCACTCTCCTCAGTGATGTTATAGCAATGAGAAAGGCTGTTTTGAGAGTAAATGTGTTTGAGGTCAGCTGTATGCATGGGCTCAAAAGAAAAGGTTTAGCCATTAGTTGAGACAGCACTGTATTTAAACTCCATGTTGGTACAGGAGCAGTTCTTGGTGGAGCTATTCTTTTTGCGCCTTCTAAAAACCTTTTTATGACTGTTCTTGTAAAAAACAGTTTGCATATTTTCCCCCTTGTGTATGCCATTATGGCAGCGAGGTGCACTTTTAGGCTGGAAAAATTGATGTTGCTGCCTAAGAGGTAGGTAAGATTTGTGACTACGGTTTGTGTATTTATTGAGGTAGTATTGCTGTTAGCGGTGTACCAAGTGGTATATCGCTTCCATTTTGCTGTGTAGCATTTTCTTATTGACTGTTTTTTTGCCTCTTTCAATTTCCATGGTCTGGACGGCAGATTGAGGAGTCCATATTCTATGTATTCAGGCGCCATGCCGCTAGTTGTAGAGTCGCTGGTTCTGGGTGAATGATTTGGCCCGGTTGAACTGTCAGCAAGTCTCTTTCTGCTTTGATCATGATCATTTTTTCCCTTGGAGAGTTCAGTACCATGTTTGTCTTGGCCAATGAGGGGCTATAAGAGTCCTATTTGTTCCTGGTTGTTTTGCTTTTTTTTAGTACTCTTTGCATCAGGGGAACTGGTGGAAAGGTGTAGACAAATGTCTGAGACCAATTAAGTGAAAGTGCATTTCCCTTTGACATGTGGTGTGGAAATCTGGATGCATTGTTCTGCATGTTGCAAAAATGTCCAACACTGGCGTTCCCCTGATGTTGAATAGGTATTGTACTGTTGTTTGCTTTAGCTCCCATTCATGTGAGCAACTGCTTTGTCTGCTTAGCTGGTCTGCTGTGATGTCTATCCCTGGTAGATGCACTGTCAGCAGACTGATTTGTTGTGGTATCGCCCATTGCCAGATTTCCTGCGCAGGTTTGCTCAGGGGAAAGGACTTGGTTCCACCCTGTTTGTTCAGGTAGAACATTGTAGTTGTGTTGTCTGTTTGTATTAGAATGGTTTTCCCTGAACCGGATTCTGGAATTCTTTGAGTGTCAGTAGAACCGTTATCATTTCTAAGAAATTGGTGTGCTTGGTGTAGTCTTGTTCGCTCCATTGACTATGAGCCTTTAGCTAGTTTAGATGTGCTACCCAACCGTTGAGGGATGCATCCGTGGTGATGGTCACAGATGGAGTTGTGTTCCTGAAAGGTCTCCCCTGTGCTAGGTTGTTGGATGCCCACCAGTTTGCCTCTGCTTGCACCTTTTGTCTAACCACTAGATCTTCCCCACTCCATGTGGCTTGTGACCAAGCTGTTGGTGAGCCATTCCTGGAATGGGCGCTGTTAGACCCGTCAGCCTTAGGGTGGTCATTCCTATTTTTTTCCGCTTTTGCCTAATTTTTCTCACCTACTTTTCGTTGGCCTTCGGTCTCTGGGCACCTTCCCATTGCTTACCAATGCTAAGGTGCAGGTGCTCTCTTCCCTTAAGATGGCTGCCACTGACCCCTGCTACTGCAGCGTGGTCTTTTTAGGCGCACTATAGTAGCCAGGAGCTGGCTGGAACCCTTAAACAATGTTGCAATGCCAGCCTGCCCATAGCTAGAATGAGGGAAGCTCCTGGAACCTTCCAGAACAGTGGAGTGACACCAACTGCCACTGCCAACTGTCGCTATATATGGAAAGGAAGGGAAACTTTCCTGAGAGAGAGTAGTTGGGGCATCACTGACCCGGGGGAACCTACGCAGGAGACTAAGGCGGTAGGGCCCAGTCAGGAACCTATGCCACTGGGGGTGACAGGGTTTAGGCGCTGCCCCCCAAGCTGTGTGAGGAACACTGAACTAGCCCACTGATCTGGCCCAGCAGGAGGGGAACCCAGGGACCACCTGAGTGATTTACTTAGGAAACTGGACAAGCCTTAAACTCACCCCCCCTCCCCAACTCCTCCCCCTTCAAGTAACTTCTACCAAGGGAGCAGGATCCAGCTAGCGCCAAGAAGACCTTACTGCCCACAGGACTGGTGGGGAATCAACCAGGTATTAGCGCTGCATGCCCCTTGAGAAGCGCTGTGAACTGCTGACTGGCAAGCGCTGCCTTTCCCTTGAGAAGCGCTGTGAACTGCTGACTGGCAAGCGCTGCGCCCCTTTTGAGAAGCGCTACTGCGTGGAGACCCTGTCTGGGCCCTGAGAATGCTTCTCAGCCAGGCCCCCCCCCCCCTCCCCGATCGCACTTCTGTCGAGCCCTTTTGCACTTCTGCTTTAGCCTTTGAGCCTTACCGTCATCGTTGCAGCCTGGCGCCTTCTCCGCGACGTCGGTGCTGCATTCTGCACCCCCTCGGCGACCCCCAGAGCCAAGAGAAGGCCGCCGTAGAATCTGGTCGGGCCGAAGTAGGCCTCGTTAGGCCTGAAGCCGGGATCTAGCATCACGTGACAGGGGCGCCGGTGTAATTCCGCCCCCGCCGTGTCCTGATTGGGTCCCTGAAATTGTGCTCCGCGAGCCGCTCTGCAATTGGCGGTCGCTGCGCACCCTGGCCTCCTGTTGGTCCCCGGTCCCTGCAGGCTCTGAGAGAGGACCGGGACTAGAGCCGACACCTACGCGGAGGTTCACAGAGACTACCGGAGCCCCTGCGCACCCCAGTCTTCACCGGAGGGCTTAGAAGGAGCCCGGGAGCCTACAACACCACCGGAGGGCGCGGTAGGAAGAGCGCGCCCCCGGGAGTCATCTTACCTTGTGCTGACCCTTCGCAAGGGCCCGAACAGGGGCCGAGGAAGTGAGTTAAACCCCCGGGGAGGCTCCAAGTCCGCCCTCCCCGCGGGAGACTATAGTTGGGCCCCGTTGGCCCCAATACAAACTGAGGACTGGGCAGGAGCCCTAAAAAACGTTAACCCCTTAACAGGGGAAAGGTTGTTCTACTGCGGTGGCCTGATCGTTAAGGAAATTGTCATACTTAGCTCCTGAGAGTCATGTCCTGCCTATTATGACCAAAAGAAATGCTCATATCTAAGTGTTGAATTGCTTTATTCCAGCCTGATGAAATGCACTGCATTTGCTGATAAATGGCTTATTTTTGCAGATAGGAAATGTTTACCCTCCAGTAGTGGCTGCTGCTGAGAAATGAGATGTTATTTAAAAGTCTGAGAAGGAAATTCTTTGCAGGTGCTGACTAGGAGTAAGGCTAATACCAGGCCTACGGTTATTTAATATTTATTTATTTACATATTTACTGCTGAGAAATGCAAAACCTGTGTTTTAAAGGAACGGCAATGAGTTAATACTGCTGTGATTTTTGACTGCTCTGATTCTAATTCAAGATAATTCAAGATAAAACTTATTCATTTGAATCAAGCATACTGGTGTGAACTCCGTACTTGCGTGCACTTATTGTCTCAGTAGATGAGTGTGTTGTGTAGTCACTTTACACCTAAGCTTCGGGTGCCTGCCGGCTCGGCCCAAGCTACCCCCCCGGGGACCTGTCGAACCCAGTTCCTACAGGCACATGTGTAGGCGAGCATGAGGCATGAGTGGGATACAAGTTACATGATCAGTTTCATTACCTTCCTCACTGTCCGAGTCTGTTCCCTCTGGTAGAGGGCTGTTTCGCTGTGCATAGTTTGTATCCTGTTCTGTGTGGGATAAGCCTTTGCATCTTTTGTATTCAGTCTTGCTCAGAGGAAGGTCTTTTCTATTTCTGGGGTTGTTGACGATTTTTTGTGGTTTATTGAAAATCCCTGACTTTGTAGCGTTTGAATTCTTTTTTAACATGAATGTGGCATATTTGTTTTGTGTGTCCCCTTATTAGCCAATTTTCCAGAAAGGGGTATATGTGGATCTTTCTTCTTCTTAGGTGTGCCGCCACTGTGGCCAAACGCTTTTTGAACACCTGTGGAGCTGATTTTATTCCGAACGAGAGTACCTTGAATTGGTAGTATGTTCTATTTTGTAGGAATCTTCGGTACTTTGTGTCTTTTGTTCATTGGGATATGTAAATAGGCATCCTTGAGGTCTATTGTTGCTAGAAAATCCCCCTTTTGGATTTGTGGGATTATTTTTTGAAGGGTACACATTTTGAAGTGTTGTGTTAGTACAAACTTGTTTATGAATTGTAAGTCCATAATTGGTCCTAGGATTAGATCTAGTTTTGGTACAAGGAAGTATGGTGAGTAGTTTCCTGTTTGTCAATCCGGTTTTGGTGCTTTTTCTATTGCCCGTTTTAGATACGGTTTTTTGATCTCTGCGTGTAGCAATATTTGTTCTGATTTGGATAATTTTCTTATTTTCAGTGGATTTGCAGGTGGTGCTTTTGTTAGCTCTATGCAATATCTGTGTTGTACCAAATTTAATATTCATTTGTTCGTTGTGATCCTTTCCCATTGGCTGTGGAAAAGGGATATTCTTCCCACCACTGGTGTTTTGTATGGGTTCTTTCTTGCGGTCAGTTTGAGCCAACCCTAGTAACTAGATTGGTGACCCATCTGTTGGTTTAGGTTCTGTCCCTGAGACTGTTTCAGCATCTGCTGGCTTTGGCTGAAGCTGCCTCATCCTGTGGTTCTTCGGTTAGAGAAGCCTCCTCTTTTGAAAGATCCTCTTTGTTGCAGGGCTCCCATTGCCCTTGCTGTTTCATTGTCCTTTTTTAATCTGTTGAAGGGATTCATCCACTTTGTTACCAAATAGATCTTGTCCATTATAGGGCCTGCTGATGATTGATGTCTGAACTTCTTGTTTGAATCCAGAAATCCGGAGCCAGGCATGCCTTCGGAGTATGGTGCCCCTACACATTTGCCTGCTTGCGGTATCTGCTGCATCTAGTGCAGATTTTAGGCAGGTGTTAGCCCCATTTTTTTTCCATCTTGGACAACCGCTCTTGCTCTCTTCTGGTCCTCCTCTGGAAGTATATTTAAGAACTCCTCAATTTCATCCCACTGTTGGTGGCCATGTCTGTTCAGCAGGGCATTTGAGTTGGCAATGCCCCATTGCGTTGCTGCTTCTTTCTCCATCCTTCTGCCCATCAAGTCCATTCTTTTACTCTCCTTTTCTAGTGAAAGTATTGTGTTGCAGACTGCATTTGCTCTCCTCCTGGCTGTTACGATGATAGAATCAGGTATAACATTTCACTGTATATATTTCGGTCTTTTGAAGAAGGCTTATATTTTTTCTACACTCTAGGAGTTACCCCTCTGTTTGTAGCTGGCTCTTTGAAGGCTTCCTTGCCTTGGTCCAGAACACTTGGCAACATGTGTAGATATTGTGTCCCCTTTGTTGCAGGTGCTAGGGTTTTCAGCAGGAAACATGTATCCCCCTTTGCATCATCTAGGGGCACCACAAACTGGTTTGCTGCCCATTTAACGATTTCGTAGTAGAAAGTAATGTCATCTGGGGGTGATTCTTTTCTCCTCTGGACTCTGTGTCGAGATCAGTCCATTCGTACTAAGTTTTCTTCGTTTTCCTCCTCTTCCAGTACGTTTTCGTATTCCTTGGGGTCTTCGCTTCGAGATTCCGGAGTCTGTGGGGATTCGAGGATAGCTTCTTCGGCGGCGACTTTTTTCCGGTTCAACTTCCGGTGCTTTAGGGATTTGAAAATCATTTAATGATTCGTCAAATTCCTTTTTGTTCTGTAATAGCGCAGCCATTTCTTCCTCAAGTCTTCTCTTTTTTTTCGACTTGAAGGGCCCTTTCAGCGTCAGAGGCTGGGAAGGAATATGCTACTTACCAGTACAGGGCTCGACAAATCATATAAAATGCTCTAGACCTGCAGGTCTAGTAAACTACAAAATCTCCTCGACCTAACTTAAATGAACTTGACCTCAAACTCTGAAAACTGAGCAAATGTGATAAGTTAGGAAGATTTAAAAGCATTTTTATTGCTCATTTACTTCGTGAGCAATAAAGATGCCTTTAAATCTTGCTTTCTTGTCACATTTTCTCTGCTTTCAGAGGCAGAGGTCAAGTGTCAAGTTTGTATTCCTACTCGCCAGAAAGGGCGAGTAGGACCTAAAAATAGCTCGTCCTTAATCAATCTCACTCGCAAATGCGAGCGGTCGAGTGAATTTCTCGAGCCCTGCGCATCTGTTCTTGGCATGTAGGGCTGCTTACATTCATATCTGTGCATTGATTGCCTCCTAGTGTTGGGTCCGGATGATTGCACATTGTTGTCCTGGAAGAGTCTTCGAAGTATCACGAGATAGGTGGCTCCTCCCCCAGACTACGGTGTGCATGGGCATCCTCTCCAACCTCAGATTGTTTTTCGCCATTGTGGCAGAGATGGAGTATGATACAGTAAGTGATGTCCATGCTAGAGATTAATTCTGAGTGCTACAGCTGCGACAGGCACCGGGGAGGAGGGCGGGCGATATGAATGTCAGCAGTCCTACATGCCAAGAACAGATGCATACTGGTAAGTAGCATATTCCGTTCGAGGCATGTGGGCTGCTGAATTCATATCTGTGCATAGAATGTATAGCAGTCTCCCCCTTAGCGGTGGTTGCCCGTGCCAGCTGCAGCAGTCTGAAATAAGAGTCTTGAGTACAGCTTGTCCTACAGCGGCTTGCTATTTGGAGTGTACATTTACACAGTAGTGTTTGGTAAATGTATGTACAATTGTCCATGTGGCTGCTCTACTTATGTCTTCTAGAGGAATGTTTCCTAGGAAAGCCATGGATGCCCCTAACTTGCGTGTTGAATGCGCTCTTGGGGGAACTGTTAACGTGCATTTAGCTTACTAATAACAAATCTGTATGCACTTTTTTTTTTTTAAATCTGTTTATTAGCATAGTGATTAGAGCAACAGTACAGAATTGTTACCATATGACGAAACCATAAATAGGTTGCTCCTTTAGGCACGATAAGAGCAGTTATATTGTACATTTTAACTTTTGTTGTATTTCGGAGTAGGTGAACAAACCCCTTAAGAACTCAAGAACTCCCACCCGCGAAAATCCCACCCGAGACACTCACACTACGTATGTATATACCAGTTGGTACTTGGCTGTACCCACAAAACAGTTCTTACCAAAGATGTCATTCTACACAATCAGTCAGTGACATAAGCAATAATATCACGGGGTATCCCATATCATAGTCTAGCACACCATGTTTGTTTACGGTACATGGAAGCCCACTGAAGGCAGGACACATTTCAGTCTTTGGGTATCGAAACAGTAGACTCATCATCACCCCCTGCCTCGAACATCCCCAGTATGGCAAACCAGTCCAGTGCATATAGCGAGTGTCTGACCTAGGGTGGTGTGGACTGCAAAAAACGATGGATTTAGGCCCAGATCTTTGTACTGGGGAGAATGTAAGACATTGTTCTACATTCTGTCCATCAAATGTGTTTTTTGCAAGTTTCGTTACTGGAAGCACAATGACGCAATCTGATGCGGCACTACTCATAGAGGTGAGGATTGTCTGAATCTGTTCATATTGAATTTTCTTCTCTACCCGTATGCCTTGGCAATTCAACAACCTGTGGTACAGACAAATCAAATGTTTACGACCATCATTAAAGATTATTGAACGCAAAAGACAAAGAGCAACAAAGATGGAAGCAGGAAAGCAGTGACTTTAAGTAAACACATTGTATTAGTACATACATACCTGCATTGCTCATCCATGCCATCGGCATCACGATTGATATCATCACTCATATAAAACTTGTAACAGGCCTTCAAATAAAATAACAGGATAATCTACATTAAAACTAAACTTTGTTTAAATTTCCACCCAACTATTCCCACCCTCAACATGAGTGTTTCAAATCTAAACCTATCCATCCATGAAAACACTGGTATTGGACCGGAATGCCACTTTCCCCATCTCCAGATGGAAACAGACCCTCATAAATCACATATCCACTCCTATCGGCACCATGCAATACACTTAAGCTTGATGATACTTCATTACATTAGTTCATGTGCTTACCACAAAGTGATTATGGAACTTTTGAAATAACCAGCTACACTTAAGCCGAGAAACAGAGGGGTCTTACCAAACAGAGTGATTATCTGAACTGTGTCCTACCTGATTTGCCAACATCATTTTTCAGAAATTAACAATGTAGTCATCAGTAGGTGTGAACTACTAACTGGCCACTGACCAACATTTACAACAATGTCTTTAAATAGTCAATTATTTACAATGAAACAAAGCGGAAAAGATGAACAATACAAAATAGTCAGTAACGTTATCTTACTGACACTGCACTGCTTTAAAAACAAATGTAAACTTTCAAGGATGGATTTTATTTTCAGTCTGCCTTTTGCAAACGGCTTTAGCTATCTCGCCAGTTTATTGTTCTTCTAGAAATTCATACATATTACTACATACATACATAGAGGGACTTTTGTTTAGAGGGCATCATCAATTGTTTGATCACTCATATTTTGCTTTTGTCCAACACAGCTTACAGCATGTGGCAATGGGCAAGCCCACATTCTCCACTGGCTCCCTTTACTTTTGTGACTAAAGAAACCCTAGGCACAATGTTCACATCCCACTACAAATAGTTTATCTTCAGTGACAAAGCAGGTTCAAAGTGTGCTTTTCCAGATTTCATTTACTTATTTTTTTATATTAACTTTAAATACTGGCTTTTTATTTTGCCTGCACGCCGGGTGGCCAGCTAGATCGGATCTTTTGAGACTGTTTTAGCTAACTTGTAAAACTACTGTTCTCCAAAACATTTTAACACAATATATATACACCCAGAGGAACTTTTGGTGAGCGGCCTTCATCCTCAGTTAAAATGTGACATTTTGAATCCACCCACCAAACCATACAGCATGAAGCAATGGCTCAGCTACTTTATGTATTGGCTCGCTTCACTCAGTGATACAAAAGTCTGTACATTCTTCATATCCACCTTTCTCTTCAGTTGCAAAGCTGGATCAGTGAGCTTTTTAATAAATTTTTTTAATATTAACTTTAAATACCACCTACTTGGCCTACACCCTTTTTAAAAAATGAATGTTATAAAGTGTTAAAGTGACATTGCAATACTGTAGTTGCCTGCTATTTTAATATTTTAATATTTTGATATTTGAATTAAAAGGTGTTTATTCTTGTACCAGTCACAACACAATAATAAAATGCATGGCACAACTGAAAGGCAAGTTGTCTAAAACCACCACACGTAAAAGACCCACATCCATTTTTAAAATTCTGAATTTAAGCATAATGCAGCCACGTTTAGGTGACCATCTTTTTTTTTTGTTCTGCATGTTTGCAATACATTTTCTTTTCAAGTAAACACTGGATCAGCTTGCCAAGGCAAGGCCCTCGCATCAGCTTGCCATGGCAAGGCCTTCAGTCTTTGCCAATGCTTATGTTAGAGCAATTTATAGTGCGATTGTATGTCAGGAGGTGTCATGGTGCTAGCTTTGTCTGAACACAACGAGAAAACGACATTTAACTATTAAACAGCCATGTATTCAACTCCTTTCTAAAGGAGAGCAGTGAGGGTAAGGCACTAATGTGGTGGAAGAAGATTAAAGATCTTGGCTGCCCCTATGATTAAGTTTCTTCCTGCCCAATTCCTCTTAAAATTGGGGACCACAATTTATTGACCCAGAGGATGTGAGATTTCTAGTGGGTTCTTACCAGACAAACACCTGCCTCAGAAACTCAAGCCGATGTCATGCAGTGCCTTATAGTCACTACAGAGAGCCTTAAATTTAACACGATTCCTGACTGGCAGCCAGTGCAGCATATTTATTGCCTCGGCGACGGAGTGAAACTTGGAAATGCCAAGTAGAAACCTGGCTGACAAATTTTGAAAGATCTATAATTTATTCAAATATTGTTCTTGTACATTTAGATATAGGCCATTGCAATATTAGTTGTGACAAGACTAGAGCTGTGATAAGTTTTTTTAGCATCTGTTGGAATATAAGGAAGATTCTTTTTGATAACTCAAGGTGTGAAATGAGGGAGAGACCACCATGTTAACCCGATTTCCAAAATCCAGTTAATCGTCAATGACAATTCCCAAGTTCTTTGCCTTTTTCACATGATTTTGAAGTGGTTCCAATGCCTCTATAGTTACCAGGGTGGGGCCAAAACTAGGTGTGATTTCCAATAAAGATAACCTCGGTCTTTTCTGAATTCAGCTTTACACAGTGTTTAACTATTTATTGATTGGATGCATGCAATTGTGAAACATAATGCCAAAGGTGTTTTCGCTGTCAAATGCGGACATCACTATTTGAGTGTCCTCAGCATAGGAGGTAAGGGTAAAGCCGAAGGATTTGATCAGTGATGCCAGCGATGTTACATATACATTAAACAGGGTAGCACTGAGTGACGATCCCTGTGGGACCAAACGTGGCAGGGAAAAAAGGTTTCAAAATGTAATAGTTCCTTACCTGTCGGTGTAATTTTGCAGCTTAACGACTTTCTGGATTCACTGTGCTGTGCATTATTCCGCCATCTAGTGGTTGGGTCCGGAATGGTTTTATTTATTTTTTTTGTGGCCCAGGTGGTCGTCGATATATCACCATTTGGTGTCCTTCGTGACGTCGACTAGCTTCCTTCTGATGCGCCCACCTTTGGTCACCATCTTTGGATTTTTTTCTTCATCTGGTTTTACTATTTCTCCTTTTCATAGTCTCTCCTGTTTTAATAGTCTTCCTCTGACTCATCTTTCGGTCGGAGGATGGTGGGAATCGCTAGTGAATCCAGAAAGTCTTCCGGCTGCAAAACTACACCGACAGGAAAGAAACTATACGTTTTGCAGCGGGAATCTTTCTGGATTCACTATGCTGTGTTATGTTATATATATTTATAGCGCGCACGGATACTCATGAGTGTCCCCGCGCGAGGCAAGAGGGGTATAGAGAGACTATCAGGCAAAGAAGCAAGTCTTCAATTTCCTTTTCAACACAAGATCCTGAATAGACCGCAGGGCAAAAGGGAGGGCATTCTAAGCCACAAAGGCATTCACAGCAAAGGATCTACCCGCTACACTCTGATGCATAGACTTTGTAGCGGTTTGTTAGTTTTGTGGTGGCTGGGTGGAAGATGAGCACTGGTTACTGAATATGTGTTGTAAGACCTTCTGTCCCACTTGCGCTTCCTTGTTCATTTGAATATCTACACAGTAGTGCTTAGTGAACGTGTGCACTGAGGATCATTTTGCGGCTTGGCAAATATCTTGAATAGGTGTGTTTGCTAGAAACGCAATTGTTGCTCCTTTCTTCCTTGTAGATTGAGCATGAAATGCTACTTGTTAATGTTGCCCTGCTAGTTTGTCGCAAAATTGTATGGTTTGTGCAATCCTGCAAAAAATGCTGACACAAAGAATTGCTTTGTCTTCCTGCACTCCTTTGCCCTTTCAATATAGTACATTACTGCCCTGTTGGTGTCCAGTGTGTGTAAAGCCCTTTCTGTGCTTGTGGATGATGTTTGGAAAACACTTTGGTTTGAATTGTCTGACTGATGCGCAACCGTGACACCACCTTTGGCCTGAAATGTGGGTCTGTTCTCATAACAATCCTATCACTGTGTATTTGTAGGTAGGGCTCTTGTAGTGTTAGCGCTTGTATTTCGCTCACTCTTCGTAGCGATGGGATAGCTATTAAGAAGGCTATCTTTAGGGTGAGCATGTGCAGTGTTGCCTTGTGAATAGGCTCAAATGGTGCAGTGTTGCCTTGTGAATAGGCTCAAATGGTGCCTTCATCAATTGAGTCAGCACTACGTTGAGTTCCATGCTGGAGCTGGCATTCCGTTTGGAGGTATGATTCTCTTGGCCCCTTCTAGAAATCTATTTACTACTTGGGAGATGAATAAACTCTTTCCAGTTTCTCCTCTTGTTTAAGCCACTATTGCTGCTAAGTGCACCTTAGAGATGTGTAGCTTAGTTTATTTTGTAGTAGACGCGTTAAGTATCTTAGTACTGTTGATTCCCTTGTAATCTTCCTTTGTAGTTTCTCCTTAATGCATCATTCGGAGAATCTTTTCCACTTTGCTATGTAGCACTTTCCTGTGGTCGGTCTCCTTGCCTTTCTGTGCACCGCCATTGTGCTTGCCGGTTGTTTGAGATGTACAAACTCTAGGTCTTCAGGAGCCAAGCTGCCAGGCTGAGGCGCTCTGGGTGTAGTACCCCTCCGTTCTGCATTGTGAGCAGGTCCTTTCTTGTGGGGAACCTGTGTGCGGGTCCTTGTGCAATCTTCATGATCTGTGAGAACCAGGTTTGTCAGGCCCACTGAGGTGCTATCAGTATTAGTGTCATGTTGCTAAATCTGCATTTGTTTAGTACCCTGTGTAGCAGTGGTATTGGTGGAAAAGTGTAGGCAAATGACCCTGACCAGTTTATCCGTAGCGCATTCCCTAGGGATTGTTTGCACGGTTGTCGGGATGCGATATTTTGGCGTGTTGCAAATAGCTATGGCGTCCACCGGTTCTTCGGCGATGTGGTCTTCCTCTCCACTGGAAAGTCCCAAATCTAGGAGCGATGGAGGTGTCCCCTGACCCTGCATGCTGTAGTTTGCTCTCCTTTCCCTCTCTCTTACTCTGAGGGTCTTCGGTGTGAATGCAGCGCAGGCGTGACAGTCCTCGCTTCGATGGTCAAGTGGCAGGCAGAGATTGCAAACTGGGTGTTAGTCCTTCTGCGCGTACTTGTGATGGAAGTCGGAGCAGAATTTAAAGGAAGTTTTGTTCATGACCGCGCCCAGGGAGCCCCCTGTGTGCGCATTCTCTGAAGAACCGTTGACGTTTTCGATGTTCTTTCTCCTTTTTCGTCGACCTCTGTACGAGACTCATAATCCGGTATCTTCTCCGGTGATCTTTCAATGTTTTTGTAGATTTTCGTTGATTCTTCTCTCCAAAGTTTTGGAGCTCCATCACTGTCGATCCAGACCCAACGACGGAAAAAAGAATCTAAAGATCGCCAAAGGTGGGAGCTTCCAGGGGAAGCGCGTTGATGTCATGAAGGCCACCAAATGGTGGTATGTCGATCCATACCTGGGCCACGAAAAAAAAAATACAACAATTCCAGACCCAACGACTAGATGGCGGAATAATGCACAGCCATAGTTAATTCAAAAAGATTCATGCTGCAAAACAAACTGACCTAGGGCTACATCTTGCTCTCTGCCTTCTAGAAATTAACTCAGCAGTGCGAGTGCCTTTCCTTTGATCCTGAGCTCCCTTTGATCAGAACCTTATGGTCGTCTGTATCAAAGGCCGCCGACAAGTCGAGGAGAATAAGGGGTGCAGTTCCTCCCTGGTCTAGTGCAGCTCCTCCCTTGTCCAGAGCTGCCCTTATCTCCTCAGAAGCGGGGTTAATTTTGGGACAGTTATACTTTTATGTCACCAGAACAAAACTTCTGAAGTAGTGTTATGGTAGGTGCCTGGGGAAGCAAGCAACAGGAAATGCTGCAGTGCCAAACCCTCAGCAACTAATATTTCCTGAATTATGCAAAGCAATGTTCCATAAAAAGACAAGTTTGTCTCTAGCATTCCTAATGATATGGTTAACCCTCTAATGTCCACCAAACCCCACCTACATGTAGAATCTACAACTTACATTTTTCAGACTAACTGGTTTCTGGGCATTTGGGAGAGTGCTTGAAGCCTTTAGGGTCTGAAGAGTTTAGAGCAGACACTGAAAGGAAAATGCTACTTACCCAGTATGCATCTGTTCTAGGCATGTAGATCTGTAGAATCTCATGCTTATCAATAAGATTGTCATCTAGTGTTGGGCCCGGATGTTTGCACTTTGTTTTTCTTCGAAGAAGTCTTCCTAGTCACAAGGTAGGTGACTCCTCCTTTCAGGGATAGCCTACATGGTCATCAACAACATCTTCAGATTGTTTACCCGCAGACGGGGAGAGAATGGACTAGTTGTAAAGCATGGAGATGTCCATGTGTATGTATGAACAGAAACAAGAGAACTACAGCAGCTACAGGTACCCGGGGAAATGTGTAAGCGCATGAGATTCTACAGCTCTACATGGCAAGAACAGATGCATACTGGGTAAGTAGCATTTTCCGTTCGAGGCATGTGAGCTGTAGGTCACGTTTATGCATACACTATTCAGCAGTCTCCCCTAAGCAGTAGCTACCCTGTAACTGATGGAGTTGTCTGAAACAGTGTTTTAAGTACTATCTGGCCCACGTTAACTTGTTGTCTGGCTAGCATGTTTACACATTAGTGCTTGGTGAATGTGTGTGGTGTGGACCACGTTGCAGCGTTGCAGATGTCCGTAATAGGGATGTTCCCTAAGAAAGCTGTAGTAGCCCCTATCTTATGAGTAAAATGTGCTCTAGGGGGTACCGTTAAAGAGTTATTTTGGCTTTGCATAGCAAATCTGAATACATTTAACGATCCACCTTGCAACACCTGATTTGGATATAGGATTGCTTGTGTGAGGTGGTGCAAAAGCGACAACGAGTTGTTTGGTTTTACGAAAAGATTTTGTTCTTTCAGTGTAGTACAACAATGCTCTTCTTACATCTAAGGTGTTTAGAGCGCTTTCTGCAATGGAGTCAGTTGAGGGAAGAAAACGGGTAATTCAACCGACTGATTTATGTGAAACGCAGATACTCCCTTAGTTAGGAATTTAGGATTGGTACGAAGAACCACTTTATCCTTGTGTAGGTGGAAAAAAGGTTCTTCTATGGTTAGTGCCTGAAGTTCACCCACTCTCCTCAATGAAGTGATTGCAATCAGGAAAGCAGTTTTCCAAGTGAGGAACGAATAGTTTTTTACCTGTCGGTGTAGTTTTACAGCTTGAAGATCTTTCTGGATTCACTCTGCTTTGCATTATTCCGCAGTCTAGTCGTTGGGTCCGGAATCGTAGTCTTTTTTTTTTTAGCCCAGGTGGGCGTTGACGTCCCACCTTCTGGTGTACTTCCTGTGACGTCTGCACGCTTCCTGCGGAAGCTCCTACCTTTGGGCGCCATTTTGGGATTCTTTTTTTCTTATTTTTGTGTTCTGTTTGTGAATCCTTGGCAATGTTTTCAAGTTCTTCCTTAAAGTAAATGATTTTTCACTTTATCCCTTAAAGTGTCTGTTTGTATTTTATCCCTTGTATTTCCACCTTTTACTCGTGCCTCATCTTTCTGGCAGAGGTGGGTGGGTTCGCTAGTGAATCCAGAAAGATATTCAAGCTGCAAAACTACACAGACAGGTAAGAAACTGTTCGTTTTGCAGCGTGAATCTTTCTGGATTCACTATGCTGTGCATAGACTTTGTAGCTGTTTATTAAGTTTGTGGCGGCTGGGTGGAATATGAGCGTTGGTTGTTGAATATATGTTGAAGCACTTTGTCCTACCTGTGCTTCCTTGTTCATCTGTATATCCACGCAGTAGTGCTTAGTGAACGTGTGCACTGAAGCCCATGTTGCCGCCAAGCATATGTCCTGAATGGGTGTGTTAGCCAGGAAGGCTATTGTTGCTCCCTTTTTCCTGGTAGAGTGGGCTTGTGCCCCCTCTGTTAGTTCTGGACCTGCCTGCTTGTGGCAGAAGGAATATGCTACTTACCAGTAGGCATCTGTTCTTGGCATGTAGGGCTGCTGACATTCATATCTGTACATAGATCGCCGCCTAGTGTTGGGTCCGGATGATTGCACATTGTTGTCCTGGAAGAGTCTTCGAAGTATCATGAGATAGGTGGCTCCTCCCTTGGACTACAGTGCGCATGGGCATCCTCTCCATGCTCAGATTGTTTTTCGCCATTGTGGCAGAGAGAGTATAGTACAGTAAGAGATGTCCATGCAAAGAGATGTCCATGCATCCTCGTAGTAGGAGGCCTCCTCCTCTTCTTGGTCATCGAAGGTTTCGATGCCCACCGACTGTCCGACGTCGTAGTCCTCCTCAGTTTCCTCGACCACCTATTCCCTAGGTTTCGTCGGGATTGTGTATACCTTCATCCTGGCGTCGAAATCTTTTTTCAGCTACAGGGTGTTTTCCATCTCTGCCTCGAGGCGTCTTTTCTTTTTCGCCATTTCATCCGCGTGGTCAGCGTCAAATGGATCGGCCGCTCTTTTCGGCGCCGAGCGACTTTCGTAAAAGGTTTCGGTGCCGAGCTGGCTCTCGGGTCCTTAGTCGACGCTGAAGCGCCCTTCGGGTCCCTTTCCTTCGGCGTCGAACGCTCCTTTTCGGGGGCGATTTTCGACGTCTTCTGCTGTTCTCCAGCTCTCGGCGCCTGGGAGTCCTTCTCAGAGGATCCGCTGTGCCTTGGTGTAGCGCCAGACGCAGAAGTTTTCAACATCTGCGCTTTCGAGGTTTTTCCCTCAATTTTTCGAGACTCGGGGTCTCTCTGTGCCTAAGGGGCCAGAGTCTCCTACCTTCTTTGGAGTCTTCGTAATATCGGTCTCTAAGACCGTGTAGCAGTCGTCTTCGGCGGCGGGGTGGTCCTCCTCTTCCGATGATAGCCCCAGGTCTCGAAGGGACGGTGGCTGTCCCTTGCCCTGCATGGTGGCGTTGGCTATCATCTGTCTCTTTCTCACTCGAAGAGTCTTCGGCGTGAAGGCGGAGCAGGCTTTGCAGTCCTCGCTCTCGTGGTCGACCTGTAGGCAAAGGTTGCAGACCGGGTGCTGGTCCTTCTGCGCGTACTTGTGGTGGCAGTTACGGCAGAATTTGAAAGGAGTGTTGTCCATCTCATGCGTTCAGGGGGCACCCTGAGCTTGCATTCTCCGATGAACGTCGAAGTTCTTGAAGTTCTTCTTCTCCTTCGTCGTCCTCTTCAATGATGTAGTCTCCTGTAGTCTTCTCAATCTCTTTTCTTGCAAAAGGTGCGTATTTTCTTTTTTCTCCAAAAATGTCTGGAGCCCTTTCGGGAACGATCCAGATCCAACCGCGGAAAAAAGTTTCTGAAGATGGCACCCAGGAGTGGGAGCTTCCGCAGGAAGCGTGCCGACATCACCGGAAATACACCAAAAGGACCCAACCACAAGACCGCGGAATAATGCACAGCATAGTGAATCCAGAAAGATTCACGCTGCAAAATTAAGGTTCCAGGCCGGTGGTGGGGTCCTTTTGGGTGGTGCTGTCCTTTTAGCCCCTTCCAGGAATGTTTTCACTACTTGTGATGTAAGGAAGCTCTTTCCTGTATCTCCTCTTGTGTAGGCTACTATCGCTGCTAGGTGTACTCTTAGCGAGGATGAACTTAGTTTTGCTTTCAGCAGGTGTGTCAGATATTTTAGCACCATTGATTCCCTTGTCTTCTTCTTGTCCAGCTTTTCCTTGTGCACCATTTTGTGAACCTCTTCCATTTTGCCACATAGCACCTTCGTGTGGTAGGTCTCCTTTGCTCTCGTAGCACCCACAGAGTGCTCTCTGGTAGCCTTAGGTGTGTGAACTCTAAGTCATCAGGATCCATGCAGCTAGGCTCCATTTTGCAAGGAGAGTAAGTCTTAACTTTTCCCGAACTTGTGGGGTGGTCCCTGCGCCATTTCCATTATTTGTGAGTGCCAGGTCTGCCTTGCCCACTTTGGTGCCACCAGGATCAGTGTCATGTTGCTGGTTCTGCACTTGCTGAGTACCCTGTGTATCAGTGGTTTCGGGGGGAAAAGCGAAGGCAAATGTTTTTGACCAGCTTATCTTTAGGGCATTCCCCTGGGATTGTTCCCCTGGTTGCCTCGATGCATAATATCGGCATTTTGCATTCTGATGTGTTGCAAATAGGTCTTTTGGGTAAGTACGCGACTGGCAGAGTTAAGGTTCTGGGCATAGACACAGGGGTTTCCCCGGGTCAGGTAAGTACAATTGTTACAACCTCAGCGACACAGGGGCAGCCGGGTGCAGAGTGAGTAGGCCCAATGTTCTCCTATGAAGGATAGGAGGAGTTTGGTTGGTGGCTGCTAGCAGGCAGTGGGAGCTGAGCTCCTGATCACTTACACAGGGCAAGTGGGGAAGTAGAGTAGGGTAGTTGCTGCATTTCCAGCGGCACTCGGGCGGCTGGGTGCAGGGTGCTTTTGGGCCTACGGGTGCCCTATGTTATTCAAAGCGAGACTGGGAAGTTGAACAAAGGCTGCAGGCTCGGGGACGGAGATTCTTCAGGTGCGACCACCACTTCGAGAGGTAAGTTGGGATCTTAGGTAGACACCCAGGAGTTGGGCACAGGGGGCCGTGGGGTGCCGGGTGTCTTTTGGTGTCAGGAAATCTTACCCTCAGCTGACCAGACCAGTAGAGCATAAGATGCGTAACTACTAGATCTTCCCAAATCCCAGTTGCCTGTAACCATTGCTGTTGGAGCCATTCCTGGAATGGTCTCATGTGGAGTCGAAATAAAGCTCATAGGACCAACATTTGGTATTTTTGTTTCTTAAAACAAAAATCACTCAAAGCTCATTTGACTACCACCACCACTCGCTTGTCCATTTTTTAAAACTGGAAGATACAGATTTCAACATTACAAGTAGGGTTGGCAGCAGTTTTTTTTTCTTTTCTTTGTTGTGTTAACATACTTTTGTCACTAATGCTCTCTATCTCTCCATTGAGCTTATGGTCTATGAACTGTATATCTTCAGAGTGTTTAAATAGGATGGAGGAGTGGGATTACAAGTAACTTCAGTCAGCATTGTGGGATACAACCTAATACCCATAAATAGCAGTGCTGAACAGGAATTCCTACCGGAGAGGTGGGAACCGAAACCACAGAAAAGAATTGACCTTTAAAATCATGATAAGTGTTTACAAAGAAAAGCATGCCCGGCCAAATTATTAGTCATGGAGCAACAGTGAATACAGTATTGTATTGCAGAGGCATGGACCATCTTCCAAATATCAAAAGTATAGGCAGTTCATATATGAGAAGCAGTACCCCCTCTACGTCTCAATGGGCCTTTGGTTATCTGGGAAAGGATCAGTTTGCTTTTCATTAATAAGCTATGATGCTTAACATCCATATAGCTAGACAGAATTATCAAAATCAGTTAGGGTATACTTGCCATTGAAAACTTCAATAATTTCTTAAGGTTATCTCTCTTGGGTAACACCCACAAGCTGAAAATCAGGCCTGATTCAGAGTGGATATTATTGGATATTTTCACATTTTTCCCCCAAGTTGTAGTACCCGGTACAGGTAATGCCCATGTGATGAGCACTCATGCAATCATATCGAACTTGGTTGCAATTTGCCTTTTTGTGAAGTCCATAACACACCTACATGTAAATATTTGGTGGTTAGTTCACCACTTAGGGATACATACTTTGAGGGGCACACTACTGATGCCAATAATACTAGATTTGCATTTTGTTAGTCTTAGAGTGGGGAATTCTTGCTGGTCAGAGTGGAATCTGGAGTCCCACTGAGGAGTAGTTAGTTACTAAAAGATTTTTAATGCTGCTCTAGATTTCAGTGTGCTAAGGATTATTCTGAGAGTTCCCTTGGCAAGTAACTTAGGCCAGTCTTGTTGATGCACACAAATATGGTGTGTAATGCATTTTAAGCCCATCTTTCATAGTTCAATTACACAAAATAAACAAATATCTACCCGTCAAGCTAAGGTCTGTTTTCTCGAGGTTTTACTTGAGCAAACAGCCCCAGAGATGACAACGCCCTCTTCAGAACATCTTGAACCTTTTGTATTCCCCAAGTTATATTCCAGGACCCTCGTTGCATCCAGTAGGCAAAGCACTTAGTCTGAGATGAAAATTCGAGAGAAGCTTAGGCAAGAAACAGGGGCAGGTTTTTAGAGACACCTTACTGTGATGAAAAACCATAAAGGATTCTTGACCGCAATGTGCTTGAAGCTCACAAGCCCTTCTAGATGTAATAGCAGTCAGCAAAATCACTTTTCAGGACAGATGATTAAGAGCTGTGTTGTTCTGGAACATAGTCGGACAGTGCAGGAAAGTGCCCTTTTTGACATGTTACCACCCCCACCCCCCCCCCCCCCCCCCCCCACACACACACACACACACACACACACACACACACTTTGCCTGTTATCTGATGCAACTTTGACTGAAAGTGTACTGGATTCCTGCTAACCAGGTCCCCATTACCAGTGCTCTTTCACTAAACTGTATAATTGTTTCACAATTGGCAGCCACTTTAAACTCCATGCAAGTTCCCAGTGTAGGAAGGTAGGATCTGACTGCATGGTTACCCCCACTTTCTTCCTGGTGCTTTGCTGGTTTTTGACTAGTCTGACTGGGATCCTGCTATTCAGAACCACAGTCTATCTGCTTTCTCCCTTAAATTGCTATATATTTACTTTAGATACACTCCAGATTGGATATTGGGGTATCCTTATAAGTCCCTAGTTTATGAAACACCATGTACCCAGGGCATAGGTACCCCAGAGGCCTTCAATGGGCTGAAGCATGTATTATGCCACCCATAAGAGGTAATTCAAAATGACACAATAGGCCTGTGTAAGCTGGTGCTTGCAGCAGTTAGATATAGGTTAACTAGATCTATCTAAATCACTACACTTAAAAACCTATCATTCGAGGGGGGGGAGGGGGGGGAGGAGGGGTCGTACTTTCAACGACCAGTTTGCCCGCCGGCTGGAGGATTTCGAGGGCCGGGCCAGGCGCAACAACGTTCGCATTGTGGGGGTTCCGGAGACCTCACCGGACGTCTCCACGGACCTTCTGGTGGAAGATCTGGTCCTTAAACATCTTGCGCCCAAGGGCCTCAGTAACTTTTTCACTGTGGAACGAGCACATAGAGTTCCCGGCGGGAAGCCGAAGCTGGGGGCCGCACCGAGACCCATCATCGCCAGGATTTTTAGTTTCCGGGACCGAGATACTATCCTGCAAGCTTCAAGAACCACGGGTCCTACCAAATTTGACAATGCCTCGGTCAGTTTTTACCCAGACTTCACCCAGGCGATTAAGAAACAGCGCATGGATTTCACCGGGGTGAAGAGACGACTTAGGGATATTGGTCTGGAATATGCCATGATCTTTCCTGCCAGGCTGAGGATCGAGTATGAGGAGCAGGCGTTTTTCTTAGATCGCCCCGAAGTGGCCAGTGACTGGTTGGACACTTTGCCATCGCATCGTATGGGCGGCGAGAGCCCGGAAGGTGCCGAGGGCGGCCCGGCCGAACAGGAGTAGTGAGTCTGCAGTGGCGAACTGGTTACTTTGGACTTCTAGCAGTGGCTTTTTAATAGACTTGCTACTACTATGGGTACCCGGGGGTGGGGGGGGAAATCGGGCTTATTCTTCCTCCACTGGGGTCTTTCTCTCTCTTCTTGTAGGTTAGTTTAATGGGGCGACAGGCACACTGCAAGTTGGGGTGGCTTTCTGGTCTAATGCAGGGGTGCAGGGTGGGGGGGTGTGTTTTTCAGGGTTCCTTGGGGGTGGTGGGGGTGGTCTTTTTCTTTTTGTTTTGTTCGAGGCTGCTACATTTCCTGTTGTCGATTCTGTGTGCTTCTTCCCATGCGTGGGGGGGTGGGTGTTCAATGCCGGCATGGGGGGGAACGGGGTGCTTAGGATGCTGAGTTGGAACGTTACCAGTCTTGGAGATAGAATAAAGCGGGGTATTGTATTGCAATATTTGAAACGTTGTACCCCAGATGTGATTTTGCTTCAGGAGACACACTTGGTGGGCAATGCATGCCGTGCACTAAACAGAGGCGGCTACCGTATGGTAGCGCACTCGGGGTTCACTTCTGGCTCGAGAGGGGTGGGGGTCATGGTACGTACTTCCCTCCCCTTGGAGATATGTTGGACGACAGGGGCCGCTATGCGGCTATTACGGGGCGGTGGGAAGGGAAAACTGTCTCCTTGTCGGTGTATGTTCCCCCTGGCATGCAGTCTACCACGTTTGCTGATCTGGGTGAGGTGATCCTGGGGCTCCCTGGCCACATGTTGGTGGTGGGTGGCGATTTTAACTCTGTGGTTAGTGGGGATGAGGATCGCAGTCCCCCCAGGACTTTGCCTGCGGCACAGCTCTGGCTCGGGAGGCTACTGGATATGTTGGGATTGGCTGACTGTTGGAGGCAGCTACACCCAGGTCAGCTCCAGTACACTTTACTAAAGTGCACAAAGGAGCCTCTCGAGATTAGATAATATTCTTATGCCAGCAGCACAGATGGTCTCGGTGCGGGAGGTTAGGCATTTGGCCAGGGGGGTCTCTGATCACTCTCCGCTTTGGCTCACAATTGATGTGCAACTGGGTGCCGAAGGCCGGGTCGCCCCGATTAACCCCTGGCACCTTCGTAATCCTAAGAACAGGTCAGAGATAGTGAAATGTATGGATTACTATTTCGCTGAGAATGAGGGATCAGTTTCCTCCCCGGTTACATTGTGGGAGGCCTACAAACCGGTGATTCGTGGTCAGGCCTTTTCCCTCATTGCCAGCGAAAGGAGGCGTAGAAATGCTGCGGTGGTGGAACTGGAAAATGAGATCACTGACTTGGAGGGACAGGTTGGGACTGGGGGCACTCCGGAGGTGTTGCATTCCCTGGCCCTGAAACAATTTGACTATAAGACGCTGGTCACTGATGCCGCTAAGGCGATGCACCGTGAGCAACAGGGGCGCGCTTGTATGATGTGGGTGATAAAGCGGGAAAGTTGATTGCATTGCTGGACAAAAGGGATAGATTGAACCGAGTGGTGCCTGTTGTTGAGAGTGTGGAAGGTGCTCGAGTCGTGGACCCGATTGACATAGTCCAAACATTTGCCCGTCACTTTCAGGCGGTTTATGTGCCTGTCTCGAATAGGCCGGAAGAGGATTCGCATCTTTTGCTTCGAGATATCACTCTGCCTGGCCTGTCGGACTCTGACATGGAGCTCATGGAGGCGGATTTCTCCACAGATGAAGTAGCGCTCGCTATCCATTCACTTCGGTTTGGGAAGGCCTCGGGCCCCAACGGTATACCGGTGAAATTGTATAAACTCTGCCCAGACAAAATGGCACCGTATCTCCGTAAGATGTTTTTGTCATCGCGAGATCTCGGCTCTCTTCCTCGGGATCAGAGACTGGCGTCCATTGTCGTCATTCATAAAGACGGCAAGCCCCGTGATCAGTGCTCATCATATCTGCCGATTTCGCTTTTGAACGTTGAGCCCAAAATTCTCGCTAAACTTCTGGCGAATCGGTTGGTTACGGTAACAGCAGACTTGATTTATACCCCACCGAAACACCGCGCTCAACCTACGTCGCCTCCATGGCGTCTTAGCGAGGGCGGGGTCTCTTCGGGAACCGGCCATTTTGGTTTTCCTTGATGCCTCGATGGCCTTCGACACGGTTGAGTGGCTGTATTTGTGGGCTGTTCTCGCCAAGTTTGAGTTCGGCCCCAAATTCATTGGGTGGGTTAGACTCTTGTATGAGCAGCCGCTGGCACAGGTGGTGGTTAACGGTAGGGCTTCAGAGCCCTTTACCCTTGGGCGGGGAACGAGACAGGGATGCCCCTTGTCGCCGCTCCTCTTCGCGCTTGCCCTTGAGCCCCTGGCTGCATGGTTGCGGTGGGAACCATCGCTTAAGGGCATCCGCTGGTCGGCTGATTTCGAGGACCGTATATCACTCTACGCCGATGATAGATTGTTGTACCTTACCTCTCCTCGTTAGTCGTTGGGCGTCCTGTTCGACGTACTACGTTCCTTTGGGAGGAATTCCGGTCTGGTTATTAATTGGGCCAAATCCTGTATCTATCCACTCACGGACGATGAGCTCCTTTCTTCCCCACCATTGTCCGATACCGGTTTCTAGAGATGGTTTCAAATACTTGGGGATCTACATTTCACTGGACCCCAAAGCCCACTATGAGCGGAATTTGCTGCCTCCGCTTTCCCGGCTTCGTTCGGATGTTGTGGCGTGGTGTGGCCTGCCACTATCCCCTTTGGGAAGGGCGGCCCTGTTCAAAATGATGTGTCTCTCCCCCGCTTTTTATATGCCATTCAAAACGCACTTGATTTGGTACCTGCTAGCTACTTCCGAGAGATCGAGGGCTTGCAGAGGCGGTTGGTATGGGGTGGGCGACCACGTGTCGCACTGGCAAAATTGACTTTGCCCTGGTACGATGGAGGTATCGCGCTGCCCGACATCAGGCGCTACTATTGGGCCTCCCAGTTGAGTGCTGTGAACCACGCTATGTATGGCCCTGTCCCTAACCCCGCATTTGAGATGGATAGATGGCAACTCCCTGGGGGAGATTACAATCGGGCACTCTATTCCAGAGCCGACCGGAAGCACCTCACGGGCCCTACGGCAGTGGCTGTGCGAGTTTGGGGAAGCGCGACCGCTACCACGGGCTGGACGGATAGGTTAACGAAATGTACCCCATTGTATGCCGCGGAAGCGCTAGGTGGCCTGTGGACGTCGAAGGGTTTCGACAGATGGGATCTCATTGGTATCAGCAGGGTGGGTGACCTCTGGGCCAAGGGTACAGTCAAGACCTTCGAGGCACTACAGCGAGAATATAAATTGAGTGACAGGGAATATTTCCGGTACCTCCAGGTCCGTCATGCGATTCACTCGGTTTTCCCGGCTGACACTTCTATCCCGGAGGTCTCCCCTCTTGAGGATAGAGTGCTTGATGGGTACGTCCCCGATAGCACTATATCTCTCATTTACAAGAAACTTATCAACGATCGCTCCGATCTCCTTCTGCAATTGCGGACTATTTGGACCAGTGACGGACTAGAACTGGACGATGAAGACTGGCAGGCGGCGATATCCTCCCCTAAGGAGGTTGCGATTCCGGCACGTCTTAGGCTGGTGCAACTTAAAATACTGCATCGGGTGTATGTCACGGGCCCACGACTGATGCATATGGGTTTTTCTGTGGATGGATTGTGTAGGCGCGGATGTGGTATGCTGGCTACTTTTTTGCCTATCCTCTGGGAGTGCCCGGAGGTGGCGGCGTTTTGGCGCCGAGTGCATGTGGTTATGGGTGAAGTGACGGGGGTAGTGTTGTTGCCTGAGGCCAGGCGCGGTCTGTTGAATGTCTGGGAACCGAATGACTGTACTGTTGCCCAGACTCAATGGGTCACATTGGGTAATATGGTTGCTAAACGTGACATAGCCCAGTTATGGGGTTCCCCCAAGGCCACCGACGCTCCTGCGGTGGAAAGAAAATATGGACTGGTGCATGTTCAGAGAGAAAGTTGTGTATGTTTCCCGCGGCAGACCCAAGAAATGGGGTAGGATATGGAGTCAATGGAACGCATACCGTGATGAGATTTGTACCCCCCCCCCCCCCCCCCCCCCCCCCATTCACTGACCTTCCGGATCCTCTTCTTCTCCCTTCATTGTGCGTTCCCTGTACTCCGCTCTTGTTGATTACACTGTATTGGTTGCTACCAGGTTCCCCCCCCCCCCCCTGCCCTCCCCGATATTTCTCCTCATTCTTATTGAAATACGTTTTTCACCCGTCTACCCCTGCCATAAGGGACTGCCAGTTTATACATAGCCGTGCCTCGATTTTTCTTTTTTGAGTTTTTGTTTGTGGGTTTTATTTAAATAAAAGATAAAATGAGAAACCTTTCGCGGATCCTAGCTATACCACATGCTTGTACATAATCATGAAACATCGCTGCCGTACCCCCGGGTTGTCGGCTGATGAGATGTGTATGTTGATGTTATTATGTTCGACTGACCAGCCTCCGTGGTTGTGGGTCTGCAACTGTCTTTTTCTTTACATAATAAAGGTTTTCAAAAAAACAAACAAAAAAAAAACACTATCATTCACTGCACTGTGTCAAGTCGTGATTGTTATACCATTTCTTTAGTATATGATTTGGTCTCCCCCCAGGAGCCCGCTGTGTATTGGCGACTTACAAATGTTCTATTGATTCAGAATTATGTGCTGTAAGGTCGATTCTCGTGTAGAGATCAGTAGAGTGTTATACTAATAAATACATATTCTTATATAACTACTGTGTGGTTAGATTAGGCCTGAAGGCTGCTGTCCATAGCTACCACTAGGATAGCTTTCAAAAGGTTATCTTTGACCTCATACATCTTAAGAGTCGTGTGGGCTGGTACAGGATGCCCACTTCAATTAGTGGACAGCACATACCAGGCCACCTTCTCACACCTAGTAAATGGTTCCCCCAGTACCTAAAGGTATTGGAACTATAGAGGATCCCCAAGAGCTGCAGCAAGAATTGTGCCACCCTAAGAGATCACTCACCAAGCTCATGCAAGCTGCCACTGCAGCCTACTTGTCTTGGTACAGAGAAAAGTGAAGAGTCAACATGGCACATATCCCTGTGTGCTATGCCTGCAAAACATGGCATGTGGTATAGAGAAGTCACCCCTCCAGCAGGCCTGACAGCCTTAAGGCAAGGTGCACTATACCCCATGTGTGGGCATGTCTGCGTGCGTGGATGTGTCGCAGTGATATCTAAAGCAAAATCGTAGTTACCAAAAGTGCACATGGAAGCCATAACAAGTACATGGACTGGACACTCGACATGACGAGTTTCCCAGCTACATGATGGCTTCACTGTACACCCAGATGTTTGGTACCAAACATTTCGTTTTAATAAACCCACACATGCCAGTGATGGATTTATTAAACTATGCATCCAGAGGGCACCTTAGAGGTGCCCCCTGAAAACTTACAGACTACTGATGTGTTGACTGGCTGGTCTGCACCAGCTATCCACCACAGAGGAGTTTCTGGCCTGACGTGAAAGCCTTCACTTTGAGGCCAGGAACAAAGCCTGCTCTGGGTGGAGGGGTTCACACCTAAACGCATGATCTGCATTCCCGGGCAGGATTCTTTAAAAGCCTCACCGCATTTGTTATGCAGCCTTGGTCTCTCCAGATAGTGGAGATGCCCACCTCGCTGTCCAGACCCCACTTTTTGGCAGCAAGACAAGCGGGAAAATTACGATTAGGAGGAGTGTCCCAAATGGGCCAGCACCAACTCTAAGTGGGCTACCCGATGTATTCTCCCCCATTTCAAATTCCTCCAACTTATTTTGGATGGAATTAGCCTCTTAGGGTCAGGGTTATGCCCACTTACCACACTAAGTGGTCATATAGAGGGAATAGACACCCTAAAGGTAGTCAGCCCATTGGCTAATCCCAGTCACTCCCCTTAACGCTGCTAAATTGAGTACTTAGGTGGCACACTTGAACCTAAATAGTGAGATTCGACGGTTCAAGAGAAGAACAAAAAAAGAGTCACTGCCTGGCAAGAACAGCAAAAGAGCTGTGGACTTTTTGGTGCAAAAGCGTGCCTGCTCGCAACACTTGACAACAACAGAGTGACTCGTCCTGCAAACTGGAGATCTACCACAGCCTTTGGCAGTCTGCCAGCACTTCAAAAATAGCCTACAGCCTCCCTTGGAGAAAAGGAGCTACTCCCCTGCAGTCCACAGCCATCAAAAAGCAAAGTATTGTCCACAGCCTTGTATTTGTATAGTGCTAAATCATCGGCAGTTCTCGAAGCGCTTTGAGGAGGAGAGGCCAAGGGTTGTGGGTTATCGGATAAATCCCACCGTGAAGAAGCAGTTTAGATGGTGATCAGTGCTTCCCTGAACAGAAGCGTTGTAAGTTGTTTCTGAATGAGAGGAGCCTCTGTTCTTTGCGGAGATGGTCTGGTACTGGATTCCAAAGTTGTGGAAGTACTACGGAAAAGGTTCTACTCCCTTTGGATGCTGTATTGCATCTAGGAGTGGCAAAGTCAAAGGCCTCCGATGATCGTAGCATGCGCCCTAAACATAAGACTTCAAGCTTTCCTTAATGTAGGCCAAAGCTTTACCATACATTGCTTTACAGGCAATGCAAAGGCCTTTGAACTTCACTCTGTCTGATAAGGAGCCAGTGAAGTTTAAGCAGAGGGGAGGCATGAGCTCGTCTGGGCAGCCTAAAGATCAACCTTGCAGCTCCCCGGCCCAACCGATGACACCGCAGACAACCAGTAAGAGGTACTCATGCTCTGGTAGGTCAGATCTGTGCCCCATTGCCACCCAAGCCCCTGTTTCCTAGCTCTCGGGCTTGTCCCCAAATGTCCCTGTGCAGCCTGTTTCCAGGTGGCCCCCTTCTCTTTAGCACACACAGCTACCAACCTCACCAGCACTCTGCTACCGGCTAAACCTGGGCAGTTCTGGAAGAACTGCTTGCTGGAAGTACTTTGGACCTTGATCCACTGCAACCCGAGATTTAGAAGGTGAACCCTTGGAACCAACTGTACTTGCCATTATACATATATGACTTTTCCTCCCATCAGAGTGCATTGTGCGCAAAGGCGTACAACTTCCAACATATTTTAAAAGTGTTCTTTTTCTAATTTGGTCTAAGGTTTATTCTTTGTGTATGTGTCGTATTTATTGCCTCAGAGTCCAAAAAATGCTGTGCTCTACCCTCTGATAAGCCTAATTGCTCACCCACACTACCACATAGAGAGCGTTTGTGCTATGTACTTTAGCCTCTGTAAACCAAATGGTGATCCACTGGGCTCTCTACAGAGTGTACTTCATTTTAGTGCACTATATAGAGAGCCAGCTTCCTAAAAACACCATGTAGGAGAAGGCCTTGTGACCGGGAGGAAACAGCTTTTATAAGGCCATCTTGGACATCTTTGATCTCCAAATAAGATTCTTGTGATGGGGACTTCCTGAACACAGAAATAGTAGACCTACATATTTTTAAAGTAGAAAACCGGACTAAGTTGGCAAAATAAAGCGATGCGGCAGTCCGGTCTCTTTGTGCTAAATTCTCAGGGCCATTCACCTCTGTAGACACCAGACTTCTTCACTGAGTCCTGGATTATACAAATGGGCACCTCTAAGGATTTCCCCACTTCTGTACTAAGCCTAATGAGGTCTGCAGAGATTGAGCATGCATTTTGCTTTCAATATTATTCTGTTCTGCTGACAAATCAAACCCAATATGACCACCGCCATGTGACCACAGTCTCCCCATAGCATCTCCTCATTTCTGAATCCTTTGTTCTTTTTCCTCCGCACCATTTTGCAAGGGTTTCGCTGCCCCTTCATTTGGATGGCCTTCTTAAATTCTCCTGCCTGGGCTTCCTGCACTAGCACCCAGATAAATGTTACGGGTGCTTTCCAAACACGTATTCCATGTTTGAGACACATCTGTGAGTACCAGGACAGGGAATAGGACAGGACCCACTGCCTCTCTAGGTCATCCCTTTCATCACTCCTGCATCACCACCCCATTTTAAATGGAACTACAAGTCCCTTCCACAGGATTAACATGGTCTCCTCCCTACACGGCACATTAACATGCACTATAAAAATTACATCTGTTACACTGCTTGTTGTATCCCCGCTTCCAAGAAAACACTTGGATCAATCAATCAATAGGTCTTATAGAGTGTGACTGATCACCACAAGAGGTCCCCAGGCGCTGGGGTTCTGTGAGCCTCGGTCGGATGGCCATGACAGTCAAAGAGCCAGGTCTTGAGCTTCTTCGTGAAGTTCTCCAGTGAAGGGGAGGTGCGTGGGTTGAGGTCGTTCCAAGACGAGGTGGCGAGGTAGGAGAAGGCACAACCTCCGCAGCAGCTTCGGGGGATGTCGTCGAGGATGGAGGAGCAAGCACCTTGGTCGGTTATTAGAACGTAAGGCTGTTGCTGTAGGCGGGTCCGAATTTGTGGAGAACTTTGTGGGCATGAGTGAGGAGATTGAAGAGATTTGTTCCTGGACAGGGTGCCAGTGTAGGGCCCAGAGGTATGGGGAGCTGCTGGTTCTCCTGGAGAGGTTGAAGAAGAGTCTTGCTGCTGAGTTGTGGATGGACTGGAGGCGGATTAGTAGCTGTTTGGTGGACCGGCATAGTGTGTTGCCTCAGTTCAGCTGGCTGGAGACGAGGGCCTGGGTGACCGTCTTCCTGGTCGAGACGGGGATCCATCGGAAGAGCTTGCGGAGCAAGTGGAGGGTGTGGAAGCAGGCAAAGGAGAACGTTGAACTGCTGCTTCATGGTCAGTTGCCTTTCCAGAACAATTCAGAGGTTGTGTGCATGTGGGTTAGGGGCCAAGTGCAGTGTGCCACTGTAATGAGGTGACCGGGACAGTACCTAACTCTGAGGGCGGAGGCAGAGAAGTGTCCTGGTGGTCAGTAAATGTTGAAGATGTCGTTAATCCTTCTTCACAGGACGATTCCTTTTCCTGGCACAGCACGTCGCAAGAAATGCAACGCGGCCCCTTTAACTGGCCCACGGATCTGGAAGCCGGGACTGCCCATCATGACGTGGCCTTCGCTGCATTGGTTAAAGCCCCGGAACCCTGGAAACCGGGGTGTGACGTCACCGACGAGGAAGTAGGTGCGGGAGAAGCCGAGGAAAACGCCACGCCAGGACGAGAAGCAGACGAGGTACACGCCACGCCAGGAAGAGAAGCAGACGAGGTGCCCACCACGCCAGGACGAGAAGCAGACGAGGATTCCGCCGCGCCAGGACGAGAAGCCGACGAGGACGGAAGCGGAGAGGCCCTGACTGAAGCAGACGTGCCAGGAGGCCAACGAGGCCGCGCAGCGCCGTGCCACACACCCGCGGGAGGTGTGTGGCTCCGACAGGTACGGGAGAGAGTCTCGAACTGGGTGGGAAGGCGGGGGCCTGTGCCGGCGGTAAAAAGCCTTACAAAACCCTAGAATCCAGCACTTCCCTCTTCCCTGATAACCCTTGGCAGTAAACGTAGAGGACGTGACAGTAAATTGGTCCTTTTCTCTCTTTTGTTTCCGGGGACAACCACTGAGAGAGGCCCCTCTGAAGGAAGCACTATCCTGACACCGGAAGTAGGAGAGGAAAGAAATACCCCTCGACAGTCAGCACCACGGATCCTGCCGATTTTGCAAGAGAAAGACTAACCTTACGCAAAAAGAAACTGTATGTTAAAATAAAACCCTCCTTACCAAGACATAGTGTTCCGTCCATTCCTGACCCGCCGTTACAGCCACCATGTGTCGTCCCAAGGGAAGGTCTGGTTTCCAAAGAGGAGGATCTCTGTTTGGTCCAAGTTGAATTTTAGGCTGGTGGCCTTTCATCCAGGTGGTTATGTTGATCATGGTGTCTTGGAAGTTGGCTTTGGTGGTGTCAGCGTCTTCTGTTGAGTGCCATAGGAATACAAGAGGATGTGGAGCCCATGGGTGCGGGCGATGTTTGCCTTTGGTGTCATGTAGGTGTTTAAGAGAGTTGGGCTGACTGAGGAGCCCTTGGGGATGCCACAGATGGTGTCTTTGGGTGCATTGGATAGATGCATGTGACTCCTTCGACTCCTATTTAGAGATGATGGTAATGTAGAGCACCAGCACTTCAAACTGAATTGCTGCTTGAAGTGAAACAGACTGACCTCTTCCTGAAATTGCTAGCTCCCTTGCAATGGGTTCTGCCAATTTTAGTATCCTTGGAGATCTTAATCTCCATTTTGATCGCCACCTTACTCCACCAATTAGCAGCACTATTGCAGATCTAGAGGCACTGCAGTTAAGCCAGCTGGTCACTCACCTTACACATGTGGGTGGGCATATATTGGACCCCATATTTTCGAATTTGTCGGGTGCCAAGGTTCCGCAGCCTAGCCCAGTTGCCTGGTCTGACCACTTTCTTGTGAAATTGTATCTTCCGATTAGTGACCTTCCCTTCAAAACGTTAGATAGAGTCGTTTTTAAACGTCCTTGGAAAAAACTGAAGCTTGAAGACTTTCACCGCCTTCTTGTTGAAAATCCGCTTGGTCCCCTCAAGCTCCCCCAACCCCCCCCCCCCCCCCCCCCCCCCCCCCCACGTGGATCAAATGTCGCTCCTTAAAACCAAGCCCATGGTACGATAGTGCCTTGTTACCGCTAAAAAAAGCATGTAAACAAGCGGAACGGGAATGGCGGAAAACTTACGAAGCTGGGAAAAAGACCGCATACCTCACTAAAGTCAAAAGCTACCATAGAGCCATTTGTAGGGCCCGTTCGGCCTACTACTCTAAAGACTTTAAAAACAGCTCTAATGCGTCGAAACGGATCTTCAAAGTTCTTAAAGACCTGACCGTGAAAAGAGCTCCTACGGCTGAAGTTTGTTCAGAGTCTCATTGTGAAGATCTAGCGGCCTTTTTCCTTGAAAAGGTTCAGGCTATCTATCGTTCTTTTCCTTGCTCTATCCCTTCGAGTGAGGCTTTGAGAACCAACCTTTCCACGAATGTGGTTCTTTCGACTCTCCCTTGCCTGTCGGAGGAGGGATTTAATAGGTTGGCCACTAAAGTAAAATCTGGGTCTCCTGTTGACCCTCTCAGACCGGCAGAGTTTAGGGAACCATCTATTCTTTGCCTCTCTCCTGTGCGCCAGCTCATTAACCTGTCCTTTTCCTCAGGCACTGTTCCAACTAAATGGAAACAGGCTTTTGTCACCCCGATCCTAAAGAAACCCACGTTGGACCCCCTTAAATTGGAGAATTATCGACCAATCTCTTTGCTCCCATGGGTTGCGAAGGTTGCAGAGGCCCATGTCAATGGTTAACTGTCGGAACATCTACAGAGGGCAAAAATTCTGGATCCCTCCCAGAATGGCTTCCGTGCTGGCCACAGCACCGAGACAGCTTTACTCTCGATGACGGAACATCTGCGGTCTGTGCTTGATTCCGGTCAAACTGCGGCACTGGTGTTACTTGACCTTAGTGCTGCGTTTGATACGGTTTCACACTCTATTTTGCTGCAACGTCTGGAACAGGCCGGTGTCTCTGGTACAGCAATGGACTGGTTTCGGTCGTTTTTAGCCGACCGCTCATTCAGGGTTGCAACCCCGCCCTTTGAGTCTAAATTCTATCCGCTCAACCAGGGAGTGCCTCAGGGTTCGGCACTAAGTCCCACATTGTTTAATCTGTATGTGCAGCCGCTGGCTGCAGTCGCCAAGCATTGGGACATGAATATGGTCTCCTATGCTGACGATACGCAGCTGGCGGTGACACTGAGTGGGAGGTCCGACCTTGATGCCCCCAGGTTCTGGGACGGTCTCTTGGCAGTAGCGGGCAGGATGACAGCTAACTGTCTTCAGCTCAATGCTAAGAAGACGGAGGTCCTGATCGTGGGCAAACAGAGCAGCCTTTGGGGTGATGAGTGGTGGCCTCCAGAGCTAGGGGTCACTCCTACTCTGGTTTCGGAGGTTAAAAATCTGGGTGTCTGGTTAGACTCTGCCCTCAGTTCTTGTAGCCACACAAAAAAAGTGGCAGCTACTTGTTTTGGGATTCTGCGAGGGCTTAGACCCATCCTGAAATTTTTCGACGCCCCTAGCAGGCAGCTGATTATGCAGGCTTCTATTTCATCACGGCTGGATTAAGCCAGCTCGCTCCTGTTAGGGGCCAACCAGGCGGAAGTCGCCCGGTTGCAGCGCGTTCAAAATGCTGCTGCTAGAGCCCTGGTGGGTCTACCGAGGTTTTGTTCCGTGAAATAAACTATCCTGACACTACACTGGCTGCCCATGGCGCAACGGATTGATTTTAAGACCTTATGTCTGTCTTTTAAGATCCTTAAATTGTCCTCCCCCTTCTTATTCCCTATGTTCCTTCTCAATCTCTGAGGTCTTTGGGTCAAAACTTGGCTGTGGTCCCGCGGTTCAAGCTCTGCCGCACCGGAGGACTTCCTTCCGTGTTTTAGCTGCCAAGTTATGGAATTCACTTCCATCCCAAATTCGTGCATTGGATGAGTTATTTGATTTCAGGAGGGCTATTAAAACCCATCTGTTTCCTTCTGCACTTTAGCATTCTGGTCTTCTGCTACCTGACTCCCTGACTCCCTGATGTCTACTGGGTTATGTCCTTTGCCTGTCCAAAGCGCCGGGACGCCCCTTTGCTGGGGTAGCTGTGTGCTATAGAAGTGCTGTTAACATAAGTGTTCTGACAAAAAAACTGCCCCCAAAAGCTAAGACCAATTCTAGTCACAAACGACCGTGGCACAAACTCATCTCCAGTGACCTCACCAACCACCTAGGAGAATTCCACCCCCCCGATGAGAATAGGGACATTAATACAGTCTATGCCGCCTTCCACGAATGGATTGTCACAGGGCTTGATGCCTTAATTCCACATAAATGGACAAAAACCCACAGTTCCCCCTCTAACCCATGGTACAATGACTCACTTAAAATGTTACGGAAAGAGTGCAAAAAAGCTGAACGCGTGTGGAGGAGAGAATACTTAGACGCTAACAAAACCCTCTACCTATCTAAACTCCGCACCTACCACAAGGCGATTCGCACTACCCGAGCCTCCTTCTACGCTAAGGAAATCGAACGCAGCTCCAACCCCACCAAAACCATCTTCAGCTTAGTCCAAAATCTCCAAAAAACTCCCAATCAAGGCACCTGCATCACCTCCCTGAAACAATGCGAGGACCTTGCCACCTTTTTTACTGAAAAGGTCAGGAAGATCTACGCGTCCTTTCCACAGGACGATGCTACGCCCATTTACACCCCCCAATCGATGGCGGAGACTTCTAAACTGCTAAGAATACCCGACGTATCCATCGACGACCTCTCTAAATTATGCAGACAGGTCAAGTCTGGCTCCCCTGCAGACCCCATGCGTCCGTCCAAATTCTTGGAATCTCTTGACTTCTTTCTCCCCTCGCTTGCCAAACTACTCAATCTCTCTTTTTCCTCGGCGGTGGTCCCCACCTGCTGGAAATCTGCGTGGGTCTCGCCCATCATCAAAAAACCCACACTGGACCCCACTAAACCAGAAAACTTCCGGCCCATTTCCCTGCTCCCCTGGACGTCAAAACTGGCTGAAGCTCATGTCAACAAAATACTCTCCCACCACATGCAGCAAAACCATGTCCTGGACCCTTCCCAAAACGGCTTCAGGCCAGGTCACAGCACTGAGTCGGCTCTGCTGACCACTACGGAGCACCTTCGAGGCATCCTAGACGCCGGTCAAAGCGCCGCGCTGATCCTGCTGGATCTCAGCGCGGCCTTTGACACGGTCTCACACAACATCCTGCTGAAACGACTCGAAGCCGTTGGGATTGGCGAATCAGCCCTTGAATGGTTCCAGTCCTTCTTAGAAGACAGGTCCTTTCAAGTTTCAGCCCCCCCCTACATCTCTCAACCCCAACCCATCCGGCAAGGGGTCCCCCAAGGATCGGCGCTCAGCCCATCCCTTTTCAACTTATACGTTCAGCCTCTCGCAGTGGTAGCAAAAGAGTGGGATCTCACGCTGGTATCCTACGCTGATGACACACAGCTGGTCATCACACTCTCAGAAGGTCCCTCACCCTCAGCAACCAAATTCAGAGATGGCCTCGCGGCAGTCGCACAATGGATGACACTCAACTGCCTTCAGCTTAACGCCGGAAAAACGGAGGTCCTCCTCCTGGGAAAAAACCCCTCCCTCTGGAACCATCACTGGTGGCCCTCTGTGCTTGGCCCCACCCCCGTGCCAAAAGAAGTCGTCAAAAACCTTGGTGTATGGCTCGACCCCTCACTTAGCTTTCAGTCCCACACCAAGAAAGTGGCATCCACGTGTGTGGGTCTCATGAGGAGCCTTTACCCCATACTCGGTTTTTTTGACGCAAAGACCCGCCAACTCATTATGCAAGCCATGATCCTTGCCCGGCTGGACTACGCTAATGTCCTGCTCTTGGGGGCAAACAAAGCTGAACTAGCAAGACTGCAGCGAATCCAGAACTCGGCCGCCAGAGCAGTGGTAGGGCTCCCACGCAGGTGCTCTGCCAGGCTCACCATTCGAAATTTGCACTGGCTGCCAATCGAATCACGGATCCAATTCAAAACACTGACTATGGCATTTAAAATCCTCAAGTCGGACTGCCCTGAACTCCTGCGCCCACTCCTGGTACCATACACGCCCCAGCGCAACCTGCGCTCTCTGGGACAACACCTCGTGATGGTCCCCCGAACTAAGCTCTGCAGACAGGGCGGACGCTCCTTTAAGGTCCTAGGTGCTAAGCTTTGGAACTCCCTACCTCCGCACATCCGCGCCCTTTCCAATCTGATTGCTTTCCGAAAAGCACTCAAAACCCATCTTTTCACTGTCATCTAATCCCTCTGCTGATTTCCCCCCCCCCCCCCCCCCCCCCCCCCCTCAGGTACTGGTTAGGATCAGCGCCGGGACGCTCCGTTGCTGGGGCAGCTGTTTGCGCTTAACAAATAAATAACATAACATAACATAACATAACATAACATAACCTCTGATGGAGTATTTTAAATGTTAGGCCCACCGAGTGATTCTGTGCATTGAAAGCAGAGTACGATGGGTCAATACATGTACTGTGACAATTTCAAGCTAGTCATAACTAACGTCATGTGATCACTGCTATGTCATTACCCTAAAAACAAAACCAATAAAAAAAAAATCAAGAGAAAAATAAATTACTTAAATGTTAGGCCACTAAAGTGTTTAAACAATTTAAAGTAATACATTCATAAAATTAAATTAGACTTACCTTACATATGAGCACCTTTAAAGCTGGATGTCTGCAGACTGAATCCTTTTGAAAATGATTTACTTGCTGTCCACAGGCTGAACAGTTAACAATTCCTTGCAGGCCTTCCTCTAAAACAATGGGGAAAAAGCATATGCTGAAATAACCTTTACAGCCATGTGAGCCTTTTCTTGGGCTGCTAGAGAGAACTGCACAATAGGTAGTAGAGTTATTGTCATTTAACACAGTATCCTTAAGGCATCAATATTGTTGTGCTTTAAATGAAACGGCCAAATGATCAATTCGCCACTTGACCTTCACAGTTGCATGGATGAACAGCATGTGTTTGCAGCTTTTTTATGCTACTCCAGTCCCAGGATTAATAAAACATGGCATTCAGGTCTACCAGTGCATCCCCGACAATTCACAACACCCACAACCAAACTGCATATTATGAACATCCCTGCAGCCCAAGCATACAGACATGCTCATAGTGGAAACGTGCAGTCATCTTGACACGGAGGGGGCTGAAACATTGATTCATGGTTAACAGTCTAAAAATCAATGTTTTTCCGAAATCAACCTAATTGATGTATGGCTGCCAACATTTATGCATGGTTGCCAACCTCTCCCTACACAAAATATGCTTTTCTCCTGCTCTTTCTAATTGTCCGTTCAATAGCACCCCTGAGATGAATTCTGAATCTTTGTAAGGCCTTCTGATGGCACAAGGGGAGGCTACCACCCTTGCTCTTGCTATCCACAGGCAACTTTATCTTACAGGTAAGTTGGAGAAGGTAAAAAAATATCTACCTCCAACAATCAATTTGCAGCTTATGGACATGCAGAATTACATGCCATGCACACCTGTACCATTTAGTGTTAGGTTTGGTACAGTACAACATGTTTTATGTTGAAAAAGTGCCTTGAGGTGACTCTTAATACCTCCCCCAAAACTCACAAAGCAATAGGTACAGACTGCACTTCAGATTGCTTAGGGGAAGATTTAGTGTATAGGGATGCAAAACATTAGGGAATATGTAAACTAGAAAGGTAAAGTTATGAAGAGAAAGATTGGCAGAAAACATTTACAAGTGCAAGAACAGGCAACTCACTACCGGCTCGCATTTTGGGAGACACTCAAGGCCTTGTGAATCTAAAGAACCTCAACCTGCAAATTGAGTGACTGAGCGGTAGTACTCAAACCTCCAAAATGGCTTGCACTGAGCAAAGGCTGTAGATGCCTAAAAGAAAATGCTACTAACCAGTATGCATCTGTTCTTGGCATGTAGAGCTGCAGAGTTAAACACTATGCATAGATGGCCACCTAGTGTTGGGCCCGGATGTTTGCAGTTTGTTTGGTTGTAGAAAAAGTCTTTGGAAGTCACGGGATAGGGGACTCCTCCTTTGGGTGATACTGCACATGGGCATCCACTCCATCCCCAGATTGTTTTTCGCCATTAGGGAAGTGATGGAGCTGTACAAGAGGTAGTGATGTCCATGTGATTTGTATCTCATTAAGATAATACTGGAACAGATAAAGATAGGGTGGGCATGTGTAACTCTGCAGCTCTACATGCCAAGAACAGATGCATTCTGGTAAGTAGCATCTTCCGTTCGAGGCATATGAGCTGCAGATTAAACACTATGCTTAGATTGTATAGCAGTACCCACACCTAGGGGCGACCACCAGTATCTGTTGCAGTTGTTTGAAACAGTGTTTTTCTTACAGCCTGGCGCACAGTGGCTTGTTGTTTAGTTTGCACATCAACACAGTAATGCTTTGTGAATGTGTGTGGTGTAAGCGATGTAGCTGCTTTGCATATATCATCTAGGGGAATGTTCCCTAAGAATGCCATTGAAGCCCCTATTTTCCTTGTAGAATGGGATTTTGGAGGAATTGTTAATGTACGTTTGGCTTTGTGGTAACTTATTTGTATGCATTTAACAATCCACCTGGCGATCCCTGATTTTGATATGGGGTTGCCTTTATGTGGTGGTGAAAAAGACACAAAAAGTTGTTTTGTTTTACGAAAAGTTTGTGTTCTTTCGATATAGTACAGTAATGCTCTTTTGACATCTACGGTGCGTAGAGCTCTTTCTGCGACTGTTTGAGGCTGCGAGAAAAATACGGGCAGCTCAACTGATTGATTTAGATGGAATGGTGAATTGACTTTAGGAAGGAATTTAGGATTAGTACGAAGTACCACTTTGTTATGATGCATTTTCAGAAAGGGTTCTTGAATGGTAAATGCTTGTAGTTCACTAACCTTTCTGAGAGAAGTAATTGTACTAGGAAAGCTACTTTCCAGGTTAGGAATTGCAATTCACATTTATGTAACGGTTCAAAGGGAGGTCCCATTAATGTTTAAGTTCCACACTGGTGCAGGTGGAGTTCTGGGAGGAATTATTATTTTGAGTCCTTTATAGCTGGTACTCTAAAAAGAGATAGATGTTGTCTATTTTGTAAGTATGCTGCAATGGCAGCGAGGTGTAGTCTGATCGATGTATAGGCCAAGTTACACTTTTGAAGGTGTAATAGATATCCTATGATGTGTTGAATAGACACGTCCAAAGGATTTATTGGGTTGTTTTGGCAGTATAGGACAAACAGTTTCCACTTAGCAGCATAACATGCTTTAGTAGTGGGACGTCTAGCTTCTTTGATAACGTTCATACATTCTGGAGGAAGGTGGAGGTAACTAAACTCTGACCTCAGGAGCCAGATCGCTAGGTTGAGCTGAGCTGGGTGCTCAACCTACGGTAGCCATGGTTCTGTGTTAATAGGCGTGGAGATAGGTTTAGTTTTGGTACTACAGACATCTGCAACAGCATGGTGTACCACGGTTGTCTGGCCCAAGTTGGAGCTACTAGAATGAGCATCAGGGAATGTTGTTGTAGTTTGCGTACCACTAACGGAAGTAGTGGGAAAGAAGGAAAAGCATATGCAAATAGTTTTGACCAGTTCATCCATATCGCATTGCCTTTCGACAATGGGTGTGGGTATCTGGCAGCAAAGTTTGGGCATTTTGCGTTTTCGTGGGTGGCAAAGAGATCTATCTGAGGTTGTCCCCACATTTGAAAGAACGGATGAAGAACTTGCAGATGAAGTTCCCACTCGTGGATCTGCTGCGTTTGTCGACTTAGCCCAACAAGTCCCAGGAGTACAAAACACTAATCTGCTAAGAGGAAGATCTGTAGTGGTATAGCCCATCTCAATATCTGCTATGCTAACAGAGAGCTGCAGAGAGTGTGTTCCCCCTTGTTTGTTTATGTAGTACATAGCTGTCATATTGTCTGTTCGGACTAAGACAGCTTTGCCTGACACTTGAATTTGAAATGCTTTTAGGGCTGGAAACACAGCTAGCAACTCCAAATGGTTGATGTGGAGTAGCTTGTTGCAGTGTCCACCTGCCTTGCATGGTGTGTTGAAGTAGTAGAGCTCCCCAGCCGGAGAGTGATGCGTCCGCTGTCATGACTATTTGAGGAACTGACCTCGTGTTCTGGAACGTTGACGCCTTCTTCAAAGATGTCGTCCGGATTCGAAGCTGAAGATCAAGCCATTGTTCTCCTCTCTCTTCGGTACCGGATAGTCTTTTTGGAGCGGAAAGAGGCACAAGCGGAACAGTCTTTGACCTTGTGCTCCGGGGAGAGGCAAAGGTTACACACTTCATGAAGGTCGGTATGGGGAAACTTCGACCCACATTGAGGACACTTTTTAAATGGCGTCCTTTCCATGAGCTGCAGTCGAGGCCTAGTTATGCCTGAAGGCCGTCGACCGGAATCGAAGTCTTCGGTGTTGAAGAGTAGCGTCGACTGAAAAAGCGTTTGAAACTTAATTTCTGTAAGTTGGTGAGGATTGCGCGCCGAAGGAAATAGTTTCCAACACGGAGTGCTGGAAACAAATCCAAGCCCGGTGGTGGAAAAAAAAATCTGGAGATGGAGCCTATGCCCATGCACAGTACCATCAAAAGGAGGAGTCACCTATCCTGTGACTTCCAAAGACTTTTCTACAACAAAACAAACTGCAAACATCCGGGCCCAACACTAGGTGGCTATCTATCCATAGTGTGTAATTTGCAGCTCATATGCCTCGCACACAATGTTTTAAGTACCATTTGGTCAGCAGGGCTTCTTGGAGAGCTTTCAAATTCACAAAATGTGCTCAGCTGTGGGAGGGATTTTGTGTGCAAAGGAGACTAAAGGTGGGATACAGTATTTTTAACAATTTGCCAGACATATTTATCAGACTGGTCAGACATGATGGATCGCCAACCCAGTAGGACGTACTAGATGCTGCCCACCACTCGGGAATGGGCCCTTGGAGAAAACTAAAGCAGTTTGTTGGCCAATTCAGGAGGGGAAGAGGAGTTGGAGGGACTAGTGCCTCGGATGACAATGTTGAATTATTCCGGATTCCCAAAAGCACCGAGTTTTCTGCTACAATACTGGCTAGAAAGCTGTCTCTCCCTGTATGCAAGCTCTTAGGACACTTCCAGAACTGATGTGGAAATTGTTTTGTAGGGGGGGTCAAGAAACTAAGTATAGCCTCCGATAAGGCAAGACCCATTCCAATCCATATCTGTAGGAATATGGCTCTGCATATACTATACCAAAAAGAGGTATAGTGTGTACAGAGTCTAGTGAGTCCCCAAAGGTATGGCAGAGTTTAAAGATGTGAATACCTTAATCTCAATTTAGTACTGGGCTAATCAAGCTTATCAGAGAGTAGTGTGAATCCATTTGGCGTACATACTCATACAAGGCATGAAAACACACTCAATATCCAACTACAGGCCCATGGGTGTAGTAAAATATTACTTTAGTTATTTTTATTTCTTAGAACAAAGTTGAACTCAGTTATAGGCAAGTAGACTTTTGTGCAATACTCTCAAACTATTGACAAAAGGTTTGTGTAGCTGTAGGAAGCATGCTCAGTATATACTATACCAAAGTAAGGTATAGTGTGCACAGAGTCCAGTGGATCCCCAAAGGCTTAAAGAGGTAAAAGTAGCGAATATGCTACTTACCAGTATGCATCTGTTCTTGGCATGTAGGGCTGCTGACATTCATATCTGTGCATAGAATGCTGCCTAGTGTTAGGTCCGGATGATTGCACATTGTTGTCCTGGAAGAGTCTTCAAAGTATCACGAGATAGGTGGCTCCTCCCCTGGACTACAGTGCGCATGGGCATCCACTCCATCCTCAGATTGTTTTTTTCCGCCATTGGGTTCGGATGTATATTTGTTAAATCAAGTTCGGAATAGATAGAAAACTTTTTTTGGCCAAAGGGCCTTTAGTTGTCGTCGGTATTGTCTTTGTGATCGGTGCCCAGTACTTGTTCCAGCTCTGTCCCCGAGCCGGACGTCCAGAGGAGCCGCGTGGCTTTTCGGCACTGAAGGCCTGGTCGACGCCAGAGGCCTTATCGACGATTTATCATGGAACGGAGCCCGTTCAAGAGGTGTCCCGTTTGCAACTCCAAGTATCCTCACATCGATGTCCACCCGGTGTGCAACAAGTGCCTGTCTCCGGATCACGATGAAGCCAGCTGTATGGCTTGTTCTCGGTTCCGCTCCAAGAAGACTATTCGCCTTCGACGCGCAGCGCTGAAGGAGGCCCAGCAGACGGCACCTGACCCGGTGAACATCTTCGATGCGGAGGATGAGGAGGGAGTCGAGCAGGAAGTTCAAGACAACCTGTCTGATCCTGCATCGGAGATCGACTCCAGTTACGACGCTGATGTGGAAATGGTCGATACTGAAGACGTCGTCGACGAGGTAGGAGACGACGATGAGGCCTTTGGGGCCGTGGAAGATAGCTCGAGCGAAGAGCTAGGCCCAGCCGTTAGTACGGGGGCCGCAACCAAAACACTCGATAAGGCTCAGGTCGAGGGATCGCCCAAGATCGTACGCTTGGTTCTACAGCCTCGCCTCAGGGCCCGGCTACGGCCATTTCCAACGAGCCATCGGTTGACCGATCGAAATCGAAACCAAAGGCATCGGTGTCTACAAAACCGAAAGCACTGGAAACAAAATCGAAACCGAAAGTGCGTATTACTTTGGTCGGATTAAAGACCTCTGAACCGTCTGCACTGACAAAACAAAAGTGTTATCGAGCCGAGCCGATGACCGGGGCGCCGAAGAAACTGGTCAAGGACCTTACCCGAAGAAGTCTGCGCCAAAGGCCGTCGACACAAACAAAGGACTCTACACTCCAAGTTCTCGATCCTAAATGTCGACTCGACAAGGCTAAAAGCAGTATGGACCTAGAGTCCACAACTGGCAGTGGCTCAAAGGAACCAGTCGAGTCAACACAGCCATCCGCCTCTTTTTCATAGCAGGTGTCGGACTCGCTAAAACGCATTAAAGAGAAGGCTACTACTGTCGGACCGAAGGCTACTACACCCCTGAAGCCGGTCAGTAAACCTTCGAAGTCGTCGGCACCAATCCAGTTCACACTGCAGCCGAAAGTGGTAACTAAGACGTTCGCCCCTAAGACGGGCGCCAAAGCGACCAAGAAGGTGTCCATGGGGCCAAAGCCTACAACTACGGAAGTAGCCACCAAGCATAGACAGCCTCGCCGGAAGATCAGTCGCGTCAATTCATCGACACTGAGACGGGTAGACTTTCCATTTACAAGCAAAAGATCACCCCAGAACAGCCTATGGAGTCATATAAAATTCCATTAAAGAGAAAGAGGGATTCTGCTATGTCACCTCTTCTTTTTGTACCTATAACACCACATGGACAAGGCACTGCTCCTATCTCACCCACATACTCAGATGTGGAGGTAGGGGATGGTGATAATGAGGATTACAGCTATCCTGTAGACACTGATCCAGAAGATCACACTGAACCCTGGACAGACGCTGCTCACCAAGGGGATCCACAAACTGCCCCAGACAGTCATGTCTATGCTATTAAAGCATCGCCTACAGAAGACACGACTGCGTTTAATGCACTTATTGAGAGGGCAGCAAAAAACCATGATGTCCAGCTCCATGCTGACCCTATTGAAGAGGATTTTTTGTTTTGACACCTTCTCAACCTCAGAGAGAACTGTCAAGACTCTACCCATGCTAAAAGGTGTCCTGAAACATGCTGGAGACATTTTTAAGGAGACCACAAGGGCAAGGGTAATAAACCCCAGAATTGAGAAGAAATACAAACCGGCACCTGTGGAACCTACGTATATCAAAGGACAGTTGCCGTTGGACTCTAGTTGTTTCCAATGCCTTTAAAAGGGCGAACTCTCAAACAACGGGTGATGCTCCTCCCCCTGACAAAGAATCTAAAGTGCTAGAAGCATCAGGGAAAAGGGTGGCAGCTCAAGCGGCCAATATCTGGCGAATCTCCAACACACAGGCACTCTTAGCCAGATATGACAGCGCTCATTATGCTACACTTGAGACCCTGTTACAACACTTGCCAGATGAGTATAAGGATGCAGCAGAGATGCTAATACAAGAAGGTAAACTTATATCAAATGCGTCTATTAAGTGTGCGCTAGACGCAGCAGACACTGCAGCCAGGGCGATTAATACAAGTGTGATGTTACAGCGACATGCCTGGCTGAGAATCTCCAGCTTCAAGCCCGAGATACAAACCACTCTCAATCAGCCTGTTAACCTTGATCACTTATTCGGCCCAGAGGTGGACACCACCTTAGAAAAAATTAAAAAGGACACAGAGACTGCAAAGTCTATGGGGGCTCTACAGTCGCAGCAGTTCAGGGGTGTTTTTTTTCGTCGCTCCAACAATAGAGGAGCTTCCAGAAGCCAGCTGTCCCAGCAGACACAATACAGTAAAGGAGGCACGCAGACCACCTACAACAAGAACAATAGGGGTGGCTATCGTGGAAACGGCACCAAGGGCAGAGGTCGTGGAAACAACAGCTCCCGATCCTCCGCCACTAACAAACCGTGACGTCTGGTCACTGCCCCCTGACCATACCACACCGGTCGGGGGGAGACTACAACAGTTCCTGCCGGTCTGGAAATCCATCACTACAGACAGGTGGCTGAGGCAGCTTATCCAGTACGGTTTTTGTCTGGAGTTAACATCCACTCCACCCAACATACCCCCAAGACACCGTCCTATGTCCATAGAGCATTTACAATTGCATTTACATAGCACTTACTACCCCTGAGGCGTTGAAGCGCTTTTTCGGCAAATAGCACGCAACTCCAGAACCCATAAAGGATTTCTGGTAAATTAGTAAAGTGAAATATGGAAGTAATTTGAGTGGTGGATATGTTAGTCAGTTATTTGGATTGAGAAGGATAGCGAAGGGATAGAAGAGAGAAAAATGATTGCATTTATATAGTGCTTGTAAACCCCGATGAGGTGTTGATTACAGAAACAAAGGTCCAAAGCAAAGCAAAATTACAGATAAATACTATATAGACCACAATAGGATACTATATATTTTTCCTTTGCCCAGCCGGACAAGGAATTTATTTTAAATTGGATCAAATGCAGTAAGGCACAGTCCTGCACCGTACTGGAGAAGTAAACACAATGAAGGGAAGGGTTAAGAAGAAATACAGTAGGAAAGAAGGGTTCTTCAGGCAAAAAGAGTGAGCAAACTGGGCACTGTTTAAATCAATGTTATCAGCGTTTACCAGAGTAGCACATACAAACAATGATATACAATGGTCAGACGTATGTCTACTAAAAATAGTAGACGTTTCGATCCTGTGCTCTAGTTACAAGGGGATGCACTCTCAATGGTCCATTAAAATTATATTTAAGATTCTACATCGGGAGCTTACATTTATCCGGATAGTTTATGGTTTTGGCACAATGTGGTGCTTGGAGCAGACATGTGGCAGTGAATCGGTTGGGAAAGTGCGCTTTTAGCCAGTGAGCGCACAATTGAGGCAGGTTCTTGTGCTTACCACTGCATGGGCTCGAGTGAGACCACAGGGCGAGCGAGGACGCTGTGTGGCCTGTCAGGGCTAGGAGAGCTCATACGTCACGGCTCATGGTGGAGCAAAGCGTATGATAATGCTGTTGGGGCTGTGAAAGGAGGGGTTAATTATTTAGACTGTGATGCCCGCAGACTGAGTGTCTAGTGTCCTTACCTAGACAGTGTTATCATACGCTTTGCTCCACCACGATCTAAGAAGCAGTTACTGGCTGGCTGTTGCAGCAATTTTCTGACCTTTTTGCTTTTCCCCGTTTGTTCTCCGCCAGTACTTTCCATGGTTTTTCTCTTCCCCATCCCTAGAGCTTAGGGGGACGTAAGTCAGGACAGTCAAACAAACTACAAAGTATCCCTTTTCCAGCAAAGTATAAAAAAAAGTGTTAAAGCAGAGAGATGATGGTACAGGCGCCCGGCTCAACAGGTAGCTCACACTAGCACACAATCGATGAGCTGTAAAATTAGGAATTAAAGCAAAAGAAGGGCTGCCACGAGGAGATAACTAATTTGACAAATGCAAGACCCAGAAGCTAGCGAGCAATAAAAACAAACGACCAGAGTCAATAGTCCATAGCAATAACGTAGAATGGGTCAACAGGCAGTCCCAGTTTGCTTATAACCAGGGAAATACAAGTCCAGATCTTGCCAGGAGTCAACAGGAATAGAGAGAAGAACAAGCATTTACAATGCAATGGTCTCGGCATTATTAAAGGTAGAGCTATTGGCATTGCTCATGACTTTTTTTTTTTTAATCATAAATAAATGGCATTGTCATTAACATTGCCAATAGCTTAATTGTTAAATAAATGGCATTGTCATTTACAATGCCAATAGCTTAATCGCTCGCAAATGCATGACCTGTTGCATTTACACCCACACAGAGCCACACACACAAAGCTACCCACACTCACATACAGAGCCACCCACACAGTCATTCACATAGAGCCACCTACGCATGGATATTAAACATTTGATAGCCATGTTCCTTCTGACTTGAAACACCCTCATAACTGCTGGTGACGTCACACGACGAAAGGTGTAATTAGACGGTAAGGAGTCTCTGTTGAAGACCACAAAGGCAACATTGGACACCACACATGCAACTTTTATTTAGGTTCCCTAAACCAGTGGACAGTCTTAAAATCACTGCCGAGTTTGTTTCACTGTTTGTAAGAGGACCCAAGAGAAGCAAAATAATATTACATTTTTAATAATGTAAAGCGTCCCTCTACTGCATAAAGGGTTGCTGTAGAGAAAGAGGTAGCAACAGAGGAGGAAGGTAGTGAGAGGCGAGTTAGGAGGAACCAACGAGGAGAAAGAAGGGAGGTGGAGAGGTGAGGCTGCGGATAACGGTTAGGCGAATTGAGAGATTACCTGGTTTATTTATTTATTTTAAAATACTTGTAGAGCGCAGGTGTCACCTGGCAGGTATCCTGGCACTGAGAGCTTACTCCTGAGATGGAGGAGATGGGAGGCTTTTTCGGGGTTAGACGTAGACTGGATTAAGGGAAGAGCCAAGTTTTGATTCGCTTCCTGAATGGCAGGAGTTGTGAAGTTTGGCAAATATCGACCGGCAAACTGTTACAAAGCTTGGCGGCGGCCACTCTGAAGGATCTTCCCCCGGTCCTTACCTTGTTAAATCTGGGTACCGACACAAGGCAGGCTGTGGAGGATCGTAGTGTTCTGGTGGGGGTGTACCAAGAGAACATTTTTTTGTAGGAGTCTGGGGCCCATTCCGTGAAGTGCCTTAAAGACCAGGCATAGTGCTTTAAATGCTATTTGTTGCTTTAAAGGGAGCCAATGTAGCTCGGCTAAGGCTGCAGTGGCCGAGGATCTCCTGGTCCAACCAAGGGCCAGTTTGGCTGCAGCCGACTGGACTCTTTGGAGTCTGTCCAGTAGAACAGCAGGGGACTCGAGCAGAAGAGCATTACAATAGTCAAGGCGACTAAGGATAGTGCACCTGACTATCAGTGCTCGGGCCTGGGCAGGGAGGAGTGGCATGATTTTGCGTAAAGAGCGCAGTAGAACTGAGCAGGTGGAAACTATTTTGGTTACCTGTGTTTCCATGCTGAGGTTGGTGTTTAGCATAACACCCAGATTGCGGACACTGGAAACTGGCTGTGGTTTTTCTGGGTTTTCCGGGGGCCAGAATTCCGCAGGAAGTAGGCGAGGGATCCGGCTCCCAGGACAGAACAGGACCTCGGTCTTGGCGGAATTGAATTGCAGGGAATTCAGGTGTAGCCAACCAGCTGTGTCTCTTAAGCAGTCATGGAATGATTCCATGGGGGTAGAATCTTCCCCCTCCCATGAAAGGATGAGCTGGGTATCATCCACGTAGTTTACAGTTTTCAGTCTGTGGGATTTGATTAAGGTGACCAAAGGTTTTAGATAAACATTAAAAAGGATCGGGCTGATGGACGAGCCCTGGGGTACACCGTGAGGTACTGGGGAGAACGCGGATTGAAAAGGGGGGAGGGACACAGCCTGTTTCCTATCTCTCAGGTATGAATGGAACCAGAGCAGGGCGGTACCCTCGACTCCTGCCTCTTGGAGCCTCTTTAGCAGAATCCTATGGTTGACCGTATCGAATGCGGCGGACAGGTCCAATAAGATCAAGGCCACAGCGTGACCCCTGTCTGCACGCATACGAAGTTCTTCCATGGCTATAAGCACAGCTGTTTCGGTGCCATGGGCTGGTCGAAATCCGAATTGGAAGTCGTCCAGAAAGTGACTCTCCTCAAGATGTGTCGATAGACAGGAGCTAACCCAGCGTTCCACCACTTTCGCTGGAAAGGGTAGAAGCGATATGGGTCGAAAATTGGAAAGGCACTCGGGGTTCAAGGAGGGTTTTTTCAGCAGCAGGTGATGAGTGCTTGCTTCCAAGGGGAGGGGACGAGTCCGCAGCATAGAGACTGATTACAGATCCTACGGAGGATGTGGAATAGTTCAGTTCCGCATGCTTCCCAGGTTTTAGGGGGCAGTGGGTCGAGGGGAGACCCAGAAGTGATTCCGTGTGCCAGTCTCTCGAAATCTGCTTCGGGGATAGGGGGGAGGGCCTGAAGACAGTCACTGGATAAGTGTGCTAGGCTCGGCGGATCGCAGTTGGTGTTGGCGGCTTCGGGAGAGTTTAGATTGTCTTGCGATGGGGGAGTAGCAAGGTTGTGAATGATGGTCTCAATTTTATCGGTGAAGAACTGTGCGAGATTATCGCAAAGGATCTGTGAGGGTGGGATAGTTTTCTTGGCACAGTCGGGGTGGATAATGTTATCAAGGATCTGGACGATGCTTTTGGAGCTATTTGCCGCGTTGACTATAGTGGAGCAGTAATAGGAGGATTTGCTCTTCGATTTGTATTCTAAGAGCTTGTTTTTCCAGATGATTTTGTTTGTTTCACAGTAGCCTTGTCTCCACTTCCTCTCGGCCTGTTTACAGGATAGTTTGAGGGTTTTTAGGGAGTCGTTGTACCATGGGGCTGGTACTCTGCCTTTCGGTTTACATCTTTTTAGTGGGGCAATAGAGTCCGTGGTGGATACTATCCTCGTAGTAAAGGCTCTGTAGTGGTCTTCAACCGAGTTGGATAGGGAGAAGCTGTCTTCCACGTTGAAGACAGTGGTGGTGGAACTCAATTTTTCCTGAGCTTTCCAGGTTCTGTACATAAGTTCTTGTAGAGTGTTTTTATTCAGTTTACTCGTTTTTGTACAGGTGATATAAAATTTGATAAGAACATGATCTGTCCAGCTCATGGGCAGAGTATCATTCAACTGTATTAAACCAGGACTAGAAAAGATGAGGTCGAGTCGGTTGCCTGCTGCGTGGGTGGGTTGCTTAACCAGTTGGTGGAGTCCTACGCTTTCGCAAGAGAGCAGGAGGTTTTCTAGACCAGTATCGAGACTACCGTTTGGCCAGAGGTTGAAGTCTCCTAAAATGGTTAATTTGTTGTGGGAAGTAGCCATGTTCGTAAAGGTGGTGAGTAGCGCATGCTGTTGTTGGGAGGTGAAAGGCCCTGGAGGTCGGTAGCAGATAATTGCCGTGAAAATACCACCGGATTGGCAGTTTATGGAGAGGCCGAGGAGCTCAGTTCCGGCAACTGAGTCCAAGTCTAAGGTGTTAATATGCCAGGAGGCTCTGTAGATAATGCCTACTGCGCCACCACGGCCTTTGGGCCTGGGAAGGTGCAGAATTTTAAAATCTTGAGGGCAAGCCCAAGCTAATTCAATGTCGCAGTCAGCGTGAGTCCACGTTTCGGTTAGGAAAAGGACGTCCAAGTGGTGGGATTCTATGAGGAGATGGATTTCGTTGGCATGTTTTGGTAGTGATCTGACATTCAAAAGGCCTCCCATGAGCAGACCCTTGTGAGTGAAGTCATGTAGAGGAAAGGCAGTGTCGTCAAAGATGAGCTTGCCTTCGTGGGCGACTTCTCGCAGGTTGATCAGGGTTTCCCGAGTGTACCGTGGAGGCTGCGAGCAAATTTGAGCAGAGTTATCTGCGCTGGTCGCGTCCTCGTCGCGGACGAGCGCAGACGAGCTTGCCTTAAGCGCGCCGACGCGCCATTGACGCGCCCGCTGCGCTCGTCCGCTGCGCTTCTGGCAGTGATCCATACTTTATAGTGGATGCTCGGGCGTCAGGGGGGGGGGGGGGGGCATGGCCTGCAGAGGTGGGCGTGTCTCTGGGCTCCCTCGAGCGTGGCAATGGCGGCCGAACAAACAAGCGTTTTTTGCCAAGGACAGCTAATGGATCAGCAGACGAGCTTGCCTTAAGCGCGCCATCGACGCGCCATCGACGCGCCATCGACGCGCCATCGACGCGCTCGTCCGCTGCGCTTCCGGCAGTGATCCATACTTTATAGTGGATGCTCGGGCGTCAGGGGGGGGGGGGCGTGGCCTGCAGAGGTGGGCGTGTCTCTAGGCTCCCTCGAGCGTGGCAATGGCGGCCGAACAAACGAGCGTTTTTTGCCAAGGACAGCTAATGGATCAGCTGTTAGGCGAGGCTGGGCTGGGTACCAGGGTAAGTGCAGCGTGCAGGTTTTAAAATCACAAAAGAAGAAACAATGGGTTAAAAACGATCAGTTGCAATGTCAGGCTCCCGGCTTTTCGCCTCAGGAGTATCTATGTGAGAGGTGGGGTACACAGATAAGAGTGAGTGACGTGAGGAATGAGATGGAGATTAAGGGGGTGGGGTGGGGAGTGAAAGAGTGGAACTAGGACGGGGAAGAGGTGCAAAGAGAACAGTGACACAATAAGGTCATGATAGTGAGTGACAGAGGTCAGGTACATAGAAGTTAACCAGCGAGAGGTGAAGGGTGCTGCAGAGATGTGAGAAATCCAGAGGCGAGATGGGAGTTGGTACATCAAGATATAGTGGGCGTTAGTTAGAAGAACTGAGGCAACCAAAGTACAGAGGTGTGAGACACAGGTCGGTGAGGCAGAGATGGGTGCTAGAGGGTGGTAGAGAGAGGGGACACTCAAAGGTAGATAGAAAATAGCTGCAATTTATTTATTGTGAGAGAGATTTAAGGTAATACAATATCGAGAGGTAGAAAGATGAGAGGGCTAAGGTAGAGGGAGATGATGTGAAGAGTAAGTTAGTGGAGGTAGACAGAGGTAAGTAAACATTAGTGAGGGTAGGTAGAGGAAGATGGCAGAGAAAGAGGTGTGGAAAGGAGGAGTTTGGAAGAAAATGATAGAGGCGCAGAGACAAAGGAGAGAGAGTGGTGAGGTAAAGTAAGGATAGGTAGACAGTGCGAGAGAAAGGGGTAGAGGTACACAGAAAGAGGTTGAGCGAAAGAGAAGGGGAAACCAGAGATCACTTTATCGGTGGTGGGAGGTTGGGAGTGGGCTCTTGAAAAATGGGAGGCCTGTGCCCAGGCTTAAAAAGCCTGTGCTTACTTCTTCCGTCTACGTGGAAAGCTGAAAAATAAACGCAAAAGATCTAACAAGCATTTACAATGCAATGGTTTCGCCTTTGGAAAAGTTAGAGCTATTGGCATTGTAAATGACAAAATTTTTATTTTTGTGTTGGTTTTGAAAACAGATAAATAAATGGCATTGTCATTTACATTGCCATTAGCTTAATCTCTTGCAAATGTGAGACCTATTGTACCCTACGGACGAGCTCAGCAGACAGCAATTACTACCAAACACACACACCCAGAGCCCCGCACACACACACACACACCCAGAGCCAGAGACACACACACACACACACACCCAGAGACACACACCCAGAGCCACACACACACACCCAGAGCCACACACACACACCCAGAGCCACACACATACCCCCAGAGCCACACACACACACCCTGAGCAAAAGCTAACTGCGATAAATGTTGACATAAATCATGCAAACAGTCTATTAAAAAGAGGCAGCAGCTGAAGTGTGACACCCGGTTATTTTGTTTCCCGGCGCACCGTGCTAATTAACTCAACACAGTAGTGTGGTTTCTAAGCAGGCAAACACGGATGTGGGCCCAGGTATACAGAGAAGGTTTCCAGTATGCTATTTTCGCATTTAAAACATTTGCTACAAAATGTAAATAGATGCATGTTAATCAACATGGATATTTTATTTTTGGTCTGTGATGAGGAGCAGTACGAGTCACCTACTGTGGATTTTGTATGCACAATTTAGCTGCTTTGCCACCAGTCACACGTAAAACTATCAGAGCTAGAAAGTAGCCAGCCCAGACATGCAGAATCTTTAACAGCATGAGTGGTAGCACTGCCCTGGGTTTACGACAAAGAGGCACTGCAATTTGTGTTGGCATCTCTAAGGTTAAAATATGAAGAGTTGGTGCTCACAGATAAACAAGCCTCTCAGTTAGCGGCTTCTAGTTCTGAAAGCAGGCTCAATATTTGAAACATCGAATATACAATACATTAAAACTAAATATTGAAAGAAATCACAGTTACCTTTTGAAGCTCCTTGGCATATAGGGAATCCTTCGCTTGAACTCCCACTACTGGAGCGGAATCATTCTCCCAAGGCAGTTTGGTTTTCCCTTTACCTGCGCTTAACACCCTCCTGGCACCAACGGTGGGATCAGCCAGAAGCAGTAGGTCATTGTAGGATCCATGACGCCTGAGGGCACTGTCACCGCTGGGAGTGTGCGCGCACTCTGAGTCCTACATCCTGACAGAAGCCAGTCTGAGTCCGCTCCTTGAAGAATGTGAGCACCTCTTCCATGAGCAGAGGTAGGTAGAGGGGTGGCATAGTCTACTAGACCTTGTACATCAAGTTTGGGAAGGGTTTTTCTGGATAGCCTTTCCTGGACAGCATGCATCACTCCACCCCCCCTCCTCATTAAGTTCCACAATATCCACGGCCTTGAAGAAGCTGGTTTTATCTGAACCCATGGACGAGGCCAGCACAGCAAATGCCTCCAGCGTTGCATGGCGTACCTTTCGTTTAATATCCACAAGACAGGGGGCTATGTCCCGGGAGAGTTGAGGCAGGTTGAAATCTTCACATGGGTAGGTAAGCAGAGCTGCAATTGTGATGTTCACAACCTCCTCCCTGACTCGGGATTGCTTGTGCTTCACATGCTCCAGCAATAGGCAGAGCACCATCTGTGGTCCTACGACTTTCATTAGCTTCATGTAGGTCATCATGTACTCCTGCCTGATGACTGCCTTGTGGTCCCCCAAGACTTTGACCGTGGCGGAGATGACGGGACGAAGGTACTGTCCAGTGCTTTGACCAAGGTTCAGCACCAACAGGTTGAGCACTTCCAGTGCACAGTGCAGGACTGTGAAGTTAGAGTCATCCATCAGGTTACCCTAGAAGCTGAGGAGACCGAGGACACTGGAAGAAGGAGCCAGGGCGGGCGAGAAGTCCTGCGCCTTGGCTCCTCCATTGCACGGGCACGCACACACACTCAGATGCGTACACACATATATAGGCACACACACATAGGGACGCACACATCCCCAGACGCTTGCACATACACAGGCACACACATACACACAAAGATGCTTTCAAATACACAGGCAAACACACACAGATGCGCACACACGCCCAGGCACACACACAGCCCCTTAGTACACAATTTGCACCACAGCTGGGATTCAAACTTATTTTGCAGCACATCGGGATGTACACGGCCCTTGGGATACAGAAACAGTGTCCATCAAGAAACAAGACAGACTAGCCTCCCATGCCATTAGTTCACAGAGATAGAGCAGGCAGGCACATATCTGAGCAGTTAGGCAGGTCTCCTAGGAGTCCCGATATAGAACAGGCAAACACACCTCCCAGCCGGTCGCATAGGTAAAACAGAGAGGCACTCGTTTCAACAAATCACGGAGATACAGCAGGCAGGTAATCCTCACAGCAGTACAAGTAAGTAGAGCAAGCAGCTTCGCGCTCATTTTACAGTATAGAACAGACAGGCACGCTCCTAGAAGGTCGCAGAAACAGGGCGGATATGCGCACACTCCCAGAAGTTCACAATGGCAGAGCAGGCAGAGACACACCCCAGCATTTCACAGCGGCAGAACAGACAGGCCAGTAACCGTGACAGGCTCCGAAAGAGTGTAGTCATAGAACTGTTGCAACCACCACAAACAATGTGCCACCCTGCAGGAGGGCCGTGGGCACGTCTTACGCCCTTAGCTAGACCAGCCTATATAGGCAAAGTAGTTTGCATTGCAGATCCTGTAGTTTTGCTTTCCTACATGTCCCAGCATGCAGTGTGTTGACTTGAAAGGCAGGAAGGAATGTGACCACATCACGTTATTTCACCTCTAAATTGCCGACAATCCCATATGTATTGTGGTTCATTTCAAAACACACTCATCCCTTTAAATTTATTTTGCGTCCGCAGGTTTACCAGGGCCAGACATTTCCCACAGCCGCTTGTTCATGGAAGGAGCAGATGAAATGAGGGGGGAGGAGCATATGCCAAAGGCAAGGCGACCTCTTTCTCTGGCCCAGTCTCCCTTCCTGTTCCCCGAATGTTTGTAAAAGAGACCACCATTGTTTACAAAGAGGACGAGAAACGGATTATGCAACAGCTAATGTGTGAGTATGCAAACCAGCGAGCCAGAGAGACAGACTCACAGGCTTGTCACTGTGCATTATATTTCTGAAGTGTGATGGGCACCACGGCTGCCAGCCCATGCCACAGTGCTGCGTCTGAAGGACGTCTGTCTGTATGAACTGCCTGCATCCACCCCATTGAATACAATTAATTAGACATGCAAAACATACTCTTTAAGAGGCGAACGCTCTCATAAGATGGCTTGCCCGATATATTTTTAACTTCAAAACTGATATATGTTAAATTCGGAATATTTGACCGGAAATCACGAGCGCCTTGTTTGGGGGCTTATCTGGACCCTGCCACGCATCTCTCCTTTCCCTGCACACATCTAGCAATGGTTACTCGGGAAATTAGCCGCCACTCACTTTGCTTTCTACCATATTTGCAGACATTTTCCATCATAGAAAAAGCGTGGTTTAATCACCTACAAGCTAAAGCACGCAGAGGGCAGGCAGTTCGCCGGCTCCAGGCTGGGGGCGAGCTGGGAGGCGGCAGCACGGCGGGAGAATGTGCGGGTTCTCTCCTCCCATGTGCGGCTCTGCACTGAAGGCAGGCTCATGGGACATATAATTTCGCAGCAAAATACTTCGAAGACTTCTCGTAAAATAGCAAGCGTTGATGAATGCCGTTGTAAGACGCTTTAAGAGCAGGGATGCAGCGGGAGGGGGGACAGGCTCACGGACAGCGGGAGGGGGGACGGGCACATGGACAGCGGGAGGGTGGCAGGCGGGCACACGGACATCGGGAGGGTGGCAGGCGGGCACACGTACAGCGGGAGGGGGGGCGGGCGGGCACACGGACAGCGGGAGCCGCTGTCAGCGCCGAGGCCCCGCCGGGCGATGGCCATGTCTGTCAGCGCCAATGACTAGGAGTACGATTCGGAGGAAGAGCAGGTGAGAGGCCGCCTCTTTGTCCCCGAGCTGTGCGGGTCAGTGTAAGATAGCGCTGCCGGTGGGTGTTACTAGAAAGCTGCCGGGAGTGTGAGTGAGGGGGTCGTAGGGACGAGCGAGGGACCATTGCAGGTCTCCATTACCTGTCCGTGCGGGATACTACCAGAGAACCGGCTGCCTTCAGACCCAAAGCCCAGCAGCTCTGGTAACCATGTGTGCGCCCACGGCGGAGCCTCGCTGTGCTATGAGCACTCGGGTTGTGTATCATGCAGGCTCCTTAACCTAAACAATTTAGCTTCATTGAGTGCACCGAGCAGGTTCCATTGTGCATTGTTTACAAGCGAAGTGGTCGAATGGGATTAAGTGGCGTAGGCTTCAGCGCTGGAAAAGAATGAGAGAACAAGGAGGGCGGGCAGGCACAGGAACAGCGGGAGGGGGGCGGGCAGGCACAGGAACAGCGGGAGGGGGGCGGGCAGGCACACAGACATCGGGAGGGGGGCAGGCAGGCACACGGACAGCGGGAGGGGGAGGAAACTGCAAGGAAGGCACTCACCTGGACTTCCTCCGGCGGCGGTCGGCCGCAGAATGGCGAAAACAAACACACAAAAAAAAAAAACTCCGCCCAAGTACTGAACCTAGGAGTCCAGTCCTGGATTACAAAAGTAACGAGAACCTACTTTACCTGTGACTTGAATTCCCTTATATAGGATAACATTGCTAGTTTTTCACTAAAAAGTTTCTAAGTGTCAACTTTTAAAATACCTTTATATTCTTTAAAAATAATCAAACCATTTTTACTAAACTGTTTTCAGCTTAGACCCCAGGACTGAATCTAGGATCCAGTCCTTAGAGTTACAGAAGTAATCTATAAAGTAATCAACTGCATTTATGTAGAAAAACCCATTGAGCTCAATGTTAAATTGGGTTTAGAATTGTGTTGCCTATTGCAACTCCTGTGCCTATTGCGTTTACAAAGTTTATTACCTTTCTGCAGAGAAATTATCTGAGAACACTCATATTGAAAGTAGTGGGAGTAGCAACCACACCCTACTTTTGGCCCAGGAACGCACTTGATGGCCCCCTTGGCCAAGAAGGCCGTAACTTCCTCCTGCAGAAGTCGCAAATGATCCCCAGATACGCGGTGGTATTGCGGTGGCATGGCTGGAGGGGTCGCCTCGAAGGGGAGGGAGTAGCCCCTTCGGACGATTTGCAGCACCCACCTGTCCGATGTGACAGTGCACCAGTGGTGGAGGTGATGGCGAACCCTGCCCCCCACTAGCGTCACATGGGCCTGAAAGCACGGACTAGGAGGGCTTTGAGGCGGATGCTGTGGGGGAATACTCCCAATACTCATCACCCATCCCCTGATAATCAGGGTTGTCAAACGATGGGACCGTTTCATTGAAGTAAAACTCCCCAAGCGGCGTCGAAAGCAGCGCCCAGCGGCGCCGTTCCGACACCGGATCGAGGGAGGCACTGGGGACAGCGCCGCCCGAGGACGGCGCCGGCGGTGACACCTGAAGGACCGGCGCCGGTGAGGTCGTCCGGTCAACCGGCGACGACCCGGATCCAGAAGAGGATCCAGTGGGGCCTTGTGGCGCCAGGCCCGAAGGCGCTGGCGGCGTCGGGCCGAAGCACCTGACGGCATCGGGGCCGAAGCGGCCAACCCGCTAGGGCCCCCAGATGGGTCCGCTGGGCCCGAAGGCGCCGCGGAGCCCGCCGGAGTGAGGGACCTCATGGCCATGAGGAAGTGCTCGATCTCAGGCGTTAGGTGCTGCCCAGGGACCGGAGGGTATGGGGCAGGCCGCGACGCCCGCGACTCCGACGGAGCCGCGCAGGCGGTGTCACCCGAACTCCTGGCCGTGTCGCGCGAGCGTCGGGGGGAATCGGAAGAGCCATGACGTCTCTTCGACTTCTTGTGCTTACCGGACTACTTCGAACCTGAGGAGTGATGTCGACACCCGGAGCTCTGATGACTCCGACCCCGCGACCTGTCCCTCGACCTCCGTTCAGACCGGGACCTCTCGCAGCGCGGGGCCGACTGCCGGAGTTCGAGCCGCTTGCGGGACCGCTCCCGCCTAGCTTATGAAGTCAGGGCCCGGCCGTCTGAGCAGGTCTTGTCGTCATGGTAGACGCCGGGGCAGTGGACACCCAGACGGTGAAGGTGGGTGACCGACATCAGTAGGTCACAGTCCTTACAGGGTTTAAAACCTGGCATCCCTACCGGCACCGTTCGGAGTCGAAGACTCAAGAAAAATGATCAAAAGGGATCGTAAAAAGTTGAGTCAAAAAATGACTAAGGTACCACTTTTTCCAGATCTGCGCTGCTGGCGCGGAAAAAAGAAGAACGGACGTCAGCACGCGGAGGCAGCATCTAAGTACTCCAACGACATCACAGCGCCCACGACGCAGACGACGGACGCGGAGCCGCAGACAACGCCTACCTACGCGCAAGGGTACTGCTACGTAAAACATTTCCGGATCCAGTCTGACGCCTGGGGATATTCTAAGGTAAGGAATCTAATACTAACCTGTTTCTTTCAGATTCTAAATTCAGAAAGGGGTCATTTTTGTAGATTCATCAAGGTTTCTTAATAAAAACAAACAGTTAAATATTGGAAAAATGGAAAATTAGTTGAAAAAAACAGCCTTTTGTGTCAACGTTTTCACCTTTAACTTCTTGTAATTATGACAGCTCTTTGAAAGCAATATACTGTTACATCCGCTGGACGTTCCTGGTTGTGGGGATATAAAGGACTTTTAGGTTCACCAAGAACCAGACGAACCCAGAGTCAAAAACTGAGTAGCAATTTGCAATGGCTTTTTATTATGTACCGGGTATATAGCAAATCTTGTGTGAAAATGTATACATGAAAAAATCAGTATGAAAGACACCTATGTATTTCTGAAATGGGTATAAATAATAGAGTTCAGAAACAGTACATATTTGCACATTTTCAAAATTAGGAATACTCATACTAGCATGATAATTAGTGGTCATTTTTCAATATGACTTCTTTTTTGCACACAATGTCTTTCATTTGGAATGCAGAAATGCATCAAAACTCAATAGGTAATAACAGTTGCTTTACAATTCTGAATTACCCTAAGTCTCCCAATAAAAATGGTACCTTGCTTGTGTGGGTAGGCATAGTGTCAACGACCGGAAAGGGTTCAAAACCAAACGTTAACACCACATTTTCACAATGAAAATTTACCCTTTTTTTGCGAAGTATGTAGCTGTCGTTTTTGAACCCTAGCTCTGCCGACACCAAGGGAAAACTAGCAAACCTATACATTTTTAAAAAGTATACCCCCAGGGTAATCCAGGATGGGGAGACTTGACTGCCTCCCACCAGGTTCTGTTACAAAGAATCCCTTGCAAACCTAAACAATTGTCCAAAAAAACACATTTCCCCTACATTTCTGTGGTAGAATGTACTGGAATCTGCATGGATCCACAAATTTCATTATACCCCGCGTTCACCAAAGTCTTCCGAGAAAAATGGCACTTCACTTGTGTGGGTTGGCCTAGTGCCTGCGACAGGAAAAGGCGCAAAACGCAACGTGGTCACACCTCAATTTCGCAGTGAAAAATGACCCTTTTTTTGCAAAGTTCCTAGCTGTAGTTTTTGAACCCTAGCTCTGCCGGCATCACCGGGCTTCCTGCCACCCAGCGTTCCTCCAGGTCTCCCGATAAAAATGGTGCCTCACTTGTGTGGGAGGCCCAAGTACCCGCAACAGGCAAGGGCCCAAAACATTTTTTGATAGGCAATGTTGATGTTGCCTCAAAACGTTTCGGGCAGCCCCCACCCGAATTCAAATTTGCCCCCAAAAAATCACTTGTGTCAAGTGGGCTTTCTGCCTGCCCACCCCCGCTGAAGGGGCAGATTAGGGGCCAATGCCCCATCTGTCCTCTGGGGGTGGGAGGGGGGGGCAGAAAGGGGGGGCAGATTGGGGGCTACTACAAAAAGATCAAATTGTGCCAAATAACTTGGCGTCTAGTAGGTGGATCCCTGCTTGGGGGTCGCCCTCCTGTGGCGATTCCAGGGATCAGAAAGGGGAGATTGTCCCCTTTCCAACGATACCTCTCCCGTCTTTCTACGTGCTCAGGGGGCTGAGATAGCCCTCTGAGCACATAGAAAGGGAAACTGAAATGAGCCATTCGGTTTCAGTTTCACTGAAATGACGTCAGCGCGACGTGCTCACTGATCGTCATTTCAGGGAAACCAGGGGGGACCTCGGGAGCTGGGGAAGCTCTTCCCCAGCTGTCGAGGCTATTTGGGTAAAAAAGGAATCCCTCTGGTGCCCGCACCAAGGGGATGTTCCAGGACGAACTGGACTCATCATGGGATACAGTGCTTCTGTGCCCATGACGAGTCCAGCTCGTCATGGGCATAAGCGGGGTTAAAGAAAGTCTCAAAGGTGAACCCATTGTATATGTCCTTGCATTAAGTGCAGATATACAATTTGTGAATTCCCAAGAATTTACAGAAGCAGGCCAAGAAATAGTACTCCTAGAAAATATTTGTGTACTGCATTTTAGCATGAGCAAATATGCATGTGTAGATATGCTCATGCGCAAATCTGAGTGTTTGCATGTTCACTTTCCCTCCAACCACTTGTTTCCCGACCCTGGAAGAAGTTTCACACCTGACATTGTCAGGAGTAAAGTTCCAACCTTTCTCAGTATGGGAAAAGATTAGAGAAGAGTTGGTGAAAACCCTTAAAACATGCTGTAGGAAGGTGGATACCTGACTATGGTTGCCCCCAACTTTTTGCCTGGTGTTTTGCTGGTTTTCCGACTTAGTTGACCTGGGGCCCGGCCAATCAGCACCCCAGGCCTACTGCTCTCTCTCTAAAATGGATTCCATGTACCCGAGGTACATTTCCAATTGGTACTGGGTCACCTTATCAGACCCTGTAACTCAGGGCATAGGTGTACCCAGGGCCTACCAGGGGCTGAAGCATGTATTATGCCACCCCTGGATGGCCATCTAAATCTGACACAACTGGCTGCACGACAGCTGGGGCAAGGTGGTGTAATCACCCTTTGCTTTAGATATAGTATACCTATATCTAACCCTAAAAATGGACACACAGATTCCTATCAGTCACTCCTATGGCAGGCCTTGACAATCCTGAAGGCAGAGTGCTTGGAATCGTGTGAAATGGTGCTCTGGCATGAGCTGAGCCCGTTTGCAGCTTGCGGAACCAAGTCCTAATAGCTGTTCCATGATAACGCATACCATATACTCTTAAGTGCATTATAATCCTCGCGGTTAAATGCTATCTTTGGTATTGCTTTATCAAAACATGTCGAGTAAGGTGTCATACGAATTGGAATACTAACCCCTCACCAATTCTGGCGACGGGGTTGGCATTCCACCCTTCTAGAGGGACACGACATGTATGTAACTGTGAACCCCGGTTAAAGTTAACTAAAGCCTCAGCTCCACAAAATGGATGCTGCCACCACAGACACGAGTCTGACCTCCTGTGTGAGAAGGTGGCCTGATATGCAGTGCTCACTATTCTAGTGAACACTATGTATCAGTCCAGCAACCCTTATTGATGATTGGTTGTAAGTCAACCTTATAGACCAGCTATCCTAGTAGCGTGGATACGAGCAGTCTAAGGCTAAAGACTCGAGAGGGCGTGTTAAGCCAGCTGTTTACCACACATATACCCCTTGAATACCAAGTGAAAGGACACCACACAAGTGTTATGAAAATAAACAGTTATTTATTAAGATTCACAACAGCCCTGTACTCTTTATGAGGACAGGGTACTAAGCACAAAACAAAACTCTTACAAAAATACTTAAGTTAGCACAGTATATACAAATGCCCGAGGGGCACGGAAAACCATATACTTGAAAAGTGGAATGCGAAATTACTAGCAGGTAAGTACAGTACTAATAGCCTTTGGGATCGCTAGGACTGGACTATAGAATCGTTAGATTACTTCTAGGAGACCCAGGGAACTCGGGTGCAGTGTGTGCACTCTCACGCGAGATGCGGGACAAAGTCTATGGTAGCTAGGAATTGCAAAGTTAGTGTTCTCGGGCGAACCCGACCTGGTAGGGAGAAAACGAAAGTAGATTCTGACCCTTGGATAGTGAGGCTATGCTGGGGCACCGAAATGCCGAAGTTACCTAGCCCAGGGGCTGCAGCTGCATAGGACTCAAAAGACGTCGGGAATCCTCGTTGGCGGACCAGGAGCCTGGAAGAAAGAAGTTGCTGGCAGGCGACCAGTGAAGAAAGTTCGGTGGATCCAAGCCTGGATCGATGGAAGATGACACCTGAAAGCAGAGGGGACCAAGTTCGAGACTACTAGCCAGTAGTCAGTGGGCACCAGGAGGGCACCGGATGGTAGCCACCTCGACAAGGTGAGTGGGTGACACTGAGTTCGAAGATCTCACGGACCAGGAGGCGTTGTCGGCGACCAGGAAGGAGGATCGAGCTGTCCCACGAAGATAGAAGCTGTCGGCGTCGCTGGACCCAGGATTGGGCAACAAAGCCTTGGCAAATTCAAGCCCACGGGGTGGACCTAAAATGGCGTCTGGAGTGGACCAGGAGGGTCCGGGGTGCCTCTCTTCAAGAAGGAAGCAAGGGCCAGTCTGGAGCAACCAGACCAGCAGCAGTGATGTCGTCGGGCGTCGTTCAGAAGGCCACAAGCCAGCCGGCTAGTAGCCAAACAACGCGGTGCACAGCAAACAGCAGAAGGGCCCCACGCAGATCGTGGAGATGCAGGGAGGCTGACCTTGGGTGCTGGAGCTGCGCAGGGTCGGGGCTTCTCGGACCCCAAAGCACTCACCCGTGGAGGACACGGTGGGCTTGCAGTAAAGAAGTCGTGCAGTCTTGGCGATCGTCGGTCCCTCGAGGTCTCGTCGCACTCACGGTTCTCAGCTTTGCTGTAGAGGTGAGTAGAGGTCAGAGGTGCCAGGGAAGCCGGGTCTCGTCGAGCTGGGTCGTCGGATTCGTGATGAAGGACTTGCAGCAGACCGCAGTGTTCTTTAGGATGGTGCCCGCTTGATGCAGGGTGACTACTCCTTAGCCACAAGGGAGAATCTTGAGGAAGAAATCGTGAAGTCCTTTTGAAGAAAGTCGTGTCTTGATTCCAAAGATGATCTAAATTGAACAGGGGGCCCGCTCCCATCTTTATACTAAAAAAGGGGGCTGACCCGGTGACTAGGTCCTGCCTATGGGTGGGACCAGGAGGGGGGTGGTTACACCCCTCTCCCCTGCCGGACTTCCCCAGGCCAGGGGCTGGTGTGCCCCTGGAACTGGTTCTGACTGGCCTATGCGTAGTGAGCACCGGGGTGCCACTCAGCAGTCACCTTCCTGAAAAGCCCTGCCTACCCAGGATACACAAAACCATGTCTGGGATGGTGCTAGCACCGCCCCGGACCGGAAACCCTTTGTCCAAGCCTCCCTTGCTGGAAGGACTCCCAGCAGCAGGAGGTCAGACTCGTGTCTGTGGTGGCAGCATCCATTTTGTGGAGCTGAGGCTTTAGTTAACTTTAACCGGGGTTCACAGTTACATACATGTCGTGTCCCTCTAGAAGGGTGGAATGCTAACCCCGTCGCCAGAATTGGCGAGGGGTTAGTATTCCCATTCGTATGACACCTTACTCAACATGTTTTGATAAAGCAATACCAAAGTTAGCATTTAACCGCGAGGATTATAATGCACTTAAGAGTATATGGTATGCGATATCATGGAACAGCTATTAGGACTTGGTTCCGCAAGCTGCAGACAGGCTCAGCTCATGCCAGAGCACCATCTCACACGATTCCAAGCACTCCGCCTTCAGGATTGTCAAGGCCTGCCATAGGAGTGACTGATAGGAATCTGTGTGTCCATTTTAGGGTTAGGTATAGGTATACTACACCAACAGCAAAGGGTGATTACACGACTTTGCCCCAGCTGTCATGCAGCCAGTTGTGTCAAATTTAGGAGGCCAGCCAGGGGTGGCATAATACATGCTGCAGCCCCTGGCAGCCCTGGGTACACCCATGCCCCGAGTTACAGGGTCTGATAGGGTGGCCCAGTACCAATTGGAAATGTACCTAGGGTACATGGAATCCATTTTAAAGAGAGAGCAGTAGGCCTGGGGTCCTGATTGGCAGGGTCCCAGGTCGACTATGTCCAAAACCAGCTAAAACACAGGGCAAAAAGTTGGGGGCAACCATAGTCAGGATGTACCTTCCTACATCCTGCTGCTGGGAGTCCTTCCAGCGAGGCGAGCTTGGACAAAGGGTTTCCTGTCAGGGGCGGTGCTAGCACCATCCCAGACAGGGTTTTGTGTATCCTGGGTAGGCAGGGCTTTACAGGAAGGTGACTGCAAGTGGCACCCCGGTGCTCACTACGCATCTGCCGGCTAGAACCAGTTCCAGGGGCACACCAGCCCCTGGCCTGGGGAAAGTCCAGCATGGGAGAGGGGTGTAACCACCTCCCTTCCTGGTCCCACCCCTAGGGCAGGACCTAGTCGCGTACCCACCCCTTTCTTTAGGATAAAGGCAGGAGCGGGGACCCTTCCAAATTAGATCATCTTTGAATCAAGAAACTACTTTCTACGAAAGGAACTCTCGACTTCTTCTCAAGATTTCTCCCTTGTGGCTAAGGAGTAGTCACCCTGCATCCGCAGGCACCATCAAAGAACTCTGCGGTTTGTTGCACGTCCTTCCTCAGGAATCCGACCGACCAGCACGACGAGACCCGGCTTCCCTGGCACCTCTGACCTCTACCTGCCTCTACAGCTAAGCTGAGAACCGTAGGTGCGACGAGACCGAGGGACCGGCCATCATCAGAACTGCACGACTTCTATCCAGCACAACCGCCGAGGGATCCTCTGGTGAGTGCTTTGGGGTCCGAGAAGCCCCGACCCTGAGCAGCTTCAGCACCGAAGTCCAGCCTCCCAGCATCTCCACGATCTGCGTGGGGCCCTTCTGCTTTTTGCTGCTCACCGCGTTGTTTGGCTACTAGCCCGCTGGCTTGTGGCCTTCTTAACGACGCCCGACGACATCACTGCTGCTGGTCTGGTTGCTCCAGACTGGCCCTTGCTCCCTTCCAAATGAATATGCTACTTACCAGTATGCATCTGTTCTTGGCATGTAGGGCTGCTAACATTCACATCTAGTGCATAGATCGCCGCCTAGTGTTGGGTCCGGATGATTGCACATTGTTGTCCTGGAAGAGTCTTCGAAGTATCACGAGATAGGTGGCTCCTCCCCTGGACTACAGTGCGCATGGGCATCGACTCCATCCCCAGATTGTTTTTAGCCATTGTGTCAGAGATGGAGTGAAATAGTGTAAATGATGTCCATGCTAATGATTGAATGCAATAATGCTCTGCAGCCGCTACGGGCGCCGGGGAGGAGGGCGGGCGATGTGAATGTTAGCAGCCCTACATGCCAAGAACAGATGCATACTGGTAAGTAGCATATTCATTTCGAGGCATGTGGGCTGCTAAATTCACATCTAGTGCATAGAATACATAGCAGTCCCTCCATTAACGGCGGCCGCCCGTGCCAGCTGCAGAAGTTTGAAAAAGAGTTCTAAGAACAGCCTGTCCTACAGCTGCCTGCTGCTTGGAATGTACATCTACACAATAATGTTTAGTAAACGTATGTGGTGTAATCCATGTGGCTGCTCTACAAATATCTTCCAAAGGGATATTACCCAGGAAAGCCATGGAGGCCCCCAACTTCCGCGTTGAGTGGGCCCTGGGGGAACCGTCAAAGTGCGCTTAGCCTTGTGGTAGCAAATCTGTATACACTTAACGATCCACCTGGCAATTCCAGCCTTGGAAATGGGGTTGCCTTTGTGCTGAGCTGAGAAGGCAACAAACAATTGTTGTGTTTTCCTAAAGTCTTTGGTCCTGTCAATGTAGTACATCAACGCTCGTTTGACATCAAGCGTGTGAAGCATTCTTTCAGCCACAGTCTGAGGGTTCTGAAAGAATGTGGGCAGTTCAATGGTCTGATTGACATGAAACTGTGACACCACTTTAGGGAGAAACTTAGGATTAGTGCGCAGCACCGCCCTATTAGGATGAACCTGAATGAATGGCTCTTGTATTGTGAGCGCCTGTAGCTCACTAACACGCCGTAGAGACGTGATGGCAATGAGAAAGGCGACTTTCCATGTCAGGAACTGAATCTCACAGGAATGTAGGGGCTCAAACGGCGGTCCCATCAATCTGGTGAGGACCACGTTGAGGTTCCACACAGGAGCCGGTGGGGACCTGGGGGGAATAACCCGCTTCAGCCCCTCAAGGAAAGCCTTAATGGCAGGCACCCTGAAAACAGAGAGGTGCTGCCTGTTTTGGAGATAGGCCGCTATGGCGGATAAGTGTATCCGAATGGAAGCATACGCCAAATTGCATTTGTAAAGATGCAACAAATAGCAAATAATATCAGGAATGGATGCATCCAGCGGGTTGATATGATGTTCTGTACAGTAAACGACAAACCGCTTCCATTTAGCTGCATAGCAAGCTCTGGTAGTGGGCTTTCTTGCTTCTCGGATAATGTCCATGCATTCCGGGGGCAAACCAAGATAGCCAAACTCTAGGACTTCAGGAGCCAGATCGCCAGGTGAGCTGTTGCGGATCTGGATGCTGAATGTCGCCATGGTTCTGCGTCAAGAGCCTGGGCGTGAGGCGCAGTCTTCGATGCGGTACCACGGAGTGCTCCAGAAACGTGGTGTACCACGGCTGGCGCGCCCACGTTGGAGCAACCAGGACGAGCGTCATCGAGTGCTGCTTCAGCTTTCTCGCCACCAGCGGTATGAGAGGGGCTGGGGGAAAAGCGTACGCAAATCTGCCTGACCAGTTCATCCATATCGCATTGCCCTGCGACTGCGGGTATGGGAACCTGGCGGCGAAGCTTTGGCATTTTGCGTTCTCCTTTGTCGCGAACAGGTCTATCTCTGGATGACCCCACTCTTCGAAGTACGGGTGGAGTACTGATGGATGTAACTCCCACTCGTGCAGTTGGTGGCTGTGCCTGCTGAGCAGATCCGCCATCTGATTGTCCTTGCCCGGGAGGTGCTCCGCCATGAGGAAGATGTTCCTCTGAATGGCCCACTTCCACATGCTCGGAGCCAGATGAGACTGCTGCGGAGAGTGTGTTCCTCCCGGTTTCTGGATATAGTACATTGCAGTCATGTTGTCCGTCCGGATCAACACGACCTTGTTGCACAGATGCACCTTGAAGGACTTCAGTGCCATGAAGATTGCCATCAGTTCCAAGTAGTTGATGTGCATCCTCCTCTGTTGTGCCGACCACAGTCCCTGCACCGTGTAATGGAGCACATGCGCTCCCCACCCCTGCAGAGACGCGTCCGTCGTCAGGATAATCTGTGGTACAGGCTCTTGGAACGGTCGGCCCTTGCAAAGGTTGTGGGGAGTCCACCAATGCAGAGAGTTGTATCTTATCTTATCTTAAGTGACATTTGTAAAGCGCACTATCGCCGAAGCTTCCTGGCGCTAGAGACAGAGTGAGTGAGGAGGAAGTGCAGGAGACGGGAGGCCTAACTGAGAGAGGGGAAAAGGTGTGTCTTTAGCAGTTTTCTGAATTTAAGAAGGGAAGAAGAGGATTTGATAGAAAGGGGGAGGCGGTTCCACAGTGCGGGGGCCAGGTGAGCAAAGCGGCGGCCGCCAAATTTTTTGGTTTCGCTTTTGGGGGAGACCAACAGATCGCGATGGGCCGATCGGAGGTTGCGTGTCGGACAGTGGGGATGAATAAGGGATTTGAGGAAACCGGGGCTGGGGCAATGAAGAGCTTTGAAGGTGAGACAGGCCACCTTGAAAGTGGACCTCTGGTCAATCGGGAGCCAATGGAGACTACGGAGAAGAGGTTTAGCTGATTGCCATCTAGGAGATCCATGGATGAGGCGAGCCGCCTGATTCTGGACGACCTGGAGGCGGTGGGTCAGGAACTGAGGGAGGCCGTGATAGATTGCGTTGGAAAAGTCCAGCCGGGAAAGCACAAGTGAAATAACAGTTTGGGTGAGTGCTTCGGAAGGGAGAAGATGACGAACTTTGCGAATCCTCCGGAGTTGGTACATGCAGGAGGATACTACAGCACCAACTTGGGTTTTGAGAGACAATTCGGCGTCAATGATGATGCCCAGGCTTTTTACAGCTTTAGCTGGGGTGGGAGGGGATCCAAGCTCTGGAGGCCAATACTGTGGGCCCCAGAGGGAATGGCTGAGTCCGGGGAGAAGGAGCTCAGTCTTGCCGGGGTTTAGTTTTAGTTGATTCTGATTCATCCAGAGCTGGATGTGAATCATAGCCTCATGAAATGTTTTGGTGGCATGGGGAGAATTTAGGGGAAAAATGAGTTGCAAGTCGTCTGCATAATTAAAAACTATGATGTCCCATTTCAGAAGGGATTGAATCAAAGGCCGGAGGTATAAGTTGAAAAGGAGCGGGGAAAGGGGAGACCCCTGGGGAACACCGCAGGAAGTGGGGGTCTTGTTGGCAGTGTAAAGGCCCATACGAACTGCCTGTGTTCTTCCCGTAAGGAAGGACTTGATCCACTCATAAGCTGTGCCTTGGATGCCCGCCTGCTCGACACGGTGGAGGAGGATGTTATGATCCACCGTGTCGAACGCGGCCTGTAGGAAGGTACCTCCTGACTATGGTTGCCCCCAACTTTTTGCCCTGTGTTTTAGCTGGTTTTGGACATAGTCGACCTGGGACCCTGCCAATCAGGACCCCAGGCCTACTGCTCTCTCTTTAAAATGGATTCCATGTACCCTAGGTGCATTTCCAATTGGTACTGGGCCACCCTATCAGACCCTGTCACTCAGGGCATGGGTGTACCCAGGGCTACCAGGGGCTGCAGCATGTATTATGCCACCCCTGGCTGGCCTCCTAAATTTGACACAACTGGCTGCATGACGGCTGGGGCAAAGTCGTGTAATCACCCTTTGCTGTAGGTGTAGTATACCTATACCTAACCCTAAAATGGACACACAGATTCCTATCAGTCACTCCTATGGCAGGCCTTGACAATCCTGAAGGCAGAGTGCTTGGAATCGTGTGAGATGGTGCTCTGGCATGAGCTGAGCCTGTCTGCAGCTTGCGGAATCAAGTCCTAATAGCTGTTCCATGATATCGCATACCATATACTCTTAAGTGCATTATAATTCTCGCGGTTAAATGCTATCTTTGGTATTGCTTTATCAAAACATGTCGAGTAAGGTGTCATACGAATTGGAATACTAACCCCTCGCCAATTCTGGCGACGGGGTTAGCATTCCACCCTTCTAGAGGGACACGACATGTATGTAACTGTGAACCCCGGTTAAAGTTAACTGAAGCCTCAGCTCCACAAAATGGATGCTGCCACCACAGACACGAGTCTGACCCCCTGCAGCTGGGAGTCCTTCCAGTGAGGGGAGCCTGGACAAAGGGTTTCCTGTCAGGGGCGGTGCTAGCACCGTCCCAGACATGGTTTTGTGTATCCTGGGTAGGCAGGGCTTTACAGGAAGGTGACTGCTGAGTGGCACCCCGGTGCTCACTACGCATAGGCCGGTCTGAACCAGTTCCAGGGGCACACCAGCCCCTGGCCTGGGGAAGTCCGGCATGGCTGAGGGGTGTAACCACCCCCCACCTAGTCCCACCCATAGGCAGGACCTAGTCACCGGGTCAGCCCCCTTTTTTAGTATAAAGATAGGAGCGGGCCCCCTGTTCAAATTAGATCATCTTTGGAATCAAGATACCACTTTCTTCGAAAGGACTTCACGATTTCTTCTTCAAGATTCTCCCTTGTGGCTAAGGAGTAGTCACCCTGCATCCGCAGGCACCATCCTAAAGAACACTGCGGTCTGCTGCAAGTCCTTCATCACGAATCCGACGACCCAGCTCGACGAGACCCGGCTTCCCTGGCACCTCTGACCTCTACTCACCTCTACAGCCCAGCTGAGAACCGTGAGTGCGACGAGACCTCAAGGGACCGACGATCGCCAAGACTGCACGACATCTTTACTGCAAGCCCACCGTGTCCTCCACTGGTGAGTGCTTTGGGGTCCGAGAAGCCCCGACCCTGCGCAGCTCCAGCACCCAAGATCAGCCCCCCTGCATCTCCACGATCTGCGTGGGGCCCTTCTGCTGTTTGCTGTGCACCGCGTTGTTTGGCTACTAGCCGGCTGGCTTGTGGCCCTCTGAACGACGCCCAACGACTTCACGACTGCTGGTCTGGTTGCTCCAGGCTGGCCTTTGCTTCCTTCTTCAAGAGAGGCACCCCGGACCCTCCTGGTCCACTCCAGACGCCATTTTAGGTCCACCGCGTGGGCTTGAATTTGCCAAGGCTTTGTTGCCCAATCCTGGGTCCAGCGACGCCGACAGCTTCTATCTTCGTGGGACAGCTCGATCCTCCATCCTGGTCGCCGACAACGCCTCCTGGTCCGTGAGATCTTCGAGTCAAGCGTCACCCACTCACCTAGTCGAGGTGGCTACCATCCGGTGCCCTCCTGGTGCCCACTGACTACTGGCTAGTAGTCTCGAACTTGGTCCCCTCTGCTTTCAGGTGTCATCTATCTTCGAGATCCAGGCTTGGATCCAACTGAACTTTCTTCACTGGTCACCGGCCAGCATCTTTTCTTCCGGCTCCTGGTCCGTCTACGAGGATTCCCGACGTCTTTACAGACCTATGCAGCTGCAGCCCCTGGGCTAGGTAACTTCGGCATTTCGGTGCCCCAGCATAGCCTCACTATCCAAGGGTCAGGATCTACTTTCGTTTTCTCCCTACCAGGTCGGGTTCGCCCGAGAACACTAACTTTCTAATTCCTAGCTACCATAGACTTTTGTCCCGCATCTCGCGTGAGAGTGCACACACTGCACCCGAGTCCCCTAGGCCTCCTAGAAGTAATCTAACGATTCCCTAGTCAAGTCCTAGCGATTCCAAAAGCTCTTAGTCCTGTACTTACCTGCTAGGAATTTCGCATTCCACTTTCAGAGTATATGGTTTTCCGTGCCCCTCGGGCATTTGTATATACTGTGCTAACTTAAGTATTTTTGTAAGAGTTTTGGTTTGTGCTTAGTACCCTGTCCTCATAAAGAGTACAGGGCTGTTGTGATCTTTAAATAAATAACTGTTTATTTTCATAACACTTGTGTGGTGTCCTTTCACTTGGTATTCAAGGGGTATATGTGTGGTAAACAGCTGGCTTAACACGCCCTCTCGAGTCTTTAGCCTTAGACTGCTCGTATCCACGCTACTAGGATAGCTGGTCTATAAGGTTGACTTACAACCAATCATCAATAAGGGTTGCTGGACTGATACATAGTGTTCACTAGAATAGTGAGCACTGCATATCAGGCCACCTTCTCACATTGGTGAGCAGCGGTTGGGATTTGAGCTTGCTGTTGTTTTACCACACGTATCCTAAGAATATCTTGTTGAAAGATCACATAAGTACTGTTAGGTACACATAACTAAAGCTTAGAATACTCTGAGTTCTACTGAACCAGCTGTTGTAGCTCCTCAAGGCTTAGCACACCTTGGCTGCAACTCTTAGCAAGGGATCAGTAGGTAAACACATAGTGTAGGTAGGTGCATCACTTACACCACACTAGAAACAGTATGTCGGTCACAGGAGGAAACACTGAGTCTCCCCTTGTGTCAGTTGACCCTCCACAGGTCATCCCTTCAAAATATACTGCTCTTAGCTTCCATGAGATGAGACAAGTGTGTACTCTCAGGAAACTAAAACAGGGGTCTAACCCCACCACTTCCTTTCTGATTGGTCTCTTAGAGGCCTATGATGCCAGTAGGGCTGGTAACCCAGACCCTTCTAATCCAGAAGGAAGTATGCCCTCCTTACAGGGTCCCTTTGATATCCATCCCCTCCATGAGGCAGATGATGCTGAGGAGGAGGATGAGTTGTCTGGGGATGAGGCAGATAAGGGACAGCTAGAAGTCAGTAGACTAAGCAGGTCCAACTTAAGCAGACATGAGCTTGGTACTGGGGGACTCCTGGGCCCACTCTCAGGTCAGCTTAACATTGGGAATGGACGAGTTAGGTCTCTATCAAGAGGCTCTAGCAGATCCTTTCGAACCAATGGCTCTCTCAACTCTTCTCACAGAGGAATGTCTTCCCCTAAGAGGAGAGTGTATGAAGCTGAAGAAAGGGCAGTCAAACTGAGGATTGAAAGGGAAGAACTTGCCCTGGCCAAAGAGAGACTTGCCCTTGCTAGAGAGCAAGAATTATGTGGGCTAGTTCCCACTGGTGGCAGCAATAAACCTAGCAATAGGGAAAGGAGTTTTGATACAAAGCACCTGAATAAGATAGTGCCCCCCTTTAAAGAAGGGGATGACATCCACAAATGGATTACTGCTTTGGAGAGAGCCTGCACTGTGCAGGGTGTTCCCCAAAGTAAGTGGGCAGCTATCTTGTGGCTCTCCTTTGATGGTAAAGGTAGAGATAAGCTCCTCACCACAAGGGTGGAGGATGCTAACAATTACCAAGTCTTGAAAAATGTACTGGTTGATGGGTTTGGTTTAACCACTGAACAATACAGGATGCTGTTCAGAGACACCCAGAAAACTCAGTCTCAAGATTGGACTGACTTTGTTGATTGTGCCACTAAGGCTTTTGAAGGCTGGCTACTGGGTAGTAAGGTTACTGATTTTAAAGGATTGTATAATCTAATTATGAGGGAGCAAATCTTAAATAATTGTCAGAACCAGTTATTACATCAGCACCTGGTAGACTCTGATCTGACCTCTCCACAGGAATTGGGTAAGAGGGCAGACAAATGGGTCAGAACCAGGGTTAGGCCTAAAAACCAGGGTGGTGACCAGAAAAAGGAATCAACCAAGCCTCAAGAGAAGGGTGGGGATAAATCCTCAGAGAAGACTTCCCAAGGGCCCCAAAACTCCAACAAGGGTGGTGGGTCCCAGAACACTCCTTCAGAACAAAAGAAACCTTATTGCCATACCTGTAAACAGGTGGGTCATTACAAAAGTGATGTCAGTTGCCCTAAAAATGGTAATAAGGGAAACATACCCCCAGGTAATACTCCTAAACCTCCTGTTACCACTAGTGGTAATCCCCCAGGTGGTGGGAGTGCCCCCAAGAATGTGGTGGGCATTACTTTGGGCAATCAGGAGGACTATGGCCTAGCCAGGTTCCCTGACCACACTCTTGTCTGTGAGACTGGCATGGGGTTTGCCAACTTCACTACTGGACCCCACATTTTGGGAAAGTATAGACAAGAAGTTTTAGTGAATGGTCGGAAAGTTGAGGCATTCAGAGACACAGGGGCCAGCCTCACCATGGTGAGTGACCATCTGGTCCCCTCTGCTCAACTGACCCCTGGTTTTACTTATCAGGTGACAGACATTCATGGAGTGAAGAGAAGGCATCCCATGGCAGTAGTCAAGCTCAGTTGGGGTAATGTCACAGGGCCCATGAGAGTGGCAGTGACAGATAACCTACCTGTAGATTGCTTACTGGGGAATGACCTGGAACTCTCAGCATGGGCTGAGGTGGAACAAGAAACTCATTCCAGAATGATAGGCCTATCCAGACAGGTTAGTGGGGCAGTAATAGCTACAGCCCCAGTCCAAGCACCATTCCTCCCTGAAAAGGTTGGAAGGGCAGTGGTAGCCACTGCCCAGGCTCAGACAGACTTTCCAGAACAGGATAGGAGGGCTGTGACAGTCACAGCCCAAACACAAACTGAGTGCCCTCCTGAAAAGGTTGGCAAGGTTGAAATGGTCTCAGCCTCTACTCAGACAGATAGTGAGGTTGTGAAGCCTGAAACAATGGATCACTCCACTCAAACAGAGAGCATTGAGGAGGAAGGAGAGTCTTCCCCCTCCCAGACACTAGGTGAGAGCCAGCCTCCTCAGGGAACTGACTCTACCTCTGTTGAAGGAACTGCCCCAGAGGTAGTCAGGCCTAGCCTGGCAGAGCCCCTGATGGCAGTGGACCCTTCACAGGTGGGACCCAGTCTGGAGCAGGTAACCTGCACCTCTCTACCCTGCCTCAGTCAGCCCAGGGCTGAAGAGACCAGGGAGGCCAGTGGTGGACCCCAAAGGGCCCCCTGTCCAAAAGAACCCCTTAATCAGCAGATTAGGATCACTGAAGCTGGTAAACCTAGCCAAGTGAAAATAGAGCAGACTCCTGAGGGATCCCCCTTAAAAGTAGTTAGGGAACTCCCACAGCTGGACACTGTTGGGCACAGCCAAACATGGGGCCTAAAAACCCCAGACCTGACCTGTCCCTCCAGTAAGCCAAACAGAGGGACTCAGCCTCCAGCTTTAGGTAGCCAGAGGCTGACCCTGAGAGCTCAGTGCATCTCAGCTAAAGAAAGAAAGGCACATATGATGGATGGTGATTGGAGGAAGTTGAGCCCAAAGGTAGAGGAGCCTCACTTCAGTACTCCATCCCAGCATCAGCCTTTTACTTTCCCAAGACACACCAGAGACAGAGATTCCCTATGGTGGAGACCCTCAGATACCCTTAGGGTGAGGGGTTGCCTAGTGGACCATGACACAGGGGGAAACCAAGCCAGAGCTGGTACTTCCTTATATGGCCACTTAGGTAATAGAGGCTTACCTGGACAAGGATAGCCTTATCTCCTTTCGTTTGGGGGGGGGTTGTGTAGGAAGGTACCTCCTGACTATGGTTGCCCCCAACTTTTTGCCCTGTGTTTTAGCTGGTTTTGGACATAGTCGACCTGGGACCCTGCCAATCAGGACCCCAGGCCTACTGCTCTCTCTTTAAAATGGATTCCATGTACCCTAGGTGCATTTCCAATTGGTACTGGGCCACCCTATCAGACCCTGTCACTCAGGGCATGGGTGTACCCAGGGCTACCAGGGGCTGCAGCATGTATTATGCCACCCCTGGCTGGCCTCCTAAATTTGACACAACTGGCTGCATGACGGCTGGGGCAAAGTCGTGTAATCACCCTTTGCTGTAGGTGTAGTATACCTATACCTAACCCTAAAATGGACACACAGATTCCTATCAGTCACTCCTATGGCAGGCCTTGACAATCCTGAAGGCAGAGTGCTTGGAATCGTGTGAGATGGTGCTCTGGCATGAGCTGAGCCTGTCTGCAGCTTGCGGAATCAAGTCCTAATAGCTGTTCCATGATATCGCATACCATATACTCTTAAGTGCATTATAATTCTCGCGGTTAAATGCTATCTTTGGTATTGCTTTATCAAAACATGTCGAGTAAGGTGTCATACGAATTGGAATACTAACCCCTCGCCAATTCTGGCGACGGGGTTAGCATTCCACCCTTCTAGAGGGACACGACATGTATGTAACTGTGAACCCCGGTTAAAGTTAACTGAAGCCTCAGCTCCACAAAATGGATGCTGCCACCACAGACACGAGTCTGACCCCCTGCAGCTGGGAGTCCTTCCAGTGAGGGGAGCCTGGACAAAGGGTTTCCTGTCAGGGGCGGTGCTAGCACCGTCCCAGACATGGTTTTGTGTATCCTGGGTAGGCAGGGCTTTACAGGAAGGTGACTGCTGAGTGGCACCCCGGTGCTCACTACGCATAGGCCGGTCTGAACCAGTTCCAGGGGCACACCAGCCCCTGGCCTGGGGAAGTCCGGCATGGCTGAGGGGTGTAACCACCCCCCACCTAGTCCCACCCATAGGCAGGACCTAGTCACCGGGTCAGCCCCCTTTTTTAGTATAAAGATAGGAGCGGGCCCCCTGTTCAAATTAGATCATCTTTGGAATCAAGATACCACTTTCTTCGAAAGGACTTCACGATTTCTTCTTCAAGATTCTCCCTTGTGGCTAAGGAGTAGTCACCCTGCATCCGCAGGCACCATCCTAAAGAACACTGCGGTCTGCTGCAAGTCCTTCATCACGAATCCGACGACCCAGCTCGACGAGACCCGGCTTCCCTGGCACCTCTGACCTCTACTCACCTCTACAGCCCAGCTGAGAACCGTGAGTGCGACGAGACCTCAAGGGACCGACGATCGCCAAGACTGCACGACATCTTTACTGCAAGCCCACCGTGTCCTCCACTGGTGAGTGCTTTGGGGTCCGAGAAGCCCCGACCCTGCGCAGCTCCAGCACCCAAGATCAGCCCCCCTGCATCTCCACGATCTGCGTGGGGCCCTTCTGCTGTTTGCTGTGCACCGCGTTGTTTGGCTACTAGCCGGCTGGCTTGTGGCCCTCTGAACGACGCCCAACGACTTCACGACTGCTGGTCTGGTTGCTCCAGGCTGGCCTTTGCTTCCTTCTTCAAGAGAGGCACCCCGGACCCTCCTGGTCCACTCCAGACGCCATTTTAGGTCCACCGCGTGGGCTTGAATTTGCCAAGGCTTTGTTGCCCAATCCTGGGTCCAGCGACGCCGACAGCTTCTATCTTCGTGGGACAGCTCGATCCTCCATCCTGGTCGCCGACAACGCCTCCTGGTCCGTGAGATCTTCGAGTCAAGCGTCACCCACTCACCTAGTCGAGGTGGCTACCATCCGGTGCCCTCCTGGTGCCCACTGACTACTGGCTAGTAGTCTCGAACTTGGTCCCCTCTGCTTTCAGGTGTCATCTATCTTCGAGATCCAGGCTTGGATCCAACTGAACTTTCTTCACTGGTCACCGGCCAGCATCTTTTCTTCCGGCTCCTGGTCCGTCTACGAGGATTCCCGACGTCTTTACAGACCTATGCAGCTGCAGCCCCTGGGCTAGGTAACTTCGGCATTTCGGTGCCCCAGCATAGCCTCACTATCCAAGGGTCAGGATCTACTTTCGTTTTCTCCCTACCAGGTCGGGTTCGCCCGAGAACACTAACTTTCTAATTCCTAGCTACCATAGACTTTTGTCCCGCATCTCGCGTGAGAGTGCACACACTGCACCCGAGTCCCCTAGGCCTCCTAGAAGTAATCTAACGATTCCCTAGTCAAGTCCTAGCGATTCCAAAAGCTCTTAGTCCTGTACTTACCTGCTAGGAATTTCGCATTCCACTTTCAGAGTATATGGTTTTCCGTGCCCCTCGGGCATTTGTATATACTGTGCTAACTTAAGTATTTTTGTAAGAGTTTTGGTTTGTGCTTAGTACCCTGTCCTCATAAAGAGTACAGGGCTGTTGTGATCTTTAAATAAATAACTGTTTATTTTCATAACACTTGTGTGGTGTCCTTTCACTTGGTATTCAAGGGGTATATGTGTGGTAAACAGCTGGCTTAACACGCCCTCTCGAGTCTTTAGCCTTAGACTGCTCGTATCCACGCTACTAGGATAGCTGGTCTATAAGGTTGACTTACAACCAATCATCAATAAGGGTTGCTGGACTGATACATAGTGTTCACTAGAATAGTGAGCACTGCATATCAGGCCACCTTCTCACACGGCCGACAAGTCCAACAGGACAATGGCCTGGTGATGTCCGCCGTCCGCGTTGCTTCTGAGTGCGTCAAGGACTGCCAAGATGACAGCCTCTGTGGAGTGGGCAGGTCGAAAGCCCGCCTGATTAGGCTCCAGATGGCAGGAGGTTTCGATGAAGTTAGATAGGCACCTGGTAGCATGGGCCTCCAGGATTTTGGAGAGGTAGGGGAGGAGGGAAATAGGACGGTAGTTCGACGGCTCGGTGGGGTCAGCGCCAGGTTTTTTTAGGAGGGGTAGTAAGATGGCCTCCTTGAAGGAGGTGGGGAAAATGCCACAGCGAAGAGATCTGTTGAGTAAATTTGTATGCCCGACCGGTGACCAACACTAGGTCTTTCAACTGTCCTTGAGCCTGAGTCCACTGGTGCGCCAAGCACTCCTGGAGAGGACGCATGAGCAACCTCGCGTGCGGGACAATGAAGATGCAGGAGGCCATCATGCCTATCAACTGCAGAAACACTCTCGCCGGAAGAGAGTGTTGTGGTCTGAACCTCTGAATCAGTGACTGGATGCTGTTGATCCTCACTGGATTCGGCTGAGCTGTAGCAGTCTGAGTATTGATCGTCGCGCCCAAGTACTGCCGCACAAGGGCTGGCTGAAGGTGCGACTTTGGATAATTGAGCGAGAACCCCAGACTGTGAAGAAGGTGAATAGTGCTGGACATATCTGCGGCGCACTGCTGAGCCGACTTGGCCTGAACCAGCCAGTCGTCCAGATATGGGTAGACATGTATGTTCTGTCTCCTGAGATGCGCCGCCACGGTCGCCAGACACTTCGTGAACACCCTGGGGGCAGTGGTCACTCCGAAGGGCAGTACTTTGAACTGGTAATGCCTGTTTTGAATGGTGAACCGGAGGTATTTTTTGTGGGATGGATGGAGTGGTATGTGAAAGTAAGCGTCCTTGAGATCCAAGGTCGCAAGGAAGTCTCCCTGTTCTAACAGTGGAAGGACCTGCTGCAGTGTCAACATGTGGAAGTATTCTGAAAGAATGTACATGTTGAGCGGGCGTAGGTCGAGGATGGGCCTGAGTGAACCGTCCTTCTTTGGTACCAAGAAGTACAGGGAATAGACCCCTGTGCCTTGTTCTTCTTCCGGCACGAGCTCTATAGCGCCTTTTTGCAGCATAACAAGAACCTCCTGCTGCAATAAGTGCAAGTGCTCTGCCGACATAGGACGGTGTCTTGGGGGAATATTGGGAGGAGGTGATGTGAGCTCCAGACAATAACCGAATTGGATAAGTTGCCGCACCCACCTGTCTGTGGTGATGGACTTCCAGACGGGCAGGAACTGCTGGAGTCTCCCCCCGACAGGTGTCAGATGGTCGGGGGGCAGTGACAGGGAGTCACTGTTTGTTAGCGGCAGAGGAACGGCCGCTGTTGTTGCCTCTGCCTCTGCCCTTGGAGTTGTTTCCTCTGTAACCACCCCTCTTTTGCGGTGAGTACGAGGATTGTGCACCACCCCTGGTAAATTGCGTCTGCTGTGCCAAGTGTCCTCTGGCAACACCCAGATTGCCTGAGCGACGAAAAGTGCTGCTCCAAAATGGCTGAGACTGAAGCGCACCCATGGATTTCGCCGTCTCAGTATCCTTCTTAATCTTCTCAAGAGTGGAGTCCACCTCTGGTCCAAACAGACTGTCCGGATTGACAGGCTGGTTAAGGATAGTTGTTTGTATGTCAGGCTTGAAACCAGAGATGCGGAGCCAGGCCTGGCGTCTCAGCATCACACTAGTGTTGATGGACCTTGCCGCGGTATCAGCAACGTCCAGTGCACACTTAATAGCAGCGTTGGAGATGAGCCATATGTTGGCTGCCTGCGCTGCCACCCTTTTCCCCGATGCCTCTAGCACTTTAGACTCTGTCTGGGGGAGGAGCTTCACCCGTCGTCTGAGAGTTCGCCCTCTTGCGAGCATTGGAGACCACCAAAGAGTCCAGAGGCAACTGGCCCCGAATGAAAGCAGGGTCCCCAGGTGCCGGCCTGTACTTCTTCTCAATCCTAGGGTTCACCACTCGTGCCCTAGTAGTGTCCTTGAAAATGTCAGTGGCATGTTTCAGCATACCCTTAAGCATAGGGAGAATCTTGACAGACTTTTCGGCAGTAGAGAAAGTGTCGAACAGGAAGTCCACCTCTACTGGGTCTGCATGCATAGGTACACTGTGATTAGCAGCAGCCCTTTCAATCAGGGCATTGAACGCCATTGAATCCTCTGTGGGAGAAGTCTTAGGCCCATAGGCTTGCGGGTCAGGGATATTCTGATCGTCCCCCTGATCCCCAGATGGCCCCCAGGAGTCTCGCAGGTCATCAGGGTCATTGCCTTCAGGAAAGGTATACTGTTCCTCCTGCTCACCCTCTGCAACATCTGAACCAGTGGGTGAAGGCTCCGGGCTTGCGACTGGTTGGTAAAGAGGCTCCACCAGTTGAGGAGACCCTGAGAGCGGCTTCTTCTTTAATGGGATCACAAACGGCTCCAGAGGCTGAGAAGTGATCTTCCTCTTCTTGAGCGTCAACCTCCCCGTGTCGGCATCGATGTAATGCTCCGACTCGTCATCCGAGGGAGCCCGTCGACCCGAATCGCCACTCAGTTGAGTGTGCCCGCCTTCCATCGAGTCCGCGGGCACCGACCTGGGCGCAAAAGCCTTAGGCACCACCTTCGGAGGCAGGGTGAGGTGAATCGGCATCGAGGCCTGCTTCTTCGACACCACCGGAGTAGATTCAGAGGGGGCTCCCAGGGTCGACACCGACTCCCTACTACGAATCCGCTTGAGGGAGTCCTGCACCTGCTTCGTAAAGGAAGCGGACGGCTTCGTCGATCCGACTGACGCCCTCGATCCGCCCCCCGGCGAACCTTCTTGGGCTTGGGAGTTGTCAAACCGTCCCCAGCGCCACCCGAGGTCTTCGGGTCGGCCATCGACTTCTCCGGCACTGGGGCCTCCAACGTCGCCGACGCGGCCCGCTTGACGGTAGTCGGCACCGAGGCCCTTCCTGAGCCCGAGGGCACAGACACCTTAGGGCCCCTGGCCGCATCCACAGTCTTTCGCGGCTTGGAGGCGTGCGAAGACGACGGTGTCGATGACGTAGCTGACGTCTTCGAAGACGACGGCGCCGATGACGCAGCCGCCGTCTTTTGTGTCGATGAAGCATCGACCCCCTGGGCGTGACCGGTCCGGAAGGTTTCACTTTCGGTTTCAGTTTCTTCGATGGAGGCTCCGTAGAGGCGTCCACCACTTTCGGTTTCAGTTTCGGTAACAACGGTCCCGTAGGGGCGTCCGTAGCCAGGCCGACAGGCGGGGCGGAGGGACGAGGCATATGGTCGTGGGTAAGGCCTTGAGGCGATCCCGTGACCGGAGCCGGAATAAAAGTCTTTTCGGGGCATAGCTCATCCTCCGAGCTATCTTCCACGGCCCCAAACGGTTCTTCGTCGTCCCCTACCTCCTCGATGTTTTCTCCGAGGACGTGGTACCCGACTTCCTTTCCGTAGTCGGCCTCGACCTCCGCCGATGCCGGCGAAATCTGCAGATTAAGCTCCTGCTCCTCTGCATCAGGGTCTCCAAAGATGTCCTCTGGCGCCGGAGCCGATCGGTGGGCCTCAAGACGTGCCACGCGCCGAGACTTGATGGTCTTCTTCGATCGGAATCGGGAACAGGCCATACAGTTGGCCTCGTCGTGGTCCGGCGAAAGACACTTGTTGCACACGGGGTGCACGTCGATGTGTGGGTACTTGGAACCACACACGGGGCAGAACTTGAACGGACTCCGTTCCATCGCAGTATCGTCGGGGTCTTGCTGCGTCGACAGGGCCTCGATGATCGAAGAGTCACCGACTCCACGAAAACCCACTTGAAGAGTAGGAATGAACACGAGACCGAACGCGAACAATACAGACGAGTGACTAAAAGCCTTTTGGCCTTAAAACGGTTTTATATCGATTCCGAACAGGAGGCGTCGAAATCACATCCGAACCCAATGGCGGAAAAAAACAATCTGGGGATGGAGTCGATGCCCATGCGCACTGTAGTCCAGGGGAGGAGCCACCTATCTCGTGATACTTCGAAGACTCTTCCAGGACAACAATGTGCAATCATCCGTACCCAACACTAGGCGGCGATCTATGCACTAGATGTGAATTTAGCAGCCCACATGCCTCGAACAGAGGAGCACCCCGGGCCCTCCTGGTCCACTCCAGACGCCATTTTAGGTCCACCGCGTGGGCTTGAATTTGCCAAGACTTGTTGCCCCAATCCTGGGTCCAGCGACGTTGACAGCATCATCCATCGTGGGACAGCTCGCACCTCCATCCTGGTCACCGACAACCCCTCCTGGTCCGTGAGACTGCAGAGCACAGCGTCGCCCACTCACCTAGTCGAGGTGACTACCATCCGGTGCCCTCCTGGTGCCACCTGACTACTGGCTAGTAGTCACGAACTTGGTCCCCTCTGCTTTCAGGTGTCATCCATCTTCGATCCAGGCTTGGATCACTCGAACAACTTGAGCAACTTCTTTCTTCAGGCTCCTGGTTCGTCTACGAGGATTCCCGACGTCTTTTGAGACCTATGCAGCTGCAGCCCCTGGGCTAGGTAACTTCGGCATTTCGGTGCCCCAGCATAGCCTCACTATCCAAGGGTCAGGATCCACTGTCGTTTTCCTCCTACCAGGTCGGGTTCACCCGAGAACACTAACTTTGTCTTTACTAGCTCCCATAGACTTTGTCCCGCATCCCGCGTGAGAGTGCACACTCTGCACCAGAGTCCCCTAGGCCTCCTACTAGTAATCTGAAGGTTCAGTAACGTAGTCCTAGCGATTCCAAAGCCTATTAGTCCAGTACTTACCTGCTAGTAATTTTGCATTCCACTTCCATAGTATATGGTTTTTCGTGCCCCTCGGGCATTTGTGTAAATTGTGCAACTTGAAGTATTTTCATAAGAGTTTTGTTGTGTGCTTAGTACCCTGTCCTCATAAAGAGTACAGGGCTGTTGTGATTCTAATAAATACACTGTTTATTTTCATAACACTTGTGTGGTGTCCTTTCACTTGGTGTTCAGGGGGTATATGTGATGGTATAACAGCTGGCTTAACACGCCCTCTAGAGTTTAGCCCGAAGACTGCTCGTATCCACGCTACTAGGATAGCTGGTCTATAAGGTTGACTTACAACCAATCACCATAAGGGTTGTTTGGACTGATACATAGTGATCACTAGAATAGTGAGCACTGCATATCAGGCCAACTTCTCACACATGCAAGTTAGTAGGTTTGCACAGACTAAATAGGGCATTTCAACCCTTTAACTATTGCTTAACGCTACCTTCAGCCCAAGTATGTAGATTTGCGGAAACGTGGCAACAAATGGGAATTCCCGTCACGCTTGTGAAATTTACAACAGAGATTGGACAACGTACACATGGGGTTTTGAGACGGTCTGAAGATTTAGACTATTGGTAGTGTGGGTACGAAGGAAGAAAAAGACAGACTCTCTACCATACAGATATTCTTGTAAGTGGGATTATCGCTTGTGAAAATAATACTGGTAATATGCAGAGCTTTGGCAAAGGAGGATTCGGACTATATTAATAGAGACAGTATAGAGAGTTGTGCGTTCTATACCGATACGGACCAGTTTAGATGTTATGTAACTTGGAATCTGAATTTCAGCCTTGAAGTCAAGGATGCTTGACCTAGCATGACTAAACACGTGTTGGCTGCTTAGGATTTGGTTTATATTGAAGAAATATCTAATTGAATGTTTTGGATGTACGGACAAGAGAAGTCTGCTGTACCAACTGAAGGATACAAGATTTACAGACAAGAAGAATACATTTATGGACATTGAAATATAGATTTGTGGATTATATACATCGTGTGCTCGGGGAAGATTTTTCTTTCAGTTTTGTTATCCGCACATGTGGATAGGGGTAGGGTTGTGTAGGTAACCAACCCTTCTTACCCTGCGAGCACAGTTATATACTTATTGCGATTTGATACTCTGACCCAGATGTGCAGTTGAGCGCCTTTTCTGTTTACCTGGTTACCTAGTGTTCAGTTAGCATCCCTTTCTATCTAGACGTGAATAGCACTGTGCTAATCCAATGCTTAGAAACTTGGATAGAAAAGCAGACATTTGAGGTGAGAAAATTTAGAGTGTCGCTGGTGTTGAGGGTGCTCTATACAGGAGCTGCCTTCCACCTAAACTTGGAAACTACCCAGAGTTCTCGGCTTCTTTTTTGCATAATTTATGCGTCACTCTATGCCAGCAAGGGTATTGTTTTGACTTATACTGGGTGCTCCCTTGCGTCTAGACAAAGCTAAACCTGTCTGAAGAGCTGCAATGACAGCCCCAGCTGCACAGGGGCAGCCGGGTGCAGGGTACAAAGACCACGCCAGGCACCCAATGCTGTTCAATGGTGAAACTATCAGAAAAACAGGCTTCAGGCGTAGAATCAGAGGCAGTACGGAGGTCACCAGAGGCCGTACGGAGGTCACCAGCGACAGCACAGGTAAGTGGAAATGCTGTGGGTCGCAGGGACATCTTTGGCTGATCTCCCTAAGGCCCAGGGGCTTTGTGTGCAGGGGTGTTTTTTGATGTCGGGATTTTCTTGCCAGCAGTAGTTGGGGGGAGCCTCTGGATTCCGTTTGCAGGCATCGTTGTGTAGTCCAGGAAGGGTCAGCCAATGCTGGACTTGAGGTCAGGATCGCTGGGGTACCTGTTCTGGATCGGTGGGCCACATGGTCATGGGACAAAGGAGTCAGATGCAGAGTGAACAGGACTCTCGGTTCTGCAGGATCTTTATAGCTGGAGACTGGTCGGTATGGCTGGGGAAAAGTCAGTAGGGTTCTTCAGGCTTCACTGCACGGAGTCTTCTTCGTCCTTCTATGGTTGGCAGGAAATAGTTTCAGGGTATGGGAGAGCTCACTAAATACTAGATTTTGAGGCATTTTAAGGGAATGACCGGTATGGCCAATGGCAACCTTACCTGGGTGTCAATACCCTCAATTATGCCACCCTCCTGTGGGAGAGGGCATAGTCCTAGCCCCGATTGGAGGAGTTCCTGCTCCCCCAATCTTCAAGATAGCTGAGGCTGAAAGATGTGCTTCACCCTGGCTGCTACACCTTAGGGGTGGAATTAACAGGAGAGGGGAACACTCCTTTTTAGATGTTTTCCCGCTGTTTTTTCAGCCATAACTGAGGTCTAAACCGGGGGCTGCCATCTGCTGCTTGCAGCAGAGGCTGGGGGTCATATTACAAAGGTGACAGGCCTTTTAATCTTCCCTCTCAAGCACTGTGCCAATCCTTGGGGAGGAGATGCGATACCTCCGCTCAGGATGTGCTTGGTTTCTGGCCCCAGAGAGCAGGGACTCTCGACCCAGAGGTCCAGAAACATGTCTGGTGGTGGAAGGCTTCCTAAAGCCAGTCTGACCACACCGGGAATGGTAGGTTTTCAGGGGTCACCTCGGAGGTGCCCTTGAGTACATGTTTCAATACATCCCACACTGGCATCAGTGTGGGTTTATTTATAGGAGTAGTTTGGTACCAAGCACGCTTGTGTTCAGAGACACAGTCAGTTGCTTAGGAACTGGAGCTGTCGAGTTTCCGGACCATATACTCTCTATGCCTTCCCTGGCACCTAGTATGTAAGAGTAGACATATGTTGTAGGGGCATATCTGCTCATGCTGATACGCCCACACCGGAGATGGTGCACCCTGCCTCTGGGCTTGTAAGGGGTGACTTACCTATACCAGAGGCAGTGCTGCGTTTGACGATGCTCCTCCATGTCAGAGTCAGAGATCAGAATGGGGATGGGGTGGCGCTACAAGAGGGTGCAGGGAGCATCAGCATCAGGGCTTGTGAAAGAGGTGATCAGCTGGCGCCGGTCTGAATCCCACCATGGATCCAAGATGCCAGACTGGTGCGGGCGGAATCGTAGGTGTGGAACCAGTAGGAGCTCCTTCTGAACCTGCCGAGCCTGAAGGTGCGCCGGCAGAAACTGCTGGAGGTAGAGGCCTTGTCCTCATCATCAGTGGAAGTAGACTTCAACCACAAAAGAACCCTTGCCTCCCTATCCCTGATAGTTTTCTGAGGGAAGGTACGGCAAATCCTACAGTCCTTCACAACATGTGAAGGGTGCAGACAATAAATACAGTCAGAGTGCTGGTCATCTACATGGACCCTCTTCTTGTAGCAGGTTCCACAAGCTTTGAAAAGAGCCCTCTTTTCAGACATTTTGAGGAAAAAAGATCAAAAACTGAGTAGGCACTCAGGGAGACTCCCTTACACACGAAGTGCGGTGAAAATCTGAGGAGAACTGCCTGAGCTGGGAAGGTTCTAGAGGGTGAGGACAGCTGATTGGCTGAGGCTAATATTTCAGGTCTTTTTACATAATGATGTAGATAGGCTGCTAAGTTTTGAGGCCTAGTTAGGCCTTTAGGCTTTTCCAGCCTACTACAAGAAATTTATAGGCACTGCTATTGTACATATTTTTACCGTGAGACTCCCGCCTCGACGACGGGGAATGATTCAGGCATGTGAATCTATGAAAGATACCCTAATACTGGATAAATGACAAAATGTTTATGTGTTGGTTTTGAAAACAGATAAATAAATGGCATGGTCATTTACAATGCCAATAGCTTAATCTCTCGCAAATGCGAGACCTATTGCATTTGCACCCACCCACACACACACACCCAGAGAGAGCCCCACACACCCACAGCTACATATGACACACACATACGACAGTGCCAAGCTCTCACTGAATCCTGTACCCAGCAGAGACCTATACGACGGCCAGAACCTGACAAACTCACCACTTGTTCTGGAATGGCCCGAGAACAATCTCCGGTGTCCATGTTTTCATCTTTGTCAGTGTGGTGGGAAAATAGGATGGATAGGGGAAGGGGTGGGGATTTGGGGGGCAAGAGAAAGCAGAAAACAGACGTCAAAAGTGTTTACTACAATTTTCTGTAGGGCCAGTTTTAAGGGAGACTGCTGCAGGTTGCTCTTGCGCCCTGGGCGTGAGCACTGTTCGCTTTTGCTAAAGACTGGCCCCGGCTACAAGTCCCAGAATGCAGAGGGGAAAACAAGAAAGAAGTGCAACTGAGAAGTCAGCCAACGGCAAGCAGCAGGCGGCATTAAACGCCAGTATACTGCTTACTCCAGGTCTGTCTAGGCTCGACCTAAAAGATCTTTGAATAGCTTTTAACTCCGAGTTAAAGACTACAGCTGTCCTGTCCCTTGCTAAGTGCTGAAACTGGCACTTTGTCAGAGAACAACAAATCGGGGCTAATGTGAGCTGCATAAAGGCTCTCCGGGAGCCACAGCTCTTCATTCCGCGCGCTCCGTATAATTGCAGTTTAATTGGGTGACAAGAAATTAAAACTGTGTCTACATTACCAGAGATTATCTTTCGCTCCTGAAGCCTGCCTCCAATTTAAAAGGGGCCCATTTATCAGTCCAGGGGCTGTTCTCCAGTGCCTTTGTAAGTAGGCAAGAATATAGAGGAGAACGAGAAGGGGGAAAAAAGTCAACTCATAGCCAGGAACAAATATGGACAGTGTCTGCTGTGTGTATATGTGCTGTGGTGTGTGTGCGTTTGTGCGCCTTTGTATGTGTGTGTGTGTGTGTGTGTGTGTGTGTGATGTGTTTTTATTTTGTGTGATGTGATTGCGTGTGTTGTGTCTATATGTGGGCACATGCTTGTTTTTTGTGGGCGTATTTACGTTGGTTTTGTTGTGCTTCATGTGAGTGTGTGGATTGTGTGAGTGTGTGTATACGCGTGCACGTGTACGCACACGTAAGAGTAGCAGATTAAAGGTCAATTTTCCCTTTCTTCTTCTTCTGCATTTTGTGAACAACATGAGGGAGGAGGGTGGTAAAGCCATCGGAAGGGTGGGGGGAGGGGGGTGTAAGTTAAATTACGGGTAGTAGGAGGAGAGTGCGGTGATGCTAAGCACAGCTTATTCTGAAACGTCCAAAGATGGAGCGTTTCCAGCCATCACTGAAATGCTGTCCCAAGCTAGTTTTAGTGAATATATGTATTTAAATAAAACACATCTCACAATTACTTGAAAGCTACTATCTAATAAAACCTCTATAGCTTCCAAAGCGCCAAATTCCGGAGTACAATTAAATCTTCAGTTCAGACAAAATGTTGCTCTGACGCAAGTCATAGACGAATGTTAATGATAATCACATGCATAGCACGGATTTAAATGTAGTTAAGAAAAGATGCACTTTAAAAATATTTAAAATTCTGCTGCACCAGAAGCTATCGTTTTCTGGCACCTTAAGTAGCAAACGTTACAACTAGCTGCTCATTACAGAGCTCTTAATGGTGAAAAATGACTTCTATCTTGTGGAGATTTCAAACGGTGTTTATTCGTTTACACAACCATCTCTCTGCAGCAGTCGCCCAGCAATTTGCAAAATTAAAGGAAATAAACCTCCATCTCATAGTCCCAAGTACTGGCTGCTCGACTTGGCTAACCTCTTGAGTCTCAAGCCCCTGAAAAGAAGGACTGCTCCAACAGAATTTAAGCAAAACAATGACCCCAAGAGGCCAGTGGGAGATAACAGTACTGCCCAAAAATATTGCCTTTTGACTACTTGGTACTGAAAGTCCCAAACAAAAAGGCATCACAATCTTATTTTAGTAAACTTTCCTAGTAGCTAGCCTTCTTGTTCGTGCATAATGTTAAGAGCATTTTTCACCATTTACCTCCTCGTTTTTTGGGGATTTCCATTTTAATTTTAGTTCTACTTCGAAATTCCGGCCCTTTGAAATCATCCTTATCTTCGTTCAGCACTGGCTCCGGCTGGACCACCACAGTACCTGTAAGAATTTAAAACATATCAGTCTTGTTAAGAAAAACCTGAATTTCTCTTAAACTCAAATATGCTGATCATAAATGGTTTAAATGGTATTAAAGTAAAAATGAATGGTTAATACTTCGTACTCTTAATTCAATAGACTATCAATAGTAACCCATGGGAGCTAAAGCACAGTCCTGGGCACACGTGGTGAGGATATTTGAAATATTACAATACGTTTTCAAAGCATTATATCAATGCAGTGGTCGACACCAGTACAAGTTCGAGCAAGCATTTGCAATGCAATAGGTCGCGCATTATTAAAGGTTAAGCTATTGGCATTGCTAAATAATGCAACATCAATAGCTCAAACTTTAATAATACGATACCTATTGCATTGCAAATGCTTGTTTTATGTTTTATTTTAATACCATTCGGAGGCCATGGAGCCATTTCTGTGGCCTTTTATTTGGCGGATAAAAGTTTGAGATGAGGGTAATTTATGGGTCCGGAGAGCTACGTCCCGAGTGGCTGCCCGCGAGCAAGTGATTCCAATAAACTTTGTTTTAAGGCTTGAGTTGACAAGCTAAAATATAATTCCCCCCATAAATTAGTTTAAGAGCATACTGGGGGAAAAGCGCACGCAAATCTGCCTGACCAGTTCATTCACATCGCATTGCCCTGTGATTGCGGGTGTGGGAACCTGGCGGCGAAGCTTTGGCATTTTGCGTTCTCCTTTGTGGCGAACAGGTCTATCTCTGGATGACCCCACCTTTGGAAGTACAGTTGGAGTACGGATGGATGTATCTCCCACTCGTGCATTTGATGGCTGTGCCTGCTGAGCAGGTCCGCCATCTGGTTGTCCTTGCCCGGGAGATGCTCCGCCATGAGGAAGATGTTCCTCTGAATGGCCCACTTCCACATGCTCTGAGCCAGATGAGACAGCTGCGGAGAGTGTGTGCCTCCCTGCTTCTGAATGTAGTACATGGCTGACATGTTGTCCGTCCCGATCAACACGACCTTGTTGCACAGATGTACTTTGAACGCCTTTAAGGCCATGAAGATTGCCATCAGTTCCAACACATTGATGTGCATCTTCCTTTGCTGTAGTGTCCATAGTCCCTGCACCGTGTAGTGGAGTACATGCGCTCCCCCATCCCTGGAGAGAAGCGTCCGTTGTCAGGATGATCTGTTGCACAGGCTCTTGGAACGGTCGGCCGTTGCAAAGGTTTCGTGGATTCCACCAATGCAGAGAGTTGTATGCCCGATCGCTCACCAACACTAGGTCTTTCAAATGCCCGTGAGCCTGAGTCCACTGACGTGCTAAGCACTCCTGAAGCGGACGCATATGTAGTCTCGCGTGCGGGACTATGGAGATGCAGGAGGCCATCATGCCTATCAACTGCATGAACACCTTCGCTGGAAGCGAGTGTTGAGGTCTGAATCGTTGGATCAGCGTTTGGATACTGGCGATTCTCACTGAATTTGGCTGCGCAGTGGCTGCCAGAGTGTTTATTGTCGCGCCCAGATACTGTTGTACATGGGCGGGCTGGAGATGGGATTTCGGGTAGTTCAGAGAGAATCCCAGATCGTGCAGGAGATGAATGGTGCGGGACACGTGGTCGGCGCACTGTTCTGTTTTTGCTTGAATGAGCCAGTCGTCCAGGTACGGGTAGACGTGGACGTTCTGGCGTCGCAGATGCGCCGCCACAGTCGCCAGGCACTTCGTAAAGACCCTTGGCGCTGTGGTGACCCCGAACGGCAGAACCCTGAACTGATAGTGCTGGTCTTGGATCGTGAATCTGAGATACTTCCTGTGGGAAGGATGCAGGGGGATATGAAAGTATGCGTCTTTTAGATCCAACGTAGCCAGGAAGTCCCCCTGTTGAAGCAAAGGGAGTACCTGCTGCAACGTGAGCATATGGAAATGCTCCGAGAGTATGTACCAGTTGAGGGGCCTGAGGTCCAGGATGGGCCGCAGGGAACCGTCCTTTTTGGGGATTAGAAAGTACAGAGAGTAAACTCCTGTACCCCTTTCCTGCAGTGGGACGAGCTCTATTGCGCCTTTTTGCAGCATGACCTGAACTTCCTGCTGCAACAAGAGCAAGTGCTCGCCGGACATAGGACGGCTTCTTGGAGGTATGTTCGGTGGAGTGGAGGTAAGTTCCAGACAGTAACCGTACTGGATAAGAGACTTGACCAACCTGTCCGTGGTGATGGATTTCCACGCGGGCAGGAACTGCTGGAGTCTCCCCCCGACCGGTGTTGTGTGGTCGGGGGGCAGTGACAAGGCATCACTGCTTGTTGGCGGCGGTGGACCTGGAGCTGTTGTTTCCACGTCCCCTGCCTTGGATGTTGTTGCCTCTGTAGCCACCTCTACCCTTGTTGGTGTATGAGGTTTGGGTATTGCCTTTGTAGTACTGGGTGGATTGCGATGCCTGACCCCTTGAGGTGCCTCTGGTATTGGAGCGGCGAAAGGAGCCACCCCGAAACTGCTGAGACTGAAGGGCCCCCATAGACTAACAGTGTCTGTATCTTTTTTCATTTTCTCAAGCGTCGCATCCACCTCAGGGCCAAACAAATGGTCAGGATTAACCGTCTGGTTCAGGATGGTCGTTCGCATATCAGGTTTAAACCCTGAAATCCTAAGCCATGCATGCCTTCTGAGCAACACACTAGTGTTGATTGCCCTGGATGCCGTATCAGCCACATCTAGCGCACATTTTATGGAAGCGTTTGTGATAAGCTTTCCCTCTTGAATTAACATCTCCCCTGCCTCCTTGTACTGGTCAGGCAAGTGCTGCAGTAGTGCTTCTAGGGTGTCATAATGAGCCCTATCGTAGCGTGCAAGTAGGGCCTGCGTGTTCGAGATGCGCCAAATGTTAGCTGCCTGTGCAGCAATCCGTTTCCCTGAGGCCTCAAATATTTTCGACTCTTTGTCTGGGGGAGGAGCGTCACCAGTTGTCTGTGAGTTCGCCCTCTCGCGAGCGTTGGAAACAACCAAAGAGTCCAGTGGCAAGTGTCCCTTGATATATGTTGGATCCGAGGGCGCTGCCTTATATTTTTTATCAATGCGTGGATTGATGACACGCGCCCGAGTGGGCTCCTTGAAGACCTCCTGCGCGTGCTTGAGCACTCCCTTGAGCATTGGCAAAGTTTTGATTGACTTTTCGGCCACAGAGAAAGTGTCAAATAAAAAGTCCACATCCACAGGATCGGAGTGCAGCTCGACATCGTGGTTAGCTGCAGCTCTCTCTATTAGCGCGTTGAAGGCAGCAGAGTCCTCCGTTGGCGAAGTTTTTGCCGCAAAGAGATGCGGTTCCTGACCTGACTGCGGGTCCTCAGGGTCGCCTCCGGCAGACCAAGGTTCATGTTCCTCCTCCGGATCCGAGTACGCCGGATAGTTGTACTCTACCTCCTCCTCGTCGTCATCCCCCGCGGTAGAGCGAGTTGGGGAACGCGGCAGGTCACTTGGGGACGCCGGCGCCAAAGGCGCTGAAGTACCCGCAGAGTCCCTTTTGTTTTTTAGAGGAATGCGAAAGTGTTCCAGCACCGGCTCCGTGGTGATTTTTCTCTTGAGGAGGGACAGTTTCCCAGTATTGGCGTCGATGATGACTTCACGACGTTCTTCTTCCGCGAGTGGTTGGAGCCGAGGTTTAGACACCACCGGAGACGCTTTGGGCGTCTACACCTCCTTCGAGGGCACCCCAGCCACCTGCTTCGAAGCGAAGGCCTTCGGCGTCTACTTCGGCGGTAGGGTGAAGCGGATAGGCGCTTGTGCCTTGGACGGCTTCAGCGCGGGCTTCGACACCCCAGCCTCAGGGTCGGGAAGCTTCGCGGCCTTTCGAATCCGTTGCAGGGACTCCTGGACCTTCTTCGAAAGGGCTCGAGAGGGAGTGACCGCCTCGCTTGATTTCCCCGATTTGGGAGTGGTGTCGGCGAGAGGCACCGTCTTCGGAGTCGACGCGGTACCGTCCTTGGCTCCGACGGTCGGGGCCGGGGAAGCCAGAGCTTTGGGATCGCATTGACGCTTCTTCGAAGCCTTCTTCGGGTCGTCGACCGCGACCATCTTCGGCGCCGACGCAGCCGCGTCGGACGACTTTGCCTTCGGCACCGACCCTGATGACTTCGGGTCGGCCATCTTGGCGGGACGGTCCATGTCGGCCATTTTGGAATTTTTAGGTTTTGACGCCTCCAGAGCCTTCTGTACTGCTTTCACTTTCGGTTTCGAAGCCGGAGCTGTTGAACCCGAAGGCTTCACTTTCGTTTTTGGAAATGTGAGTGGCACCTCCAAAATGTCCGTGGCCAGGCTCGTAGGCGGGGCTGCTGGACTAATAACATGGTCTTGGGTAAGGCCCGAAGGCGATCCCTCGACCTGGGCCGCAGGAAGGGGGTCGACCCCTGAGTCAGTCCGGGGGTGCTCCTCCTCAGAGCTATCCCCCACGGTGGCAATGGCCGTATCGTCGTCCCCTACCTCGTCGTCGGCTTCGTCAAACTCCTCGTCCCCTGCGTCGTAGGCCTCCCCCTCGGACGCAGGGCTAGAGTCCGAAACCTGCTGGACATCGTCGCCTCCGACGTCTTCCTCGAAGATGTTGTCCGGCGGGGGTGCAGACAGTTTGGCCTGGAGTCTCGCAGCCCGACGAATCTTGAGGGTCTTCTTGCACCGGAACTTCGAGCAGGCCATGCACCTGGCCTCGTCGTGGTCCGGCGACAGACAGGTGTTGCACACTGGGTGCACGTCGAGGTGCGAGTATTTCGCGTTGCAAACCGGGCACCGTTTAAACGGAGTCCGTTCCATGTCTGGAGCGTCGTGTAGGCCCATCCGCGCCGACAGCACGCGGAAGGGCTGCGAGAGTTCGGAGCTGGAGAAAACAGTAAACCCGAACGAAAACGATACCGGCGCCAAGCCTAAAGACCTTTTGGTCTCGAGTTAAGTGAGTTAACAACTATCGGTTCCGACAGAGGGAACCGACACACATCCGAACCCAATGGCGGAAAAAAACAATCTGGGGATGGAGCCGATGCCCATGCGCACTGTAGTCCAGGGGAGGAGCCACCTATCTCGTGATACTTCGAAGACTCTTCCAGGACAACAATGTGCAATCATCCGGACCCAACACTAGGCGGCGATCTATGCACAGATATGAATTCAGCAGCCCACATGCCTCGAACATGTAGAACCTGGAGCAGGGTCAAGGTAAGCAAATTTGTTGGACCAATTTATCCATAGCGCATTCCCCTAGGACAGATTGTGTGGGTACCTGGATGCGAAGTTTTGGCATTTTGCGTTCTGATGAGTAGCAAAGAGATCTATCTCTGGTTGTCCCCATCTTTGGAAGAATGGCTGCAGAATTTGGTTGGGCAGTTCCCATTTGTGTATTTGTTCCGACTCTCTGCTTAGGATGTCTGCTATCTGATTTTGAACTCCTGGTAGGTGTTCGGCTAACAGATAGATCTTTTGAGGAATGGCCCATCTCCAAATGTCCTGTGCTAGTCTGGATAGTTGGAGAGAGTGTGTCCCCCCCCTGCTTTTCAATATAATACATCGCAGTCATGTTGTCTGTTCTGATCAGAACTGCTTTGTTGAGGATTTGCATCTGGAAAGCTTTTAATGCTAGAAACACTGCTAGTAGTTCCAGATAACTTATGTGCAGTCTTTTTTGCTGTACACTCCATTTTCCCTGTACTGTATATTTCTCCATATGCGCTCCCCATCCGGTGAGCGATGCATCCGCTGTTAGTATCACCTGTGGAATAAGTTCTAGGAACGACCGTCCCTTGGAAATGTTTGTTGTGTTCCACCACTTCAGAGAGCGATGTGTGCGGTCGTCTACCAACACCAGATCTGTAATCTGACCTAGCGCCTGATTCCACTGTGTCGCTAGACACTCTTGCAGTGGACGCATTTGTAGTCTGGCATATGGTATAAGCAGTATGCATGAGGACATCATCCCTAACAGCTGCATGAACACTCGAGCTGTTAGTGAGTGTTGTGGTTGAAATTTTTGAATCAACGTGATCATTGCTTGGATCCTTACTGGATTGGGGTATGCTTTGGCTCTTTGTGTCTATAGTAGCCCCTAGGTATTGTTGAATTTTGTTTGGTTGTAGGTGGGATTTTGTGTAGTTCACCGTAAACCCTAGCTGGTGCAGCAATTGAATGGTCTTTTGTGTGTTCTGAAGACATTCTTCCTGTGACTTGGCTTTTATTAGCCAATCGTCCAAGTAAGGGAAGACATGTATTTCTTGTCTTCTTAGGTGTGCTGCAACTACTGCTAGGCATTTTGTGAACACCCTTGGTGCTGTTGTGACACCAAATAGAAGGACTTTGAACTGATAATGTTGTCCTTCCACTACAAATCTGTGGTATTTTTTGTGGGCTTTGTGAATTGGGATGTGAAAGTAAGCGTCTTTTAGATTCAGTGTAGAAAGAAAGTCCCCTTTCTTCAGTAAAGGAAGTACTTGTTGGAGCGTGACCATGTGGAAATGTTCCGAGTTTATGTATGCATTGAGAGGTCGGAGGTCTAAGATTGGTCTTAGAGACCCGTCTTTTTTGGGGATTAGGAAGTATAGAGTATAATCCTGTCCCTTGCTGATGTTTTGGAACCTTCTCTATGGCATGCTTTTGTAGCAGTGATAGTACTTCTTGTTTTACCAGTGTTAGATGATCTTGACTCATTGGACGCTGTCTGGGGGGGATGTTTGGGGGGGTAGCTGTGAGTTCCAGGCAATAACCATGTTGGATAATCTGTCTCACCCACCTGTCTGATGTGATGTTTTCCCAGACAGGTAGGAACTGTGATAAACGTCCCTCGACCGGTGTTATATGGTCTGGGGGGGGGGGGGGGGGGGGCGGGGGAGAGTTGTATTAAGTCACTGTTTTGGGGTTGAGGAGTTGCGGTTATTATCTCCGCGACCTCTACCCTTGTTGTTGTTACCTCTGTAACTGCATCTTGAATTACCTCTGGGTGATGTTGGTGTAAAAGGAGGTAGATTGTTGGCTTGTGCCTGTATTTTTTGACCCCCCTCTATAGGTGGACCAACGAAAGGAACCCCTTTGAGTTGGCTGTTGTAAGGCTCCCATTGATTTAGCCGTTTGTGTCTTTTTTCATCTTTTCTAAAGTATCATCTGTTCCTGAGCCGAAAAGTGTTTTTTGGTCAAAAGGTTGGTTCAATAAAGATGTTTGTACTTCTTGTTTGAACCCTGAGACCCTAAGCCATGCATGTCTTCTTAACAGGATACTGGTGTTGATGGATCTTGCTGCAGTGTCTGCTGCGTCTAATGTGCACTTAATGGAAGTGTTAGCTATTATCTTCCCTTCCTGTATGAACTGGTCTGCCCTTTTTTGATGTTCTTTAGGGAGATGTGTGATGAGCTTTTCTAACTCATCATAATGCGCTCTATCATAACGTGCCAGTAGCGCTTGTGTATTAGCTATGCGCCAGCTGTTTGCTGCTTGGGATGCTACCCTTTTGCCTGATGCATCTATTAGCTTGGACTCTATCAGGAGGAGGAGCTTCTCCTGTAGATAATTAATTTGCTCTTTTACGAGCGTTTGTAACTACAAGCGAGTCCAGAGGTACTTGTCCTTTGATAAATATTGGGTCCTTTGGAGCTGCCTTATATTTTTTATCAATTCTTGGGTTTAATACCATAGCCCTCACATGGTCTTTGAATATGTCTGTTGTGTAATTGAGAAGACCCTTTAGCATAGGAAGTGTGCCTGATGTTCTTTGTGCAGCAGGTAGCGTTTCTAAAAGGAAATCCTCTATTTGAGGTTCTGTATGTAAATCTACTTTGTGGTATTTAGCTGCCCTATTCATCAACTGCACAAAACCTGTATTATCATCAGGTGGTGAAGGTTTTGAGGGGTATAATTGTGGGTCGTTATCATCTGACCCTGAATCATAATTTTCCCATGGGTCTTCCTCATCTGGGATAGTGTTGTCATCTCCACGAGGTTCTCCCTCCCCTGCATCACTGTCTACATCTGTTTGAGGTGTAGATGGTCTTGGTGTAGAAGGTGGAGGAATAGTTGGCCTAGTGTGAGGAATAGGAGAAGAGGGTGAATCTCTAGGTTGAGGAGAAAGAGGGGGAGTTGTATTTGTCCCCATTGTTCTCTTTTTAGGAGGAGGAGCTTTGTCATCTAGTTCATTCTTCCTCTTTTTCGGTGATTTTGTCACCACTTTGCCAGTTTGCGGATCGATAAACAAAGTCTTGTTTTGGATCTGTCTGCTGCTCCTGTGTCGGTACCGAAGTTTTTGGTTCCGAAAGGTGCCTTTGCTTATGACCGTCAATGTTCTGTGTTTTTGGCACCGAGAATTTGCTCGATTCTGATTTTTTCGGTGTCGAGTAAGTCTTCGACGTCGAAGCATGTTTCGGTTTCGACATGGAATGTTTCGATACCGAGCTTTCCTTTGTATGGAGCTTCGGTGTCGATGTCGACCGTTTCTCGGATCTGACATGGTGGGAGGCCGAGAGTTTCGGTTTCTGTTTCGGTTTCGTTGCCGGGCCCGAAGTCGGGGCGTCGGAAACTTTCTTCGGTGGTCTGACCGGGCTCGAAGGCGGGGTCGGTACCACATGGGGTCGGTTTTTTGTTAAGGGGACATCGTCACTCACGGTTTGTTGGACGTCGATTTCCTCGACATCAGACTCATCCCCTTCTGACCCCGACTCGTCTTCATGTTCTTCTTCTTCGAGGTGTTGGTCTTCGAACAGCTCTGTGATTGCCTCCGACTGCATTCTTGAAACCTCGTGTCTTCGGGCTCGACGGTTTCTAATCGTCGACTTGGAGGAGAATGCTGCGCAGGCTTTGCAGTCCCTGGATTGGAGTTCAGGGGATAGTCAGAGATTGCACACCTAGTGTAGGTCCTTGTGTGGGAACTTAGCACTACACGTTGGACATTTCTTAAATGGAGTGCTTTCCATGGACTCCGGACTGGACTACGTCGAGAAAGGCCTCTCGTCGACGTAGAAGAAAATGTTTTATTGTTGGAGTCGAAACGCGTCGGAATGGAAATGAAATCGCGTTCGATAACTATACCGTCGAATTGGAAAGGGAATACACACCGAAATATCACTTTTTCTCGAAGTCGATCTGGAGCACTTCGATCTTCATCCGAACCAGATGGCGGAAAAAAACAATCTAAGGATGGAGCCGATGCCCATGTGCAATAGCACCCAAAGGAGGAGTCACCAATCTCGTGACGACAAAGACTTCTCCAAGGGAAAAACAAGTGCAATCATCCGAGCCCAACACCAGATGGCGATCTATTCATAATGTACCATCTGCAGCCCATATGCCTCGAACGAAAGCATTTTCAACCAAAAAACTGGCACTGTGCCTTTAAGGCAGCCCTGACTCCAGGCTTCCCATCATGCCTCAGGGGTGACAGGTCAGTTGTTCTTTGCATAACCCGGATGTCAGGGCTAAATACAATTATAAAAAACGTACAGCTCTCATTTACCTGGGGAGGCGGGTGGGTTGCTTATGACTTTGATGAGGATACCCCAGGAAGAGAACTAGGATTAAAGGTAAGTAACTTATCCTTCTCTTCCAGAGGATCCTCATCAATAGTCATAAGCACTGAATAGAATAGCAAGCATAACAACCACCTGCAGGTAAATGAGAAGTACATCTTCTATCTTAAAAGACCCAACATCACAGCCCAGACTGGCTGTTAAACAGATTCCGCAAGAAGGCTTGGCCTACTTGGGTATCTGCTCTCGTGTCGGAATCAAGACAATAATGTCTGGTAAATGTATGGACGGACCGCCAGTTCGCCGCCTTACAGATATCAGACATGGGCACTGTGAGAAGGTGGCCTGATATGCAGTGCTCACTATTCTAGTGAACACTATGTATCAGTCCAGCAACCCTTATTGATGATTGGTTGTAAGTCAACCTTATAGACCAGCTATCCTAGTAGCGTGGATACGAGCAGTCTAAGGCTAAAGACTCGAGAGGGCGCGTTAAGCCAGCTGTTTACCACACATATACCCCTTGAATACCAAGTGAAAGGACACCACACAAGTGTTATGAAAATAAACAGTTATTTATTTAAAGATCACAACAGCCCTGTACTCTTTATGAGGACAGGGTACTAAGCACAAACCAAAACTCTTACAAAAATACTTAAGTTAGCACAGTATATACAAATGCCCGAGGGGCACGGAAAACCATATACTCTGAAAGTGGAATGCGAAATTCCTAGCAGGTAAGTACAGTACTAATAGCTTTTGGAATCGCTAGGACTTGACTAGGGAATCGTTAGATTATGTCTAGGAGGCCTAGGGGACTCGGGTGCAGTGTGTGCACTCTCACGCGAGATGCGGGACAAAAGTCTATGGTAGCTAGGAATTAGAAAGTTAGTGTTCTCGGGCGAACCCGACCTGGTAGGGAGAAAACGAAAGTAGATTCTGACCCTTGGATAGTGAGGCTATGCTGGGGCACCGAAATGCCGAAGTTACCTAGCCCAGGGGCTGCAGCTGCATAGGTCTGAAAAGACGTCGGGAATCCTCGTAGACGGACCAGGAGCCGGAAGAAAAGATGCTGGCCGGTGACCAGTGAAGAAAGTTCAGTCGGATCCAAGCCTGGATCTTGAAGATAGATGACACCTGAAAGCAGAGGGGACCAAGTTCGAGACTACTAGCCAGTAGTCAGTGGGCACCAGGAGGGCACCGGATGGTAGCCACCTCGACTAGGTGAGTGGGTGACGCTTGACTCGAAGATCTCACGGACCAGGAGGCGTTGTCGGCGACCAGGATGGAGGATCGAGCTGTCCCACGAAGATAGAAGCTGTCGGCGTCGCTGGACCCAGGATTGGGCAACAAAGCCTTGGCAAATTCAAGCCCACGCGGTGGACCTAAAATGGCGTCTGGAGTGGACCAGGAGGGTCCGGGGTGCCTCTCTTGAAGAAGGAAGCAAAGGCCAGCCTGGAGCAACCAGACCAGCAGTCGTGAAGTCGTTGGGCGTCGTTCAGAGGGCCACAAGCCAGCCGGCTAGTAGCCAAACAACGCGGTGCACAGCAAACAGCAGAAGGGCCCCACGCAGATCGTGGAGATGCAGGGGGGCTGATCTTGGGTGCTGGAGCTGCGCAGGGTCGGGGCTTCTCGGACCCCAAAGCACTCACCAGTGGAGGACACGGTGGGCTTGCAGTAAAGATGTCGTGCAGTCTTGGCGATCGTCGGTCCCTTGAGGTCTCGTCGCACTCACGGTTCTCAGCTGGGCTGTAGAGGTGAGTAGAGGTCAGAGGGGCCAGGGAAGCCGGGTCTCGTCGAGCTGGGTCGTCGGATTCGTGATGAAGGACTTGCAGCAGACCGCAGTGTTCTTTAGGATGGTGCCTGCGGATGCAGGGTGACTACTCCTTAGCCACAAGGGAGAATCTTGAAGAAGAAATCGTGAAGTCCTTTCGAAGAAAGTGGTATCTTGATTCCAAAGATGATCTAATTTTAACAGGGGGCCCGCTCCCATCTTTATACTAAAAAAGGGGGCTGACCCGGTGACTAGGTCCTGCCTATGGGTGGGACTAGGTGGGGGGTGGTTACACCCCTCTCCCCTGCCGGACTTCCCCAGGCCAGGGGCTGGTGTGCCCCTGGAACTGGTTCTGACTGGCCTATGCGTAGTGAGCACCGGGGTGCCACTCAGCAGTCACCCTCCTGAAAAGCCCTGCCTACCCAGGATACACAAAACCATGTCTGGGACGGTGCTAGCACCGCCCCTGACAGGAAACCCTTTGTCCAGGCTCCCCTCACTGGAAGGACTCCCAGCTGCAGGGGGTCAGACTCGTGTCTGTGGTGGCAGCATCCATTTTGTGGAGCTGAGGCTTCAGTTAACTTTAACCGGGGTTCACAGTTACATACATGTCGTGTCCCTCTAGAAGGGTGGAATGCTAACCCCGTCGCCAGAATTGGCGAGGGGTTAGTATTCCAATTCGTATGACACCTTACTCGACATGTTTTGATAAAGCAATACCAAAGATAGCATTTAACCGCGAGGATTATAATGCACTTAAGAGTATATGGTATGCGTTATCATGGAACAGCTATTAGGACTTGATTCCGCAAGCTGCAGACAGGCTCAGCTCATGCCAGAGCACCATCTCACACGATTCCAAGCACTCTGCCTTCAGGATTGTCAAGGCCTGCCATAGGAGTGACTGATAGGAATCTGTGTGTCCATTTTAGGGTTAGGTATAGGTATACTACACCTACAGCAAAGGGTGATTACACAACTTTGCCCCAGCTGTCATGCAGCCAGTTGTGTCAAATTTAAGAGGCCAGCCAGGGGTGGCATAATACATGCTGCAGCCCCTGGCAGCCCTGGGTACACCCATGCCCTGAGTTACAGGGTCTGATAGGGTGGCCCAGTACCAATTGGAAATGTACCTAGGGTACATGGAATCCATTTTAAAGAGAGAGCAGTAGGCCTGGGGTCCTGATTGGCAGGGTCCCAGGTCGACTATGTCCAAAACCAGCTAAAACACAGGGCAAAAAGTTGGGGGCAACCATAGTCAGGATGTACCTTCCTACAGGCACATTATTGAGAAAAGCCGCAGTCGCAGCCCTTCCCCTGGTGGAATGCGCTTTGGGAGAATACCCCAGGGGTTTTTGTGCTAGCTGGTAAGCAAGTTTAATACTTGAAACGATCCATCTGGAAATGAAACGTTGGGAGGCAGCATGGCCTGTCCTGATCGATCCATAATTAACGAAATGATGATCAGAATGACGAACCACTTTAGACCTGTCAAGATAGAATTTTAAAACCCTTCTCAGGTCTAAAGAATGTAGAGACCTCTCAGCTGGAGTAGAGGAATTCGGGAAAAAAGTGGGCAGAGAGGTGGTCTGATTTACATGAAAATCTGACACTACTTTAGGCAGAAAAGACGGATGCGTCCGCAGCACCACCCTATTGAAATGGACACTGTATAGGGTTCTGAAGCACAGAGGGCTTGCATCTCGCTCACTCTGCGAGCTGACGTGATCGCTACCAAAAAAGCCGCTTTCCATAAAAGATGTTGTAAAGTAGCTTTGTGAATGGGTTCAAAAGGAGGACCCATTAACTTTGATAGTACTAGGTTCAACTCCCAGGATGGAGAAGGGGGACGCAGTGGAGGGTATACTTTTTTCAACCCTTGCAGGAAGTGGAATTAAATTTTAAATCTGCTTTCGCCAGACACAACAAATAAGGAAGAACTGCTTCTTCTTGGCATTAGATATATATATATATATATAGATATAGAATCTCTTCCACTTGCACGCATACGAATTTCTGGTGGAAGGACGCCTTGCCTCTTTCAGAATGAACATGCAGTCCTCTGGCAAACCTAGAAGGCCGTATTGGATGACCTCAGGAGCTATGCTGCCAAGCTCAGTGACGGAAGGTTGGGATGGTAGATCCTCCCGTTTATCTTGGACAACAGGTCCAGGATGCATGGTAGCCACTTGTGAGGAGTCACTGACAGATGAAGCAGGTCCGTGTACCACCACTGCCTCGGCCAATCGGGAGCAATCAGAATCATTGTTGTGCACGAGTGTGTTAGCTTGCTCACCGCCTTCGGGATCAACGGGAGAGGTGGAAAGGCGTACACAAATTCGTTTGACCATTCAATCAAAAGAGCATTTCCTCTCAAGCCTGGCCGGTGGAATCTGGAGGCGAGGCTTCGGCATTTGGCGTTTTGGTCGTCCGCGAACAGGTCTATGGTGTGACGACCCCAGGATTGAAAAAGTTCCTCTACCACTTCGTCATGAAGAACCCAATCTTCCTCGTCGTCGAAATGACGGCTTAGAGCGAATATGCTACTTACCAGTATGCATCTGTTCTTGGCATGTAGGGCTGCTGACATTCATATCTGTGCATAGATCGCCGCCTAGTGTTGGGTCCGGATGACTGCACATTGTTGTCCTGGAAGAGTCTTCGAAGTATCACGAGATAGGTGGCTCCTCCCGTGGACTACAGTGCGCATGGGCATCGACTCCATCCCCAGATTGTTTTTAGCCATTGTGACCAAGATGGAGTGAAACTCAGTGAATGATGACCATGATATGAGTATATGTGAATACTGCAGTGTGAGAAGTTGGCCTGATATGCAGTGCTCACTATTCTAGTGATCACTAAGTATCAGTCCAAACAACCCTTATTGATGATTGGTTGTAAGTCAACCGATAGACCAGCTATCCTAGTAGCATGGACAAGAGCAGTCTTTAGGCTAGACTCTAGAGGGCGTGTTAAGCCAGCTGCTATACCATCACATATACCCCTTGAACACCAAGTGAAAGGACACCACACAAGTGTTATGAAAATAAACAGTGTATTTATTTAGATCACAACAGCCCTGTACTCTTTATGAGGACAGGGTACTAAGCACACAACAAAACTCTTACGAAAATACTATAAGTTGCACAATTTACACAAATGCCCGAGGGGCACGGAAAACCATATACTACAAAAGTGGAATGCGAAATTACTAGCAGGTAAGTACTGGACTAATAGGCTTTGGAATCGCTAGTACTTGACTACTGAACCTTCAGCTTACTAGCAGGAGGCCTAGGGGACTCGGGTGCAGAGTGTGCACTCTCACGCGGGATGCGGGACAAAGTCTATGGAGGCTAGGAATTACAAAGTTAAGGATATCGGACGAATCCGACTAGGTAGGCTGAAAACGAAAAAGGATCTGGACCCTTGGATAGTGAGGCTATGCTGGGGCACCGAAATGCCGAAGTTACCTAGCCCAGGGGCTGCGGCTCCATAGGTCTGAAAAGACGTCGGGAATCCTCGTTGCAGTCTATGGAGCCTGAAAGAAGAAGTTGCTGGCAGGCGACCAGTGAAGATTGTTCGGTGGATCCAAGCCTGGATCGGAGATGGAAGACACCTGTAAGCAGAGGGGACCAAGTTCTGAATCACTAGCCAGTGATTAGATGGGGCACCAGGATGGCACCGGATGGAGTCACCTCGACCAGGTGAGTGGGCGACGCTGGGCTCTGCAGTCTCACGGACCAGGAGGCGTTGTCGGCGACCAGGATGGAGGTGCGAGCTGTCCCACGATGGTTGCTGCTGTCGACATCGCTGGACCCAGGATTGGGGCAACAAGTCTTGGCAAATTCAAGCCCACGCGGTGGACCTAAAATGGCGTCTGGAGTGGACCAGGAGGGTATGGGGTGCTCCTCTTTTGGGAGGAAGCTAGGGCCAGTCTGGAGCAACCAGACCAGCGGGGTTGATGTCGTCGGTCGTCGTCGGGATGGCCACAAGCCAGCGGGCTAGTAGCCAGACAACGCGGTGAGCAACAAAAAGCAGAAGGGCCCCACACAGATCTCGTGGATGCTGGGGGGCTGGACTTCGGTGCTGGAGCTGCTCAGGGTCGGGGCTTCTCGGACCCCAAAGCACTCACTCGAGGATCCCTCAGCGGTCGTGCTGGATAGAAGTCGTGCAGTTCTGATGATGGCCGGTCCCTCGAGGTCTCGTCGCACCTACGGTTCTCAGCTTAGCTGTAGAGGTAGGTAGAGGTCAGAGGTGCCAGAGGAGCCGGGTCTCACCGTGCTGGTCAGTCGGATTCCGGAGGAAGGACGTGCAGCAAACCGCAGTGTTCTTAGATGGTGCCTGCGGGTGCAGGGTGACTAATCCTTAGCCACAAGGGAGAAATCTTGAGAAGAAGTCGAGAGTTCGTAGAAAGTAGTTTCAGGATTCAAACATGATCTAATTTGGAAGGGGGCCCGCTCCTATCTTTATACTAGGAAAAGGGGCTGGCACGCGACTAGGTCCTGCCTATGGGTGGGACCAGGAAGGGGGGTGGTTACACCCCTCTCCCATGCCGGACTTTCCCCAGCTCAGGGGCTGGTGCGCCCCTGGAACGGGTTCTTGCCGGCAGATGCATAGTGAGCACCGGGGTGCCACTTGCAGTCACCTTCCTCTAAAGACATGCCTACCCAGGATACACAAAACCCTGTCTGGGATGGTGCTAGCACCGCCCCTGACAGGAAACCCTTTGTCCAAGCTCCCCTCGCTGGAAGGACTCCCAGCTGCAGGGGGTCAGACTTGTGTCTGTGGTGGCAGCATCCATTTTGTGATGCTGAGGCTTGAGTTAACTTTAACCGGGGTTCACAGTTACATACATGTCGTGTCCCTCTAGAAGGGTGTAATGCTAACCCCGTCGCCAGAATTGGCGAGGGGTTAGTATTCCAATTCGTATGACACCTTACTCGACATGTTTTGATAAAGCGATACCAAAGATAGCAAATAACCGCGAGGATTATAATGCACTTAAGAGTATATGGTATGCGTTATCATGGAACAGCTATTAGGACTTGGTTCCGCAAGCTGCAAACGGGCTCAGCTCATGCCAGAGCACCATCTCACACGATTCCAAGCACTCTGCCTTCAGGATTGTCAAGGCCTGCCATAGGAGTGACTGATAGGAATCTGTGTGTCCATTTTAGGGTTAGATATAGGTATACTATATCTACAGCAAAGGGTGATAACACCACCTTGCCCCAGCTCTCTTGCAGCCAGATGTGTCAGATTTAGATGGCCAGCCAGGGGTGGCATAATACATGCTGCAGCCCCTGGTAGGCCCTGGGTACACCTATGCCCTGAGTTACAGGGTCTGATAAGGTGGCCCAGTACCAATTGGATCATGCACCTAAGGTACACGTGTCAATTTAGTGAGAGAACAGCAAGGCTGTGGGTCTGATTGGCAGGCCCACAGCCAGAGAAGTCGTAAACCAGTGAAGCAAAAAAGCAAAAATCTGGAGTGATCATAGGATTGCAGACCCTACTCTCCTACACAGCTGCTACAGGCGCCGGGGAGGAGGGCGGGCGATATGAATGTCAGCAGCCCTACATGCCAAGAACAGATGCAGACTGGTAAGTAGCATATTCGGTTCGAGGCATGTGGGCTGCTGAATTCATATCTGTGCATAGAATACATAGCAGTCCCTCCATTAGCGGCGGCCGCCCGTGCCAGCTGCAGCAGTTTGGAAAAGTGTTTTGAGAACAGCCTGCCCTACAGCTGCCTGCTGTTTGGAGTGCACATCAACACAGTAATGCTTAGTAAATGTGTGTGTGGTAGACCATGTGTCTGCTCTACATATGTCTTCCAAAGGAATGTTTCCAAGGAATGCCATAGAGGCTTCCAACTTTCTGGTGGAGTGGGCTCTTGGCGGAATGGTAAGAGTGCGTTTTGCTTTGAGATAGCATATTTGGATACATTTAACGATCCACCTAGCAATACCAGCCTTGGAAATAGGGTTACCTTTGTGGTGTGGTGCAAAGGCGACTAAGAGTTGCTTAGTTTTCCTAAAATCCTTGGTCCTATCGATGTAATACATTAGGGCCCTTTTAACGTCAAGGGTATGGAGCATCCGCTCTGCCAGTGACTCAGGATTTTGAAAGAAAACCGGTAATTTGATTGTCTGGTTGATAATGAATTGAGACACAACCTTGGGTAGAAATTTAGGGTTAGTGCGAAGCACTACCCTGTTGGAATGAATTTGAATAAATGGCTCTTGGATAGTGAGGGCTTGCAATTCACTAACCCTCCGTAGCGATGTAATTGCTATGAGGAAAGCCACTTTCCACGTCAAGAACTGAATCTCGCAGGAATGCAGTGGTTCAAAGGGAGGACCCATCAGCCTGGTAAGGACCACATTGAGGTTCCACTCAGGAGCTGGTGGAGTCCGTGGCGGAATGACTCGTTTGAGCCCTTCCAGAAAAGCCTTAATGGCAGGCACCCTGAAGAGGGAGAATTGCTGCCTATTTTGGAGATAAGCGGCCATTGCAGACAGATGAATGCGAATGGAAGCATAGGCCAGATTACACTTGTATAGATGGAAAAGGTAACAGATGATGTTCTGAATAGAAGCATCGAGCGGGTTAATGTGGTGCTCTGCACAATAAATGACAAACCGCTTCCATTTTGCCGCATAGCTTGCTCTGGTGGTGGGCTTCCTTGCCTCCCGAATGATGTCCATACAGTCGGAAGGTAAGTGCAGGTAGCCAAACTCTAGGACTTCAGGAGCCAGATCGCCAGGTTGAGCTGTTGCGGATATGGGTGCTGAATGTCGCCATGGCTCTGCGTCAGAAGGCTGGGTGTGAGATGTAGCCTATGATGCAGTAACACGGACAGTTCTAGAAACGTGGTGTTCCATGGTTGGCGAGCCCACGTTGGAGCAACCAGGATGAGAGTCATCGAGTGCTGCCTGAGCTTGCGTGCCACCAGCGGTATCAGAGGTGCTGGGGGAAAAGCGTACGCAAATCTGCCTGACCAGTTCATCCACATCGCATTGCCCTGCGACTGCGGGTGTGGGAACCTGGCGGCGAAGCTTTGGCATTTTGCGTTCTCCCTTGTGGCGAAGAGGTCGATCTCTGGATGACCCCACCTTCGGAAGTACGGTTGGAGAACTGATGGATGTATCTCCCACTCGTGCATTTGGTGGCTGTGCCTGCTGAGCAGGTCCGCCATCTGATTGTCCTTGCCCGGGAGGTGCTCTGCCATGAGGAAGATGTTCCTCTGAATGGCCCACTTCCACATGCTCTGAGCCAGATGACAGCTGCGAAGAGTGTGTTCCTCCCTGCTTTTGAATGTAGTACATTGCCGTCATGTTGTCGGTCCGTATCAACACGACCTTGTTGCACAGATGTACTTTGAAGGCTTTTAGTGCCAGAAAGATTGCCATCAGTTCCAGAACATTGATTTGCATCTTCCCTTGTTGTTGCGTCCATAGTCCCTGCACAGTGTATTGGAGTACATGCGCTCCCCATCCCTGGAGAGAAGCGTCCGTCAGGATGATCTGTGGCACAGGCTCCTGGAACGGTCGGCCCTTGCAAAGGTTTCGTGGATTTCGTGGATTCCACCAATGCAGAGTTGTATGCCCGACCGCTCACCAACACTAGGTCTTTCAACTGGTTGTGAGCCTGAGTCCACTGACGTGCTAAGCACTCCTGAAGCGGGCGCATATGTAGTCTCACGTGCGGGACAATGGAGATACAGGAGGCCATCATGCCTATCAACTGCATGAACACTCTTGCTGGAAGCGAGTGTTGAAGCCTGAATTTTTGGATCAGCGATTGAATGCTGCTGACTCACTGAATTCAGCTGTGCTGTGGCCGCCAGAGTGTCTATGGTCGCACCCAGATACTGCCGTATGTGGGCGGGCTGGAGGTGGGATTTTGGGTAGTTCAGTGAGAATCCCAGATCGTGCAGGAGGTGAATGGTGTAGGACACGTGGGTGGCACACTGCTGGGCTGACTTCGCTTGGATGAGCCAGTCGTCCAGATAGGGGTAGACGTGGATGTTTTGTCTCCTTAGATGTGCCGCCACCGTCGCCAGGCACTTCGTGAACACCCTGGGTGCCGTGGTGACACCGAAAGGCAAAACCCTGAATTGGTATGATGGTTTTGGATGGTGAACCGGAGGTATTTCCTGTGTGAAGGATGTAGTGGAATGTGAAAGTACGCATCCTTTAGGTCTAAAGTTGCGAGAAAGTCCCCCTGCTGGAGCAGCGGGAGCACTTGCTGCAGGGTCAGCATATGGAAGTGCTCCGACAGGATGTAGAAGTTGAGAGGCCTGAGATCCAGGATGGGCCTGAGGGACCCGTCGTCCTTTGGAATCAGGAAGTACAGGGAGTAAACTCCTGTGCCTCTTTCCTGCATAGGCACGAGCTCTATTGCCCCTTTTTGCAGCATGACGTTGACTTCCTGCTGCAATAAGTGCAAGTGCTCGTCCGACATAGGACGGTGCCTTGGGGGTATGCTGGGTGGAGTGGATGTTAACTCCAGACAATAACCAAATTGGATAAGCTTTCTGACCCACCTGTCCCCGATGGACTTCCACACGGGCAGGAACTGCTGGAGTCTTCCCCCGACCGGTGTTATGTGGTCGGGGGGCAGTGACAAGGCGTCACGGTTTGCTGGCGGTAGAAGACCTGGAGCTGTTGTTGCCACGTCCTCTGCCTTTGGCGCTGTTGCCGCGATATCCACCTCGACTCTTGTTGGCATAAGTAGTCTGGGTGTTGCCTTTGTAGAATTGCGCGGACTGTGAAAGCTGACCCCTTGAGGTGCCCCTGGTATTGGAGCGACGAAAGGACCCACCCCGAAACTGCTGGGACTGCAAGGCACCCATGGATTTTGCAGTGTCAGTGTCCTTCTTCATTTTCTCTAGGGTGGTGTGAACCTCCGGGCCAAACAGGTGATCTGGGTTAACAGTTTGGTTCAAGATGGTGGTTTGGATGTCTGGCTTGAAACCAGAGATTCTCAGCCAGGCATGTCTACGAAGCATAATACTGGTGTTAATGGCTCACGCAGCGGTGTCAGCTGCGTCCAGAGCGCACTTAATGGAAGCGTTGGAGATTAGCTTCCCCTCCTGGATTAGCATCTCAGCCCCTTCTTTGTATTGATCAGGCAGGTGTTGCAAGAGGGTCTCTAGTGTATCGTAGTGCACCCTGTCATAACGCCCCAGAAGCGCTTGTGTGTTCGAGATGCACCATATGTTGGCTGCCTGTGCTGCTACCCTCTTCCCTGAAGCCTCAAAGACCTTGGATTCTTTGTCTGGGGGAGGAGCATCACCCGTAGTCGGAGAATTGGCCCTCTTCCGGGCATTCGAGACGACCAGGGAGTCCAGAGGCAACTGTCCTTTAATGTAAGTTGGATCAGTAGGCGCCACTTTGTATTTTTTGTCAATCCTTGGGTTGATGACTCTCGCCCTGGTAGGTTCTTTGAAGACCTCAGCAGCATGCTTCAAAACACCTTTCAGCATTGGCAGAGTTTTCACAGTCTTTTCAGACACAGAAAAGGTGTCAAAGAGGAAATCCACATCCACGGGGTCAGCATGCAGCTGGACATTGTGATTGGCAGCAGCCCGTTCAATGAGGGCATTGAAAGCAGCAGAGTCTTCAGTAGGTGAAGTCTTAGCAGAGAAGAGTTGAGGGTCTTGTCCCGAATGAGGATCCCCAGGGTCAACACCAGCTGACCAGGGCTCAGTTGTATCCTCTGGGTCTGTGTAGACCGGATAGCTATATTCATCCTCCTCATCACCCTCACCTGCGTCCACATCGGAGTGAGTGGGCGAGACCTCATGAGCTTGTGGTGAAAGGGACTCCACCAAGGCTGGAGTACCAGCCGAGTCCATTTTCTTCTTGAGGGGGATTTTGTAAGACTCCAATTGGGGTTCTGGGGTGATTTTCCTCTTCAGAAGGGAAAGCCTGCCCGTTTCGGCGTCGATGAAATATTCTTGACGGCCCTCCGAGGGTTGTCGAGGCAGCGGGCCGTGGACCACCAACGCGTCGAAGAGACCTTCTCGGGCACGCTGGCCCCGGGCCTAGGAGTGAAAGCCTTCTGCGCCGTTTTAGGCGGCAAGGTAAAGAGGATCGGCGTGGACGCCTTAGCCGGTTTCTCCAGAAGCTTGGCAGGCGGAGGGTCCTTCGGCTCGACCGCTGCGGCGCCGTCCCTAATGCGCTGCAGGGACTCCGTGAAAGCGGCAGATGGACGTGCCAGTTCCATGGAGTCCTTAGAGGATGGTTTTGGAGTCGAGTCCTTAGAGGTCACCTTCGGAGTCGACTCACGTGGCGCAGCACCCTTGGCCTTGTCGTGTGGAAGCGGGGCAGAGCGGCCCTTCAGGTCATCGGACCACCTCTTCGGGTCGCCGAGAGATTTCTTGGTGTCGTCGACAGCCTTCTTTTGCTCGACCCCACCCTTGCCGGCGTCGATCGTCTTCGGCGCCGATGCGCCTGCGTCGAACACCTTCACCTTAGTCTTCGGCGCGGTAGCCTTAGGCTCGGCAACCTTGACTTGGCCTTTCGGCTCGACGGCCATTTTAGGTTTTTTCGGCGCCGAGGCCTCAGAAGTCTTCGATCCGACCAATGCGATGCGCACTTTCGTTTTCGATACCTGCACCTGCGCAGTATCTGGCGTCTAGACCGCAGTTTTCACTTTCGGTTTTGTTTTCACCGGGAGTGACTCTGTAACAATGTCCGTGGCCGGGGCCGAGGAACTTATATCGAGGTCTTGGGTAAGGCCCAAAGGCGATCCCTCGACCTGGGCCTTATAGATAGGCACGGCCCCAGAGTCAGACTGAGGAAGCTCCTCGTCCGAGCTATCCTCCATGGCCCCAAGGGCCCCGTAGTCATCTCCTACCTCCTCGACGACTTCTCGCTCTCGAAAACCTCGGCATCAGTGTCGTAATCTTCTTCGACGTCCGACGCGGGGTTTGATTCCGAGACGTCCTGGATATCTTCCTCCTCGACCTCCCCAGCATCGAAAATGTCCGTAGGCCCCGGTGCAGATTGCTGGGCCTCCAGGCGCGCAGCTCGACGGAGCTTGAGTGTCTTCTTGGACCTGAATCGCGAACCGGCCATACACTTGGCCTCATCGTGGTCCGGCGACAGACACTTGTTGCACACCGGGTGGACATCGATGTGTGGGTACTTGGAGTTGCAGACCAGACATCTTTTGAATGGACTTCGGTCCATGATGGATGGTCGATGAGTCTGGAGCGTCGACAAGGCCTTCCACGCCGAAAGCACGCGGAAGTACAGAACTCGGCTCGGAGCCGAAGTAGAAGTTGTTTAGCCGAACGCAAGACAATACCGACGTAAACTAAAGACCTTTTGGTCTCAAGGAAAGTTTTTCTATCGATTCCGACAAGAGGGAACCAAAGACATCCGAACCCAATGGCGGAAAAAAACAATCTGGGGATGGAGTCAATGCCCATGCGCACTGTAGTCCAGGGGAGGAGCCACCTATCTCGTGATACTTCGAAGACTCTTCCAGGACAACAATGTGCAATCATCCGGACCCAACACTAGGCGGCGATCTATGCACAGATATGAATTCAGCAGCCCACATGCCTCGAACCGTCTATCCTCACGTTTTGTTATCCTGGAAGGTGAACCGCCGTGATAGACAGCCTGCGAGCCGGAAGCCAATGCCAGATCCTCTGCGCTTCCAACAACAACGTCCGGGAGCGCGTTCCCCCCTGCTTGTTCAAGTAGTACATTGTGGTGGTGTTGTCCGTCTGTACTAGCACAGATGTCTCTTGGATTGAGGGGAGGAATGCTTTGAGAGCTAGGTGGACTGCTCTCAGCTCCAGCATGCTGATATGGTAAGTACTTTCCTTGTGTGACCACTGACCTTGCACCTGCAGTGGTCCCATGTGCGCTCCCCATCCCAGAAGGGAAGCGTCCGTGATCAGTGTTTGCACAGGGAGAGGTTGATGGAACAGGACACTCACCTGCATATTCTGAGCTTTTGTCCACCCCGGAATAGAAGCTCGAGCTGCGTCTGATATGGTGATGTGAACGTCCCAGCGAGCCGATTGCTGATCCCATTTGTCCTCCAGATCCTGCTGAAGAGGACGCATCCGAAGTCTGGCATTCGGGACCTGGAAGATGCAAGACGCCATCGACCCTAGCAGGTAGGCAATCTTGCGCACTTTATGAACCTTGCAGCGAAGAATCAATCGACATTTCTGGGTGATTGATGATTGTCTCTCCTCCGAAGGAAACACTTTTCCTGCTTCGGAGTCTAGCAGAGCTTCTAAGAAGTGGATCCTCTGGGTGGGCTGAATGACTGACTTTCCGAAGTGGACATGTAGCCCTAGTTTCTGGCAGAGCTGTATACAAGTCTGGAACTGATTTCTTACGCTGACTGGGGAAGGACCTTTCACCAGCCAATCGTCCAAGTATGGGTACACGAAGACCCCTCTGTGGCGTAGAGCTGCTGCCACCACTGCCACACACTTCGTGAACACCAGAGGAGCCGACTTCAACCCAAACGGAAGGACTTTGAACTGTTAATTGGGAGGTCCCCACCCTGAATCGAAGAAATCTTCTATGACTGGGGTGTATTGGAACATGAAAATAAGCATCTTGAAGATCCAGCGAACACATCCAATCTCCCTTCCTGAGATGTGGATATATTTGGTGAAGTGCCAACATGCGAAATCTTTCCTTTTTGACGTGCATATTCAGTGTTCGCAAGTCCAGAATGGGTCTGTATTCTGCCGTCTGTACTTTTTTCTTTTACCAGAAAATAACGGGAGTACACCCCTTTTCCCCTCTGAGAGACCAGTACTCCCTCGATAGCTGTCTTTGAGTAGAGTGGCGACTTCTCTTCTTAGTAGGTGCAGCTGATTTGATGTGGACATCGGGGGAACCGGTGGAGGCATATGATTGAAACTATGACAGTACCCATTCTGAAGCGTAGACAACACCCATCTGTCTTTTGTGATGCTTTGCCACTCTTTCAAATGATTTGCCTGGCTTCCCCCCCACTGGAGTGGTCCACGGCGCTGGGGGAAGAAACAACTCATTGTTTGGATTGAGTCTTGCCAGTGTTGTTGCCTTGGCATGGATTACTTCCTCCCTTGTAATTACGCTTCCCTTTGTACTGGGAATTCTGCTGCCCCTGCTGATCTTGGCTCTTCTGCCAGTTCAGGGTTTGAACCCGCTGCTTTGTAGAGCCCTTGTTAAAGGAGCAACATTTCTTCTTGAACTCCTTCTCAAGACCTACCGCCTTGAGAGTTTCCAGCTCTGCTTTCATGCGCTGCATCTCCTCGTCCGCACTTGCGCCAAACAACGAAAAACCTGAAATAGGCAAGTTCAATATGTGCGCTTGGGCTTCTGGTTTCAAAGCAGTTAGGCGCTGTGAGAAGGTGGCCTGATATGCAGTGCTCACTATTCTAGTGAACACTATGTATCAGTCCAGCAACCCTTATTGATGATTGGTTGTAAGTCAACCTTATAGACCAGCTATCCTAGTAGCGTGGATACGAGCAGTCTAAGGCTAAAGACTCGAGAGGGCGTGTTAAGCCAGCTGTTTACCACACATATACCCCTTGAACACCAAGTGAAAGGACACCACACAAGTGTTATGAAAATAAACAGTTATTTATTAAGAATCACAACAGCCCTGTACTCTTTATGAGGACAGGGTACTAAGCACAAACCAAAATTCTTACAAAAATACTCAAGTTAGCACAGTATATACAAATGCCCGAGGGGCACGGAAAACCATATACTTGAAAAGTGGAATGCCAAAATTACTAGCAGGTAAGTACAGTACTAATAGGCTTTGGAATCGCTAGGACTTGACTATAGAATCGTTAGATTACTTCGAGGAGACCCAGGGGACTCGGGTGCAGTGTGTGCACTCTCACGCGAGATGCGGGACAAAGTCTATGGTAGCTAGAAATTGCAAAGTTAGTGTTCTCGGGCGAACCCGACCTGGTAGGAGGAAAACGAAAGTAGATTCTGACCCTTGGATACTGAGGCTATGCTGGGGCACCGAAATGCCGAAGTTACCTAGCCCAGGGGCTGCAGCTGCATAGGACTCAAAGGACGTCGGGAATCCTCGTTGACGGACCAGGAGCCTGGAAGAAAGAAGTTGCTGGCAGGCGACCAGTGAAGAAAGTTCGGTGGATCCAAGCCTGGATCGATGGAAGATGACACCTGAAAGCAGAGGGGACCAAGTTCGAGACTACTAGCCAGTAGTCAGTGGGCACCAGGAGGGCACCGGATGGTAGCCACCTCGACTAGGCGAGTGGGTGACGCTGTGCTCGAAGATCTCACGGACCAGGAGGCGTTGTCGGCGACCAGGAAGGAGGATCGAGCTGTCCCACGAAGATAGAAGCTGTCGGCGTCGCTGGACCCTGGGTTGGGCAACAAAGCCTTGGCAAATTCAAGCCCACGCGGTGGACCTAAAATGGCGTCTGGAGTGGACCAGGGGGGTCCGGGGTGCCTCTCTTCAAGAAGGAAGCAAGGGCCAGTCTGGAGCAACCAGACCAGCAGCAGTGATGTCGTCGGGCGTCGTTCAGAAGGCCACAAGCCAGCCGGCTAGTAGTTAAACAACGCGGTGCACAGCAAACAGCAGAAGGGCCCCACGCAGATCGTGGAGATGCATGGAGGCTGACCTTGGGTGCTGGAGCTGCGCAGGGTCGGGGCTTCTCGGACCCCAAAGCACTCACCCGTGGAGGACACGGTGGGCTTGTTGTAAAGATGTCGTGCAGTCTTGGCGATCGTCGGTCCCTCGAGGTCTCGTCGCACTCACGGTTCTCAGCTTTGCTGTAGAGGTGAGTAGAGGTCAGAGGTGCCAGGGAAGCCGGGTCTCGTCGAGCTGGGTCGTCGGATTCGTGATGAAGGACTTGCAGCAGACCGCAGTGTTCTTTAGGGTGGTGCCTGCGGATGCAGGGTGACTACTCCTTAGCCACAAGGGAGAATCTTGATGAAGAAATCGTGAAGTCCTTTCGCAGAAAGTCGTGTCTTGATTCCAAAGATGATCTAATTTGAACAGGGGGCCCGCTCCAAACTTTATACTAAAAAAGGGGGCTGACCCGGTGACTAGGTCCTGCCTATGGGTGGGACCAGGAGGGGGGTGGTTACACCCCTCTGCCATGCCGGACTTCCCCAGGCCAGGGGCTGGTGTGCCCCTGGAACTGGTTCAGACCCGCCTATGCGTAGTGAGCACCGGGGTGCCACTCAGCAGTCACCTTCCTGAAAAGCCCTGCCTACCCAGGATACACAAAACCATGTCTGGGACGGTGCTAGCACCGCCCCTGACAGGAAACCCTTTGTCCAGGCTTCCCTCGCTGGAAGGACTCCCAGCTGCAGGGGGTCAAACTCGTGTCTGTGGTGGCAGCATCCATTTTGTGGAGCTGAGGCTTTAGTTAACTTTAACCGGGGTTCACAGTTACATACATGTCGTGTCCCTCTAGAAGGGTGGAATGCTAACCCCGTCGCCAGAATTGGCGAGGGGTTAGTATTCCAATTCGTATGACACCTTACTCGACATGTTTTGATAAAGCAATACCAAAGTTAGCATTTAACCGTGAGGATTATAATGCACTTAAGAGTATATGGTATGCGATATCATGGAACAGCTATTAGGACTTGGTTCCGCAAGCTGCAGACAGGCTCAGCTCATGCCAGAGCACCATCTCACACGATTCCAAGCACTCTGCCTTCAGGATTGTCAAGGCCTGCCATAGGAGTGACTGATAGGAATCAGTGTGTCCATTTTTAGGGTTAGGTATAGGTATACTACACCTACAGCAAAGGGTGATTACACGACTTTGCCCCAGCTGTCATGCAGCCAGTTGTGTCAAATTTAGGAGGCCAGCCAGGGGTGGCATAATACATGCTGCAGCCCCTGGCAGCCCTGGGTACACCCATGCCCTGAGTTACAGGGTCTGATAGGGTGGCCCAGTACCAATTGGAAATGCACCTAGGGTACATGGAATCCATTTTAAAGAGAGAGCAGTAGGCCTGGGGTCCTGATTGGCAGGGTCCCAGGTCGACTATGTCCAAAAACCAGCTAAAACACAAGGCAAAAAGTTGGGGGCAACCATAGTCAGGATGTACCTTCCTACAGGCGCAATCATGAGGACCTCCTTGCCATTACCCCATGAGCGTACTCATGAGCTGCTAGGGTAGCCCCATCCGCTGCGGCGCTTATCACCTGGTTGGAGACTTGACTGCCTTCCAGGAGGATTTCTTCGAAGTCCTTACGATCCTCTGCCGTGAGTTTCTCCACAAAACGCTGCAGAGAATCCCACAGGGATCGGGCATACCGCCCCAAGAGGGCTTCCGCATTGGCAACTTTGAGAACAGCCGCTGATGCATTGCAGACCCGCCTTCCTCACGAGTCTTGAATCTTACTGTCCTTATCCAGAGGAACAGTGGAGGATGAGGCGACTGCATTGGACTTCTTCGCCACTGCGATTATCACTGAGTCCGGGGGAGGATCAGCTCTGAGGAATAGCGGGTCGTCCTCTGGAGATTTGTACCTTAAGTAGCCTCACGGGAGCAGCCTTGACCGTCGCTGGGGTTAAGAAGACGTCCATCACTGGCTCTATAATCCCCGGCACCAAAGGCAGAAGAGGTTTGGGTGCAGTCCTATGCTGCAACGTTTCAAAAATTATTGAGGTCTTGATCTGCGGAGCTTTTAAGGCAACTCCCAGCTTAAGAGCTCCCCGACCAAGTATGTCCTGAAACGTGAAGATATCGTCAATCGGAGATACCCTCGTTGAAGGAGAGTCTGTGAGAGTAGTTTCTGTGAGAGCGTGTCGAGGAAGAAGTAGAAGGAGTTCTTCGCTCTCTTTGTGCTCCTTGATCGTGATCTACGCCTGCTGGTTCGCACCATGGAGCGGGATCTTTCCCTCTGGCAAACCGGGGAGCGTGATTTTTCCCTCTGGCGAAGCGGGGAGCGTGATTTTTCCCTCTGGCGAACCGGGGAGCGTTATCTTTCTCTCTGGAGAGCGTGATCTTTCTCTCTGGTGAACTGGAGAGCGTGATCTTTCCCTTTGTCCCACCGGAGAGCGTGACTGTTTTCTAGGCCTAGAGAGCGGTTGCTGCATCCGATACGCTGTTTCCTTGTCCTTCGCCCAGTGATGAAGATGCTTATACCATCTCGGCGAAAACCTAACCGTAGGCAACCTTGGAGCTGAATCCTTCCCTGGGAAGCGTGATGGAGGCGTTGCATCCCCTTGCGAATGCCTGGATCTCTCGCTGGCCGACTTATAAATAATTAAATCCGGGCCAGAGTCTGAACCCGAGCCAGCCGCAGATCTGAAGCGACTGCGAGAGCCCCTCTGTTCTGGAGACATCTTCCGCTTGGCAGCGTGACTGTCACTCACTTGCGAGCCCTGGTCATCCTCCGCAGCTGATGCGGATCCAGAAGACCTCTGAGACTGCTGCGCCACTGGTTGAGCCTGAACTACTGGAGTCCCATGCCTCAACGTCGACTTCAGAGGAGGTGAAGTCCATGAAGGCTTTTCCAACGTCGAACTTTGCTCCTCTCTCGACGGCGAGTGTCCTGCAGACACTTGTGAATGCCTCGACATCGAGCGTCGATGGTGTGACGCCGACTGAGGACGCTTAGACGGCGAACTACCATGGTCCCTCGACGACGATGAGTGTCTCGACGCAGAGTGCCGATAGGTCGGCAGAGTATCCCTCAACGTCGATCGCCCATGACCTGGTGACGACGGAGGATGCTACGACGTAGAACGCTTCTTTAACACTGATCGCCCATGTCCTGGCGACGACGGATGTTGCTTCGACGTCGATCGCCCATGACCTGGCGACGACAGAGGATGCTTCGACGTCGAGCGTCGATGACTAAGCGACGGCAGAGGCTTCGACGCCGAAGAATCTCCGTGAGTCTTCGACGACAGAGGTCTCGTTGTTGAGCCGCCCTGCTTCAACGGTGACCTCTCTCGACGCTGCACGTCGCCTGGTTGACGGCAGCGGAGATTTCTTGACTTTCGACGCTGAAGACCTCCCCTTCTTCGTCGTTGGAGACCTCGACGCCGATCCAGACGCCGAAGGAGAGCAGGTCAGGACTTTTTTCGACGTCGACCGCTTCATAAGTCTCTTTGGAGACCTACCTCTCTCTGAAAGTCCATAAATTCTGCATCTTTCTCTGTCCTTGATAGTTCTGGATGACAAGGACTGGCAGTGGACACAAGATGCTACCTCATGAGAGTCAGGTAGACAGCGAATACACACTGGATGTGTGTCTGACCAAGCCTTCTTATGCCCACAGGCAGGGCAGGTGTCAAAGAGAGCCTTAGGACTTTTGACAAAAAATTAACCTTTTTTTAGCCCAAAAAAGGTCGTATTATCTCTCTAGGGTAAAAACCCGTCGAGTGAGATCAAAAAAATTGAAGAATACACCAAGTGATTCTGACAAAGTCAAAAAAAGGTGGGAGCTTTAAACCAGGGTCCTGACAGAAGGAGCCGGAAAGAACAACTAACCTAACTGTCACCCCTGAGGCATGATGGGAAGCCTGGAGTCAGGGCCTCCTTAAAGGCACCGTGCCAGTTTTTTTGTTGAAAATGCTTTCATTTTCTATGTTATCGCTTTTCAATGCAGCCTGAGGCCAACAATGTCTTTTATAAGCAATTTTCAGGAGTAATGAGTGGTTTTACTCATTAAAACACAAAATTCAAAGGATATTTGATTTAATGTGTTCTTTGTTTCCTTTTATAATTGCAGTACATGTACAAGGTTTTACATTGTGTCAGCCTCTTTTTGGAGCTGCATTGGTGTGAGAAAAATAAAATATGTATGTAAATATATGTGGAGTTAGATATATGTGTTTTTACATATATATTTTTATATTCTTTCCGGGGTCCCGAACATGGTCGGGAATATTCAGTGCTTATGACTATTGATGAGGATCCCCTGGAAGAGAACTATATCTGCAACCACTACGAAACTGAGCTCCTTCGAGACCTTTGTGGAGAAGATTGTTTTTATTACAAGCATTGACACAGGTTGCTTTTGAGGACTTCCTGGTGGTCAAAAGTCTAGTAGCCTCACTAGCGCATGCAACGGGTCCACAAGGGGGATTATAGGTGTAATGGTGAAGTAAGGCAAAGGTGCAGGGTTCAGAGACTATGCAGTCTGTGAAAGGCCGAGAATAGCGAAGATTGTTTCTTCACTATGCGCTTTTTTGGGGAGGAGTGCTCTTCTAAAGGGGAGGGTATTCACAACCTGAGATGCTGTTGAATACATAGAATGACCAGAGGAAGTTTAAACTGACCATGCCTTCAACACTTGCGATATCGACAGTTAATTTCTGCCTTTTCAACCTCAATGTGGTAGACCATGATCGGTGTACCTTCGACGTGGGCTGTAATGTGGTCTATGACATGTAGCGTCTTTGACATCGATGATGTTAGGGTCGCAAGCGTCCTTGTTTGGTTTGACAGTGAACTGTGTGTTCGACATTGATAAGTGATGGCTTTAACGTCAATCTTGAATGGCTTGATTCTTCAAGTTGCAGATGTATAGACTTACTCTTTAAAGAGCAAGAGTGTCAGTGCTGAAGCTCAGGACAGCAACATTAGTGATCTTTACTTCTGTCATCAGTGGATCCTTCCATATGCCATACAATTCAGAATGCATTTATGTCATAGCAGAAATTTAAAAAAGCTTAGACTCTACTTTTAACAGCACTGGGTTATCGTCTCCGACTGAATTGAATTATAAAGTTACATGAACATGCCATGAAAAACCCATGAACTACCTTTTGGTAATCTATCCATATCAACCTCATTTTCTGAATTTTCATTGGACTCGTCTTCTGGGGGAATTTCCTCTGTCTGCTCATCACCGGATTCAACATATTTTGTAACAAATGACGGTTTTCTGAAAGAAAAAAAAAGGAAAAGAAAAATTCTGTTAGATATTAAAATAAGTAACATACTTTTCCAGCACAGGTTTTTAATGATAATTCTCTGCTAAATCCAAAGCATTTAATTCATGGAAAAAAGAAAATATATTTTTCGAGAAATACTGCATGAGAAAGTGCCTATTCTATTTGGATTTATAGAGCAAATGGCTACCTCAAACAGGGCTTCAAAGCGTGGACGTAAACAGATAAAACAGTATAAGGCAGGATAAAAAACAAGCATTTACAATGCAACGGTCTCACCTTTGCAAAAGTTAGAGCTATTGGCATTGTAAATGACATTTTTTTTATTTATGTGTTGGTTTTGAAAACTGATAAAGAAATGGCAATGTCATTTACAATGGCAATAGCTGAGCTGTATGCTCTCTGCCTCACAACCGCCCCTCATTTATTACGGCAGTAATAAAGTTATTCTTTCGACGTGACTGTCTTGTCCTTTGAATACTATTCAATCCCCTTCCACAGCCTCCCAATTTTTCACTTTGACACTAAGGGACTGATTGCAAAATGTGGTGCTAACCTTACTGTTCTGTAAGTCTCAGTAATACTGCCCCTTTTACTCCATGTTAAATTGTGGCTTGTGGCTGCAAACCTGGTAGACACTCTACTCAGCCCCCGCCCCGCCCCCCTCCCCGCCCCCCCCCCCCCCGCCCCCCTCCCCACACCAAGAAAGTGAAGCCCTCGGAAGCGGACAAAATTGGTATACCCCGCAGATCCCTGCCCCCCAAACAATTTTTCGAATGGCCCTTTCTGGGCTAGAAAGGCAGATCCCCTCTATTAAACAACTCCTTGGAGGCTGGCTACTTGCCACCCAACATTAAGGAAGCCACAGTTATCCCTTTGTTGAAGAAATCAGGAGCAGATGTTGCTAACCCCAAAAACTATAGGCCCATCTCCCAGCTTCCCTTCCTGGCGAAAGTGGTGGAATGCCATGTTCTTAAGGCCCTCTCGGCTTTCCAAGAGGAACATCACCTACTCCAGGGACAACAGGCAGGTTTTAGAGCCCACCACAGACCTGAGTTGGTGATCCTGTCCATGCCCTACGAGCTCAGAATTATGGCCGACAATAAAAAAACGAGCGCCCTGACTTTACTAGACCCATCAGCAGTGTTCAATACGGTAAGCCACGCACAACTGTTGGCCAGACTCACTGATGTGGGCATCTGCGGGTCAGTACATCGATGGCTAGAATCCTTCCCGTCATGCCGGTCCCGGAGGATTCAGTTGGGTGAACAGGTATCGGACAGTAGCTTACTTACCTGTGGTGTCCCCCAAGGCTCTGCTCTGTCCCCACTCCTTTTCAATAAATACTTACAACCGCTGGTGGCGGTCCTAGCTAGTTGGGACTGCAGAGTCTTCAACTATGCGGATGACACCCAACTCATCCTCCATACTGACAACTCCTCCCATGCACACAAAACATCCGGAGATTAACAGTGACTTGGATGACATCAAATTCACTGAAAATCAATCTGGAGAAAACGGAAGTTCTTGTGATTCCAAACAGAAACAGCCCCTGGAGTGACCTTTTCAGGCCCCAGGAGCAAGGTATTATCCCCAACACCAGTGACAGGTTGTGAAACGTCTAGGCATAAAAATTGATTCAGAGCTCTCCATGGCCAACCAGGTCACCTTTTTCCATCCTGGTTCCACAACTATGGATCCAACTGCCTGAACACCTTCGCAAGGAACCCGCACTACTCCCTTTCAGAAAGCAGCTCAAAACGAACCTGTTAAGAGAAGCCTTAGACACTGGTTAGCTCTCTGTCCCTGCACTGTTACAGTACCTCTAGCAGCTCTGACTTCTCTCTCCAAAGTGCTAAGAGACCTGCCGGTGAATATGCGCTTACTGGAGACCTACCTCTCGGAGAGGCCATAAAGATGTATTCTCTCCAGGTCCTTGATAGTGCTTCTCAATAACTTCCTGCAGTGTGGACAGGAAGAAGGAGTGTGAGACTCAGGGAGGCAGATGATGCACACATGTGTCTCTGACTTGGCCTTTTTGCAACAGGCTGGGCAAGAGCCAAACAAAGAAGGCATTTTTGGCAGGAAAAATATCTGTCGCAAAAAATACGATTAAACCTCACTCTAACATCAAAAGACGTCAAGTGAAGGTAAAAAACCCATAAAAAAAAAAAAAATCAAGGAGTTTGACAGAAAAGTCAAAAAGAGAGAGAGTTGTGAATCCAGGGTCCTTATCTGAAGGAGCCGGAAAAAACAACTGACCTGTCACCCCTGAGGCATGATGGGATGCTGGGGGGTCATGGCTGCCTTAAAGGCACGGTGCCAGGTTTATGGAAAAATGCTTTTATTTTCTATGTTATTGGTTTACAATGCAGCCTGTAGGCTAACAATGTCTGCTTTTCTTTTGCAGTTTCTTCATGAGGCTTACTCATTAAAAAGAGTTCAAGTGCTACTTGCCCTCAAACTGCTTTTTCAAAAATACATAATATATGTATAAAAACACTTATGTGTTTTATTACATTGTTTAGCCTCCTAGATGGGAGCTGCAGTGGTATGAGAAAAAATGATACATATATAGATGTGATCAAGGCCGCCTGGACGTCCGAAACGCGTCGGGACTACTTGCTAAAATAAATTAAATGCTGACACACTAAGAAAGTCTGCGCTTGTCATTGTGGGCGCAAGCAGAGGAGTATTGTTGCAAGTTTGGGATAGATTATATATATAGATCTCTATATATATATATATATATATATATATATATATATATATATATATATATATATATATATATATATATATAGAGAGAGATCTATATATATAGATCTATCTATCTATATCTCTATCTATACACACACACATACATACACATATATACATACAAACAACTGGTGACGCCAACGCCGAAGTGGAGGTCTGTTTGGCATACTCACACATTTTTTTTCCATCCGCCCCCTTCAACCCTGATTATGTGCCTGTTTTGAACTGAACATTCATACTGTTAGTCTTTCAGACATTGAGACTCTCGCCTTGACCATATAGCCTTGATGACACTACCGCTTGCATTTGATATTTGCTGGTAACTTCTGGGGTATTTTTCTTTTGGATTATCATGCAGCATTCTGGGAGTGGTAGTCCCTTGATAATTCAGCCCGGTGATTGGTGACGGCATTTATGCGGATATTTCACACTGTGTGTGTAATCTAATACAGGGTGGGAACTATAATTATCCTGATTCTAATCGCCTTGGCAATTGCTATTGGATCGTGAGCTTCCACAACACCTTAGGAGTCATCACGGCATGCTAAACGGAGGTCAGAGGTCGCTCCATAACAAAGCTGTGAGCATTGGCGGTATACATTTTGGGGCTGAGACTGTCTCCATTGAACAATTGAATGACTTTTAGCAGTAGTATTTCTTAAACTGTTATATGTTTGTTTTTATATGTGCAGGCAATATGAGATAAAACAGTTTGGCGCTACATGTAGAACTTGTAAAATATTCCCACTAGAACGGGAAAAATACATTCTCTGTAACATAATTTATTTATGTCAGTAATTACGACGAAAATAACACAAGCTGTTTAATAGTTGCATTGTGCTAATTTTGAATTTAACATTTGCTTTACCAATAATTATGACATGTTGCTGCAGGATACATCACTTGGTTCTATTGGTTATGTGCTGTGTGGATTTACTCGAGAGTATGTCTATGTTAATTATGTATTCGAGTGGGATGCACTATATATTAAGTGCGTGATAGGGAGCCAACTAGATTGACAAAGGCTTCTAAAGCCGAAACGCGCTGGGTTGAGGGGGTCCTGAATGAATAAATGGATGCCGTACCCTGACAGCCTTGTGTCCGTGATAGATATAGATATATATAGATAGATATTTTTATTTATTTTATTTATTTTGAAAGTTTTATATAGCGCGGACAAGATCTTTGCAGATTTCAGAGCGCTTTACACAGAAGGGGTACATGAGGGAGCATAGTCAAACAGGTAAGTCAGAAGAGCAAACAGTACAATCATGTAAATCAATAATACAAGTAATACAAATAAGCAACGGGGTCAAATAAGTAGTACAGATCGGTGCAAATTCTTTAAAAGAGTCCGAAATAATAGTTCAGGTGTATTTTGCCATGAGGATAGCTTTTACTTCTTTCTTAAAGAGTGTAGTGGAGGAGATGAGCCTTGTTTCGGGAGGGAGTGAGTTCCAGATCCTGGGTGCCATTCCTGAGAAGGAGCGTTTATAGGTTTTTTCCTTCCGGAATCTACGAGGTTTCAGCAGAAGATTGTTTGTGCCTCTAGTGTTTCTAGCGCCGCCAGAGATTGTCAGCTTCTGAGTGAGGTAGCCGGGAGAGTTCAGGTGTACCGCTTTGTGAGTCATGCAGGCGATTTTCAGATGTATTCTGGCTTCAAAAGGCAGCCAGTTCAGGGATTTCAAGTCAGGGGAAATATGTGAGTGCTTTTTTGACCCAGTGATGAGTCTCGCTGCAGCGTTTAGAGAAGCTCTTAGGGGTGCGGTAGTAGTTAGGGGGAGTCCGCAGAGCAACGTTGCCATATTCTATTCGAGGGATGACTAGTGCTTGTACTGCGGTTTGGAAGTCTTTGGCTGGGAGGAAAGGTTTAAGTTTCCTCAGGGTATTGATTTGGAAGTTCGCTCCCTTAGTTGCCTTGCTGATATGTTGCTGCATGTTGAGATTGGTGTCTAGGGTTATGCCTAAAGATTTTGCTGAGTCCACGATGGTGGGCTGGACATTGAGTGCGGTTAGGTGTTTAAGCCAAATTTGAGTGGGGGAGATCTTCGCTGGAAGTGAGATCAGAAGGAACTCTGTTTTCAGAGCATTGAGTTTGAGATGATTATCGGCCAGCCAGGATTGGGTGCTTCTGATCGTTGAGTTCAGGAGCAAAATGTCTTTGGGGGATTGTAATTTGAGATAAAGTTGGGTGTCATCGGCGTACATGTGAAAGTGTAAATTGGATGCCTGTAGCAAGGTGGTGAGAGGTTCCATAACTAGGTTGAACAGAGTTGGGGATAGGGACGATCCTTGGGGGACGCCCAGCGTTACAGGTATTGGTGATGACATCAGGTTGTTGATCTTGAATTTCTGCGACCTGTTGTGTAGAAAGGAAGTGAACCACTTGAGAACAGTTCCAGATAAACCCATTCTTGTGTTTAGTAGTTCAAGTAAATTCTCATGTTTAACGGTGTCGAATGCTGAAGAGAGATCAAGCAGGATGAGGAGGCAGGTGTCGTTTTGGGCTAGCATTTGAAGTGCGTCGTCAATTATGTGAGTCATAGAAGTTTCTGTACTGTGTCCTGCTCGGAAGCCTGATTGATGAGGGTTGAGGAGATCAAACTGTTCAATGTGTTTAGTCAATTGTAGTTGTGCACATTTTTCCAGCAGTTTGGCGAGAGTGGGGATATTAGTGATGGGACGGTAGTTGTTCAGATCAGAGGGGTCGGCTGTAGGTTTCTTTAGTAAAGGTGTGACTTGTCCAACTTTGAGGTAGTCTGGTATGGTTCCTTGTTGAAGTGAGCTGTTGATAATTTTAGTCCAGAGTGGGAGAAGCAAAGGGGTAAAGTCTTTTACAGCGTTAGCAGGAAGGGGGTCTGTGAGGTGATTGGATGGTTTCAAGGTGCTGAGCAGTTTGCCAATTTCTTCTTCAGAGTAGGTGCCTAAGGTTGACCATGTAGCATTGTTTTTTGGTTCAATGGGTGCTATGCAGTGGGGTTTGGAGTAGAGGCTAGCGTCTATGAGGAGCTCGCTCTTTATGTTGTCAGTTTTTTGGATAAAGAAAGCGGAGAAGTCTTCACAGGAGGGAGCTTCGCGCACAGTGCTGAGTGGTTGGGGTTGTTCCTTGGATTGTGTTCTTATTAGCTCAAACAGTTTTCTCGGACGGTTTTTTGCTTGGTCGAGCTGGAGGCTAAAGAAGTCTAGTTTTGAGCGTTTTATTTTCCTGAAATAGGCGTTTCTCTTTTTCTTCAGAGTTTTTAGGTGCAGTGCAGAGGGAGCTGATCTCCAGGTGCGTTCTGCCATTCGCATGTCTCGTCTATCCTCATTGAGATTTCCGTCGTATCATGGATTGGAGATTTTAGTAGACACTCTTTTTAGCTGCATAGGTGCAGCCTCATTAATTACTGAGGTCATAGTGTTGAGGTAGTGGTCTGTCAGGGATTGAACGTCCTTAGCGCCGGTCGGTGGGAGTAGGAGATTACAGCTGTTAGGAGGCAGAGAGCTTGGGTTGAGTTTTTTCAGGTCTCTTTTCCAGACTTTGGCCTTGGAGGATTGAACCGGGTTAGATTTAACTTTTATATTGATGACGAATGTGACAATATGATGATCTGACCAGTCACAGGGTTGGATGGACTCGAGTTGGATAGAGTCCTCTTTGGAGATGATAAGGTCAAGGATAGAGCCTTTCTCGTGGGTAGGTCTGTTGCATATTTGGGTGAGGTCACGGACATTGAGGAAATTTTTAAGACTATTTACCACTGCGTCATTGCGATCGTTCCAGTGGAGGTTGAAGTCGCCAAGGTATATTTGGGTGAGCTGCCGTCCCGAGTTGGTCGAGATCATATCCATGATTTGTTGGGAAAAGGTGAGGTTGTCTCTGGGTGGGTGGTAAATGCTGTGTAGAGAGCATATCGGTTTGCCCCCACTAATAATGTTGAGGCAGATGTATTCACAGGATGTTGGGGCTGATAGGGAGGTGGACTTGCCTTTCAGAACGGAGAGGTTGTTCCTGTAGATGCATGCAAATTCACCACCTATTTTGCCTGACCTGTCAAGTCTAATGATGTGGTAATTGGGTGGAACCAGAATGTCCATTATAGGTGACGAGGCTTCAGTTAGCCAGGTTTCAGTCAGAATAATTAGGTCAAGGTCCAGCGTTAAGAGGAGATCAGCGATGGCGGCGGAATGTTTCGAGGCCGATCTGCAGTTGAGGAGAGTGCATTTGAGACTGGGTGTGTTGAAGGCGGTAGAGGGTTCTAGAGAGAGAGGGACTTTTCTAAGGTTATTGGGGATGGAGATTCTGCTGTTTAGTGTGGGGGATCTAAGGGGATTTGGGTGTATCGTGGGAATGGGGAGGTGTGTAGTGGATGTGTGATTTTGGGGGCTGGGTCGTATGAGCGGAGGAGAGTGAGTGTATCGAGGATCGAAAGAGGGTTGCAGGGGCGACGAGGGCAGTTGGTGCGATTGCTAGCAGGGATTGAAGTCCAGTGTGGGGAGTGTTGAGTGAGAGAGTCAACCGAAAGGGTGGGGGACATGTTGGGAGGGGAGGTGGAGGTGGGTGAGGAGTTGCAGGGGCGATGAGGGCGGTTGTTGCGATTACGAACAGGGATTGAAGTCCAGTGTGGGGAGTGTTGAGTGAGAGAGTCAACCGGAAGGGTAGGGGACATGTTGGGAGGGGAGGTGGAGGTGGGTGAGGGGTGTGTGGAGAGTAGTTCTTTGAGGATGTGCATGTCTCCTTTGATCTGGATGAGGGTGACCATAATCTTGTCAAACGTGGGGTAGGTGTTGGAGGTGGGGGTGGAAGTCAAAGGTGAATGATTGACCAGGGAATTGGCGTGCAGGTGGGGGGAGTGGGCTGGTGTTGGTGCAGGGCTCCGTTGTGTTGGTGTACGAGATGGTATTAGGGAGGAGGGAGGGTTTGGGCGAGAGGAGTGTGGATGCGGTACGGAGGAGGTTGGTGGTATGAGTGAGGGCATTGGTGGTAGGCGGAGAGATCAAAGTGGAGGATGGGTGTATGTTAGTGGAGATGGGGGTGCAGGAAGGGTAATGGGGGCTGAGAGTGGGTGGGGAAATGGGATTGGAGAAGGTCCTGTTGTGGGGAGGAGGAGTTAAATTAAGAGAGTAGGTGTGTTCTGCGTAGTTAGTTAGAGGGAAGTGGGGACTGAGAATGGGGGGGATAAAGGGTGGGATTTGTCGTTGTGCGTGTCGTACTGGTGCAGAACTAGGTTAGATGTGTTGTGGGTGGGAGCTGTGATGTCAGGGGTGAGAGGAGTATTAATGTCGGCTGTGATGTCATGGGAGAGAGGAGTGATAATGGTATGCGTGGAGGTCCGAGGGCCGGTAGGAGGAGTGGGGGTGCGAGTGGTGTATGAGGGGGAAAGATCTGTGTCTGAAGCGTGAGTGGTCGCTACCTGGTGCTGAACTGGGGTAGAAGGGTTGTGGGTGGGAGCTGAGAAGTCAGGGGTGGTAGGTGTGTCTCTGAATGAGGAGTGTGTAGTAGCTAACTGGTGCGGAGCTAGGTTAGAAGGGTTGTGGGTGGTGGGAGCTGTGAAGTCAGGGGTGGTAGGACTGGGGGAAATATGAGTGTCAGTCCGCGGATTGGAGAGGTGCTCTTTGAAAGTGTGGAACAGGTTGTTTAGTAGTTCCAAGTTCCTGTCTGTGGATTGAGATAGGACCATCCAGTTATTGTAAATAGTAATGGTGGCTCTGCCTGGGAAGAGTTGGGATGGTGTGATGGAGAGAGTTAGGCCATGAGCGGATTTCCTGGTGGTGGAGACGGTGAGTAAGGTGAGGAACGTTTTTCTCCATTGAGCTCTGCGTGTGGTGTGGAAGATGATATCGGTGTTCAGGGATCCATTGACCGGTGAGAAGTAGGTGTCGGCAAAGGGGGTTTCAGGGTGGGACCTCAAGAAGTTGTGTTTAAAGCGTTTAGCTGCTTTTTTGGTGAGTGTGGATGGGTAGTTTATTTTATATGTGTGCTTGCCGATGGGATCCATGTTGGGATGGCGGTTTAGGTGGATATGCGAGGATGACCTAAAGTGGTACACGTGTGCAAAAAACAGATGCAAACAGTAAGTTACATGGAAACAAAAGTGACACTAGTGAGCAGCCAACATAATCAAAATATAGGAGGTAGCAATTGGTGCAGTCCAGGAATATTTATTTATTTATTTAGAAAGTTTTATATAGCGCGAACAAGATCTTCGCAGATATCAGAGCGCTTTACAGAGGAGGGGAGCATATATACACAGATACATCAATAGTGTTAAAAGTACAGTGTAGTGATATCATAAACAATCAAGTAAGTCAATTTCAAAGTCATACAAAAATGCAAAGGGTTCAAACAAGTAGTACAGATCAGTATTGAGTCTTTGAAGTTGATCCCCAGTAGTGGTTCAAGTGTATTTAGCCATGAAGATCGCTTTTACTTCTTTCTTGAAAAGTATGGTAGAGGGGATGAGCCTGGTTTCAGGGGGGAGTGAGTTCCAAATCCTGGGAGACATTCCTGAGAAAGAGCGTTTATAGGTTTTTTCCTTGCGGAATCTTTTAGGCTTCAGCAAAAGATTGTTTGTGCCTCTAGTGTTCCTGGAGCCTCCAGAAATCGTCAGCTTCTGAGCGAGGTATCTAGGTGAGCTCAGGTGGACAGCCTTGTGCATCAAACAAGCGATTTTCAGGTGTATTCTGGCTTCGAAAGGCAGCCAGTTCAGGGATTTGAAGTCAGGGGAAATGTGCGAGTGTGTTTTTGATCCAGTGATAAGTCTCGCTGCGGCGTTTAAAGAGGCTCTTATGGGTGCCGTAGTAGCTAGGGGGAGACCGCAGAGGGCGGTGCTGCCGTATTCTATTCGAGGTATGACTAGTGATTGTACCGCAGTTTGGAAGTCTTTGGCTGGAAGGAAGGGTTTAAGTTTCCTAAGGGTGTTCATTTGGTAGTTCGCTCCCTTAGTTGCTTTGTTGATGTGTTCCTGCATGCTGAGATTGGTGTCAAGTGTTATGCCCTAAAGATTTTGCTGAGTCCACGATGGTGGGTTGAACATTGAGTGCCGTTAGGTGTTTAAGCCACATTTGTGCGGTAGTGATCTTCACGGGAGGCGAGATCAGAAGGAACTCTGTTTTAAGGGCATTGAGTTTGAGATGATTAGCGGACGCCAGGATTGGGTGCTTCTGATCGTTGAGTTCAAGAGCGTGATGTCTTTGGGTGATTGTAGTTTGAGATAAAGTTGGGTGTCAACAGCATACATGTGGAAGTGTACATTGGATTCTTGTAGCAAGGTGGTGAGAGGTTCCATAACTAGGTTGAACAAAGTTGGGGATAGGGAGGATCCTTGTGGTACGCCTAGCGATACAGGTCTTGGCGCGGACATCAAGTTGTTGCTCTTGAATTTCTGCGACCTGTTATGCAGAAAGGACGTGAACCATTTGAGCACAGTTCCAGATAGGCCCATTCTTGTGTTTAATAGTTCGAGTAAATTCTCATGTTTGACGGTGTCAAATGCGGAGGAGAGATCAAGGAGGATGAGGAGGCAGGTATCGTTATGATCTAGGATTTGAAGGGCATCGTCAATTATGTGAGTCATAGCAGTTTCAGTACTGTGATTTGCTTGGAAGCCTGATTGATGAGAGTTGAGGAGATCAAACTGAGTAATGTGTTTAGTCAATTGTATTTGTGCACTGTCAAATAGTTGCGTGGGCCAAAAGTGACACTAGTGAGTGCACAATAATGCTATACGCAGAGTACAGATGCTTACAATAATAGTGAGATAATGGGAAGTGACACAGTGACACTAGTGAGCTGCCAAGGTATTTGAGGTAGTAATCGTGCATACCAGACTAATACTTGAGATGGGTGCGAGTTGCACAAGTGTAGGGTGCACAATAAAGATATAAGGGAGCAGAAAACTGATGAGGACTGTAGGTTACATGGAGCAGTGGTGACACCAATGAGCAGCTAACAAATATGAGGTAGTGATCGGTGTATACGGGAAGGAACAATGTAATGAGTGCAGGTTACACCAGTGACAAGTCTATGTGAGATATTCGTCAGTACATTTTAGGAGTAGGAGTGAATTCTACGTAGGTTATAAACAAGTGCAGAACAAGTAGAAATATAATACTGACAAAATACTGGAATGAAATAAAATAAAATAACTGTGCAGACCATAAAAATATCTAAATCGAAGGTGACAATAGTGAGTAGTCAAAAATATGTAAGGTACAGGAGTCAGTGACAGAATACAGTTGCACACACAAATTATATGAAACAACAACAAGTGGCATTAGTGAGCAGCAAAAGAAAAATATATGGAGGTAGCAAACGGTGCATTATTGGTGACGATAAAGTGGGACATGCAAGATACAATTAGGAATATAAAATATAATACCACTGTAAAAGGCAATAATATATGGGTAGCAATAGGTGCAGAAAAAGTGAAATGTGCTGGATACAATTAGGAATATATTAATAAATATCACTGTAAAGGCAGACTATCTAAAGCCGATGTGAAAACGCCAACATTGTCTAAACATTAACAGAGGCAAAAACATTGTCTCTAACACAAGAGATAGTGGATACACATAGGTATGAACCCAAATAAAGAGGTAGCAGACTGTGTGTTACACGGGAAAGTGAACAGAGCACCAGTTACAGAAATGTCTAACATACCTTAAAGGTATAATACTGTAAAAATTTCAAAAAGACAGGTAGAGGTATAATACTGCAGGAGAGAACAGACATTCTGTCAATAGTGAACATAATACAAGTAAAAATATAGTGTTGCCATAGAAGAAGGTAGACACTCTATCAAGGAAGTGGTATAGACACATGGGTGTAAACCCAAGCTAGCCACCCGAGAGAGAGACTGGGCAAAGATGGCCGCCCCATATGGGGATAAGAGACAGTAGTCCTCTTATTTTTGTAGCTTTGCGAGCAGGGAGGGCAGTTTCATTTTCAAGCTAGCCCAGTTCCTGAGTTGCTGTGAGGGAGTATTATCTTGAAGGGGCCTCGTGGGCATCTGAAGGCACAGGAGGTGATTTATTGCCTTTCTTTTTAGAACCCCGCCATTTTGAATAAAGGGTTCTGCAAAAGTACAAGCGATGGTCAAAAGAAATACCTTTTTTTGTCGAGGAGCCTCGCGGGTCCTCTGCGAGAAATTGTGAGCCACTTGTTTCAGCATCAGAAATGGGAGGGGAGGGAGGGACGGGAGGTGGGGGGGGGGCGTCCACTGCCGCCCCTGACCTCGGCGGGGTTTGCAGGTTTCCTGGTGAGTTAACCAGTGTCCCCAAGCCCCTCAGCAGCCCTCAAGACCGTAGGAATCCTCTGATGTGGGGCGGGGGGTGATTGTGACTGTAGGAACCGGAGAGCTGCTCCCAAGGTCCCGGCGGCAGCCGGTGGGGGGGGGCCGCAGGGGGTCACATCCACAGAGGAGGAATCCCCGCTTTTGCCTGCAGGGCGCTCTGAGCCCTAGTGCTGCAACCCCTTCCGTCACACCTGACGGCGCTGTGCGTTTCCCTCTGGTCTCGCTGTTGGTCTAGGGACTCCACTCCGGTGGTTCCCTGGGCAGCGTCTCCACCCTCCCTCTCACCTCCAGCTTCCGAGGGTCCGATGTAGAGAGGGACAGGCTCAGCCGAGTGAACCTCACCGCGGACCTGCAGCAGGATTCCGGACTACACCGCTGTGCCGGTGGGGGTGCCTCCAGGCGTGCCGGGCGCCTCAGACTGCCAAAGCCTCCAGGCTATTGCAGATACAGATCTCCGACGCCGCTTTCCATGCAGGGTGTGGGGGGGGGGGGGGGTATGCCAAGCCTCCAGGTTATTTCGTAAACAGATCTCCGACGCCGCTCTCCATGCAGGGGGTGAGGGGGTGGGGGGGTCCGCCATGACCCGCTACAGACCCGTTTCAGTCCTGGCCCCAGACCCAGGTCCACAGGCTCCAGACCCCAGTCGAGCCAGTAGTTATGCAGTTCGGGCAATCTTTTTTGATGCTTTTTTGATTCCGTTCCGGTTCCGTTACGTTTCGTTCCGTCGGACTGGTGACCTGGTGGGTGCCAACAGGGATGAAGCCCGCAAAGGGATCCCAAGCACTGGGAGCTCTTCACAGGAGCTCCTACCAGGCGGCCATCTTCCAAAAGGCTCCTTGAATAGACTGTGAAAGTGAAATGGGTGCAGCTTACAAAAAAGAAAAAGAAATATATATAAATATATAAAAATATGAGGTAGTAATCCGTGCAATCCAAAAATAGAAAGTGAAATGGGTGCAGATTATAACAATTGTACAGTATACAAGTAGAATTATAATACTAATGATATACTGGAACAAAATACAGGTGCAAACAAAGAGCTAAGTGAGTCAAAAATGAGACTAGAGAGCAGCCAGAAATATATGAGCTAACGATCGGTGCATTAAATACAAGTAGAAGTATAATACTGCAATAAAAGGCAGACATTCGCTAGTTGAGAATAGTCTAAAGAGGCCAGTTCTTAGGGTGTGGTCATATAGTGAAAAAGACTAGTCCATGATGGCCACCAGAGAGAGAGACCAGTCTAAAATGGCCGCCAAATTGTAGTTATTACAGAGTTTAGTTTCCCTTTCTACTCTGGGTAGGTCGAGTTAGTCCATCTTCCATGTTGCTTGAAGGGGAGAATAGAGTTCAGCTTCTATGCTGCTAGATGGCGAGAAGAGAGGCTTATCTCTGTTTTGCTGATCCCTGACCGCGTTGGTATGTAGCCTCATGGTCAACTGGTGGGCAGGGGGCGATTTATGGCTCCAGTTTATGGCCCCAGCCATATTGGCCAATGGAGAGTGAAACCACCGCAAAGCCCGCGAAAATACAAATCATACAGATATCAGTTTAAAATTCCGGGCACAGAGTAAAAAACCGGCATGAGTGTTTAAAGTAGTAGTTTTGCGTGCAAAATTCCGGGCAAAAAGTGATAAACCGGCATGAGTACTTAAAATGATAGATTTGCGTGCAGTTACCTTCCGAGTCGCCACTGACGCTGCTCAGATAGTTTTGCGTGCAGTATTCCGGGCAAAGAGTGAAAAATCGGCATGAGTATTTAAAATAGCTTTGCGTGCAGTTACCTTCCGAGTCGCCACTGACGCTGCTGCTCACATCAGGCACCTCCAAAGTTGCGCATTGGCTGCCCAAAACACACAAACAGGGCACACCGGAGCTGCTCTAGATGCCAATTGCTCCGTTCTCGTTGATCCACTGGGAGGGGGGAGGGGGGAAGCCTCCCGCCGGAATATGTAGAGAGAGAGCGAGAAAAGGAGCGAGAGAGAGAGCAGTGTATATATTTGTTTTTCATATAAAATTTGTATTACTTCCAGGCACACGGGTGGGAATATTCAGTGGTTATGTCTATTGATGAGGGTCCCCTGGAAGAGAACCACATATAGGTTATCTTGGCTTTGTTAAATTACTGCAACCAGTAGAGCATAGGCTGACAGCAGTGGCACGGTCACTGGCTAAACAACAAGTGGCAATTTTTCTAGAGCAAGTGAAAAATACCCAACAAAGCAGGAATCTATTTCAGACATGATATACTGTAGATAAACAATTGGAAATACATGATGAAGAACTACGTGGGCTCTCACGTCCCAAAAGCACATGGGGTCCGCTCACCGCCTAACTGTTTATTACAATGGACTAACCCGAACTGGTGCCTAGCCTATGTGAAAGCTTACGGAGATGCTTAATAAACACATTTGGAATTGTGGCGCGAGATGCCATGTACTTTTGTCTGTAATGCTGTGGCTATTGTGTTTTGTTCTTACTTTCTTAATGCTGTATGTGAAAATCAATAAAACTTTTTTAAAAAAAGACTCATCCATAAAAAGAGTTTCACATTTATCAAGTATGCAAGGTACCTAATCACTGTGATGCCTCCGGTTGCTTCGTGAAGTTTTTCCCTTTTGTACTAGTGGGTGAATCTGTTCTCCTTGGCTGTCTCACATTTCTTTGTTTTATGGGTTCCTGGCTTCCCTCAGCACTTCCATGCATATTTTAGAGGCAAGACTGTGCCATGCTGTGAGGCTGAGGCTCTTTGGCTTTAGGCAACACACCTGTCTCCCCGGTACGATTAGCCATTTTTATCCTCTTTTCTCTGCCATGTGCCACTTCCACCACCGAGCATCAGCATGTATGGCCCAATGTGAGGCTATGAGTATCAGAGGCATGGTTGTCAGGTTGTACTTGATGTACACCAACTAGTTGAGTTCTGCTGGTTACACCCTCTTTGTGCGTTCCACTGAGGAAACCTTTTCTATAGCTTGTTTTATAGCAGTTTTTACTTCCTGCTCTAGGAGTTTGAGATTTTTCCTTCCTTTCTTTGGTGCAATATTTGGATGTCTGTGTTCCAATTCTTTGGAATATCTGTATTGTTGTACATTTAGTATCAAATTGTCCAGGTCATTTTCCTTCACTCAGGGAGGGAGCCTCTTATTCTGCATCCTACCGGTGTTATATATCAGGGCAAGTCCAGACTTCAAACAGTAATTTGGTAATAGGTGTTGGCCCTCTGGGGTCCTGACTCTTTCCCTCCTTCAAAAGGGCTGTCTGATGTTGGTACATGATGTATCAGATCCCTAGGTCATGGTGGCTCTGTCATCTGCATCTTGGGTGGGGCAGTCTTCTCCTTGTGGGAGTTGTGGCTCTTGTAAATGTTCCTATCAACTATAAGACTCCCTTTGTCTCAGCCTTGTCATGGTCTCATCAATTGTGTAAGTGACTGTTAGATCTGGCAACCTCGGTGTGGATTCCCCTGAATGTTTTGCTTTCTGACCTTTTTGGCGGACTTCATTTTTGCAGGCTCTAGGATTCTGGATTCTTTATCACTGCTGGCTAGTGCTAAAGTGCAGGTGCTCTTTAAATAAAGCCGAGTAACATTGGTATATCCACAACTGTCATTTAATTTACTTTGAAGTCCCTAGTAACACGCACTACAAGGGCCCGTAAATGAAATGCTTCTAGTGGGCCTACAGCCTTGAATGTGCCACCACTTAAGTAGCCCTTTAAACATGCCTCAGGCATGCCAGTGCAGAGCCTGCAGTTTAAACTGCCGTTTTTGACCTGGCAAGATAGCCCTCCTGCCAGGCCTTAACGTTCCGTTTTAATATATATACACGTCACCCCTAAGGTAAGCCCTGGACAGCCCGAAGGGCAGGGTGCAGTGTATTTAAAAAGATGGACATGTACTTTTAAGTTTTACATGTCCAGGTGTGAAAAAATGTGTTTTTCTCTATTGCAAGACCCATCTCTCCCATAGGTTAACATTGGGATTACCGAATTACATTTTATAAGTGTAATGTCCAATTGGGACAAGAAAGACATTTCGAGTTTGGGGTCTCTGGACTCACAATTTAAAATCACAACCTATGGTAAAGCCTAAATTTTAAATTGTTAGTCCAAAAATGCCACTTATAGAACTGAACTGCATGACTCAGAACCGACACCTCGCCAACAATCATTTGGATCGCCGCTGACGCATCGCCCCAGCTGCTAGTCAATGCATCCTCAGTGAAGGTATGGTTTTCAGTGGTTCCCGAGTGGCTATTGTATCCAACCTGTGCTCCATCACGGTTGGCTTGACTTTTCGGATTTTACCTGATTCTGCATGACCAGATAGCCCCAGTTGGCGCATTATGATTATGCACTATTGTTAGACCCGACATCATTGGCTTGAGTCTCTCCTCCATTTTTTTCTGTTTGCCTCCTCTGTTTACGATGTTTTTGCTGGTATACTGCTTTGGGCACTGTGCCACTGCTGATCAGTGCCACAGTGCAAGTGCTCCCTATGTAAAATTGCTGTATTGATTGAATTCCATGTATGGCTTATTTGGTTTACTGTCAGTCCCTAGTCTAGTGCACCAGGAGTGCCAGGGCTTGTAAATACAAATGCTGCTCGTGGGCTTGCAGCACATGTTGGGCCACCCACAAGAGCGGCCTAGTAAAAGCAGGTCTACAGGTCTGCCATTGCTAGACCTACATGCAGTCTGGTACTGTCACGCTGACTGCGCAAGTACACCTACTTGCCAGACCCCAAACCTTCCCTTAACTTCATGTTAGTCACCCCTATGGTAGGCCTGAGGGCAGGGTGCATTGTAAGTATAAGGTAGGACAAGCCTGACCAAGTTGGCATGTCCTAATAGTGAATTACAGCCATATTCGTTTTTCCCTATTGTGAGGTTACCTGCTCTCCATTAGTTAGAATGGGCTTCCAGGATTATTAATGCTATAATCCTAGCTGGCTCGGGGAGCATGGTGCAATGTCGAGCTTGGTATCCCTGAACTCGGGGTTTTATAACGCATCCGTTTGTGTGGATGGTTTTTGGACTCTGGGTTTGAGAATAGCACTTTTAGAAAGTGGCTATTTTCTTGTCTAACTATTTCTGGTTTCTGCTGGTTTGGTGTGTGTGACAGGAGCTGGGTGGCTCCAGAGGTCTGAGTGAGTCAGTGTGGGATGAGTGGGACATTTGCATTGAGAGTAGGGGGAGAGTAGTTCCCGATAGCCTGCCCTGCCTGATACAATGCTGGCTCCACCTCCTGCCAGGCGACCGATGACTGTGCCTGCCAGGGACGATCCTGGCCCCACCTCCTACCAGGAGGCCGATAGCTCTGCTCCTGCTAGTGACAATGCTGGCTCCACCTCCTGCTGGGCGTCTGAGGACCCAGCCCTGCACAGTGAATAGGCCAGGTGCCTCTGCCTGGCTACACCCACAACAAACCCAGGATGTGGGGAAATTCCCCTGCATGGACAAAGGGATCAAAGCCAAAAAGGGGTATAAGAGAAGGACCCCTGAACCAAGAATTCAGATCACTTCTGACAAGGAAACCTGAACCAAGGACAAGAAGCCTGCTGATCCAAGGACTTGCCGACCCCTTCTGCCAGTGTGCTGTTTTCTGGGGGCAATCCTGCAGTTGCTTCTTTATTTTTGCCAAGGAACCAGGAGAGAGGAACTGTGTGTGTACTCTCAAGCTTTGCTAAAGAAAATCTCCAAGTGCTGGAAGCGTGCCAGCCTCCTGTTGAAGTCACAGGGCTAAAGGACTTCATCTGCTAAAAGTGCTGGTTGCTGTAACTTGAGAATCCAGCACCTCTGAAAGAATCCAGCAATCTCGACGCCGACGGACGCCGCCGAATCCAGCTCGACATCGTGAGTAACGGCTCCAGTGTCCCGCTTCCTCTACGCCGGCCGCCAGGCCTGATCGACGCCAGCAGCAACGCCAATGAGTAGCGAGTTCGGCTCCAGCTCCAAGTGACCAAGTGTCTGCACCGCAGCTGATCGCATAGACTTCGTGCCCTCTCGACGCTGTGAGCGCTGCTCACTCTTGCAACAACATCATCGACATAGACGACGACGCCGTATCCGGCTTCACTTCGGGAGCACTGCTCCTGCCTGACATCTGTCGACGCCGCTGCAGGCCGCCCCGACTACAAGGCCCGATCGACGCCGAAGACGCGACGCAGGACATCTCGACGCCGCTGATCATCGTGTGCTTCGCTTTTCCAAGGTACTGTGTTGTGGGGGTCTGTGCGACTCCGGGCTCGACGTAGCGCTCCTCGCGGTCGACGCCGAACCTTTGGATTAACTTTGCCTCAACGTCGTGTGACTCCCGTGTGGGTTACATTGTTGCCAAGAACTGTGATTTTAACGAAGAAGAGTTACTTTTGTTACTAAAGACTTTTGTGCTAAGAAGAAACTACACTTGAACTATTATTTTTCCTTCCAAGAAGTATTTATAAGATTGTGGTATATTTTTGTCGTTATTTGGTCTTGTGCTAAGCCTTATATAAAAATCCTTATTTTTATAATACTACTGTGTCATGTCCATTTGTAGTGTATTCACTTTATTACTGTATGTGGTCATAAATGCTTAACGCACTGCCTCTGAGATAAGCCTGTCTGCTTTGCCAAGCTACCAAGGGGGTGAGCAGGGGTTATCTAAGTGTGTGATCCCCTTGCCCTGACTAGAGGAAGTGAGTCCCTATTTGTCAGAAGTGTATACCTCTGCCAACTAGAGACAGCCAAGTCTAACAACTATATTTCAAGATAGGGGGCGCTAGAGGGCGCACTTGCAGCATGGCCGCACTGGCAGCATGGCCGCACTGGCAGCATGGCCGCACTGGCAGCATGGCCGCACTTCTGTAAGGCTCCTGCAGCCTGGAGTATTAATCTGTTCATTTATCCTGTTTTATCGTTGCCTGTTCCTCTTCTGACCCTGGATCCTTGAAGGTGCTGCCGCGATACACACTCGGTCCAATTTCCGTGTGATTTCGAGGTTCCTGGCCGAAGTTATGCTCGGGTGAAGATCTCCCCGAGGGGCGCCCTGGAGGTGACTCGCACTGCTGGCCGGCTCTCTGTGCTACCTGAGCCCGCGGCGTGACACGTGGTGTGAGGGCCCAGACGCACGTCTCCTGGAGGGGTTCCCTGGTGAGGTGCTCTGCTGCGGGACCCGCTTCCGGAGTGTGGACCCGGTGTTCCGATCCTACCCAGGTATATTCGGGGCTCTGCTGCGGTGGTTGCAGTGATCGCAGGCTGAAGGGGATCGTCGCTGACACTGGGACCGGCGGCCGTGTCTGGAGGCGGCGGCCATTACACGGGTGTGGCGGGGTTCTTTTACCTGCTCGTGCCCCTGTCTGATTGAGATCCTTCCCCGCCTCGGCTGTGTGCTGACGGACGTACGGCGATCGGAGCTACACTGGAGTAATGTTCTGTGTGCGCACTCCGGGTATGCTGCTGATGCAAAGCCTCAGTGTTTTTTGGCGCCATTAGAGACACTGGGTACGTGAGCCAGGGAAGATGGACATCGGCGGGAAACGGGCTATGCTGCACTTACCAAAGCTGGAGGTATACTGGATTTGTACAGCGGGAGACCCTACACGCTGGGCTGGTATTCTGTGCATTCTCCTTCTTGCTTCCCTCATGGAACCCTTTTGTTGACTGCTAGCCCTATTGTATGTGGCACTGGTAACTGGGCGCCGCTGCTGCTGGCGCTGCTGTGATCCTACACATTGCCTATGGCACAGACTGGGGAGGTGGATTAACGTGCTTCCTATTTACCTGCGGAACCACGTTGCTGGTGGTCCTTCACTGCTGCTGGAGGTGTGCGGACACGAGTGTCCCCCGCTGCTACTTGGGCTGTGTCTGCTCTTGGTGATACTGGAGTGCGCTGCGGCCTGTGGGCCACATCTGAGCGGTGCTGGCGCCTAGGAGCTGCGGCCTGCCCCGAGGCCCCTGTGAACTGTGAGTACCGGGTGAGGGACGGAGGAATCTCCTCTTGGATTGCGTTGCGGTGTGATTGGTGGCCGATTTGAACATTATTGCCCCCAGTAGGTGCTGTGAACGAACACAGGCATATTGCCATGGGTAAGCCGGACAATAAACAGCCTAAGCTGTCCTTTGACTCAATGACGGCCAGGAGGGGTACGCGCCTTGCACAGGATTCCGGGAGCTCTAGATCCTCCCCGCCTGTCACTGATGCTGCTCCGCAACCTGTTACCCCGGACTTTCAGCAGATGCTACAAGAAATGAGACAGGGGGTTGCTACTATCGTAGACAAGGTGGATAAACTATCTTCGCGGATGGACGCGGTGGTGCAAAAACAGGACGTACTGGAGGAGCGCATCACTACGGCGGAACAGCGTATTTCAGACCATGAAGATACTGCAGCTACACACAAGACACAACTGGCAAGAATGGACAATGTCTTACGGGTGATAGCTGCAAAGAATGAGGAGTTGGAGGCCAGAAGTCGGCGCAACAATATACGCGTGGTAGGTGTACCGGAGACGACAAATGTGGGGAAGATGGAGACGTATGTGGAGAAAATCCTAATTGGTGCGATTGGTGCGGAGGCGTTCTCTAAGCAGTTCATTGTGGAACGAGCGCACCAGTCCCTTGGGCCAGCCACGGGTACCCCACCGCGCCCTATCATTGCGCGCCTCCTGAACTATCGGGACCGAGACGCAGCTCTTCGGGCAGCTCGCACTGCCCGTACGCTCTCCTATGACGGGGTCAACTTCTCCATATACCCGGACTTCACGCCAGTGGTGCAGGAGCAGCGGCGCAAATTTCTTGATGTTAAGAAAAAACTTAGAGAGATGCAGGTGGACTATGCTCTGCTATATCTCGCAAAGTTGAGAGTGACGCATCAGGCGAAACAGCATTTTTTCACTAACCCGCAACAGGCTGAAGATTTTGTGAAGCGCCTCAGGCGGGAACGTGCTGCGGACAGGCGACGAGATGAAGGACAGGAGGGTTTCCATTCGGCGGATGAAGATGCTTGATCCTACCCACTGCATGGACCATGGTTGTGCTTTGTACTCTTTGGGCCAGTGCCGTGGTGGCCACCTTCATTGAATTTTTGTTTCTCGACTTTGTACTGTTGGGAAGTACTGTGAAGAATAGCGGATTGAGTCAACTGGATGTTGCTGAGAGTCGTTGGAGGAGCGTTGGACGACGATGGTAATGTGCTCCAGGCACCCCCCCCCCCCCCGCCGCCGCCATACACACGAAGAACGTGGGGGCTAATGGTGTGGTATGAGGGGGTGGCCATGTGCGCCTCTAGACTACACCCCGAAGGGTATACCCCACTGTTGTGGATGTTTCTTATGCAAATGTCTTGTTGGGTGGACGATGGGATGGGTGGGGGGCGGGCTTGCGGTCCTGATAGGTTGGGGTTGTTCAGGTGGGCGGGGGTGGATGCAGCGCTTCTGCAGTGCGATGGATACCTAGGACTGTGGTTTGGTATACTGATGGTTGCGGTTATGCTTTCAATGTACATGCCTTATTGGACCGAAGATTTGGCTATTTCGGGACCGCACTGGGTCTTGCCTATGTGGATATGCTTCGGGACGGTCCTGTGCCTTCTGATAAACATTGGCGTTGCCATGAGGGAGGAGGGGGCCGATGTTAGTGTTCTACTGACGGAAACAATGTCAATGTTCATTGGATGATATATATTGAGCGTGCATTGTTACTGGTACTGACCATGCGTTTGTTACATGTGAAATGTTGGTTGGGGTTGGGTGGGGATTGTCATGTTCAGGGGATGGAAGAAGACGGGGATAATGTGGTGTGGATCTGGTGCGGGTGAGAGTATATCCTGGTATTGTGTTACGCTGTTCCTCGCCTGGGAGGCGACGTTGTCATATGGATGAATCGGTCATAGTGCTCATTTTACATGGGTGATGCCTGATAACGCGCTAGATAGGATATCGATTTTGTCCTGGAATGTACGGGGGCTTAATGATGCCAGGAAATGTAGGAATGTGCTGCAGTATTTAGATAGACATTCGATACAGATTGCTTTCCTGCAAGAGACACATTTGCGTCAGACAGCTGATCCTACATTTGGTAGGCAGTGGGCCACAGTTAGGAAATTTTCATCATGCTCATCATATGCACGTGGAGCTGTTGTGCTGATTAAGAAAACACTTTCTTTTCAGGAGTTGGGGGTGCGAGTGGATCCGGATGGGGGATATGTGATTCTGTGGGGGAGGCTTGGGTTGGATACTGTGGTATTTGTGAACTGTTATGCGCCGAATGTGGATACACCTGCCTTTTTTCTTACACTCTGGGTTCATGTTATAGCTGTGGAGGCCTCGCATGTTGTGTGAGGTGGTGATTTTAACTTGGCTATGAGGGCAGTGGAGGATAGATCTGACAGGAGTCCTCAATACAACGCTCAAGCTAGAGATGTGTTGCGGGGCATTGTGGAGGAAGCAGGTCTGGTGGATAGCTGGAGATATGCTCACCCGGGCGGTAAAGAGGGCACACACTTCACAGCGCATGCTCGTACTTGGGCACGTTTGGACTATATTTTTCTGTCATGGGGGCTTGTCGTGGGGATACATGAGGTGGAACATCTCTTCAGAACATACTCAGATCACTGCCCGGTTAAGATTACGCTATCGGTACCAGGTCTTCATAGGCCACGACCCCCCTGGAGGCTGTTTCCCTCCGCCCTGTTGGATCCCATATTTAAGGCAGAGCTTGGAGAGGAAATTGAGGCGTTTTTTCCCAGGCATAGGGGATCAGTGGACAGTGTGGAAATGATATGGTAAGCGTTTAAGGTAACGATCCGGGGTGTCACAATCTCAAAGAGTTGTGGGGTGCTCAAGACTATTGTTCAAACCATCTCGAAATTGGAGGCTGATTTAAAAAATCTAGAAAATAGAATGCTGACCAGCTCTGACCCAGAACTTAGACATCAGTTTAGGGACAAACGGTCAGAATATGAGGAAGAGGCGGCCAGGGAGGTGAAGCACAGAGGGAAATACTGGACTGCGAGGAAGTACTGTGAAGGTGAGAGACAGGGGAAGGTACTTGCTGCACTCACGAGACACCCACGATTTAGTACAGATGTGTTGGAATTGGTCCTGCGGGACGGTACACGTTGTCAGAACGCGAAGGGGATTCAGGAGGCATTTGTGCCGCACTACACAGAGTTATACACTACACAACAGGTGGGAGAGGTTAGATATGGGGGATTCCTTGATGATCTTGCTTTATGCTGGCTGTCGGAAGATCATAGGGCGTTTCTCGGTAGGCCCCTTGAGGTGGAGGAAATCAGAGACGCCATTATGTCCTTGAATAATGGAAAGGCGACGGGGTTGGATGGATTCCCTGCCGAGTTTTACAAGTGCTATATTGATATTATGGCTCCAGTGCTCAGAGAGGTCTTTGAGGAGTCCCTGGAGGTAGGGATACTACCGGGGTCCATGAGAGAGGTGGGAATCACTTCTCTGCTTAAACCTGGCAAGGATCCGCTAGTCATGGATTCCTACCGTCCCCTGTCACTACTTAATTGCGATGCGAAAATATTGGCGAAAGTTCTGGCAACGCGACTCATTGCTTATGCCCACCATAGTGCTGCCGGATCAGTCCGGTTTTGTGCCGGGTCGCGCGACCTGTCATAACCTTCGAACTTTATTTTCTCTGATCCCAACGATCGCTCCGGACCTCCCTGTGGCCGCAATTTTTTTGGATGCTACGAAGGCGTTTGATTCTGTAGAGTGGAATTACCTTATTGATGTCTTATGTAGAATGGGCTTTCCTAGGATCTTTATTTCGTGGGTGAAACTGCTGTACACTCAGCCTGTGGCGAGGGTGATTGTGAATGGTGTACTCTCCCCCCAACTGCCAATAACAAAAGGGACTAGACAGGGCTGTCCTCTTTCCCCCCTATTATTTGCTATTGCCATAGAACCGCTGGCTTGTAGAATTCGGCAATTGCATAAACACAGTGCGTTTAACTGTTTTCAGCGCCAAATAGGGATCTCGCTGTATGCGGATGATGTCACGCTGTATGTGAAGGACCCGCAGGCGAATCTCAACGCGCTACAGCGAGAGCTTGTTGCTTTTGGAGGTATATCTGGCATACATATCAATTGGCAAAAATCTTAATTTTTCCCGCTCACTGCAGCGGTTAGCCAATTTCCGCTGGACTACCCCCTGGAGTGGTGCGACTCGGATCTTCGCTATTTGGGCATTGTGGTGTCCCTTGACAGGGAGGAAACGGTTAGGCTCAATTATGGAGTCGCTATTACCAAATTGGCGGACAATGTTACAAGATGGATGTCTTTGCCTCTGTCTATGGCGGGTAGAGCGTCATTAGTGAAAATGGTGATACTACCGCGCTTCTTATACCGGTTCCAGAATATTCCCTATCAACCGGGCGCGTATTTTTTTAAACGCCTTCGTTCGGAGCTGCTTCGACTGCTCTGGGGAGGTAAACAACCGAGGTTAGCATGGTCTACTTTAATATTGCCTTATGATAAAGGAGGATTTGATATTCCGGATTTTGAAATTTATTATATGAGCGCTCAAGCGCAATATGCCTATCATTGGATGCGTCCCACGCCGTTTATGCCTCAGATAGCAGCTGAGCAGTGGATTGCGCATCCCCTCCCGCTGGAGGGTATGGTGTTGGGGAAAGTCGGTGATGTGGATACACAGCCTACCACGGTGCTTGCACGGTGGATGCCTGGGCACGTGTTGCGAAGACGTTGGACCTAACATTCCTTTACTCGCCGGCACTGCCTCTGGCTTATCATCCTGCACTGTCACTGCTACAGGAAATGGGGTTTCAGCATATGTGTAAACGAAATGGGACACTTACTTGGGGGGGATTGGTTTCATGAGGGCAGTTTTCTTACCCGTGAACAATTTTTTAGTGGAGCAGCTCCTTCACCCTTAGATGTGTTTTATTATGTGCGCCTTAGGCAAGGCCTACATACATTGCTGCCTAGGTTCCCGAGTGAACCTGGAGTGGCTCTACCGCTTCACGCTATGTTGGTGTCTGATGGACGTCATCCGGTCTCCAAATTGTACGGCACCATCAGCAAACAGCGGGTGGCGCCGGCTAGTCGTGCACAGGAACATTGGAACCTTGAACTTGGAGTTGAAATTTCTGATGAGCAATGGGCTTACTGTTGTGGCGTGACTGCCAATATCTCTTCTAGCTGCCGTCTAAAGATCATTCACTATAAAATTATACAGAGGTTCTACTATACACCGGCCAGGAAACTCAGATTCCACTTAGCAGAGGATGATAGATGTGTTCGGTGTCGGGCGGAGGGAGCTGATTTTCTCCACTTGGCATGGGAGTGCAGTGCCATATATGATTACTGGGTACAGGTTCACGAAGCCCTACAGGTCATGATTGATCCCATATTGATGCTACTGGGGTACACAAAGGAGGTGCCGGCACCTTATCGTAGGTTTGCAGATGTTGCTTTACTGCTGGCAAAACGGCGAGTGGCATGTTGTTGGGGGAAGAGCCAGGGCGCCAAAATTTAAGGAGTGGCTAGACGATGTGACATATTGTCAGGATCAGTACAATGTATATGCTGAAATGATGCCTGTGCGCTGTAGGCCTACAGATTTCTGGAGTCCGCTGCAGGTTTATTTACTGACCAGGGCTGTGCAGGATACTGACTCAGAGTGTGAAAGTCGAGTTGGAGTGGGTTAGAAGTGCACCGCTTAACGGACATCATGCCACACCTTTCAAGATACATGCATTATTGCGGGTTATGCTGACCCTACGCCCTACTGGAATGGTGATTGGGTAAGCGCTGCTGTCTAGATGCCGCTGGTACGGCGGATAGTTGCTGGGTGTTATTCAGAACTGCCTGTTACAAGCGGCTGGGGAGTGCTAACTATGCCGAATTTGTTTTAGGTACTGTGTTATGCGGGATTACTGACCACTGTGCTGTGCCTCCTCACTGAACTCTGAATGTATTGCACGCTGTCCTCTGGCCTACCTATGACCTACTGTGATTGCTTGTAAAGTACGATGACCGGGAAATGGAACAATGTTTGTTAATATCTGATGCTGAAATGTATTTTCTACTCGTATACCAGATCTGAATTTACACCGCTGATGATGCCCGTCTTTTGCTCAAATAAAGGTTTAAAAAAAAAAAACCTATATTTCAAGATATTCTTTAAAGATTCATAACTCCGGTTCTGCATATTGGATCTTTGTCGTTTAGGTCTGTTTTGTTCATTAAATTAAGCTCTATTTGTCTAACCTGGTGTGGATTATTTTTGTGAGGTGTTTTCACTGTTTTGCTGCACTGTGCCAAGTTACCAGAGGGTGACCACAGATTAATAGGAATTAGGATGTGTATCAGACTTACCCTGACAAGGACTGTGGTTCCTGCTTGGACAGGATGCATACCTCTGCCAACTAGAAACCCAATTTCTAACAGCGACTAGTCCACAGCCAACCCAAACAAGTTCCTCCCAGTGAAGGGGATGTTAATTATGCAGGTGTTGCACTTTCAGGTAATACCAGGACACTCTGAGCAGGCATATCTCCAGAGTGTGATACAGGCGCACATTTGCCTAGTTGCGGTTTTTGCTGCCTCCAAAGCATTTCTGAGGTATGCACTAGCTAGTGTTTTGCCTTCCTGTATGAATTCTCTGCCCCTTTTCTTGACTAATCTGGGAGGTGCTGCATCAGTTCTTCTCTTTCCTCACATTGATGGATCTATTACTGGTTTAAGAAAGCATCTGACTTTGCATCTCCCATTGTGTGGCAGTTGGCCTCTTGCTTTTTTCTGCCTACTATGTCAATTGCTTTGCTTTCCTTATACAGAGAGGGCCTCTAAAGGAGGGAACGTTTGACCTTTTTCATGTCCATGGACACAGTCAGAGTCAACAAGTATGTTGCGTTTAAAACATTGCTTTTAATATACTTATTTTCTACTCCGGAGCGGAGTGGTCGCGGAGCTGAAAGTTGCCTCCTGCCAGGTAACAAGGGCTGTGCTGAAAAATCCTCAGGTTCAAGTCTTGTGCTTGAGAATAGCCTTCGGTGAGGAAGTTGCAGTGAGAAAAATCCATTAGAACAGAATGTATTTTCTACTCCTATTTAAGCATTATAAAGTGCTGTAAAGCTTATACAGGAGCAAATTATTTCTGACAAATAAGATTTGACAATTAAAAATGTTCTTCCACTAGTTCACTTACCGCTTTGATCGTGAAGACACCACAGACTTGGATCTCTCAGAGGAACTACTTCCCTGAAAATAAAATATGGATGATTTAGTATGCAAAACAGTTTATGGCCTGCAGGTTGACAAATTAAAATATGTTAGCCATTTATCACTACTGGAAATAGCGATGCTCAAGATGCTGCTGCAGATAGCTTTACTGGATAACATCCAGAGGGCCTACACTTAATGGTCACGAATCCAAGAAAATAGGTCATATTTTTATATGCACAATTGACAGCACAACGTACATGGACATCAGTAAAAACACTACAATATAGTACAAAGTAAAGGACTTGCAAAATAAAAGGAAACAAACAATGCATTCACAAATTCGTATCAATGAAAAAACTTTAGTCTCAGACATACACTAACACTACAAACTCAAAAATGCTTACACCAAACTCCTGAGTTGAGCAGAGGCACTGGAATTATGTGGAAGGGAGGGACCAAATTACATAGCAGGGTTGACCAAAGTATGCAGAAAGAAAAAGACTTCTGCAGCATAATGTACACATAGTGATAGAAATACTTAATTACTTTGTCATTTTAACACACAACACTGTCTCAGCAACGATTTCATTTCATAAAACCTCATAAATCTAACTAATGTTGCTTACCTGCTAAGATGATTTTGCAGTTTGACGATGAAGCTGGAGTAGAACTTTGAAGGCAAGGACACAGGCCACCATTAAAATAAGCATTTGCAATGCAATAGGTCTCGCATTTGCGAGAGTTTAAGTTAATGGCATTGTAAATGACAATGCCTTTTATTTATCTGTTTTGCTAATAAACACTTAAATAAAAGGCATTGTCATTTACAATGCCAACAGCTCAAACTTGTAAGGCAAGATACCGGAGTGACACCACATCACTGTTTTAACGGAAGGCCACTTACCTGCTGCCACTGCCAGGAGTCAGATAAAGGCAGACAAGCACCGCGAAAGCACGCCGCCACCGCCAAGAGTCATTTGCCACCAGACTACACGCGCCGCCGCTCCGGGACTACAACTCCCGGCAGCCTACGCGGCGGCGCGCCGCGTGACAGCGTGAGGGCGCCTGGAGGCGCACTTAAGCCCCACAGGAACCCGCTACGTGGGACGCCGGGCGAAGCCCGGGCAAAGGGCGGGCCCTCTACATCCCTCATCGGCACGAGTAGGCCAGGCTAGGCCACCTCCCTAAATCTCATCATTGTGCACCAGGGATTTGTTCCTGTCAGTTCATCATGAGTGGTGGTGTTATTGCCTCTGGTTGACCGCCTCCTAAGTCCTAGTTATCCAGACGGGGGTCGGTAAGTAGGCTGTAAAGCTGTTATCGAATCGCCCAGGAGCTCTGGAAAGGGGGGGGCCTTCGCGGATAAACACCCCTATGAATCAGGAAACGAGTCCGCTGGATATCTGCACAAGGCGTTGAAGTAAGACTTTTGTTTTAAACTTTGAGTAATACCTTGTTATTTTATTGAGCTGTGGGCGTAAGACTATCGCACACCTGTGTATAATTATGACTAAAAGAAATCATCACATGGCATCTGAAACACCAAAGAACACCATGGAAAACTACCTTGTTCAAGTGGTTAACAAAATAAACAGTGAGCGCAGACAATCGTTGGGTCTGTCCCAATCACCTATCCTCCCTCCCATGAGCCCACCCACTTCCTTGCAAACTAATGAGTCCCTGCTATTAGACTAACAATGTTGCCCATGAAACAGCTTCCCCAGTAAATGTCAATATTGATGCCAGTGCAGCCAATGTGGCGGACATTGAGCCACATGCGGATAATGACTCAGATGCACAGGTTTATTTTCAGAGAACAAGGGAGACCCAAAGGGTGCCTAGGGACCTTGGGCAATCAATTATTATGAAGAACAGTGGTCCATAGGATTGAATTTTCACAGAGACAAAATAGAAATATAGACTCAAATCAGTACTATATTGGCAAGATTTTCAGTACCCAGCCGGGCCTGAGTTTTTATTTTCAAATATAGGTAAATTTTAAAAGACCATCAAGAAGGTCTAATACAGCAGTTAATAGGGTACAAGCCTGTACCTATCCAAAAGTACACTCAAGAAAGATTCAAGAGTAGGAAGAGAGCAAGAAAAAAGAAGATAAAGAATATCAGGCAAAAAAAGCTGCGGAGCCAATTGTCCCTTGCATCAATAACAGATTAGCACTGCAAGTTCAGACAACCAATACATGTAACATTATAAGTACAATGGACAGGTTACATAATTGGAATGAATGTCGACGGCGTTTCGATCCCCGGCTCCTAGTGAACTGGGATCATCATCAGGACAGTAAAAATGTATTGCCTGTATGTGCTTTCTTTACAACCTGTTAGGAATTTACAATTTACAGAAATGGGAAAAAGAAGAAAAGAAAAAAGTTCTGTTTAAATACAGCACTATTTACAGGAAAATGCACGTGGTGTTCATTTTTGTCATGCCATTGTGATCAAAACGTCCTTTAGTGTTAAAACCACATGCTTTATCTAGGGAAGTGCAAGAGCCGTTTAGGGCAAAACCGAATCGGGAAATAATACCGTGAGCTAACGCCGTTGCACCTATTGGAGCGAACATGACTACATGTGTCGCTTTCAAGGAAAGTGGTGATGATTCTGTATCTGGCACTAAGTGAGAATAGAGCCTTTCGTGGCGGCGGTGGCTAAAAGTGCTAGGGTGGTAAAAACATGCATCACGAGTGCCAAGTTTCTTTATATGCCACTTTACATGGCCATACTAATACCATCATGAAGGCGCACCTTGTAGGCATTCTACATCAGCCTTCTGGTGATTATAAGGATAGTTGAATCGAAGGGCTGGTACCTACAGTAAACAAAACACGTTAGACAAAGGTGCTGGTAAGTTGTGCTAATAGTGAGAGCAAGGGGAAACATAGCGTTACCTCAGTGTCCTATTAGGTAGGTATTGGGGGTGCTGCCATAATTTTCTATCATGGAGTTGATGAAGATTCCAATTGTTATTGGAACTTTAGTCGCGTGTATTCCGCAATGGGCATATACACAGGGACTCGAAGGTCTGTAAATAAACGGGGATTAGAGCGTTAGGGCAAACGAATACTGATGGCCCATAGTATTGACGCGCAGAGGGTGGGAGGGAGATCGGGAGCCCTTACCTGGCGAGGAGAATTTGGTCCTGGTACTCGCGGACCGGTTTGGCAGCAGGCGGTGTGCACAATGGTAACGCGCCGGCTTCACGAAAATACGGAAGTCAGCCCGTGCATCACCGCGTGTGATTAAATAAACAGTGAAGAGGGAGTGAGCGCAAGGGGAGGGGAAGTGTCCCCGTGGCGGCCATCTTAGCGTGGTGTTTGTTTACTCACGTTAGGTGCAAGTGCTCGTAATCGTGCAGTGTGCTGAGATTGTAGAGCAATTTCAATTTAAATTTTTAGGGCAAAACGAATTACATAATAAGAAATTGCTCATGTATTCGTTTGCCCTAACGCTCTAATCCCCGTTTATTTACAGACCTTCAGTCCCTGTGTATATGCCCATTGCGGAATACACGCGACTAAAGTTCCAATAACAATTGGAATCTTCATCAACTCCATGATAGAAAATTATGGCAGCACCCCCAATACCTACCTAATAGGACACTGAGGTAACGCTATGTTTCCCCTTGCTCTCACTATTAGCACAACTTACCAGCACCTTTGTCTAACGTGTTTTGTTTACTGTAGGTACCAGCCCTTCGATTCAACTATCCTTATAATCACCAGAAGGCTGATGTAGAATGCCTACAAGGTGCGCCTTCATGATGGTATTAGTATGGCCATGTAAAGTGGCATATAAAGAAACTTGGCACTCGTGATGCATGTTTTTACCACCCTAGCACTTTTAGCCACCGCCGCCACGAAAGGCTCTATTCTCACTTAGTGCCAGATACAGAATCATCACCACTTTCCTTGAAAGCGACACATGTAGTCATGTTCGCTCCAATAGGTGCAACGGCGTTAGCTCACGGTATTATTTCCCGATTCGGTTTTGCCCTAAACGGCTCTTGCACTTCCCTAGATAAAGCATGTGGTTTTAACACTAAAGGACGTTTTGATCACAATGGCATGACAAAAATGAACACCACGTGCATTTTCCTGTAAATAGTGCTGTATTTAAACAGAACTTTTTTCTTTTCCCCATTTCTGTAAATTGTAAATTCCTAACAGGTTGTAAAGAAAGCACATACAGGCAATACATTTTTACTGTCCTGATGATGATCCCAGTTCACTAGGAGCCGGGGATCGAAACGCCGTCGACATTCATTCCAATTATGTAACCTGTCCATTGTACTTATAATGTTACATGTATTGGTTGTCTGAACTTGCAGTGCTAATCTGTTATTGATGCAAGGGACAATTGGCTCCGCAGCTTTTTTTGCCTGATATTCTTTATCTTATTTTTTCTTGCTCTCTTCCTACTCTTGAATCTTTCTTGAGTGTACTTTTGGATAGGTACAGGCTTGTACCCTATTAACTGCTGTATTAGACCTTCTTGATGGTCTTTTAAAATTTACCTATATTTGAAAATAAAAACTCAGGCCCGGCTGGGTACTGAAAATCTTGCCAATATAGTACTGATTTGAGTCTATATTTCTATTTTGTCTCTGTGAAAATTCAATCCTATGGACCACTGTTCTTCATAATAATCAGATGCACAGGTTGTCATTGAGGCTGAAGAAAATGATGAAAAAGAAGATGTGGAGGACGAACCACCTGTAAAGCAGTCCTCAAGGGCAGTTAGAGCCTGTCGCAGATTACAAAGCAAACGTGGGGGGGGCACGTTGAGGAAAAAACAAGGTTACATCACCGCTAAAGTCAAAAAGTACTTGCCAGAACAATGAGGAGAACAATCTGAGGGAAACATTGGATGAGGACCTAATGTCTAGAATAGCGGAGCTCTTAGAAATAAAAATTCAGACAATTAATAAGCCACTTATCAGCAAGATTGATAAACTCTCTGCAGAGATAAAGAAACTGGGAGGTACACAAAATGTATTAGCAGATGCGATAGGTAATGTTGTAAGTAATGTTAATAAGGGCCGTGACTGCCCAAAGGAAGATAATGAATCCGGGGTAACATCAGATGCTACCCCACCAGGGCCAACTCTTCCAGAATGCCCACAAACTGGCCATATTACCAATGACTTGCCACTAGAAGCCCCAACGGTTCAACTAATTGACCCACCACATGTCACAGTGCCCCCTAGTTTTGAAGAAAATTCAACACAATTAGTAGCTGAAGCAGCACCGCTGGTGTTAGTGCTAGCCAATACACCAACCTTACCACCGTGTCAAACCGAGTCAGCCTCGTCACTAATAAGCAAGGCACTATACTGGCTGTCAAATAACATGCGGATAGCACAGGGGGGTGAACAACGGCTGGCTGACGAAATTAAAATGGCAAGGAGGGTTGGATGGATAGGAAATAAGCAAAAAAAATGGAAGGGCGACTGTGTGATATTAAACTTCTCAACCCCAGCTGCTCTTCCCGATATTCTATCAAATATTCTTCCACCACAAAGAAGAAGTAGTTCTATAATCCCCCTTACATTCGAATTTTTTTATAATGAGTCACAAAAAGCCAACAATCATAGGCCCCTGAAGCCAGCTTGGTTAGCGAGAGATAATAGATGGGGTGGGGGACTGTCAACGTTTGACACGAACTATGCTCCTAAAAACAGGGCAGGTCCATGGCAAGTCAACCAACACAATACTCCTCGTCATATTACCCCAGGGCAAAACTGGAACCTAATGGGCAGACGAGGGCCTGGTATATTAGCTAACAACTGTGGGACCTTAGGTAATGGCAATTACAATGGAGGATGGCCAGGCATGCAGCAGAATGTATTGTATCCTAATACCCCAGCACCCATGGGCAATGGTAACTATAATGGAGGATGGCTGGGTACTCACCAGAATCCACCTTTTCCTATTACCCCTGCACCTAGATGGAATGCTCCTGTAAATGGTTGGGGCCCCATCTTATAACTGGGGAGTCAGCACCTCAAATAGGTTTGAGGCCCTAGCTGGTTTAGCTGATTGCGATTGACTTGATGGAGGGGCTTTGGCAATGTCATGTAGCATAAATCACACATACCCTGGTTTGCATCCTGAAGTTGCACCAAAGCAGATTGCACTTGTTAAAACTTCTCAACAGCTACTGCATTATGCTGACACAATAGCACGAACATCACATTCAGATATAAATGGGTCAACCACACCAGGTAACAGAGAAACTAGGTGTTCTAGGAATTACAAAAATCATCTGTTGGAACATTGCAGGTCTGAAAAAAAATCTTTCAGATCCGGCCTGGCATGATTATCTGGCTAGTGGGGATTTAATTATGTTTCAGGAAACCTGGGGGCTCGAGAATTACTTTAAGGTTGATTATAGATCCTTTTTCATCCCCGCAGTAAATACAAAACGGGTGAAGACCCTCTGGCGGCCTAACAATTTGGGTGAAAATTACAGGAGGCCTGTCCTTTAAGCAAATTGATACAAATAATCCCGACCTCTTATTACTTGAGTTAAAAAACACTAAGGGTTGTAGCATTTACGTGATCAATATCTATAGTAGACCACATCGATCATGTAAAGAATCAACAGTTGTAACCCACCTGAGTAATATTGTGGCGGGGTTTGATCAAAATGCAAAAATGATTATAGGTGGTGATTTTAACAGAGGTTTTGAACCCATAATAGGTCTAGAAGACATCTGTAAGGATGAGGACAGTGCCAACAATATCCCTTTAGTTGACACGAATTATAAAGCACCTTACACAGTGAGTGCCTTACAACTATTGAATCTGACTATAGAATCAGGCCTGTGTGCCTGCAATGGGCGGTTGCCATCAGACTGCCCCAGCAAACCAACATTTACCAGAGGGGCAAATCCCAGCCATCTAGATTATTTGTTAGTTTCTCTGAATTTATGGCCCATGACCATCGACCTAATGGTGGATGACCGCACGGAAAGCGACCACTATCCTTTCACCTTATCTGTCCAGACTCAGATTTTTAAAACCCTTGACAAAAGCGTTAATAGTACAGTCTCCTTGCCAGAGGACCCTCTAGTGGCAAATAACCGTAGATCCCTGAAGTGGCCAGTGGTATTAGACAACACAAAAATCATTAGCCAAATCTATAATGTATTTGTGAGGCATATGTCTTCTCTCTTAGGAAATAGTACTGTCATCCAAAATCCTTGTCTGACAGAATCCCATGAACATCTAATCAACCAACTTGGCGTGATCCTGACTAGGGCGGTAAAAAGATCATATAACGCCCAAAAGAGTAAACAAACTGGGACCACCTGGTATAACCAGGATTGCCGGAAAGCCAAAACAGACCTAATTACAGCGGTCAGGGGGGATTCAGCGGATATTGTGAGAACTAAGAGAGCCCAGTATAAAAGAACTTTATTAAAGGCCAAAAAAGAGTGGGACGAAAGGGTTTGGTCAGATTTGCTGGACGCATGTAAGTGTAAAGACCAGACCTCCTTCTGGAGCCTCATTGCTAGAGGCACCAGGGGGGGTCGACTGAATGCAAAGACAAATTCTTAGAGGAGAAAACATGGGTCGAGCATTTTACTTCGTTATATTCTTGCGAAAGCTCAGGCGAGATTGAAGGTCGGGATAGTTTGCAGGCTCCTTTGGCAGCGCGTGACACACCTCTTGTCTTCTCCTTGACAGAAACAATTTTAGCAATCAAGGCAGTCAAGCCAGGGAAAGCGCCAGGCCCTGACAGAATACCAGGTGATCTTTGGAAACACGAGAATTATATTTGGGCTCCTTATATCAATTTATTATCTAATGATATTGCTCGAGGAGCTCCTGTTCCGGAAACCTGGAAGGGGGCGGAGATTGTAACACTGTTCAAGGAGGGTGATAGGCCGATAGTGCGAAGGATTTGACCTATCAGCCTAATTGATGTGTTGCAAAAATTTTTTGCCCGACAAGTTCTTAGTCGGCTCTCCTCTTGGATTGAAGAACACTATCTATACAAAATACCAGGCAGGCTTTAGATCAAAGATAAGCACTGTAGACCAGGTTGTTAGATCTTTATGTTTAGTCTGGAAATATACGATTATAAGAAGTTCCCATATATACGTGGCTTTTGTTGATTTGAAGGCAGCTTTCGATATGGTTCCAAGGGCAGCCCTATGGAAGACACTAAATAAAATGGGCGTCCCTGGGAATATCCTTCAAATTTTAATCAGACTCCACGAGAATAACTACGCACGAGTTAGATGGGGACCAAATGGAGAAGTCAGTGAGAAAATAAAAATAGCAAAAGGGGTAAGGCAAGGGTGCGTAATGGCACCTACCTTATTCTCTTTATACGTCAATGACATCCCCGATACTCTTTGGGCTGCGAGCATGACTCTCCCAAATTGAGCGGGCAAGCCGTTCCGGCATTATTGTTTGCAGACGATACCATTTTAATTTCACAGACACCCAGGGGGCTCCAAAACCTTTTAAATACATTCAGTTTGTACTGCCATGACAAGGAATTAGAAATTAATTCCTCAAAAACAAAAGTTATGACAATCAACCCCCACAAAGGTTTTAACAAGGTTTTTAAGATAAACAATGAACCTATTGAAGAAGTCCCCAATTTTAAATACCTGGGTATTATTTTAGACAGCCACGTTACATGGAAAACACAACTGGAGAACTCAAAATTAAGGCTGACCCGAAATCAGTGTCTGATTTTAAAGAAGCATAAGAATAGCCATTTCAAAGCAGTCTCACCAGCTATTGAATTATTTAAATATAAAGTGCAATCATCTTCACTTTATGGTGCGGACCTTTGGGCCTATGCTTTAAAGGATACTTTTCGAGTGAGGGAAAATTCCTTCATTAGGCAACTTTTAGGGATACCTGGGTCAACACCACTGACACCCGTATTATGGGATCTTAACTTCCGACGTACAGATGACTATGCTTCTCTTCGTCCGCTGCTCTATTGGGTCCGCTTATGGTCCGTTGAGGAGCTGGCTGATTATAGAGAAGCATTGAAAGAGATATTGGCTATAAGGAATACCACGCACTTGCGATGGTTAGAGTACGTCAAAAAATGGTTTGGAAAACTAGGGTTAAGGGACTTCTGGTTTGACCCCGATTCCCTCACAAACAGCTCAAAAAAGATCTTGAAGCAAAGGTACTGGGACTATATTAGAGATTCAGTGTCATCAAATCCCAGAACAGGGACTCTAACCTCGAAATTTTTTGAAATCAAAATGACTATGCAATTAGAGCCCCTTATGGATGAAATTTACCCTCCACTGGCCAAAAGCCTATATTTAAAGTTCCGGTATAGTATTCTGCAATTAAAAGAAAGGACAACTAGCTGGAACTGTAATAAGGGGCTGACCGGGGCCGCCGGCTCTGATATATGTGAGTTTTGCAAGATGGGGATGAAAGAGGATGAGTCCCATGTTTTATTTATATGCCCAGCATACCTTAAAGCCAGGAAAAAATGGCTTAAGCCAATCTGTAAAAGGTTAGGCCTCAGACAAATTAAGGTTGGACTTAGAATATTTAAAGGAGACACTGCACAACCGATTGTGTTCAGCCTAAGTCGTTTTCTCCTATGTGTAGACTTGATCAGGAGGATGAAAAATCAAAAAACCTAATGAAATAGGCCACTTTACCATGTTATTGAGTCATCTGTTAGCTGCTAAAGTGCTGCTTGCTCTACTGTTCTGGTGTATATCATTTTAACAAAAACAGATGTTTAATTTATTGTTTTATTATTCTGTATATTTATTCAGTGTTCTGTATACTAGAGGGGCCGATTAAGATCTAGCCAACCCCAAGTAGATGATTTGGAAAATGAATTGAATTCTATGTATTTTATGCAAAGGAGATGTGTTGATATTTTTACCCACTGCTATTTTATTATTATGTATCGTGATATGATGTATTGTGATTTAATGTATTGCATCTTACAAGGTTTTTTAAACCGAATAAAGATTGAAATGAAATGAAATGAAATGAAAAGGTGGATTGTCAGGTGGCCAATGAATCAGCTTGTGTTTGTCAGCTCAGAAAAGAAAATAACTAAACCAATGCAACACAGTTCCCCCTATGTCAATCTCCATTCTCTGGGGCAAGATGACATGGGAGACCATGTCAAAAGAGGCAGAAGGGTCGCGAAGGATGAGAAGGGCACTGCCCCCTCATTTAACATAAGCCACTAGTGTCTGCAATCAACATGGTTTAAAGGTTTCAAATATATTTATTACATATGTTAACAAAAGAACATGGGCTTCAGGCACACAGACCACAGGGGAGGTGAGATGGGCACACAATGGGGCGGGAGGGAGGACAAGAATCGCCCAGGGCTGACCATGGGAGGCTCACACAGGTGCAAGGCAGTGAGGCATCCCCAGGTGCAGCTGCTTGAATCCGTGAGGCACACGCTTTAATATGAACCTAGTACGAAACAACAACAAAAGAGAACCCAGGGTATATGGCAATAATGACTGCACCTATCAATAATCTAGTCTACGTGATCATAGAGTTTGGGTGCTAGGGACCTGAAGCTCAATACCCCTAAACTTCCAAGGGAATATTCCCACAATTTACAATGAATACAATGATACAACACTCCCCCCAAAAAAGTGAATAGCAAATGAGTATAGCAAAAATTAAAATCCGTTTAGCAGGTCTTGTTTTAAATGTTCTTTATTCTTATTCTTCAAACTAATGTCTTTTTTTTAAAAAAATTCTTTATTCTTTAAACTATCGTTTGAAGAATAAGAATAAAGAACATTTAAAAAAAAGACCTGCTGAACGGATTACAATTTTTGCTATACTCATTTGCTATTCACTTTTTTGTGGGGGAGTGCTGGATCATTGTATTTCATTATGAACTGAGTACGAAATGCAGAAAGGGGCCAAGTGCTGCAGAAGGCCCGACCAAGTAGCAAGAGAAGCCTCAGATAATAAATCCGTATTGGTTTTGGTGGCTGGGTGCAGCGGTAGAGGTGACACTGCAAAGGGTCATCGTATGCCACTCGGTCCATTCCAAAAAAAGAAAGAAAAATATACAGCGTGCTTAAAATGACACCCACAAATAAACTGCAAGACCTCACACCACAAGTCTCCTACAAGGAGTGAAAATGTCAGCGTGCGGAAGGGCGGTGTGGGCACACAGATAGCAAACACGGAAATTATTATTGTCCGCAACACGCCTCTATTCTGTGTTATGTGGCAGTTTAAGGGCAATCATAATTAAAAACACCACACATAATACCCCGTTCAGCGCACTGTGCAGAGAGAAGCAGAGCCATTCCATTTAAACTCTGGCGGGCTTTTAATAGGCTGGATCGCTTTGTGCGCTTCCCAACGTCTGAGTGAGCCATTATGCCCTCTTCTGTGCCATTCATCCGAGCAGGTGTGGACTACTCTTGGTTAACACAACACAAAGTAACCGCAAACGCACTTCTGCCACCAGCTACGTCCACTGTGAGTGGAGGCCCCCATCCGCTCTTTCACGAAGAGCAGATTCACAGAAAGCAGTTCCCTTCCCTACTACGGACTGCTGTAGAAAAGTGTGCTTAGTTAAGCCAGACTTCAGTGGAATTCGATGAAATGCTGGTATACCATCGGGTGAAATGTTGTGCACTGGATCTAGTGGAAAACATTTTTTATAACTTCCTGCCAGGGTAGTAAGAGCAGGAATAAGCATGACAACATAAAACACCAGTGTTGTCTGTTTTCTAACACTTCTCAGTGAACCCACACACAGGCTGGTAGCCTAAGGGAATTAATCAGCATCATCATGGGAGAGCTGGTTCCCAGGAGGCAGGGTGGGTCAGAGAGCCTACACGAAAGACACGGTGTGCAAATTACAAGCAGAAAAAAAGCTGACATGTGACTGCAGCCTCACTGTCTGGCGAGGGGTGCACATACGGCTGAGAGGCATCTAAGTGCCTTCTTGCTAAAACAAAGGACACAGGGAGCAGGGGGGAGAGGAACCGAAACCGGATTGTTGAGCCGTGAGTGAAAGGCCTACTAATCCCCTCACAGCGAGGCAATTTCACCCAACTCCATCCTGGATCGGATGGTGCAGACTCCAGCCACGAGACGGACTGTTACTGCCTCTGGGACAAACCCAGCGGGATCTAAATGCAGAGCGAGGTGTCAATGCAGCAAGAGCCGCACTCACCAATGAAGTTAACAAGCAGCATGCGCTGCCCACCCCTCGCGCACACTAGCTCCTTGCGCATGCGCCCCTGCCATGTTTAGGTCAGGCAGAGATGTGCAAGACAAACAAAAGTCCGAACAGTGTGCACGAAAACGTTGTTGGTGGCCGCTGCTTCCGGACTACACAGAAGTCAGTTGAACATCAACAGCCACTGAAAACAAAAGGTAACAAAAGCGATAACCTTTAGCAAGCGGCAAGCGGCAGGAGAAACTACCGGCTGCTTGCCAACATATATTACTTTAGGTCTCGCTGAGACAGTGCATACGCCGCCAAGGCGAGACCTAAAAACAAGCATTGGCATAGCCAATAGGTCTCGCTTTTGGGACCTTATAAGTATTTAGTTATGCAGCACTATATCCTTGGTGCAACAACATTAACTGTTGCATGGTTAAACACTTATAAGGCCCCAAAGGCGAGACCTATTTGCTATGCCAATATCTTTTTTTTTTTTTTTTTAAATGACAAGCAGTGCTATCAGGCTCCGGCTGCCACTTAGAGGTGTGGAGAGAGCGAGGTGTGGAGAGAGCGAGGTGTGGAGAGAGCGAGGTGTGGAGAGAGCGAGGTGTGGAGAGAGCGAGGTGTGGAGAGAGCGAGGTGTGGAGAGAGCGAGGTGTGGAGAGAGCGAGGTGTGGAGAGAGCGAGGTGTGGAGAGAGCGAGGTGTGGAGAGACAGAGGTTGGCTCTCGCTCTGGCGCGAAACTGGAGGATATGGGCATAACCTCCCTCTTGTCCAGACCCTCCACTGAGAGGGTCACCGGAATCGTCCCAACCCTTTCCTTATGGTACTTAAGGGACTAACTGGGTGTAGGTCCTTAGATTCGTCGTGGGACAAGATTCAAATCGGACACCTCTTCTCCTACTTCTACCGTCTGGGCAAACTGGACTTCGCTGAACTTAGTTTGGGCTCCCTTCCAGTCTGCTGCATTGTCTGTGCCTATGCACCATACAGGAACCTTCCAAGGCCTGTGGGCATCCAAGACACCCGAAGGAATCTCCCTTGAAGTTAAGGAGCCACTTCCCTGCATCTGCATGCACCGCAACTAAGCTGCACAGTCAGCTGATCCTGAGCTCCTACGGACATCGAACGGTTCTGCAATACAGGTGGTGGTTCTCCACAGCTCTCGAGGCCTGGCTGGCCCTGCCCTGCCCACTTAACAAGTTTGAGGCCAGTATCCCTCATGGGATCTGCAGCAACCAAACACCTGTGCACTGTGTCAACTTGCCATTGCCAAGGCTTGTTGGCTTCCTTCCAACAAGATCTTTGGGCTCCAAGTAGCCCCAACCTCAAGCATCTATAGTGACAAGTCTTTGTAAGCACCCGTATTTTGCCTGCCACACAGGGGTCCCCTGGGACTCCCCGGATCTAAAAACTGTTGGGGGCACACTGAATAGTGCAGGGGTTTCATGGGTCCGCCACGTGGGAGCCTGTGAGGAGAGGGCCCAGCACAAGCACAAGACTATTGACGATTAGCATATACACAGCGCACACACCATCTCGCTCCTGCCTTGGTGAGTGGCCCCTATTTATATGATGGTGGCCCCTTTGGCATAACAACCATTACACGGATCCTGTGCATCAACCACCACAAAGTCCCACGTGCCACCTGGTCTGTTGACGCGCTGCCAGGACTACTTGGTGGATTGGTGGGAGGGGACTTGTGACTTTGAGGGCTTCCATTTTTGCCATTACCCGGTGCCTGTGCCTCAAGAGCTACCACTGATTTATTATACCGCAGTGCCAGATAAACTAACTACAAAGCAACATACACGGATACTGTCGAGATGGGGAAACCTAGGATGGATAAGGCGCAAACGCAGCCGTCATATACCAAGGTTCTGGCTCCTGGCACAGAGTACAGAAGACTCTGGGTCCCCGAATCCTGCTGACCGCAATGACCAATCACATTGGTTCGATGAGCTGATGGCAGCAATATTAGACATCAATACTACTTTGGGCCCCAAAATTGACTTGCTAGGTGTTGGGTTTAGGGTTCTTGAGAGAAGATCACAAGAAGCTGAAAGATAGAGTAGAGGAGTCCGAATCCACCTTAGCGTCATTACGACGCACAGTGACTGCGGTAACAGATTAGCTTTAGTCCCTCCAGCATAAAGTGGAATACCCGAGAGCTCGCGCGGAGGACCAGGTAGGATGTTCACGTTGGAACAAAGTGGGCCTGCCGGAGCAGGTGGGGGGCCACAATATATAGCTCTACCTGGCGGCCTGGTTCTCCATGGAAAATTTCCGGGCAAGAATTAAAAATTATTTTCGATCGAAAGAGCTCACAGGGTACCCCCGCACCCAGGTAATCCTCCCAGACCTGTGGTGGCGAGGTTATTCAGTTATCGAGACAGGGACCATATCCTGCAGGCAACTAGAGCTGGGGACCATGGCAAGTCGACAATGCAACAGTCCACATATACCCTGATTACACCATATCAGTACAGCGCCGCAGAGCCTTTTACTTGGAGGTAAAGAAGTGCGTGAGAAAACGGCATACAATAATCACAACACTACCCAGTCAAGCTACGTATTAGTCACAAAGATAATACTGTCTTCTGTGACACTCCTGAAGAGGCTTGGGCTTGGATAGCTCGATGGTGGCAGACACTCGCCAAGTATGGAAACTGGTAGATCCGCGCACGGCCCGCAGCAGGGGTAGATTGCAGCAACCAATGAAAGCCCAGCTGGCCCAAGAACGTGTGCAAGCCATAAAGTCAACGGAAAATATCAGCAGCCCCACGTCTTCCCAAAGATTAGATTCAGACTCAGACATAGCAATGGACTAGACACTACTCCTTACTGCCTCACAGCATGCGGCACTGTCGGGGGCAGCCCAGCCCTCACCCCGCAGTCCGCGGAGGAACTTGGCTGAACATCTAGAGACGTGTCTGATAACACCACGTACTGTAAACAAGAATGTCGCCAGCTTGAACATTATAAGACCGGAAGCACCACCCCGACTTACTGCTTCCCCTGGAGAGTGATAAGTAGCCGATACAGCACCCTTATAATCCTTAGTCTTTTTTCCCTTATCCTTTTCTCTTTTCCCTTCTTTTGCTATTCTTAATTTTTTTCCTTCACCCCTTTTGTCCCTCTGTTTCTTTATATTTCGTCTATTGGATTTGGATCCTGTGGGACGCCTCTTTGTAATTTTTCATTTATATCTTTTGTTCGAATAAATTGCCTTTCAGTGCAGATGCTTAACTGCCCGTTGGCAAGTCGGCCTGGGTGGGATGTTGGGGGATTTTATACATTTTTTGGTGTGTTCATTTCTACGAATGGTGCTGAGAATGCTGTCTAACTGCACACTGGATTGGTGATGGGGATCAGTGGGATTGGATCACTGCGGGAGGTGGGGCTGAGACTGCAATCCTGTGTTCACTTATTTCTTTATCACCAAGTAGATGGTGGACGGTGATTACATTTTGTTAACATGGAATGTATGTGGGATGCACCAAACGTCACATGGTGTATCAATTTTTGCATGGCCATAAGGTCGCACTAGCGCTGCTACAGGAAACGCATCTGACCCCTCAAACTCGTGTCCCTCCGCAAGCACTGGAGAGGCACGGTCCTTGGTACCACATACTCAGGCTATGCTAGGGGCACTCATATGGGTGGCACCCGGAGTCCCGTTAAAGATACTACACTCTAGAGCCAAACCTAAAAATTAAATCAAATCATGGTGAGCAACACAGGATGGAGCAGAATGTGGCCCAGAGCAATTAACAGTGCCCGAGATGAATTCCGGCATTTCACCCATCGCGTTCTTGTTTTCCTTTGTACCAAACTCTTACACATACACACCAGACTGACTGCATAAATAAACAGTGATGAAAATGCAGTGGTTAAACAAGTTTGCCGCAGTAATCAGTGTGAATTATAGCACGGGGTTGACAAATAGGCTAAAGTTTATAAAACTGGCATCAGTGAAATAGGAGTGCCTGTTTAAAGCGCTGCGTGAAAGCAGGCCTGTCACAGCAGGAGCTAACAAGTTAATTATTCAACGTTTGTCAGCGCCCACCTATGCTGGAGTGGGCGAGGACAGCTGCGGGCAGACCAACAGCAGGGTTTTGTTTGTAAACGGCGGGGTCTGGTCTGCAGGATTATTCTGCAAGGAGAGGCGGGCGTGGAACTGGAATCCAGCGCCTACGGGTCGGAACGCCGGCTTCCAAGTGGGCAGATGTGAGGGGCGGGATGGACCGTCCCACTTCACCTTTTCTGAAGGGCGAACCCCCCTTGCGCCCCCACTCTATTTGTCCGGGCTCCAGGTTGCAAGCAGTTGGGTGCAGCCTTGCCGGCCACCGAAGTGGTCCCGGAAGCCCACCTGAGGCGAGATCAGCAGATGTAAGCCCTCCTGCACCAACCACAGCCCGAGCACGGAGACCCTACAGCGGCACTCCCCGGAGACCCCAGGAGGCTGGGCCCGCCGGGGAGGTGCAGCTGTGCTTTTCGAATCAAGTACCAGGCACCTTGCACTGCAGGAAACTCATGCAGTCTCACCTCGGAGGCCACCAAATGCACCCTAAACTTCACGGTTTGTCTGGGAGGCACGCAATAGACATCAAGTGGCCCCGTCAAACTCACCTCCCCTCGGGCACCACGCACAAACATGGCAGAGACCACCACCACTGAACCCCCCGCTTCACTGTAAGCGACACAGCTGCGCCCTGGGGCTCGAGCCATGCACAGATGTGCACTGTCCCATCATTAGGGCCGTGTTATGCAAGACCTCACACACACTGAACACCCTGACACGATGTTGCCACAGATCTGTAAAAGTGCTAAGAGGAGGACCTTCAAAAGGCCTGTTCTTCACACAAGAGACTGACAGACTGGGGACAACAAACAGAAGACTTGTTTTTAGTTTACCCGTTTTTCCTTTGTGTAAATCTGCACGCCTGCTTTAAATGGTAGTGACACACATTATACATCTTATACTAAGGCGCAGCAGAGCACCGTTCCATGCAGTGTCCCTGAAGAGAAGAGATACAAACAATGTGCAATAGTAACAAACTTTGACGTGTGAATTACACCCGCTGCCCACGACAGCCCGAGCAGGCAGTTGCACTGCACTGAATGTATGTTGTGAATACAGCACACCACCTCAAAGGCGTTTCTGGAATTCTGCCTTTAGGAACTTCCTGAATTTTGACTTGAAGACTGAGTGTAGGTGCTTTCTCGAGGAAGAGAGGGCATTTTACGTGAAACTACAGGCGCCGGGTTGGTTCCAGAACACAAACTGTCCCCGCTGAACAGGGTCTCCAGAATTCCCAGAAGGTGACGCAGATTACCAAACAATGTTCTCTCGCCTGGGGCTTCCTCCGGGCCGAGAGCACACGAGGGTGTGCTGGCTTTACCTGTCGCACTCACAAAGCCACCAGACACGTATGCAGCAGAAAAGACACAAAGGCTACACGAATATTGTTAGACGATGATGGAAACCCAGAGTCTTACAGAGCGCAGGCGCCAGCATAATACTCTCCTGTTTGTCCCTTACTGTGAGTCGGGGAGCCTCACGGGGGGGGCAGGCACCGGCAATGTGCTTCGCGCCCCCTCCGCTCGCTTCTGAAGGCCGCTCCTCTCGCTGCAGGGCTCCCTCCGCTCACGGGGGCCCTGCAGTCCAGCTGCCATCACTCTTCCTCCTCTTCTCCCCGGGCCCGGTGGTGATTACCCGGCACTTCGGAGATTCCCTCGGCGAAGACGGGGTCGAACGGCTGACTCCGCTTCCGGATCCTCGCTGGGGCGGCTCCACTGCTGCGGCCCAATCCGGTCGCGGCTCCTGCGTCGAGCCTCCATACACGCCCAGCTTTTGCGGGCAAGGCATCGAATCAGAGCGCGGCTCTCGGGACAGGCCTACTGCAAACGGCCAATCAGAGCGCGCCTCCTGCCAACAGAGGACCAATCAGGTCGCGGCCCCTTCGTTTCTCTCGCTTCAGCTTCTGATCACTTTCAGGCCCCCGGGCCGCAGCGGTGAGAACACGGGGCAATGCCGGGTGGGCACCGGCTCTTCAGTTAGTTAGCAATCGAGGTGGCCACTCGATCGGGCCATAAGAGGAAAGCGAGGAGGGGGGAGGGGGGACGGCGGGAGGAGGGACACAAGGCAGGACAGCAGCAAGCACGGCCCGGCCGGACCAGATTCGGGGGCGTTCCCGGCTTTTGGCTGACGTAGCCAAAAGCCAGAGATTCTCGGGAACGCCCCCGAATCTGGTCCGGCCATGACTGACGCCTCTCTGTTCCAATGGCTAGCCTCCATTTATGGAGCTAGCCAATGGGACAGGGGGGCGTATTCCAGAGTCACTACTGAAATCAAGAGATTTCTCTGGAGGTGGAGCTTACAGCTCCGTCCCCCAGCGAAACCTAAAAATTAACCCTAGCGAAATCACAAAAAAATTGGTCGAGCTGGCTTATCCAAACATAATAAAATGTCTGGACCTCTCGGCAAGTCACGAAGAAGTCCTAAATAATTTTAAACAAATTCTAGATAAAATTAAGGAACTACTTTCGTCCAAATCAACGTCCAAATTCTCAGGCAAGAAAGGGTGGTTCAATCATAACTGTAACTACAGCCCTTACTAAACTAAAACCTGCCCTACACAATAAACTCAGGGACATGGGACAGATCCAACTTCTCAGACGCCAAATTGGGGAACGTAAGTTAAGAACCAAAGAATTGAAACAGAAACTCTGGGAAGATTTACACAAGAGTGCGGTTTCAAAAAATAGCGAGGTCTTCTGGCGAACGGTCAGAGCTCCTTATCTTACTGACAATAACATCCCCGAGATTGAAGTAGCCATAGATGAAGATACATGGGTGGCTCATTTCTCTAAGATTTTTAAAAAGGATTCAATTATAGAAGGCCCCGATAACATGCTTCCAAAAGTACAATACCCAATCCAGCTCCTTTTTGATATACCCGACCTGCTAGTGGCCTTGGAAACAAGCAAAACGGGGAAAGCCCCAGGGCCTGACGGGGTCCCAGTGGACTTTTTTTAAACACAACTTGGACCTTTGGGTACCCATTATTACAAGAGTCTGCACAGCTGCCGCAAACGAGGGAGTTCTGAATTCTTGGACTAAGTCTATAATGGTCCCCATCTTTAAAAAAGGGGACCGCCGAGACGTGAAATGCTATCGCCCCATCTCATTGCTGGACTCGCTCGGTAAAGTTGTGGGGAGAGTAATCCTAGAGCGACTCCAGCAGTGGGGTGAGGTACGAGGCATTATTTCCGACCTCCAATTCGGTTTTCGAGAGGGGTTCGGAACGGTAGAACAGGCCCTCAACCTCAGTCTGATAGTGGGTAAATACACGCAGGCTAAGGAGAACATGATATACATGGTCTATGTAGACCTGTCCACAGCTTTTGACTGTGTTTCGCACTCAAAGGTGTGGACGGTCCTACGCCACATGGGAGTGGAACCCGCCCTCTTAGATTTTTTGAGGGAGCTCTATTCAGGAGCCTCAGCCAGAGTACGCTTTGGCCTGAATGGCGAGCCGACAGCTCCGTTTGGAGTAGAGCGTGGAGTCAGGCAAGGATGTGTCCTGGCCACCCTCCTTTTCTCACTTTACACCAATGGCCTAGAGAAAGGGATGTTGAGGGTAGCTCAGGACCTCCCACGTATAAAACAGCGCCTGATTCCCGCTCTGCTTTACGCGGACGACGGTGTCATTCTCGCGCGAGCTTCAGAACTCCCTGAATAGATATACGACTTTCAAGGGTGGTCTGGACCTACAGGTAAACGTCAAGAAAACGTTCATGATATCAGGCACTAGGAAAAAAAAAAAGGAGTAAAAGAGATCTACCTCGATAATCAAAAACTCGAGGTTACTGCCCAGTATCCGTTCCTTGGTATCATGATAGACTATCGATTGACATGGTAGCCAGCAGTAAAGACAAGATGCCATCTATTTAAAAGATCAATAGCGGCCTTAATGAGTCTCTCAGCGATTGGGCAGAAGGGCCCCAGTGGAGTTACTGAAAATGTATAACGCCAAATGTCAGGCCATCGCGTTGTATGGAGCTGGAGTCTGGGGACACACGGATACCAGTTCAATTCAGGTAGCAGAAAACGCCTTCCTAAGATTTCTCTTAGCCACCCCAAAATGCACTTCAATCTATGCCTCATCTGGAATTAGGAATCCCTTACCTAGAGGACTTGCTCAAGATTCAACCACTGATGCTGTGGCTGCGCATTTGGACATCTGACAAAAGAACAATTGTTACTTACCTGTAAACAGGTGGTTCTCCAGTATTGGTGTCTTTCATAGATTCACATGCTTGAATATTCCCCGTCGTCGGAGTGGGAGTCCCACGGTAAATAAAATAGCAATAAATACTAAATATACAATAATATATAAGAAATATATATATATACATAAGGAAAAACCCAAAAAATGCATACAAGAAGCATCTGGTACCTAACCAAAAAGTTCCACATAGGAATGCATGGGAATAAAGAAGTTCCAATGCAGCCTATCCTTGTCATTATGTTAGTCCAAACTGCAGCCAATCAGGCGCCAGCAGCCCTCTAGAACCTTCTCCTCAGAGCTCAAGCCCTCAGATTTTCGTAGCACAAGAGTGACCACAGAGTCTATGAGGAGAAGAGAGCCTCTGAGGGGAGGATGGGAGGGTCGCATGTGAATCTATGAAAGACACCAATACTGGAGAACCACCTGTTTATAGGTAAGTAACAATTGTTCTTCTCCAGTATTGGGGTGTCTTTCATAGATTCACATGCTTGAATATAGAATAGTTAGCAGTCCGTAACCCAACACAAAGTTTCCATAATGCAATGTATAAACAAAAGGTTGGAATCAACAGGTGTAATAACCCATGCCAAAGAAGTTATACAACTATATGTATACATAGAGAAGACATGCATAAGACTGGAAACTACTAGGAGGGTAGAACAGAGGCTCACCTTATTGAAAAAGATTACGGAGCACAGCTTGTCCCACTGCGGTATCTCCTTCAGCCATGGCTCCCAGATTGTAGTGCTTTGTGAACGTGTGTCTGCTGGACCACGTGGCTGCTCTGCAAATCTGATGCAATGGGACTCCGGCAAAGAGCGCAGTCGGAGAGGCCATAGATCTGGTAGAGTGGGCCCGTACTGCAGTCTGTAAAGGCTTTCCCGCTTTCTGATGGCAGAAAGCAATCGCCGAAGCCACCCAGCGGGCTACTGTAGGTTTGGTGACTGGTCGCCCTTTTTGAAAGCGGCCATAGGCCACAAAGAGCTGATCCGATTTTCAGAACTGGGCTGTTCTGCTGATGTAAAACTTTAAACATCTTCTAATGTCCAAAGAGTGCAAGCGTTGTTCCGCAGGAGATTGCGGGTTGGCAAAGAAAGACTTCAGTATAACAGGCTCATTAATATGGAAGTCTGAAGGCACTTTTGGAAGAAAAGTAGGGTTAGTGCGTAAAAGCACAGAATCCGGTTTAAACTGTAGAAATGGTGGTTTGATCGTGAAAGCATGTATATCACTCACTCGACGTGAAGACGTCAAAGCAAGTAAAAGCGCGACCTTCCAGGTGACATACTTGAGGTCTGCTTTATGGATTGGTTCAAACGGTGCAGTCATTAATTGTGATAGGACAATGTTGAGGCGCCACTCGGGAGGGGGACGCCGAACTGGAGGAAAAGTCCGAAGAAGTCCCTTGAAAAATTGACGTATTAACCTGGATGAGCATAGGGAGGCGGAGCCATCATGGCGGAAGCGTGATATTGCCGCCAGAAAGACCCTTAAAGTAGCATGTGACAAACCCGACTGAGCCAGATGGAGAAAGAAAGGGAGGAGCTCAGCGGGCGAGGCACGCAAAGGATGTACTCCGGCGTTTGCACACCAGTGGCAAAAGCGTTTCCATTTCAACTTATAGGTCTTTATAGTTGATGGAGCCCTGGCCTGAGCGAGGATGTTACGACACTCCTGAGGGATGGTCAGATGTGCAAATTCACAGTGCTCAGGTTCCAGGCTGACAAGCTCAGGGAAGAGGGGTCCGGATGGTAGATTTGACCCCTGTTCATGGAGAGAAGATCCATTCGAGGATGAAGAAGAATGGGTTTGCATTGAGACAGGAGTAGCAGCTCCGAGAACCACGCCTGTCGTGGCCACCTGGGAGCAATCAGAAGGATGTGGCAGGGTTCTCTCCGCATCTTCCAAAGTACTCGAGGCACTAGAGGGATCGGAGGAAAAGCGTAGGCGAAGAGATTCGACCAATCCATCAAAAGGGCATTGCCTTGGGATCCTTTGTGGGGATGCCAGCTTGCGTAAGCGGGGCATTTGCGGTTCTCTGGAGTCGCAAATAGGTCGATTTCCGGGAATCCCCAACGGTGAAAGACCATATCGAGTGTTGGCTGGTGGAGTTCCCACTCGTGGTTGGATGATCGGGACCTGCTTAGGGAATCCGCCAGAAGGTTGGACAACCCCGGAAGATGAACTGCGGTGATTTGGATTTGATGATTGATGGACCAGTCCCAAATCGCCTCGCCTCTGCCAGACGGGATAACACCGGAGACTTTGTTCCACCCTGCTTGTTTATATAATGCATGCAGGTCGTGTTGTCCGTCTGTATGAGAACTGACTCTCCCTGCAGCACTGGTTGAAATGATTTCAGGGCCAAAAAGATAGCCATAAGCTCCAACTTGTTGATGTGCCAGGTCTTTTGATGCAAAGTCCATTTCCCTTTGACGGAAAGGTCTTGGAGGTGAGCTCCCCAGCCCTCCAGGGAGGCATCAGTCGTTAGAGTCAGATCTGGGGTGTTGAACAGAAAGGACGTGCCTGCCGCTAGCTGGTGTGGTTGTGCCCACCATTTGAGCGCTTTCTTCATGGGAATGGTGATGGAAACCTGATCGTTGAAGGAACCGGTGACTTGACGCCACTGTTTGTCCAGAGCCTGTTGGATAGGTCGTGCTCGTAGTCGGCAATGAGGGACAAGAGCGATGCACGACGAAGCCATCCCTAGAAAGGACTTCAACAAACGGACTGAAACGCACTTCTTTGCCAGAAGTAGCGAAACTAGTCGGAGAATCCTTTGCTGACGTTCCCGGGAGACAAATGCTTTGGCTAGTTTGGTGTCCAGCGTTGCTCCTAGGAAATCCTTGCAAGTTGTTGGCTGCAATTGAGATTTCTCCAGATTGATGGACAGACCCAAGGAACGGAATACTGTCTGACAAACTGCCGTATGGTGTTGAAGTTGTGAGCGGGATTGTGATTTCAGGAGGCAGTCGTCGAGATATGGGAATATCTGTATGCCTTGGAGACGAAGAAAAGCCATGACCGGAGCCAACATTTTTGTAAAGACTCGGGGGGCCGACCGGAGGCCAAATGGAAGGACCTTGAATTGGAAATGAAGGTGCCCCACCTTGAAGCGCAGGAACTTGCGATGACCCGCGAGAATTGGGACGTGGAAGTAAACGTCTCGGAGATCGATGGTTGTCATGAAATCTCCGACTGAGAGCAAACGCAAGATCTCTGTAAGCGTTAGCATACAGAAGGTCTGATCCTTGAGATAGTGATTGAGTGCTCTCAAGTCCAGTATGGGTGTCCATTCTCCGTTCTTTTTGACGACAAGGAAAAAACGGGAATAAAACCCCTTCCCTCTCTGAGACTTTGGTACTACTTCCACCGCACCCTTTTGAATGAGAAGGCGAACTTGATGAAATAGTTCTTTGAGGTGCGGAGGTGGCGGTCCGGAAGGTGGCGTTGGAGGAGGTACCTCGACAAATTCCAATGCATGGCCTCTTTTCACAATGTCGAGTGCCCAACGGTCCGTAGTAATGGAGGACCATTGAGAACCAAACAGAGATTTGACCTCCAATTTCTAAAAACACACCTACAACTGTATGAGCCAAATAGACTTCTGAGATCCGGACAAAGGAAACTCATAAAAGTACCCAGATACAGAAGAACAAACTGGGGAGGCAGAAGCTTCCTAGTGCAGACGGCAAAAATGTGGAACCAATTACCGCTGGAATTGAAAAACAGTCCATCCCTGAAAACCTTCAGAAAGGGAGTCAAAACATGGCTTTTTGCTAAACAGCCCTAACTACGTACTTAGGAGTCAGTGGGAATCTCAGCGCCAAGACGCCTTTTGGCATTCGCGCGCTATATAAATTGAAAATCAAATCAAATTCTCCGTTCGACAGACAAGTCATTGACGTTTGTTGGATTGTCCTCTGAAATTAGACTTTCCTCTGTAAGTTCTGGCAGGTTGCTGGCGGGAAGACTGTTGGCGGTTACCGGTGAAACGTTGGTTACCTTGGTTGAAGGACCGATATTGACTGCTTCCTCCACGAAAAGTGGATGTAGTGCCACGTCCTCGAGCACCCCGAAAGGGCTGCTTCTTAAACTGAAGGGTACCCAAAGCACGTGCGGTGTCCGTGTCCTTTTTTATGGATTGTAGCGCTTCATCAATATGCGCTCCAAATAATGACTCGCGGTCATATGGCATATCCAGGATTCTTGCCTGAACTTCCTGTCGAAACGAAGTTGAGCGTAGCCAACCCTGTCGACGCAGGACGGCCGCTCCAGCGAGTTGGCGAAAACCAGTGCAGGCCACATCCACTGCACAATCAATAAGTTCCTCTGCCGTTCTTTCTCCTTCTTGCAGAATTTTCTGTGCTTCCGCCTTGGAAGCATCCGGGAGTAATGCCACATAGGCGGACATGTCAGCCCAAGCCTGACGGTCATAACGACCTAATATAGCCATAGCGTTAGCTACTCGAACCGTTGTAGAGGACATGGAGGAAAATTTACGCCCAATAGCATCTAGGCGACGGCCCTCACGGTCTGGAGGAGCGGTGATTGTAGATGCCGGATTCTTTGAACCTCTTTGAGCTGCCTGCGTGACGACAGAGTCGGGCTTAGGTTGACCTGTAAGGCATGCTGGAGATCCTACAGGAGCCTTGTATTTCTTTTCCAACCTCGGCAGTTGTGCTGGTAGAGAGTTAGGCGTCTTCATTATTTTTTCCCCTTCAGACCAGATGAAGTCTATAATCGGGACTGTGTGTATCTGTTTCAAAGGCTGGTTCTTGAAATCGTATAGGAAGCAATCTTCCTCTCTGTGTGCTCGTGGTAATTTGAATCGTTGCGCCGCCCTGTCCATTAACTGGTGGAAGCCTGCGATATCTACTGGAGGAGAATCCCCCGTTGGCACCTGAGAAGGGGATGGTGTTTGAGCACGATAGTCATCCCACTCCGCTAAATGTTCTTCACCATCCTCATCTACTTCAGAAACTTCTCCATCCTCACGCTCTGGAGGATTCTCGTCATCATCATCATCCTCTGGATAAATTGTTGTGTGAACCCGAACCGATGTAGTTCTGTGAACAGTAACAGACATCGCAGTTGGAACTTGAGGGTGAGTTGCTTGATGTTGGCCATACTGATCTTCTTCGTCGTTACTGAATTCTTGGCACTTAATGTTCAGATCTGAAAGACTTTGAGCTTGGTCATCAGACTCATGATCAGAATCTGTAGCAAACAGCGGAGATGGAGGATTAATCATCTCTCTTTCTGTAAAAGTCTCGAACTGAGTTTTGCTGGACTGTAAAGGCAAAAAAGGCATTGAAGCAAATGAAGAGGCTGGCGTGGAAACAGTGCCTTGCGTACGCGTCGACGGCATGACATCAGTCGTCTTCTGCGATGGAATGGTCTTGGATGCCATCGTCAACGAGGAGACCGTTGACGGAGTAATCTTCATTGGCATCGTCGTCGGAGCCATCGTCGACGGAACCTTCACTTTCAATATCTTCGTCGACGGAGCCGTCGTCGACGGAGCGGTCGTCGACGGAGAAGATGGAACAGGCCCTCTCGTCGACGGGACAGACGTCGGCGGTGCGCTCATCGTCGAGGGTGTCGACGAATTCAGAGTCTTCGAACTTCTAGTCGACGAAGACCGGGTCGTCGACGAGTGAACTTTCTTCGTCGACGAAGATGAAATTGGAATCAAAGAACACACGGTCTTAGAACTGAGAACCACTCTCATCGACGACGAAGACGTCGACGCCAAAGCTGACGACGATCCAGAGGCCAGCGTCGTCGTGACCGTCGTCAATTTTGAACCAGAGACAGCCATTCTCGTCGACGGAGCTGAAACTACCGTCGTCGACGAAAAATCCGTTTTCTTCACAGAAAAACTGGAAATTGAAGCAGAAGGAGCCCGAGAGCTTTGTCTCGTGGGCCCAGACGTGATAGGTAAAGGTGAAGACACCGCAGGGGTCAAAGCGAGGGAAAGTTTCCTCTTTTTAAGAAATGGTGAAGGCACCTCCTGCACACTACCACGCTTAGAAGCTGCTTTAGAACGGCCTGACACAAGACTTTCAGCATCAGAAAGTATATTGTCCTTGTCCTTTAGCCTTTGAAGCCAAACAAGTAAACGGCCTTCTCTGTCCTTAAGAGTTTTCTCTGAGAATTTTCTACAGAGCTTACAGGTGTCTACTTCATGGTCCGGGTAAAGGCAGTAAATACACTTACTGTGTGGGTCATCATGAAATAATCTCAGCTTTCCACAGGAGGAACAAGCTCTGAAGAGAGACTTCTTACTTGAAGACATTGTGGAGAGACTGGAAACACTTGAAGAGAAGAAAAAACTGAGCAAAGCTCAGGGAGACTCCCTTACACACGACGTGCGGTAGAAAATCTGAGGGCTTGAGCTCTGAGGAGAAGGTTCTAGAGGGCTGCTGGCGCCTGATTGGCTGCAGTTTGGACTAACATAATGACAAGGATAGGCTGCATTGGAACTTCTTTATTCCCATGCATTCCTATGTGGAACTTTTTGGTTAGGTACCAGATGCTTCTTGTATGCATTTTTTGGGTTTTTCCTTATGTATATATATATATATATATTTCTTATATATTATTATATATATTTAGTATTTATTGCTATTTTATTTACCGTGGGACTCCCACTCCGACGACGGGGAATATTCAAGCATGTGAATCTATGAAAGACACCCCAATACTGGAGAAATGTGCTGACCCAGTCCATTGTAGGTGATACAATTTCTCTCGTCAAGTCTTCAAAAGTAAGACGGCTCTCCTATATTAGAAATTTCTTTAAAGACCTTGAGAAATACTACCTTCAACCAGAGTCCATAATTGACCTCCCGAAGAGAGCACTAAACCAATAAGCCCTCCGTCATCTAGAGACTCTGAGATTGGCATCCGAATCAACAAAATCATCAGTCATTCACGCGAACATGGTCCAAATAACGTATGGCATTCACCCCTATCTAACACTGCAGGTAACAACTTATGAGAGAATGCTGATGACAAGATTTAGGCTGAATACATTTTTCAGATTGGTCGCGTTCCCTCTGAAAAATGGATGGGATTCAAGCTTTCCCCATGCCCCTGTGATGGAAAATCAAATCAGTCTAACTTACATGTGATTATGTTTTGCAAATTCCATCATTCACATAGGAAAATCTGGCTACTCCCTACATTAAGGAGCTGGGGCCTTAGACAATTTAGGCCGGCATTTCTTAGACTTCAAATGCTTGAATCCGAAACGGTTTGCTACTTTGTTCTTAACTTCCTAAAATGTACTATGAAGCACAGGCAAAATCTATAATAAGTATCTTAGTATCTTGTAACCTTACTTCTGACGACAGACAGACAGACAGATAGACAGATATGAAACAAAGGTGCCCGTAAGCATGAGAAGGCACACGACCGCGCTCTCACCCTTCAGGCATTGGAATGCAGCTTGTCTAAATGATCCGATATTCAGTGCATGGGATGTATAGTCCCTTGTGTGAGAATAATTATATCCTATCGTAGGTTGATGCATATTTACAAATTTTAAAGCATTTTAATGTCCTTAGTAGGTCCGGAGCATTTGAAGACAGGCTCAGTGTGCATATGGAGCGCTGTGCTGTATGGTGTGACGAAGTTTCACTCCACAGCCTCTTTTGATTTATCGATGGTGCTCCTCTCCACGGCTGGGCTGCCGTGAAAGTATTTTGAAACAAAGGTGCCCGTAAGCATGAGAAGGTACACGACATCCCATAATGCATCAAAAAGAACATTGCAACAAGCACAACCCACTAAGGCTAAAGAATGGAAATAAAAGAAACCGTTATGTGAGCCAATGATGACATGTTTATTCAGCAGCCCTGGAAGAAGAGGAATGGAACCTCGAAACGAGTCGGCAAAATGCACTGAATATCGGAACATTTAGACAAGCTGCATTCCAATGCCTGAAGGGTGAGAGCGCTGTCGTGTGCCTTCTCATGCTTACGGGCACCTTTGTTTCAAAAAAAAAAAAATATATATATATATATATATATATATATATATATATATATATATATATATAATATATATAAATATATATATACACATATACACATACACACACACAAAAACGATGGACGCATGGACATGGCAGACACGCAATAAGCACAATCTACAATTCTTTCAGGCTGAACGGCGTGCCTTTGTTAACATCACTGCGCGTATACTTGGGACGCTGAACTGTAAACCCCTTTTACTGAGAAACAGTGAGCACAATGTATCACCTACCCCAAATCCAGATCTACAAAGGACAGGCTGAAATACACCCAATTAAACTATTTCCACCACGCACATTAACGCCACATAGGCTGGCCCAAATGAATCCAGCATCTGCCTATGAATGCCCCGGATGCCGCAACCCGGGGGCAATGTTCACGCACATGGTATGGTGTGTCCCCGCATCCAGTCACACTGGACAGGAATTGCGGCTGTACTCGTGGATGCAGCAGAAGCCTAGGTGATAGTTCAGGCCACTCATTTCCTATTGGGAATTACAAAACGCAGTGCCTTGCCAAATGCAAACAAGTGAGCCAAGGAAGAAGCAGGACACACTACCTCGCAATATGCGCTTGGCTTCATTGGTCATGCGCTGAGTCACCGACAACAGTACGGTTTCTCCCTCGTCCACAGCAGTGCAATACCCTTACCCCTGTGTCTGCTCCTCACAACTGCCATGACAAGAGGACGAATAGGTGGGGTGAAGAGAACGATAAACTAGAGGGACGCGGGAGGTACGGCAAAGAAGGATACATGTAAAAGCGTGTGGCAGGTGTCTGCACTATTGGTGGCGTTGAGGTAAAAAGTGGGTGGTAGGCACCATTGGTGACTGTGTGCACGGCGTTGAAATAAAAACGGGCAGTGGGCGCCATTGGTGAGGCTGTGTGGCAGTGTTAATCTAGAAGCAGGTGATTTTGCAAATGTCTGCAGGTAATTTAAATACAAAAAAAGCAATGGCAGCGAAATGAAATAAAAAAAAAATGCAAGTGCTACCTTGCCGGCCACCAGGTTGCTATTACCTGCATGCGCGCGCACTCTTGTGCGCGTGATAGTAAGCTTGTCGCCAGGAAAGTAGCACTTTTAAAAGCAGCAACTGAATGTCTGGCCAGACCAGTGAATGCGCTGGATCAGGCAGAGACCTAAAAAGCTATGTCATGGAAGTCACAACAGGGCCCCATCATACAATCATGGCTGCTTTACCTTCGCAGGACACAAGTCGCAGAGCACACAGTCCAGTTGTCCAATGCAGCATGAGTGTCAGCACCTACATGGGCCAATCCCACTCGGTGGCAAGACTACTTATGGTTTATAGAGAACGGAATAGCTACGACAATACCCCCCCCTCACCCCCCACCCCCCCCCCCCCCAAGACACAGCTTCCAACCCTGCTGGATAACCCCGGTGGGCTAAACCCTTAAACATAAGTAACCGCAACACTCGACTGTGTTACAACAGGAGACCTACTGGGTCTTCTGGGCAGGACCCCAGACATATCTTCATACCTTAATATCAGATAATGTACAACAATATCAAAGTTGATGACAATCAAACAGGAGATGATCTCCGAAAGAAATTATTAAAGACTCCAAGTTCTTATGCGAAACATATCCTTTCATTCTTTTTTTGAAGATGCTTCATTGAATTTCATTAAAAACACAACACAATTCATAGCCGACGCGTCGCGTTTAGTCCCCACGGGACTTTCAAGGCTTTTTGTGTTTTTATTTATTCCATGATTGTGATGATCAAAATTCAAATACTGATGTATCCAATAAAGATATTTTAGCAAAGAGAGAAAAGACGTTTGGTCCGGTATCAGAGTCTGAGGAAATACGACCGTATTTCCTCAGACTCCGATACCGGACCAAACGTCTTTTCTCTCTTTGCTAAAAATTGGGCCAACAATACCCCCTGGACGAGCTAACAAAAAATCCACAGAAAAAATAAAGTGGTGCTCTCAATTATATGAACTAAACCTACAGCAAAATAAGGAAGGAAAATGCTACTTACCAGTAAGCATCTGTTCTTGGCATGTAGAGCTGCAGAGTTACACACTGTGCATAGATCGCCATCTAGTGTTGGGCCCGGATGTTTGCAGTTTGTTGTTGTCCTGAAAAGTTCTTTGGAAGTCACCAGATCGGTGACTCCTCCTTTTGAACACATTGCGCATGGGCATCAGCTCCATACTCAGATTGTTTTTCGCCATTAGGGAAATGATGGAGCTTTGCAAGAAAAGGAAGGATGTCCATGTAATCTGGATCTAATTCAGATAATACTGAAACAGACAAGGGTGGGCGTGTGTAGCTGCTCTGCAGATGTCATCTAGAGGAATGTTCCCTAAAAATGCCATTGAAGCACCTATTTTCCTTGTAGAGTGAGCTTTAGGAGGAACAGATAACGTACGTTTAGCTTTGTGGTAACAAATCTGTATGCATTTGACAATCCATCTAGCTATCCCAGATTTTGAAATGGGATTACCTTTGTGTGGTGGTGAGAAAGACACAAGAAGTTGTTTTGTTTTACGAAAGGGTTGTGTTCTCTCGATATAGTATAGCAATGCTCTTTTGACATCTAGGGTATGAAGAGCTCTTTCTGCTACGGTCTGTGGTTGCGAGAAGAAAACGGGCAGTTCCACAGATTGGTTGAGGTGGAAGGGAGAAAGGACTTTGGGCAGGAATTTCGGGTTAGTGAGTAGAACTACCTTATTATGATGCATTTGCAAGAAGGGTTCTTGAATGGTTAGTGCTTTTAGTTCACCAACTCTTCGCAAAGAATTAATAGCTACGAGGAACGCAACCTTCCATGTTAAAAATTGTAGTTCACATTTATGTAATGGTTCAAAAGGAGGTCCCATTAGCCGTGTGAGAACAATGTTTAAATTCCACACAGTTGAAGGTGGTATTCTGGGAGGAATGATTCTCTTAAGGCATTCCATAAAGGCTTTAATAGCAGGCACTCTGAACAGAGATAGACGCTGTCTGTCTTGCAGATATGCTGCTATTGCATCCAGATGCAGTCTAATAGACGTGTAGGTTAAGTTACATCTTTGGAGATGCAGTAAGTACCCTATGTGTTGAATAGACACGTCTACGGTATTAATATTGTTGTTGTGACAATAGATTACAAAGCGTTTCCACTTAGCTGCATAACATGCTCTAGTGGTTGGACGTCTAGCTTCTTTTATGACATTCATGCAGTCTGTAGGAAGAATAAGATAACCAGGAGCCAGATCGCAAGGTTGAGCTGAGCTGGGTCCGGGTGCCTGATCTCTCCACGGTTCTGTGTTAAAAAGGTGTGGAGACAGGTATAATTTTTGGTGCGGTACTACAGACAGTTGTAGCAGTGTGGTGTACCACGGCTGTCTGGCCCACGTTGGCTCAACTAGGATGAGGGTTAGAGAATGCTGCAGTAGTTTGCGTACTACTAGTGGCATGAGTGGTAGAGGTGGAAAATCGTATGCAAATTTTTTTGACCAGTTCATCCATATCGCATTGCCTTTGGACAGTGGGTGTGGATATCTGATGGCGAAGCTTGGGCATTTGGCGTTTTCGTGGGTGGCAAAGAGGTCTATCTGAGGTTGTACCCCACATCGGAAAGAATGGTTGAAGAACTTGCATTTGAAGTTCCTACTCATGGGTCTGTTGTGTCTGACGACTTAACAGACCCGCTATGGTATTTTGTACTGCAGGAACATGCTGGGCTAGAAGGAATAGGTTTTGCGGTATAGCCCACCGCCATATGTCCTGTGCTAGTTGGGAGAGTTGCAGGGAGTGTGTTCCGCCCTGTTCATGTATGTATTACATGGCTGTCATGTTGTCCATGCTGACTAACAAAGCTTTGTTTGATACTTGCTTTTGGAAAGCTTTTAGTGCTAGGAATATATCTAGTAACTCCAGATGATTGATGTGGAGTAGCTTTTGTTGCGGTGTCCACCTGCCTTGCATGGTGTGTTGCAGTAGGTGGGCCCCCCAGCCGGAGAGTGATGCGTTCACTGTCAAGATTATCTGAGGAACTATCTAGGAACGGTCGTCCCTTGGAAAGGTTTTTGGTCTTGCACCACTGCAGAGAGCGGAGTCCGACCGTCTACCAACACTAGGTCTGTTAATTGACCTTGAGCCTGGTTCCATTGACGTGCTAAGCACTCTTGTAGAGGACGCATCTGAAGTTTTGCATGGGGCACTATGAAAATGCAAGAGGCCATCATCCCTATGAGTTGCATGAACACTCGTGCTGGATGGGAGTGTTGTGGCTGAAACTTTGAGAGAAGAGTGTGCATGCTGGCTATCCTTACTGGAGTGGTATAAGCTAGCGCTGTTGAGGTGTTTATTGTAGCACTGAGGTACTGTTGTACTTCGGATGGTTGCAGATGAGACTTGGTGTGGTTTATTCTGAACCCCAAGTTCTTGAGCAGTTGGATCGTGGCATGAGTGTGTTCCACACACTGGTTGTATGAGCTGGCTTTTATGAGCCAGTCGCCGAGGTACAGGAAGACATGGATGTGCGGTCTTCGTAAATGTGCTGCCACTGCTGCTAGGCACTTGGTGAATACTCTTGGTGCTGTTGTGACTCCGAATGGGAGTACTTTGAATTGATAGTGCTGCCCGTCTATTACAAATCGGAAATACTTCCAGTGAGCCTTGTGAATGGGAATGTGGAAGTATGCGTCCTTGAGAACTAGAGTAGCAAGGAAGTAGTTTTGTAACAGGAGAGGAAGGACTTGTTTGAGTGTGACCATGTGAAAATGGTCTGACTGGATGTATATGTTTAGCGGTCTGAGGTCCAGAATAGGCCTTAGAGAGACGTCCTTCTTTGGAATGAGAAAATATAGGGAGTAAACCCCTTTGTTTTGTTGGTGCAGAGGAACTGGTTCTATTGCACTTTTTTCTAGCAGAGATCTTACTTCTCGATTTAACAGATAGATGTTCTTGTGACATTGGACGCTGTTTGGGTGGTATGTTTGGGGGGTAGATGTTAGTTCTAGACAGTAACCTGACTGAATAATTTGTCGCACCCACCGGTGATGTGATGTAGGTCCAGGCAGGAAAGAATTGCTGCAGTCTTCCCCCACAGTAGTGGAATGTTGGGGGGGGGGGGGGGAAGGGGAGGAAAGTCATTGGGTAGGGGTGGAGGCAGAGCGGGAGTTGTTGGTTTTGCCTCTGCCTTTGTTGTGGTTACCCCTGTAATCCCCTCTCTGGTAGCCCTTGGTGTATGTGGATTGGCTAGGGGTTTTGTAGGAAGTGGAGGGGCTTTCGGAGTAGCCTCTTGTGTTGCCTATATATGATGAGCGACGAAAAGAACGTCTGGGAGCTTGCTGCTGCAAGGCTCCCATAGATTTTGCTGTGTCAGTGTAATTTTTCATTTTCTCTAAAGACACATCGACATTAGGGCAAAAAAATATGTCTCATCAAATGCTGATTGAGGATGGAATTTTGTATCTCAGGTTTAAAACCTGAAATACGTAGCTAGGCATATCTCCGCAAAAGGGTACTGGTATGGATTGCCCTTGAGGCAGTATCTGCAGCATCTAGGGCACAACGAATGGAAGTATTAGTAATATTTTTACCTTCTTGTATGAGTTCATTGGCCCTATTTTTAGATTTCTCTGGTAGATGCTGCATTATGGACTCCAGTTCATCATATGTGCCCTGTCATATCCTGCCAACAACGCTTGGGTATTGGCAATGCGTCAAATGTTAGATGCCTGTGACGCTGTTAGTTTACCGGAGGCGTCAAGGAGCTTATATTCTTTATCTGGTGGTGAGGCCTCACCTGACGTTTGTGAATTAGCACGTTTATGTGCATTAGACACTACTAAAGAATCTAGTGGTGCTGGACCTCTAATGTAAACTGGGTCTGCAGGAGCAGCTTTATATTTTTTTCTCAATGGGAGGGTTGAGGACCCGAGCCCTGACAGGATCTTTAAAAACCTCTGTTGCGTGCTTGATGACACCTTTAAGGCAAAATGGCAGTAGACCTTTGTGTGTTATCATAAGTGTCTAATATGAAATCTTCCTCCACAATGTCGGTCTGCAAGTCAACTACATGGTACTGGGCGGCTCTCTGGACTAGTAGGTTAAAACCCATAGTGTCCTATGGTGGGGAAGGTCTGAAAGGATATACATCGTCTTGTGGGACGTAAGGCACATCAGGTGGGTTATAATCATCCCATGGATTAGGTGATTGAGGGGGACTATTGGTCCCTGCTGGGTCATGTGCACCTCCACCTGTTTTATCAGTCTGTATCCACTTCATCATCTGGATTAGTGGATGGTGTAGGTGAACGATGTGGTGGAGGAGGTGTAGGAGGAGGAACAGTATGGGGAGGTGGTGGAGAAGGGACCCTTAATGGAGAAGTTGCAATGTGTCTCTTCTTTGGAGGAAGAGGAGGTGTCAGCGCCTCTAGTGGTCTCTTCTTTGAGCTAAGAGCTAGCTGGCCAGTCTTCGGATCCTTTACAAACGTTTTTTGATGAGGATCTGGTGTAAAAAGTTCTTCTGTACAGGGCAGATCCTTCGGCATCTAAGTTTTAGGTGCCAGGTTTTTTCGGCACCGAGTCGGTAGCTGGTCTATGGTCTTTTGGTTTAGAAGTGTGACCTTTTGAAATGTCTTTTACCGGAACATGTTTTTTCGGTTCCAGGTGTTTCTTCGGCTCCGAAGCGTGTGAATCGGGCCTTTGTGCGGTTTTTTACTCTGCTCCGAGTGCGGTTTCGGCTTCGATGAGCCGCTGCCAGTCTTCGGCACAGTGTGCTTAGGTGTCAGAGCAGCGTTGGTGTGGTTATAGAAGATGGCTTCTTCGTCGGTATAGGATTGGCACCGGGAATAGGCTGACTCGAGCCCGAGCCACCTAAAGGCTTAGTAGGCTTCTTTGCCAGGCCCTAAGGGGGGTGGGGGGTGGGGGGGGGGCTGTGGGAAGCAGTCTCTCGGTGTGCACCTGGGCCCGAAAATGAGGGTGTGACCGAAGCCTTTTTTGAGGGTGTCGAGGAAGGGTTGAGGTTAACTGTCTTACTTACGACCCATTGAGCTGGAGTGATGTCCTCGACATCGGAGTCTTCGGCATCAGAGGAGCTGGCACTTTCTTCGGCGTGATGGCGTTCAAAGATGTCGTCGGGGATCGAAGCTGACAAGGGAGCGATTGTTCTTCGAGCTAGTCGCTCCCGAATAGTCTTCTTGGAGCAGAAAGAGGCACAAGCGATACAGTCTTTGGCCTCGTGCTCCGGTGAGAGGCAACGGTTGCACACCTCATGTAGATCGGTGTGGGGAAACTCCGACCCACATTGAGGACACTTCTTGAATGGTATCCTTTCCATGAGCCAGAGTGTAAGGCCTAGGTAGGCCCAAAGGCATTCGTCGACGACCGGAATCGAAGACTTCGAAGTGGTAAAGAATCACATCAATGTGGAGCGCGATCGAAACAATACCGGCGAACTGGGTGAAGATTGCGCATCAAAGGAAATTCGGAAATTCGGTTCCAAACAGGAAACACATCCGAGCCCGATGGCTGAAAAAACCAATCGGAGGATGGAGCCGATGCCCATGCACAATGTGCTCCAAAGGAGGAGTCACCCATCTCATGACTTCCAAAGAACTTTTCAGGACAACAACAAACTGCAAACATCCGGGTCCAACACGAGGTGGCGATCTATGCAGTGTGTATTCTGCAGCTCATATGCCTCGAACATATCTTTATTGGATACATCAGTATTTGAATTTTGATCATCACGAGTCCCGTGGGGAAGAAACGCGCGCGTCTGCTATGAATTTGTGTGGTGTTTTGTTAATGAAATTCAATAAAGCATCAAAAAAAGAATAAAGGGGAAGGAGTTACGCTAACAAACAAGATGGCCGCGTAAGCTCCCGGCTCCGCCAACCTCCTACTCCTGCCAGAAGATCCTGTTATTTATCCTGTTTTTGCGCCCTGCCTCCGTGTGTATGAACCAGATTAGAGCTTAATGGTGCAATCCCGAGAATTCTACCTGTTTGGTAGACAAAGATACATCGTGTGGCAGTTTGCGGCCTAGACCAGCTTGGAAGCCGGGGTTTCGTGTACTGGCCCAGCCGGGTTCCAGTTGAACAACATCGGATGTAGTGGTGTGACAGGGTCCGGTCTATCGAAGTGGAAGATTTTTTGGACCAATGTTGACAACGGTTAGCTGAATTGGTGAACATCGAAGGAGGGGCGACGATGCACAACTGAAGCGGTGGACCGGGGTCCTTGGCCCGGTGGCCCGGTTAGGGCCCCGCTGGTGTTCGCTGGGTTGGGATCTCGGCCTGCGGTGGCGGAATTCGGATCGTTATTGTAGCCAACGATAAGTCCCACTCTACAGTCGTCCGTTCCGCATCCACCAGTTCCCCCCGGGGAGACCAAGCTCTCTGGGGACGTGAACATGATCGAAACTGTGAGTGAACCGTCAATACGAACTGTGCTGGCAACCATAGGGTCACTTCATGTTCGTCTTGAGGCCCACTTTCATAAAATGATAGCACAGTTTGTCTGGAATTGGGCAGAGTGGACCGGACCCTGCTCCACTACGAGAAACGGAACGACTCGAGATACCCAAGATGGCCACTTCGATGGAGGAAGCAGACCCCGTATTATGGGAGGTGTCGGAGCCTATGACCAGTGTCTTGACTGATGAGAGCGAGCTCGATGCCGTGAATGTATTGTCAGGCCTACGATCGTTGCCGACTATGAACGGACTATTTGAAGCTCCCTTGCTCAGTGACTGAGTAATGCAGGTATCACTGAGACCGCACTGAGGTGGCTTCAATCCTTCCTGTCTAACCGGACCTTTTCAGTGTTTGAGGCTGATGCTGTATCTCCACCAATACATCTACAATGCGGTGTGCCCCAGGGTTCATCCCTCAGCCCTACTTTATTTAATATCTATATGAGAACATTGGCTGATGTGGTATTACCCCTGGGGAGTGCAATTGGTGACCTACACTGATGATACTCCGCTTATCATCACCCTGTCTGAGCAGGAGTCGTCTCAGAACAACTTATCCTCCTGTCTTAGCAGAGTCCATGAGTGGATGAAGGAGTCCTTTTTGAAGCTAAATGGAGCTAAAACAGATGTCATGATGCTGGGACATAAACCACCTACCTCTGTGGATGAGTGGTGGCCCGCACCCCAAAGAGCAAATTAAGAGCTTAGGAGTTTGGCTGGACCCAGCTCTTAACTTTCAGGTTCAAGCTCGGAAGGTAGCAGGGACTGGATACGCCCTAATGAGATCACTTAGAAAAATTATAGGGATACTCCTGTTTGAGTCCAGGAGGATTTTAGTACAAGCACTGATCCGGTCACGCCTGGATTACTCCAACGCAGTCTACTTAGGGGCTCCTAAGGGGACACTCAAGATCTTACAGTCCATCCAAAATTGTGCAGCCCGAATGTTACTGGTCATCCCACGAAGAACCTCTGCCAAATCAGCGCTGAGGCAACTTCACTGGTTACCTGTACAACAACGGATTGAATTCAAGGCAATGACTATTGAACATAAAGCCCTGTCTAATTCGGGACTGGACCTCCTTCTACCCCTGTTCCTCCCCTACCAAACATGTAGGACCCTAAGATCCAGTAATAAGAACCTACTGGTAATCCCTAGGACTAGGAGAATCCGTACGGGTGGTAGGCGTTTTTCTTTACAGGCTGCAAAACTTTAGAACAATCTTCCTGATGCTATTCATTTGGAGAAGAACCACCTCCGATTCCGAAAAATATTGAAAACCTTTCTGTTCTGCTAAATACAGCTGAGATGAATGGACCACTTAAGCGCTGGGATGCCTCCGGGTAACCATGCGCTATATAAATGCGTAATCATTCAATCATTCATCCTTTCCGGAGACTTTTGATGGGAACTGTTGCTGGTTTTTAACTGCGTCACTCCCCTACACATCGGCACCGCTAAAGATGGCAGATGAAACAACGTTGGGAATTCATAACTGTGAGCATTTGGACCTGACAGAGCTCCCAGCACTTTCATCTCTTTGCTACGTCGCGATTTGAACTTTGGTACAGTATTGTTGCGCTTTGACTATCCTGCAGAAGAGGCAGTTCGTCCGGAAGGAGCTCACATGTCTGATCGGAAGGGTCTAGGATGAGACTAAGTGACTGAGTTTGGCATAGAGTCTTGCTGGACATGGGGTTTGCAATTATGATGCTCTCGGGAGGTTGGGAGATGTTTGAAGTTTCCCCTGTTGCGCTACGTATTTGCTGCCTAATAGATTTTTTTGACCTTAGTCTGGGGATTCTCCCCGCCAGAACCAGGAGGGGGGACCGGGGGCATGTATGAAGATGCCCTCCTCCATTTACTGTTTTTTAGTGTGTGTTAGTTGGGGCGACAGGCACACTGCTAGTTGGGGTTAGGAGACAGCCATATGCAGGGGTGCAGGGTGGGGATGGGTTTATTGTTTTGTCCTCTCTTTTTTTGTTTTTATGGTTTCTTTTTCTTCGCACTCTCTTTTACTTTCCTTTGATAAGTATAGCTTGCGGAACATCCTGACCTTGATTGTATTCTAGTATCTGGTGCTCATGCTTCTTTTATTATCCTGATTTACGGGTGGGCGGGTTTTAAGGGGCTGCGCTTACAGTGGATCGTATATTGTACTGTTACATATCCTGCTTCCCTAACATTAGCGAAGGAGTCTCAATTGTTTTCCGTTGCTCGCATCTATCCTGTTTTTAAGCCTACTCGCCTTATTATTGTGTCTGAATGTATGGCACCTGGTATGTCTATTTTCTTCTTTGTTTTTGAAAATAATAAAAAGATTTATAAAAATTAAAAAAATAATAAAAGGATATTTTTTGCATGAGAACTTTGAGTCTTTAATAATTTCTTTGGAAGATCATCTCAGGTTTGATTATCATCAACTTTGATATTGTTGTACAGGGATGTGGAATTCCTATAGCCCGAAGCCCAGGACATTATTTGGGGTCAAGGGCAACCAGTTCCAATACCCTACATCACAAACCCTATGGCTGCCAGTTTTCTGTACCACATTATGGCTCCAGGAAGGGCACGGTCTGCTGTGAAGGTAATTTTTTTGTCCATATGTTAACACTGTTCAAACTTGTGTTCATGGTTCATTAATTGAAAGCTTTTATTATTAGGGTGAATGCTGTAAGTAAATGTTGTAAGCTCTGACTGCACTATTGCCAGCTGTTCCAGTATAAAAACGTGTATGCAAGTTTTCAAAGTTTAGCAATTTGAAGTTATGTATAATGTTCCCAGAATACTCAGATTTGATGCAAATATTTGCAGCAGCTTGAAAGCAAGATTTATGATTCTTTGCTTTCAAAATAAAATGTTCATAAAATAGGAAAGCAGGAAAAAATGCATTTCGCCAAACTACTATAAAAGTTCAGGTACCATTTCTTTGCAGCATCATTTAGCGTACCATTTCTTTGCAGCATCATTTAGCAACATGTGTTAATGCATGCTAGTATTTCCCAAAAATATTCATAATGGAAAAGCAGTGTAACCAGTTTCAATAAGATTATGGGAAACAAAAATAAACAAGCATTGGCAAAGCCAGTAGGTCTGAAATTGGTGGTCAGCTTTTTAGTTTTGTCAATGTGTGAATTGTTTTGGCATGGTTTTTGTAAAACCTTAATGGTGTGGGAGCCTCCAGGCCCTCACCATTATAACAATCATTGGCAAAAGCAAACATTGTTTTTGGTCTCAAAAGCACACACTGCTCAGTAGTTACTGGCACTGAACAAAACTACTTTGTGGTCCTATATGCTCTTTGTGAAAGAGCAGAATGTGGTCCCTGGTAGTGAAGCCAACCGATACAGAGAGAGACAGAATTTTAAATCAACGCAAAAGGTCATTGGCAATGGCAGACCAAATTAGGGGCCCAATTATTAAAGTAAGTCTCAAAAGTGCACCTGTAGTATATGTCCTTGCACCAAGTGCGGCTATACGGCTTTCGTGACTTCCCAAGAATTTACAGAAGTAGGAAAAGAAATAGTACTCCTAGAAAAAAATTGGGAACTGCATTTTAGCACGAGCAAATATGCACGTGTAGATTTGCTCGTGCGAAAATCTGAGTATTTGCAAGTTCACTTTCCCACCAACCACTTTTCTCCCAACTCTGGAAGAAGGTTTACATCTGCCATTGTCAGGAGTAAATTTTCCCATACTGAGAAATGTTGGAAAGATTAGAGAAGTTGTTGAAAACCCTTAGAAACATGCACGTTAGTAGGTTTGCACAGACTCAAAAGGGCATTCTATACCTGGAACTATTGCTTACCACTACCTTCAGCCCCAGTATGTAGATCTGCAGAAATGTGGCAACAAAAGGGGATTGTAATTATTCAAACAATACTATCGTATGAGCCCTGGCATAATCGGACAAGCTATATCAGAACTCTTATATAATGAGATTGCTGCCATAATTGGTCGCCACACTAAATGGCACCAAAGGGACAAGTGGATTTTGTTACAGGACAAGTAGATTGACGAAACAACCTGCCCCATGGACAAGTAGATATTTGAATAAATTCCACATCCCTGGTTGTAAATTATCTGATATTAATATTTACTTTGAGGTATGTGCTGAGCCTTTCTGTATCTTGTGTTTTTGGTCAACCAAAACTGTGGGAACTAGGGGGTCAAGTTCCTAGCTCTTGCACTACCATATTCACCCGCACTTCTAAATACACATACTTACTGGTGCAGGACTTGAGGGCCCTGACCACCTATTCCGGGTCTTAATATATAGAACTATTAAACGTCTTCAAACACTTGATGACAAAGGTCATGAATGGTGAATAAAGTTGAGCAACTGGAACACCGTGTAGACGCCTTTCAAGCTGTGGTGAGTCAGGTTCACTCTATGCAAATGAAACTCATCTTAAACAAGTTGAAAATCTCGAAAATCGCAACAGGTGTAATAATATGTGCATATGGATTGACATAAGAATTTGAGTGGTCGGATCGTAGTAAAAAAAAAAATTGTATTTGGTCTTCCTGCAACTCCTGTTCTACATATTCAAAGAGCACATCGCCTGTTTCATAGTCCACGTACTGTGGTGTCTACCAAACCAAGAGGAGGTATTTAATTTTTTATAATACACTGATCTATTTAAGTTAAACGAGCAGCTAAACTCAAACGGCAAATCTCATTGCAAGGATCCACTCTTTTCTTTACTCAAGACTATGCTAATGACAGCTGATAGGAGGAAGATGTTTATTGAGCGTGGCCCTTCAGAATCTCAATACCAGATTTGGTCTCTTTCATCCAGGTCTATTTAAAGTAACATATAAAAATAAAATTACAAACTCTTTGACCCTAGTGCCATAAGTAAAATGCAGCCTTTGGGATTTGAAAGGCAGTGTGACACTTACTCTTTCTGGTCTTGACCTCTGGTCCTGGCAAGGGGTAGGCAACAGGTCAGTTAGACTCAGTGCAAGCAGTCAGATCTGAGAGTGCCTACAGCACTGTTCCCTTCTGCTTTCAGAGGCTTGCGTTCCGTACTCCCTAAGCTAAAGGTCTGCAGGGCTAAACATATCAGTGCTCCCTTCAAGTCCTGGTAATTGGCACTGTTTTCGCCAAGAATCTGTAGCATGTAATAATGTGCTGTATTTTATTAGGGCTATCACTCTGATGCTAAGGTGAGGTAAATGAGAAAATAGAGATAAAGAGGGTGTGAAATGGAGAGACGGTGAGAGGGAGAGTGTTAGAAATGGTATTTCTGGTGGTCTAGTGCTTGCGCCTAAGCCAGACAGAAACCGCCACTCTCGTCAGGGCAAGGGAGTTGCACGCTGAAGATAACCCCTGCTCACCCCTTGCTAGCCTCTTGGATAAGCCGGACTGCTCGTCCCAAGCTATGTGTAACTTGTTTGCGCCACACACAGCAGCAACATACTAGGCACACCACAAAAGGAACTCTACACAAGGTTATGTATAAAAATAGCCTTTGTATTATCAAACACATTAGAATAGTAATCACGCAATATATACTGTGCCAACTGGCACTAGGCAATATTTACAGAGGATTATATACACATGTCAGGGCCAATTGGGCCACTGTCAGAATCATCACAAAGTGAAAATAATAACTGTAGAACATAATAAATAAGTAATTACTGGCAAAACACTGTACTAAGCATTATCCTGTAACATAAATCAAAGTATGCAATCAGCATCACATCAGGCGTAAAATACATTATGCACCAACCTCGTAAGCCTAAACATATTAGACCATAACCTCCTAATCATAAATCACCTTAGATACATAAATCACAGTAGAGAATAACCGCACAAGCATAAACCACAGTATGCAAATAACCTCATAAATATAAACCACAGTAGAGGCATAAATCAGGATGCATAAATCACATTTCCTGCGCACCACATAAATCACAATAGGGCCCGGCGCCCTCTCAACTTAACACAGTTCCAGCAACCATCATGTCCAGATTAGATTATTGCAACAGCCTCATGTTAGGGGCTAATAAGTCTGTGATAAATAGGCTTCAACGTACTATGAATGGGGCAGCTCGCACTCTATTTGCTCTGCCCAAGTACAGTTCAGTTTCAGGGATACTGTGTCAACTGAACTGGAGCAGAGAATTGGGTTCAAAGCGCTTTGTATTACGCATAAAGTTCTGACGGGCTCTTGCCCTACGATCCTCAATGACTTGGGCCACCACTATGTTCCATCTCGCGCACTGCGCTCTGCCGACCTTAATTTGATACATGTGCCTTGCTTCCATAGAGTCAGAACTGGAAGGCCATTCTTTTAAGGTATTGGCTCCTACTTTGTGAAACTCATTGCCTCTTGCTATTAGGAGGACATCTGATCATTTGAGGTTTAGAAAGGCAGTAAAGACTTGGCTGTTCGTGGAAACAAGGCTCCACCGCCTGACATTCTTGTGTGCGTCGATAATTTTCATTCATAACTTTCTGGGGGCAGGCGCACTCCATTTTACAGGACTTTGCAGCATCCACTCTGATTAAGCGACGTGATTTCAGGGTGGTCACCTCACACCTGCACGAGAAAGGCATCCCCTACTTCTGGGGCCATCCATTCCGCATCGTTTTTAAATTTCAAGGGAAACAGCACCAGATCCGCTCGCTTACAGAAGCCCTCTGCCTCAATAGCACATTGACATCGGAGTAGGTGGAGAAGCCTAAAGAGTGGGGCCCTCATCAAGCGCCAAAATGGCAGAGAGTGGGCAAGTCAGCTGCCGCCTTAAAACCTGACCAGGCTACAATGACCAGAGAGAGGGAGGCAGTGCTCTCCTCCCTTTCTCAGCCATCGGACCCTCCAGCTACCCCTTGAGCGGCACATTTGGACTGCACCAGGGTGGGTAGTATGTTGGGTTGCCGGGGGCGGGGAGGGGCACAAGTGGTTATCCCTGCTACCAGTTCACAACCTCTCCACTGGTAGGTGGGGGCCGTCTCGGCTCCCTGCATACCGGATTGCTGCTCGAGCCACGGCCTTCTGGGTCCTCCATAACCTGACGCACTTTGGTCATGTTTTGTTTTATTTTTCAGGTTCTGACATTTGTTCTCCCTTTGGGGCTTGGGGTTGCTGAGGTTTTAGTTTGGGGTAATCCGCACCAATTAGTTCTTTGACATCTCCTTCCTGAAAAAAGAGGGAGGCGCTTGGTTCGGTGGGGAAGGTCCTCAAGATAGATAGCCTTAAAGTACGGGGCCTAAACAACCCTGTCAAAAGAGCAGCAGTACTATCCTTACTCGGGGAGCGATACCGGTCTCTTACAGAAGACGCATCTCCTATTGAAGGATACCCCGGTTATGCGTATTAGGCACTTCCCGCAGCGGTTTTGGTCGGCAGGCCCATCTAAGAACAAGCATTGGCATAGCCAATAGGTCCTGCCTTTGGGACCTTAGAAGTATTTAGTTATGCAGTAGGTCCCAAAAGCAAGACCTATTGGCTATGCTAATGCTGGTTAGCAATAGCAGTGCACTATTTCTATTTTAGTATTAGTGGTGTACTGGTTATATTCAATTTACTTGAATAGTGATATATTGCACTTATTACAGTTTTAGAAATAGCAGTCCAATGCATACATTTCATTTTAAGTCAATTGAACACATTTTATTTGGAGGAATAGTGGTGCAAGGATCACATTCAATTAATTTACATGGTTGTGCATTGGACACTTCATTTGAGGACTCGTGGTGCATTACACACATTTAATTAATACGACTGGGGAGCTCTGAACCAGTTTTCTTTTTTATGAATCGTGATGCATTCAACATATTTTTATCATTTTAAAAGTGTTGCTTGACAGATATTGCATTGCAGTTAACCGTGGTGCGTTGCACGTACTTCAGATTTAGACACTATAGTGCTGAGCACACTGTTTTATTGTTATGCATAGTGGTGCACTGCACAAATCGGATTGCAATAAATAGTGAGACGTTGTGCACAAGGAATTTAGTGAACCTTGTTCACACAAGTAATGTGATCAATAGTGTCTGGGACACAATTCACTGCTGTGATTCACTGTGCACAGAACACGTTATTGATGCCAGCAGCAGTGTGCGGCTCAATTTCAGGGCCGATGGTGCGCTACACATATTTCATGTTTTAGGAATCTCAGCGCCTTCTGAACAGATTTCATTTTTTGGAGTAGTCGTACATGCACATTTCACTTCTATCTGTATTGCTTGGTGCATGTTATTTAATAGAATAAAGGCCGATTGCGCACAGTTCTTTTATGGGACGAGCCACGTGCACCAAGCATTTCAACATATTTAATTTTAGGAAATGTGGGTCATTTCACACGTCCTTTGCTTGGGTAGTGTTGCAAAGCACACAGTTTGTTTTGGGAATAAGGTATTCGTTGCACTCGTTTTATTAGTGCTAATGTCAGGGCCTTGCACGTTTTATTGGTGATAGTGGTTCATTTTAACTCCTTGTCAGCGGTAGTAAGCGCCGTATAAATACAATTACAAGTGCAGACATGTCATTGCTAAAACAGCGCAGTGTACATGTTGTGTAAGCCTGTTGGTGCACTGCACAAATCTCATTTCAAGGAACAGTGATGCATCCCACACATTTCAGTGAGACAGACAACACCAACACATCGAACACTACATTAGAAATGCGGTGCACAGTTTATTTCCAAGGTATAAATATCAGTGCAATTATCATTAGGAATGGTGGTGCAGTGCGCGCATTATATCCATAAGCATTACACTGCCCCGCACATATTACTTCAGTCCCCAATCCAGCCAGTCTTTTTTTGCACACCTGCCACCCCAGGAAGTGGCCATCTAGAGAGCACCAAGGCTAGCAGTTCGTGCTGGACATTTATTGTAACTGAATTTATATTGCACTTACTACTCCTGGTGAGGCATTTGAGCACTTTACAGCGAGAGTAGCATGATACTCTGGAACCCAAGGTTAGTGGTTAAACCAGTGGTTTTTGAGAATAAGCTTGTGCTGTCAAGAAAACCATTTTTAAGAATTTTCTCTGTTTCTTTAGCACTTTGCTCGCTTTCTGAAGACGTGGATATTGGCACCTGGCTAGAAAAGCAAGACAATTGGCCAGGAATCTCAGAAAATACTAAATGCGAACAACAAATACCTGAGATGCATCCACAGCCACTGCCCAGATTTAAAAGCCATTTCCTTTATCTGTCAGCACTATCTCTTGAAAATCCAAAGCATAATTTAAACGAGTGTTCAAAATAAATTTCTTTCAACAAATCGCCTGGCCTTTCCAATTACGTGCAGGAGGTGTTCTTGCATTTTTTAGAGCGCTCGAGAAAGAAAACAACAAATCAAAGCTTCTGGTCATGTGGAATGTAGTTTACAACTGCTTGCCAGGACCTCCTGCTGCACAGGGGGCAGGAGTGGACTGCGAGGCTCCGGTTTCGTGCTGTTTGTGTGCAGAAGCCTCTGGCATTTGCTTGCCTTTACATCTCCTGTGGGGGTTCTGTAGAGTAAGCAGGGTGGGGAATAGTTGTCTGAGCGGGGCCAATGTCAGCATGCTAGGGTTGACAGTTTCTGTCTCCACACAGAGAAGAGAATCAATACTTTTGCACTGCGGAAGTGCCCTCGGTGTAAAACAACAAGAGCGCAGCGTCTGACCGGTTTCTAGGCAATTCATGGCAGCGCATCCAGGAGCTGCCGTTGCTGCTGTGGTGGTGGTTTACCTTGCCGCCCCTCGCCAGGTTGGATACTACGCTCAGGTACCGTGGCGAGTGCTCTGCCTCACATGCCACTTAATAAATCACCCCTCAGAGCACAGGCCGCACAAACTGACCCGGGCGCGCCGGGAGCATCCAAAGGCCAAAGTGTGGGCTAGATGCAATAATTAGAACCCAAAATGAAAACATTTGCTGAGGGGCGCTCAGACCCCACCAGGCTCCACGGCGTGCGGCAAAAGGCAACGTGTGCTTCATTACAGAGGGCTGCTTTTATCCTTTCGTTTTCCAATCTTTGCTGTTTTTCTCATACAGTTGATAGCACACGAGGGGATAACGGACAAGCGACTCCTGGAAAAGCGACAGACCACAAGAGGAGAGATGAGCGTCTGTGGCATTAGTAGCAGCTGCTAGGGAATGGTGAAAGGGGGGGGGGGGGGGGGGGAGACAGGGGTGTTAGTAAAAAAAAAGAAAGGACGACTTGCATGCTTGTCGCTTAACGCCATGTCGCCTCTGTCACTGTTGAGGAACTCGAAATTGACATATTACGAGTTATTGATTAAAACTTCACCCGGGTCAAATCACTGCCTTGCTGTGTGTTAATTGAGAGGGCTCGCAGGCAGTTCGAGAGTAAAGCAAGACAGTGAGCGTGCGGCATGGCATTGAATTGAAAGGCAACTGAGACAGTCACACAGCGTTTCCCTTGCGGGAGCGAGCAGGGGCACCATCTGTTTACAAGATAATTACAAACAGATGTCGCCACAGCTCGCTCCAGCAAGGGAAACGCCAAACGTGCACGCGTTGCAATAGAAAGCAATGCAAAACGTGCACGTTTCTGGCCAAAAAGCTGATCGATTCAAAGAGGTCCCCTCCTAAGCAGCGCATGCGCGCTGCGTAGGCGAGATCTATAAACAGGGTAACGATTCTGGTTGGGGCTCATTTCCCGGGTAAGGTTGTAGCGACTGTGGCAGAGAACAAAGGTCGTTTGCTAGCGATTTGAGTACAATGGGGGGGATGCACATCACAGTTGACTCACTTTATGCGCCAAACACACGACAGGAATCCTTTGTTATCGTGGCCCTCAAGGAGATCCTTTCGACACAAGATGCTGCGATACTGGGGGGGGGGGCCTTTAACTTAGTGATGGACACAGAGCTGGATAGATCAGGTCAAGGGACACACCAAACAGGGACATTCCCTTTACGGGGGAGGGAGTGGTTTGCAGATACTGGGTTAAACTATGTTTGGCGCACACAACACCCTGGGGTACATGACTACACTTATTATTCTGCAGCCCAAAAAACCTATGTGCAGCTTGATCACTTTTTACCTTCCTCGTCCTTAGCACGCCATTTGCACAATGCCACAATTGAGCCCCGATCGTTGTCCGATCATGCTCTCATTACTGTACATGTCCCTGCAAGGGCATCTCACGCGATTTCCCCTGGGTAGCGCTTACGGGAGAGTCTCCCACACTCTTCAGACACCGTCCAAAGCATCAAGCAAACGTTGGAGGAGTACCTACAGCTTACTGATGTGGGTTCCGCGCCATTTTCAGCAGTGTGGGAGGCCCTGAAATTAGTCGTGAAGGGTGAGTTTATCGCTATAGCTGCAGCTTATAATAAACAGAGAGAAGTGCAGAGAGCTTGAGAAAGGGGTGGAGGAACTTACCTGCTAATGCTGTGAAAGACTTCACACCCCTCCTCCTCCCACTCTGGACGAACATCATTAACAGCTCCCTTCAAGAAGGTCTCATCCCCGACTCCCTCAAAGAAGGGCAAGTCACACCCATACTCAAGAAACCTACAGCTGACCTGGCTAACATGAACAACTATCGCCCTATCACCAATAACCCCACCTTGGCAAAGCTACTGGAAAAATGTGTACAAATCCAATTGACAAAACACATCGATCAGTTTGACCTCCTCAACCCTCATCAATCAGGCTTCCGAGCGAAACACAGCACGGAAACGGCTATGACGCACATAATTGATGATGCCCTCCAAATCCTTGATCGCAACGATTCCTGCCTACTCATCCTTCTGGACCTCTCCTCAGCTTTTGATACTGTCAAACATGAGAACCTACTGGAGCTGTTAAATACCAGAATGGATCTATCCGGGACTGTTCTCAAATGGTTCACTTCCTTCCTACATAACCGGTCTCAGAAGTTCAAGATCAACAACGTTCTGTCTTCATCGGTGCCTGTAACATTAGGCGTCCCACAAGGCTCCTCCCTATCCCCCACTTTGTTCAACCTCGTCATGGAACCACTCACCACCTTGCTTCAAGCATCTAATGTACACTTCCATATGTACGCCGATGACACTCAACTTTACCTCAAGCTACAATCCCCGGAAGACATCAAGCTTCTGAGTCAAGTCAGAAAATTTATATAGCGCGCTACATACCCAGAGGGTCTCAAGGCGCTTGAAGAGGGGTGGGGAATTGCTGGTCAAATATCCACGTTTTAAGTTGCTTTCTGAATGCTAGGTGGTTCTGAGTAAGGCGAAGGTGAGTGGGAAGTGAGTTCCAGGTTTTAGCTGCCAGGTAGGAAAAGGATCTACCTCCCATGGTGGTTTTGTTGATGCGAGGTACAGTGGCCAGGGCTTGGTTGGATGATCGTAGCTGGCGTGAGGGGGTGTAGAAGGACAGTCGTGTGTTGAGGCATTCTGGTCCGATTTCGTAGAGTGCTTTGTGTGCATGGGTTAGGAGCCGGAAAGTGATCCTTTTATTGACGGGGAGCCAGTGGAGGTTTTTCAGGTGACCAGAGATGTGTTCTTTGCGCGGGATGTCTAATATGAGCCTGGCTGAAGCGTTCTGGATTCGTTGGAGTTTTTTCTGGAGTTTTGCGGTAGTACCGGCGTAGAGGGTGTTTCCGTAGTCCAGTCGGCTCGTGACCAGAGCGTGGGTGACAGTTTTCCTAGTTTCGGTGGGGATCCAACGAAATGTTTTTTTGAGCAGGCGAAGAATGTTGAAGCAGGATGAAGAGACGGCGTTGACTTGTCTATTCATTGAAAGTGAGGAATCCAGGATGACGCCCAGGTTCCGTGCGTGGTCCGTCGGGATGGGTGCTTTTCCAAGGGCTTCTGGTCACCAAGAGTCGTCCCAGGCAGAGGGGGAGGTGCCTAAGATAAGGACTTCTGTTTTATCTGAGTTCAGTTTCAGACGGCTGTGTTTCATCCATTCGGCTATTTCTTTCATTCCTTTGTGTAGGTTATTTTTGGCGGTGCTAGGGTCATTGGTGAGTGAAAGGATCAGTTGAGTGTCATCCGCGTAGGAGATGATGTTGAGGTTGTGTTGGCGTGCGATGGCCGCGAGGGGGCTCATGTATACGTTGAAGAGGGTGGGACTGAGTGAGGATCCTTGGGATACGCCGCAGATGACTTCAGTGGCCTCTGAGATGAATGGTGGGAGGCGGACTCTCTGGGTTCTTCCGGTGAGGAACGAGGTGATCCATTCCAATGCTTTTTCTTGTATTCCGATGTTTTTGAGGCGCTGTAGAAGGGTGCTATGGCAGACTGTGTCGAAGGCTGCGGAGAGGTCAAGGAGGATGAGGGCGACTGTCTCCATTGTCCAGGAGAGTTTGAATGTCGTCTGTTGCTGCGATGAGGGCGGTTTCAGTGCTGTGTTTGGCTCGGAAGCCGGATTGTGAGGAGTCGACGGATTTGTTTGTTTCAAGGAAGGCGGCGAGCTGGTTGTTGACCGCTTTCTCGATGACTTTGGCCGGGAATGGAAGGAGCGAGATGGGGCGGTAGTTTTTGAGTTCGGTGGGGTCAGCTGTGGGTTTCTTCAGGAGGGCGCTGAGTTCGGCATGTTTCCAGCTTTCCGGGAAGGTGGCGGAGTTGAAGGAGCAGTTGATGGCATCTCGGAGGTGTGGTGCTATGATGGAGTCTGCTTTGTTGAAGATGTGGTGAGGGCATGGGTCAGTTGGGGATCCTGAGTGGATGGAGTTCATCAGGCGGATGGTGTCCTCAGTGGAGATTGGGTTCCAGTCGTTGAGGGTGTTCAAGGGAGGTGGGGGTCCTGCAAGGGGTTGGGTGGGTTGGTCTTCGGGTTGGTTGTCGAAGCTGTTGTGGATGTCTGCGATTTTGTTGTGGAAGAATGAGGCTAGGGAGTCGCAGAGGGCTTGGGAGGGGGTGATGTCGTTGGAGTTGGCCGTGGGATTGGTAAATTCCTTGACGATATTGAATAGTTCTTTGCTGTTGTGGGCGTTGTTATCTAGTCGGTCCTTGAAAGCGGCTTTCTTGGCTTTTCGGATCAGTTGGTGGTGTAAGCGGGTGGCGTTTTTTAAGGCTACCTTGGTGCTGGTGGTTGGATCTTTTTTCCAGGCCTTCTCAAGGGAGCGGCAGAGTTTCTTGGATTTCTTAAGATCATCGTTGAACCAGGAGGCCTTCTTGCTGCCGAGTTTGTTTTGTCGTTTTTTCAGTGGTGCTAGGATGTTGGCGCTGTTGGATAACCATAGGGTGAGGTTGGAGGCGGCTTGATCGGGATTTGAGGAGTGGGCTGGGGGGTTAAGAAGAAGCGATGAGGAAATCTGGTCGATGGTGATTTTGTTCCAGTTTCTTTGCAGAGTTGGTTGGGGGTGGATGTTGGGTTTGGGCTTGTTGTAGGTAAAGTGAACGCAGCTGTGGTCAGTCCAAAGGAGATTCGTGGTGTGGCTGAAGGAGACATGATTGCTGGAGGTGAAGATCGGGTCGAGTGTATGACCTTCGATGTGGGTGGGGGAAGTGACAAGTTGTTTAAGTCCGAGGTTGGCGAGGTTGTCCAAAAGGGTGGTGGAGTTGCGGTCGTTGTGCTTTTCAAGGTGAAAGTTGAGGTCTCCCAGAAGGATGTAATCTTTGGAGGGGAGCGCGTGTGGAGTGATGAAGTCCGTGATGTCCTCACTAAATTGAGCGCGGGGTCCTGGAGGTCTGTAAAGGAGGGTGCCTCTGAGTGTGGTCTTGGGGTCGATGTGGATCTGGAAGTGGAGGTGTTCGGAGTTGGCGAGATTGACATCTGAGCTGGTTGAGATGCGGATTGATTTCTTATGGACGATAGAGATTCCTCCTCCTGTGTGGCCGGTACGGTCCTTGCGTATGATCTTATAATCTTCATGGATGGCAATGGTGATGTCTGGGGCAGAAGAGGCGTTCATCCAGGTTTCTGTTAGGAAGGCGACGTCCGGAGAGATGGTGTCTAGTAGATTCCATAGGTCAATGGCGTGCCTGTGGACCGAACGGGTGTTGAGCAAGATGCATTGTAGGTTGTTGGGGTCGGATATCTGTGGTGTGATCGTAGCGGAGTTGTAGACAGTGCCGTAGAATTTGCAGGAGTTGCATGAGAAAGGTCCGTGGGTTTGTCCAGGAGCAGCTTGGATGCAGTTGGGGGAGCGGCCGGGGTTAAGGGCTAGGAGGGTGGTGGCATCGTAAGTGATGCGGGAGGGGTGGGGGGGGGGTGCAAGGACCAGGGGGTATGGCACTGGGCGCGGTCCAGGCGTGGACGGGCGTAGACGTGCTTACCTTTGGCGCGCCTTCGGCGCGACTGGGGCGCGAACGCTGCGCGTAGACGCTGCGCGCGGGACCAGCTGTCATATATGGATAGTGGAGGGGGAGGGGCGAGGGCGGCTCAACTGGGCGGCGGGGCGGGTTTACTAGGACCACAACAACAAACAAAATGGCAGCGGAGCGCTGGGGGATAACGCGCATACACAGACAAAGTTACACTGGCAATTTAAAGTGTAAACAGAGCAAAGGCGGCAATTTTAAATGTAAAACAGAGCAAAAGCGGCAAGCAAGGCAGATTGCAGGCAATAACAACGAGGCAGTGATAGGAAGCGCTGCACAACGATACCAGGTGTCGTCAGAGACACTGGGGAGCAACCACTCGGCTCGAGAGCGAAGAGCTTCTGAACGCCACACTCAGAAACACCCAATCATGGTTGGCCGATAATCACCTCAAACTAAATGCTCTGAAAACTGAGTTCCTTCTGATATCACCTCCCACGAAGATTGCCATCACCCAGACCTGGCTCAAGGAACTAACGGCATTCAATGTCCAACCCACCATCGTGGAATCTGCGAAATCCTTAGGCATTACACTGGATGCCAAGCTCAACATGCAGCAGCACGTTAGCAAAGCAACTAAAGGAGCTAACTTCCAAATCAACACCTTGAGGAAACTTAAACCTTTCCTCCCTGCTAAGGACTTCCAAACTGCTGTACAGGCCCTAGTTATCCCCAGCATAGACTACGGAATTTGGCCCTTAGCAGGCTCTCCATTACAACAACCACTCCCCTAAGAGCCTCCTTGAACGCTGCCGCGAGACTCATCACTGGTTCAAGGAAACATTCGCATATATCCCCGGATTTAAAATCCCTGAACTGGCTGCCCTTTGAGGCCAGAATACAGCTGAAAATAGCCGTAATGACACATTCGGCCATTCACCACAAGTCACCCAGCTACCTCACCCATAAGCGGACTATATCTGGAGGCTCGAGAACCAATAGAAGTACAAAAAATCTACTCATGAAACCTCGTAGATTCCGGAAGGAAAAAACATGCAAACGCTCCTTTTCAGGAATGGCCCCCAGAATCTGGAATGCACTCCCTCCTGAAACCAGGCTTATCTCCTCTACGGCGCTTTTTAAGAAAGAGGTAAAAGCCTTCCTTATGGCCAAGTTCACCTGAACTCTCCCGCTAATGGAACAGACTGCTGCACCGTTGCCGCTGGACTGGTTACCTGATTAACTCTTGGTACTATCCTTGTATATGACTGATATCCTAGTATGCTACCGTTACTATATTGCTCCTAATAGTTGTTCCAATTACCCTCCTGCTGCCCCTACCGCCTTCCCTGCGAGCTTTAAGAAAGAGGTAAATGTCTAAGTACACCTGGTCACTATTGCTGCGGGACCCACGACTCGGTACTGTTTCGGTATCATTATTTACATGTCGTTTATTGGTTTATATATGTACTGTTGCTACCCTTTACTGCTAGGCTACCATATTGTACCCCATAGTGGATTTATCCACCCTCCAGTTGCCCCTACACCTATCTCTGTAAAGCTCTCTGATATCTGCAAAGATCTTGTTCCCGCTATATAAAACTTTGAATAAATAAATAAACTTGAATCTATACACAAACAAACTGGGGCGCCGAGGGTGTGGAGGGAATTGGAGAAAGGTAGGCATCTATTAAAACATCTTGACCTCGACAGGGCAGAATACACCCTTCTTTGCCTCAGCCACAAATTTTACCTTAGCAGTGATAAGTGTGGTAAACTGCTGACCTACAGATTATGGACCCGAACTCAAGCAACTATGAATCATTCGATTAGGGATCATGATGGGGTCAAACATAGTGCCGATACACACAGTGGACACCTTCCGCTCGTTCTATGGCGCTTTATATACTGGGCAGGACCCACTTGCGTACTGGAATGCCTGTGAGATTTCCCTGCTCTCTAAGACTGCGGCAGATTTGCTTGATTCTGCTATTTTCATAGAGGAGGTGATTTCGGCCATCTCCAGATTGAAACTGGACAAATCACCAGGCCCTGATGGATTTTCTGCCTCTTTTTAGAAGACCTTTTGTAGAGAGTTGGCTCCCTTTTTGACTAAATTGTTCAATTCCTTTTTAGAGACGGGGCGGTGATACCATCCATGTTGGAGGCTGCTAGCTCGGTTATTCTAAAACCTGCTAAAGACTAACAAGACTGTGGCTCCTACAGGCCTATATCCCTCCTCAATCTTGATGCGAAAATATTTGCAGGTATATTGGCTGGAAGCTTAAATCCGCTCATGGCAGACCTAGTCGACCCCAGTCAGGTTTTATTCCCACACGACAGGGGGGGAGACAATACTAAACGCCTTTTCCACCTAATGGATAGTATACAGCAGTCAAGGCAGGCCTTCTTTCTGTCCATTGATGCAGAGAAGGCATTTGACAGGGTGGGGTGGACCCATCTGTTTGATACTGTGCGCTACTTCGGATTTGGGGAGAACTTTATCAAATGGATTTGCTGCATTTATAGTGCACCCACGGCCTTTGTGAGGGTAAATGGCACCAGATCTTCCTCCTTTCCAATTTCCCGGGGGACCCGGCAGGGTTGCCCCCTATCCCCCCCATCTATTTGCGATTCAAATGGAGCCCTTGGCCCAACATATACAAGTGGACTAGCGCATAGAAGGTTTGAAATTCGGAGCGGATGTGAATAAAATAAGTCTTTATGCAGACAATGTTATCTACTCCCTTACCAACCCGCAATCGACACTGCCGAGTCTCCTTGACAAACTCCTTGCTTTTGGTTAAGTGTCTGGGTTTAAAGTCAACCTGAGTAAATACAATATACTGAACTGGTCGGTTCCCCAGGTCCTGGTAGATGTTTTACAGCAACAATTCTCATTCCAATGGTCCCAGCAAGACATATCGTACCTGGGAATGCGTATAGCCCCGACCATTATTCTGAAGGTTGCCCTTAATTAGACGAATCTCATTGACCAGATGGAATTTTATGGATCAGACGGTAGCGGGCATCAATATTTGGAGAGAGCTAAGGTTGCCTCACAAGCACAGGGTGTGAGGGTTATATTATTCTCCCATCAGCTCTGCGACTTAAGGTCTCGGATATGTTAGCTGTAAAGAAGGGATGGACTTACCCCTTCACCTATGACCCCTATTGTGGATAACCCAGACTTTCCCTCAGGACCAACATAAGAGGTCTTTCAGCGCTGGAGGCAGGAAGGCTGCAAAAGGGTGGGGTCTCTTTTTGACACAGAGGGGCTTGCCCCGTTTGTGCAGCTTCAGAAAAACTATGGCCTCCTAGCGACTTATCATTATGCCTATTGCCAATTATATCACTGGATCACGGCGCCTTCCAATTCCACTCAAATGCCCCGCCCCATCACCACGTTTGAAAACTGGTTGCTTCGCAAGCTCAACGATCGTCGTCTCATCTCGGAATTGTAGACCACGATTACAGCGTGATCTACCGAACAACGCACAAGGGAGCAAGTACGCTGGAAAATCGAGCTGGGAAGGCTGCTGACCCACAAGGAATGGGAGCACATACTTTATAAAACCCATCACACTGCACACAACACTGCTGGGGACGAATTCGCATTTAAAGTCTTCTCTCATTGGTAATACACCCCCGTGCGAATCCATAGCTGGGACAAGAGCAAATCGGACCTTTGCTGGAGAGACTGTGGGACTGCCCCAAATTACAGCGCAACTGGACTGAGGTCCTTGATAATACAGACGAGGTTTTAATACCCCATTCCCCAGAATACACTCCTCGCTCTCACACCCAAAGATTTTTCCATTGAGGTCGATGCGAGGTAGGAAAATAGCATTAGCTCTGCTGGCAGCTAGACCGGCTATTTTAGCGCAATGGGGCACACAGTCTGGTCCTGAAATACTGAACTGGTTACATCGCCTGTGGCATCTTCTGGCTATGGAACACATATCCCTAGTGGTGGAGGGCAGGGGGGAGGTATATCCCAAACCGTGGGCACCATTTTTGCAGTTGCTAGCTAAAGACATGAGAGAAATTACTTGTCCTAAATATTTACAAATCCTTAAGCTGCCGCCGCAAGAGACGCTTGTTACGGCTCCGCCGACAACCATCTAGATAAGTTACACTATCAGTCCCCCCATGTTGAGGCTTGGGATAAAGGAAGGAGGTATAGCTGGTGCAGATGAGGGAGTGGAAGGGTAAAAGGGGTCTTGGAAATGGTTGGTTTAGTACGGTTTTCCTTTATTGTTTGTTACGTATTCCTGTAGCCTCTTATGTTTGTTCCTGTGAAAACTCAGAAGTCATTGATCATTACAATGCAGGCGCATTGCCCACGCTGCCGGCCTCCGGGTTGTTGGCTCAAAAGCTTTGTATTGCTGCAATAGATAAGCTCGGCCGGCTGGTGGATGTAGGCAGGATGCTGTGTTCTCTCATTACGACATCAGAGTAATAAAAAGATTAGTGTTTAAAGAAACTAATTTTAATCAAACTCCACTATTGTGACGGTCAAGGAACAGAATCCTTTTAGGACACCTTTGGGAAAGAAAAAAAATATGGAGCTAGATCAGCAACAGCTTCATCCAACTGAATATTGAAAAAACACTGCACGTTAAAGTAGCTAGGAACTCCCTTGTCCCATAATGAACTGCACTGGCAGATACTTTTATTTAAATTTACTGGAAAGTACAGGATCACGGATTATCATCCACATCTAGTTTTGGCCACGCAAACAACAGTTAAAATAGGAATTGGAGTATTCAAGTAAAGACTGACCTCACCCCCATATCATACCCAGTTGGAAATATGCAACACTTCATACTCTGATCAGTATTACTTCTGAACCTCTAGTCACTTACTAAGCGGAGGTCTCAATGACTAGGGGAAGGGAGGCTCACAAGAATATAGGGGGAAGGTTGAAAGGATAAATACAGAAGTCGGACAAGGAGTAAACGTTGTAGTGTTGAAAGGGTACTCCATGAGTTACATAATACAATGTAACACAAGGCATTGACCCATCCACCACTCCTCTGATAGTATATGTAAAATACTTGCGCTCCACATCCCAGCACTGAAATAAAATAGTGCTGTAAATTACAACACATGCAAGAATTAACAGGAATTTTTGATCACAGAGATCAGTCAAACAAAGCACTATAAATAGCTTCACAGGAGGTTCTTCAAATGCAAATCGAAATATGGTGGTAAACTTAGAAACTCAGTTTCAGAGCAACTGGATTCCTTTCAAAAGCCCTTCGACAGGTGATCTTGCAAGATAGTTGCAAGTTCACATGAGAACTTTAATTCTCATGAGAATGGAACTAAATCCCTCTACACTAAATATTTCACAAGCTTTCTCAAGGGCCTTCAAGAATGCCCTGCTAGACTTCCTACATGACTTGCCGGACTTTAATGGACCCACAAATATCCATAAAAGGCTTTGGTTACCTACACTGGATTCCCACTGGAGTGTGTTTCTTAGTGGGGCTTCATATCAACACTGCAAAAACTCTGCTGCCCCTAGTGAAAGTCATCTAATTTGGAAATGGTGAAGATTTGTGAGAAACTGGAAAGACTGGTAAACCAGTCTAATACTTGTAGACGTTGCTGCACACACAATCTCAAAAAATCAATGGAAATCGTCACAAGTCTTCCACCTCTCCATGATGCCCGATTACCCTTCACCACCTACAGCCACACTGTTGCCATCTTAGGATTCACCCTGACCAAGCAGGCAAAAAGAGGCCACCAACCTGTGTTTGAAGTTTAAGTGGGTAGGTGCAGTGACCAGAGAAGCAGTCTAGGCCAGAGGAGTCACAGAGCCTTCCAAAAATGAGATTACCTTGTGCTTGATATATGTAGGGTGGCATTGCAGTCTTCACTGTAAAAGATCCCAGAACTAGATGCCCAGGTCTGTAATTGATAGTGTTGGGTCACTAAGCTACAGTAGGTCTTCTGTCACAACAACAATTATGTTGACACAGCATGGGAACGTTCATAAAACAATTTGTGCATGCCCATGTGATTTTTTTAGTGTTTGGTCAAAGCTTTGGAACTTTTCGGAAAGTCAGTTGTGACAAATGGAACTGTTCAACTCTGAAAATGACAAGCACCTATGTATTTCACTAGTCATGGGGTGTCACTCTTTACTCCTGCCCTGCCTACCCTACAAGGATAAAGGCCAAAAAAAAAAAAAAAAGAGGAAAGGCCAGATGAAATCATGTGCAGCTGGTGTGGGGGTGGGGGGGGGGGGGGGGGGGGGGGGGGGAAGGGGGGGAATCTGAGCACAATGCGTGCGGATGGACCCAATATGGAGCTGTTTTAAGGCATCAACAATGTTTGAAGTGGAGAGAGCGCAGAGCCAGGTAGGCCACCTGCGACGGGAGAAATACCTAGGGCAATAGAGGTCAGACTGCTAAACTTCCGACACCGTGGAATCACATCTGAATCACTGTGCCCCTTTCACAACATGTCAACAGATCCCTTCGAGCCGATGTCCTACAGTGGCTTATTAAGAAAGCACAGGCACGCCACACTAGCTGCACTGCCTGGATTTAAGTGCCATAAAGCGAAAGAAGAGCCAAGAGGCAAATGCGTGCCTGGCAAGTGTTTTAGACATAATTTTTTTGCAATTCCATATTGTGCTAACTGCACCCTGAAGGTATTGAACGCTTTACACAGGTATCACTTACATTAAAGTAATAAATTGTTCAGATTATTTTTGGTAAACACAGGGATTTCTGACTTTCCCAGTACCACAGAACAGTGAGCGGACGTCGAGACTCGTGCCCGTTTTCCCTTAGCTCCAAAGCCGGCAGTTCTAGCAATTTCGCCACAACCTCTCCCACAAAACTGCAACCCAGGGTAGCTTATGATATCCTAACCTTGCCCATGTCGGCTGGCGGTTTAGGTGCGTGTGGCGTGTGTGGCGCGGAACCAGAAAGGGGTCTGAGACTAGATCTGGGTTGGTAGAGTTTTATTTTGGTTAACGTCTTTTTATATCTGGTGGTGAGCCTGTCTCTTGAAAATCCCCCTGCGTCCGTGGTGGCAATGACGCAGTCTCTGCTTCTGAAATGTTAGGACTGGAACCGTCTTCGATGGTCTTTAGGGCTCAGGGACTTCTCCTGGTTCTCTGGGTGCAGTCTGGTCCCACCACGTGGAGAAAACGAAAAGAAACAGGCTGTCAGGAACGGGGCTCAATGTCTGACACCCAAAAGGAAACCGGGGAAGTGAGGGGACACCCGTGATATTGTGCTATACAGGTTTAAACACTTCTCTGTGCCTCTGTGACAGGGTATCAGTGAGGGACGGGAAATATTTACACTGCAGAAGAATAGGAGGGGTTACCGGGGATTGTCCTTCGGATCCACACACGCTAATTACTGTGTCGAAGAACCTCGCCTCCCGACCCGACCCAACCCGCAAACTTCCTCCGTACCTGCTGAAGCCACACTCCTCCCTCGGGAGTGTGGCACGGCACTGCGTGTATCCGTTGGCCTCTTGGCTTTCTGTCGTCGTCTTCTCGTCTCGCTGCCCACGATACCACTTCCTCGTTCTCTTCTCTGCTCCCAACTCCTGCGTTCGAATTCACCGGGGTGACGTCACACGCCAAGCAATCTCCTTCCTGGGTTTTGGCCACTCCAGAGTACGTGTCGTCATCGAGGGGAGGAGCGTAGTTCTCCATGCTGTTCCAGTTAAAGGAGCCGGCGCCCTCCCGTCCTTTTAATTCCGACCAGGGATGGTCTCCGGTAATGCTCCTGTCATTCTGGTAATGGGGTAAAGAGGGAGGGGACGCATGGTCAGCATTTCACCAGTCATAAGAGGGAGCTCTTCTCTCTAGGGAAACTGGCATCGTTTTACAGTGCGCCTGACTTTCGGCTCTATGCACTCAGGCCAGCTTTTTGCATTTTTGGCACCACCCCACCCCCTATCAGCCCCACGGTGCGGTGGAGTCTGACGTCGCTTCCCCCTGGCCACTAATTACTGCGCTGTTCGCTCCTGCGGCGCGCCCCCGGACGGAGGTCGATACGGTCGAGGCGCTGGGCGTGGTACTCTTTGCGCCGGCTTTCTGGTCTTTCTTTTCACTCCACCAATGCTATGCCAATTATGGACCACCCCGATTTCCCGTCCCTTCAGTCTTCTAGCATGTCTCGCCATGCTGCGCAACTGGGGTCTGAGGACTTTAGCTGATCTCTACCCGGAGAATTCCCTCTACTCGCCTCCAGGGTCTCCAACATTGCAGGACACACTCTTAGTCTATAAGTTGCGGGCTACTTGCTGGAAACTGCATCCTACCTTCCCACAGCCCCCCCCCCTACTTTTCTGGCCCTGGATTTCGTATATACTTCCACGTCGCCACACAAGTTGGTCACCAAACTATAAGCTTTCGCCCTGTTATCATCCCCCATCTCCTCGACTCGGGCGTGTGAGGTGCGGACCTTGACATCGATATCTCGGAGGTAGACGGACTTTATTGCTGCAGTCAAACCACAAAGATCTCACCAAATTACCGGCTCCGCTTGATTCATTTCAAGTTCTTGCACAGGTTTTGCTGCACTCCCGTGCATCTCCATCGGCTCGGGCTTATCCCGGAGGACTCGTGTAGGCATTGTGCAGCCCCCGCTGCTCACTTGGCATGGCTCTGTCCTAAGGTCCAGGAGTTCTGGCAGGCGGTTTGCTCCACTATCTCCGACATCACCGGCGAGGCGGTGCGCCCTGATCCTTTCCTGGGTCTCCTAAGCTTTGTTAAATTTTGCCCCGACGCCTCTCGTCGTCTGATTGCGATGCTTTTGGTGCTAGCCAGGCGTAGAGTGGCCATGTGTTGGGGCCGGCGGCCCACTCCTAAGGTAGCAAGTTGGCCAGAGGATGCCTCTCTGTCAGACGCTCTTATCTGAGTTTTGGGAATTGATGCCCGCCAGGTCTCACCCTCTCAACATTTGGGCCCCGTTGGTTGCCTATCTCCTCGCCCGTTCTCACTCCAGCGGCGCTGCCTCTCTCACGCTCAACGTCAGCCGTGTGTCCGCCGATGTTGGTCAGTGACTATCCCCCTTACATTATCCCCCCCGGCACCTCTGCGTCTGTTGTCTTTCCATGTGTGTCCCTGGGGGTGTGGGAGCGGGGGGGGGGGGGGGTTACTGACTCTAGGTTCATAGTGCCGATTTTGTGTCCCTTCCTCCTTGTTGTCTGATTGGCCTTCTGACGCTCATCCCTTTTTTTCCCGCTCCCTCCCCGGGAACGCGGCCTCTCCCGTGCTCCCCGCCGGCGCTGGTCCGCGCCGGTCCACTAACTGTATTTCCTATTGACGCTCCTGCGATCCTCTGTCTCTCTTGGTTATTGTTCTTTTTTGCGCGCCCTCTGGGCTGGACGTGACCCTATGGTTTTCTGGTGCTGCTACTTTATCATTCCTGGATCCTCCCGTCGCCATATAGCTCATCATTGTAACTATATGCCTGTCTTGGACTGTACCTTAATGCTGTGTATTATGACTTTGCACGGACCTTTTCTTTGTGTCTAATGTTTCTTTTTGCCAGAAATTTAATACATAAAATAAAAAAAAAAAAACCTCTCCCACAAAAACAACCATTTTCAGTACTATTTTGTTTACATCATCTGTCGAGCTCTACCACCGTAGTCATGTTCAATAGGTCCGGTGTAACCTTTATGTAACGGAAGGGCTTTTCGGTGTGAGGTTCCATAAAGGAGTTCAGCCACTGGCGAGACAAATGCACAACATTTCAATTGGAAATCGGGCCAGCTAAGTTGAAAATTCAAGATACAAAAACTGCCATTTATGAAGTAAGTAATGTTAAACATTTATCTTTAAATTAAAGCGTTATCAAAAACAAATTTTAATAAATTGGACCAGACAATAGACATAAAAGTAAAACTACACACAAACGCACAAAGAAAGCCTATACCACCCTAAGGATTGAGCAAGATCAGCATTTAAGGATATATAATGTCCAAGCGCTGAAGCGCTGTGCAGGCGAAGGCATGTGAAAGCTGTGTTCACAACAGGGGGCCAATGCAGCGAAGCAAAGTCTGCCAAACAAACGAAAAATACAACCACTGTGTAAGGGGGAATGTAGAAGGGGTAGATGCCAAAAAAAGGAAACCACACCCAAAGGCGGGCCAAAGAGCAGCTGTTTCCCAAATATATTTGACGCTCCAATATAAAATAGACTCCCCCAGTTAAATAGCCTCAGAGATTAGTGGGAAAGACACCATATTAGACTGGAGGGCGATGATTGGACACAGCATACATCTTCTGTCGGGAGATGCCAATACGGTCGGGCTTCCAATTAATTCCGTTAAATCTACTTCAGACAGCCTACATCAAGATGACCCGGCTATACTAGATGGTGGCAGCCAACAGAAAGGAACCTTGGTATACATGCTCTGATTCTGCCCCAAGATTCAGGGCCTCAGGAGGGGGGCAGGATATCAGAACTCATGGACTTTATGCTGGAACTTACTTCACAACTGGTGGGGCGTGCAGGGGGTGGGGGGAGGGGGAGACACACCGGACCGCTACGCATTCTTGTTTTGTAATGTTGCTCTAAAGCTACGCATTCTTGTTTTGTAATGTTGCTCTAAAGCTACGCATTCTTGTTTTGTAATGTTGCTCTAAAGGTTGCACGTTGTGACGTGATAAGATACTGGCGGTGAGAAGATCCCACCGCTACAAACCTGGGAAGTGAAACTGGACTGTTATATGAGTACTGGTACTGGTAGTAGGCATGGGGTTTCCAGAGGACGTTCAAGAAGTTATGGGGCCTCTGGAGAACCGCAAAAGACGCATACCCCCGAGGATCAAGGAGGGACCAGGGGAGCAAACAGAGGGGTGTGTGGAGAGCTAACTAGGGAGAGGCACAATATAAAAAGTTTTTAATATGTGCTTGCTAACAAAGTAAGAAGAGTCAATCTATGTTCTCTGAACACATTTTTAAATGAGCAAAACTGTTTTCGCATTCCTTAACTAAGGACGCAAATGTACATAGAGATGAAGACAACCACACAACACTAGAAAGCTATCTTGGCAACAGGGGTGACATAGTAGGTCTGCTATGCAATACAAGGCCCAACTATATTAGGCGTAAGGTAACTACATATCCAACACAGAGTATAGCCTCCTTCTCAGAGGTCAAGCACCAAGAGAGAGGTGCTCAGATTACAACAATTAACTGCCTGTGTATCTCTTGGTTGATCTTGTGAGGGGTCTCATTCACCATCTGCTAAAATACAGATTTGGGAAAATAGTCTTATACATCACACTCCTGTTGACTATTTAAATAGGACATGGTCACAATAACACAACTTTCATATGATCCTCGCCATCATCCCTTTCATCCTCTGAATCTACATTTTTAGAAGTCTGGTCAATGGCATTCATCCTTCTAAACATGGCGAAGGGGGAGCGGTGGGGGGAACAATCTGAAGATGATGTCCAGAGTGTCCAGCACTGTGGGTTTTGGATCAACGTACCCTGGAATAACAAAGCCTGTGCCTTTTGTTAATGTCTACAGCCAATCTTGAAACTTTTCCGTAAACCAGTTACTACTCCAAGACCTACCAATCGATAGTGGGTTAATGCATAATTTGCAAAACTTGAGTGGGTTTCCATCCCAATCTTATAATGCATCAAAATCTGATATTAACTAGTTTCATTGTCCACGTTTTTTAACTTAAAGTGAAATTCTTGAGGCTTTGACAGCCATTAGTTTCAAAGAATCTAGAAAGGATGGAGGGAGAATGCATGGAACAGTATGCAATGCCCACGTGGAGGGAAACTCTAGGCAAATGTAAAAATGAAATGATAGTGGCTAGCTGATCAAACACTACAGGAACTTCTGTAGACCTTTAAGGCAAGTTTGCAATCAGTTTTGAAAAATACATTTCAAAATGGTGTTTTGTAATCTCACTCAACCAAGGAGAAATTACAATGGTTTATCCACTCCCACCCGCATGCCTGCTTTTGTGGCTCACTTCCCTACACGAGTTGCCGTTTCACTAGACACTTCATTTATAAACTGCATAAGTTTTCAATGAACACCAACCATGTTTTTGTGCATACCCTTAGGAAGGCATTCGGCACTGCACTCCAATAGTGTAACATGTATATAAATACGACAAATAAAACAATGAAACACACGGAGAGACATAAATCCTGATGCAAAGATATCACAGGCTAATGACAACTTAATATTCACTAAAGAGTGTTCATACCTCTTCCATGTTTTCAACTGGACACAGCTTTTCAGCCTTGTTTAAAACTACAGACAAAAATGGAAAGATATACAATTTAGAGCATATAGACATGTTAAGTTTTGCTTCTAAAATATGCTTACAAACGGCTTGAAATGTTCATAAAATTTCTACAAAAATATTTCACAAATTAAATCCAAATTGCTACAGACGTCTAATCAAAGTTTTACCTGGCTAATCCAAAGAGGAGCTCAGCAAAAGATAAACACTGCACAAGAGAAATCAACAGACAAACACCAAGATGAAACAATTTTCTGCCAGATGGGAACATAGTAGCGATGGGACATATACATTTTAAGAAACTGAATTATTTTTGGTGGGTTACTACCCAACTCGGTGAATATTCACAACTATAATTTAATGACTTCGAGGCTTCATGCTAATAAATATGAATTGAACCCCTGGTAGGTACGGCACAGAGCAGAGCGTCCCAACCTAAAGTCATGTGTAAACGAATTATGCAGTACAAAAAACTGAAATTCAAAACAATAAAAAACGGAACTGAATTAGAAAAATACAGTATTATTTAATAAATGAAATTACACCAAAATGACAAAAGAAGAGGGAACAGGAGTAAAGTTAAGCAGAAATCACACCAAAAGGCATCAAGTGCCAATCATAGTCAAATGGTCGCATCAGACGAGAATGTAGGCACAATTTGAGGCGGACCTCGATGGAACTTAGGTCAGATACCCCAATCAGATTCATCCTGGTTAAAATGGTGTCTTTGTTTAGTAAATCGGACTCCTGGCAAAACAGTTAACTGCATTTTACCATAAACAAATATGCATGTGTGAACTTGCCTGCTGAAGTGTCAGCGTTTTAGGCTGGCTACCAAAGGGGGCAGAGCTTTTTCAACTGCCATTGCCCCTTTATGGAACAAACTACCAGAGATTGTGCGAAAAGAGCTCGCTCTTCTTCCATTCAGGAAGAAGTCGAAAACGGTTCTTTGCCAAGAGGCGTGGGGTCGGATTAATCTCTGTCCCTGTACTGGGAGGCTAGGTTCCGTTTTTTCTCTCCTTCTACAGCGCTTAGAGACCTGCAGGTGATAATTGCGCTCTATAAATATAAATACCAATACCAATGTGTAGATTTGCTCATACGCAAATCTGTTGAGATTTACATGTTCACTTGTTAATAAAATATTTAAGAGTTTTATATAGCACAAACTTGACCCGAAGGATCAGAGCTCTTTACATAAGCACCAGTTGCAATGCAGACGGACACATTCATTTTTAAGGACTGGGAGATTAAGTGATCTGCCCAGAATCCCAGTAGGTTTAGCATCCCTGCCGAGACTCGAACCTGGTTCCCCAGCTTCAAGGTCTACTGCTCTAGCCGTTAGGCCACATCCTCCCCCCACTTTCCCTGCAGCCACTCCATAAACCCTGGAATAAGTTTTACTTCTGCCGTTGTCAGGCGTGAATTTCCAACCATTCTCAGTATGGCAAAAAGATTAGAAAAGAGCTGATGAAAACCCCTAAACTATGCAAGTTAGTAGGTTTGCACAGACTCAAAAGGGCATTCCAACTCTGGAACTATTGCTTACAAGTACCTCCAGCCCCAGTATGTAGATCTGTGGAAAGGTGGCAAAATAAATGAATTGCTAGTATTCAAACCCTAGTATAGTAACAGAGGGCATTATCAGAGCTCTTATATAATGAGATATCTGCCACAATCTGTCACCGCACTATGTGGCACCAAAGGGACAAGTGTTGTTTTTTTACAACAGGACTAGTAGATTTATGTAGCAACCTGTCCAATGGATAGGCAGATATTTTATTAAAGTCCACACCCTTGATTAAATGTCAAATTAATGATCAATGACTGAGTTAATTCAGACTGGAGACAGCCGGCATACCGGGTCAATAGGGAAGCAATCAACACTAATAATTAGGAAACCATCCTCTTTGATAGTCGGAGGGAGGGCTTACCACTTCACACATGGGCTGTTGTGAAATGCTAAACAGAGGTTGACCGCTATTTAGGATGGCAGACCACGCTGACCGCCATGACACTGCCCTCCCCCAAACCAACCCTGTGGCACAGTGATGAGCCGAGCGGCTTTCTCATGACGGGCAAAGACAGGAATTGAGCAAACAGAAGGAGATGATGGACGGAGTGATGACACTTTTCAGACACTCACCCCTAGTCACGGATCTGGGTTGAATCCATCGTAGTTTAGCTCACTTCGCCACCCTAGTTCGGACACAGCTATATGCAAATCAGTCTTGACCCTATGCCTTATGGAACAGTCCAGCTCGAACTGCCAAGCCATGTCTTCCCTAGACCAGAAACAAGGATCCTGGAACCAGTTTCGGGCTAACAGCCCTCATCAGCCAGTCTAACTTGAATCCAAGTGGCAAAGTGAGCAAGGGAGCCATGTCTGGGCATACCCTGCCAACGTATGGCGAACAAAGCAAACAGAAGGAAATGATGGAAGGCGTGCGGACACTTTTCAGACACCCACCTCCAGTCACAGATCTGTGTTGAATCAATCATCGTTCTTTAGCTCATTTCGCCACCTAAGTTCGGACACAGCTATATGCAAATCAGTCTTGACCCTGTGCCTCATGGGAACAGTCCAGCCCGAACGGCCAAGCCATGTCTTCCCTAGACCAGAAACAAGGATCCTGGGACCGGTTTCGGGCTAACAGCCTTCATCAGCCAGTCTAGTTTGAAGATCGGAATTGAGCAGCTTGGGTATATTTGGAGAGATAGAACACTGCAGGCCTTCAAAACATTTAGCCAGGAATAAGATTTGGAACCCACCCAAAAGTTCCACTATTATCAACTTGGGAACGCCCTTAGAGTTCATTTCCAAGAGGGCACAGGCCAGCCGGATGCCCCCATTAGAGGTCTGCCCACTTAAAGATCCTATTTCGAACAGGGGGTGATTTATCATAAGTTAATGAATAACTCCCCCCAAACCTAGGATCCCCCCCCCCCCCCGAGAGGCACCTGGACAGATGACATAGGGAACACGGAAGACAAAGATTGGGTGGAACCCTGCAAAGCCCCAGAGACATTACATCTGGCTAATTTCTCATGCACACTACTGCAAAGGGACTGAAAATTCTTCATTATGCGCGTGAGGGTGTGCGCAGGAGGGCTCCTTTTATCATTTTCTGGGAATGCCCCGTGATTCAATCTTATTGGCAGGGAGAGACGAAGATGAGGTCAGAGGTCCTAGTGGCGAGTTTGCTACTGGATGCCAAGTGGTTGCTATTGATGATACAGGGGGAGGAGAACTGGCATAAACACAACAGACTTTGCTTGGCAATAGCTGCGGGGGAAGCGCAACTTAGTGAGGAAGTGGGGGGGCCCTCCCTGTCCTCCCTGTCCCCCATCAGTATCAGAATGAGAAGCTGATGCAGACTGGTGCCAGCAGGCAGACAAAGTGATAGATCATTATAGAGGATGCCCCAAAAAGTGTGAGAAAATATGGGGCCCTTGGCAAAACTACCAGGGGAACCTGGAGATGGCAAATTTTGCCAGTGAGAAGGCGAGGGGTGGTATACAAACTGTTATTGGAACAGGAACTAGCGGGTTGGCACAGACAGAGCCACACACACACACACACCCCCCGACAGAGCCACACACACACACACACCCCCCGACAGAGCCACACACACACACACACACCCCGACAGAGCCACACACACACACACACACACACCCCGACAGAGACACACACACACACCCCGACAGAGACACACACACACACCCCGACAGAGCCACACACACACCGACAGAGCCACACACACACACACACACACACACACACACCGACAGAGCCACACACACACACACCGACAGAGCCACACACACACACACACACACCGACAGAGCCACACACACACACCGACAGAGCCACACACACACACACACCGACAGAGCCACACACACCGACAGAGCCACACACACAGACAGAGCCACACACACAGACAGAGCCACACACACAGACAGAGCCACACACACAGACAGAGCCACACACACAGACAGAGCCACACACACAGACAGAGCCACACACACAGACAGAGCCACACACAGACAGAGCCACACACAGACAGAGCCACACACAGACAGAGCCACACACAGACAGAGCCACACACAGACAGAGCCACACACAGACAGAGCCACACACAGACAGAGCCACACACAGTCAGAGCCACACACAGTCAGAGCCACACACAGTCAGAGCCACACACAGACAGAAAACCGGATCACAAGCAGGGCACAGAGGCACAACAAGCAACGAGGGGGAAGGGCCAGGAGAGCAAGCACAAGCAACGAGGGGGCAGCAAGCACAAGCAACGAGGGGGCAGGGGGGCACATAGGCACAAAAACCGGATCACAAGCAGGGCACAGAGGCACAACACGCAACGAGGGGGCAGGAGAGCAAGCACAGGCAACGAGGGGGCAGCAAGCACAACCAATGAGGGGTGCCACTGTTGGGCACCGGGAACATAGTTAAAAGGGGCTCTAAGGTATGCCTTTGTTTTGGGGAGGCCCGGTAGATGGGTCTTACCTCCGCTCCCGGTCCACGGTAAAATCCTGGAGTTAGCAGCGCCATCAATTCCGCTCCAACCGGCCTGATGCGACCTTCAGCAGTCGGGGGAAACGGCGGCAAACCAGCAGAGATGATGGAGCACGACCCTGTCGCTCGGAAAAGCGGAGTTAGAAATCGGGAGCGGAGGGTCGAAGCCCCGCAACATGGCGACCATGACGGGGGAATGACAGAGCAGCCCCAGAAGATATACGGCCTGCGGCAATCCCAGAGGAGGACATCAGGGCATTTTCCGGTCACCGTCTACCCCTACAGAGCGACGCGACTCCCCAAGCAGGGTCGGATTGAGGTACACCCTCACGGCTGCGGAGCCCTCAAAATGGCAGACACCACCTACGAAGGAGCAGAGATAGGGACGCTTTTGTTTTGGGGAGGCCACCCTCCTCTTTAAAAAAAAAATACCGGCCGGGTCATTGCCGGCCAAGCTAGCCAGGTAGATGTGTCTTACCTCCGCTCTCGGTCTGCGGCAAAATCCCGGAGTTAGCAGCGCCATCAATTCCGCTCCAACCGGCCTGATGCAACGCTCAGCAGTCGGGGGACACAGCGGCAAACCAGCAGAGTTTATAGCCGCTGAGCAGCCCCAGAAGATATACGGCCTGCGGCAAACCCAGAGGAGGACATCAGGGCATTCTCCCGTCACCGCCTCAGCCCTGTAGAGCGACGCGACTCACCAAGCAGGGTCGGATTGAGGTACACCCTCGCGGCTGCGGAGCACTCAAAATGGCGGCCACCACCCACGAAGGAGCGGAGATCACCCGCTAGGGATGTCAGCAGCTAAGAGACTCACCGCCTCATAGCGGAGCCTACACCGGAGAACCTTTTTCGGGAGCAGCAAGAACTGCACCATGGCTGGAGACCTCTGACAACAGCCCATGGGAGAGCCGAAACAAACCTAACATGAACACGACCAAGTTTCTCCGAGGCGAGGCAGAAATGCCTCGGAGAAACACACGGTCATTTTGGGATTCGGGGCGTGTTTTTAGGTTTGAGTGACTGAAGACGTCACAGAAAGAAAGAACCTAAAAAAAAACACACCCCGAATCAGAAAAAGACGGGGCTTGATCTGAGTGACGCCTCTCTCCTCAAACGGCTGGTCTCCGTTTAGAAAGCCAGCCAATGGAGAAGAGGGGAGGGTTCAAGCCCCCAATACTGTTGACATTAAATCTCGGCTGCGCGACACTGCTGCGCAGTGTACGCTGGACCGGACCACTAGATGGCAGGATAATGCAAGCATGTAAATCAAGAAAAGAGTCACACTGAAAAACTGAATACTTTTGGACCCTCCTTTTGACTACTCCTTCCATGACTTATCAATGCAATACAAGGTTTGAATGTAAACTGTTGTGGCAAACTTAAGTACAAATGCAAGAATGTCACAGCTGAATGATATGTAATAGGCATGTATTTTAAATTACACAGTGGCAATAGCAATGATTCAGACAAAGTTTCCATTGAAAAGACATTTTTTGATTTGTCTATAACTTTTGATCTCAAGGGCAAATTTACATAAAACTTGCCAATCTACTAACTCCCCGTTGGGATTAAAAGGGTTAACGTTTGTACATCTCTGCAGTTTCGATTTTGGCCTATCACATTTGAAATTTCAATCAAATGGGTTTGGCTGGAAGAGCCCCCAATTTATGTAGCAGAAAACCTCTCCATTTTGATTCAGAGATGACTGGTGATTTTACACTCGTTGGCGTCTTGGGTAGGCCATGTTTATGGACACCGCCACACAATTTATGGTTGAATTTCCCCCCCCAAAAAAAAGAAAAAGTAAACCAACTGTGAAAGAGATCCACCAACTATGAAAACGGTAAGAAATTTAGGATTCTACAATTAATTTTTTGACAAGTCATAAATTATGCAAATGCTTATTTTTAATTTAAAATGACATTAATATTGCAAATAACGTATCTAAAGAAACATTCATTACACCATGTAAGACATAGCGAGGTGGACCCATTTGCTCCAGACTTAAGAGCTTTAGGGAGGCTACTATTAGGTAGGGATGAAGATACAGCTGAAGATTCTGATGTGGTAATATTAGCCAGACGGTGTTGTAGAAGAGTTCTCCGTATGACGCAGACCTGATGCCCATACTCACCTGACCGCCCCATAACCGTACTCTGGGTGCTTTCTCGTGGAGCAACTTGGGTGGGACTCGATGACTGGGAAGCAGCAGAAGCGACAAGAATAGGGGATCTGTACTGTGGGGCTGGAACTCATGCCATTTGAGGACCTCGGAGAAGGGCATGACCTGACCCAGGGACATTTTCTACTGCATGCGGGGCTAGTTGCGGCGATTAGAGCGCATTTGAGACCCGCTGAGCCCCTCCTGCATGCCACCTGTGGGTACTTGGGCACTGGAAAGGGGTACGGGGGAAATCTAAGCAGTCACATGCCTATAAGGCGCCCTAAGAAGAGATACGACGACCACTGCCGGTATACAACCTTTACAGCAAAACTTTTACCACGCACTACCATTACAACAGTCATTACAACGCAAACCATCACAACCCATTGCGCTGGGGGGCGCTCTAGGATAGGGAATACGTTTAATTTACTATTCAACACCTTCCCTAGTGTCCACGGGGACTGGAGTTGGAATAGTAAATTAAACTTTTCACTATCCAGCACCCCAAAGCGCTATGCGTTGTAAAGGCATGCGTTGTAAAAACCGCATTGTAAAGGTATGCGTGGTAAAAGTATGCATTGTAACGTCATACATCCCCACTGCCTAAATACCAGAAAAGCTGGCAGAAGACCTGAATATCCCTATAGATGACAAATCCTTGGAAAATGTATTGAGGGGGATCCGCAAATCCTAGAGAAATACCAGTTTTCAGCGTATTCATTTTGCCATATTGCACAGAGCCTACCTCACCCCTAGCATGATAAACAAGTTCTTCCAGAGGGATGATGCAAAATGCACGAGATGTAGAGAGGTGAGTTCAGAACTACTACACTTGATGTGGATATGCCCTGGGCTACAGACCTTTTTGGAAACAATATAAGCCACCATTGGAGGATACAGATCGTCCGATCACACCCAGTCCTGCTCACTCTATGGGGCTGTTCCCACACAATGCTAAGAACTGGGTCACTTGTCTATTTCAAGAGTTGGCCCTGGCTAAGCAGGAGATTACAGGGGGAAAAAATCTCACTTGGATGGCTGAACTAGAGAAATGGGCAACCAGCGAGGGGAGGATACTTCTTCGAAGAGCCAAAAGAGGGATTGGCGCATTGGAGCGAACTCTGGCCTGGGAGGCCCTGGTCAATAGTCTGAAGGAGCCTGAACCAACATGGGGGAAGACTACCCCGACGGGAGTCTCCCCATGAGGTACCCCGAAACCACAAGCCGGGGGAGGGGGGGGGGGGGGGTAATTGGACAGGGCTTTAGAAAGGGCATTTTGAGGCACTCTAACATTAGAAGGCGGAGAGGGGAACTGCTTGGCTCGGGAGTAGACCTTGAGGATTATATTCAATGGGCAGCCTCACGGTTTCTACTGATATAAGATGACTGCTGGAGATCTGCTTGGGGGTAGGGAAGAGGGGGGTTGGGCTTTAGGATTGATAAGGGGATATGTATTAACAACAGTACCATGTACAAATCACCATAACTGTAGATCTGATGATGTAAACACCCCATCTCTATGGAGCGGACCCTATTACTGCACCAATTCAAACAGCCACCAACCCACAATGACCCAGTTGGCTCCCCACAAACCCCGGCGGACCCACAGTCAGAAGCCCCGACCGTAAGCGCACACACACCGGATCTGCTCTTGCAGCAAACACGTAACGTTGCTTGATATCATCACCACGTACCGCACGAGACTCACAGACAAGACATCAGTGCTGGACCAACCACCTCCGCCTCTCCCCCCGCAGCACACAGACATATCAACCAGCGAGATGCATACCACCATGACACCCAGTCTGATATATGTACCCTGGATCCCATGAACGTTCCCCCAGTTTCGTATCCAAGTTCTATATAGGAATTGTTTAATGTAAGACATAAAAAGTCGCATAAAAAGTCAATTTTATGCGAGGATAGTTATGTACCACTATGTAAAATGCAAGAAATACAGTCAAAACAAATGTATCCTAACACAATCTGTCTTTGTAAAATAAAAATGCCAATAAAAATGTTTAAAAAACTGTAGGTCTGATGTAATAATGGTCGATATGTTACTCACTGTTGAAAATTACTATGGCAATGTAATGTAATGGATACGAAACGTGTCACTTGAAACTCCAATAAAATAGTTTTTTTTTTTAAATTACACCATGTAAGACATCAAAATTTACACCACTGCTTGAACCACAACTTGCACCGCCCCTTGGTGCTGAGTTTGACCTAAAACATGTGAAACCTAAGACCTCATAAAGGAGATCAGCCATGACATTAGTGAAGATTTCACTATATTGTGTTGTTGAGGTCACATGTGATGCCATTCACAGCACAAGTTGAAGGCTTAAGTTATGGTTTGCGCCACAAACCATAATTAGCCAATTTCAATGGTTTATGTTGAAGCCAGAACCCTAAATGTTTTTTCAGTAAATATAACCCACTTACATTCAGACACACAATTAGTGTTCAGGGATATGATCGAAGTTACTCATGTGAGAATAATGTTAGTGGGACGGCTACCCAGCTGTGTTGGGGGGGTGGCCTGGGGGAGGTAGAAGAAATACATTCCTTTTTTACCTTTGTTTAAAAGATCTTTAAGGGGGTGTGGCCAAGATAGCGGCCTGAGCGGACGTGCCAAGCGGCGGCTCCTCGTCCAGACTCCCGATAAAGCAGGTTATTAGCTTCCCCGCACCCTGAGCGCTGCTCTAATCGAGGATTGCTGTGGGGGGGAACCGATCTCCGGGAGCTACGGGGCCCAGCGCTGCTCCGCAGGGAGTAAATAGACCGAGGGCCCGGGACGCGCCCTTCGGCCGCAGAACTGCCGAGAGACGCCGGGCGGAGCTGTCGAACCTGCCGATCCTGCAGACGCGAGACGGAGCCGGGACTCTACACCCGAGGAGAAGGCCGGAGCGACACGGACCACGGGGACATTCCGCACGGCTGGGATGGAGCGTGGGTCCGGTCGATACTCCGAAAGAACAGGCCTCCTTGGACCAGACGCCGCGAAGGGCGGCGAGTGAAACCACGAGAGGCCCCGGCTTGGGCCTGCACGCGTGGCTCGGGTGCTCACACCCAGCAGCAGCGGCGCCCGAGGTAAGGAGGCAACCAGAGAGGCATCCCAGAGGTTGCGGTCGGGGGGCGGTGAGTCGGGCCCCCAAGGAGCCAAGGCCGAGACAGCCCAGCAGAGAGGCCTTGTAAAAGGCTCGAACAGGCCCAGTGGCGCCCAGAGGGCTGAAGGCCCACCCGGGACTAAACTGAGCGGCCGTTCGGCCTGGGAGGCAACTGGAGACCGCGCATCAGCACCCGGTGGTCCGGGGACTTGCAGAGAGCACGGCGGCTGGGACCGAGTGGGGTGACTGACTGACTGCAAAGGCAAATCCCGGCCTGGCGCGAACACATCGGACGGGCCTGGGTGACCTGAATAGGAGGGCGAACCTGCGGAGGCCCACACACGGGCTGAGACTAAAGGCAGGCCACCCCAGACGCCGCGTGGAGAGGAACTCACTGGGCCGCGCACTGAACGCAGAGACCGAAGCACGCAAGGCACGAGGAGGCCCGACGCCCGCCACGGATCCTAGCGCCACTCTGGAGGCGACAGGAGTCAGGAATGGAGCCCGGCAGCAGTACTACAGGACAAAGGTCGGAAGCAGCCGGTGCACTTCCCCCGCGTACCAACCCGGGTGCCGCGCGGGGTGAGGAACATCGGGAGCCACCCTAGTTAGCGACAGCAGCCGCCCACGCGGGGTCCCCTGCAGACGGAGCAGGCCCAGGGAGAACGAGGGAGAGCAGGCTCAAGGGATACGGGGAGAGTCCGCGACAGCCAAGGAAGACGACTGGCTCCTGCGCAGACGAGGAGCCCTAGCACCACGTCCCCCGCAAACAGACCACAAGCAGACCGGGGATGGGCCCAGCGACGGCTCAGTGACAGCGACAGTGTGAGGAGAAGGAGGGAAAGGGAGGTCATCAGCAAGAGTCGTCCCGCAGTCATGTCTTCCTCCAACCGCAGGGGCGGGCGCACAATTCCCGAACTACTCGCAAAAGGGACAGCCAAGGGAGAGAAGAGCCCGGACAAGCAAGCGCCCCTTCCCCACCCTAAAGACGGAGACCGAGGAGACTGAGAAGCACCGGCCACAAAGTCCTTTATGGAAGCGCTGTTCACTTCCCTCAAAGAGGACATTCAAACTCTCAAGCAGGAGATGACCGTAGGATACAAAGAACTACAACGCGACGTAGACGAGATAGGGGAGAGAGTGGCAGAAGTGGAGAATGCAGAGATCGCCAGAGGAGAGGAAATGCATGCCCTTCAGCAGGAAGTACTCAAGCTCACAGAGCAGCAGATGGATCTTCAGGCGCACACAGAGTACCCAGAGAACCGCTCAAGACGCAACAACATCCGCGTCCGGAATGTGCCCCCGAAAGCTGAAGGGGGGGACGTGGCGGCGTACCTCCAGGGCCTGTTTCGAGACATACTCTGGGAACCTGCGGATTTCGAGATCAGAATAGACAGAGCGCACAGGGTGGGGCTCCAACGCCGCAGATCCGCTCCCACTACGGACATTTTAGCTTTCCTCCCAGATTTTCCACTTAACCCCTTCCATGCTCATGACGGAACGGTTCCGTCATGAGCGTCGGTTGGCCTGTGCTTATGATGGAACCGTTCCGTCATGGTTCCATTGGTTCTTTAGAACCTTCAGCACCGCAGCAGAATTCGCGCAGCGCTGAAGGGGTTAAAGAACGAATCCTGAATCCTGAAGGCAGCCAGGCAAAAACAGCCCCTTACGTACCAGGGACAAGCAGTGAAGCTGTTTCAGGACTTGTTCGCTATCACACTACAAAAGCGGCGGACATTCAGGGTGGTCAAAACATTCCTGCGAGACAAAGGAAACCCATACTCCTGGGGGCACCCTTTTCGCATCATCTTCAAGTGGAATGGGACGCTACACCAACTCAGATCCCTGCAAGACACTTGCGAACTGCTGGGCATTCCCCTGGAGGAGGACGGAACGGGGGACGAGACTGGTGCCCCCCCCCTTCTCAATCGCCAGGCTCCACCATTGTCTCCTCTTCAAGTTTACACTCTACCACAGGCCCAGACGGACTGTTGACTGGACCTGGGACAATGTTCAATAATGGGTTGCTGACAGGGGTGGAGGGAGTCTGGTGGGGACAGCGGGAGTGGGGGAGGGGTGGTTGGGAATGGGGGGGTAAGGAAAGGGGGGGGGGCTCCTTGTCCACAGAATGTTGTTTCCTTTTGAGTCGCTTCGGCTGGCATGCGTGAACCACAGCGCGACGCTGACACGACACCACAACACACCATCGTGTAGTCGATGTGATGCACTGCTATCCCCAGCTACCTCCTTAGAATGATACGTCCCTTAACTATTCTGTCACTCAATGTGGGAGGGCTCAACAATCCAGTCAAGCGCAAAGCGGTCCTATCTCTCCTAGGACACTCGAAGGCAGACAACTGCCTCCTGCAGGAAACGCACTTACTGCCCAAAGATTAGAACAGACTAAAATCCCGATCCTTTCCCTGGCAGTTTCTCGTCTGAAAATAAAAAAGTAGCGGGAGTGGCAATCCTCGTGGCAAAATCCTTTGGTGGGCGGGTCCTAAAGAAAGAAGCTGAGATCAGGGGTAGGTTGCTAGTCCACAGTTTCCTGGTAGCGGGACAGACGTTATTGGTGGGCGCCATATATGCACCCAATGAAGGTCAGGAGAACTTTTTGCATATTGCCTTAGAAGCAGCCACAGCCACAGCCACCACACACCCACACTTGCTGTTAGGAGCTGACCTTAACCTAGTATTCCACAACACAGCGGATCGCTCAGGCCAGCGGTCCGGTCAAGTAGGGGCATTATCAGCAACGGGACATGCTCACCTCTCAGACCTAGACCTGGTCGACCTATGGCGGCACTTACATCCGCAGGCCACAGCTTACACCTATTACTCCGCAGCACACAAAACATATGCGAGGCTTGATCACTTCCTGTGCTCTTCCCAGCTGGTACATCAGGCAAGAGACGCAGAGATCCTCCCGGCCTCCTTGTCCGATCACTCACCAGTAATAGCATCCTTTCTCATCTCGACTGCGCCCGGCCCACTGCGCCATTGGCAATTGAGAGATGGCCTCTTGCAGAACCCGGCAACCGTGGACCGTCTCCGAACGGCACTCGCCTAGTTCCTCACCAACAACGCTAACGATGACACGACCAAAGCTACACAGTGGGCGGCTCTCAAAGCAGTCCTCCGCGGTGAATTTATTTCCATAGCCACGGAGAATAATAGGGAGCGAGCTCAGAAGAGGGCCGAGCTCACTCAGCGGGTGGCGAAACTGGAGCAGATGCACCAGCGCACGGGGGCAGCGTGGGCATGGCGGCAGCTATGCACGGAGCGGAAAATGCTGGCAGCGCTAGACCAGGATGTGGCCGAATTTGCCGCAATGCGCCTGAGGCATGCATACTACACAGGAGGTGATCGATGTGGGAAATTGTTAGCGAGCAGGTTACGGGAGCAGCGACGGAGGCAACATGTCCGGGTCCTCCAGTCTGCCTTGGGGGCCCCCATTACAGACGACTTAACCATTGCGGCGGCCTTTGGAGAATACTACGCTGACTTCTACGAGGCGGACAACCTAGACTTGCAGAACAGCCAAGGCTATTTGCAGGGAGTCACCCTCCCATCCCTGGAGGAGGCACAAGCGACGCTCCTTGATCGGCCCATCGGCCTTGAGGTGATCTCGGCGATTTCCCTCCTCAAACTAGGGAAATCTCCGGGGCCAGACGATTACATGGCAGCCTTCTATAAAACCTGCCCACAAGTGGCCCTACTGTTAAGAGACCTTTTTAGCACCTTTGACCAGCCTGGGGCCATCCCTCCAGATTTGCTGGAAGCAGTAATCTCTGTGATCCCCAAGCCCAGACGAGACCCCACCCGGTGCAGCTCCTACAGGCTAATTTCCCTGTTAAACATCGACCTGAAGCTCTACACGGGCATCATTGCAAGCAGACTGGCACCATACATGCAACAACTAGTAGAACCTGATCAAGCCGGCTGCATACCGCAGCGACAGACTAGCAATAATACCAGGCGAGTCCTCCATCTTATCGAGGCTGGGTCACGGACGAGGCCGGACTGTATGCTCCTCACTATCGATGCGGAGAATGCGCCTTCTGTCAGTCACTGATGACTTGCACATGTACCAGGACAAGGGCATCTCAGTAATCTTGGTTCTTTTAGATCTGTCTGCAGCGTTCGACACCGTGTCACATTCCATCTTGACTGAGCGGTTGTCGAACGCTGGCATCAAGAACAAAGCCCTTGCCTGGCTAAGGAGTTTTTTATCCGATCGCACCCAGACTGTCACCATGGGTGCATATCGTTCAGCGGAGATGGAGATATCAAAAGGGGTGCCCCAGGGTTCGTGTCTAAGCCCGACCCTCTTCAACATTTATGTGGCACCCCTGGCTAGAGTGATGCGTAGGTACGGGTTTACCCCAGTATCCTACGCTGATGACACCCAGCTCCTCTTCCCCTTTAAAACCCTCTCCGCTGAAGTAAGAAACTCCTTCTCATCAGGCATGAAGGCAGTGGCGCACTGGATGTCCTCCAACTGCCTTCAGTGCAACGTCAGCAAGACGGAAGTCATGCTGTTTGGAGAAGCCAGGATGCTATGGGCCCCGGATTGGTGGCCACAGGACTTGGGAGCAGCCCCAGAACCCAAGCAGATAGTGAAAAACCTGGGGGTCCGTCTGGATCAAGAACTATCACTAAAACAGCATTCCAACTTCATCTCGGGTTCTTGTTTCCATACCATCAGCCTGCTGCGTAAGGTCTTCCCTTTACTGCCAGATTCCTTTAGGAGGACGCTAGTACAGGCACTCGTGCTAAGTCGGATCGACTATTGTAATGGCCTGCTGCTTTCTGCCAATGAAGGCGTGTTGGCTAAGCTCCAGGTCATTCAAAACACAGCGGCCCGCCTAGTTCTGAATGCTCCGCCAAGAACTCCATCTAAACCCCTCCTTGAGCAATTACATTGGCTCTAGATCCGGCAAAGAACAAAATTCAAGATAGCCTGCCTGATACACAAATGTCTCCATGGACAAGGGCCTGCATATCTTGAAAACAAATTTATTCCCTACATTCCATCTCGAACACTAAGATCAAGCAATAATCTGCTCCTAGTGGTGCCCCGCGCCAAGAAAGCGAGGCATGGGAATAAAGCGTTGTCAATTGCAGGACCCACATTATGGAACAGACTCCCTCTGTCCCTAAGACAGTGTACTGAGCACTTAAAATTCAGAAGGCAACTGAAAACCGTCTTATTTAAAAATGAGATCTAGCATCTGCTCCAATTCACATCTTCTGTTTAGCCGGCTCCATAAGCGCAGAGATACTCCATCTGGAGTTGATTCAAGCGCTATAAAAACCAGCAAATAAATAAATAAATAAATAAGGCATTCGATCGGGTGCATTGGCCCTATCTAGACCTGGTGCTGCGGAAACTCGGGATGGGGGAAACGCTCCGTAGCCGTATATTTAACTGCTACCGCCAGCCAAACGCGGCAGTCGAGTCAACGGTCACACTTCCCCGCAGTTTCCAATCGGCAGAGGGACCAGGCAAGGTTGCCCCGCTCTCTCCTCTCCTATTTGCGCTCTACATGGAGCCATTGGCGCAACGTATTAGGCAGCATGATCGCATTACAGGCATCCCGTTCGGCAGGGGCACGCACACAGTCTGTACGCAGACGACATTTTACTCTCCCTAACTAACCCGATGCAATCACTTCGGGCGCTATTCACTGAGCTCCACACCTTTGCGCAAGCATCTAGCTTCAAGATCAATGTGGAGAAATCCGAAGCACTGAACATATCGTTATCACCGGAGGTTCTGGCAGACGCCAAAGCAGAGTTTGACCTACAGTGGTCGACGTCTACCATCCCTTACCTGGGGGTCTTGCTGGCTCCGACGATACTAGCCACCGCAGATGCCAATTATGCCAGACTCCGCTCGCGCCTCCGTGACACCCTTAGGAGATGGAAACACCTCACATTATCTTGGTTAGGTCGCATAGCAGCCACCAAGATGACTTTACTGCCGCAGATTCTTTGTTTTCCAGACCCTCTCCATGCGCCCGCCGAAGGGATGGCTACAACAGACACAAACAGACCTTGCGCGCTTTGTCTGGAACGGACGTCGACCTCGGTTTAAACATACAATCGCCAATCTCCACCCCGAATATTGCGGAGTAGGAGTGCCCGACCTCACTTTATACTTCCAGGCGACCCAGCTCCACACCCTTGTGGAGTGGCACCAATTGGAGTCTGGCAAACACTGGCTCTTTCAGGACCAGGCGGTGGCGGGCCGCACGCTTCAGGGAGTCCCGTTCTTGACCCGTCGCCATAGACCTCCCAACCTATATGCATCGCTCATCACAAGCACTGTTCTGGACGTCTGGGACAAAGTGGCTGTTAGGCGAGGCCTCACCTCCTTCCCCTCTCCGATGACGCCGCTTTTCGACAACCCGGACTTCTCCGCTGGCCTTGACCCCAGGGAGTTTGTGAAGTGGAGGACTACTCCATGCAGGGACGTAGGGCACATGTTCGATCTGAACGGCATCCTTCCCTTTCAAAAGGTGAAAGAAGACTATGGCATACCGGAAGCAGATCGCTTGCCCTACTTGCGGGTTCGCCACTGGGTTCTACAGCCTTCGGTTCGGCCCGGTGCACAACGCTTCCTCACCCCTTACGAGAAATGGCTGTTAACGCGCACTTCCGACAAAACACTGATCTCGGATCTGTATCAACATCTACTCCGCAACGACATATACACTTACAACGCGGGGAGGGACAGGTGGGAGAGAGACCTAGGGAGACAACTCACACGCAAGGAATGGGAGGGGGTCTACTATAGAGCCAGACACTCCGCCTACCACACAGGGCTTTCGAAACCATGACCAAAGTAGCCACCTACTGGTACCACACACCTGAACGCTTACATCGATGGGACCCCCGAGTGAGTGACCGCTGTTGGAGGGAGTGTGGAGAACTGGGGACATTGAAGCACCTACTCTGGAGTTGCGACCGCCTACAGCCTTACTGGAACTCAGTCCTAGATTTGATAGACACACACCTAGATACTCAACTCCCCAGGTTCCCTGCTTATGTCCTACTTGGCCCTCCTAATGCCCTAATGTACCCCTTGAAGTCCAGAAGAGGGAGGCTCATTCCGATTGCACTAGGGGCAGCGCTGCAAAACATAGTGGCACACTGGAGAGCCGTCCAACTGCCCCTACATACCGGTTGGCTACAGAGGCTGTGGGCAATCCTGGGGATGGAGAATGTCACTGGTGGCAGCGGGAAGGGGAGGAGAATTTGCAGAACTTTGGCGGCCGTTCTTGACTCTACTAACAGGGGAGTTTCGAGAACTGAGCTGCCCCCGATACCTGCGTCTGCTGCGCCTTGCGGACACCCCACTTCCGAAACCTAAGGCACAGCCTCGCAAACGCAAGCCCGTGGGCGGAGCTGCAGCCCTCGGAAATTAGCAGAGTAGCGTTGCCTTAAAGTATATTTCTTTGGACAAAGAGGGGGTGGTTGTGGGAGGAGGGTGGAGGGGCTGGGGTTTGTTTCTCCCATTTCTTTCCCCTTCCCCCTTTTTTCTGATCTATAATCAACACATCATGCAACTTTTTTTAGCCCTTAAGACGCGGCCGGTTGGGTTGCAGGCGGCTTGCTGTGTTAACATTCGCAGTTGGAGCATCTCATTGACTACTTTATGCCATTGCACTGTTTCCACCGTCTAGTGATTGTATTTGCACCTATTGCTGTATGCGATGCATTGCTCAACAATTAAAAGATTTAATACTAAAAGATCTTTAACACTTCTGATCAACATTATGCCCCCTAATTTCATGGACAAGAGCAAGACCACAGAAATTAGCTTCATTTTACCTGAAACTTTGCTCACTGAACGTCCTGTAGGAGAATTAGCGTCCTCAGATTCTTCAGATGAGTGCGCTAAAAATTCATGAAGCTTCTGCACCAATTTGTTTAACTTGCTTTCACTGTCAAAACAAAACCATAATATGGATTTAAAAACATCAACTGCCTAAATTGATCAATACAAAGCAATGTTAAATAGTTTAAAATAAAGCAGATTTGACAAACTATTTTGTTTATATTTAGTCAATGTAAAAATGTCACATCAGAACTATAAAGAGCTAATTTATGAATTATATAAGTTACCTGTGAGGCCTTTACCGCAGTCCTAGAATTACTAAACAGTATTTTTCGGGTGTAGATACATTTACCACTGGTTACCAAAGGCCACCAATACCACACTTCACTGAATAACCAAGTTATTTGGGGTATTTGACCCTTTAGGTATAGCTCCGTTGAGCATTAAAGGCTTACTGCAAGAGGTGTAATGGTTACAAGCTGAGATTCAGCATCACAAAACAAAAATAACTCAACAAATCAATGGTCTATGGTAGACGGTCTTCTCCACACAAAATAGTACTTTTACGGAGAGAAAAAAAACTTCAACATACATGAAGCTTTTGTGAAAACATGCTTCACCTCTCTCAGGATAGCCATGCAGTCAACAGGGGTCTTCAAATGCCCATATTGCAAGACCTCAAGATCCGGACAGTCAAGTTAAGTAAGGATATGATGGACCATTCTGCCCCACAGTTCGCCTCTTGTGTCGCAGAAGGGACAAATGAAGATCCAGGTACGACCAGTGAACAGGGGAAATGAGCATCATTGTTGCATTGCAGAGTCAGAACTTGTTGGTTACTCACGGGTGAAGCGAAATCAATAGGAAAAGTGTAGATAAATAACTATTCCTATAAAGGGTGAAAAGAGAATCTAGATTTTATTACAGACACCGAGGCTAACCTTATTTCAGTGCATGTGTATTTGTAGAGCGCACAACTCACCAGTTGAGTATCATGGAGCTGAAAGCAGAGGCCATTTAGGCAAAAATGAGCCATGACTAACAACATCCAAATTTACTTGGAAAATATTAAGAACTGAGGAGTTGGCTCTTGTATGCAGGTATAGCAATACAAAAAGATGAGACGGAATGCTAAACATTGTCAAACTTTCCCCAGTCACAGATCTAGGTTTAAGCCATCGTTTTCTGCTCACCATGCCACCCCAGTTTGGACCCAACCATATGCAAATCAGTTTTGACCAAGCTCCCCATGGGACCCGTCCAGTTGCAACTGGCAGGCCAGATCCCCCCCCCCCCCCCCCCCCCCCCCCCCCCCCCCGGACAAAAAACAAGCGTCCTAGGATCGGGATCACCCTCAAAAGCCTGGCTACCTTTTATCCAGTGGTACAGTAAGCACAAGACCCACGTCTCGGCGTACTATTTGTCCAACTGCTGAGGCATGGTGAGCATAAAAACAATGGATATACGCTTAGATCGCTGTACGGGAGGGTGGGGGGTAAGTCATTATTCAGTATTCCGTCAGTCAATTGTTCTTTTTGCTCTTACTTGCAGGAGTGGGTCATTCCAGGCGTTGGGAGACAAGTAGGAGAAAGAATGACCGCCAGATCTGGTTCTGCATGTACATTATACGCTAGACCATTGTTTCCCAAACTGTGGGTTGCTAGCCGATTTTTGGTGAGTTGTGAAAGTTCAAGCAATAAAGAAGCCTCTAAATTATGCATTTATCTGGTCACATCTGCAGCTCTTCAAAGCTAGGTCTTCTGACAAATTGCGGTTCTCTTTTTTAGGTCTTGCGTGAGCGCGGTCTCGCAGAGACCTATAGTCAGCGACACAGCTTTCCAGGGGACAGGAGCTGGCTGCGGGCATTTCCTCTACCAGAAGGCGATTTGTGCGGGCCACGCGCACGAGAACGCGCTCGCTGTGGCCAGCTCCTGTCTCCTGGAAAGCCGTAACACACAGCCACACCTCCCCCTGCACGCATGCGCGCACGCATGCGCACACACAGAAATGAAATGAAATGAAATGAAATTTAGGTCTTATATAGCGCATGGCTGCCCGTGAGCGTCCCAGCGCTGAAATTGCAGAACTTCTGAGGGTGAAGACGGGGAAAGGGAGGAAGTTATTGCGGGAAGAGATGAGTTTTTAGAAGCTTGCGAAATTTCAGAAGATTGGACTCAGAACGAAGGTGAAATGGCAAAGCATTCCAGGAGGTGGCCACAGTAACCGAGAAACGGCGTCCTCCAGTTCGGGCTTTTCTAATTTTGTGGACTGTGGCCAGATGACCTTGAGCTGAGCGTAGGAGCCTATTGGGTCTGTATGGAAAGATCATGTCTTTTAGCATTGGAGGCCCTTGATTTTGCAAAGCTTTATGGGCCGTGCAAAGGGCCTTAAATTTGACCCTTTCGCGGATCGGCAGCCAATGTAGTGCCTTAAGGGCGGGTTTGGCTGAGACTCTGCGAGAGGTCCCAGTAAGAATCCTAGCTGCGGCATTCTGTGTTCTTTGAAGAATGTTGATCGTGGATTCCGGGGCAGCAAGAAAGAGAGCATTGCAGTAATCTAGTCTTGATAGGACTAGACCTTGAACGAGCAATTTCTGGGAGGGTCCTGGAAGTAAAGGGAGGATCTTTCTGGTGGAACGCAGTAGCCCCACACATGTGCCAGCTGTTTTTTTCGCTTGCGTTTTGAGGGATAGGTCCTGTTCAAGCCACAAACCCAGACTTTTTAATTCAGTCTTGGGTTGAGGGAGGGGGCCTAAGCATGCTGGCCACATGGCAGATGGAAGAGAAGATATTTTATTTCCCAACAGCATGAGCTCAGTTTGAGCCATTGAGCTTAAGCCTTGAGACGGACATCCAGGCATGAATACCCTCTAGACAATCATGAAGGTTTTTTACCTTGTCCTCTTCCAGGGAAAATGATACGATCATTTGGGTGTCGTCAGCATATGTGACGGCTTTTATCCCAAAAGGGGAGACCACGTCATCCAGGGGGGCCATGTATGTGTTAAAAAGTGTAGGGCTCAGTGAAGAGCCCTGGGGGACCCTACACTGGAGAGGGAGAATGTCGGATCGCACATTCCCTTCGCAGACCTGAAATGTTCTGTCTTTTAGGAACGAAGAGAGCCAGCACAGGGCTGTGCCCCTTACTCCCAAACTGAAGAGGCGCTTAATGAGGGTTTTGTGGTCCACCGTATCAAATGCAGCGCTTAGATCCAGGAGGATCAGTAACACTGATCCTCCCGAATCCAAGATGCATCTTGCCTCTTCAACTACCTTTAAAAGGGCTGTTTCCGTCCCTTGACCTGGACGGAAGCCTGTCTGTGTGGGACGAAGGAGATTGTTGGTTTCAAGGAAGGCAGACAATTGCTTGTTGACTACCTTCTCTGCAATCTTACTTAATCCAGGAAGGAGTGAAATTGGGCGGAGGTTAGTCAGATCTGTAGGGTCCATACCCGTTTTTTTCTGCAGAGCTTTAACAATGGCATGTTTCCAATTAGGAGGGACCACTCCTTGGTTAAACGAGGCATTAATAAGATTGGTGGCCAGATGCGAGATGGTGGGTCCAACTTGTTTGAGAATGTGGATAGGTGCTGGATCGTTAGGGGAGCCACTTTTCAAGTCTGAAAGGGTTTTTAAAAAATCGTCCTCAGAAAGTTGGCTGAAACTGTCTAAAGTTGGGCCACTGACAGAGGCTGATGAAGCGGTCAGGGAATTATCATCGTTTAAAGGAGGAAGTGACTGTAGGATCTTGATGATTTTATTTTGAAAAAAAACAGGCTACTTGGTTGCATCTGTCAGTAGTGGGTTGTTGGTTTGGGAGGGTGTTGGGTATAGTGAGGAGCTCTTTAACTATTTTATAGGTCTCCCGAGAAGAATTAGAGGCAACTTTGATTTTTTTATCAAAGAAGGAGGCTTGGGCTGCTTTTCGCGCCGCTTTATAAGTCCTCATCGCTGCTTTATATTCTTCCTTGGTGGTGGGGTCCCATGTTTTCCTCCATTTACGCTCATGGCTTTTACAGATTTTCTTGAGGTTCCTGAGTTCCTGTGAGAACCATGGTGATTTAAAAGTGGTACTTCTTTTCTTTAAGTCTATCTTCGGGGCGACTATATCCAAGGTGGAGGTGATCCAATTAGTGAAGTTATCGTTGGCTAGCACAGGATCAGGATCTGCAAAAGGGGTAGATCGTGTCAACTCCTGTGTCCAGTCTTCAAGAGGTATTCTGGACCATAGTCTGTCCCGTTCTCTAGGAGTTTACAAGTGGCCAGTGATTTTGCTAGTTTGCCACATAAAAGGGATGAGAAAGTGATCAGACCAAGGGAGAGGGAGTGCAGGGCGAGCTTCAATTTTTGTGAGATTGGCAAATAGGGGATCCATGAGGTGACCCTTGGTGTGGGTTGCCTCTGAGTTGATCAGATGAAGGTCAAGTACTTTTAATTCTGAGATAAGGTCCCCAGCAATTTTATTAGTACTGTCCTCAAAATGTAGGTTTAAAATCGCCAAGCAGGATAAAATTAGGGGTCAAGGTACAAGAAGAAGTGGTGGTGTCCAGTAATGATCTGACAAAGTTACCTGTGGCCCCCGGCGGGCGGTAAATCAAAAGACCTGACAGGGATTTATTGGGAGTTAGTTGAAGTGAAAAGTGAGCACTTTCACAGTCCTCAATCCCTCCTTCTTGTAGCCTACAAGTAATGGAATTCCTGTAAATAATCGCTAGTCCGCCTCCTATGCCTTTTATTCTATTTTGATGGTGTATGAGGTAATCCTTGGGTAACATACTCACAATATCAGCATCTGAATGAGGCTTTAGCCAGGTTTCCGTGAGGAAAAGAGTATCTAATTGTAGGTCCTGAATAAGCGTTTTTATCTCTAACGCATGCTTGACAGCCGATCTACAGTTCAATAATGCCAGACTGAAGCTGTTGGTTGTCTGGTTGGAGGATATCTCAGGAGCATCGTTGTGGAAGGTAATTAAAGGGGTTGGGAGTGAATTTGCCGCACAAAATTGTAGGAGGTAGTCCCTTGTATGTCTAATACGATGCTCGTACAAAACGGGCATAGTGGGTGGCCCTGTGCCCGGCCTGGACGGGCACAGACGGGCGTGCCTTTGGCGCCGCCGGCGCGCCCGCCGCGCGGACGTGCAAGTCCGTTATTTTTATACATGGTAGGGGGGGAGGGAGGAGGGTGGGAGGGGCGGTCAACTGGACCGTCGACCTTCCCTACCCAAGATGGCGGGTCCGTTCAGTGAGGCGATTACCAGCGCCTGTCCCGAAGATGCTGCCTGGCGAAGCAATCTCGCTGCAGGTAAGGCAAAGTCCGAGTCTAAAACAGCAACTGTTTAAAATATATACAATTTTTTTTAATTATCTCGGCTCCAACTAGCGGGTGCTCGGGCACGACTACCCAGACGAGCCTGTGCTCCTAATAGTGTTCCGATCAGGGTATTATTTAGATTATTTCACAGAGTGCGCAAGAGAGCGCTAAGGGCCCCGGCTTCCGCCTCAGGGTAAAGATTTTTTAAAGTTCAGCAAAAGTCACGAAGGTGTAAGGGACCGCCCTTAAGTATCCAGGGAGGGCGGGAGGGGCGGTCAACTCGACCGTCGACCTTCCCTACCCAAGATGGCGGGTCCGTTCGGTGAGGCGATTACCAGCGCCTGTCCCGAAGATGCTGCCTGGCGAAGCAATCTCGCTGCAGGTAAGGCAAAGTCCGAGTCTAAAACAGCAACTGTTTAAAATATATACAATTTTTTAAAATTATCTCGGCTCCAACTAGCGGGTGCTCGGGCACGACTACCCAGACGAGCCTGTGCTCCTAATAGTGTTCTGATCAGGGTATTATTTAGATTTCACAGAGTGCGCAAGAGAGCGCTAAGGGCCCCGGCTTCCGCCTCAGGGTAAAGATTTTTTAAAGTTCAGCAAAAGTCACGAAGGTGTAAGGGACCGCCCTTAAGTATCCAGGGAGGGCGGGAGGGGCTGTCAACTGGACCGTCGACCTTCCCTACCCAAGATGGCGGGTCCGTTCGGTGAGGCGATTACCAGCGCCTGTCCCGAAGATGCTGCCTGGCGAAGCAATCTCGCTGCAGGTAAGGCAAAGTCCGAGTCTAAAACAGCAACTGTTTAAAATATATACAATTTTTTAAAATTATCTCGGCTCCAACTAGCGGGTGCTCGGGCACGACTACCCAGACGAGCCTGTGCTCCTAATAGTGTTCCGATCAGGGTATTATTTAGAATATTTCACAGAGTGCGCAAGAGAGCGCTAAGGGCCCCGGCTTCCGCCTCAAGGTAAAGATTTTTTAAAGTTCAGCAAAAACAGACACACACACGAGCGCACCTACACACACGCCCACACATACAGAGACCACCGCCCCCCCGCCGCACGCACACACACACACACACACACACACACGCACGCACACCTACCCTCCCCCCTACAACTAAGCCCCACTTACCGCCACTCCGGACTTCTGCAGCCTACACGGGGCTCTCCCTCGGGCATGAGAGCCCCGCGTCACCACTGCTCCTCCAGGCACTCCGTGGGCACGGGCTTCAGAAGACGGAAGTCCCGCCCCACAATAGGTTTCGTTTTTGGCGCGCACGTCTTGTTTGCCTTTGCAGGGGAACATTTGGCCTCCATACTGTATAAGTGACACTCTAATAGGAGAATAGCATTTCTAATCAGAAATCTCCTGATGTCCCTCTTTTTGGATTATATTTGTGTCTTCATTGAAAACTCTGCATCCAACCTATCTCTTACGTATGTGATTATCAAGTATCAGACCTCCTCTGGTGTCAGGATAAATTGGAGTAAATCCACAGTCTTCCTGATCACTACTGCAACCCCCTCTGTGCATTAAGAACACTCTCTCAGATGGTGCGCAACATCCAGCAGATACTTGAGAATTTCAAGCGAAATAAACAAATATGGTCTGGCATCATAAAAGAGGAAAAACAAGTTGTGAGAAAGTTGTGTGATGTCGGTCTTGTTTTATGGTTTACCAAAAATCTACAAATAAAAGGGTAGAAGTTGGATAGTGAATTGGGTGAAATCCGGTTTCTCTGCCTAGGGCACGAACTGTACCTAGGATGCGTAAACAATTCGGCCTCTAGGTAATAAGTTACTTGGTTCCGATTACATGTAGTTTGGAAACTTTAGTGAACAAGCATTGAAAATGCAATAGGTCTAGCATTTGATTAAGTTAAAGCCATTTACTTTGCTAATGGTATTGTATAGCAAAGCAAATGGCTCTAACTTAAGGAAAGGCGAGACATCTTGCATTTTAATGTTTTTTTATGGGGGGGTGGGTCTGTTTTCTCTCTTTGGGGGACAATAGTCCGCTTAATTGAGCCACCGGGGAACTCAGTCCAGAAAATACACCAAAACCCCGCCCGGCAGCCCACTCACTCCTCTGCTCAGATCCCATCACCCCTACCCATTGCGCCCCTCCCCCCCCCAACACACAATCTGTCTGTTTGATTTCACGATTTCATCAGGCACTGGAGAGGACAATTTCTCTTCCCCAAACACAAGCTCCTTATAGCGCTTAGACGAGCAGAGCGCCTTCAAAGCGCATTATTCCTGATCTTCGTGTCCAGGCACACTTGAACGAAGTTTAACAAGGTTATTATTTCAAAGGGAGGCGAGGGGTTGCAGGGACTTAATGCCTTGAATCCAAGATTTTACAGCGCACCATTGAAGCGGTTTTGATAGAGATTGTAGAAGTTTACATGGACCGAAATACGAGTGTAGAAATTTGCCTATGCGACCCCAAAACACCCTGAGCCAGCAACCCTTTAGGAGCTTATCCTTGTATCCGCCCTCCCGCTCATCCCTGCACCCCGGCCCCCCATTACTCCCCTACCCCATAAAGCTCCTCTCTCCAAGGACTGTCCATGTTCCGTGTAACCCCGCCCTTGGGACATGCTCGCCTTTGAAGGCATAGAGGGCGCTGCGAGTCACCCCGCAGGCACTTCGGGGGTACCAGAGGGCGGGTCCCAGGGTCCCTGGGCGCAGCATGTGTTTAAAGCCTCTTATACCTGTGCCCGTTAATAATGTCCGTGTCCATGTATTTTTGGTTTTCCTTTAAAAGGGAATCAGTTTCTGATAACTTTTCTCTAGGCCAGCCAGATCCACCCCAACGGAAAGGGCTATTATGACATAGAAGGCGCCTTACGAACGTTTTCAAGTAGCTATGTCCTGCGGCGCCTCCTGTGGTGCCCTGCGGTCGGCTCAGTGTAAATGTTGTTGTTACTCATGTTTTCATGCTGACACTTTTTCATCCGAGAAATTTCTGTCCAAGAACTGATTTTTCCAAGTTCCATCACCGCAGTCATATCCGGGTTAGAAAAGGTTATTTGAGTACAGTAAATAACCCTTTTTCCAACCCAAATTATGATTTTGGTGGACTTTTGAATATTGCCCATCATTTTCTGAATCATAATTGGAACAAATAAAGGGAGTGTGGCTGGGACGGGCTTTTCTACACTTTTTATCTTGTTTTTCTTTTTTATTTCTTCAGTAAATCTAAATGTTTTATTGCTCCGTAATCGGGGGAACGGTCATTAAAAAATAAGGGCTCGGAGAGCCTTCGAGCCGCTTAACTCCTACGTTTGCTTCTGTCTTCAAGATGCTTGCGCGTGTTTCTGTGTCTTGCCACCCGTGATTCGGCGAACTGCTCTCTCTCTCTACCGACGTATTGGTATTAAATAACCTCTTCACCTCCCATAGCATGACCCTCACCAGGTCACAAACTTCACCTCTGAGAAGCTACCAGTGTAAAACCATGAACATAATCCTGTTCAATATTTAAGAAAATGTACAAAGAAGCCGCAGTGATTAAAATCGAGAACGGGAGCCTTGAAACAACATATTCGGGTTAGAAAAGGTTATTTGAGTAAAGTAAACCTCTGACAGGTAGCTAACTATTACAGAGAGGGACCGCGCAGAGATGCCGAACAACTGCGCCACTGCCCCTCTGATTCTGTGTGAGGGCCTGCTAGCGTCAAAAAACAAACCTCATATTGTTTTAAAGATCAAACAACTTTATATGTTTGTGTACTGTTGCTTGAGCATTTTTCAGCATTGTGTTTTGTATTCCGGGCTTTGTGCTTTAATCATGAGCTTTGCCACTGGCACCCCTTCTCTGCTTTGGAATCCATGCGGCTAACTTTAAGGCTCCCTGTTGTAATGTAAAGAAAAAGAAAAACAAGCATTTGCAATGCAAAAGGTCTCGCATTTACGCGAGTTTGAGCTATTGACATTGCAAATTACAAGGCCTTTTATATTTGTATTCGTTTTAAAAACATAAATTAAAGGCATTGTCATTTACAATGCCAATAGCTTTAACTTGTGTAACTGCGAGACCTATTGCATTCCAAATGCTTTTTAAGCATAGTGATTGGTCTGTACAGACTCCTCTCGTTTTGCAGTCAGAAATGTAAGTGAATATGAGAATTTTGCTGGAGGTATGGAGATCGTGAAAGGAAAAGTTTTAGGATGTAATTTTTGTACCACAATAAATTTGTTAACGCCTGTAAATTAACTGTACACATTCAGCAGTTAAGTCAAAAATAAAGCAATTTTTTTATAATTCTGAAACCTGATGGAAACAACAAAATGTATAAGCAAAACAAAATCAAGGCACCTTACTTGATGACGCACATAGAATCATTGAAACTCAATCGCTACACATTTCATATGCAATATAGTTTTAGCAGTAAAACTAGGTCTGTGCAAATTTAGTAGCCATATCAATGGAAAATATGTTGCCTGTAAAATACGAGTTGCCACACAATTCTTTAGTTACATTTAAAAAAAGAAAATCCTGCTTCATGTTCAATAACGGAAATGGTTGCAAAAGTTTGTTATCCTAAAAAGTGGGTCATGTTCTAGCACTCGTAAGCACGGCTCTAGACTCTTTAATGCTATTGTTCTGTAGCACTTAAAACACTAAATAGCACTTTACAACCCCCCCACCCCCCAAAATGAGAAATTGGATGTTCCCAATCTTCTATATTCACATTTGACGTTCTAAAATCTTTGTATGCTGTGAAACATCAATTAAAAAATGGCATCTTCCTCCAACCCTTCTAAACCATGAATGCCCAAACTCCTCTCATGTCATCTTATGCCGATGACACCCAGCTCCTCTTCACCTGTGAGAGGGGTGCGGACTTCGATGGAGGTAGGATCCAGGGTTGCCTTGAGGCTGTGTTTCAATGGTTTCATCACAACAGCCTCAAGTGCAACTCGGATAAATCCGAGGTCCTCTTTTTTGGGTGCAGTTCGGATCCGGACTGGAAAGTGTGGTGGCCTGAACATGTTTCCACCAGCAAGTTCGTCCCAGGTGGCTAAAAACCTTGGGATTAAGATCGATAATGGCCTCACACTACGTTCACAGGTAATCGGTCTCACTGGTACATGCTTTGGCCTACTCCGGATGCTACGCAAGTTCCTTCCCCTGTTATCGGAGGAACATAGGAAAATCACGGTGCAGGCGATTATAGGCTCGAGAATTGACTATTCCAACGTCCTTTATCTCGGCTTGCCAGAGTATCTGCTCCAACGGCTACAGGTTGTCCAGAATTCGGCAGCACGGGCCATTTTTGGACTATCGCGCCGTGCCAGAGCCTCGGGTCTTCTGGAGGCTCTGCATTGGCTCCCTGTCCGGAAGCGGATAATTTTTAAAACTCTTACTCTGGCGCACAAAGCCTTGCACGCCTCCGGAGCAAAATACCTGCAGAATAGGCTGGCCTTTTACCTGCCTGCTAGGTCGCTCAGGTCTGAAGCCCTGTTTCTTGCGGCGGTTCCTCGTGTGAAGAGAGCCCGCATCGGAGGCCGCTCTTTTAAACTACTAGCACCTCTGTTATGGAATGCCTGTGTCCTTGCGCAGCATTCCTAATCTGTTGGCCTTCCGGAAAGGGCTTAAAACCTGGCTCTTTTCCTCTTAGTTTCGGTCCCTTTTAGCTTCCTTCTATTTCTGTTTCTTATTTTCCCTGTTGTGTTATGAGATTAGTGTGCAATCCAAAGCGTCGGGACACTCTTCTGAGTAGCCGTACGCTATACAAAACCCCTGCATAACATTACATAACATAACATAACATAACATCTGCGGTTAGACAAAACGTAAGAAAACCAATCTAGTGTTCTGCTGAAACACAAATTCTCTATCTCATAGCCACCCAATCATTTTATTAAATGCACAAAACCCAATCATGTTACAAATCTACATGGAAGAGGCGGGTTGCCACTTTACTGCAAAACAGGGGGTCAACACTGCTTGTTCAGAGCCCAGCAAGGCAGCACTTGCAACATGTTAAACAGGCGTCAAATACAAACCAACAAAAACACCAATATTAAATCAGTCTTGTACAATTCAGCCCAAAAAGTTGCAACTTCTATGACAGAATCCTTGACAGGATCCAGCCCCCTCCCCCATGCACCGAATAAACTAAACGTTTCATTCACCCTGAAATCCAAGTCTTGTTCCTACTGCTCAATACTTCTAAAGAAGCACAGCAGCCTCTTCCAAAACTCCTCTATAATGACTCAGATTGCCTGATATCTTCCAGGAAAGATGGCGAGATCTCCACATGAAACCAATACACATTCCTCTCCTTCACACCTTTCAACAGGCCTTCCATTACTGGTATGAAGAAAGGTTCTCCATAGTCAACTCCACAGCCTTTGGAAATAAAAGTAGGGATACCCAAGAAGGAGTCACCAACACCTATACTCCTGACTCCTTACCATCATTAGTACTCTGAATCATCATCAATAGGAAAATGCATAACCTCATCTCAGAGTCTTGCAGAAAAGCACTGACTGGCAAAGCTCCTCGATAAGGCCCGAGGTGACAACTGACAGACAGAAGCGTCCTGAAAACGACTGGATTCAGCTTACAAACGTGGTAACCCCTTATGCCCCAAGAGTTCCAATCGGTTGAACTAGTGCCAAAAGCTGGGAGATTTGCTTCCATCTTGTGCTCCACACAAAACTCTTGCTAGCACACATAACTGCATTGAATGTGTGCCTCTTAACCTGTTTGGAGAGCTCCAAGTTGTAACACTATTCATTCTTAATAGCACTGCCTACTTCGACAGACAGTTCATAAATTATTGTCTTCCACACGTAGCACCTTAGCCTGCAATGACCTTAGCCTGCAATAATCGCATTAGACTAGAATGATATCTGGAGAAAAGCCAAAACGTGATTGACCGCTCCAAGCTTTGAGATACATTAGCACAACTGCAGCATCGCTTTGTCCATCCCATGCGTAGTTTAAGCCTTTTCTAAAGCTTTCATCTTTTGTAACACTCCGTAATGTAAAGGACCACGAGACAACAAAAATCCAACCATTCACGCAAACTCACTGAAAGATATGAAACCAGTCTGCAAATCAATCACTTTCTTGCCTGACAATTGTAACACTCCCCAACAAACTTCTCTTCCTCATCTCTAAATGCTGCTGAATCTCCTCCAATTCTTGATACATAATCACTATGTCCTCTAGATAAATCATCAATTGCACATCACACTCTCTTAAATGAGCTATCATTTGCCAAGAATTTCATAAGTTGGTTATTTTCATGTTTTTCTACCACTCTTTCCATTAACTGCTGTAGGGATGCAGCATGTCTGGTAATTCTCCGGGAGAGTCTTATACCGTTTATTTCCTGAAGAGGAAAGCACTTTGCATGCAAGGTTCTAGTCACTAGATACTTCAACAACAGAAACAGATAACATTTACAAAGTTAAGAAATGTAGAAAAGAGGACAGACTGATCATCTTAAAACATCCGGCTTTGCTGGGTCTTGGAGAGATCCAGATTTTATTTTAGACATTAATGTCTGCAGCCCATCTACTTTCAGTACCTCTAATTCTTCTAAACAAATGTTTAGTAGGAAACCCAGTTTTTACTGATTGGACTGCACTAGGCTCGCCATCGTACTTACCTCCGAGAAACTGGAGTAAATATCCTTTACTTTATTCACAAAGTAGTCTGCAATGAAACTACATTGGTCATTAGACGCATCCCTCAAAGAGATGTTATCCCCTTGCTTTTTTTAAATCCTGCACAATCACATCAATCTTTGGTTGGATTTTGACTTCCTGCAATTTTGGAAGTAAAAACACGCCTTTATCATTTTCTGATATTAAAAGTAAGATAAATCTTTTCATCTTTTAAAATCACACAGTTTACGCCAGGTGGGTTTCTGCACCTTGCAGCACTTTTTATTGTGCAATCAACTATTCATTCATCAAACAAAGAGGCTTGTGGCTTCTACTGTTTAACCTGGCTTCTTCTGTTCAACCCTCTCCCACCCCTTAGGACATCAAAGAACAAATGTATCCAAGACTAAGGGCCTCATTCACATAAGTAAAGTTAGACTTTTGGTTTAAGTTTAGACCAAAAGTCTAACTTTACTACTTTCTGGTACTCCTAAAGGTAATTTACGAGACATATCTTTAACACTGCAGAGTTTCCACACTGTAGCGGAGTTTCGGTACTCGGGCGGAGTGCAAAGTGAATTTCATTTCAAGATCGGATGCTATTAATAAACTTAACATCTTTTTATTGCCACTCAGCAGCACTTTAACCCCTCCGCTGCACTGAATGTTCCGCACTGGTGCCGAACGTTCTATTGCGCGGGCGAGGCCGGAAAGTTCAGCGGACGTGCGCAGCACTACCGAGGTAGTGCACGCGATGTCCGCTGAACGTGCGCCACACGGAAGGGGTTAAAGAACTTCCATTGCCCAATGCACTGACTTTCCCATTGCGCTCTACCAAAGGCAAGCAGATTGCCCTGGTGCTGAATGCCGTGCACCGGGTACTCCTAGCTAGCTGGTTGGTTGGAGGATGTACAGGATCCCAGACCACACACAATAGTTGCACCAATTGTGGTCCCTTTTGGGCATGGAGAGATTTTCTATGGCCAGTCTAGCGGACAGATCCGAATACGCCAAGATTTGGGCCCGTTTATCTCAATTCGATCCACAGAGTTTCAGGAACTGTGATGTACCGCCGATCTACGGATTTTGAAAGTGATCCCCGAGAGTCAAGAGGGTTGTTAGCACATACGGTCCCAGACTGGTGCACCGGGCACCCATGGAACCGGTAACTATCACACCGCACCATACCAGTTTGTAAAAGTGTATTTTTTTTAGCTCACCTGGAGAGGGGGGGGGGGGGTGGGCATGGGCATTGGGCTTTTTTCAATTTTGACTTTACTCTTTTGTCTGAGATTCCTATTTTTTTCTGAGACAGACAGACTTTATCGCCTCAAGTTGGCCATAACGAGTCCTTGGTTCATTGACACATGCAGGCTCATCGAGCAGTAGACTTTTCTCATGTTCACATTTCTCAGTGGCATGGGGCTCTCGCGCGCAGGTACCACTGCCAAGGAGAGAGACTACTCGAGCCGGAGAAAGCTTTGATGATGAATGCACGGGATCTGTCGAGAGTTAGGGGCCATCTTGGATTTGGCCCAACTTCATGTAGGAAATAGCGGCTACGCAGGAGCACATTGAGGAAGATAAACGCCTGTCTGAAGAGAACAGCAGGAATTGAGGTAGCGTTTGAGAAGTACAGTGCATTGAGGTTTGATGTCAGTTTAAGAGCGAATTTACCTAGTACCTTTTTTTTGGAGGATTTCCATAGTTTCTTGGTATGGGATATATATATTAGGAATAGTAATGATTTATTGTTTGGTCAGTGTTTTGGGTATTTTGTTGCCGATATGGAGTCAGAGGATAGTGCCATTGTGAAGACTTCTGGTGTGCTATACAATGAGGAAGAAGTGAGATTAGTACAGCAAGAGTTGCAGAGTAAGGCTCAGAGTAGAGGTGTCCCTCACAGCACCCATGGAGAAGAGTATACAGGCAAAACGTTCTCTGCCAAAGGAAGAGTTATGTTTCATGAGGTACCCCAATATATGCATGAGAAGTCCCCTAACCTGTCACTTACATATACTGTACCATTACACTACATAACTGGTTTTGGTATTGACTATTTGCCTAGTTAAGAACTGTATAAATGTTGTGTGGTTTTCCCCGAAAACTACTCTCATTTATTATGCATGAGGATTCTCAGAATCACAGCGGGATTACCACCTTCTACATAATAACTATGTATACGGTATATATATATATATATATATATATATATATATATATATATATATATATATATATATATATATAGTGGGGTGTCTGGAATCAGTCTGGAAACCAATCCCACAGTCATGATGTCTAAACGCGCAAAACTTATATAGGTTTATAGGAACTACACAAAATGGTGCAGCCAACATTGCTTTGGTTAGTGAAAAATCTGCCACAGTTGAGAAGGCATGTCCTATTCATTTACTGTAGGGTTATTCAAGATGGAAGGATAAATAGTTTTTACTGCATATAAAAGCTCCTCACTTTGCTTGAAATTCTTTGTCACCGTCATCACCACAGCTGGTATTTTGCCCAACTACACTGCGGAGCTCCAAGCGGTACTCCTCGTCACTCCAGAAAAATCACACTGTCCTTGATGTCATCCCAGCTGACCGCGGAGGAGCATGCCGCATCATCGGCACCAGCTGTTGCGTGTATGTTCTAGATCATTCATCGTCTGTATGAGGTTATTTCCACGCTTCATCGAATCGTCTCTGATCTCCATCAAGACACCGGCCCATGGTCCCTGGAAATGGCAACTTCTACTGACATGGGGATGGAAGGTCCTAATGATTATCCAAATACCTCTTGCATTGATCTTCTGTTGCTGTATTTGCCTTCAATGTGGTCCCCAACTCTGCGGCCAATGCGCAAATGCTATCAAACCAGTCCCTGTAAATGCACATGTCGAGAACGACGGAATAATGACTGAACGGGAGACAGAGCTATTGATGAACATTGTAACAGACTAAAAATGGTTCCGCAAAAGGAGGAACTGTGGAAAAGTAAGTCTGTTATCTTGCCATTTGCTCTGTGGCAGGTGGCAGAGTTGAAGAAAGACATGACATCAATAAAATGTTGGCTATTTTACAGGAGCTACATGAATTGTGGGCATTGTAAAGCAAAGTCCAAGTAAAACGCACAGCCACTGGGGAAGTGAAATCAGTAACAGCAAGACCTGCCTGGGCCCCAAAAGTCAGGAATCTGGCCAGAGAAAAGATTCTGGACAAGAAGGAATTTGGCCCATCTTACAGAACGCCTGTACCTGTCCTGGCTGTTGAAGGAACAAGAACAATACTTCTTCTGCCTCTTGTTGGAAAAAAAGAAAAGAAATTCGTCTACACTGATCCAATCAAACCATGTGGCCGATCCTGAATAGCAGGCCACGTGGGCTTCTGGATAGCCGCAGCTCTCCTCTCGCTACCAAACAGGAAGTTCCGACAGAAAGACTGATAACATTTAAAGATTCTACTCATCAAAGTAATGGAACTCATTCCAATTGAAAATGAACTAAAACAAAGTTCAAATGAAACACAAATATCAATTTGGCCTAATGCAGACATTTACATCAATATGCCTCTACAGGAGACAAATGCCACTACATTAAAACCTGCAGAGCTAACAAAGATAGTTTGAAACGCATCTAGCTACTTCATCGCTTTGGACACCTTTTCTCTGGATCGAAGTGAATCTGAGACTGCCAGCTCCAGTTTCCCGCAAAAAAACTACATGATTTTTGCATTTTTCAGAAAGACATACCTAGTCTCACCATGGCTACAGCTCTTGATAATACCAGGAATTCTGTTCCTACCATTCTGGATAGGATTAGTAACTGTCTTTTCCTTACTTGTGAATGGACACTACCTCCCAGAATGCTCTGCAGTATCACAAGTGAACTTGGTATTGAAACCTCATACGTCATCTCATCATAAACAAAGACCTGTCCTATGTGAACCTTACAGCAGTTCCTGACGGAATAGTTTGGGATATGGTTTCATACGAGGTATTTGGCCCCACTGAACTTTTAAAAAGACCAAATGTATTCAAAAATCACTTCAAGTATATATTCTGACGATTGGGATTTCGAAAACGCTTATTAATAGGTTATCAGATTTAGACCTTTTTCGAAAAATGAAATGTTTGATGGCTCATCTGATTTTGATACCATGTACTGTTACCAACATTATGGTCATTACTTTCTGCACAAAACAAGTGAACCACGTAATGTTTTCACATACCACCAGTGGAAACATTGCCCAACACCAGCAAAAGGTAGTTCACAAACGTTTGCGTATTTTTCTGGGTTGAATACATCAGATCCACTCATTATTATAGGCTTGCACCGACATCTTAAAAAAAAAATATGCTCACTAAAAACAAAACGGATAGATTCTGCGTCTTCATTGCCCAACGCTCTGAACAGGGTTTTGACTTCCAGAAGACACCATTGACATTAAATCGTCTGCTATAGATAAAATGGAACAAAACCTGTCCATCTTACAACATGGACATTCACAGTTACGTTCTATTATGTTATTAAACTAGACGCTACAATCACTGCGCTCTGGTTTTGTGCCCTGGCGATATATCAACAGTACTTCTCTGTTCTCTGCATATAATTTGATGGAAAAACAGACGGCACAAAGGGATACAAAATATACGATGCTGCAATTGAAAAATTGGACCAATTACCTTTCATCATGGCAGTGTCAACGTCCACAGAATGGTTGATTCATGCCATATAATGTTGCTAATAATGCCTTTCCAGTTTCAATATTGCCTAGATTAGAACACCACCAGGTAGGGAGGTATGAAGCAATGGGTAGGGACTTCATCCATGAATCTTGGAAATTACCGTATAGATTTTTATGCAGGAATGGGGACACTGAAGTGTTGCTTAGTGGTACAGAATGCGAGAAGTGTTTGAGAGGATCTCTAATTTGCAAGGAGATCATGCTTCAAGGGGCCTTTAAGGATTCAGTAGCTAACGTATCCTGTAAATTGAAGGGTACCCCAGCTGCTGCGATTAATCCAGTATTCAGGCTGCTCTCAAATGGGAGTTACTTAATGCTGAATGATCAAGGTTGTTGTGGGATGCTTCCAGGCATTGTGTATCTTCTCACTGAGTTCCAGGGTTACTTGTTGTATGCAAGTATTGTTTCCACGACCCACACAGTCTGGGAGGAACAGTTATAGCATTAGTTGAATGTTTCCATTATACGGTTTGATACTGTGAGCCAAATGAAAGCCATGCTTTTACAGAAAGATGTGCCCTTAACCTCAGCTTGAGAGACTTTTGATCTCAAGGTTGCAAGGTCCTCTGCTGATATACAGGCACTGGTACACACAAATTGCCCTTTCCAAAAATATCTTTAACATGTCTGAAACTAACGGAATACGACACCTATTTAATACCAAAGGTTCTGGAATGTTTAGCACCTTTCAGACAGTCTTTGGAGTGATTACGCTGATCCTGCAACTGACAGTGGGTATCCAGATTTAAATTTTTCTGCTACGCAATGGGCGTCACAGTCACCAAGGAAAATGGAAAAAGCGCTCTTTTAGCGATGTTACAGTGATCGCATGGTACTCCATCTTGGCACACCTAAACTTATGGAGCTTAGCTGACTGAGATCTGGGACCTACTCAGCTCAGAAACACCTGATGTAGGTTTTTCAACTGAGACACGGTTAAAACCTATTAGAGCCCACGCGATCACCATTGCTATACCAGAGGGGTACAGGATTCCAAGACTCGACAGGCAGATCAAAATGGGAGGAGGGATAGCCATCATCCATAGTGATAGAGTGAAAATCAGAATTCTAGAACAGGGTAGCAACGAGAAGATAGAAATCCTAATTTTTAGGATGGATCTCTCGCCACAAAATAGCTGGAAAGGGGCACCGGTATACCGCCCACTGGCCCCATTGCTGAATTCGCTCTCCAACTCATGGAGCTGATAGCCCCCAATGCGATCTCTTCCAGCAGATTTATGTTGCTGGGAGGGGGCGCGCTAGAGGGCGCAAGGCAAGATGGCCGCTCAGTAGAGCAGCTCCACTGGGCAAGTACAGAATCCTTCAAGTATCCTGAACATCAGCCCTCGCTGACGGGCAAAACGGTGATAGACACATTGGGGAAGGTGTGGAGGACAGCGTCGCCAAAAACTGCGGACGAAGAAGCAGACTTCAGGGCGGATCAACAGCTGGCGCCATCCTGGGCCTGAGACGGCAACGTGGTGAGCCGAGACCGGCCCCTGCGGTGGGGTCTGGGGTGGGAGCCGGAGCCGGAACCGCACTGTGACTGTTGTGGTGGGGGCTGCGAAGTTCGACCCTAGCAAGGTGGGGCTGCAGGGCACGAGCGGAGGGATGGCAAGCTCCTGACTCTGTGTGGAGGCGGGTTGTGAGTGTAGGCTGCCCTGGTCATCTCGCTGTCCCCACGGTCGGCCGGTGCGGGAGCAGTGTTACCCTCCGCCGCTCGCTGCTGTGATCCGGAGCCGCCGGATTTCTAATTGCGGGGCTGACGCGTCTCGGTACCAGAGCGGAGGCCCTACCTTTCCGCTGAGAGGTGTGGAGTGAGAGCGTGCACCAGAGACCTCCAACTGCTTGCCAGAGACTCCAGCCTGCGAAAGCTAATGGATGAGGTCTGCACATTGACGGCAGCGCCTAGGACCACAGTGGGAGACAGTATTCCTGAAACTAGTATTATTAACTGCCTGCTGCACTGACAGCACGACCACTAAGCTTTGCCGGTCATGGAGCTTGGCGTTTGGATGCTTTTAAACTGACCTGGCCATAGTTACACATCAACACAGTACAAGCACCCTGGGACTAGCGGTGATATCGTGGAGGTGTATTGCTTCTCTCCTTCTCCCTAGTTCTTGTAGCTGGAACCTGCTGCGGCAGTAAGTCCTTTATTATTGCAGTATTGGAGACTGAGCCTTTGCTGTTTCAGACTCTGTGGACTGTGGTCGTCTGACTGGGCTGCCAGAGTTCTGTAGATGCATGCCCCTTCCATTTAGCAGCTTGGACACCATTCTGGTTGAGTGTTGGCGGTTACTTCGGCTGCTGCTCGGGTTTGCAACTGATGTTCTGTTTGTCTGGTCTGTTATCTCTCTACATCGGTGCTGCTGCTGGAGAATCAAGATCATATTAGCAATCACCGTGCTTTAAAATATCTACAATCTAAGCAGTTCCTCAGGTCCTCTTCTCATTGATTGGTCTTCAGTGTCATTTCGTAGAACGGAATAAGTTACGCCTTTTTATTTTACGGTATGGGCCTTGCTCCAACCACAACTGACTGTGACATCATGGACAAATCAGAGCGCGTCTTACATTTGAGCCACAGAAGTCCATCCGGGCCCCCCAGTACGCAGCCTCGGACTCTGAGGCGGACGGTCCCAATACTCAACTCTCTAACATTGACAAAACGTTGCTAGTGGTACAGGCAAGCCATTAATCCATTAGATGGCAAAATTGATCATCTGAATCTAAGTATGGACCACATGTCCGCGAAGTTGGATAAACACGTGCAACGTCTGGGTGAGGCGGAGACCCGTATATCAGACGCAGAGGATGGGCTAAAGCAAGTCACGGATAAAGCTACATCTATGGAGAAGGTTCTGGCAGTTATCCAAGCCCGTAACGAAGACTTAGAAGCCAGATCGCACCAAAATAATGTGCGCATTACGGGGCTGCCAGAATCTACAAATACAGGTTGATTGGAAACTTATGTAGATAATCTGCTCCGTGAGCTTTTTGGGGCGGAACTGCTATCGTCAGTCCGAATAGTGGAACAGGCACATCGCTCGCTGGCTGCTCGCCCACCGCTGGATGCACCTCCGTGCCCGATCATTGCCCGCCTTTTGAATTAGAGAGAACGGGACACTACTTCAGCTGGCACGTGAAAAGGGCACCGTCACGCATCAAGGGAACAATCTAGCCTTTTATCCCGATTTCACGGTGGCAGTTCAGGAGGCTCGGAGAGAGTATCTGCCTGTAAAAAAGCTCCTCATCGCAGCAGAAATTCCGTACGCTATGTTATACCTGCAAGGCTACGGATAGAGGACAAAAGGGAAATACAAGATTTTCACCTGCCCGAAGGCGGCGATGTCCTACGCTAAAAATATTACAAGAAACAACGGCTCTACTTCAGCTAGTGCGGGTTCTGGTACGGATGAATGTTGTAAATTGATGGACGAAAGATAAGACCCGCGGTCAGCACATGGTGTCCTAAAGTTGGTTGATGGGTTATTGCTATCGTTACATTTTTGTCCGCTGAAATGTCTCCATATAACAATGTGTTAGTAATTGTTCTGCACTGTCAACATGTTATTTCTGACATTTTGCTAGAAATGTTTACCCCTGCGCACATTTGAGCAAGTGGGCATATCCAAACTGCAGGATTCATTTCCGCATGGCTCTTTTCTGAATGACGCAGGCATGGATTACATTCAGAATAAAACACCTCTTTTTATGTTCTACATATACAGATTAAAGAAGGCATTGCAGTTTCATTACCTCACATTCCCTACAGAACCGCCCGAAGCATTGACATTGCACGCACTTCTCATTGCCCCCACTCGACATAAGCTAATAACCAGGTTATATCACGCTGCTCAAGAAGATAAGGCCTCAAAACAACAACAAGAGTCTGGAATGTGTATCTCGACCCGCCACTAACTCCGAAGGAATGGGAGAGCTGTTGTCAACTCACAAGCGCCTTCACCTCAATGGATATCTCTGAATTATACATTTTAAATACTTGCACCAGGTATACTATACTCCACATACGCTTTTTAAATATGGGCCCAGAGACATGGATGCTTGCAAACGATGCAGGTCGCTGAGAGCAGACTTCTGGCACTTAGCCTGGACCTGTAGACGGGTGTCAGAATACTGGTTGGCTGTTACCACTACAATATCGAAGATTCTTGGGATCAAATTGCACTGCTTTCCACACATATGCTTGCTGGGGTTAGTTCCTTTTCTTAAAGGTGCTGTGGGCAGGCTGGCGAGAGTGGCATTGCTTGTTGTGAAAAGACGGCTGGGGATAGTGTGGGATAGTACAATGTGCCCTAAAATTGAATTATGGCTTAAAGACCTAGCACACTTTAAAGAAAACCTAGCCCTTTACGCGGAGGACTTACCACTGTCCTCAAGACCAAATGATATCTGGGAGCCATTAGTGCAGTGGTCTTCAATCTGTGGGGCGCGACCCCCAGGGGGGCCGTGCAGGCATGGGAAGGGGGTCGCGCTCTTCATTTTATAAAAGAAAACTTCCCAGGCGGTTATTTCCGGGACTCTCCTGTGCTGGGGAATCTTAGTCAGCTAAAGACACCTTTCTAATAGTGTGTTGCTGGCCTGTGAAAGAAATGCAAATGTGTGCAACGAGTTAATCTGCAAATGTAAAGGATTTGCAGATTAACTCGTTGTGAACATTTGCATTTCTTTCAGGCCAGCAGCACACTGTCAGAAAGGTGTGTTCAGCTGCCTGCCTGGATTTGATTTATCGGAGAGTGCAGTTGCATTCAACTGATCAACTCGCTTCACATTTTTGAGCTATGTATTGAATGTGAGAAAAGGGATTAAAAAAAAGCACTTGAAATGCGATCTGAAGAGACATTAGAACGGGACAATATTGGGGTGCAGAGTGCTTAGAAGTGCTTAGAATTTAAATAGAGAAGGGGGTGGGCTTATTTAAGCATTGTTTCTTTAAGAGAAAAAAAAGATTTTGTCACAACCCTGGTGTGAGTATCCTGGGAAGGGCAGCAGTGGGGCGAGGGCATCTTCGGGCATATAAAATAGAAACAACTCGGACAGCATTCTTTATAAAGGGGGAAAAACGGCCCATTGCCTGCGTTAGGAACAGCTTGTGCCCTCTCTGCCTTTACCATTTGAAATCATTTTATGGGTTATTGTTAAAAGGGGAAAGTAATGCAACTTGTGAGGGGCTTATCCTGTGGGGGGAGGGGGGGCATCTGAAACAATTGCATTTTTAAATGCCCCCCCCCCACCTGTCAGCACACAAAAGAAGGGGTTGGGGGGTCAGTTTAGATAAGAAATGACGTTATTGCTATCCACTATCTCCGGGTGGATGGTATGCACCATATCAAACAAGCGCTGAACACTGCCCGAGTTAAAAAATATGTCCTTCTAGCTAGGATTCTGTGTATATCTCTGTGGGGGTTGTGGTCATGAGAACTGTATCTAAAGTCAGAAAACTAGAGGGGCACAGGGCGGCTCTTCACCCATGTCCTCGGAGGAGCAACAATGATGGGGTGAAGTAATGAGCAAATTAACAGAAAAGAAAGAAAACAAACATTGTAAAACTCTGGCATATGACCTAGCTTGGAGACAGGGATAGGAGCACCCCAGGAAGCAGAACCCCTGGTTATGCTCGGCAAAGATTGTCAGTGATTTTATGGTGGGAAGTGAGTGGGAACAAGCACAAATGTTAATGAAAGAGTAAAATGGGGAGGGTGTCAAAACTGACTATGTAAAGCATTGCTACAAATTAAGCAAACAAGGGATCTTCTTACTTACAGCACCACGTTCCAAAAATGTGTGCATATATAGATAAAAATACGCCATTTAAAACTACCTATTTGCTCCCGAACTGAAGGTGCGGCATCACAAATGCTTTTTGGAGGGGGCGAGGGTCTATCAGGGCAATCCAGTTTGATTCTCACGAGGAGATGTGCGTTTTGCTTTTTTTTTTTTATATATTTAAGAGTTTTTATTTTTCTTCACCATAATAAGCACAGTTTAACTTACATTGAATACACTTTAACAGTTACAATATTTTCCTTAATTTCTATTATTTAAATTCCATCTTTGGAATATGCCATACAAATAATAAATTCAACCAAGTTATTTTAGCACTTTGTTTAGACAATAAGGGAATCTAAAACAATCAATGAGAAAAAACAGAGAATAAAGGAAAGATAGAGTCCCCACATACTTCCCACCCCCCCCCCCCATTCGTCCTTTCTTTGCTTCTTTCCATTTACTTAATGGCTCCCATATCCTTCTCCCCAAGCATCTTCCTCTCCTCCCTTTCCGAGCATAGATATTTTCCTCTATATTGTATGCGTACAACGTATTTGCCAACCAAATTTGGAATTTTGGGGGATTTTTATCTAGCCAAGCCCTGGCTATTGTCAATCTGTAAACAGCCATTATAACAAACAAAAATTCTGCGTACTGATCCTGCTCCCCTTCAGCCACTCCTAACATAATCCAAGATGGTGCAAGAGAGATCACTATACCCAAGGACCTTGCTAAAACCCCTCTATCTCTCTAATCAATGGTTGTAGCTGGGGACATGTTGCAAAGATATGTATGCTATCTGCCTCCAACACATCGCAGCGAGGGCAGTTAATTCCTGTACTCCCACCCCATTTTGCTATCCTTGCAGGCGTAAAATAAAGAAAATATAATGTTTTATAATGCTGAGACTGCAAAGGGGCTGCGCTTAATATTGTGAGTCCTAAATTCAGAGATTCGAAAAACCGATTGCTTTCAACTCCCAGTTTATCTGCCCATTTCATGCTAAATTTCTCTAGGTCATCCTGCTTTTCTTTCAACAGAGTTGCATAAAAAGACCTAATTGTTCCAGTCCCCCATCAGCTTAATTTTCTCCATTATTTCTATTTTATTAAAGCCTGCGGGGCCTCCCACTTTGTTTTTAAAAAAACGTCTAATCTGCAAATACTTGAAAAAACCCCTGTTGTCTATACCATATGTAGCTCGCAGATCTGAGAATTGCTTAAAACCATCCTGAGAGAACAAATCTCCTATTTGCGTAACCCCTTGCTGCCCACTCTGCCATTGTCTGATCAGCAAATATTTCCGCTGGGAGTGATCTGTTGTTAATTAAGGACAGATATCTATTATACCTCCCCATCTTAACTTTCTTTGAAAAAGCGTTCCATACCGTAACTGCCGCCATAACAGTTTTAAACCTGGTTCTCTTGAAGTAGCTAAAATCTGTACATTTTAGGAAACAATTATAGGCATTTGCCCCTAGCACAACAGCATAAACCTCAGTAGACATTATGCATTCTTACATCATCAATATTCCCCCCAATTGATCCTTGTATTTATTGCAAAACAGTTGCCATATAATATAAACGGAAATCTGGTGCACCCCATCCCCCTTTTTCCCTAGAAAGTGTCATAAACCTATAGGCCCTCCGGGTCTTACCGTGTGCCCAGATGAACCTATTACATATGGCCTCTAGGCCATTGAACCAGCTGGCCTCAAACAACAGGGGTATAGCCCTAAAAAAGTATAAAAATTTAGGTAAAACCATCATCTTGATGATGTTTGTACAGCCTACCAGTGACAGGTGTAGGTTATTAATTTTTTCCAAATCTTTTTTGACTTGAGCTATTAAAGGGGCCATATTGTTTTTAACAATCTTATCTACCTCTGCTGTAATTTGCACCCCTATATAGGTTGCCGCTCCCACCACTCTGTCATCGTTACATATTACCCACTGGTTTTTGACTGAGTTTTAGCATTATTCAGGCTATATCCTGAGAACTGTCCGAATCGCGCAGCTTCTTCTTCAATTGCCCTGATAGCGTCTGTAGGTTTTGCAGTCAGGATGGCCACGTCGTCAGCATATGCTAACGTTTTAAATCTACAACCATTTAGAACTAGCGGTGGAATCTGATCATTGCTTTCCAACTTGCGTATGTAGGGATCGAGGTATAAAGCAAAAAGCAGGGGAGAAGAGGGACATCCCTGCCTTGTTCCTCTCTGGATATTAACTGCGGATGATTGTCCTCTATTAACCCTTATCTTGGCCGTCGGATTTACATACAAGGTCTGCAGGGCCTTAATAAATCCTGCCCCTATACCATTCCATCTCAAAACTTCCCACAAGTACCTCCAGGAGACCCTGTCAAATGCTTTCTCAGCGTCCAGAAACAAAGCTGCCATAGGGTCTTCTAAAGTGCTTGCTGCATCAAATGCCGTGATTACTTGTCTGGTGTGTTGAGTTGTTCCTTTACCCGGAATAAACCCATGCTGAGAGGGAGTTACCAATGATTCGACTACCCTAGATAACCTTTTCGCCAGAATTTTGGAGAACACCTTGACATCTGCGTTCATTAGAGTAATGGGACGATAGGACCCCGGGGCGTCTGTAGGTTTACCCTTCTTCGGTTTTACAATGATATCTGCGCCGCCCCACGATTCTGGAGCAGACTCGCCCTTTTGTGCTAGCAGCATCACGTTAAACATTTCTTTTAAGAGAGAAGGTTGAAAGATTTTGTAAAATTCTACCGGAATCTGGTCCGGACCAGCTGCCTTCCCAGATGGTAAGTCCCTCAAAGCCTCAACCAGTTCATATAACTGCAATATCTCTTCCAACCCCTTCCTGTCCTCCTCTGCTAACGCTGAGGGCTCTATCTCACTTGACCCCCACGGTTTTTTCTTACAAACAGAGGGTATCTGTGGGCTCTTTGCACTTCTAGGTCCCAGTGCCATTTTGATTCTGGGAAGGCTTCTTTTAGTACTTTAACCACATATCCTCTCGGATCCTGTCCCTCCCGCCCTTCCTCAAGTCCCAAAAGTCTTACGTTGTTCCGCCTTTGGCGGTTTTCGAAATCTTCTAGCTTCCATGGTAGGTCTTCCACTACTTTTCCTTGTTCCATTTTAAAAGTCTGCCATTCTGTTACCTCATCTTCCACTCTGCTAGTCCTTTCTTCAACTTGGGTTACTCTCTCCTCAACCTCTTCGTGCTTTCTATTTACTCTTCTCAGTGAAGCTTGAAGTTTTTTTGTATCTCTTTTTGCTCTTCGACTTTCTGCTCTGGCCTCAGACTGCATCTGCTTCAGTGTTCAAACAACCTTTCAAGAGTTACATTTTGAGATTTTTACCTCCCAGCATTATCTCCTTCACCCTGATCATTTTCCTGGTAAGTCTCTGACGTAGCCGAATAGTCCCACGACAGTTTATTCATACTACTTCTAGACCCTCTTCCGTCTCTTCTGATTCCAACTCTCTTTTTTTTCTGGGTCCCTGGAGTCCTTACTTGTGTCTGAGCCAGAAGTATGATCTGTGCAGCTCCCCTCCTCCTCCTCCTCATTTTCGGGTTCACTAATGTCCGTTGTATCGGAGCCCTCATTGACTGAGAAAAATTCAGGGGAACCTCCCCTCATGCCTCTGTCTTCTCTGCCACCCTTAACACTGTCCCTGTCATACTCGAGTTCTTGCTGCCCTTCCAGGCTCTGGGTGCTCCCCCAGCTCGGCTCAGAGTGTTGCAAAGTTTTTTTGTTTAACCCTGCCTCCACGTTTAGCAGTGCATCTAACATTTGCACGTTGTTATGCCTCTCCAGCTGCTCTAGAGCGTTACGTTCTGAATCGTCTTTCTCTATTCCCCCCTCGCTCACCTTCTTGGCTCCGGCGCTCTGCACCGCTTGCTGCGTGCTATTTCCCACAGCGTTCAGTGGTTGCCCAGCAACCGGGTCTTCAGCGCTTACGTCCTCGCGGTCTGCTGTTTCTTCGGCGCCGATCTGTGATGCCGTTGCAGGTCCGCTCATTGCTCCAGATTGCCGAGGGTTGTCCGCCTGCTTCTGAACCAGCGGGGTGCTTTAGAAATGAAGGATTCAGGTAATGTCGATTGCCGCATCTGCTCCTTTGCGGAGGTAGAGCAAGTGACAAAATCTTTGTCAAAAGACACCACAATGTTGCTTAATAAGGTCAGCCGTTTAGAGACTGAAAATAAACTCATGGCGGAAAAGCTGGACGACCAGGAAGGGCACTCACGACGGAACAACGTTCGAATCACAGGAATTCCTGAAAGTGAAGGTAACCCCGCCACGGACCCCTATGTTAAGGAACTTATTAAATCCAGACTCCAGCCCAGAGGACTCTCCACTTTCTTTTCTGTGGAAAGAGCACATAGGGTGCCCGGGAGTAAGCCTAAACCTGGGTATCTAAACGTCGCACAAGTTTCCTCGAAGTAAAGAAAGAACTTAGGTGCAAAGAGCTTCCATACTCCATGTTTCCGGCGAAACTACGAGTGGTGGCGGACAGGAAGACCTGGTTCTTCGAGTCACAAGAAGAAGCCCACGACTGGCTCGATGGATGGAGGCGAGTAGGGGGATCCAGGAGGACAGAGAGAGGACAGCCACTGCGCCGAGACACTGAAGACTCAGCGAACCACAGACAGAGTAGTGAGGAGGATGGCACACAGCGAACTAACAACGAGGACTGACTAGTAGCATTAATACAACAAGCATTTGCAATGCAATAGGTCTCGCATTAGGAAAGTTTGAGCCATTGGTATTGTAAATGACAATTTTTTTATTTCTGTGTTGGTTTTGAAAGTAGCGAAATTAATAGATTTGTCATTTACAATGCCAATAGTTATAACTTTTGCAAATGTGAGACCTATAGCATTTGTACTGCAATATGTGTTGTATTTACAAATAACAATGGCTTTTAGTTTTTTTTAATATAGCGTGAGTGAGGGCGATAGCGTGAGGGAGGGAGGGCGATTGAGTGAGGGAGGGAGGGCGATTGATTGAGTGAGGGAGGGCGATTGATTGAGTGAGGGAGGGCGATTGATTGAGTGAGGGAGGGCGATTGATTGAGTGAGGGAGGGCGATTGATTGAGTGAGGGAGGGCGATTGATTGAGTGAGGGAGGGCGATTGATTGAGGGAGGGAGGGCGATTGATTGAGGGAGGGAGGGCGATTGATTGAGGGAGGGAGGGAGGGCGATTGATTGAGGGAGGGAGGGAGGGCAATTGATTGAGTGAGGGAGGGCAATTGCAATAATCTACATATACACGGCATTCACGCCTTCCTCCAAAAATCGGACTGCGTGTGACACCCACAAGAGCGAAGAGTAACGAGGGTGCCGTGGGCAGTACAGCCCCCCGGACCCGCACAGCACGTCTGCAGAGCAGCCATGCGGACACAGGGCCACACACTGCAGCATGGTACCGTGGAAGAAAGGGAGCCCAGGGCAGGCAGAGACCTAAAAACTGATCTTATTGCAGACTGACTACATCTACCACTGTAATCAAACAAACTTGTTTTCGGTTTTAACTTTGTGACAGAGGCGGTTCCAAAAATTACACCATGACAGGGCACAGCCCTGGTGATGCGAAAGTGTGGTCTGGTGTCAGCAGTATTGCCCTCGCTAGCCGCTCACTGGACAGTCACCCAACCCCAAGACATGGACGGATGGAGAGAGTGGGACAGTGCTCCTGCCCAGTGTAACTCATGTCCCTCCTCAGTCATGGTGACCTTAGTCTGACGACGCGCATCACCCCGGCCTCCACTCTAGCACCCCTCCCTCCCACCGACCTCCCTTTATTTCTGTTTTATAAAAACACACATTGTCTTGGGTTGTGTTAAAAAAGGGGTGCACGTACCCATCATGCAATGCTTCACGTTGGTTTTATTATCTGCATGTCATTTGCATATTGGGAAGAAAGTAAAACGATGACTCCTGAGGTTGAAATGTTGCAGTGTCTTTGTGGAACAGGCAGCCCAGCAGAGATGGGGCAAAGTCAGTGACTCGCTATGTGAAACCCGCATGGGTCTGGGGCAGTGAGACACTAGGTGGTTGAAACTGAAAGACCCATGGGTCTGGGGAGGAGTCAGTGGCAGGCGATAGCCGCATTATGAGGAGAAAGTATAGGGCATGTAAACAGCAGGGAAGGCGTGGTTCTCCATCGAGGGTGAAAGAGTTACAGTGACTAATGGGCGCCACACTAGTTTTATAGCCGTCCTTTCCGATACTGGAAGGTCCAAATCGCCATTTTCATGTGGATTTTTACAGCAAGTGTATGAGTGAACTGACCAATCCGGGACTTGCTGGTTCCCCGCATTCTCTGCAGTAAATGCACCGACCCTCTGAGCTCTTTTTCACGGCATGTGGGTGACTGCCCCAGCCCAGCCTGACTGCCCAGAGGCTGCCTTCGATCTGTTGACAATGCCCCAGTGCCCTGCACCCGCCCCATGGGATGTGTGTAAATAGCATTTGTCTGTCTGGAGGGGGCGGGGTTCGCGCTCTATAGCACATGCTGCCCCGGGTGGTGAATGCCCCGTGTCTGGGCACCCATGCTCGCTGGGCACCGGCCGCAGGGACGGGTGTTCGCCAACGCGAAGTCCAGTTATTCAGAGTAAGCGCATTACTTTGGTGCGATGTTTCTTTGCAGAAGCCCCAGGGGCACGGTCACCCCATGGCTGGACCCCTCTCTCCTCCTCATGGTCTCGTCCCACGCCCCGAGTGCATGGAGAGGTCACAGTGGGCCATTGACTCACCCCTCGCATAGCGCAACTCTCGCCCGTGCCCCACTCGAGGTTCATCATCTTGCAGACACTCACTGCACCTACGTTGATGATCCATCCCCTGGCACAGGCCTGTATGTTCATTAAGCACCATTTTCTGGCGCAGACTTATTTTATGCCCATTGAAGAATCACCTTGTTACATAAACTGCCTTAAAATCCATCTTGGTTTCGCTGACTCCATTTATTCGCATTAGGAATGTTTTTACACAGTCTCAAATGTACCTGCTGCGAGGATTCATCTTCTTACAGATGCATACTCGTTGCCGCGCTGCCATTGGCGGACCCCTGAGCCAGGCAACGGGAGAGAAGACGTAGGCCGGGCCAGAAGAAAGAAGGAAGTCCCGCCTGCTGCTGGGCTAGGATTGGCTGCCCGCCAGGATGGAGCAAAGAAGCAGAGTCCTCCCGCGGCCCGGGGCTCCCGTGAGCTACGGAGAGCCCCGGGGCCGCCCCAGAGAAGAGAAGAGAAATCCTGCGTAGCCAGTGAGTGGGGTCCGGTGCTGGTGTGTGTGTGTGTGTGTGTGTGTGTGTGTGTGTGTGTGTGTGTGTGTGTATGTGTGCGATTGCGGCGGCGGTCTTTGTATGTGTGCGTGCGTGTGTGTGTGTAGGTGCGCTGGTGTGTGTGTGGGGGGTCTCTGTGTGTGCGTGTAGGTGCGCTAGTGTGTGTGTGTGTGGGGGCGGGGTGGGGGGGGTGCCTGTGTATGCGTGTGGCTGTGATGTGCGCATGCATGAGTGTGGGTGTGCGTGCACGCAGCTGAATCCAGCCGGAGAGAAGCGCGTGGCAGTTTCTTGTCCTTCATTCCCCCGAGTCAGCTAGCTATAGTTCTCCACCTGGACCGCATCCTTCGGATGCGTATTCCCAGGCTCGACCTAAAAAGGAGGTAGTCTGCAGTCAGAAGGCTGTTATATGGTTTGACCACATGCATGAGGAACATTAAGACAGTGGTTGAGACCTGTAAGATATGCTCCTCTAACTTGACGAGGGAATGCCCTGGACCGGAGCAATGAGACTGAATAACGAGCTAAAGCGTATCATAGTTTATAGTTCGTTCTGGAGGAGGGGGATAGACTGCGGAGCTCCACGGACTTCCCTTTCCCCCCTTACACACAAGTACTGTTGATGGGGTTGAAGCACTCTGCTAAGTTTGGGTGGTGGATGGTTAGGGAACCGTCTGGCAGGGAGAGGGGAGGTATGGGTGGGTATTTTTTCTTGGTTGGTGTTTCCTCTGTATTTCCAGGGCTGCAAACAGTGAGAAGTCAAATCGGACACCAATGGGTTGGTCGGGAAACAGCCCGTCTGAAATTAGATGAGTTACTCCGGTGGCATATGCCTCACGCAGACGGGGCCAGCTCCCTAACACACCGACAGCAACATCATGCTGAATCTTTCACAGAGTCACGCTTTTTTGGTCCGGAAGGTCCAAGGTGGGGAGGGAGGGTGGGTAGGTAGGAGGGGAGGGTGGAGTTGTTAATTTTGTATAGTGAGGGGGGGCGCAAGTATGGGCTGAAACAGAAGTTCTTTTTTTCAACGATGTTCGCTCTTTGTACTATTGTTCAGCAACGTTTTCAGGTGTGAGGCTTTCTTTTTCTTTCTCCAGCAATTACGGTACACATTGAAATTCTTACTTTATCAAACATGTATCAACCAACTTGGCAGCACAGGCTCCAGCTACCCCTGATCTCGCAGGGCACCCTACAATTCAAGTGACACCTCTGTCCATGCTTACATGGAATGTTCAGGGTCTGGTTCTGCAGTGCCTGAAACGACATTCGTCAATGGTGGCCCTGTTGCAGGAAACGCAGCTTCCTGGTGCGGCGTGTAAGGCTATAGACATATGGGGGTTTAAAATGATAGTGCACTCGGAGTTCTCGTCTGGCCCAAGGGGAGTGGGTATTTTAGTAAAAAAACAATCCCCGTTGATTATGCTTAACACAAAAACAGACCATCACGGCCGCTTCGCAGCAGTTATAGGGCAATGGGAAGGACAGTCTCTAAACATAGTATCTGTATATATTCCCCCCCCCCCGCCCTGCACGCAGTGACACTCCCAGCATCTACTAAGCTCCTGCTTGACCTTCCAGAAGGGGAGCTGTGGTTGGAGGGAGGGGCATGACAACGCAATTATGGACAGCACCATCGACGGCCACTTGGCGAAATCACATGCCCCTGGTGTTTCTCGCCTTGGGAGTTTCATGGAGGCACTGGGGCTCACGGATGTGTGGAGATGGCACCACCGCACGACGCAGCAATTCACCTTTCACTCAGGGGTACATAACAGCCTATCCCGCATCGATTATTTTTTAGCTACAGCAGACTGCTGACAAAACGTTGACAGCATAGAGGTGTGGAGAAGTGTGGCTCAATGGTTAGAGCGGCAAACCCTGATGCAGAGGTCTGGCCCGGGACCAGGGTTCAATTCCAGCCTCGGCGGGTCTTGGGCTCAATTTCCTCAGACCTGATAATGCTCACCTCGTGCCTATTCTAATCATGGGTCCCACTCTGCAACTCTGGGCAATAGCTTGCTTAATCTCCACAACGACCTGAGGTTCCGTGACAATTGTAAGTGGTGCTTCCGACTCGCACGAATATGGTAGAGTCTGGTATCTATGAACCGCAAATGACGAGTTTAGTAAGTGTGCGCAGTTTCGCTGTGCTAACTTAAACCGTTCGTTTGTTACGTGGGCTTTTCATCTGTACCCACGGGTTCCATCTTAGATACGGCATCCATTTTGTCTCTTGCCCTCAAGTAGTCAGCGAACGGACGCTGTCCGCTTCGCGACCCTGGGACTCCCAAGATATTTGCGGAAGACACATGTTCTTTGTAAGTGTCTTTATGACGAGGGGGATGCTACTGTAAGGCAAATGGCGCCGCTCGAGGCTCATCTTGCCGCACGGACTTATTGTCTCAGCCGTGCATCTCATTAGGCACGTCCCTTTGATGCCTGTATCTCGTGCTTCCCGGCACCTCCCCTTTTACACCCTTTCCGATCTCCCCACTGTCTCCGTCTTCCTCTGCACCTGTCTTTGTTCCTGTTTCGATCCACTTTACTGCTGATTGGAATTTGCTAATGGTGGGAAGATGGGTTTTTACAGTTGGGAACCGCCAAATGTTTCCGCACTTATGTTCCGGACCTTGTATGTTTCAAAGCGACCAAAGCGACCCCTCTGGGAGCTTGATGTGGGAACTGAGTTGTAAACCTTTGTGTTCAATGTTAGCCTATGGGTAAAAACTGTATAAAAGGAGCGATCCACAAAACCAATTTGAAGCAGTCTCCCCAAGTTGCACGCTGTGTACTTGTCGTGATCTCTGTGTTCCCTGCAGCAAATAAACCTTGAATCTTTGACGTCAGAGGAAGTGTCCCGTGTCTCTGTGACTTGTACGCCGGAGCAGGTTACCCACGAAGGTTTCAGGTGTTGTGCCCTGGCACCGCTGGGTCCAAAAGAACCCAGTCCTTCAGTTGGCGCCCAACGTGGGGCTGCATCAGTGGTACCGGTCCAAGCCCGACGATCGTGAGGAACTTCGTGTGAAATCTCCGAGGGAAGGTGCACCCCGCTTCATCGATCCTGTTGTCGAAATAAGTGGCCCGAAGACTTTTCCCGCGAAGATTCCCGCCTCCTAACGGCTGCGACGGACTGCTGCCCTGACTGTAGACCTGTTTTGGCGCCTGGCGTAGACCTTGGTATAGCGAGACGATAGACGGGCCTTCCTGAGGACGCCATTGATCTTTGAGTTAAGTATTTGTGGGTCGCTCCCAGAATCCTTGGTTGTAGACACTTTAGCGAGTGTCTTTGTTGTAAACACTAGTGGTTTGTTGTTGTTGTACACGCTGTGTGAGTGTTTTTGTCGGTGACACTTTGCTAGCGTAACTTTGTTGTTGTATTTGTTTGACGACTGCAGCCGCCAAAGACCGAGGGTTTTGTTCTTGCTGGGACTTGGTAAATCCCGTAACCCTTGAAGTTTGTGAAACTCGGCTAGCGTGCAAGATGCCTGGTCGCAGTACTTTGTTCAGTTGCTTTAGACCTTGTGGTGCGGATTCCCTGTTGGAGGACTCGTGTCCGATACCTCCGGTAGGAACTCCTACTTATGACTTATATAGCAAACATGGGCTAGGCCCGATTGCTTTTAACGATTATTGGATAAAATATACAAAGAAAGACGGCGATCTTCGTTGGCCACCTCACGGTAGCTTCGAAGCGTCGATCTTAGATAATTTGGAAATTAAGTTGTTCGAACGTAAATCTAGGCCGGCCATGTTTGATGCCTTTCGGTTGTGGCGCAAAGAAGCCCGACAGAAAGAGATCAGACAGAATAAACGTAGTGAACGAGATAATGTTGCTACTATTGTAAAGAAAGCTGAGCAGTTTCAGCGTGATAAGGAAGATAAGGATAAGGAAGTGTTTGAGAGGCTGCAGCGTATGACCATAGATAAATGCTATCCTGCTTTGCCTACGGAGTCGGATAAGAAGGAAGAGGCAGTTGAGGATCCTTTAATGTCCTATCTTATGAAGTCGCCACCTCCGTACGTACAGGGTACCGCAGCTCCTGTGGTCCCTGCCGTACCTGTTCTCCCACTTGTTATTCCTCCGCCTGTTCCTCAACCTGCACCCGCTCTTCCGACTGTTCCTGCTCCTGTGCCTGTGTCTATTCCTACTGCTCCTCCGCTTCCACATACTCCTGCTCCCGCTACTGCTCCTGTTTTGTTAACCCCTGTTGCTGCTACTGTTTCTACTCCTTCTCTTGTTAGTCCTGTGTCTTATCTTTCTCCCTCTACTCGTAGTCGTAATTCTCCTATTGCAGCTAGTTTCTTTCAGTCGCTCGGACCTGTTCATGGGTCTGCTAGCTCCGATGGTCCTCAGAGACGTAGTCAGCTTCCTGGAAATAGAGAACGCGTTGCGCTATATAATATGGCGATGGGTTGGATGGTAAACCCCCTTAGAAATCCACCCCGTGTTGTTCTCGAAACGTTTAATCAATTCAACATACCGACCCAAAGGTATGTGTTTGATGAGATGTGCAAGTTCCTACATGATCAGATAGCGGCCGATGCGCCTGACGAGGTGCTGACCGCCCTGTCTGAACTTCGGCTTCAATTCGCAAACGGACTGATAGTAGATACTAATGTCCGACGTGCTATAGAGCGGTTGCTATCTCTTCGTCCCGCTCCTATTCCTCATGCATTATTTGTTGAGGATATTGAGAAACAACCAGATGAGTCTGGTCAATATCCCATGCGAGAAGTTCCACCGGTTTGGATGCCAGGTAACCCTCAAGCTGCCCCTCCGGTCCCGCCGTACTTCCAGAGAGTCTGGATACATCTCCCATGGAAAAGATCGGAAGTGTTACAGGTGAAGCAATCATTGCCTGACCCTCGCAAAAATCCTGCAGGGTATTACAAAGAATTATCGCAGCTTGTAGATGCTACGATTATGAATCTTGCCGATATCGATATGTTGTTTGGCAACGTCGTACCGCAACCGGTATGGGCTAAGATTCGCCAGCAAGATCATGCAAATGAATTAGGTGGTGATTGGGCGGCCATCTTGGCGGCAGATGCTTTACAAACTGGTGGAGCTAAACCTGAGCAGTTGATTGCTGCCCTTCCCCAAAGAATTATTACGTTAATGAAAACGCTTATGCCAGCTATGAGAGTAAATTGGGACAAATTGTCAGCTTGCAAACAAAAGAAAGATGAGAGTGTTTCCGACTTCTTTACGAGGTTTGAGGAAGCATTCATTGACCATAGTGGGCAGGATATGGGTACTGAGGGTGGACAGAGGTTGTTTGTGGATAAATTTGTGTCGAATTTGTTGCCCGATTTGAGCAATAAATTGAAGAATTCAGAGAGTGCATGGGCCGTTTCTACCTCGGCTCAGATATTGGCTACAGCACAATATTACGAAAATAGGGAGAAAGAAGAGAATGACCGTGCTGACAAAAGGACAAAAGAGCTGAAGACTAAAGTGTTGTTACAACAAGCATATCCGCCGCGTTCTAATCAGAATGCGTCTCAACAGAATAGATCACAGTCGCAATCGAATCGATCGCAATCGCGTAATGATTCCTCTTTCAACAGATCTTCCTTAGGGTACAATCAATGTGCTTATTGTAGACAGGAGGGACACATTAAATTTGATTGTCCTGCTTTAAATGATCGTAATAGTGGTAACTCGTCTAGAGGAGGCCGTGGTGGTTCGCAGAATGCATCACGTGGTAGAGGTCGTGGTGCTCAGAGCGACCGCTCTGACAACTCATCAAACTCTAATAATTGTTTCGATCAGCGTGGATCATCGCAAGGACGATCTGCGCAGTACAATGTAGACGATTATTACGTCGATCAGGGAACTGACGACAGTAATTACTAGGACAGCCAAAGACAAGGAGAGGGAGTGGTATCAGTTCCGGTCGATCAGAGAGGGCCTTACGTCGCAGTTGCTACATCGGGCGTCGTTGAGCCTTTTCTGTTGGACACTGGTGCAGCGAAAAGTTCTATCATGCATTCGAAACTCCCTGGCGCACCTTTGTCTGGCTTAACAAATGTATCCGTTGGATTCTCTGGCGCCCCTGTTAGCAATCCAGTTTCGCGCCCTTTGCCCCTTACAATTGGGCCTCGTGAGCTCGAAGCTCCATTGATTTTGACTACTGGGTGTGGTGAAAATCTTTTGGGTCTGGATTTGCTTAAACGTTTGTATGCAACTTTGTATTGTTCTCCTGCGGGTGTCAAGCTTACGTTCGGAGAGAAAGTAGTCTCTCCCATGTATTTGTCCCTCGATAAGCTTCCACCGGAATTGGATTCTCTTCCTGCGTCTTTGTGGGCGACGGGTCCAAACGATGTGGGCCTACTTGATATCTCCCCTTATGTTGTTCAGTTGAAATCGAATGTGCGATTGCCACGTATTCCCCAGTACCGTATCTCCCTTGATGGTGAACGAGCTTTGTTAGCGATCATCTATGATTTGATCGAGAAAGATGTTATTGAGGAGACTCGGGGAAACGTGTGCAACAGCCCTGTACTGCCCATTCTTAAACGTACTGATCCTACCAAACCGCCTGTTTATCGTTTTGTTATCGATTTACGGGAGGTAAATAAAATTGTGGTTCCTCAATTCCCTGTTGTGCCTGACATCACGGCGCTGCTGACTCTGATTCCAGCTACTGCTTCATGGTTTTCGGTGATTGATTTGAAAAATGCGTTTTTCAGCATCCCGATTGCCGAGGAGAGTAGAGACCTTTTCGGTTTCTCTCTTGGAGGACGTAGCTTCCGGTTCAAACGCGCTCCTCAGGGCTACTGTGACAGTCCATCGATTTACAGTCAAGCTTTGAAGGGTCAGCTGGATGCGTTTAGGTTGCCGGTTGGTGCGGCTTTAATCCAATATGTCGACGACTTATTGGTGGCTGCTGATACTCAGGACATTTGCAAAATTGCTACGGTGTCGTTGCTGCAACATCTCTGTGAGTTAAATCACAAGGTGTCACCTTCTAAACTCCAATATTGTTGTCAAGAAGTAACCTATCTAGGTCACTTATTGTCAAAGGAGGGAAGGAGATTGACCCCAGAGAGAATTGCAGCAATTGCGCGAATGGCTGTGCCACAAACCCAAAGAGATGTGCGTGCCTTTCTAGGTATCACGTCGTACTGCAGGCAGTGGATTCCAAATTTTTCATTGTTAGCGAAACCATTGGTGGCTCTTACGTGCAAGGATGTTCCAACTCCTTTACCATGGACGGATGAATGTCAGAAAAGTTTTTCTGAATTACGTGATTCATTGTGTTCGGCTCCTGTGTTAGGTACCCCTGATTACAGTAAGCCGTTCACGTTATATGTTCACGAGAGGGAAGGTTGTGCGTTGAGTGTCTTAACGCAACCTTTTGGTGGTAAGCAACGTCCATGTGCATATTTTTCCTCGACCTTAGACCCAGTAGCTAGAGCATTGCCGAGTTGTTTGAGAGCAACTGCGGCAGCTGCGGTCTCTATCCGACAATCAGCAGGATTGGTCATGGATAATATGCTTACGGTGATGGTTCCGCATGCAGTCGATACTCTTTTGAACCGAACGAAAACTCAGCACTTGACGAGTGCAAGGTTGTCTGGGTACGAATTGACGCTCTTGGCAAGCCATATTCAGATAAAACGTTGTAATGTCCTAAATCCGGCAACTTTGTTACCAATTAGTGCAGAGTCAGATGAAGTAGCAGAACATGACTGCTACTTGCGTACAGAGGAGGAAACAAAAGGTCGAGTGGACCTTAAAAACACCCCATTGGAAGACCCTGACGGCACCCTGTATGTGGATGGGTCATGTTTTAAGTTGCCGAATGGTGATGTGACTACTGCTTATGCTGTTGTGACGTTGAATACTGTTGTTGAGACTGCGAGATTGAATCAGAATTCTGCCCAAGCTGCAGAGCTGATTGCTCTTACTAGAGCATGTGTATTAGCAAAAGGTAAACGTGTGAATGTGTACACCGATAGCCAGTATGCTTTCGGTGTAGCGCATAGCTTTGGACGGTTGTGGCGAGAGCGTGGTTTCTTCACGTCGCATGGCACGAAAATACAGCATGGCCAGCTTGTGAACGATCTTTTGGATGCATTGACTTTGCCTACGCAAGTTGCGATTGTTAAATGTAGTGCACATCGTAAAGTGACGGATGATGTTGGTCGTGGTAACGCGTTTGCAGATGAGATTGCTAAGGAGACTGCCCGGAACCTTAGCACTCGAATGTATGTGACGAGTTCGGTTAGGTGGTCTGCAGAATCGAGTATGTGTGAGAATACTATAGAGAGTGTGAAAGCAATTCAGAATGAGGCCACCGACACTGAAAAGATGAAATGGAAAGAAAGTACGGGAAGGTTGGATGCGAATGGTTGCTGGATTGATTTGTCGGATCAGAAAAGATGGATGTTGCCGGATGCGTATGTACTAGCCGTTGTGACAATGGCACACGGGTTAGCACATATTAGCGCGAAAGGCATTTGCAAGTTGTTGGCTGATGTGTGGAAGAATGATGGTATTACGAAGTGTGCTGAACGTCTGGTGAAGAATTGTATGGTGTGTATAATGTACAACCCTGGCAAAGGAACCCCAACTCCCCCTGGCAGTTTTGCTCCTCCTTCGTATCCCTTTGAGGTGATTCAATTGGACTTCATCCATATGGAGCGATGCAATAACCTGAAATATGTTTTGGTTGTGGTTTGCGCATTCTCCCGATGGATCGAGGCCTATCCCCTCAAAGATAATACTGCTTTGTCTACTGCGAAAATCCTACTGAAGGAATACTTTCCTCGGTACGGAATGCCTAGAGTCGTGTGGTCAGATAACGGAAGTGAGTTTGTCGGAAGTGTGATGAAGAGTGTGTGTAAGGGCCTTGGAATTAATCAAAAATTCCATAGCGCCAATCATCCCCAGTCAGCTGGATTGGTTGAAGGTTACAATGGTACCCTTAAACTAAAATTAGCGAAGATTCAGGCTACGACTGGACTTTCGTGGCCTGATGCTTTGCCTCTAGCATTACTGTCAACTAGGGCGACTGTACACTCCCGAATAGGGCTTAGTCCCTATGAAATAGTGTTCGGCCGTCCTGCGAATGTGTGGGGGGTTCCTAGGCCAGGTCTATTCGTTGATCTTGAGTATCCGATGTTGATTGATTACTTACATGACTTGACTGCTAAACTGAGGTTAATTCATCAACAGGTTTACGACGCCTTGCCGACGCAGACGGAGGGTCCAGGCCACCAGCTCCAGCCCGGTGATTGGGTTGTCACCCGTAATTTTTCGCGCAAGAAGAATCTGGACCCCCGCTTTGTTGGACCTCACCAGGTGCTCTTGGCCACGAGGACTGCCGTTCGTCTTGAGGGACGGAAGAACTGGGTACATGCTACCCATTGTAAGCGAGTCCCTATTCCTTTGCCGGCAGACCCGTGGGTGAGGAAAGGCATTGCGTCAACAGAAGCAGAGACATTGCCGGCGTTTGTACCTTTTAGCGACGCACAGCCTGTTGGAGAGTCCTCAGCGCAGCAGACAGCCTCTGTTGAACACTTGTCAGCAAAAGACTCGAGACCAGATCAATCAACTGATCAGCAGGACGCTGTCTCTTCAACGGATCCTTTGTTCGACGAGCAGACACGTCCCGGGAAACATCGATATTCTTTGCGATCTCACACTAAGGACAAATAAAATTTTCTTACTTTGCTGAAATAGAAAACTGCATTATCCCCGTTTCCCGTGATCAGTTTTGAACATTCGTATCACTGTAATTTTTGTGCATATATTGAGCTTCCTCCTTGTACCTTTTTCATTTTACAGCAGAGAGACTTTGTGCTTGAATATACGTATTGTGTGTTGAAGGCCGTAGGGCCGCGCGCGTACTTCCTTCTGGACAGCAGGTCTTGACGCTAGGTTAGAGGCCGTCGGTTCCTAGGAACTCCTAGGGATTGACTATTGCTGCACAGAACGGAGTGCGTCAAGAAACGTTGCGGACGGTCGTAGGGAATGGCATTCTCGAAGCTGAATGATTTGGAAGGAGCTCAAGACTATAGATTTAAGCTGCAGCAACTCGGTCGTACTAAATGCTTCATATTTCAATTGTTTATGTTGTTTCTGACTGCTTCTGCATTATTGGCGGGTGGGGTGTATTACACTATGTCCTACTTCTTACCAGCTACACCTACTCCTATTCCTTACCCTAATCTTACCACTACTGCTTCTCCCCATTCTTTTCATATGTTACCGGAACACGAGCAGGCTAGACGTGTAGAATTCCGCAATAATTCCTTTATTCAGCTCCTTCATCAGCATCAGTTAGTGGTTAATACTACTAATTGTTGGGTGTGTGGGTTGATGCCACATACTACAGATAAGGGAATTCCATATCTGGTGTTACCGTATAGTTCCCAAGGGTCAGCTCGAGCATTTCAAACAATGTTTCGAAGCGCACTGGGTTTCCACCCCATTCGAGAACCACATTCCCCCTACTCTGGCCCTACCTCGTATCAGAAGCCTTTATCGATAGCAATAGAGGATATGGAGAGTGAGATCCATGACTATTCGCTTATTCCTGAGGAAGAAGTACAAGCCTATAAGGTCCTAAGTAGAGGTGAATATAGTGTGTTCACTAGTGAAAAACAGCTTAAAAGCTCGCCTCCAATATGGGTCGTACCCCACACTGGTAATTTTTGTATCATGGGTCGTGGCCGAAGATCGCAAGCCCGACTTGGAGCAAGTGGTTGCATCGAAAATTACATTTTGCCGATGTTCTCATCCCCTGTGTTTCTGGCTGCCAAGGGTACCTACTTTATCTGTTATGATCGTGCATATACATGGTTGCCCGCAGACTTCATGGGCACATGTTTTATTGCAAATCTGTTGCCTCCGACGTTCACTGTAGATGCCGATTATCATAGGACTAGAGTTGTGCGAGGCGTAATTAGCGAAGAGGACACTGCCGGTCAAGAGGCAGGAGACTTTTTCAAGGGTTTCCTCCCGTTTTGGGGACCTATGGTTAATAGTAGGAACCTGAGACAGTTGACTCGAGTGGTAGAATCGACAGCTAATATTACTGCCAGTGCCCTTGGTAATATCACCACAGAACTTCAGGCGGAGAGGCTTATGACGTTACAAAACCGGATGGTTTTAGATGTCATCCTAGCAGATCGCGGTGGGGTATGTAAGGTGATCCATTCGAGCTGCTGTATTTTCATTCCAGATAATGCTCCTACTGTCTATCAAGCCATCTCGAGGTTGCATAAGATCTCCGAATCCATACACGTGGATGTAGGGGATTGGACGCTACTTGGATGGTTTTGGGGCCTGATGTCGACTTGGGGTTGGAAAATTCTGATGATCATTGGAGTTGTGGTAGTGTTCCTGTTCACGTGTTGCCTTTGTGTGCAGTGTGGTCCTGCCTTATGTGGCCTCTGTGCTACAACGTGTATGAGACAACCACCTGTTACCAAGGGGACTCGGTCGGACAGATCTATGCTACAACGACATCTTGATGGTCTGATGAATATCGAATATGATTCCGACTAGTGCTTGCCTACATGAGGGCAAAAGGAGCGTCTGAGGTTCCGTGACAATTGTAAGTGGTGCTTCCGACTCGCACGAATATGGTCGAGTCTGGTATCTATGAACCGCAAATGACGAGTTTAGTAAGTGTGCGCAGTTTCGCTGTGCTAACTTAAACCGTTCGTTTGTTACGTGGGCTTTTCATCTGTACCCACGGGTTCCATCTTAGATACGGCATCCATTTTGTCTCTTGCCCTCAAGTAGTCAGCGAACGGACGCTGTCCGCTTCGCGACCCTGGGACTCCCAAGATATTTGCGGAAGACACATGTTCTTTGTAAGTGTCTTTATGACGAGGGGGATGCTACTGTAAGGCAAATGGCGCCGCTCGAGGCTCATCTTGCCGCACGGACTTATTGTCTCAGCCGTGCATCTCATTAGGCACGTCCCTTTGATGCCTGTATCTCGTGCTTCCCGGCACCTCCCCTTTTACACCCTTTCCGATCTCCCCACTGTCTCCGTCTTCCTCTGCACCTGTCTTTGTTCCTGTTTCGATCCACTTTACTGCTGATTGGAATTTGCTAATGGTGGGAAGATGGGTTTTTACAGTTGGGAACCGCCAAATGTTTCCGCACTTATGTTCCGGACCTTGTATGTTTCAAAGCGACCAAAGCGACCCCTCTGGGAGCTTGATGTGGGAACTGAGTTGTAAACCTTTGTGTTCAATGTTAGCCTATGGGTAAAAACTGTATAAAAGGAGCGATCCACAAAACCAATTTGAAGCAGTCTCCCCAAGTTGCACGCTGTGTACTTGTCGTGATCTCTGTGTTCCCTGCAGCAAATAAACCTTGAATCTTTGACGTCAGAGGAAGTGTCCCGTGTCTCTGTGACTTGTACGCCGGAGCAGGTTACCCACGAAGGTTTCAGGTGTTGTGCCCTGGCACCGCTGGGTCCAAAAGAACCCAGTCCTTCAGACCCCAACTGCGTTGGGATGCCTGGCTTCACCTTGGGGGTGCCCAGAAGTGGACATTTCACAGGGAAAAGCCAGGAAGGGTTCCACAGCGGTATGCGTTACAGCGCCAGGACAGCCCAGTTGGGGTATTAGTGCGCTTTACAAGTACAAATTACATTTACATTTTACAGATAAAACCCAGGGGCATCTCCGACCATTCCCCAGTGCTATTGACATACACACACTGTCGCAGGGTTAGGCAATGCATTTATCCCATTTACCCTGGCTACCTACGGGTCCCTAAAATTAAAAAGCGTTTCTTGCAGCGACAAAGCATTATTTTCAGGAGAATGAGGCATCGGTTGATTCCCCAACTATTCTGTGGGAAGCATACAAAACAGTCCTTAGGGGCAAGCCATTGTCTCGGTCACGGGGCATAGGCGGGAGAGGCAGCGCGACCTACATGACAGAGCTGGCGCTGGTGAAAGCGGAGGCCCAACACACCAGAGACCCCACGCCGGCAACAACTCAGAAATTGAGTCTTGCACAACAGCAGCATAAAAAAATACTTAGAAGACCTGACATGGTCGCGTCTGACGGCTACTCAACATAAGATTTACGAGACTGGGGACAAAGCCGGGAAGCTTCTGGCATGGCTAGACAAAAAGGGAACAGAGTAGCAAATGGATCGCGAGGATTCGGACGGCAGAAGGGAAAATTACAACAGACCCACAGGCCATAGTGCACACCTTAGCACATCATTTTCAGCAGGTATATACCTCGACCTCTGAGATGTCAGTAGAGGAAGCACTAACTCACATTAAGGATATTGCCATGCCTGTGCTCCCTCCGGAAGCACCTCTCACACTTGCGAGGCGGATCTTGCGGTGGAGGAACTACAGGCGACGATAGGCTCATTGCAGTCAGGCAAAGCGGCAGGTCCCAATGGCATTCCGGTTGAACTGTATAAGAAAACTGCTGGAACTGTTGCCCCCCCCCCCCCACCTATAACACATGTACAATGACTGTTTTAAGGAGGGAGCGTTACCATTGGATCAAAGAACGGCCACAAATACCCAAACCGGGCAAGCCTGCCGATGACTGTACCTCTTACCGCCCAAATTCATTGATCAATGCAGAGGCTAAAACTCTCTCAAAACTGTTGGCGATTAGACTAACGCCGTACCTTGCAACTCTGATACACATTGGACGAATCTGGCTTCATGCCAGGCAGAAGAACAGCACTTAATCTGAGACATCTGCAAGGTAGGACGGTGTGCATTCCCTATCTTCAGGAGCCAGCGGTCATACTTCCCCTGGACGTGAGAATGGCATTGGATATGGTGGAATGGCCATTCTTGTTTGTGGTTCTTCGTCACTTAGGCTTTGGTCCTAAATTCTGTACACGGGTCCGCCTGCTTTACACCAAGCCAGTAGCTCACGTAACAGTAAATGGGCATATCCCGGACGACTTCCCTTTGGCACATGGCACCCGCCAAGGCGGTCCCCTGTCCCCACTGCTTTTCTCGCTACTACTCGAGCACTTGGCGGCGTGGATTCGTTGGGAACCAATGATAAGGGGACTCAGATGGACAGAGGAGTGGGAGGACCGCATTTCATTGTACACAGACGATGTCCTATTATATCTGACTTCTCCCAGGCGCTCCATACTGGTCCTCCTGAATGTCTGTGAACTGTTCGGACGGGCATGGGGATATACCATAAATTGGTCCAAATCTATGCTATACGTGCTGCACCGCCCACCGCCGCAACTTCTTAAAGACTGCCCGCTCGTGATCGCAGATGGCATGTTCAATTATTTGGGGATCTATATTACAGCAGACTCCGCAGACTTTTATAAACATAATCAGCAGCCCACACTGGAGCGCCTTTGACGGGACACAACACACTAGGGGGCGTTGCCGCCACATTGTTGGGGAAGGTGGCGCTCCTTAAAATGATGATGCTTCCTCGGTTCCTGTATGTGCTGGAAAACACACCATTCCCAGTGCCCCCAAGCTACTTCAAGGAAAGCGGCCCAGGTCTCCAACAACTGAAACAAGCCGGCGCGCAAAGTAATTCATCAATGGATACATGCCCCCCAGGAGGCTTTTTTAGGGCAGACCGGATGGCTTTGGGTGCAGGTACTATACTATCCCCCCCCTTATGATAAGAAACGCACCAAATCCCTCATTGGACCCACGAAGCAGACAGTCAACATGTGGCACGCGGCGCAGAATAAACTGGGTTGGCAGGGGACTATAACCCAACTCACCCCGCTTTGGTTCCAGCCACAGCTGGGTCGGCTTAGGAATAGCAAAGGCTTTGCCCAATAGGATGCAATTGGAATCTCCACAGTGGGGGACGTTTGGCGCAAGGGAGAGGTTATGACATTTGAGCACCTCCAGCCGCAATATGAGTTGGCACCAACTGAACTTTTTAGCTACAAACATGCTCTCCTAACGGCTCTACCACCAGGTACTGAGGTCCAGGAAGCCTCGCGTCTCGAGGACAGATTATTAACGGACTGTATGCAGAAGCGGGCTACTTCATTCACATACCGTAAGTTAATTAACAACCTCCCAAACCCCACGATAGTGCTTAGAGGGAAGTGGTCCCGCGATGTAGGTGACTTTGATGACTCGGACGGGCAGGATGCACTTGCTTCACCAAAGGAGGTGGGCATACCCTCGCGACTCAGGCTGGATACTGCATTGAGTTTACTTCAATAGGCTCACCCTACATACAATAGGTAGAACATCACATCCATACTGCCTACAGAGATGTGGGGAGGAGGGAACTTTCTACCATACCATATGGCAATGCCCGAAGATCATGGATTACTGGGTGCAAACAACGGGAACAATATGTTATGTTATGTGGTTTTTATTAGGCGCACAGATGCTCCAGCTAAGGAGCGTCCTGGCGCCCGACAAGGCAGCTACACAACACAACTAAATAAAACAGCACAGGCAAAACGACTAAGGGAATCAAAATGTTTTAACGGCGCGACGAAAAGAAAGCAAGTCGCTCATAGCGCGAATTGCCGGGGGTAAGGAGTTCCACAGAGCAGCGGCCCGCACTCGAAATGAGCGTCCACCGGCCCTGCTTCGCTTAAAGCGAGGAACCACGGCCAATTCGAGGTCTGCCGATCTTAAGGGTCGTGCTGGGATGTAGTTGGCCATGAGGGTCGTAAGGATCATAGCCGGGGACCCCTTCAAGATCTTATAGGCGACGCAGAGGACCTTAAACTGAATCCGCTGCGCCACCGGGAGCCAATGCAGCGCTCGTATGGTGCTGGAGGTAGGACAGAATCTTGGAAGGCCTACCACCGCTCTCGCTGCTGCATTCTGGATCCGTTGCAGGCGCCCGATCTCAGCTACGTTCAATCCGGCCAGCAAAGAACTAGCATAATCCAGCCTGGAGATGACGGTAGCTTGGATCATGAGTTGTCGAGTGGGGGCATCGAAGAACTTTAGCACAGGACGGAGCCCACGCAAGATGCCGAAGCAACAAGCAGCCGTGCGTTTAGTGTGGCATGCAAACGTAAGGGAAGGGTCCAACCAGACCCCGAGGTTTTTAAGCTCGGCGACTGGGATGGGAGCAGGACCCAACTCCTCCGGCCACCAGCTCTCTCCCCACAGTTCCGGTTGCCTACCAAATACCATCACCTCGGTCTTACTAGCGTTTAGCTGGAGACAATTGAGCGTCATCCAGCTAGCGACCGCCCTCAGTCCTTGTTGAAACCTAGGAGCGTCGACTTCCGCATCCCCGCTGATCGTGACCGCTAGCTGGGTGTCATCGGCATATGACACCATGGTCATACCCCATTGTTTGACCAATTTTTGTTGGTTAAACCAATATCACAAGTGGGGGGAGGTGACACTATTGCCAGAGCCCAAAAGATGTTTATTGAATGTATGGGAGCCAAATGACCTTACTCACCCTATGCAGGATTGGGCTACCCTTGGGTTAATAGTTGCAAAACGTAATATTGCACAGAAATGGGGGGCGGCAGAGGTACCGAAGCTAACCGCATGGTACACGGACATGGATACGGCAATGATAACAGAAAGAACTGCGTTTGTTAATCGTGGTTGCTCCAGGAAATGGAACAAGAGCTGGGGGGCATGGAATGCGTTCAGGGGCAATATCTGTGAAGCACCGCGAGATCGGGTGGATGAGGATTTGGAAGAAGACCTTTAGGAGGGAAGAGGCGAAGGAATGGGTGGGGTGTTGGACATGATCTTGGTATACTGTATAAGGCTATAATAATGTACTGGAAATGTATAATGCTGGGATTTTTAATGATGTACGAGTATCATCTGGAAGAAATATGCCTTCCTAATGCCGATTACAATAAAAAGAGTTTTTAAAGAGCTAGGAACAGCCCCAGCACCAAAAACAACGGCAAATAGCTTAGGGGTGCGTCTTGAACAGACTTGAACTATGAAAGAGCCTGTAACATACCGTTGGCTCATGCTTTAATGTGCCAGGCCTGCAGAGAGGAGTTTTTCCTTATATCCCCGACTTCTTGCCAACGACCCTCATCCAAACCCTGGTGTTGAGTAAATTAGATTACTCGAAGGCCTTGCTGATTGCGGCTAACGAGTCCTCTCTGAACCGCCTTCAGGTGGTACAAACCACTTCTGCTCGCTTAGTCTTAAACGCCCCTCACAGATCAGCGTCATTCCCTCTTCTACAAACAACTACATTGGTTAACTGTGCGTAAACAAGTGAAATTTAAGATCTGCTGTCTGAGCCACAAGGCAATATGGGAAAAGGACCTGCCTATCTGGCGGAGAGACTCCAGTCATATATGTTGCTGACTTTGACAAATGACATTGTGTTTATGTATTTCTTCTCAAAAACTGAATAAATAAATAAAATAAAACTTTGGTTAAAATGTTGTCTTTTTCTCAAATTACTTTGAGGGAACGGTCTGGGATATTTAGGGAGCTACAAAACTCGTACCACCCATTGTTACCAGGTCTAATATGGTATGTCACCTGTATGACTAGGCGAATCGCCCGAATTAGGAACAAGTCAAAACTTTAACTGTATGAGAGATAGAAAACAGGCCGTATCTCTCCCTCCTTTCCAATCTGCCTTCTCCCCTGTCCCTCACGGTGTACCCCAGGATTCCTCTATCAGTCCGATCCTTTTTAATGTTTACTTAAAACCACTGGTCACTTTAATCAAATCCCACAACATGACTACAGTAAACTACGCGGACGATACCCAGCTCCTTTTCTCTTGGGAGGGCGAAGATTCCATTCCTTTGGAAGCCTTCCACAACTGCCTAAGAGACACGGCAGGCTGGTTACACCGGAACTCCCTCCAATTCAACTCCTCGAAAACCGAGGTTTTGTTCTGTCCTGCGAGCCGTATACCTCGCCTTCTGTCTGTGGAGTTCTGGCCCCCGGAAAACCCAAACAATCCGCCACCTGTGGCCAGCGTTCGCAATTTGGGCGTCATGTTAAATAACAAACTTAGCATGGAAACGCAGGTTACAAGAACAGTCGCCACCTGCTCAGCCCTTATGCGCTCACTGCGCAAAATCTTGCCATTATTACCACCTCCAGCCCGAGCATTGATAGTCAGGTGCACTATTCTCAGTCGCCTCGACTATTGCAACGCCCTCCTGCTTGAATCTCCTTCGATACTGTTGGACAGACTCCAACGAGTCCAGTCGGCAGCAGCCAAACTGGCCCTTGGATGGACCAGGAGATCCTCGGCCACCGCTGCCTTGGCCGAGTTGCACTGGCTTCCCTTGAAGCAACGAATAGCCTTCAAGGCCCTTTGCTTGGTCTTCAAGGCACTACACGGTTTAGGACCAAGACCTCTTCAACATCTGTTCACTTGGTACATCCCTACCAGAACGCTTCGATCCGCGACCGCCTGCCTTGTGAAAGTACCCAGATTTAAGAAGGCCAGGATCGGGGGAAGATCTTTCAGAGTAGCTGCTGCCAAGCTCTGGAACAGTCTGCCTGCCGACATTCGCCAAATTTCGCAGATCCTACCCTTCAGGAAACGAATAAAAACATGGCTCTTCCCTCAGCCTTACACCCCCGCCCTCCCTTAATCAACTCCCTTCGCTTCTAACCCAGGAGTAAGCTACCAGCGCCAGGATACCTGCCAGGTGACAGACGCGCTCTATAAATGTTTTAAATAAATAAATAATAAATATGAAGTCAATGAGATATCAATTAGGTGTTCACACATGGTTATAGCTTTGGTCCATTCTAATAGAATGAGGTGTGTCCATCCATATAGACGAGGAAGCATTTTAAAATCGGGGGAAATTGTAGTAATGCGTGGTAGTAAGACTGACTATTACTTGGAAGATCGGGCTGGACTGTTCCCATAAGGCACAGGGTCAAGACTGATATTGCATACAGCTGGGTCTAAACTGAGGGGGCAGAAGTGAGCTAAGGAATGATGGATTCAACCCAGATATGTGAATGGAGGGAGTAGGGGGGGGGGGGGGTGGAAGGGGTTCAGTGTCTGATAAATTTCAGTACTCCGTCCATCATCTCCTTGTGTTTGCTTTGTTCGCCCTAAGTTGCCAGGATATGCCTGCCTAGATGCAAGACCCTTGCTCACTATTGCCACTGGATTCCAGCTAGCCTGGCTGATGAGGGATTTTACCCCGACAACAGTCCCGGGATTCTTGTTTCCGGGTCAGGGGAGACCTGGATTGGTAGTTCAGGCTGGACTGTTCCCATGAGGCACAGGGTCAAGACTGATTTGCATAAAGCTGGGTCTGAATTGAGGTGGCGAAGTGAGCTAAAGAATGATGATGGATTCAACCCGGGGGCGTGGCTTGGACGCCGATCGGGATGGCGGCGTGAGCTCGCAGCTCCGCGCGGAATCCCGCTAATTCTCCTGTTTTTCGGGACCCTAGGCGACCCGGAGACGACGTTCCTGCCCTCTGAAGTGTAAGGGGACAGCTGGACGTAATCGGTGAATCGCTGGGGGACTGCTGGCCCCGAGGAGATCGAGGAAGAGGCGGCCGAGGTGTAGTCCGGGGTGTGAAGAAAATGGCGGCGAGGAGGTCGGACGGTCCCGAACTTCAGCCCTGAGTCCGGCTATCGCCAAGCAGAGAGGGGCCCTGCACCCGGCTGCCCAACGCACTGGGATTGGCGGCACGAAGCCCTGAGACCGGGGGAAGCTGCCCGATTCACCCAGGAGATCGGGGGTTCTCGTCGACCACCGCCCTACGACTCACCCTCCCCCCACAGGCCCAGTGGGGGTGACGGAACTGAGCTCGTCCGCCTGGTCATTGCTCCTGAAACCATTGGCGGTGACATAGCACTGCCCGGTGCCCGGAGACCGGCACGGACCCACGGGGGAACCCGCAGTACGGGTGGCCGGACTTGTGACGCAGCGCCCTGACATGGCGGCGATCGGAGGGCCGAGGCCCGGGAGCCGCGAGGGGGACTCGGCGACATCGACCCAGCTGAATGAGAGTCCCTCCCCGGAGCTTGACCAGGAACAGCGGCTGAACCGGCGCTTGGATGCCATCCTTGAGGCGATCACCTCCACTAAGGAGGCGTTGCACAATGACATTGCCCAAGTGGCCACGGGCCTGGGGCTGCTACGCGCGGATCACGCGAAGCTGGCGGATCGGGTCAAGGATCATGACCAACTGTTGCTGGACCTGAAGCCATCGGTGGTGACCGCGGAGCACAGGATTACAGACATTTTGGCCCGACTGGACACTCTAGAGCGGAGGGCGGAGGATGCCGAAGGCCGCAATAGGCGGAACAACGTGCGGGTCGTAGGCCTGCCGGAACGGATTGAGGGGGAGGATGCGGTGGCCTACATGGAGAACTGGTTCCGCACTGTGGTGGCGCCGGAGGGGCTTACTCCATTTTTCACTCTGGAGCGGGCTCACCGGGTGCCCGCTCGCCCGCCGGGGCTTGGCCGCCCCCCCCGACCAATGGTGGTGCGGCTCCTCCACTACAAGGACCGAGACCTCCTCATCCAGCGGGCCAGGATGTCGGGCCCTTATGAGGTGGAGAACAGCAAGGTAACGATCTTTCCGGACTATACGCAGGCGGTCCAGAAGGACAGGGCATCGTTCCTTGCTGTGAAGAAGGAGCTCAGGGAGGAAGGCATTCAGTACTCCTTGCTCTACCCGGCCAAGCTGCGGATTATCATGGATGGCACCACACACTTTTTCCAGACTCCGGACGAAGTTTGGCAATGGCTTGAGTCGTACAGAGCAGGGACGGATAGGACGCACCAGAGTCGGCGAGACCAGCCCAAGCAGCCCCGGGTGCGGCAGTCACAACGCATCAGGTCCCGCAACAGGCGCCAGCGGGAGAAGCGGGAGGCTCAAATGGCGGCGGAGAAGAGGGATGCACTCGCGGCGACGGCGGCCATTACAGGGTCGCAACAGAACAGTGAACGGGCCGAAACGGACTCGGGAGGAGAAGGCAGCAGAACAGGAGAGGAACTTTCGGAGGCAGAGAGCCAGAAGGGGCCGACGGTGACCCCACAGACTTTGGATAATATTTTCTGCGGCTGAGATAGACTTGGGACTAGATCGGGACTTCATGGTAGGGTGATATCCTGTTGCTGGAGGGCGGGTTGCCGGGTGGGGGAGCTGAGTGTATCGGAGGGGATGAAGGGCAGGACGCGGGCTCCGCTAGCTGGGGTCGGCGGCGACTCACCCCCCCTAGGCCCTTAAGGTCGACTGTGGTGGAGACCACAGGGTAAGTGTGCGAGAAGTTGGATCAAGGTTTGGATGGGGGCGGCCATTGGGTTCGTGTGCTCTGTCCTGGGGAGTGGGGTTTGGGGAATGTTTCAGTTTTGGGGTTGTTTGGGGGCAACTGCAACTGCAACTGCATTGGGGGGGGGTCATGGACCGTTGTTGTTTGATTCGGACTGTACGGAATTGGAATGGGGACATTACCTAATTTGAAATGCCTAACGTGGAATGTCCGGGGGCTGCGGACTATGGTGAAACGTCACAAAGTACATGCATACCTGGTACGCAGGGGGGTTCAGATAGCTATGCTCCAGGAGACTCACCTCACCAAAAAAGAGTGCGCTGCCTTGCAGAAAAGATGGCGGGGCCAGGTTTTTGGCACCACTTACTCAGCGTATGCCAGGGGGGTCTTGATCTGGGTGAGGGCGGGGATACCCTTTCAAGTGCAGAATCAGGTAATAGATCCGGATGGCAGGTTTGTAGCGGTGGAGGGGAGATTGTATGGACGGGATGTGGTTTTCTGTTGTGTTTATGCACCGAACACTGACCAAGGCCGATACTTTGATAGCCTCTCGGGGTCCCTGGCCTCTTTCCTGGCGGGTCCGATAGTGCTAGGGGGGGGGACTTCAACTCGATTACCGATGTGGCTCTGGATAGGTCCCATCCCCCCCTAGTAGAGACTCTCCTGTGCGCAGGCTGGCCGCGCACAGGAAGGACTGGCAAGAACGATGGGGGTTGCTGGATGTCTGGAGGGAGAGGCACAGGGGAACCAGGGATTACTCCTTTTATTCCGCTCTCCATGATTTACATGTCAGGAGTGATTCGGTGCTTTGCGGGAGCTCCCTAGCCCCATTGATTACCCATGCTGAGTACCTTGCTAGGACGATATCCGATCATAACCCCCTGTTGGTGCATATTCAATGGCAGAGGGAGCGCTCAGTCATACCAACATGGCGGCTTCGGCCGGAGACGCTAGAGGATTCTGTGTTCGACGATGCGGTCCGGCAGGGCATTGATAGTTATTTCGGTGTGAATGAAGGAACGGCGACGAGTAGGTCTACTGAATGGGATGCAATGAAAGTGGTGGTGAGAGGGGTGTGCTTGGGCAGGTTCTCGAATGCTCGAACGACTGTGCTGAATTACTTAATGAAAGCGGAGGAAACTTTGAGGGACCTGGAGCGCCGCAGGCCAACTAGGCCAGGTCTACAGGCCCAGCTATTGGAGGCGAAGGAAGTGGTAGCCACGGAGACGGAACGTTTGAGATGTTATGACTATAGGCAGTACATTATCAGGGCACACGCAAAAAGGGACAAGGTGGGTACCCTCTTAGCCAGATTAGCTAGCCCGGAACTTAGGGGTTGCCCGATCCTCAGCATTACTAACGCGCAGGGAGAGATGGTGTACTCCCAGGCAGCTGTATTGGACCGCTTTAGGGGTTACTATGAGGAATTGTACCGGAGTCAGTTGGGAGTGGGGGTTCAGGACATCGTGGAGTACCTGGGGGAGAGGCCGCTTCCGGTCTTGGACGAGGACGACGCGAAGGACCTGGGTAGCCAGATCACGCTTACGGAAATTCGAGTGGCTATCAAACATATGGCCCGTAACAAGACGCCCGGGGTGGACGGACTCCCAGTCGAGTTCTATCAGCGCTATTTAGACGCTCTGGCGCCCAGGCTGCTGGTGGTGTATACGGAGGCCTTCGAGAAGGGGGCATTGCCTGGCTCCATGCGGGAGGCCTTGATAGTACCACTCCTCAAGCCTGGCCGGGATGCCGCGGACGTGAGGTCTTATCGCCCGCTGTCCATGCTGACGGTGGACTATAAGATCCTGAGTCGCATCCTAGCCACTAGATTGGCCCCGCACATGACGGGCCTGGTGCACAGGGATCAAGCTGGGTTTATACCCACGAGGAGCACGGCGATGAATATCCGCCGCCTGGTGGGAATAATGGACGCCATCTTGGATGGGGAGGGAACGCCGGCGGTTCTGTCCGTGGATGTCGCGAAGGCCTTCGACAGTTTGGAATGGCCTTTCTTGGATGGAGTGCTGGAGCGGTTCGGCATGGGCGATGGACGAGGGTCTTGTATACCTCGGCGACGGCGAGAGTTCGATTGGGCGGCTTGGTGTCTGCCGCGTATCCGGTGGGCAGGGGAACACGACAGGGATGCTCTCTCTCCCCTCTGTTGTTTGCCCTGGCGATGGAACCCTTGGCGGTCCATGCAAGGTCAGGCGACCGATACGCGGGAATAGTGAGTGATGGGCAATGGCATTATATATCGCTCTATGCAGATGACCTGCTCCTGTACCTAGCTGACACTTCGGGGGCACTGGTTGGAGCGATGGATCTGCTGTCCGAGTTCGGCCGACTGTCGGGCCTTAAGGTCAATTGGGCAAAGACCTGTGTGTGTTTCCGCTGAGAGCGGGATCGCCAGCCCCTAGCAGCGACTTGGGTGTGGCATGGGAACCCTCTTGCATCACCTACTTGGGTGTCCGCATTTACCACTCGGCTGCTGACCTTTTGGAGGGTAACATTGGCCGTTGTGTCCAGTCACTGCGGGGTAGCTTGTCTTTCTGGTCGACCCTCCCGCTGACAGTCCTGGGCAGGATAGCATTGTTGAAAATGGTGGCGCTCCCCCGCTTCCTTTATTATTTCCGAACGCTACCTGTCTGGATTCCCCAGGGGGTGTTTAGGGAACTGCGGTCACTGATTATTGGCTTTCTGTGGGGGCATGGCCGTCGCAGAATAGCCTTGAACACGCTACTTCGCCCCAAGCTGGAGGGGGGCATGGCCGTGCCCGACCTTGAGCTGTATTATCTAGCGGCGCAGTTGCAGGTCCTTACGCAGAACGTAGCCAGGGTGTTCCGGGGGCCGGAGGAAGACCGGGGTCGGGGGATACAGCGCCACGTGCTGTCGTACATCATTATGCAGCAACGGCTCGAGTTAAGGGCCCTCACCATGGAGGAGCGGACGCTCCGGCTGTGCTGGCAGAGGAGCCTTCGGAGAGCGAGGGCATCGCGGCCTTATGCCCCGGAGATCCCGATCGGGATGTTGACGGCTTTGCCGCACGGAGGGGATTGGTCCCCGTTGATGGACTGGGAGGACGCGGGGTTGCAGGTGGTGGGTGACTTGTATATAGATGGGGCGTTGGCGCCGTTTGACGTGCTCCGGGACCAGTTCGGACTGCCTGAGGGGGGCTTCCTACTACACGCGGCTGTAGTGGCTGCCATGCAAAAGCACTGGAAAGAGGGGCTCCTGGAGCCCGCGACGACTATGGCATGCCAATATGTGGTGATGGCGGCCGGTACATTCAAAGCTGTGACGTGCCTCCATAATAGGATGCTGAACGAAGGGCTGGAACCACTCCATAGGCTCAAAGCTAAATGGGAGGGGAGCGTTGGCCGGCCCATACCGGATACGGCATGGGGCCATATCCTGCGACGCACGTGGAAGGGCACCAGGAACGCGCGCTTTCAGCAGGTCCATTTTTATGTGCTCCATAGGGCCTATTTAACTCCAGAGAAGCTACAGCGGCACTTTCGGGTGCCGGATGCCTGTTGCCCCCGGTGCTCGTCCCTTGGGGCGGACATGGACCACTTGTTTTGGGGGTGTCCACAACTGGGAACTTATTGGGCGGAGGTAGGGGAACTTCTGAATGAAGTGACTGACAGGGAGGTAGAATTCGACATGGCGGCGTGTCTATTGCTCTGGTTCCCGCATACAAAGCACACCAAGGTGACAAGTAAATTCATAGATCTGGGCCTGATATTGGCTCAAAGGGAAATATCGTGGCACTGGAAGGCCAGGGGGGGTCCCTCACTGCGTAGATGGAAGAATGAGTTGCTGCGATGGTCTGACTGCGAGAGCGTGCTCCGGATGAAGCAAGCAGTGAAGTTGGGGAATGAGAAAGCTCTGGATGCGGCGCGTGCATGGGAGTTAGTGGTACAGGCTCTGCGTGATGCTTTGGTTGAGGATGTGGACGGCGAGAACTAAGCCGCTGGACACCGCGGGGCGAACACAGAAGTATCTCACTACGCACTGTAGTGGAACCATCCAGTTCAGTAGAGCGAAGCACACACCTTAGCAGTTGCCAGGGGGGGGGGCGTTGGGGGGGTTAGTTGTAGAGGGGCTTGGGGAGGGCCGGAAGCCATTGGAGGGTTGCTGGTGGAGGCCTTGGAACTACTGGGACAGGGGGTATTGAGTGGCGGGCAGACTGATTGGGTGGGACGGCCAGGCACGAAGGCCCGAATAGCCTAGAGTAGGCCCCGACGGGGGCAATTACGTTGATTCCACGGAGATGGCTGACGGGAATGTTGTTGCGGGTGGGGGGGTAAAAGCAGATACGTAAAACGACCTTCCGCCAGGGTCCCAATGGGACGTACACTGTGTTGTGTTCCTCTCGAGCGATCTGATATGCCGCCCGGCCTCCGGGATGCGGGCTGAATGGCTGTGTACAACTGTGAACTGTCATTGGACGGGGGGAGCCCACAAGTGCACTGGCTGTTTACTTTTTCCTGCTGTTTATAACTCTGCAATAAAAATATAATTTAAAAAAAAAATGATGGATTCAACCCAGATCTGCGGCTGGGGGGTGAGTGAGCTCGGTCCATCATCTCCTTGCGTTTGCTTGATTACTTATAAATGCCAGAGATTTCCGTCATGTAAAAATGGGGTTGGGGGGGGGTAATAGCTTCATCTGTATACTTGACAAATTTAAGTATACTTATTTAGGAGGACAACAGCACTGGACTGCCTGTGAAATATTTATTGTTCAGTGAATAGGTCACCATACATTTGTTGTACTGCTATTTAATTGTGCAGTGTCTAGATTAAGATGTGCACTACAACGGTGGGCCAACATCTAAGATGCCTTTTGTAAGGATGCTCAAGCAACCAGCTGCCCCAAAAAATTGAATTACTAACCATTTAATCTCTTAACATTCAATTTGCAATTAGTCAAGGTATGGATTTCTTACATTACTTAACTTGAAAATGTAGTGCCACTAGCTACTCTTTTTGTATGTATAACTGGAAGGAAATGTCCAATGGATCAGGGGAGTGGAGTCTGTACGCAGACTCGTTTGAAATGTAGCATAAATATGAAAGGAGAATTTTCAGTTCATTGCCTTCACTGAACAGGTTTTTCCTTGTTGGTTTTGCACCTGCTTAAGCATAAATAAACTGCTCTGTTTTACCTCCTACTACCTGTACTCCTCTGGATTTAAGTGGACAAGAGTGGAATTTTCCACAGGTCAGAGGGGCGCTTTACACATAATTGTTGTTGGAAAACAAAGGCTGGTGGAACATTGATAGTGTTGTCAGTTTCACATCCGCAGGCTCAGGTAATTAATCAAAAGAAGGCTAAAAGTTCTTCCTCAGAATGGGTTCAATCTCGTTTCGAAAATGGGAACAATGAAAGAAATGAGCAAACAAACCTGGATGTTGCTAGGTCTCCCTCATATGGGTTGTGTTGCTCAGAGCACCAGATCGCACAAAATCAGACGATCCAATAGATTCCAAGATTATATTATGGATTAACTTTCATTTCAACTGTATTTTGTTTTGTAAGTTATATTTTACAGCATTGAGGGGGAAGGTGATGTAGTATGCTGCGTGTATGCTACGTGTTCGTGTTTGTCACGCAGCGCTGGTGTGTCTCGCTCTTCATCGAGACACACCACCATTATGTCTTCACATTTAAATGTATTATCGTTCAATGGATCGGTACTCGCAACGGCGGTAGCCGGTTAGCATATGTACGGCAGTGCCTGTAGTTTATCAGACACCTCCAGCTGACCGGCTGCTGATCGTCGTGGGTGTGTAAGTTATGGAATAAACGTCTACTTCTTTTACTTGATGTTGGCTTATTTCATTTACCATAGAAGGTAATTTGGCCTTAGATTATCTGATAAAATATCATCAACACGATACCAAAAACAAAAAGTTCACAATAGAAAAATGTGTGTGTTAAATCTCAGCCATTTAACTGCAGAAAGTTCTTACATTTAAAAAACAAAAGCAATTTTACAATGTAGGACAGATAAATGTCACACTACAAGAAAAGCTCATGTTTACTATGATGATTAAAATGGGGGCGTAGTGGAGCCTATAACCGCGCTTTAAATGAAATCTAGAAGTCCTAGTACTCCCTATCCAGAGTACCGGTTTGCTTTCAAGAATCACTGGTGTACTCATTAAATGTATCGAAGCAGTGTGGGTACTTATTATCGGGTGGTACTTGCCCACTCAGAGCACTGGCCTATAAAGAAAAGCAGTGGCTGATGAGAAAGGGGTCTAAAATAAACAGAAGCACAGACCCAAAAAAAAATGTAAGGAAGAAGCATACGGTTGGGAAAAGAAAGTGGGGGCCATACATGGGTTATTTAACAAGACGGAGAGCATCAATAAACTTTGAGATCAAGTATCCGTGACTGAATTATGCGCGTTTGACTCTTTCAGGCAACCAGCAACAATGAGCTAAGTATTTGAAGCAAAAAACATGATGTGCCAACAACGAAGTAGGATATTTTAGGATTCCAAATGTCGAATGCTCATCAAGACATCAGTGGAAATTGATCACATGACCTTAGGCCAGACAACAAGACAAGAAATTGAATTCTATCACTTTGGGCACAGGTGATCACAGGAAATTACAATGCTGCTATTGGCACAGAAACGACATTCAAGTTGTAAATTAAGCATGTGAGACATGCAGTTAGAACTGAGCTCGCTAGCACATCCATTACATTAGAGTTACCAAGTAGGAGCTGCAAAGTCAAAGCACTAAACTTTCTTAAAAAAAGAAAAAAATCGCCAGCTCCACAAAGAATATGTAAAATGCAACTGCGTAAAAATAGCATCCCACCGCCTAATCCAATATGATTAGCAAGCATACACATTTAGAAACTCCCATCACAAATGTGCCCACAGACACACACAAGAACAAGTATTTCCCCTTACATATAAAAATTTAATTAAAAAAAAGAAAGCATCACAGAATTAATGGGACCTGACCAACTATGTTGGAGTCTACTATAACTTAAGTCACCACATTTACACATTGATAATTGCAAATTAAATAACCCTTGCAATATCCCGAAGATGATGAGTCTCCTAGCTGTGAGATACCGGTCTCCTGCCGCAAAATTAGCACAAGTCTGTAGTACATAGATTTCGACAATGTTATATAAAACAAGGCGGCTGGTGGAAACATTTAATTTACCAGTCTGCGATTTAACAGAGTTTGGTATTATGGGGTAACTCAGTGCTTTAAATGGGGAGAAAAAGAAGTGCAGGTACTCATTTAAATGAGCTATGTGTGTGGTTAGTGTGCGGGCAAGGCGTGGGCAGATAAGACACTTCTGCTATGGAGTAGTCATATTGCCCTTGATAATTCCTCTATGCGCAGATTCCCTCTGCACATGTGGCATGATGACCTTCAGAAATATGTATTCAGTCTATTGGAAGGGAAAGGTTAGAATGAATAATTATATTGATGCCTCAGGAGATTCAGTTCCAATTTACCTAATAATAATCAGCAGAATATTGATGATTTCTATCCACTAGTATGTGAACTTGGCTTTGCCCTGTGTTATGTGGTCCAGTTGTGAATGAACTGGGGCCAGCAAGTGGTTGATTTTGGCCCAACAGTGTGTGAAATTGGCTCAGTACGGTATGATCTTGACCCATGATGTGTTGTCCTAGGCTAGTAATCAGTGGACATGGCTCAAAAGAGCTTGTTTTTAAGCCATCCTTAACGGATCTGAGGCATTGCTGTGATTTAGGCCAGCAATAGTACTGAACCATCGATTTACTATCTTGTGTCAGTGGCGCTGGGTCTTAGCTCAGCCCTGTCTGATCTTGGCTCAGTCGTTTTAGATCTTTACTCCATGCTTTGCTTTGCACAGAGGACCGAATGAAAAGATTAAGGTGAGCTCTTGAAGAGCAAAATTTATTTCATATTTGCATGCATGCAAAACCTCATGCAGGAGAGTTAAAATTAGATTTCAATTTTTCCATTCTGTTTTCATACTGATGAAAGGTAAGAAGAAAATAGTTTTTGCAATGTAGGTCTCTAAAACTATAGGTATTCCCAATATGTTGTCAGGTATAGAGTAGGATGTGTAATGCGAGTGGTCCTGGTGCTTCCACCTATCTTCCCCTGCCATAGAAAGGGTTGAGTGTGCAGCTGCTGGAGAGCAGTTTCAATGCACACACTCACCCATCTCTGCTTTCTCAAGTTTTTCTGTTTAACCAGGCAACACCAATTCATACCTGTGAAGTGCTGTGCATACACTCCCTTCAGTCCCCCAGTTTTCAAGTTGTTCTCATTTTAAGGGATTATACTGCTTTTTCCTTGCACGAACGTGGGCATATTCATGAGGCCTGTTGCATTTATATGGATTGACCACACCAGCCCTGCCAAAGGACCCGTAGAATTTGACTGATTTTTCAAGTTGCACACTGCCATTACTTTGTGATATTAGACCTAGACAGTGTTTTAGGCCAGTGTTATGTAATCCAATCACTGTGGTATATTGATTATTGGTAGGATAGTATGTGAATGTATGCCATTGCTATTTACTGGACAAGAGCTGTGTAATTTGTATGCACTTTGTGATACCTGGTCTAATTTTTGTGATATTGTCACAACGCTAAAAGATCTTGGCTACCACTTTCTATATAGGTGGACTGTGACAACACTGTATATTGAGGTAAGTGCTACTAATGCACCAACATCATGTGCAGGAATGGACTATACATCTTGTTAAATGTTTACCAGCTTCGCAGAGAAGTAGATTGGATTACACCGGATGTAGGACCATGTGTATCTTCAACACAAGACAGAAAGGCTTTCCACAGTTTGCCAGATATAGGAGTGTATTAATGATTGATATGAAGTTGCAGTGCAACTGGCATAATACTGAGCTGGTTCATTAAATTAACTGAAAGTGCCCCTAGTTCTCTTCTTTGGTTGCTGCATTTGAAAACTCCTTAAGACTCTCATACAGAATGTAGCTGCGCACTACAAATAAGGTGTGACGGGATGCTTTCTAGGGGGACAACCTTTCTTTACAAAGTGAAATGGAAAGGCTTAATTCATATGTTAACAAACAGTGGTGTGCGCATCTTCTGGGAATAGGCCCTAAATTACAATTAATGCAGCTAAGCCATTGACCGCATGGGGTTAATAATCAGTATGCCCCCGAAATAACAGCATTAATGACTTCAATATTATTTGAATGTACCAAAACACATACAAAAGGTACTATTAATTAAATACGTTACCTCGTTATACAACATGAAGGCCAAACACAATCATATGTTAATAGGTCCTGCTTTGGTAATATCTGCAGCTTCATAATGTCATACTCTATGCTTGGATGTGGCCGAATACTTACATATTCTTGAGTGCACACTCACTGAGACAAGTAGCAATGCACACACAAAGCATTCCAAAAATGTCCTTTAAAATACCTCCCGAGTGTATGGATTCTCTCCCTCTTTCACTCGCTATTTATTCTCACAGACACACAAGCAGGCAAACGCCCAGACACAAGCAGACACTCACACAACAAGCATTGGAAATGCAATAGGTCTCGCAGCATTAGAGTTAGTGCTTTTAGAATTGTTTATGGGTTTTTTTGTAAATCTTTAGCATTTTTGTTTCCTGTAGCCAATGCTAAAGAATTTAAAAAAAAAAAAGCCATAAACATTTCTAAAAGCTCTAACTCAAATGCTCCGAGACCTATTGCACTGTGTGAGGGTGAGGGGTTGAGGGTGAGGGGTTGAGGGTGAGTAAGGGTGAGTGAGGGTGAGGGGTTGAGGGTGAGTGAGGGTGAGGGGGGGGGTTGAGGGTGAGCCACAAAACACAATGAACTTAGGCACTCATAAAAAGAGACATTCATATTATGAGCAAGTCGTGTTTGGGATCAAGTTTCTGAAAGCCCAGCTATTTGTCCTCAAGGCCTCCCTGGTTGACACAGGCACTCTGGCAAATTAATTTCCAAATATGCTTTTATCCTTAATGAACGATTCAAATGTGCATTTATTTCATGTATGTAAAGTATTCCCTGCTTTTTAGGAACACATCCATTTCGTTTGTGTGCACAAATACAATATTATTGTATGCAAGCAGGAATTCACATTTAGGATTAAAGTGAATAGAACTGCACTGGGCAAATCAGTTTGAAAGGAAAAAGTTTCTCTTCTGGGCAGAGCTGGGAGAATTCAAAGTGGAAAACATCCATTAGAGTGTCAGCATCACTTTAACATACGGCCAGTTTGTGCGATCGACAGTGTTTGGGGCCCATTTGTGGTGGAGACGGTTATAGAGTCGATAAGATCTCTGCAGACTCCAGAGCAGCCAGCTGCTTTGTTTCCGCATTGTCACTTTCATGTGCACAACACGCTCTGTAGGCTTTCAACCTATGTGTCACTTCCTTTTACAGCCAGGGGCACGTGAAAGGAGTGTGTCTTTCCGTTCTTATCTATGTTTATAATAATTTGCAAGCCTTACACTTAAATTAAGGAGACAACTTGAAGAAATGAAAAAAAAAAAAAAAAACAGGAACGAAATTAAACCAGGGATTGAAAAACTGTACAATTACCACAAACTGGGTCATGCAGTGTTGATTCAGGAATGCATGCCTGCTTGATGCACCAAATGGAAAGTTTATCGATTAAACTGTACAGTTTAAAACCTTTTGCAAAGGACGCCCTGCTGCCCCCACCCCCTCCTCAGCCCTGTAGAAAGGTCGGTCTGTGGCGGGTCACACGAAAAGAATGACGTTGGTGTGCAGGAGAGCCTGCGTGTGGATGGAAGCTTGCAGTAGTCTGGCACCTGGTTTTTAGACATGCAGCTGTTGAGCACCGGCAGAACCCGGCCCACTTAAAGCCCCTGGGTTCGCCAATGTTACCACGTCTCTGTCAGTCTCTGACATACAAAGACTCACTCTCGCACCAGGCATTGCAAGGGAGACATTTTTGAATGGTTTGATCAGCGCTGAAAGTTTACATTTCTATTTCAGCATGAATCTCGTTGGTATGCTCCCTTCCCGTATCTTCAGATCCAGCACCCGTGTGACGTCTTAATGTTTAGCCTCTTCGCGTCATCTCTGTCGCAATCATACACATCTGGGTCTGGAGTGTGTGGGGAGCTTCATGCACTCATGGCTGCTAGAGGATCCCCTTGTTACCCGCCTCTGTGTTTCCCAGACTAGACTATGTTTTCCTTTTGTTAATAAAAACGCTTGCTAACAGTTGGCGCATGTGCAGAGCGGGGGCAAGCAAGAGAAGGAGTAGACACAGGAGGGAGCCGGAGAGAGGGAAGAAAGGAGTTATGTCACGTTGGCTGCTTATACGGCACGAAAGTTGCCCTACATTTTTAGTGCACCGTAGTACTTTAAGGAAGCAGTAGGGGTGAGGAGAAACAAGTGGAATGAGAGAAGAAATTGGAGAGAGGGAACAGGAGAACCCGATGTAATATGTCAGCAGTTTGCATAGATAGTGCTTATGCCACATGTAGATAGGGTCAAAGCGCTGCATCTGAAGGGAAAAGGTACACAGAAGTGGCGCGGGGAAGATGTCACTTTATGTAATGTATTGGCTTGCATAGTGCTTATTGCGTTTAAGACATGTTTAAATCGCTGCGACACAACTGAAGAGGGAATGACAGGGCATGGGGGAGAGGGAATACTATAGGGAATTGGAGCGAGGGAAACAGGGAACACGATGCTACGTCACACTGCTTGCTTGAATGGTGTTTAACCCTAAACATTATGCTTTGTTATACTGCTTCCTAAAATGTGCAGCGCTTATGCCAACCCTATGCATGGGAAGAAAGGCACGAACATTAAATAAAAGAAAGTGGCACGAGTTACAGAAAGATCTCGGAAACAGGAGCTGTAACCCGAGGAGTTGTTTTACATGACTACAGGATGGGTGAAAGGCGGGGTACAGTTACAGAGACTCACAAGACAAGACGGAGGGAAGAGAGGGGAGGGGGAGGAGAAATGCGACACGGCGGGAAGGGGAGGGGGCGGAGCGGGTAAAATAAACAAGACGGAGGGAAGAGAGGGGAGGGGGGGAGGAGAAATGCGACACGGCGGGAAGGGGAGGGGGAGGAGCGGGTAAACAAAGACGGACGTGCACGCGCTTTTAAGGTCAATGCGCATGCGCATAAGCTCAATGCGCATGCGCATTGACCTTAAAAGTCACGGGCACTGCAAGGAATCGCCACGATTCCTTGCAGTGTGGATAAAGAGTGGATAACTCGCAATACTCTCGCCTTGCTCGATGCGCATGCGCATCGACAGGCGAGACCTAAAAAGACCCAGGTGGGATAAAGGGGATTTTGCACTCCTTATCTCCGGTGGCTTTCTTAATTGCTGCTGTTAGCTGGATGCCTGCATTCGAGTGTGTGCCCAAATGCACGAATGTGAGTGACAGCACAGTGCTTGAATGGACCCTGCTCTGTCAAACAGTGTGATGGTGAACGCAGGACATTATGCAAATGAGCCCCGCTGAATAGTTTAGAGGTGGCTCCGCCTGGGCTACAGAGGCGCTCTGGCTGTCACAGCCTCGTTGGTGCTCGTGAGCACCAGCAACAATGAGCCTACCTTTGATGAGTACCGGTACTTTCCTTGGCAGCAGAGAAGTGCCGGTACTCAGAACGATAAAAGTAAGAAGTGCCGGTACTCAGTACCTGCCCATTAAAGCACCGAGGTAACCACGTGGTTTACTGAGAGGAGAGAACCCCAAAATGCTTTTACATGGTTACTACCACCTACTCTGACCCACACGGCAACGTTATCCCAAAAACTAAGCGATGACATGGAAAATGTGGGCAGGACACCAGAGATATGGTCGGTTTCAATTGAAACACTAATCAAGTGCTCTTATCACTGACGTTTAACGAGAGGATTGGAACAATATTAACATATGCATTTACCAGCACAGAGGGCAATATCCACACACACAAACACGGAGACACGAAGAATAACAAGCTATTTACCATGTGTGTCATGCTTCACTTGTTAACGACAAAAAACATAAGTGTGGAGAACTTAGAATCTTTTTTTTGGGGGGGGGGGGTCTTAGTTTTGCGCAAGGAAGCGTGGTGCGACTTACAAATACTGGTAGAAACACATGACAAAGACGCGAGAAAGCTTAGAGAAGCTTGCCATTTGTATAACATTAATACAAAGTACAGCAACTACACACCATGGGCACATACAACAGAAGATTCCAGGACACTGACAGAGAGAACACAAACAAGCAACTCAACCAAGACAACATTAGCAGAGGATCAAGATGGCCAAAAGAGGTACACTCAATCCTTCCAAATGTAAACAAAAGTATAACGATAGAGACAAGGTACCCAAAACAAGCAATGATGAAGCACATGCACACCAATAGTACCGCCCCTTCCGCTGACCATGGAGGCCTTCTTAACACCCTCGCCCGGTTTACCTCATGGGCTCTGCTGTCATGTCTTTTCCCTCAGCACCGGTGCACCCTCCTTCTCCCCGCGGATGCTCCGGTCGCTGCCCAGCTTCGGCCTCTCATCAGTCGATCGCCGATATCTTAAGACACAGTAAACACGAACGAGAGAACTCCGGCGTCAGATATTGATGCTCCTTTCACTTTAAAGATTGGCCTCTCCGACTATAGTCCGCCCCTCCCTCTCCGCTGCCGCTTCCACCCGGTGCCTCTGTTACTCGGCGGAGGCGAAAAGAAGCCGGAGGAACAAAGCGGTGACCGCCATCTTGTCGACGGAAGAGGGAGGAAAGACGCAATCCATTTGGCGCGTCGGTCCCTTTCGTCCCGCCCCTCCAGTGCTGATTGGCCGACGCTTAATTTCCTGATTGGTCGTTTGAGTTCGGCTTCGACTGCTAGGCAGGGTTGACGTATTTTTTTTGTCTCACGGACAGTCGCTAGAGGGCGTCTGTGTGATGTGGGAAGATAATGGCGAGCGTGAGCGCTCTATAATGTTGAGTATGTTGGATTGCGACGTTTTTTATCCTAGCATTGTGACGTGTCTTCTGTGTTATATTGTGAAGTGTTTTCGTCGTACTTTATGATGTCTTTAATCTGTGATATCGCCGGACTTAAGGAAATGAGTCGGCTACGTTTTTTTCTAGATTTCTTCTCAAGTTTGCGAGGAAGGTTCAAACTGCTGCCATAACATTAGGTTCCAACGTGACAAAAATTCCGTATGGAAATCACTTGGGAATAACGGACGAGTGAGGTTGCTCTAATTTCTCCATCCCACCCTTTGTCAGCTGTTCTTTGAAAGCCCGGATAGTATGGCCATTTTACAGAATTTGGCAAGTTTTCTAGTCTTCTTTCAAAAAACATTTTGATACCATTTCAACTTCATGAATATTTCCAACGAGGCCTCCCTTTTGTTGGTTGCATGGACTTTAAGATTTCTTTCTATTCAGAGGGCTTGTGATTGCTGAATGAACATTTTTCAAGCATTTGAGTCAAGAATTTTCAATTCTAACAAGGACATGGAGGCAGGCGCGTAACACCCATTGGACTCACCAGGCTTCAGCCCCCAACCCCCCCACCCCCGTCGTCAGGGTCGGATTGGGATCACAATTTGGCCCGGGCACTGACGAAAAAGTGGCCCACCTTAGGGGGCGTGGCCTACATTTAAGGGGCGTGACCTACATTTGAGGGGCGTGGCCTATATTTAAGGGGCGTGGCCCACATTCGAGGGGCATGCCCTTTCATGAAACACCATTTGGTTACTCTTTGAGGTCTAATTTGTAGACAAATATTTAGTAAATTAAGCCTTTTAAAGCTTACAGAGCAAGTAACATTGGTAAAGACTAGGAGCACTGCAGTTCAGATAACTGAATACTTACTTGCAGTCTTAACGCCCTGCACAATGTCGTTGGATACTCTTTCCTAGCCAGCTATGTCCTAGACTCTAATCATCACATAAACCAGAAATCTAGTACAAAGTCAAGGAGAAAGGGTAAGACTGGAATCTCTGGGAATAGAACATGTAATAACAAAAGTAAGAATTCACAAACGAGGAAAAGGCAGTCTGGGGTGTAAAGAATGCTGAAAAAATGTATCTGTACAATCCAGTCCTACATTTATTTCACAGTCAGCAGGTGATGTCTATATACAAAAAACACAGTTTTATTCATATCTGTTGCTGCCTTAAAGTCTGGGCAATGGGGAGACTGAGGATTACTCAATCAAAAGATCCTGCAGCAATGCACTTTTTTTTGCAACGAAGTCAATAATGTCATCAGTTTTCAACTGAGACAGCAGATTCCATTCAACTGACATGAGCATAAAGGCTTCAAGGTTTTCCTGACCAATTTGGTTTCTTAGGCGGGTTTTGATGCACTTCAGTTTGGAAAAACTTCTCTCACAGGCTACTTGTGTACAGGATAAGGTCAAGACATATTTGTATGCCAAATACAAATGCCGATAGGCACTGCTGAAAAGAAGGTATTTTTTCAAGATAGAGTAACAACAGACAGCACAGTCACGGCAAGTATTGCACTTTGTTGGCCCAGCCTCAGGTTTTTTGTCAAATTCTTCTACTTGAAGTGGTTTGTCTTCATTAATCTGGTCTTCTCTGTCGTACTCTTCAGGTAGTGTCCTTTTTAAATTTGACCATTTAGCAGAAAAATCCTGAAGTTCTTCCTGCAAAGTCTGCACATTTATTGAGTGTGGTATTCGTGTACGTATTGTATGTGTGGCGCGTGTGTGTGTGTGGCGCGTGTATGGTATGCTAGTGTAGTGCGTGCATGGAGTGTGAGTGTGGAGTGCGTGGTAGAGCATTTGTAGAATGCAGGTGGGAGGCAGTTGCTGGAGGGAGAGGCGGAGGAGGTCCGGTGTTCATGTTGCTGTATTACCTGATACTATTTAATAAAGAAGAAGACTGACAAGCAACCCTGTCTGCGTGTACCTACTTACAATATATGGCGACGAGCGGGATTCAGCGACAGCAACATTGAGCACAAAATTTTTTTTTTACTATTTTAACTTTATTGTTCATTCAACTGTTGCTCAACTACCTTCAAAACGATACGATTCAACTAAACCAAGCGGCGATCTCCTCGACGACGAATTGGTATGCTTTTCTTTTAAAAAAAAAAAGGAATTGTTTTTACCTTCAAATACACTATTTCTTATAGTGCATCTTTCAAGTTGTTCTCTGAACCGGCAGCAGCTCGCGCGGGTTGTTTCCAGGCAAGCAACGCTACAACGTCAGCACTACGTCGAGTGTCACCACGTAATATCGTCAACACGCTCACGCTGATTGCTACGTACAGCGGCCATTTCTGTTGCTTTCGTTGCATAGCAACGCGTTTACGGAGCAACACACCAAGTACGAGATGCGCTAAGGAAATAACGCGCTTTGGGAAAAGAAGCAAATTAACAGTATTGTGAGTGTTAATTTTAACGCCGGTTGTTTTTTTTCTCTGCAAATTACCAGTTTTAACACCGTGTAACCGGCGAACTGTTAAGCAACACAACCAGAGGTTAAGTACCATCCTAATTTTGAACTTTGGCGAACTATTTGCGCAAGCATTAGCAGTTGAGTGAGCAACATAATTAGAAGAAGTCAAATATTAATATTCCATTTTGAACTTTGGTGAACTTTTTGCGCAAGTACTTACAAAAGAAGTTTTTTTTTTGTATGGTTATAACGTATACTTCATTGAAATGTCTTCAATTCATCCACCACCATTTTTTCTAGCAGAATCTGGTGAACCTCCTATTGCATGGGACTTATGGTTAGACATGTTTGAAGCTTATGTAGAAGTTTTAGCTGAAGAGGAGTCTTCACAAGAAAGGAAAGTGTCATTACTTAAACATAGATTAGGTGCTGTAGGATTAAGAGAATTTAAAAATCTTCCTAAAATTGAGAATGCTGGTGATATGGGGGTTTACCAATGTGCTGTCAAACAAATGCAAGAGAGATTTGGGAGGAAAATTAACGTAGTGATGGAAAGGTTCAAGTTTTATTCAAGGGCTCAGAAAAGTGATGAATCCATTGACCAATATGTATCAGCTCTAAGAGGGTTGGCTGTCACATGTGAATTTGAGAGCATGACATATGACCAAGTGTTGCGTGATCAGATTCTCATGAAGACAAAATCAAAGAAAATTCAAGAGAAACTATGGTCATCTGGAAGCACTTCTTTAAAGAATGCTATTGAGGTAGCTAGGGGTGTAGAAATTTCTGATCAGTGCATTCGTGAGGTCAGGAATGAAAAGAATGACTCTGAGTCTAATTCCATTAATGCTGTAAATAAGGGTGACATGTTTAAATTCAAGAGTGATAATAAGGTAACAAATGTTTCTTCCTATCCTAGTAAGAAAGGAAATGAAAAAAGTTTTGAAAGAAATAATGACCCGAAAAAATTTGCATGCTTTAGGTGTGGGTCTTCTACTCATTTAGCCAATTACAAATGGTGTCCTGCTCTTGACAAAATTTGTACCAACTGTAAAAAGAAAGGACATTTTACCAGAGTATGTCGGAATTTCAAGGCTAAAGTTAACTACTTACAAGATATTGAACAGGATGACATTAATTGCGTCCAAGATGAGAATCAAGATGATGTTTTCCATGTTGTGGGCGACATATGCAGCATTCACGATGAAATTGTTAAAGGGGCATGCAGAGTTAAAAAGTTACCATCTTGTTTTGTTAATATTGATGGGCTAGAAGTAAAGGTCATGGTGGATTCTTGTGCCTGGTATACTATTATGGGTATGGATTCATTTAAATCCTTATGGCCCAGCAGGCCATTATTAGGTCCTGATATACATCCTGGAGGTTACACTGGACACAGAATACCGTTAGAAGGGTTTATAGTGGCCAAAATAAGTTTTGGAGGTAATTCTTGTCAGGGAAAAATTTACGTGGCCAATAAGGGTGCAACAATTTTGGGATGGCCACACATTTACGATTTAGGTATGAAAATTGACCCTAGACGAGAATTCCCAGTTTATTCTATTCAAGATGAGTATATTGAAAAAGATGATTACTCGAGTCTTCCAGAAAAATTTTCTGATGTATTCTCGAGTGGAATTGGTAAAATGGTAGGATTTAAGCACAGAATAATTCTAAGGGATGGCGTATGTCCTGTTCGGCAAAAACTTAGAAACGTTCCGATCAGTTACAGAGAAAAATTGGGCGAGATACTTAAAAAACTGTGTAGTGATGGTATTATTGAACCGGTTGAAAGCTCTGATTGGGTTTCACCAGTAGTTATTTCGCTTAAATCCAATGGCGATTTGCGCCTGTGTGTAGACCTAAGATGTTTAAACGAGGCTATTTGGGTTGACACATTCCCTCTTCCAAACTTGCAAGAATTGACATCATCTGTGGGTGGTTCTTCTTGGTTTTCCAAGATAGACCTAACTAGTGCGTACCATCAAATCGTGTTAGAGGATGATTCCAAACATTGCACTGCCTTTATTACCACAGAAGGGATGTTTAGGTATAAGCGCATGCCTTTTGGGCTCGCTAGTGCATCTGCAGTATTCCAAAGGGAAATGTGTAGAGTTTTACAGGGGATCGATAATGCAAAAGTGTTTCAAGATGATATCTTAATATTTGGGAAAAACAAAGAATGTCATGACAAAGGCTTGTTTGCAGTTTTGGAAGCATTAAGAAGGAGTGGACTGACTATCAAGAATGAGAAATGTGTGTTTGGGAAACCTGAGGTGGAATACTTAGGTCATGTCATATCTAAGGATGGCATTCGACCCAAGATTAGCCATGTTGATGCCATTTTAGCCGTCCCAGAACCTACAAGCAAAGAACAATTAATGTCATTCCTGGGACTGACAGAATTTTATTCACGATTTATTGAGAACTATGCTTCAAAAGTTGAATCGCTAAGATCCTTACTAAAGAGAGGTGTTACATTTTCATGGGGTGATCAACAGAGAATGTGTTTTGAGGAAGTGAAGAAGGAAATAGTTTCCACACCTTGTTTGAAACCTTTTTTACCAATGGCAGAATGTGTTCTATCTGTGGATGCGTCTGGGTATGGCATTGGTGCTGTGTTTTCCCAACGGTCTAAGTCTGAAAAATGGGTAGTAGCGTATGCTTCACGTACCCTAACCAAAGCAGAACGGAACTACTCCGTTATAGAAAAGGAATTGTTAGCTGCTTCATGGGCAGCTGAAAGGTTTCGAATGTATATATGGGGAAGGAAGTTCAAAATCTGTACTGACCACAAACCATTAGTGAACATTTTGAGGCCTGAGGGCGGGAAGAATTTAACACCAAGATTGGCTCGGTTGGCTTCAAAGCTGCAAATGTTTAGTTTCGACATTGAATATATTCCTGGCAAGGACAATGTTGTGGCTGATGGTTTGTCTAGACTACCCAATGCAGGTATGTCGGATTTGAAGACCAACACTGATTGCGAAGTGGCGTTTACCGCTAAGGACGTATTCCTTATTGACGCAGAGAATGCTGTTAGTGGTGTTTCTGAAGCATCTTGGGTGAGTGGCCAGGTGTAGACTCTATGGTGGACAAACTAGTTAGGGATTGCAAAATTTGTAATAACAGTGATAAAGTAGCTAAACCTCTGAGTGTACCATTGACCATGGTGGAGCTTCCTGAGTATCCATGGCAGAAGGTAGCTATCGACTTTATGGGACCATTTTCAGCCTTGTCCTCTGCAGACTGTTATGCCATCGTATTGGTGGATTACTATTCGAAATGGCCCGAGGTAAGAATGGTGAGCGGGATGACAACGGATGTTGTCATTGAGTTTTTAGAGGATGTATTTTCGAGAGAGGGTGTACCTGAAATGTTGGTCTCCGACAATGGGCCCCAATTTGTTTCACAGAAAATGGATGAGTTCTTATTGGCAATGGGCATTAAGCATATTAGGTCATCCCTGTACCATCCAGAGGGTAATGGCCAAGTTGAGCGCTTCAACAGGGTGGTCAAGGAAGTGATTGAATTGGCATTAAGTGCAGGGTTACCCTGGAGGAAAGCCTTGCAAGAGAGGTTGACTGCCTATCGGGTAACTCCTCACTCAGCTACTGGGAAGACCCCTTTTGAAATTCTAAGAGGCAGAAAGCCATTTGCGGGATTAGTTCCCTGGTGGTTGAGAAAGAGGAATAATAAGATGCAATGTGACTCTAAGAATGTTGATGAAGAAGTCAGATCTGAAGTTGAAAAGTATCAAAACCGCAATCAGCTGTATCATGGGAACAGATGTAACTGGCCTCTAGTTAAGGTAGGTCAGATGGTTAGGGTAAAGAACCCTAGGAAGGTATTGAAGGGTGAAAGTGTCTGGTCCAAACCTTTAAAGGTGGTTAAGGTTTTTAGTGGTGCTGTTGAGTTGGAGGATGGCAAAAGGTGGAACTTTCGTCAATTGAGTTTTTGTAATGAGAGGAGGGGTGTGGTTGGTGTACATTCCGATGATGGGTCTTGTAGTGGTTATTTGTTAGGTGATGATTTTGGTTTGGCTAAGGACTTGAGGCTGACCGGTAATGCAGGTTCGTGTGAACCTAGGGATGTTGTTGACGCTCGTGATGTTGGTCCTTCTAGTGCTAGGAATGTTATAGATGCTGAGGGTGTTGTACCATTTCGCTCTGATGTCGACATTACTGGTGAATGTCTCCGCCGGGGCGATAGGGTAAGGAAGATGCCAGCTAGGTTTTTGGATTTCAAGTTAGGGTGAACTTAAAGGCTGTTCCTTAGCTTTTCAAGGAGGAGGGTGTGTGGTATTCGTGTACGTATTGTATGTGTGGCGCGTGTGTGTGTGTGGCGCGTGTATGGTATGCTAGTGTAGTGCGTGCATGGAGTGTGAGTGTGGAGTGCGTGGTAGAGCATTTGTAGAATGCAGGTGGGAGGCAGTTGCTGGAGGGAGAGGCGGAGGAGGTCCGGTGTTCATGTTGCTGTATTACCTGATACTATTTAATAAAGAAGAAGACTGACAAGCAACCCTGTCTGCGTGTACCTACTTACAATATTGAGCTATCTATGTTTTGCAACAAGGAGCAAAGTCTCACAAGAGCATTACCTGGGAGAGTCTGATTGAAGTTCTTTGGGTCTAGGCATGCTATATCTGCTGCCAAAGTGAAGTGTGTCTTGAAACGAGTGGTCAGACTTTGAATAACTTGGTCCATTACTGTATTATGCACCCCAATACGAAATCGATCTTTAGCTAGGGTTATAGGCTCATCCTTTGTGCTCATCCCAGGCATCTTTTTAAAGGACAATCTCCCTTCTGGAAGTGTTGTTTGTACTTCTTGGTCACAGTTCCTTTCTGCTAAACCTTTGTTGGCCCACTCTGAAAATGTTGTGGCAGCAGAGTACACAGCATCAAAATTGCGGGAATCTGTGGCAAGGAGTTTTACAGTGTCTGACACCATTCTCTGTGCTTGCAGGATATCCATTCCACTTGTTTGGAGATACTTAGACAGTGGTATGGTTGAAGCAAAAATGCGAAGATACAATTGGGCTGTTAGGACTGTTTGAAATTTACATAGTCCCTCAGCAAATTGTAAGGCTTGGCACCGTACATTTGGAATAAATCTAAGATTGTCAGATGAAATCTTATGAAGGACTTTGACCAAATCAATAAACATAGCATTGGCAGGGTTATTGAAAGAGCCAAAAACTTTCTTGAGAGCAGCATTTTTGCCCACCATCTTGTTTCTCCAATGATCTGGACTGTCCGGCTATCCTTTGCCAGCTCACGCCACACATCCATCCGCTTATATGACTCCCGGAGAAAGACTGCACAAGAGTGTAGCAGTCCAAAGAGAGAGGTGGACGCTGTAGATGCTTGGGTCACCTCAATAAGGACAAGGTTTAACACATGTGCATAACACCAGACGTGTATGTGATTTGGAGATTCTTTGCTTAGCCAAGTACTGAGTCCATTGTACTGGCCTTGCATGTTGGAAGCACCATCAGTCGAATTTCCAATGCACTTAGCTATGTCAAGACCATTTTGTTGAATTGCAGTTTGTACCAACTCGAACAATCCTTTTCCAGTTGACAAAGTGCAATTTCTGACTGCTATTAGGCGTTCATGTACAGTGTCTGTGACATATCGGATGATAATGGAACACTGGTCAGTAATACTTATATCTTGAGTTGAGTCTATCTGGATTGAGTACATACCTGCATCGTTTATTTCTTTAGCAATGTGTCTTTTTATCAGTTTGGAAATAGTTTCTATTACATAACCAATTGTGGTCTTTGACATGAATGTCACAGATGCACCACGACCACCTTTCTGTTTTGCTTTGGAAGTGAGAGACTCAATGTGTTGTTTAAGAGGTTGGTCATATTTTGACAGCAGAAGGATGAGCTCCAGAAAGTTCCCATGATCCATTAAATCATTATCCAACTCAGACACAGACTCTGATTTCCCCCGATAGCTAAGCCCCCTTTTACCAATCAGTTTAATAACTTCAACCACACGCTCCAATATTTCTCTCCTCTTTCTGACTTGTACTGCACGAGTTGTCTGCCGAGAGAAGAGGAGAGTGGTTATGTCAACTCCAGAAATTGTCATCATATACGAATCAGTGCATCTTTTGTGGAATTGGGATGCCTCATGCTCTGTAATGCGCATGTACACGTGCCTAAAGTTTTTCACCCCTCGAATAAAAGGCCCACTTTCTTCACATTTGCTAAATGTCAAGCAAACTGTGCAAAAGAAAGCTTTTTGGATTTTTGAAAAGCTTAACCAGTGTCGCGTACTCCCATCTTTCCTCATGAATGCCAACTGCCCATTGAACTGTTGACTTTTGGAAGATTGGATTGGGTGATAGTGAAAGAATGCAGAAAGCTGGTCATGCGTTGGCCGTTGAAAGTAAAGGTCAACTAACTGTGTCTGGTCCTTTCCTTGAGTATCCGTCTTATCTTGGATCCCAGAGCAGTGAGACAGAAACCTATAGGCCTGCTGTTTTCACACTCATGCAGGCAGTGAGTAAGGGGTGTGTCCATATGAAGGTGAGGCAGGAGCTGGGGAGGGAAAGGAAGGCCATAAACATCAGCCAACAAGATCCCCCATTGAGGAGGGAGTCACTGGAAATTATGAATACTATGAAATGTTATCTTAGGGCAAGCTTAGACTCTCCCAGAATAACAAAAAGAACATAGAAGTAGAATGGTGCACTCAGCAAGAGGTGCCGCATGACTTAGGGGTCAGAGCGCAGCCTCCACAGCATAAGACAACCAGACAGTGAAGCACTAAGGGGAATGAAATGGAAATTTTGTATCGGAAAAGCTGTGTTAAAAATATGGACATGTTTTTATAAAGTGTCCTCTTTAATTATCATGGTCCCTTTGCAGAATCATAAAGCATGAACAAATGGTTATTTTTTATAATTTTCTTACCATTTGACAGTTTTATGTAGTGTAAATTCAGCCCAAGACAAAGGCTATTTGAGTTCTATTCATGAGTACCAATTACAGTACACATGATCTGATTTTTTATTTAAGGGCCTGGGCGAGGAAGTGATCTGCCCAGAATCACAGGCTGTTTAGCAGACCCTGGGATTCAAACTTGAATCCCCATCTCTGCAACTCTGGCATTAGGCCACCTATGCCTATGCAAAGATAAGGAATGAAAGTGGGAGGATACTGTTCTTGCGCAGGACACAGGCCCAAGGTGACAATGGCCTACATGCTGAGCAACTAAAAAAACAGCAAGGCCCCTTTCTGTCACAAAATTATTCAAGAACTTCAGTGCAGGAGCACCTGAAAAGAAGGGAAGCCCCTGCTATTACTAACCTACTTAGCTCAAGAGCACATGAACAGCAGTATGGCCCCTGCAATTAGTAAATTAATCAACCCTCCCCAGCCCTCCAGGCCCCAGGGCAATGTCTTGGCAGGGGAGCACAATGGTAGACAGGGGAAGGCTGAGGTGAAGATGGTGGGAGTTCAAAACATCACCTAGCCCCCACAGCCAGACCCATTCTTCCTCGCCCACTGTGCCCTGAATCTGAGGGGCTGTGGGCGAGGTGTTAAGATTAACACCGTTTCTCGGCTGCGTGGGCCCCAAGGGGGCCGAGGTGGAAATGGCTCAAGGCCTGAGCAACACCTGGCCCCCAGGGAGGCCGATTTTCGCAGACAATCACCGCTCCCCAGCCCACCCTTGGCGTGATTGCTTTTCAGGGGCAGGGGGTGAAGTGATGCCACAGCTAATAATCACTGCATGGCACACAGTGAAGCGCTTTCATTTCTGTCTCTGTTTCCGTGCGCTCTGTGGGCCGTTTTTTTTTCTCCCCTTCCCAAGTTCACAGAGAGCAGATAGCAGAGAGCACTCTCTGTGAACTGAAAAAGGGGAGAAAAACACCGGCCCACAGAGGGCACTGAGACAACGGCCCTTCGGCCGTTTCCCGAATGCCCGCCTTGCCAATCCGACCCTGCCCATCGTGTGTGGCAGCCTAGGATGAGACAGATCCCGGGCACACACACAGCCGCACCCAAACGTTTCACAGGTCTTTAAAAGACCATTTGAATGTTAATTAGGCCTTGCAGTTGTTTCACCCCTTCTAAGAGCCCCTGCAGCTCCACTCTGCCTACTGATTAAAGGTTCAGCCCCCCCCCGAAATTTTTTCTTAGCCCCCCCGCCCCAACCCCCCCGAAATTTGGCTCTAGTTGCGCCTCTGCATGGAGGCGAGGATTATGCTTCTCTAACTTTACTTCAAAATATCAACAGCCACTCAAAACACAGTTGACACGAAAACTACATTTCCCATCATACCTTCACCCAACAAGGCCCCACCAGCCCCTATATTATGCCCAAACCACAAGGATACTTCCTCTGTCTTTACAAAGAAGTCCAAACAGCAAAAAGAAAGTTCGAACAATCCAACAAATCCAACAGCACACCAAGCCCAGCCGCACCATCGTGGAAGAGCTCAACCAGGGATCCAGAGATCATCAATAAGACCCAGACAGTAGATCCACAGCTCCGCAAATGTTCAGTTCTGCTTCTGATCGGAACCTGTTAAGAAAAAAAGGGAAAGGCGTAAACTCCACAAATACTACCTCCCAAGCAACATGGGTAGAATCAACAACAATACTTATGTACATATCTGTACAATACAGTAACATGTGGGATAATCCTCATCTCCATGTCCTTAAAAGAATTGAAAATTCTTGACGCAAATGCTTGAAACTTTTACATTCTATGTCAGGACCAGAGGCTCCTATTATGCTTGTTGAAAGCTGTTTTAATAATATCCTCTAACAAGAGCCCAATCCAAAAGATTTTGTGACCACAGCACCATGAACCGGTGCAAACCCAAAGATGGACACGTCCACCCCAGCTTTTGCCAGTAACCATCTGACACACCGAGCCAACGTGGCCAGAGCTACAGTGCCTAAGGTCTTCTGTTCCCTCTTAGAGGTAAGTAATGACCGGTCTCATTTGTAAAAAATACCTTATATATAGTTGTCCTATCTCCGCTGCCTGTGACATTTACCACAACCTAATTTGTTGCGCTTTTAGCGTGCAGTGAATAGAAAGTTGCTATATTGATTAATACTTCGGTATTGTTTTGGTCTGGTTTTCGGTGTATCTAATGGCTATTTACACTTAAAATGTTGGCTTTTCTCCGTACACATTTGGTAGCACTGAGTAATTAATCTGAATTACGCATTATATTGTTAGGTCTCTACACATTATTAGTGCAATTTATTTTTGATAATTACAGAGCTGTGGAGTAAGGGATCTTGTTTCACATCAGTGCTTGTTATCTTCTCAATATTCTGGATGTTTTTAAAGTACACATTCTCTATTAAATTTGAGTGTTATTGTTAGTCATTTGAGCCAATTTTTATGTTTCAGATCATTTATTCTTCTCTCAGCTGTTTCCTGCCCCCTTTGTTTCTTGTATCCATATTTTGTTGCTTAGAGCCCTGAAGAAGGTGGTTGACCGCATTTGGTTTTCCACAGAAGCGCTCGTCGGTGCCAATAGAAACTGAATGCGAACCAAAAGACCATATTATCAACATACCAAATTGAAGGGGTCTTTCAAATAGACCCTGTTTCTAAGGATTTATCAATGTTATGTTGATGTAAAAATATATACTCTAAATAAGATGCAATTGAATACACTCAATATACACTGAGTTACAATGCACTGTATTTACCTTATAACAAAAAAAATTGTGCTACATTATAAGAAAACAAGTTACTTACCTGTAACTTTGGTTCTCCAGTATTGGTAAATTTCAAAGATTCCCACAGCTTGTATCATTCTCCGTCATCGGAATGGGTGTCTCAGTAACCAAAATAACATAGCAGTAGATACAAAAGAGTAAGAAAAGGCCCTGGCCTCATCTCCTTTTGTAGCATATCCACCTCTTTTTGTAAAAGAGACCAAAATAATGCAACCACCAATCAGACTAGCCTCACCTCATAGAACCCTCCTGAGAGATCCTCAGAGCCTCAGATTTTCATAGCCGTTGTGTAACAGTATAACAAAACCTGCTAAAGGCTGAGCTTTCCCAGGGGAGGAGGGTGGGCTCATGGGAATCTATGAAAGTTACCAAAACTGGAGAACCAAAGGTACAGGTAGGAAACTTGTTTTCTTACTCCAGTATTGGAACTTTCATAGATTCCCATAGCTTGTACCAGAGTAGCTAGCAGTCAGAAGCACATTTTGCTCTCTCATCGTTGTTTCACCCTCTCCTGACTCTTTTTATTTTTTATTTTATTTTTTTAATGAATGCATCAAGCCAAAACATTAACAAACAGTGCAATAACATAAGAATAAATATCAAATGCACATAAACCCCAAAACAAAATGTGCCAATAACAAGAAATAAAGGAGGAGGGAAGAAAGGAAAGCTCACCACTCAATGGAAGAGGTTCTTCAGGACCACCTGGCCTACAGCTGTGTCTTCCTGTGTTGAGGCTTCCAGGCAGTAATGTCTTGTGAAGGTGTGCACGCTGCTCCAAGTTGCAGCCCTGCAGATATCTTTGATCTGGACCCCAGCAAAGAGGGCCGTAGAAGAAGCCATGGACCTTGTAGAATGTGCTCGGACTGTACCTTCCAGGGCTTTGCCCGCTGCTGAATGACAAAAACGTATAGCACTGGTCACCCACCGAGCAATACCCTGCTTGGACAGGGGCAAGCCCTTGCGGGGAGGGCTGAACGAAAGAAACAGTTGAGAAGATTTCCGGAATTCTTTAGAACGGTCCAGATAATATTTAAAACATCTCTGGACATCCAGGGAGTGGAGTGCTCTTTCCGCCGGCGTAGATGGCTGAGGGAAGAAAGCCTTAAGAATCACCGGCTCATTTAAATGAAAGTCTGAAAGCACCGTAAGTATGAACTTTGGATGAGTCCTTAGAATAACCGTATTTCTTTTGAATTGAAGGAAAGGTTCCTGGATCGTCAGAGCTTGAAGCTCACCAATTCTGCTTGCAGAAGTGAGAGCTAGAAGGAGCGCCACCTTCCAAAAGAGGAATTTCACATCTGCTCGATGGATCGGTTTAAAGGGGTGCTTCATCAGCTGGGTGAGTACCAAATTCAAATGCCACGTAGTGGGCGGAGGCCTCACTAGAGGAAAAACCCTAAAGAGGCCCTTGAGAAACTGTTTGACAATCCTGGCTGACCAGAGAGAAGGTCCAGATGCAGTGCGTCTACAGCGAGAGATCGCCGCCAAATGAACCTTTATGGATGAATGTGCCAGTCCCTTTTTAGCCAAAGACAGGAAATATGGAAGAACTTTATGAGGTTGAGACAAGAAAGGGTCGAAACCCTCCTTCTGACACCAAATACAGAATCATTTCCTCCTTAAACGGTATGTCTTGTTAGTAGAAGGAGCTCCAGAGTGTGAGAGAACCTCCTTAATCTTCCCCCGAGAGATCTAACCCAAGAAACACTTGCTGCTCGGCAGCCATGCTGACAGGTGTAAGGAGAGAGGATCCGGATGCCAGACTTGGCCTTGGGACATTGTGAGAAGGTCTGGGACCATCCGTAGAAGCTGTAGAGGTTTCAGGGAGAGGAGGAGAAGTTCCATGAACCAGAACTGCCTCAGAAACTTTGGAGCTATTAAGACTATCCTGCACGGCTTCGTTTTGATCTTCCTGAGTATTCTGGGTATCAACGGAATGGGGGGAAAACGTATACAAATGCGCCTGACCAGGCTATCGAAAGTGCATTCCCCAGAGATCCGCGATGGTGTCGTCTGCTGGTGTAAAACTGGCATTTTTTGTTCTCCGGGGTGGCAAAGAGATCTATTGAGGGTTTGCCTCATCGGTGGAAAATTTCCTCCAAGACAGCCTGGTTCAGTTCCCATTCGTGGCTGACTGACGACAGTCTGCCTTCTCGTTTAGTACTCCAGCAAGATGTTCTGCCTTCAGGGATATTCCGTGCAGGATAGCCCACTCCCAAATCTTCTGGGCTTCCTGTGACAACTGAAGAGATCTGGTACCCCCTTCCTTGTTTATGTAGTGGCTGGCTGTGGTATTGTCCGTGTGGACGAGAACCGCCGACCCCTTCTGCCGTGGTAGAAAAGCCTGCAGTGCCAGATGAATCACCCTGAGTTCCAGGAGGTTGATATGGAGGCGGCGGTCCTGTGGCAACCAATCCCCGCTTACATGCAAGTCCTGTAGCACCGCGCCCCAGCCTTCCAGCAAGGCATCTGTAGTCAGTAACTGAGGAGCTGGATCGATTACGTAGGATAGACCGTGGGATATATTCTCTTCCTTCGTCCACCACAAGGCAGTCCTTCTCATAGCCGGAGGGATCACCACCTTGTCGTCAAAGGATACGTCTACTTGTCGCCATTGCAGGTCGAGCTGCTTCCGAAGCGGACACATCAGCAACCTGCACTGAGGTATTAAAGGAATGCTAGAGGAAATTGTTCCCAGCAGGGATTTGTAGCGGCAAACTAAAATATACTTTCTTCTTCGCAACAGCTGAGCCATGGATATCAGTTTCTCTCGCCTCTCGAAGGATGGAGAAGCCTTGCTGAGAGACGTGTTCAGGGTGGCCCCTAGGAATCGTGCTTCCTTGGACGGACAGAGAGACGACTTCTCTCTGTTGAGAGTCAGGCCCAGATTGCTGAACAGACGCGTACATGCGTAAACTGTATCATCCGCTGCACTCCTGGTCGGGGCCTGGAAATGCTGCTTCCTGAGGAAGGCTGCCACCGGCGCCAGCACCTTTGTAAAGATTCTCGGAGCAGACCGAAGTCCAAACGGAAGAACTTTGAATTGGAAATGGCTCTTGGCTACTGTGAACCGTAGAAACCTCCTGTGGGCTGGATGATTGGGTATGTAAAAATATGCATCCTCAAGATCGAGAGTGGCCAAGAGGTCCCCAGGGTTGAGGAGACGTAAAATGTCCTGGAGAGACACCATCCGAAAGGATTGACTTATGAGATTGGTGTTTAGCTCCCTGAGATCTAATATGGGGCTCCACTTCTCATCGTCTTCTTCACCAGAAAAAATCTGGAGTAGAAACCCTCTCCCTGTTGAGAAAAGGGGACCGGCTCTGCAGCTCCCTTGAGAAGCATCTGATGAACTTCAAGCCACAGAAGACGCAGATGTTTTGAAGGCATGGCGGCAGGGTGCTTGGAAGGTGGAAGATGAACAAACTCCAGCGTATGGCCACAATGAATGATGTTGAGTACCCAACGGTCTGATGTTACCCGTTGCCAGTTGTGGAGGTATTGAGATACTCTGCCCCCACAGATGTTGTCGGGGAGAGGGGTACAGCAGGAAGAGCCAGAACACCGCTATTGTCGTTTAGTGGTGTCACGCCCCAGGCAATTTTGTTTCCCTCTAGAGTTAGACCCAGAAAAAGAAGAGGTATGGCCTTGTCTTTGATTGTAAGATGGACAATAAGACTGAGGCGTTGAACCATAAGTAGAATATCGTTGCTGCTGGTACGAACCACTGTAGGATATAGTACTTCTTCCTCTGGTTCCACAGAAAGGAATCTTCCGATATTGTAGGGTTCCCAAGGATCTTACTGTCTCTGTATCCTTTTTTATGTCCTGGAGTGCATCATCAAAATGTTTACCAAATAATGCCTCCCCATCAAACGGAAGGTCTAAGATTTTGTTTTGGACCTCCGGCCAGAACCAAGTCGCTCTGAGCCAGCCTTGGCGACGAAGAAAAGCTGCCCCTGCCACCGAGCGGAAAGCCGTTGTGGCAATGTCCATTGCGCAGTCAATAATCTCAGCTAATGTAACTTCTCCCTCTTGCAAGATTTTCTTTGCTTCCATCTTAGACTACTGAGATAGCTGGTCTAGATATGGTGAGAGGTCACACCACATCTGGCGATCATATCTGCCAAGAATTGCCAATGCATTCGCCGGTCTAACCAAAAGACTTGCCATGGATGAAAATCTTTTCCCAGCATTATCTAGGCGTCTGCCTTCTTTGTCAGGAGGAGTAGTAATGGGCACAGAAGGGTTGCGTGATTTCCTCTGAGCCGCCTGCGAGATCATCGAATCCGACTTCGGTTGACCTGTTAAAGATGCTGGACTGTCGTCAGGGGCCTTGTATTTCTTAACCAGGCGCGGCAAGACTGGAATGACCGTAGCCAGATTCTTCGTTGCCCTTATTCCTTCCTCCCAGACGTGATTGACAATAGGAATGGAACAGACAGTCTTCCTATAAGGTTCTTTAAAATCATAAAGAAAACCCTCAGATTGAACTGAAGGCATGGGAAGTTGAAATCTGTGTGAGGCTCTCTCCATCAATTTGTGAACCCCCCCCCCATGTCTGCTGGGGTAGAATCAACTGATTCTGGTGTAGGAGAAGCTGGATCCGGTATCACATAATGGTCCCATTCCACACCCTGGTCCGGCCTACTGATATCACCTTGATCCTCATCCGAGGAATCCTCCTGCACCACTGGAACCATCCTAGGTATAACCGGCCTGGAGACTTGCGGCTGCGATACCATCTGGGATGGTGCCCTTGGCGAGGCTTCAGGAGAAGCTGGCAGAGCAAAACCATCTTGCGTTACAGGAAGCAAAGAAGGAGGAGGTTGGGAGAATCTCCTCCTATAGTCCAACAACATGCCCTGAAGATCCGCCAAGAGGGAAGTAGGAACATAAACCATCTCCTGGGTAGTGTCTTCTGAAGATGAAAAGATTGATGATACGAATTCCCATGAAGGTATTCACCTCTAGAATCAGTGTGTTGGCACTTGACAAGAAGCTGTGAGGGGCTTTTGGCATAGCCAAAAGAATCATCATCTCCCTCAGAATCCTCTTCCTCTTCAAGCAACAGAGCAGGAGACAAGGGGGCCACCCTCCCTGGCGAAGTCATGTCCGGCTTGATTTTATTGAAAGAAATAGTGATTCTCTCCGTTGACGAAGATGTCGTCAACGGTACCATCAGCGGTGGAGAAGAAAAGGCAACCCAAGAGATGGGCGTCGTCGAAACTGTCGTCAACGAGACTGTCGACACTCCTGCCGTCGTCGTCGTTGACGACACCGTCGTTGCAGCTACCATCATCGACACCCTTGTCGACACCTTCGTCGACCTTGATGACATCGTCGTCGGCGACACCGGCGTTGACAGATGGATACTCGAAGGTACCGTTGACGACCCCGTCGACGGTGGTACTTTTTTAACTTGTACCTTTTCCGCCTTTGTTGACGGAGTCTTTCACAGCGTCGTCGACGATTGACCATCTTTGTCAGATTTCTCAGATGTTAGAGAAGAAGGTTTCTTGAAGGGTAACATTCACCACTTCAAGCTTCAATCTGATTCAGAGAACAGGAATTCGATTCCATGAATTTTGCAGGCATTAAATGCAATATAAGGTCAAAGCATTACTGTTTTGCAACACAGTTGCTCCAATCATTAGTAGTGCATTCAGTATTTACAGTGCTATCATTGTGAAGAGAAAGAAGGGTAGGGTAAATGGTAGTGAGTCCGTGAGTGAGGGACAGGGTAAAGGTATAGTGACGTACACATTTACTGTTACATAAAAAAGGACCTTTCCAGCCTAATATAGGTCAGTTTTTCCCATATATGAACATAGCTCATAGATACATATTGCTTTAATTGTTCAATTCTTTGAGCTTGCGAACATGTGGTAAATTGTCTACGTTTCGACCCCTAGGTTATGGAGGGTGATTTGATCCTCACAATTGGGTCTTCGTCATGGCAGGACTGGCAAGAGCACCTAGGAATAATCAAGAAAGGGTAGGGTCAGTGCCGTGACCATGTGTGCATAAGTGGTGAATGCTAAGAGAGGTGATGTCACTGTCACCTGCGTGGGGAAGGGAAGGACGGACAGCCTGCGGTCCCTAATGGGCTATCAAGTTGCTCCTGAAATCTACAGAGACAGACAATATCAAAATATGATAATGCTGAAGGGACATCTCACTCCAGACACATTTGTAGGAAAAAGAGTGGGAACTCACTCAGCAGTAGTTGTTGCTTACGGGGTAATAAATCTCCCACAGCAAACACTAAATCATTATCAGAGTCTGTAAGAGAAAGGGGGGCGTCTTGTCAGAGGAATGACTCGCAAAAGTGAAAAAACATAGTTAAAAAGGACATCGTGTCTAAATGGATGTGAGCGCTACATCCTGAAAATACCACAGGGAGTGGGCCTCTGAGTTGTAGACACTAGTATTAGTAAAAGCGCTGCTGGGTTCATAACTGCAACTGGGGAGGCTGGTCAGGTGAGCCAAATTACTTCTATCAGAAAAACTCATTTCTAAGCAATAGTCTAATACATTTGAAGAAAAACACACCGCGTTGTTGAGGTCAAGTGGGGGCGGGAAAATATAAAATGCTTGTTTCTAAGAACAAGCATGCGATCAAATCGCCAGCATGTGTGGTGATGGCATATTGTGATATGTAGGGAAGTCGTAACTAGTGCGGCTGGTAGTGTGAACCTAAATCGCTGCTATATGAAAACCTTATTTCTACATAATAATCCGATTCATGTGAAGAAATGGCAGAGAAACAAACACTGCAAAATTGCCAAACAAGGTGGAACCTACCAGACAGTGTGGAACCTGCCAGAAGTTGTAGGCCATTACAGATGCACAAAGTGTAAGGCATGCCTAATGTGCATAGAAACCAAAACATTTAATTACAGACATCACACCATTGATCTGAAAGCACACACCAACTGCAATACATTCGATGTAATTTATGCTATTCTGTGTCAGCAGCTGAAAATGTTGCACCTACTTTGCAGGCAAAGAATAAGAATACCGTACTACATCTCCCAGAAGGCCTTCTGGGAGGGTCCTTACTGATATAATCACGTACTGTGCAAGGAGCGTTGTACGTGATTCTGGCAGTGAGTTTGTGCTACTTCACTTCAGAGCCGCTGCTCTGAAGTTCCTGATCGTGTACCCCTTTGGATCTTCCGTTTCCTCTGTTGAGGCGCGGGAGGATTTGTTGCTTGCTTCGGGTCTTCCGGAGCCACTGGTCGCGTTCCGCTCGGCTGAGCGAGAATGCCTTTCTGGATTACTTTGTTGTTGGCTGTCGGGCTCCTTCGGTGCCATTGGATACCTTCCGCTCGGCTGAGCGTGAACACTTTATTTCCTGTGAATTTCCTTCCCGCTTGTGTCTGCGGTGGGAATGCTGAGAGGCGTCGGCCTCTGTATACCGCCATCCTCTTATCTCTCCAGAGCCGCGGCTGCGGTAAAGAAAAAGGTGATCGCCGCCGGAGGCGGCCGGCTGTATTTTCCTGGGAACTACTACTACTCCATTGGGACTTCCAGTGTAGCATTTGAAAGATGGTAAGCTCCCTAGTGTGCTGGAGAACTAATCCGGCTCTGAGAACCTTTACTTTCCTGATTATTCCGGAATAACAACACTTTATTGCTGGGTCAAGCTGGTTATTCTTGGAGCCCTGAGTTTATATTTTCCTTTGTGTTATTTGGATCCTTCAGGAAACAGAAATCTCAAAACATTTGGATATACTTAATGACTTGTACTTGAGTGATGAGATTCCTTTCCTGGTGCTGGAGATGGCATTATCAGTTGGGATATAGGATGTGTGACAGAGGGTATGTGTGGAGAATAGTAGTGTCCATTATCAGCTATGGTATGTTGGCTTGTGTGTAATATATGTTTTGTAATATAGGTGTGAATAACTTCCCTACGGAAAGAGATTTATCTTACCAGAGAGAGAGGAGGGGTTCACCTCAGGGACGACCCTTGTTTAGGGTATGTTTCTGACTCTAGTGAGACTTATATGAGAGTAGCCAGAGAGATATGGTATTAATCCTTTATTTCATTACAGGTTTCCCTTTCCGCTGCTGTCCCTACCCTAACCCTATCCCTCGCTTAATTGCCTTTATGCTCTGTATATAATATAGTCAGAGTGTGGGGACGTCAGGTGGTGGACCCCTTTTGAGCATCGCCCTGATCCTGAGGAGTTTGTTTATCGTGACAGAATCACGTACCCACAAATTAATTCCCCTCCCGGTCAGAGTGATCCTCAGAAATGGCGATGTTAGACAATGTCTTGTAAGCTCTGGTTCTAGTTCAGCAGGAATTGGCTACTTCCCTTGCGGAAACAGCGGCACTTAAAGAGAGGGTGTATAGGCAAGCCAGGAATCCCATTGATGCTTCCGCAGGTACCCCTCAAATTCAGGTGACTGTTCCTCCACAAATACCATTGGCTAGCCCAGAAAGGTACTCAGGCGAATAACACAGATTCCAAACAATCCTTACCCAGATAACTCTTCATTTCTCATGCAAACCTGCTTTGTTTTCCACTAATCTATCAAGAGTAGCTTTTGCCATCTCATACCTAACAGGGGACGCTGCCAATTGGGCGGTTCTCCTAGTTAGAAACGATGATCCACTACTTACAGATTTGGCGGCTTTCAGGAGAGTATTTGAGAGGGTGCTTAATCGTCGTGCCACCACGCCTAGCGCAGATGGGGAAGTGCTTGAGTTACATCAAGGCAAAAAAGACCTGGTTCCGTATATGACCGCCTTTAACAGGCTAGTAGTCGAGACAGCCTGGCCCAAAGAAAAAAGAATGTCCTTATATTACCAGGGGTTGATGGACGAAATGAAGGACGTGTTGGCTCAGATAGACCCACAACCTGTACAGACTTAAACAACCTGACGTTACGATTAGAGCATAGGCTCGCAGAGAGAGGAGGTGATCTCAAAAGAAGTGAGAGAACTCAGATGGGAATGTAACATGAAAACCGTTCCTCGTCTTCCTTTAAAGAGTCAGGTCCTGAGCCCATGGATGTAGGAGCTATCAGACCTCCTTTATCCAAAATAGAGAGAGTGAACCGCCGTGCTCTAGGTCTCTGCATGTATTATGGGAAAAAGAGGCACTATGTGACGGATTGTACTGTGAAACCTAAGAAAAGGTACACATATTATTCTGGCAAACAAGTAGCATCTTGTCAGTGGGAAACACAGAGAAAAGGGACTCCAATCCACTGGAAAACAGCAGGGAGGACGTGGTAGAGAAGGAGTGGAAAATACCGTCTTTAGCGGTCACTGAAATGAAAACCACTGAGACATACATAGTGTTGTCCATGATTCTAAGGACAGGAGAACAAAAACATCAAGTGTGGACCATGATTGATTCAGGAGCCACAGGCAATTTTATTGACTGTGGTTTGGTACGTCGTCTGGGGTTAGTCCAAGTACCCAGCATCAGGCCTGAAAGAGTGTTAGCTGTAGATGGAACCCCTTTAAAATCAGGGCCCATTACTGAACACACCGAGGAGGTAGAGCTAGTCCTTAAGGGGGATCCTTAGGATCATGTTGAAGATAGCACCCTGAACATTATTGAGGCTCCTCAATATGAGGTTATTTTGGGCATGCCATGGTTATGGCAACATAACCCAACCATGAATTGGAGACTGAAAACAACTCGCTTCCAATCCTCGAAATTCATGTCTAACTGCATGAAAAACGACGATTCACAAACATTGGCTCTAGCACAGATATATCAGGTTGCTACAGCAGCCGAGGAGGAAACGGAATTGTCATCTTAGTATGAATTGTATCAGGAGGTATTCTGTGAAGCCATGGCAGAGGTCCTACCCCCATCATCGCGACTATGACTGTCGTATTGATCTGGTGGACGGGGCAGCTATTCCATGATGCAGGGTATATGCGCTTTCTGAACCCAAAACCAAACTTCTGAGGGAATATCTGGAACATTTCAGGGCCATTGGATTCATTCGTCCTCGTTCCCCAGCAGCGTCCCCCCTTTTCTTTACGGCGAAAGCCAACGGTGAGTTGAGGATGTGTATCAATTACCGCCTATTATTATTATTTTTTTTTTGTAGGATTTCTCGACTAGAATTATCACACTTTGACAAGAGAAGTGCCCGGAGAGATCGAAGTAAGAGATTCTAGTTTCCTTTGATTTATTTGGATTATAGGCGAATGGCTAAAGGTGGAATTGTTTTGATTAGTGTTTTTTGATTTGATATAGGAGAAAATCTCCTGGGAAAGGTAGATTTGATGATCTAGTGAAAATAAAGGAACGCGAACGGCCATATGGGGCAATTGGAGGTAATGTTGGTGCATTTCTAGAGACTGAAGAACTTTTTTTGTCTGTTTTTCACAGATTTTAGGTCCTGAAGAGAACTCCAAGATCTGAAGTAGCTTGAAACGCGTAGACCAGTTTATTTTGCCATAAGATTAGTGTACAAAGTTAAACCTTTTGACAGAGTACATTTATGTTATAAATTATTGTTCTATGGCATGTATTATTAAACAAGCATTTGCAATGCAATAGGTCTCGCATTAGGAAAGTTTGAGCTATTGGTATTGTAAATGACACATTTTTTTATTTATGTGTTAGTTTTGAAAATAGCAAACTTAATAGCTTTGTTGTTTACAATGCCAATAGTTTTAAATTCGCAAATGTGACACCTATAGCATTTGTAATGCAATATGTGTTGTATTTAATTTACGTGACTTAGATGTATTGATATTTCAAATAACAATGGCTTTTACATTTTTTAATAATTAATACTTAAATAAAAGTTATTGTAATTTATAATAGCAATAGCTTAAAATTTTGTGTGAAGATTATGTTAATTGTATTTTCTTGTAACGAAAATCCAAGAACAGAAGTGAAATATTAACATCTTTTTGTGACATTTGTAATAAAGCTTGAACATATTTGAACCAGTTGTTGAATGGTTGCACAGATTGATGCTGTGGTGGCGCTGAGTGATGTTGTGGTGGCGACGAGTGATGCTGTGGCGTTCAGTGATGCTATGGTAGCGCCTAGTGATGTTGTATTTCCCATGAGTGATGCTGTGGTGGTGCCGAGTGATGCTGTGGCGAAGCAATAGATAGATAGAGTGAGGGCGATAGATAGAGTGACGGCGATAGATAGAGTGTATTTATGTTGCATTAAGTAGCATTGAGTAGTGTAAGTATGAGGTGTGTAATTATACGGCACTAAGTGGTATTATGTGGAGTGTATTTACGTTGCATTGAGAAGAGTAATTATATGGGGTGTAATTATGTGGGACTGAGTGGTAATATGGGGAGTGTATGTTGTATTCAGTAGAGTAATTATGTGGCACTGAGTGGTATTTGGAGTGCATGTTGCATTGAGTGCAGTGTAATTACGTAGCATATAATTATATGGCACTGAGTGGTATTGTTTGGAGTGTATGTTGCATTGAGTGCAGTGTAATTATGTAGCATATTATGTGGCACTGAGTGGTATTGTGTGGAGTGTGTGTTGCATTCAGAAGAGTGTACTTATGTGGCACTGAGTGAGATTTGGAGTGAATGTTGCATTGAGTGCAGTGTAATTATGTGGTGTGTAATTGTGTGGCACTTAGTAGTATTTGGAGTGTATGTTGCATTGAGTGCAGTGTAATTATGTAGCATGTAATTATGTGGCATTGAGTGGTATTGTGTGGAGAGTATGTTGTATTCAGTAGAGTGGATTTGTGTTGTGTGTAAATTTGTGGCACTGAGTGGTATTGTGTGGAGCGTGGGTTGCATTCAATAGAGTAATTATGTGATGTGTAATTATGTGGCAGTAAGCGGTATTTGTAGTGTATGTTGCATTGAGTGCATGTAATTATGTTGCATATAATTATGTGGCACTGAGTGGTATTTGGACTGTATGTTGCATAGAGAGCTGTGTAATTATGTGGCGGTGCAGAGTGTGTGAGGCAGCGCAGTGTGTGAGGCAGCGCAGTGTGTGAGGCAGGGCAGTGTGTGAGGCAGTGCAGTGTGTGAGGCAGCGCAGTGTGTGAGGCAGCGCAGTGTGTGAGGCAGCGCATTGTGTGTGTGAGGCAACGCAGTGTGTGTGAGGCAGCGCAGTGTGTGTGAGGCAGAGCAGTGTGTGTGTGAGGCAGCGCAGTGTGTGTGAGGCAGCGCAGTGTGTGTGTGAGGCAGCGCACTGTGTGTGTGAGCAGCGCACTGTGTGTGTGAGGCAGCGCAGTGTGTGTGAGGCAGCGCAGTGTGTGTGAGGCAGCGCAGTGTGTGTGGCAGCGCAGTGTGTGTGGCAGCACAGTGTGTGGCAGCGCAGTGTGTGTGTGAGACAGCGCAGTGCGTGTGTGAGGCAGCACAGTGTGTGTGTGAGGCAGTGTAGTGTGTAACAGGGCAGTGTGTGTGATGCAGCGCAGTGTGTGTCTCACAGTGCAGTTTGTGTGTAACAGTGCAGTGTGTGTGATAGGACAGTGTGAGTGACACACAGCAGTGTGTGCCTACGTAGTGTGCGTGTGAGGCAGTGCAGTGTGTGTGTGTGTGTGTGAGGCTGCACAGTGTGTGGTGTGAGGCTGTGCAGTGTGTGTGTGAGGCAGCGCAGTGTGTGTGAGGCAGCACAGTGTGTGAGGCAGCTCAGTGTGTGTGAGGCAGCGCAGTGTGTGTGAAGCAGCGCAGTGTGTAGCAGGGCAGTGTGTGCGTGATGCAGCACAGTGTGTGTGTGTGAGGTAGTGCAGTGTGTGTGTCACAGGGCAGTGTGTGTGTCACAGCGCAGTGTGTGTGATAGGACAGTGTGAGTGACACAGCATGGTGTGACTACGTACTGTGTTTGTGAGGCAGCGCAGTGTGTGTGTGTGCGTGAGGCAGCGCAGTGTGTGTGAGGCAGTGCAGTGTGTGTGTGTAGCAGCGCAGTGTGTGTGTGTGAGGCAGCGCAGTGTGTGTGTGTGTGAGGCAGCGCAGTGTGTGTGTGTGAGGCAGCGCAGGTGTGTGTGTGTGTGTAAGGCAGCGTGGTGTGTGTGTGTGAGGGAGGGCAGTGTGTGTATGAGGCAGCGCAGTGTGTGTGAGGCAGCGCAGTGTGTGTGTGTGAGGCAGCGCAGTGTGTGTGTGAGGCGGCGCAGTGTGTGTGAGGTGGCGCAGTGTGTGTGAGGCGGCACCGTGTGTGTGTGAGGCGGCGCAGTGTGTGTGTGAGGCGGCGTAGTGTGTGTGTGAGGCAGCGCAGTGTCTGTGTGAGGCAGCGCAGTGTGTGTGAGGAACCACAGTGTGTGTGAGGGAGGGCAGTGTGTATGTGAGGCAGCGCAGTGTGTGTGAGGCAGCGCAGTGTGTGTGAGGCAGCGCAGTGTGTGTGAGGCAGCGCAGTGTCCAATGTGTGGAAGGCCCTGGTTACTTCGGCATGAATGACGCACCTGCACTTCATAGCAGCTAGATTTAGACAGGCACTGCAGGATTATAAACCCCTTGGAAGCCCTTGAATCGTCTGTACATCCAGTTCTAGGGTCACAAGACGCATTCTTTTGTGTTATCCATTTCCAATAGACGTGGCTGTGTTTAAATGTGACGTGGTACTGCTTGGCCCAAAACATGGGCTTTAAACGTCTGGTCGCAGAGCGGTGGAGCCGCCTGCAGGCTGGATGGAAGCACACGGCTTGAGCGCGCCAAACCGCTAATGGGGTGGGGGGGGACGGGGGGGGGGGGGCTGGGTTGGAAAACGACAGACAAAAATGGTGAATTTTACAGCACACTTTTCAATACATATTCAATTGCATCAACCTAGTGGTATGGTGTAAGCTGGTGGTGGTAAGGGTGGTGGTAGTGGATAATGGTGGTATGGGTGGTGTTGGTAGGGTAGTGGTGTGATGTTGGTAGGGTGGTGGTTAAGGTGTTGGTAGGGTGGCGGTGATGGTTAGGGTGGTGATGGTCATTAAGCTGACTGTGGGTAGGGTGGTGGGTTGGCCAATGGTACAGTGGTGATAGAGTGGTGATAGGGTACTGGTTAGGGTGGTTATAGTTAGGGTGGTGGTGGTGGTGAAGGTGGTGTTGGGGGGTGGGGTGGTGGTAACGTTGTGGTAGTAGGGTGTTGATGGTGGTGGTAGAGTGATGGTGGTGGTAGCGTGGTGGTGGTTGCATGGTTTGGTGGTGAGGGTGGTGATAGGGTGATGCTGGTTAGAGTGGTGCAAGAGAGGTGCTAGGGTGTTAGGGTGGTAGTGGTGGGGTGGTAGATTGGAGGTGATGGTGAGGGTGGTGGGTAGGGCGGCAGTAGCTAGGATGGTGGGGGTGGTGGGATGGTTGTGGTGGTGGTGAGGGTGGTGGTGGCAGGGTGTTGGGGTGGTTGCCTGGCTGTGGTGGTGGTTATGGTGATTAGGGTGGTGGTGGTTAGGGTATGGTGGTGGTGAGGGTGGTGGTAAGGGTTGGTGGTGTTTAGAGTGATGGTTTTGGTTAGGGTGTTGTGGTGGTTAGTGTGGCTAGGGTCTTGGTGGCTGTTAAGGCGGTGTTCCAGGTGGTGGTGGTAGGCGAAATTAAACATACTCAAAGGTTTTCCGACTGTGCCCAGCAGCATAACTGGTGATCTTTGGTAATATTGTTGGTTTCCAATGCACTGTTTTCTCAGTAAATACTAAGCTATTGTTGGATATCCAAAAAGTGTCACTGTTAATAAGCTTTAATTACAGAACAATCTCTCCCTGCCCCTTTTACAAATTCCTCTTAAAATGCTTTGCATAGATTAAATCAATGGCATGCACACCTCTTTGAAAAGAATCACACTCAGATCCCTGTCCTTCTCTTCATAATAAAAAAAAAGACTCTTAAAGAGGCACCCTGGAAATCATATTTTTCTTTTTAGGTTTACCTCAGAGCGTCCCCCTCTTCATGGACATAGTAGGGAGATTACGAAATAAAGACTGGTGCAGGGACCATTTTTGAACATGGCGCTTTGGCCAAGTGCTGAAACTATACCAGTTGTAAAATGACATTAGTGCTCTGCAGCAAATGCTGCTGCTCAGTAGAAAGTAAGCGCCTCTCTGAAAAAAGCCTGAAGCACCACAGTGGATGAGTACACATGAAGACTGCTGGAAAGAATTGCACTCTAGTCGCGTGCTTAGATAAAAAGAAAAATATAGTGCCCGACTACACGAGCAGTGGGAAGACACAAAAATTTGGGCCATGCTCCTGTAGAGGGACAATCACAAGAGGCGGAAAGAAAGCCCACATACACAAATGAATAACAAGATTGTGCGCCGAAGGCGCGCCAAAGGTAAGCCCGTCCGCGCCTGGACCGCGCCCAGCGCCCGAACCCCTGGCCCCCGCAGAGGCCAGCCCACCCGCCGGACGTACACCGCCGCCACCCTCAACGCGCTCAACTCCGGCCGAGTCCCGGGATGCCACCGAGCCACCCCGAGACGCACCCACGGACCCTTCAGCTGCCACGCCTGCAAGTTCACCTGCATCCGGACCTGCCTCGCACCAGCACCCGCCAAGCCGAACACCAGCAGCAACCACCTCAAGTGCATCCTGCTCAACACCCGCTCCGTCCACAGACACGCCATCGAACTCTGGAACCTCCTCGACACCACAGCTCCTGACGTTGCCTTCCTCACGGAAACCTGGATGAACGACTCCTCAGCACCCGACATCGCCATCGCCATCCCAGAGGGATACAAGATCACCCGAAGAGACCGCGTCAAACAGACGGGAGGAGGCATCGCCATCATCCACAGGGACACCATCCACATCACGACCAATACCGACGACACCCTGACTACCGCCGAACACCTACACTTCCCGATCCGCACCGACCCGAACACCACCCTCAGAGGCACCCTGATCTACCGACCCCCGGGACCACGCACACAATACAGCGAGGACATCGCCGACTTCGTCAGCCCGCATGCCCTCCCCTCCGCTGACTACATCCTCCTGGGGGACCTCAACTTCCACCTGGAGAACAACAACGACCGCAACAACATCACCCTGCTCGCCAACCTCGGACTCAAGCAGCTGGTGTCCACCCCCACCCACCTCGCCGGACACACACTCAACGCCGTCTTCTCATCCAGCAAAGACATCGCCTTCAGCCACGCCACTGGACTCCACTGGACGGACCACAGCTGCGTCCACTTCACCTTCAGAAAAACGACGATCCACCACCACCAGCAACGGGTTGCTCGAAGAAGCTGGAACAAGATCACAGCCGACCAGCTCGCCGCTTCCCTGAGCCAGCACCCTCCCGCCAGCTCAGCGAACCCCAGCCAGGCCGCCGACAACCTCACGAAGTGGATCAGCACCTGCGCGTACGAACTCGCCCCACTGAGGACCCCGCCCAGCAGACCCGGCAGCAAGAAGGCCCCATGGTTCACCGAGGAACTCAAAAGCTCCAAGAAGAACTGCCGAGCCCTCGAGAAAGCCTGGAGAAGGGAACCAACACCGGACAACATGACCACCCTCAAGCTTGCCACCCGGAAGCACCACCAACTGATCCGCGCCACCAAGAAAACTGCATTCAAGGACCGGCTGGACAACAACGCACACAACTGCAAGGAACTCTTCAACATCGTGAAAGAGCTCTCCAACCCCAACGCCGGAAACAACGACATCACCCCATCGCAAGACCTCTGCAATTCCCTCGCCTCCTACTTCCACAACAAGATCGCGGACATACACAACAGCTTCAGCACTCAACCGACGCACGCCACGACCGAACCACCGCCCCCCACCACCACCCTCCGCGCCTGGACCCCGATCAGCACCGAAGACACCGTCCGCATGATGAACTCCATCCACTCCGGATCTCCGACCGACCCCTGCCCTCACCACGTCTTCAACAAGGCCGACGCTGTCATCGCACCCCACCTGTGGGACATCATCAACACCTCCTTCGACACCGCCACCTTCCCTGAGAGCTGGAAGCACGCCAAACTCAGCGCTCTTCTAAAGAAACCAACACCGGACCCCACTGAACTCAAGAATTACCGCCCCATCTCGCTCCTCCCGTTCCCAGCCAAAGTCATCGAGAAGACCGTCAACAAGCAGCTGGCCGCCTTCCTCGAGACAAATGGATCCCTCGACCCCTCACAGTCTGGCTTCCGAGCCAACCACAGCACCGAGACCGCCCTCATCGCTGCCACCGATGACATCCGAGCCCTGATGGACAACGGAGAAACAGCGGCCCTCATCCTCCTAGACCTCTCCGCGGCATTCGACACTGTCTGCCACCGCACCCTAGTGCAGCACCTCAGCAACGTCGGAATCCAGGAGAAGGCACTGGAATGGATCATCTCCTTCCTCGACGGAAGAACACAGAGAGTCCGTCTACCACCGTACAAGTCAGAGGCCACCGAAGTCATCTGCGGCGTCCCTCAAGGATCCTCGCTGAACCCCACCCTCTTCAACGTCTACATGAGCCCCCTCGCGGCCATCGCACGCCAACACAACCTCAACATCATCTCCTACGCTGACGACACCCAGCTGATCCTCTCTCTGACAAACGACCCCACCGCCGCCAGAGCCAACCTTCACGAAGGGATGAAAGACGTAGCCGAGTGGATGACGACCAGCCGCCTCAAACTGAACTCAGACAAGACGGAAGTCCTCATCCTGGGCTCCTCGCCCTCCGCCTGGGACGACTCCTGGTGGCCCTGGGCACCGCACCCAAACCGACAGACCACGCACGCAACCTGGGCTTCATCCTGGACTCCTCCCTCACCATGACCAGACAAGTCAACGCCGTCTCCTCGTCATGCTTCAACATCCTGCGCATGCTACGGAAGATCTTCCGGTGGATCCCCTCCGAGACCAGGAAGACGGTCACCCAGGCCCTCGTCACCAGCCGACTGGACTACGGCAACGCCCTCTACGCCGGAACCACCGCCAAGCTCCAGAAGAGACTCCAGCGGATCCAGAACGCCTCAGCCAGACTCATCCTCGACATCCCACGACACAGCCACATCTCCGGACATCTGAAAGACCTGCACTGGCTCCCCGTCAACAAAAGAATCACCTTCCGTCTCCTCACCCACGCACACAAAGCCCTACACGATCAAGGCCCGAGCTACCTCAACAACCGCATCAACTTCTACGCTCCCAAACGCCATCTCCGATCAGCCAGTCACTCCCTCGCCGCCGTCCCCCGCATCCGAAGAACAACAACAGGAGGAAGGTCCTTCTCCTACCTGGCCGCCAAGACCTGGAACTCCCTCCCGACCGACCTGCGCCTGACCCAAGACCACCTCTCCTTCAGGAAGAAGCTCAAGACCTGGCTGTTCGAGCAGTAGCAGCACCCCCACCCCCCAAGCGCCTTGAGACCCTCCGGGTAAGTAGTGCGCTCTATAAATGTCTTTGATTGATTGATTGATTGATTGAAAGCAAATAAGAGTCACAATGAAGTCAACCAGTGGTAAGCAATGGATGGCAGGGCTTACCACTTAAACAAAACATTGCCAAAGCGACAGCATGCGCTGTCTCAGGTGAGACGTAAAAAAGTAAAATGTATCCTTGTGATTAATATTGTCTCTGGATACTCATCTTGTACATAGGCAAGGCAACTACAGTTTGAATGAAATCCAGAGGGTCCATGACAAGGTTAAGTTTCTTAGCACTACCATATTGATTGGATAAAGTATCTTTAATTTGCCGCACTGTCTAAACCAAACTTCAGGGCAGAATCAGTAAGGAAGAAAAAGCCAATCTTCGCGCCTAATGGCAGCTCTCAAACTCTTCTTCAATGGAGTTGATTGAGTTGAACTTAGGTCAGTGCCAATGTCAGACACCCTCGATGCTAAATAAGATTAGATGACCAACCTCTGCAACTCTAGCTCTTTTCTGCCAGAAATTGTTAATTCTCTTCGTCATACTAACTCGAGCAGTAAATAGCATTTGAAGAGCACGCTCCGCATGTCCAGGAAGCGTGGGCTCCGTAACCAAGAGAAGAATTCAAAAATAGTCTTATTAACTCACTTGTAGGCAGCCTATCTTCCAATCGCAGAAAGTCATTCTACTGCTGAGTTTGCCGTTTCTGACAGCGGCGCTCATTAATTATTTTATTCATGGGGTTACAGTGCAGCCTGGGGTGGCAGCCCGTGGCAGGAGAAACCAAAGGGCTGCCTGCAAGAGGGGTAGGACTACTAGCACAGGCTCCAGGACTCGGGAGTCAGGGACGGCCACCAGGGCCCAGGCACCGCACCTCACAAATAAATCCCTCACAATCCACACACTAAGGGGTCGCCCAGGGCCAACGCAAAAATGCAAACAACATCAGTGACTCACCTGCGGGCGGCAGACAGTCGGCAGCTGGGACGGACAGGCATGCAGCAGGGCAGGGGCTAGAATTAAATTATGGGGAGCCGGTGTCTCAGTCTCAGTTCTGGAATGCTAGTCCTCTCGACCAGGCCTCACGTCACGGCCCGGGTCTTGCGCGAACCTTAATGCGCATGTCACCACTGTAGGAAGGTAGATACCTGACTATGGTTACCCCCGACTTTTTGCCTGGTGTTTTGCTGGTTTTCCGACTTAGTTGACCTGGGGCCCTGCCAATCAGGACCCCAGGCTTACTGCTCTCTCTCTAAAATGGATTCCATGTACCTTAGGTACATTTCCAATTGGTACTGGGCCACCTTGTCAGACCCTGTAACTCAGGGCATCTGTGTACCCAGGGCCTACCAGGGGCTGAAGCATGTATTATGCCACCCCTGGATGGCCATCTAAATCTGGCACAACTGGCTGCATGACAGCTGGGGCAAGGTGGCTTACTCGCCCTTTGCTTTAGATATAGTATCCCTATATCTAACCCTAAAATGGACACCCGAATTCCTATCAGTCACTTCTATGGCAGACCTTGACAATCCTGAAGGCAGAATGCGTGGAATCGTGTTAATTGGGCTCTGGCACGAGCCGAGCCCGGTTGCAGCTTGCGGAACCTAGACTCAATGGCTGTTCCATGATAACGCGTACCATATCGATAACTTCGGTATCGCGTTATCAAGACATGTCAAGTCAAGTCAAGTCAGAGATTTATATAGCGCGCTACATACCCGGAGGGTCTCAAGGCGCTTGGAGAAGGGTGGGGAGTTACTTGTCGAATATCCAAGTTTTAAGTTGCTTTCTGAATGCTAGGTGGTTCTGAGTGAGACGAAGGTGAGGGGGGAGTGAGTTCCAGGTTTTAGCTGCGAGGTAGGAGAAGGATCTACCTCCCATGGTGGTTTTATTGATGCGAGGTACGGTAGCAAGCGCTTGGTTGGAGGATCGTAGTTGGCGGGAGGGGGTGTAGAAGGAGAGTCGTGTGTTGAGGCATTCGGGTCCAAGTTCGTAAAGTGCTTTGTGTGCGTGGGTTAGGAGGCGGAAAGTAATCCTCTTATTGACGGGGAGCCAGTGGAGGTTTTTCAGGTGATTAGAGATGTGGTCATTACGTGGGATGTCTAGTATGAGTCTGGCTGATGCGTTCTGGATGCGTTGGAGTTTTTTCTGGAGTTTTGCAGTGATACCGGCGTATAGGGTGTTTCCGTAGTCCAGGCAGCTGGTGACCAGAGCATGGGTGACCGTTTTTCTGGTTTCGGTGGGGATCCAGCGAAATGTTTTTTTGAGCATGCGTAGAATGTTGAAGCAAGATGATGAAACGGTGTTGACTTGTCTGTTCATCGAGAGTGAGGAGTCCAGGATGACGCCCAGGTTCCGAGCGTGGTCCGTCGGGATGGGTGCTTTTCCAAGGGCCTCTGGCCACCAAGAGTCATCCCAGGCGGAGGGGGAGGTACCTAAGATAAGGACTTCTGTTTTGTCTGAGTTAAGTTTCAGACGGCTGTGCTTCATCCACTCGGCTACATCTTTCATTCCTTCATGTAGGTTGGTTTTGGCGGTGTTAGGGTCTTTGGTGAGTGATAGTATCAGTTGAGTGTCATCAGCGTAGGAGATGATGTTGAGGTTGTGTTGGCGTGCGATGGCCGCGAGGGGGCTCATGTATACGTTGAAGAGGGTGGGACTGATTTAGGACCCTTGTGGTACGCCGCAGATGACTTCAGTGGCCTCTGAGTGGAATGGTGGGAGGCGGACTCTCTGGGTTCTTCCGGTGAGGAACGAGGTGATCCATTCCAGTGCTATTCCTTGGATTCCGATGTTTCTGAGACGCTGTAGAAGGGTGCTGTGGCAGACTGTGTCGAAGGCTGCGGAGAGGTCGAGGAGGATGAGGGCGACTGTGTCTCCGTTGTCCAGTAGAGTTCGAATGTCGTCTGTTGCTGCGATGAGTGCGGTCTCAGTGCTGTGTTTGGCTCGGAAGCCGGACTGTGAGGGGTCGAGGGATTTGTTAGTTTCGAGGAAGGCGGCGAGCTGGTTGTTGACGGCTTTCTCGATGACTTTGGCCGGGAATGGAAGGAGCGAGATGGGGCGGTAGTTTTTGAGTTCGGTGGGGTCAGCTGTGGGTTTTTTCAGAAGGGCGCTGAGTTCGGCGTGTTTCCAGCTTTCTGGGAAGGTGCCGGATTTGAGGGAGCAGTTGATGACGTCTCGGAGGTGTGGTGCTATGATGGAGTCTGCTTTGTTGAAGATGTGGTGAGGGCAAGGGTCTGAGGGGGATCCTGAATGGATGGAGTTCATCAGGCGAATGGTGTCCCCAGTGGAGATTGGGTTCCAGTCATTAAGGATGTTCAAGGGGGGTGAAGGTCCTGCAGAAGGTTGGGTGGGTTGGTCTCCGGGTCGGTTGTCGAAGCTGTTGTGGATGTCTGCGATTTTGTTGTGGAAGAACGAAGCTAGGGAGTCGCAGAGGGTTTGCGAGGGGGTGATGTCGTTGGAGTTGGCTGAGGGGTTGGTAAATTCTTTGACGATGTTGAATAGTTCCTTGCTGTTGTGGGCGTTGTTGTCTAGTCGGTCTTTGAATGCTGCTTTCTTGGCAGATCGGATAAGTTGGTGGTGTATGCGGGTGGCGTTTTTGAAGGCGTCCCTGGTGTTGGTGTTTGGGTCTAAGTAAGTGTCGAGTAAGGTGTCATACGAATCGGGATACTGACCCCTCGCCAATGCTGGCGACGGGGTTAGCATTCCACCCTACTAGAGGGACACGACATGTACGTAACTGTGAACCCCGGTTAAAGTTAACTGAAGCCTCAGCTCCACAAAATGGATGCTGCCACCACAGACACGAGTCTGACCTCCTGCTGCTGGGAGTCCTTCCAGCGAGGAGAGCTTGGACAAAGGGTTTTCTGTCCGGGGCGGTGTTCGCACCATCCCAGACAGGGTTTTGTCTATCCTGGGTAGGCAGGGCTTTACAGGAAGGTGACTGCGGAGTGGCACCCCGGTGCTCACTACGCATCTGCCGGCCTTAGTTGCATTCCATTTCCCCCATATTTTGGTCCATTTTTGCGGGCAGTCTCTTCCTCCATATACCATCCTTTCAGCCTGCATATACCAATCCATGTCGATTTTCCAGTCTCTCAATGCTGGCACAGAATCTGCCCTCCCTTTCCTCGCAATGTTGCATTTAACCATTGTAAAGCCTAATGTGACCTAGGTTCTTTCTCCGGCTGTTAGGTCTGTTTTCTCCCAGATGTTTAGTAAACACCACTGGGGTGACTTCTCCATCTGTCCCCCACACACCGTAAGCATACATGCCGTAATCTTTTCCCAATATTCTAGTATTCTCGAGCAGTCTCACCATAAGTGGAGGAACGTACCTGTCTGTCCACAGTGTCTCGGACATTGTGATGATTCAATTCTACCCATTTTAGCCAGTGTAGTGCAGTGTAATATGTTCGGTGTAAACATTTTAATTGGACTAATTTGAATCAGGAGCATATGGCAACCTCCCTGGGGGATGCAAGTGCCTCCTGCCACTCTTCATCAGTGGGGGAAATGGAATGCAACTAAGGGGTTGCTCTGTCCGCCTGTCAATACCAATTCCCCACTTGAAGAGGATTATAGCATAACACAGTGAGAATAAGTGGTGTAATTGGATTATTGGGAAGGGAGGTAAATTATACGATATACGGCCAATGCTGATAGTCCTGACGTATAATTGTTGTGCTACCTATTAACATGTACCGATTCACTACTTGATTTTGTATATGACAAGAAGCGTGGTAAATGCAACAATAAAAAAAGACCACCTGCTGTGGAGCCTGGAGCACAAGCACATGGCTACTTGCCTAAAGCAGTGTGCCCTGTGAGGAGGAGGAGAGAGCATTGGAGGGAGCCAGGTCCAATGTAAAACCCTGTCAAGAGGACTCCATGCACAAGGTATGAGGAGATGACTGTTACACCAAGAGTGCTACTGTCTGTGTGCAGATTCAGATCGGTAACCCCTATATGCCAGGCAGGCCGTTCCCACGTCCTCTTCCCTCTTTGCCCAGACTTTCTCTAAGGTATCGGGTGAATTGTAAACCAATTTCTGGTAGGTCAATGATATTGCCTTGTCTTTAAGGTAGTCACCAAGGAGTCTATCCTTCAATGGGGAGGAGTCCGGGAGAGCTGTACTAGTGGGGATTGCTCTTGTTAGGGCATGTCGTATCTGAAGGTAACAGAAGATTTCCGTTGAAAATCTGTAAAGGGCTTAATTTTCCCTCCAGCCCATAGGTCTTCCACCCTGGAGAGTCCAATGCAGTCCCATTTATCAAAGCCTGGTTGATGTACGAACAGCCCAAATCATAATGAGTCCCTCAACCGTGTGCCTAGAGTAATCCTATTTTTCCATCCTAAAGACGCTGACGCCATATGCCAGATTTTAATTGTTGTTGATGTTGGGGTGTGTACTGACAAGTTTTGTCTCCCTTCACAGAGGGCCCTGATGAAACCTCCCTGTCTCATGTTGAGCCTATCCAGTCTACACGCATCCTAGAGAAGCATCCGTATCGCCGCCTCAACAGCGCAAAAGTCTCTTGGGGGTACCAAATAGGGCGTATTTTGTCAAATATAAACAAAACCAGGGAGTGCCATCATCTTATATAGGGAAGCTCTACCCAATAACAACAAGGGCAGAGTCCTCCAATGCTTACATCCTCCTGCAACCGCCGCAAAGGAGGTTCCAGATTGCAGTCATTGAAGACAGCCGGGTCTGTGGTAACATAGACCCCCAGGTTTCGAAATCCCTCCGTTGTAATTTGCACCGTAGAGGATCTGAAAGCCGGAGGCGTGGTCCCTAGTTCACATACTGTACCGTTTGTCACAGTTTATTGTATATCCTGAGTATTTTTTAAATAAAGTAAAAATATGCTCTATATAGAGAAGAATTGGGGCTTGCCAGATAAAGGAGGATGTCATCGGCATAGAGGGAGATTCTATCCTCCCAGTCTTCCGTCCATTTTAGTCCCCTTATCAGCGGGTCGCCTCTTATCCACACCACCAATGGTTCCAAGACTAGGGCAAAGATCAATGGGGAGAGGGGACAACCTTGCCTCGTCCCTCTATGTAAGTGGAAGATTTTAGATCTACCTCTGTTGACTATAACCTGTGCTTGGGGCTCCGAATTTAAAAGTCTAACCCAAGCCAAAAATTTCCCCCAAACCCAAATTTCTCTAACACCGCAAATAAAAAGGGCCATTCTATCATATCAAACGCCATTTCAGCGTCTAGGGACATTACCATTGCTTCTTCCCAATGCACCGTGAAGGATTCAAAGTTTAAGTGTGGTATTTCTTCCTGGCATTAATCCTGATTGATCAGGATGAACCAACATGTGCAGCAATGGAGCCAGGCACGTCGCTAGGATTTTTTCTAACATATTAACTTCTGCGTTCATCAGAGATATCAGTCTATAGGATGCACAACTTTCTGGCTAATTCCCAGTCTTGTGTAGTAAAACTATATTAACTACCCGTTGATCACCAGGCAGTTTTCCCTTTTTTAATGCTTTCTTGGTACATTCACGATAGGTGTGGGGTAATTGCAGATGCATTTGGTCTATAAATAATGCAATCAGTAGGCCGTTTGGGCCCATTGCTTTACCAGTTTGCAAATCCCCTATTGCTTGCACAATTTCACTCTCAGTCAGGTCTAATCCTAGGTTCTCCCTGTCCTCCGACCCGAGGGACTGCAGACCCAGGGTGGCCAATAGTTCATGTGCATCGGCCCGAGAGGTCATTCGTGATGGAGTATACCTTTGCTCATAACATGCCGCAAAGGCGTCTGCTATTTCTTGCCTGTCTCTCACTGGTGTGCCAGAATCTGGGGTGATCTCGAGCCAAGCCAGCAATTTGCCCGTTCTATCTCCCACCTCATAAAGTCAATATTGACACGTACAGTTCTGCATTTTAGCTGCGTCTTTGGCAATATCTTTGCACATTCTCTGCTTGATTTGTAATCTATGTTGTATGTCTGGGGAGACTGACTTCTCCATCTCTGATTCTAGCTTTCGGATTTCATCTTCTGTCTCTGTCAGCTGTTTCTGCCTTTCCTTTTTGGGGCCGGATATTAAGGAGACTCCTTGGCCCCTGATAACTGCTGTATAGGCCTCCTATAATGTTTGGACGGAGTCCACCTACTCCTTATTTTATTCAAAGTCGTTTTTTGTTGCTTTCATTAAGCCTGCTCCAATGGATGGCACTTGTAGTTGGGAAACATCCTTTATAACGCAACTTTTACCACGCAGTGCGTTTACGACTCAACTTTTACAACGCATTGCGCTGGGGGGCGCTCTAGGATAGGTAATACGTTTAATTTACTATCCAACACCTTCCCTAGTGTCCACGGGGACTGGAGATGGAATAGTAAATTAAACTTTTCACTATCCAGCACCCCAAAGCGCTATGCGTTGTGAAGGTTTTCGTTGTAAAAACCACGTTGTAAAGGCATGCGTGGTAAAAGCATGCATTGTAATGTCATACATCCCTTGTAGTTACCAGGGGTTGATCGTCATCTGGTTACTCTTGTGTACTATTGCTCCAGCATTGATTTCACAAGTGGAGAATGATCGGAGATGCCTCTGGGGAGGTGGACTACTTCACCGAACAGCGGGAGTTGTCCTGCTACTCCAAACATATAGTCTATACCATGGGCCCCTGAATGGATGGTATACTGACGGGCCATAGGGTTGCGCTTTCGCCAGACATCAACAAGACCCATGGCCGACAAGAACTCAGCTAAGGCCTTTCTCGAGGCATACTGTCTGGCTGGCCAGCGATCTATATCTTCATTAATGGCAGCATTACAATCTCCCCAAATAAGTAGTTCCCCTGTGGCAAACTTATAATGTGTGAACCTAGGTCGGCGAGAGTCGGGGTATGTAATCTTGGGGGAATATAGAGGGATATAAAGTGTATTCAACCCCGTGAATCACGTTTAACTTTTTGTATCGTAAATGGGAATGATTTACGAAGTAGGATACAAACTCCTCTTGAGCCCCTGGTGTAGCTTGAGTGGGCCACTAATTTATAACCCTTTCTACTGAGTGCACAGTAAGAGTCCACCTGTATGTGTGTTTCTTGTAGCAATACTATGATAGGCACATGATGTTTCAGATATTGCAATACCACCCCTCTTTTAATTGTATCTCCTATCGTGTAGTTTCTATATACCCTATACAGGATCTGTGCGAGGATAACATAAACTGTGGGTTTGGTGGTAGACTGGTTCCGAGCACCCCCACCGGATATGTTAACCTGTTTGCATTAGCTAGCTTGCAGTGCCACTAGAATCTCCTATTATCGGGGGAGAGAATAGTTTCTGGCAACCTCAGAACATGACAACCCTGATCCCTCAGAATCGTGGAAACAATATACTACTTTCTCTCAGTCACTCATGCTCACTTAGTTGGTCTGAGAGATATACCAAATAAACAGTCTGAGCGTTTCAATAAGGATTTATTGAACAGTTGTTATTCTAGTATGAAATAGATATTCTTTAACAACCATTAGACAGTAGCTCAGATATATGAATAGCAGTACTACGAAAGTAATGGGATGGTACAGTTCTACCATTTTGCAGTAATCATGAATATGTACAAGTAAATAAAACACGTGATAAGATTGTGTGTACTCCTAGATGTGCCTAAATGTACCTAGCATCTGTGTAGGTGTTATGTCAAGAATCCCTCTAAGGTCTAGTCAACCCCATTACCTGAGAAAGGAGATTATGGGACCCCGTCCTGGTCTCGAGTTGGACACCCTGCGAGGGATGTCAGACCACTGGTAGCTGGAGTGTCTGCACGCAGGAACCTCAGCATCTCTGGTCAGTGTGTCAGCCGGGAAGTCACTGTCCCCTCTGTCTTACTAAGCAAGACATGATGTATATATACACCCACAGGTCTCCCCAGGGGTCCTACCTTGCTGTGTTACTGTGTTGGCCTAAAGGATGACATCGGGCCTGAACTTTATACAGAAATATTATACAGGAGATGTTCGTCCTGCTGTCAGTCCTGCTGTGCTTCCAAGAAACCTCATGCATAATGTATGAGTTTCGAACTAGGGAAAAACCTGCGTTCTGAATGCAGTGTTGTATCTAGGTAAAAGGTCAGTCCCTATGAACTGTTATGTATGTAATGTAGGGAAGGATATAGGTGAAAGGTTTCAGTGTTACCTGCGCCTATATAGGGTACCTATATGGAATATAACACTCCTTGCCCATTAAAATTCCATGATAAAATTTTAAAGTTACGAAAAGGTTTATCTCTTATTATGGTACTGTGTATCTGCCCAAGCCTTTCGAGGGAGAGTTTCTAAGGACACCCTGTCGAAGGTCGCAGTACTTTTACCTTCAGTGCCTTTCGGACGGCTTCTGTTCTGCAGTTATTAATTTCTTGAAAGAAACACAAATCTTGCAGTGTCACCACTACAACCATTTTGTGTATCTAGAAATACTACTAGCCCAACCAGAACAATTAGCTGCCTCCATCCCCTCCCTGCTTCCCCGCATTGTGGACTTAAAACCGACCAGCCGGGGAGGAGCTTCGCTGCCAACCAAGATGGCCGCGTGAGCTCGGAGCTCCGAAGACCTCCCGATCTTCCGAATTAATCCTGCTCTCCATCCTGTCCCACGATGGTGGGAATCGGTAGCTAAGCCGGGCCTGATGCGGCTCCCGCTTTCGGACTGAAAATTGGACATTCCTAGCCTAAGTTGTGTCGACGATTCCCGGAGGCTCCTCCCGCACCGCTTGTGCCAGGGCGGGTCGTAGCGGTGTCCCTACGGAGTTCCTCCCTGCCAGTGCTTCTCCGACCCGAGGGGTGCACCTGAGCTTCGATCGCCTTGTTGGGCGATCTTGATTCTGGACCTTGAAATCCTTGTGGTGTGCATTGGACGTACCCCGCTGGACTCTTTCACCCCTGGTGTCCCCCCTGTCCCGTGATTGCCAACATGGCGGGCAAGGGTGGCTCGGATGCGGGTAAGACTCAACGGATCAACAGGAAGCCATCCCAGTCCCAATCCACTATTCCCGAGCGCTTCTCCCAGTCTAAGGGATCACCGGTGCAGGTGGTTCGCACAAGTGACCCGAGGAGAGATGAGTCGCCGGACGACTCCGAGATAACGCTCAGGGACGTCATGGGCGCGATATCGGGGGTGAGGACGGAGGTGCACACACTTCGCGAGGAGCTGTCCGGCAAGGTCGACTCTCTGAAAATTGAACTGAATCTCATCAGGACGGACCTCGGGAAAACTAATGACCGGGTGAAATCTTTGGACCTTAAGACATCCAGCCTGATCACGGATGTATCGGACATCCAGTCGGAGGTGCGCACCTTGAAACTGGCTAATGGCGTGCTGGCGCGTCGGCTGGATGAGTTCGAAGGCCGCGCGCGGCGCCAAAATGTCCGCATCACCGGAGTACCGGAACAGGCCGAGGAGGACTCGACTGAACTCTTCGTGGAAGAACTGGTGGTGAAAAACCTACAACCGGGGGGCCTGAGCAAGTTCTTCTCGGTAGAGAGGGCCCACAGGATTCCTGGTGGGCCGCCTAAATCGGGAGCAACCCCGCGCCCCATCATTGCGAGGCTATTCAATTATAGGGATAGAGATGCTATCCTACAGGCTTCGAGGACCGCGGGCCCTCTCCATTTCCAAAACTCTGAAGTGAACTTTTTCCCGGACTTCACCCAGGCCGTCCAGAAACGGCGGCAGAGCTTCACCGGGGTGAAGCGGAGACTCAGGGAAATGGGCCTGCGGTACTCTATGCTCTATCCTGCTAAGCTTCGCATCGAGCGAAACCACCGGACTTTCTTCTTCGACTTTCCTGACGACGCGGGACACTGGCTCGACACCCTACCCCAGGAACAGCCTGAATCGACCGACCGGACGGAGGAAGCCACCGGTGGCGTGGCTGCACAGGAATGATTTCTTGGCTACTTGTCTTCCGAGAACTGGGAGCCCGTGAGGTGCCTCGACTTTTGACACTGCTGCTTAAATTGACTCATTTTGTTATTGATATGGGGGATGACGGGAGGGGATGGGATGCCTCCTTTCTCCTTTGTGGGCTTTTTGTAGGTTAGTTAAGGGGCGACAGGCACACTGCTAGTTGGGGTGGATTTTAGTCTGATGCAGGGGTGCAGGGTGGTGGGTAGTTGGGGTGTGTGTTTTTGTATTTTCTCTTTGTTTAGTCTCTTATTCTGGCTGAGGAACTTCTGGTATGTTATTTCGCTGCACTGGGCGCTGATGTGGGGGGTGGGGAAGGGGACGCGGAGCGTCCTTGACGATGGGGGGTAAATTGCTTCATTTGCTGAGCTGGAATGTAAACGGATTGGGGGATCGTATCAAGAGGGGTGTTGTGTTACAAATGCTTAAGCGATGCTCGCCAGATGTAGTTTTTCTACAGGAGACCCACTTGGTGGGTCATGCTTGCAAGGCCTTGAATAGACGGGGTTACAAAATGGTGGCTCACGCAGGGTTCTCTTCGGGCTCCAGGGGGGTGGGCATAATGGTGCGTGCGTCCCTTCCGTTAGAGGTGGAGTCTGTGCTGGCTGATGATAGAGGCAGATACGTGGCACTGGTGGGTAGATGGGAGGGCCGCACGCTAGTTTTGGTTTCGGTTTATGTACCCCCGGGGCTGCAGGAGACTACATTCCGGGACCTGGGTGGCGCCATTTTAGGTCTTCCCGAGGGATTGTTACTGGTGGGTGGGGACTTCAATTCGGTTGTCTCAGGGGAACTGGACCGTTTTCCTCCCAGGGATCTTCGCCCTTCCCAGTCTTGGATGCCTGACTTTGTACGTTCCATGGGGATGATTGATTGTTGGCGTTTACTACACCCTACTCAACGACAGTACTCCTTCCTCTCGGGTGCTCACGGTAGCTTCTCTAGGCTGGACTACGTCCTGGCCCCGGCGGCCCAGGCGCAGTCTGTGTCCACCGCGCGCCTCCTGGCCCGAGGCATCTCGGACCACTCTCCGGTCTGGATTTCGTTTGACTTCCAGGTCCCTGCATCCTCGCGAGTTGCCCCCATCAACCCGTGGTACTTTCGCGATCCGAAGACCCGATCTCTCCTGACCAAGGCTATCGACCGGTACTTTGCTGAGAATACCGGCTCCGTAGACTCCGCCGTCTCCCTCTGGGAGGCTTTTAAGACTGTTCTTCGTGGCGAGGCCTTCTCTCTGATCGCGGAGGCACGCCGCCGCCGCGATGAAGACGTGGTGCGGCTGGAGTCTGACCTCGCAGACTTGGACACCCAGCTGGAACTGGGCCCGACACCCGACCTGGTCCATGCCATCTCGCTTAAGCAATCCGAACTCCGGGCCACCGCCACTGACGCAGCGAAGGCCTTGAGCAGGGAACAGCAGGGAAGAATTTATGATTCCGGTGATAAAGCTGGTAAGCTCTTGGCCTGGTTGGACAAGCGGGAATTGGCGTCCCGGGTGGTCCCGGAACTGGTGGGTGAGGACGGTGTAACCTTGACGGACCCGGCGGCTATAGCCGGGTCCTTCGCTGAATATTTTGAAGGGGTTTATACCTCCGCAACTCCCCTCCCGGAGTCCGCTTCGGCCTCCTATCTGGAAGATATTGACCTCCCCTGCCTTTCTGATCTTGACCGTGAGGACATGGATCGAGACCTGTCTGATGACGAGGTTGCCCTGGCGATCCGCTCGTTGCGATCTGGCAAAGCGCCGGGTCCTAACGGTATCCCGGTTGAATTATACAAGCTAAAGGCTGACGCGCTGGCCGCGCCGTTGCGCAAAATGTTCCTCGAGGCCCGCGAGCAGGGGGAACTCCCCCCCGACCAGAGACTCGCCACCATTGTGGTGATCCACAAGGAAGGGAAGCCGCGGAATCTGTCCCGGTCCTACAGGCCCATTTCACTGTTAAATGCCGAACCCAAGATCTTAGCAAAACTGCTGGCCAACCGGCTGGTGGGCGTGATCACAGATCTGGTACATCCGGACCAGTCCGGGTTCATACCACACCGGAACACGGCGCTTAATTTAAGGAGACTCCACGCAGTTCTGGCACGCGCTCACTTGCTTCGCGATCCGGCGGTCCTGGCCTCACTTGACGCTACTATGGCTTTCGATTCCCTAGAGTGGAATTATTTGTGGGCAGTTCTAGCCAAGCTGGGCTTCGGGCCATCCTACATTGGATGGGTCCGACTGTTATATTCTGCACCGCTGGCTAATGTGGCTGTTAACGGTAGACTTTCGGCCTCCTTTGCACTGCACAGAGGCACCAGACAGGGCTGCCCGCTTTCGCCGCTCTTATTTGCACTAGCGCTGGAGCCCCTGGCGGCGAAGATTAGAACCCACCCTGATGTTTCAGGGATCACGTGGTCGCCTGGTTTCGAGGACCGAGTGTCGCTTTACGCGGACGACATCCTCCTTTACCTTACCTCTCCTTGTCGCTCGCTCATCGTGGTTTTTGACCTGCTGGGTGCCTTTGGGTCGTTCTCGGGACTGGTGATCAATTGGTCTAAATCCTCACTGTACACGGTGTGTGGGGATACTCCGCGCCTCCCCCGCGGGTGCTCGATTCAGGTGGCCCAACAGGGCTTCCGGTACTTGGGCATCTACGTGTCGCGCGACCCCCGCGCCCGATATTCACGCAATCTTCTGCCACTGCTCGAGCGTTTACGGAGGGATGTTGAGATTTGGAAGAAACTGCCTATCTCTTTGATGGGCAGGGCCGCGCTGTTTAAGATGATGGCGTTGCCCCGCTTCCTATACGCTTTGCAGAACTCACAGGACCCGGTCCCAACCAAATACTTTGGCGAGATCGAATCCCTGCAGCGGGCACTGCTGTGGGATGGGCGGCCGAGAATATCACTGCTTAAATTGACTATTCCCTGCTATGACGGTGGTATCGCACTACCGGATATGCGGCGTTATTATTGGGCGTCCCAGCTTGCGGCGGTTAACCATGGCCTCTATGGCCCTGCGGTAAGTCCGGGCTACGCTATGGATCGGTGGCTAGTTAACGACGGTAACTACTACAGAGCTCTTTACTCCAGGTCGTTGGATCGTAGGTTGACTGGCCCCACCAGAACGATGGTACACGTGTGGCGCGCGGTCACGGACACCCTTGGCTGGAAAGATAAGATCACTCTGGCCACTCCCCTGTATGACTCGGATGCGCTGGGGAAACTGTGGAAGACCAAAGGTTTTGACCGGTGGGACACCATCGGAATATCTAAAGTTGGTGACATGGTTGCGCGGGGGAGGATCAAGTCGTTTGCCTCGCTGCAACTCGAGTACCAGCTGGCGTCGACGGAATACTTCCGACACGCCCAGCTTAGCCATGCCCTCTCCCCCCACGTCTCTGATGGTGTTGCTATCCCTGAGTCCTCGCCCCTGGAGGATCGGGTGCTGGACGGCCACATGCCGGACAGCGCCATTTCCCTGACCTACAAAAAACTGATCAACGTGAGGGTGGACTTGCTTGAACGACTGCGGATGCACTGGGTGAATGATGGCATAGAAATGGACGACGAGGAATGGCAGTCAGCGGCCTCCTCCCCCAGGGAGGTGGCCATATCGGCGCGGTTGCGTCTGGTCCAGTTGAAAATTCTGCATAGAGTGTATGTCACTGGCCCCAGGCTCATCCACATGGGGCTTTCCACGGATGGCCTGTGTCGGCGGGGTTGTGGTATGTTTGCTACCTTCCTACACATCCTCTGGGAGTGTCCTGGTGTGGCCCGGTTCTGGAAGCGAGTGCATGAGGTGATGGAGGAGGTGACTGGAGTGGCCCTGCCGGCCGAGGCTCGACGTTGCCTCCTAAATGTGTGGTGTCCGAATGACTACAGTGTGGCCCAGACCCGATGGGTCACCTTAGGCAACATGGTGGCCAAAAGGGACATTGCCCAGAAGTGGGGCGCGCCCGCTCCCCCTTCCCTTAGCCTCTGGGAGAACAACATGGACTGGTGCATGCTGCGGGAGAAAGCGGTGTATGTGGCCAGGGGCAAGCCCAGAATGTGGAGATCAATATGGGGTGCCTGGAATTCGTATCGGGGCGATTTATGCGAACCCCCGCTTGAGCCGGGTTTGGAAGTCCATTCCTCCCCATAGATTGCAACCCCTCCCGTAATTCCAGACAGAACATCCTGGAACGATACCCCCCCCATACCTTCGTGTCGCAATTGATATTCTGAGCTGTGTTGGATGTGCGGCCCCAGGCCCCCTCCCGCTGTGCCCCTTTACTACTTGTGTACTGTCCTCGGCCAAATCTTTCTCTTCTTTCTCTCTCTCCTACTTTCTTTCGTGCCTAGGCACTTCGTTCTCTGGTGGCCTTTCGGGGCCCTCATATTCCTTTTGTTTTTCCCTTCCAAGTTGTTCGTAACTGAAAATTAAACCTGACTGCTTCTGCGCACTGTTTTGTACATGAGTCTACCTGCTACCTTAATGCTGCCTGGCCTCCGGGATGTATGGCTGAATAGCGGTGTACTTTTTCTACAAATAAAGGTTTTCCAAAAAAAAAAAAAAAAAAAAAAAAAAACCGACCAGCCCACCAACTCTGCAAAGTGCCTGTGTATCCCATCCCTCATACCTTGCTGTTGGGGAGCATTCCTCCGCCAGCTGCCCACCCGCCACAACCCTATCTCACAATCATACAATAACTTTACCAGTATACAGCTATGTCGCTGGAGTCCAATAGGATCTTCAACCCTTCCTGCAACATGTCCCCAAATAAACAGTGAGCAGTTCTGAGATGCACAGATCCACCCTATCACACAGTTTCAGGTGAACGACCTTCATCTGGGCTGTCCATGTATGCCTTGAGTCCAATCTGGTCCTATAAAATCGCATATTTTCTCCTGTGCAGCTTCCGCTTCACTATGGTTGGGATGATTTGCCTCAGTTCCCATCCTCTGGTACTTTCTCTTCTTGCTGATGTCTCGGTTGCCGCCTATCTTTGTCGCCTTTCTGTCGGTAGGGGTTGGAATGCTCATTACCGGTTGTCCTCCACGCCTCCAACGACTCCCAGGCTTCTTCAGGGGAATTGAAAAACCAAATTTTTCCTTCTGCCACTACCCGGAGCTTGGCCGGAAACAGCTTAGCATATCTGAGGTCTTTATCACAAAGTACTTTTTTTACCTCCAGAAAGGAGTGGTCCTACCTGTGGACCTGGGCTGTGAACCCGGAATGAAGATTGTTGTGGAATTATCATATTTCAGTGGAGGAGCTGTACAGGCGGTCTGCAATATGACGTCCCTATCTCTAAAGTTGAAGATTCTAGCCAGGATAGGACTGGGGCGCACTCGGCCGGCCTCCTGGCACTCAGTGGGCATGCTCCACAGAGAAATATAGAAGGTACGAGGCTGTAGATGTTTTGTTATATGCTGTTCAACAAACAGGTCCGCAGATGGTCCCTCGGCACGCTCCGGCACCCCTAAAATGCCCAAGTTATTTCTACTTGCGCGCCCTTCATTGTCTTCGAGCCTCTCTTCCATGGTCATTGTCATCAGTTGGTGCTTTTGAACAGTTGTTTCAAGAGATTTAGGGCCAGATGTATCAAGGCTTTTGTGACTCGCAAAGGCCGAAATTCGCAGAATTTCAGCCTTTGCGACTAACAAACGGCCTTTTAGCATTTTTTGGTATGTATTAAAAAATCGCAATTTAAGGAATCGCAAATAATTGCGATTCCTTATTTTGCCATAGCATTTAAGGAATCACAATTTTTGCGATTCCTTAAATGATATGTATGTAACATTTTGAAATTGCGAATTTGTGTTAAGAAATCGCAAATTACCACCAACTTGTAGTTGGTGGTAATTTGTGATTTCTTTTAAAAATGCCCTATTTGGCATTTGTGAGGGTGGCATGTGACACACACATTCCCATAGGGCATGTATGTGGGCCACATGCACACACATGTACATTTCAGGGGTGCAGCTGGGTGTCTTTGAGACACCCCTGCACCCTTGAAATAATTCTCAAATTGCGATTAGCAAATTGCGAATTCACAATTTGAGAATTATTGCACTATCATTCCTATGGGGCTCCTGGCCCATAGGAATGCATTAGAAATTATTCTTTATTTGCGAATTCGCAAATAAAGAATAATAGGGAATTGCTAAAAAATAGCGATTTTGTACATACATTCCATTTTGCAAATTCTAAGTAGCGATTCGCAAAAAAACGCTATTTAGAATTCGCAAAACGGAATCTTGATACATCTGCCCCCTAGTACTTGACTGGAGCATATTAATAGAGTCTTCAGTAGCTCGCACCAGGTCCCCCAGATTGCGAAGGTCGGCGTGCATCACTGTTACCTCTGTCATGACCGCATCTGTTTTACTTTACAGTACAGAGCACATACCTTGGATTGCTGCCATTGTGTCTTGGAGGGTAAGTGCTCCTTCCTCAGTCACCTGCACTGTCGCCGGTCATCCCCCCCTTCTGAGAGGGTATCCAACTTGAGGATCGTGAATTTATCGAGTTTGGTCTGCTGTGTCAGATTAGTTCCTTTGTGCGTCTTCATCTTGGATGACAGTGGTTCACCCTACACTTGTCACATCTCCATCACTTCGCCTAGCGCTCCAAGGATGTGCTCACCAGGTCACGCCACCCACTTCAAGCAGTACTTTAATGGATAGATTATGTTCGAGTTAGGGTTATTAGACTGTTCTTATATAATTCAATTTGCACAGTTAACTGTAACTTTCACCAGAACTGCTCAGCATCTCTTCACCTATATTGTTGAGGCACACTGTTTGATTTTAAGTCACCGTCTAGGTGGACACACTCCGGATTTTCTTTTCCACAACTATCGTAACGTAGGTTCACCTCCCAGCCTATCACTAGGACAGTTTCTTGAGGTCGGTTACATTTTCCCCAATCTCATTCGGATGTTAACCTACAAAGTTCCTAGTTGAATCCAGTCGACTGCCCAATCTAAATCAGCAATCCAGTTATTTTCCAGAGGCAGGATAGCAGGCCACAAAACTGCACCTCCCTGCCAGACTCTCTGCCCCTCCACAGCTCTCAGTAATCACGTCAGTTTTGTCAGACTGCTGCCGCAGGGTCCGACTGGCTTCCTTGCTCACCTCCTCATGCTCACGGCTGTCTAAGCAGCTGCCACTAGGCCGGAACTTCTTGAGGCGTCTTTGCCCTATACAGGGCCTGCCTCGCCTTGCAGCTTCACTGTCGGACACCGGTTGCACTGCCAATAAACTCCCCGGATCTAAGGCTTCACCTGTCCTGCCTCCGCCATCCTTTCCAAGGGGGTGACGCAGTGATTATTTCCGACGGGGACGGCTGCTCGGTGCATCTCACCGTCTTAGGCTGGGCAGCTCCACAATACCTCCTCAGGACTCCAAAATCGATTCTGATGTTTCGTACCGCGTCAGGATCTCACAGACGGGCATTAAGCTGTGGCAAATGGATAATTTATGTGGATATTTCAGGGTTTCCACAGGTGATCACCAGAGCCCTCTCAGGATGTGGCCATATTAGTTGGCTGCTAGACAGGTGGCTAGCAGATGGTCTTGGTTTCCTTGGGTGATGTCCCCTCACCCAACAGGGAGACTAGTAGTCCATGGCCCCCAGTCCTGGTCACAGGTAGAGGTTTTGTAGAGCGTCCCCCTCCTCACACAGCCTGTCTGACTGCTTGGCAGATGACACATTTTGTGGATCTCAACATCCCCTTCTTATAGTCCATTTCCAGACACCAAATGTGATTTAGGGTCTGTGCTTTAGAAGTTTTATGTTGGGGTTCTGCTTCTTTTGAAGTGTACAATTTTCCTCTCACTCTTACTATTGAAAGGTTGACTCTCACAGCAGGAGAGACTCCGAATTTGAAAGTTCCACAACGCAGGCCATGGGAGTGACTAGAGTTCACACCTGGATGTCAACCACAGTGATATGTGCATCAAAAGGTTAATCTCAGGCTCCCAGCCTTACTCATTATAATTTCCTCACCCCCATCTCCTTCCTGAGATGCGCCCAGACCCTTTCCCTGTAATCTCTCACTGAATCAAAGTGCAGCCTTTTAAATTTAGAGGGGAAGTTTCTCGCTACCTTCTCCAGTGTGTCCCACCCAGCTCAAAGGAGTGCAGCAATACACAAATCTATTATGGGGAATCCTCTACTCATGTCTTCCCCATGCAGGCCAGGGTTTCCTATAATGGATCCCAGGGTCCTCCATGTATTGGACCATTGCAGACACACTACACTTAGTGTATGCATTGCAGCCTATAACACAGGGGCCCTTCTGGCATACGGGGTCACTGCTAAGGCTCCCCACAGGTCTTGGTGCATGTCAACAGAAATATATTCCGCTGCAGCACTTTCCTGGCATACGGGTGTCTCCGAACTGAATCTGCACACGGGCAATGACCCGTTTGGTGCAGTAATCATCTTCTCACTTCTCACATTGGGAGTTCTTTCGATAGGACTCACCACTGGTCCTCCCTCCCTCCAAAGCGACAGGGATCTCTCTCCTTTCTCCACTATGTCCCACCCAGCTCACAGGAATGCAGCAATGCACAAATATCTCTGGGGAGGATTTCTTTACTCATAATGTCTTTCCCATGCAGGCCTGGGCTTCCCTAAACAGAACCCAGGGTCCTCCAAGTAATGTACCATTGGAGGCACACTTGCACTCAATCTATGCACACAGCACGCACGCTGGTCAGTATTGTTACCTCCATGTATTGTGCCACCCCAGGCGCACATGCATTCAGCAAACACATTCTCTCTGTGCACTGCTCTTTTCTTCTGACTTTTAGTATTTTTGCCATGGTGTACTACATGCAAACACACACACTGCTAGCACACACATTCACTTTGCCTGCACTACACAACACTTTACCATTCATGTACTTCTCACAAGCACACTTACACTGAGAACCGCATATGCACTTTACAGCACTATATCTCTCATGTAATGTATTCTGCTCCGAATACATAAACCCATTATGCACACTTAACATGCATGCACTGTACAACACTGCTCTATCCCTGTGCTGTGCCCTTCCTAGGCACACATACATCCAGCTCAGAGTCACTACTCTTGCACTGCGCATCACTTTACATTTAACTGATGTAGGCTTAGGGTTAGTTAAGCACACAGCAGCGGAACTTTAAAATTGTGAGGGAGCCTTTAAGTCTCACTCCAGTGGCACAGGTTTAGAAAAGGTACTGTTCACTCCTACTGATTACTACCCAGTATGCTGTCACCACCGCACTTGTGCTGCTTAACTTTTGGTGAAGGCAGTAGCCTTTAACTACTATGAGGGTAGTGCTTTGAGCAACAAGATCCCAATCCGTGAGATAGGCCTGTGTCATGGTGCACACACATGATTCGTGTTTGCCTATGACAACCAAAATCTGCATTAGGAATCCAGACAACAGTACAGTTGGTCACTCAGGGCAGGGGTACATGTTTATTACCTTGCAGAGGACTTTTCTGTCCCAACAGCACGTGATATTAGGCACATCTATATATATAAAAACGAAAGTATGTCTGTTTGTCCTTTATGCATTACTACACCTTTCATCCAATCGGCATGAAACTTTGGGAAGTTGTTGAGCACACTCCCGGGAAGGTTTCTGGCAAAAAAAAAATGTTAAAAATTAAAAAATTGTTAAAAGTTGTTGAGTACACTCCCGCAAAGGTTTCTGGCAAAAAAAAAAATTGTTAAATATCGGCCCCCCCAGGGCCCTCATAATCTTTCCAATACTGAACTTTTACAGTTTCCGGTGCGACTCGCTTTTGCAATGACCATCAACAAAGCACAAGGACAATCGCTGCAAGTGTGTGGACTAGATTTGGAGAATCTGTGCTTCTCAGCAGTCAAATAAATAAACAGAATTAAAACAACACTTTAAAATGTTTACCATATTAAAATGAATAAGTTTCAATTAAAATGAGACAATGTAAATTGTATGTTATCATAACAAGTTTCCTTACATTTCCTTTCTTCTGAGATCGCAGCAACACGTGACGGGAAAGCTAGTATATATTTAAAAAAACTCTCCCAACATGGTATACTACTACACTTTTGTCTCTGGCTTTGTCCTAACAGTTAATTGGTTGGGGTTTAAAATCTGTTCTAGAACGGAGATTGTCACTTCATGCAGCTACCTATATCTGGCTGTGTAACTTCTAGATCAGATTCTTTGCATACATGCAAACAGACCAGATTTAGACAGGAGACTCCAGATTTTTTAAGCCCACTATGGCTTCATATTAGGTGACTCCCGCCTAAAATCTCTGGGGCATATTACCAACAACTAGCGATAATTGTCGCTAGGTTGGCTTAGCGGCAATAATTTTATCGCCGTGTAGCGATGATTTTTATCGCTTAGGAGCCTTGATATTATCAAGGTTTATCTCCTAAGCGATAAAAATCGGCCGAAATGCATGAATATCACTGAAAAGTCAGCGATATTCATGCATTACCGAGCAAATGCTCTTAGTCATGTTATCCACCTCCTATTGGATAACATGGCTAAGAACTGCTCAGGGCAGGTGTTAGCTTTTGGAGATATTCGCGCTTAGTGCGAATATCTCCAAAAGTTGGTAATAGGAGATAGCGATGTTAGCGACTGTTTCCAGTCGCTAACATCTTGGCACGCCCACTTTGCATGTCATTAGTGATAAATATCACTGACATGCAAAGTGGGGCCCAAGATTGTCGCTATCTCCTACTAGCTGTCGCTAACTGGTGTAAGTGACAGCTAGGTAATAGGGAGATAATTTTATCTCCGCTTTCTTGGCTTTTAAAGCCAAAAAAGTGGAGATAAACCCCCTTGATAATATGCCCCTCTGTCTCTTCAATGTAAGGCAATGAGGAAAATAATTGTCCCTGATTTGTTTTTCCAAAATCAACCTCTTGCCATGTCTAAAATGTTGGGATGTATGTCTTTGGCGTATCACAAATTAAAATAGTAAAAAGTATTATGTATCCCACTAATCAAGTTTGATGCTGGAAAGTGGATAATAAAATATTTATTAGGGGCTTCTTCTTTGACATCCTGGGCACCTACTTCATTAATCTGACACACAAGGGGAAGAGAGAGAGAGAGGATAAACCTATGCAGAGCCTCCACAGATTCACACTTAAACACACCCTTGCACAAAAGTTGCAATGATGTTTTTTTCAGGGACTCAATTGTTGGGGTCTGGGACATCACAGATATCCAAGGATATTGGAAGAAGACACCTTACCCACAATTCTTTGTGGCATGCGTCATCACTGGTGTCCTCTTCCCATCCAGGTTGGTGAATACCACTTGAATGAACTCAACCATTGCTGGAAGGTCAATATAATATTCTTTTGGATATAAGCAGGGATCCTGATATTTAAAAATGTTTTAGGGTATACACAGAAGGTTTCAATTTTATTAAAAGGGTACCCTAGACATAGTTACAAATTTGAAACATATGTTTATTGAAAGTAATATTTCATATATCCTCTTTGATTTAGCCTACATTGTTCACCATTACTTTTTCCCAATCGGGTTGTTGGCCTTCCTTAAGGCTATGAAGATCCCCACGTAATGTGCATTCATTATTGTTCAGAGTTCACATTTTACGGACCTAAGGCACTCAGACTTGTTTTATGTTGAAGATTCGATTACTTGAAGTTTCTTACCCTTCCAGGACATAAAACGTTTGTGGCGGTAAAGGGGTCCAAGTAAGTAATGAGCTGGCGCTGAACCCTTTAAAAATGTGTGAGTACAGGGAAGTGCCCCACCCCTGCCTTCCCTGGCAGTTTAAGGCAGACTGTTTCCATGTGGGGCAGGGTTAGTACTGATTTCATTTGTCTAGAGTGGCACAGTGGGTTAAAAAAGATAGACTATAATGTGGCCCAAGTGTTTTCCAGTGTCTGAGATTAATTCAAGCATTCCATCCACCCCCTTGCTTCTTGTTGCAGGTGACGCTTAAGAGTGACGGGTATTCCTAGACATCGGTCCCATGCTAATGTCCCATAGGAGTCAAGCTACACCCTATTGACGCTCCCTAAGAAAGGCAAACCGGTCTGGTGTTGTTTGTGGTTCCTTCTGGTGAGGACCCGTCTGGCAGTTCAGGATGGACTTTTCCCATGAGGAGCACAGTCAAAACTGATTTGCATAAGGCAGGCCTTTGTCTAGAGTTGCACAGCGGGTGAAAAAAAGATGGAATGGAATGCAGCCCAAGCGATTGCCAGTGGCTAGGATTAATTAAGCATTCCATCCATCAACATGTTTTGTTGCGGTTGACACCCTATGTTCTACGGGTATGCCCAAACATGGGTCCCATACTCACTGTGCCACAGGACGCAAGCTACGCCCTACTGACGAGTCTAAGTAGGGCAAAAAGGGACTGGGATTGCTTGTGGTCCCTTTTAGAGGGGGCCTCGTCTGGCACTTGGGGAAGGACTTTTCCCATGAGGAGCAGGGTCGGTACTGATTTGCATAAGGTGGTTGTTTATCTAGAGTTACAAAGTGTGTGAAAAAAGAAGGACTGGAATGCGGCCCAGAGTGATTGCCAGTGGCTGAGATTAATTCAGTCATTCCATCCATCACTTTCTTTTTGTTGCTGCAGTTAAAGAAGAACTGAGGCATTTATTACGAGCATTTACAATGCAATGGTCTCGGCATCATTAAAGGAAGAGCTTTTGGCAATGCTCATGACATTTTTTTTTTTTTAAATCATCAATAAATGGCATTGTCATTTACATTGCCAATAGCTTAATCGTTAAATAAATGGCATTAAAAGCCAGGTCTGAAGGGCCTTTCTGAACGGAATCAGTTCCAATGAGTTTCAGGTGGATGGGTAAGGTGTTCCACAATTTTGCCGTTGTGTAAGAAAAAATGTCCTACTTCCCCACCTGGAAAGCCTAAATCTAGGAGTCTCCACCAAACTGGCTTTGCAGAGGGAAGGTTTCTTTGCGGCATACACCAACTAAACATATGCATAAGATTAAGTGGAGCCGTGGAGGTGATGCAGAGGGCCCTGGAAACATTGTGTTTCTTCATGGGTAGCCAGTGAAGAGGCATGTTTAAATGTCCACCCGCCTAAAAGCAAAGATGCGTATTCGGTGCCTCTTTACTCCACTACCTTCACTCCCTGCCCCTTTAACTCACTCCTCCCAGTGCCTAATGTCTCTCTTTTGATGTATTTCCGCATATATCTTCCCCCACCATACTCCTTTTGTACGTTTTCCTCCCCTCTTACTCCATGTGAAAGTAAAGCGATGTGGTAGAGCTCACAGGGCGGGAGTAAAGAACCACTGAAGATGCGATGAGGTTGAATACTTCTTTGGAGTAGGAGCCTCCGCCCACCGGCCGGCAGAGGAGACGCAGCAGAGGAATTAAAGTCACAACATATTAGGAGAGTGTGCCTTATACTTAAATACACAAATACGACATTTTGGAAAGTAAAAATGCAAATAGTACGAAAGAAAGATATATACTGGAGAAACTACTCACACGTGGTGCAGACAGCTTGAGACCTCGGGGAAGGCAACTCTGCAAGTTCAGAAGTGTGGTATACCAAGTGCTCTCATTAAGCGCCATGGAACAACTTAGGCACAACTAGGCGCTATCAACTCCTTACCCATATGCACCATACTCGCACAGAACATTACCTGGCTCCAGCACACACGTCACCCAGCAGCCCGACGAGGAGTAGGAGCAAGTCCTGGCTTTGGCGTCCCGCTCAGGCGCCTCGAAGTCCGGGTTGGCGCACCAGCTGCGCTCCACGGTTGGCAGGAGCAGCAGCTCGGTCTCCATTGCGGCTGGGGACCGAGTCAGCCAAGCAGTACCGTACCTCGAACCCCCTGGAGTCCTCCTCTACAGGATCGCAGGACTGTCAATTATTTATTTAAAAATACAGTGCGTCTATATCTTCACACTGGAAAAGTATGCGGAGAAAAATAATAATAAAAACCAGGAAGAGCGCAGCGGAGACGCTGGCGCCGTGAGCGTGCGCGAGACTTCATCCGCGCGTGGCCAGGTCTTGTCGCTCCCTCTCCCATTGAGAATGCTGGGCACGTGCCCAGCTCTTGTCTCGTTTGCCGGCTGAAACGATTGCAATAGTTCTCTGCCGAGAGGTGTCTCACATCTACGAGTTTCAGCTGGACAACACCCTTGATCACGTTGGTCAAGTTCTGTGGACCAATAGGCATTGGAGCAGAGATGCCAGATTACGGAACCGCCGGTGATCAGGTTGCGCGTCTTATTTATGTTTTGGTCGTTTGCTCTGATTTGGCACACAGGTCAAACATTTATTTATCAAAGGAAATCATTTTTAGAAAGAAGGATGCAAAATCCATTTTAATATGTGTTCTTTGTAACAGCAAACACTACAGGACAGATTTAACCAGGCTTGGGTATAGCCCTGAAAGTGTAAATATTTTGTAAATCTGTATGGTGCGACTCGTCAACTCATTTGCAAGCTTTGCTTTGGAGGGAAAAAAGAGTAAATATTCGATAGGCGGAGAAGACTTCTGCTTCACAAACCACGTGCCCATGAATAGGGATCTGCGGTTCATGCACCGCAAGCATCTAAGAGTCCATGTAGGGGAAGGTAGTCAAAGAACAACACCGGGACGGAACGAGATACCCGAAACAATGACGTCCATCAAAAGCAACCCATCCAAACAGTTAAAGGTCTAGAATATGATGGTTGATAAAAGAAATTCTGATTACAATTCTATAAGGTTCAAGATCTGGATGACAAACCAGCTCAATACGGGGTGTAAGTATCATTAGTAAAGCCGGCGCAGTGGCACCGGGGACAAGAGGCTGGTGGAGGCAACACGGCCCTACACTGTCCTCAGTTCTTTTAGAGTCTGCCTGCTCACATTGTTTTTAAACACAAATGATGCCTGGTGTCTAGCCCAACGTTTACCCTTCGGGAAAGTTGGGTTGTGTATGAAATTGTAAAGGATAAGAAAAATTAAGAAGAGTGAGGAATGGAGAAGGTGAAAGATAAAAAGGAGATGAGAAGTTGGCAGGATGGAGGAGAGGATACTTAGGAGAACAAAGCAAGGGAAAGGAAAAGAAAGGGGTCACAATTAGGAATGTCCGGGAGAGAAGGAAGAGGATATGGACATGCGAGACTGAAGAGGAAAAGAGTGAGAACCAAGAGGAGAGAACTGAGCAGAAAGAGGGAAGGAAAGAGAGAAGAGAAAGAAAAACAATAGGGGTAAAGCAATCGATATTGCAGCAGGTGCAGTGACACTGAAGTCCTTGGTGTGGTCGGCGAACTGCATCCCAATTATGTCTGTACTGCAATTCTATCCCATGCGGTGGAGGTACTAAACGTCCTACTACCCTTGCTTGCATTAGGTCCCATGACATACACATTATGTTACTAGCACCATAGCTATGATTATCACTAGTGCTATACAAACCAGAAAATGTGTTTCATGAACTAAAAACATAACTAATCACTTGCAGTTGACGCACTGCTAGACTGCTAGGTAACTGTAAAAGTAATTTTAAGAGACATTTACCGAACACAATATTCATCAACACCATCAGGGCCACCACACACCCGTTTCCCAGCTATAATGGAAAAAGTCATACAACTCTGTGCTTTCGGTGGAGGTAGTAACCACAGCTCGTCAATTCCATAACTAGCGTCAGTGTATTTTATCTTTTTATGTTAGTTAACAAACACCACTGAAAGTACTTTATGTTGGCTTCACAAGCACAAAATGTGCCTTACATTTAGAGCAACTTACACATTGAAAACTCCGCCGGAAATCAGGAAATGCTTCTTCTGGCGTATACATCACCATAGAAACTACGCTGCACAGTACTGTAGAGAAAACGCAGCACACCAATAAATAGATAGCAAAGTCTAATTAAACAAACACCTACCTCTCAGCCTCACTGCGTTGCGAAACTTCTTGATGCCGGCCAGGAAGAGAGCAGTGATCGGCGCGCGGCGGGGATGCTTGCGCCATGAGCGTGCGCGCGACTGAATCCGCGCGTGGCCAGCACTTGTCGCTCCCTCTCCCATTAGGAATGCTGGGCGCGTGCCCAGCTCTTGTCTCCTTTTTCCCGGATGTGGCGGCTGACACGATTACAATAGTTCTCTGCCGAGAACGCGCTTTGCGCGTCTCTAGGCCGAGACCTAAAAAGGACCCACAGAATTTGAGGTTCTTAGAAAAAAATACCTAGTCAAAGGGAGTATAGAAAGATAGTTTGGACTGTTAAGTTATATTGAGTCAAAGTGAAAACAGTAAATTTAAAGTTCAAAATGTTAATATTCAAGGAGGCAGTTAGTCACCCATTGGCTTTTAGTTTTTAAGAAATGAACCTGTCTGATTTTTTTAAAACGATCTTGTCTTATGAAATTAGTGTTAATAGATTGAGTAGAGAAAGAACATTACTCATTGTCCTGTATATCGATGCAGAGGAGCCATTCGTTCAAGTGGAATGCCCATTTCTTTGGGCACATATATATTGGTTCAGGTTTTGAGGGGTGTTTATTAAATGGAGAACAAGTGTTGTATCAAGCTCTTAGTGCAGTGGTAATTAGTAAAGGCCAATCTTTAGCCCCGTTGCACATCACCCACTAGGGATAACCCCCATCCTCAGGACTCTATGCTTTATATAAGGACCCTTTTATGCAGCTCTTAAATCAATGACTAGCTATTCTCTCAGTGACCCTTCCTGATGCTCAAATTCAAATATTAATATAAGCAGATGATGTGTGAATTATAACTCTCACTGCCAGCTCCGCCATGCCATTAATTGAAGCTATTGCTTCTTACTTTGGTGAAGTTTCTGGCTATGTTATGTTATGTTATGTTAAAATCACTTCTAACGCGCAGAGTCACCAGTCGGTTTCATGGCGCTCATAGACAAAAGCAGAGGGGGCAGACAGCGAGGTTACTCGTAAGCTAGCTGGAAAAGATGCGTTTTGAGTAATTTACGAAAACAGGTGTAGTTAGGACAAAGTCGGATTGTGGTCGGGAGGGAGTTCCAAAGTGAGGGTTTAAACCTGGGGACAGTTAGGAGGTTGTGTGTAGAAGACCGGAGATTTCTAGAAGGGATGTGACGCTTGAGGCTGAGGAAGGTGAAAGCTGGGGCAAGAGCGAGGAGTGCCTTGAGCAGCCCAGTTTGAAAATGCATCGAGAGGCTACTGGGAGCCAGTGCAATCTCCTCAACAGGGGCGAGACATGTTGGTGCTTAGACTGTTGAAAGATCAGTCTGGCCGCCTGGTTTTGTACCAGCTGAAGCCGATGAAGATGATAAGCAGGATTCCCAGCATACAGGGAGTTGGCATAGTCAATAGGGGAGGTGACGAGGGCCATGATGACAAGTGTGAGAGCCTCAGTAGTAAGAAACCTGCAAATTGTGCAGATCCTGCGCAGATGGAAAAAACAGGAGGAGGTGACAGCATTGATTTGAGGCCTCATAGATAAATCACTAGAGATGATGACACCGAGGCTCTTCACCATATTGACAGGACAGGGTGGGGGGCCAAGGGAAGGAGGCCAGAAGCTGGAGCTCCAAGGGTTGGACGACCCTCCTGTCAACACCAACTCCGTCTTGCTGGGATTGAGCTTCAGCTGGCTGAAATGCATCCACAGAGATGGCAAGCATGGTGGATTGGAAATTAACACTGGAAGAAGGGGAGGAATCAATAGGAAAAATTAGCTGTAGATAATCCGCATAATTGAAAATAGTGACAGGGGTGTGACGGAGAGAAGCTATAAGGGGTTGCATATAGAGATTAAATAAGAGGGGCGAAAGAGCTGAACCTTGAGGGACACCACAGGAAAGTGAGGAATAGGGGGCAGAGAAAGTGGACAGATGAACCGACTGGGAGCGCTGGTGCAGGAAGGAGCTAATCCATGTTAGAGCCAAGCCCTGGATACCCGCGTTTTTGACACGGTCGATCAAGATGGCGTGATCGACCGTGTCAAAAGCAGCCGACAGATCTAATAGGACAAGAGCTTGGGCCAGGTTCTTATCGGCGCCTTGCCTCAGCACATCCATTACAGCCACGATGACAGCTTCCGTGGAATGGGCCGGTCTAAAACCGGCTTGCTGATCATCTAAAAAAGAAGACTCATTACAAAGTAAATAAAGACAAAACTCCAATCCTGAATGTCATTCAGTCGCCCCTGTACACCGGCCATTCAGTCTCAAAATGAAATATTTAGGTTTATGTCTGATGACTAAATATGATAATCGGAGACTTAATTAAACGCCTATTTAGAAATAAACAAACTCCTTCTTAACAAATGGAAGTAAGCTGCCGCTCACCCGCTTTCGGCCAAACTAAACTACTGAAAATGTTTTTGCTCCCAAAATTGCTATATCTATTCCACGCCTTTCCAGCCTATCTCCTCATGTCCTTTTTTTAAAACATGTGAGACATCTATTTTATTGTTTAGATGGGTACACAAAAGACCAAGACCACCCATCGGTTTTTATGCTTCAGAAAGAAAGAGATGACTGGGTACTTCCTAATGTTTTGTTTTATTACTGTGCTGCCTTCGTCCAGCGCTTGACCAAATTAGTGCATGACATATCAACAATCTTTTTGTTCATTCAAGTATATTTTGTAGCACCTCTCGCATGATTCTTACTTTGATTTTCTATCCCTGCAAGCCACCCCAAACATGTCAAATATAAAGTTATTAATGCATTTGTTAATGCCTGGCAAGGTCTCAGTGGGTAATTAAGATCTCCTAAATTGCATTGCTATTTACCGCTTTGGAATAATCTCATACTACCAGAGATATTTATGGTTTCTACCCACTCTTTTGAGGCCAAATATAGTCTAAAATATCTGTAACAACTATTTTTTTAAGGAACACTAAACACATTCTCAGATATCGTTTTGGAATATGGAGTTGTACAATACTTGCAAATTAGAGACAGCCTTAATTCTCTGGGGTTTGAGCATCACCCAGACTCTTTGACTGACATTTGCAGTATTTTATTTGATCTGGTAACAGTTGAAAAAGTACATTTCATGATGTGTTTTTATGGAAGTGGTGGAACACCAACTCCTGCATTGGCCTATTAACTTACCAGATAAACATATAACACAGGATCAATTTAAGCAATCTTTAACCAGGTGCACTCAATAGTGAAAATTTAGTTTACAGCAGTATTGTAGTTTGTATGATTTTTATGTTACCTGGCATTAGATTAACACATGGAGAACTGACCCCCTTGCTACCTGTTGAGCACCAATAAGCTAGCAACAGATCGATACATGCTTGTAGGCTGTCTCTTGATTCGACCACACTGGTACTCAAATTTTGGCCCAGACGTCTCATACATTTGGTTGCCTTGTTACATTTGAAACTGATCTAATCATGATGAGATTGACACCTGAGATTAAACAACAAATTGTTTTGCCAATGTGATTGTTGTCCGCAATTCACATACCACCAGAAGTATCCTGTACAGCCTGGCATTAGTGACTAAATACAAGAACTTCTTGGTATATTTTTTTTGATGAATGGATTTCCATAACAATACAAATCCAAGATGAAAACCAAAAAGGGGGGGACACACAATTTGAAAGGCTTAGTGACTCGCACACGACTAAGACATGGTAGTGATGGCTGAAGCTGTCTAACATTCTCTGTAGATCGAAAACTGATCTACATTAAGTATGGCTGCTAACTGTTCTTGTTAAGCAATCATCTTGTACATTTGTGCACACAGCCATGGTTACTCCCTAAATCCAAATATAAGATGTACAGTCTGTTTGTGTGATAATGCCATTGGGGAGAACAGAGGTAGCTTAAAATCACTCCGGAAGAACAATAGATCATCTAGATTGTGCTCTTGAAGACCAGTATAAATACTTACTTTTTCCCCATCTGGGGGCCATTATATTGTTTTCACCAGCATTTTAATGCAGAGGGGACTTGCTCTTGCGTTGATGGTTTTTCATTGCACCTTAATACTCTCAATCCACAATTACTGTGTAGGTGTGAGGGAGGCTCACTTGGAGAGGATTGCTCGTGGCCACAGTGCTTCTAGGGTTCCACTTCACCGGCACCTAGAGGGGAAGAGAGAAAAGAAAGATAAACATCAACCAAAACAATGAGCATAGAGGACAGACAAGCGCATGCACTCAGGAAGCAAGAGGATTTTGTTTACAAATGCACATTATTTTAAAAATTAAGAGGAGTGACCAGATACCAGTACAGCAAGGGAACCCAAACAGAGGAGTGTGTCATCTGCCAGCAAAGGCCAGGACAGTGAGCGAGATATCATGAAGCCAGCAGACCTAACAGAGCCCAGAGCGCTTGACCGAAGAGATGGTTTGTGTGGACCCAGCTCCCCGACTCACCATGACCAACAGGAGGATCATGGATCACCAAGTGGGTATCTCTGACGCCAGGCCACCCCTGACCAGGATGGTTGATTTAGCCTTTAGCAAACACTTTTTACATCAGAAGGGAGAGGCAGTCTGACAAAGGAAGCAACACCCATAGAGCTCAAAGGGCTTCAGCTTCCCCCATCATGTGTTTCAGCCCAGGCTGAGACATCTTCCCAGGCACACACACACAGACAGTTTTTGAGCTGCTGTAGGCTGGCTGGTCTGGCGTCCGTCTTATTGCAGCCGCACCGAGTACTTCACAGGTCTTTAAAAGACCATTTACTTGTAAACAAGGCTTTGTTGTTTTTTCACCCCTTCTTAAAACCCCTGCATCTCCACTCTTACTATTGCTGGAAGAATTAGCCCCCCCCCAAAAAAAATTTGTAGTAGCTCCACCCACCCCCCGAAATATGGCTCTAGTTGTGCCGCTGGCCATTAGCGAATTCTTTATTTACCCCTCAAAATATCACAAACCCTAAGTCCATTGAAGCAGGACCAATACACTTATTTTCAAGGAGAAAAGAATAGAACCTGCCTCAGAAGCCTAAGATACTCTTATAACCCAGGAAAAGATGAAACTCTTCTAGTAACCCAGTTTGGAGGAATTAAAAGGGTAGTAATGAAGACTCTAGAACCAGTGTTATAAAAAATATGGGGTATATTCTCAAGAACGTGTGATTACCATTGCAAAAGCAACTTAACGCAACCTTCAACATCGCAGTCTATTGCGGAAAATTTACACTGTGTTAACAAAGTATTCACAACACGGCGGTTCCATGCGATAGTCTCCAGATAACGCGTCAACTGACTGTTTTAAAATCAACGCCATGCCGCAAAAATGCGATACACAAACGCAAAAAAAGCTGCAATGAGGCCAATTGCAATACAAAAAGAGGCAAAACCCAGTGGCATCTCCCCTTCACATTGCAGAGGAACACACAACACCCCCAGCAGAGCACAGTAGACCACACATCAGTGATGTCGGAGAGGACCACAACACCTGCGCCACCAACGCCCTACAACAGCCCATGGACATCCCACGCAACCCACTACCAGGGCAGCCAAGCTATGTAGAGGAGAACCCAGCCCCTGCAACAGACCACACAGCATGAAGCACACGCAAGCACGGCTGGCTCACAACACTTCATTGACCCACACATGGCTCCCCAATGCCAGGTGTCAGAACACCAAAAGGAGGTGGCCGAACAGATTCGGGTGTGGTCCGAATCCATGTAAGGCGAACTAGATCTCATGCGTGGGTATCCATTACCCTACAGGGACCATCTATACCCTACAAAGGAGACCCACACTGCCATGGAGACACATGCAGAGGCGCATTCCCAGTACAGAACATGCCCAGGGGCCGCACATATCAGTCACACACCCATGTTGGCTCTGCGTACGATGGCCCAGTCCACTCCCCTTACAAATTGAGTGGGTGTCGACAAAGCTACATGTCCAAGCTCTAACCCGCTGCCTGCGGTGACATGTCTGCTTCCGCTGTACACAGCACAATGTAATGTCGTAGGGCCCAGAACCCTCATGCATACAACAAGACTACAGGGACACACGCAGATATTATGTTGAACTGCCTACGGGCACTTGCACCCGGCCCTTTATTGGCAGGGCCACATGTACAGTGATGCCTGTGCTGGATGTGTGTGGGGTGAGTATAAGCCAGCCCGCACGGATTGCTTGGTGCTGGCAACAACATGAACAGTGGACACCAGAGCAATGGAAACAGAAAGCACCTGCATAACAGAGTCAACTGCTGAACAACATGAAGGGAGCCAGAGCAAGTACAGAGGTCACCCAATATGCAAACAGAAGTGTCCACGAGTTGAATTGCACTGGAGCTGAGCGTGCTTATGTGTTAAAAATGACTAGGCTTGTGTACATTCGGGATATTCCTGATGCCGATGCAGTGGGGTATGTTAGACCTGCATCATCTTCCTCATCAATGTACCAGGTCTCCCACACTGCCTGAGGTGACATTGCTGCGCAACCTCTCCACAGCACAAAACTGGTCAGTGGCATGTGGAGTGCTGAGCAGGGGTTCAGGCAGCTGAAGGCATCCACAACAGGTGTGAGCAACTCTGTTAGTCTGCCACTACCACTGTTTTGACTCTGGCAGATGGCGGTTGGACGTGGTCCTGGCGATGGTGGTGTGTGCCTCGTGCGGTGATGCCACGTCTTGGCCGGTCAGGTCTCGATTGGATGTGTGCGCCCTGGTTAACCGCAGTTGAGGCCTGAGGCAGCGGACAGCGCAGCGCCACATACACATGACGTTGATGACTCCAAGACCACCGTCTCGGAGGTCATCCAATATCACATAAGAAAGGGTCCCTGACTTGACCAGCACAGAGTTAGTGGCCCCAAATGCACAGCGTCTGGCACAGGCACCCCACCAAGCGACAGTGACATGCGATCCACTGAGGTAGAACAACCCAGACTGAGCGGGTCATCGTCGATGTCGAAGGTGAATGTGGCGGACGGTTGCGGGGGACAGTGGATTGTGTCCTCCAGGGCATGATGCAGAGGTCTGATGTTATCTGGAAGCAGCAAAATGGAGGAGTGGAAAGAGACAGCCTCATTACTGTTCTTTTGCTTTTGGGGCACACTGCATCGTACCTGGTCCCATTTCAAAGACGCTACTGGGCCACTTTCATCTTCTGCTTCGAGTCCTCCCACCGTTGCGTTCCTTACATCAGCAGCTGCCGAGAGGAGGACTACGCCTCCCAGGATGCACAGCTGCAGAAGCCGCCCACGTCATCTCCCGCGACCGGAGGCGCTTTAAATAGCGCGCAATCCAGGTGGAGCGGGTGTTACTGTTCCTTTGCTTTTGGGGCACTCTGCATCATACCTGGTCCCATTTCAAAGACGCTACTGGGCCACTTTCTTCTTCTGCTTCCAGTCCTGCCACCGCATTCCTTACATCAGCGGCCGCCGAGAGGAGGACTACGCCTCCCTGGGTGCACAGTGGCAGAAGCCGCCCTCGTCATCTCCCGCGCCCCGAGGTGCTTTAAATAGCGCGCACTCACGGTGGAGCGGGTGTTACTGTTCTTTTGCTTTTGGGGCACTCTGCATTGTACCTGGTCCCATTTCAAAGATGCTACTGGGCCACTTTCATCTTCTGCTTCCAGTCCTCCCGCCGCCGCATTCCTTACATCAGCTGCCGCCGAGACGAGGACTACGCCTCCCAGGGTGCACAGCGGCAGAAGCCGCCCTCGTCATCTCCCGCGCCCGGAGGCTATAGCGCGCACTCCCGGTGGAGCGGGTGTTACTGTTCTTTTGCTTTTGGGGCACTCTGCATCGTACCTGGTCCCATTTCAAAGACGCTACTGGGCCATTTTCATCTTCTGCTCCCAGTCCTCCCGCCGCCGCATTCCTTACATCAGTGGCCGCCGAGAGGAGGACTATGCCTCCCAGAGTGCACAGCAGCAGAAGCCGCCCTCGTCATCTCCCGCACCCGGAGGCGCTTTAAATAGCGCGCACTCCTGGTGGAGCGGGTGTTACTGTTCTTTTGCTTTAGGGGCACTCTGCATTGTACCCGGTCCCATTTCAAAGACGCTACTGGGCCACTTTCATCTTCTGCTTCCAGTCCTCCCGCCGCCGCATTCCTTACATCAGCGGCTGCCGAGAGGAGGACTACCCCTCCCAGGGTGCACAGGGGCAGAAGCCGCCCTCGTCATCTCCCGCGCCCGGAGGCGCTTTAAATAGCGCACATGCCTGGTGGAGCGGGTGTTACTGTTCTTTTGCTTTTGGGGCACTCTGCATCGTGTCCCATTTCAAAGACACTACTGGGCCACTTTCATCTTCTGCTTCCAGTCCTCCCGCCGCCGCATTCCTTACATCAGCGGCCGCCAAGAGGAGGACTATGCCTCCCAGGGTGCACAGCGGCAGAAGCCACCCTCGTCATCTCCCGCGCCCAGAGGCGCTTTAAATAGCGCGCACTCCCGGTGGAGTGGGTGTTACTGTTCTTTTGCTTTTGGGGCACTCTGCATCGTACCTGGTTCCATTTCATAGACGCTATTGGGCCACTTACATCTTCTGCTTCCAGTCCTCCCGCCGCCGCATTCCTTACATCAGCGGCCGCCGAGAGGAGAGCTACGCCTCCCAGGGTGCACAGTGGCAGAAGCCGCCCTCGTCATCTCTCGCGCCCAGAGGCGCTTTAAATAGCGCGCACTCCCGGTGGAGCGGGTGTTACTGTTCTTTTGCTTTTGGGGCACTCTGCATCGTACCTGGTCCCATTTCAAAGACGCTACTGGGCCACTTTCAGCTTCTGCTTCCAGTCCTCCCGCCGCCGTATTCCTTACATCAGCGGCCGCCGAGAGGAGGACTACGCCTCCCAGGGTGCACAGCGGCAGAAGCCGCCCTAGTCATCTCCCACGCCCGGAGGCGCTTTAAATAGCGCGCACTCCCGGTGGAGCGGGTGTTACTGTTCTTTTGCTTTTGGGGCACTCTGCATCGTACCTGGTCCCAATTCAAAGACGCTATTGGGTCACTTTCATCTTCTGCTTCCAGTCCTCCCGCCGTCGCATTCCTTACATCAGCGGCCGCCGAGAGGAGGACTACGCCTCCCAGGGTGCACAGTGGCAGAAGCCGCCCTCGTCATCTCCCGCGCCCGGAGGCGCTTTAAATAGCGTGCACTCCCGGTGGAGCGGGTGTTACTGTTCTTTTGCTTTTGGGGCACTCTGCATCGTTCCTGGTCCCATTTCAAAGACGCTACTGGGCCACTTTCATCTTCTGCTTCCAGTCCTCCCGCCTCCGCATTCCTTACATCAGCGGCCGCCAAGAGGAGGACTACGCCTCCCAGGGTGCACAGCGGCAGAAGCTGCCGTCGTCATCTCCTACTCCCGGAGGCGCTTTAAATAGCGCGCACTCCCGGTGGAGCGGGTGTTACTGTTCTTTTGCTTTTGGGGCACTCTGCATCGTACCTGGTCCCATTTCAAAGACGCTACTGGGCCACTTTCATCTTCTGCTTCCAGTCCTCCCGCCGCCGCATTCCTTACATCAGCGGCCGTCAAGAGAAGGACTACGCCTCCCAGGGTGCACAGCGGCAGAAGCCACCCTCGTCATCTCCTGTGCCCGGAGGCGCTTTAAAAAGCGCGCACTCCCTGCGTCGCGGGAACGCGCGCGGGACACGCCGGGCTAAGCCCGGGCAAAGGGCGGGCCGTCTGTGGCCGTCCGGGGACGAGGAGGACGGGCCGGGCCAATCCCCTAACATTGTGACATTTGTGACACTACGGAACTCGGTGCTTAACCAAGCGCACCATCAGCCAGCTTTGACTATACCAATTATAGGACCGAGCAAATTTGGGGTAGGGGGGTACATTATTACGGTTTTGGAAGGCGGTTTCTGTTTGTCACTATTCATGAGTAAAACCAGTCGAAGAGGTGGGATAGGTAGTGATGGGGTTTGGACCATGGACGCCTTTCTTAAACGGGCCGAATTTGGAATTAATAAGGAGATAGCACTAGTTGAGAGGAGATTCTCGCTAGAGCCTTTACAATGCTCAAATTTAAACTCTGATCAAGCCGTGGCCTCAGAGGCCTTTGATAACATTTGTCCTAATCCTGATTTCACACAGGTGCTGGTACTGCCTCCTCTGGATGATAGCGTGCCAGTTTCACATATCTCTAATCTAATTGGCTCTCCTACACCTAGTCCTTCACCCTCTCCCCCCATCACACGTACTAGGCAGTCACAAATACCTCCTGTGGCTAGAAAGAAAGAACAACCAGTGAAGAGAAAAGCTAATGGTCCCCCGAAAGGTAGCCGCCAACAAGCAAAGTTAGCTAAAAATAAAAACTCTACAACTGGGCTGGGTCAGCAATTAGAACAAGCACTGGCGTTGCCAATAGGTCTCGCAGTAGGAAAGTTGGAGCTATTGGTTTTGTAAATGACAAAGCCCTTTATGTTTTTAAAATGAAAACAAAAATAAAAGGCATTGTTATTTACAATTGTAATGGCTCCAACGTTCCTACTGCGAGACCTATTGTGCACTGCACAGTGTGGGTGAAAGTGGCACTGCGTGGGTGTGAGTGGCTTTGAGTGAGTGGCGTTGCGTGGGTGAGTGGCGTTGCATGTGTGAGTGGCGTTGCGTGGGTGTGAGTGGCGTTGCGTGGGGGTGAGTGGTGTTGCGTGGGGGTGAGTGGCGTTGCGTGGGGTGAGTGGCGTTGCGTGGGGTGAGTGGCGCTGCGTGGGTGAGTGGCGCTGCGTGGGTGAGTGGAGCTGCGTGGGTGAGTGGAGCTGCGTGGGTGAGTGGCGCTGCATGGGTGAGTGGCGCTGCGTGGGTGAGTGGAGCTGCGTGGGTGAGTGGGGTTGCGTAGATGAGTGGGGTTGCGTAGATGAGTGGGGTTGCGTAGATGAGTGGGGTTGCGTGGATGAGTTGCGTTGCGTGGGTGAGTGTGGTGTTGCGTGGGTGATAGTGGGCTTGCATGGGTGTGAGTGGCGTTGCGTGTCTGTAAGTGTTGCTGTGTGGGTGAAAGTGGCACAGAGCCTTTGATGTGGCGTGGCGCAGGAGAAATGGTGCTGCTGCTAATGAAATATAACAAGCCAGACCTCTTGGCTGTACCAAGGCTTGTTACACGTTGGATATATCTAGCTTTGCAGTATAGAAATGTGAACTCCACCGTGAAGGCTTCTCAACAGGACACATGGAAATATGGGCCCTCGGAGAGCTGGATTTTCCCAGCCCTTGTTTTTAAACGGAGTATGTTGGCCTTTCTCCGGCTTCTTCCTCTCGCACCTAGCTTCCCTACGGAGCAGCCATTTTTGTACTCTGCAACACACATTTGGAATACAAATGATGTACTGTTACAAACTCATAGTTAAGCATTCACATAGCTGAAACATCCTAAACAGCGGGTACATGCGATGTCTGCTTCCAGTAAACTTTGCAGGGAGAATGGAGACAGGGTCCAGAAAAAGCTACTGAGAAAACTGGTGGCACCTAAGCATGCAAACGTATATGAACACATACATGTGCAAATATACATATGTAAAAGGACAGTGTTTGGAGGGCGCATTGTTTATCTACTAAGAAGAATTTCTGCTGCTAGGGGGAAGGGCTGCTTTCGACAAGTATTTGGTCACTCCAGCTGGGAGCTTATGTTACAGCCATTCAAAGGAGGGCGTGTGGGGGCTTAAGTCTGGTGGAACGAATAATAGGACAGTCTAGTTGGGGTGGGGTGGTAATGCAATTAAGAGGAGAGAGAACAATGGGCTTTTAGAAAAATCCCCAATTTCCCTCTAGCCTCAAAGGATTCTTGCTTCAGACACAACACGCATGTATGCAAATCATGATGGATTTATGTAAATACCGAGGGAGCCTGGTCTTTTATCAGGCCTTTTTAATCGTAGGACGAACCGTCACTAAGGACAAGCACAAAAATTAAATGTAGCTTCTAAAATTCAAGTGAGATATATTGAAGTCGAAAATATTAGCAAAAGGCGGATTAGGAGGGAAGCCGGATGGGGGCGGGAGAGCCTGGTGGGGGGGCGTGAATGTGCGAGGGGAGGCAGGCGGATTAGGAGGGAAGCCTGATGGGGGCGGGCGTGCCTGTGGGAGGGTGATTGAGAAATGTTGCCGATGCGGGAGGGAAGCCTGATGGGGGCGGGAGAGCCTGGTGGGAGGGCAGAGTATTTGGTCACTCCAGCTGGGAGCTTATGTTACAGCCATTCAAAGGAGGGCGTGTGGGGGCTTAAGTCTGGTGGAACGAATAATAGGACAGTCTAGTTGGGGTGGGGGTGGTAATGCAATTAAGAGGAGAGAGAACAATGGGCTGTTAGAAAAATCCCCAATTTCCCTCTAGCCTCAAAGGATTCTTGCTTCAGACACAACACGCATGTATGCAAATCATGATGGATTTATGTAAATACCGAGGGAGCCTGGACTTTTATCAGGCCTTTTTAATCGTAGGACGAACCGTCACTAAGGACAAGCACAAAAATTAAATGTAGCTTCTAAAATTCAAGTGAGATATATTGAAGTCGAAAATATTAGCAAAAGGCGGATTAGGAGGGAAGCCGGATGGGGGCGGGAGAGCCTGGTGGGGGGGGCGTGAATGCGCGAGGGGAGGCAGGCAGATTAGGAGGGAAGCCTGATGGGGGCGGGCGTGCCTGTGGGAGGGTGATTGAGAAATGTTGCCGATGCGGGACGGAAGCCTGATGGGGGGCGGGAGAGCCTGGTGGGGGGGCGTGCCTGTGGGAGGGTGATTGAGAAATGTTGCCAATGCGGGAGGGAAGCCTGATGGGGGCGGGAGAGCCTGGTGGGGGGGAGCGCCTGTGGGAGGGTGATTGAGAAATGTTGCCGATGCGGGAGGGAAGCCTGATGGGGCGGGAGAGCCTGGTGGGGGGGCGTGCCTGTGGGAGGGTGATTGAGAAATGTTGCAGATGCGGGAGGGAAGCCTGATGGGGCGGGAGAGCCTGGTGGGGGGGCGTGCCTGTGGGAGGGTGATTGAGAAATGTTGCCGATGCGCGTGCATGTTTAATCACGTGGTTCACGTGAACTGCATGAAAACCGCGGGGCTGAAAGCCCTTTGGTTTCACGATGTTTTGGCCACTTGAATTCTCGCTCCGCTCGATGCGCTTGCGCACATCGATAGGTCGCGAGACCTAAAAACCTATTCCCCAAATGTTCCATCCAGTGCCCAATCCCAGGACTAAATACAGCCCCTTCCCTTAAATGGCCCAAATGAAGGAATTATGCCCGAGTTGATTGGGCACATGGAGGTATTATTTGGAGCCCTTCTTCGACCAGTGATGAAGAAACTTGAGATTATAGAACGTAGGCTAGTTTCTATGTAAATACATCTTAAAAATGATCGCCTGCTCGATAGGGGGGTCTCATAAAACAATAGCACTGATTTCTAACATTGCTACTCCTACTGTAACAACGACTAATGTGCAGGGAAGCCTGAAGACCACTAATACTATAGTTACTACAGCCCCTGATTTACCAGCAGTAACACCAAACACTCATCCCCCAACAAAGCCTGCTCCCAAGGGTCCGAGTGGGAGATTATTTCCAAAGGCGAATAATTCATCTAGGGAAGTCATCCTTCACTTATCCCCGGAGGCTTGCCCCTATACTATCATTTTGGCAAATGTATCCAAGCTTCCAGAAGGTGAGGTGGAGCACTGGTCAGCGCCGAAAAATAAGGTCCTACACTTTCTGAGCAACAAAGCAGTTTTGGGAGATCATTTCATATGCTAATTTTAAGATGGTTCGCAGGGTATCTTGGTTGGGCCACTCAAGCAAGGGAATGCAGGGAGGCTGTGTCATTGTCAACTTTAGCTCCCCGGAACTGGTCAGACTTATTCTCAGGCAGATTGGATCATTTAGGATCCATCATGACTCTGTAAATGTGTTACCATTGGGTTATTTCTATCTTCCACGTTCCAATCTAGGAACACAGGCTATGGGTCAGGGCTTGCTATTGGTTGTCCCCCTTAGTAGTACTCTACCACTAAGCAATAGATTTGAGATTTTTAATTCACTAGATAGTAATGATTGACTTAATCTAGTAGAGGGTAGAGATCACAAGGAATTATGGCCTTCTAGCAATGATAGAGAACCTCTCACCCCTGGAAACATTTCATTGGAAGTGATCACCCACTCTGGGATTGATGGCTCAGCAAAGAGTGGAATTGACCCAACTCATGAGTTACCTAAGGTGAGTCAACTTTGTGGCATAACACCAAAGGAGGGTAAGGCTGGTATTGGTTGCCATGTACGATCCAACAGTACAAACTCTTCCCATGTACCCACTCTGGTCTCGTGGAATGTGGCAGGGCTGAGAAGTAAGGTAACATCCTTGGATTGGCTAGCCTTCTTAGACACCAGGGACATAATTCTTCTCCAGGAAACATGGCAGGTGTCTCCGGAATTTAAACAAGGATATTTAAATTTTTATATTCCAGCCAATCCTAGCCTGCGGGGAGACCAAAGCGAGGCCTACTCACATGGGTAAAGCAGGATAGTAGGTATTCCACTTCTCAGTTGGATAGCAAAAGTCCAGACATTTTGCTAATTAAAATTAAATGCCCTGACTGTAAGGACCTATTTGTTTTTAATATTTATTCCAGGGGACTGCCGGGAGGCAAATCAACGGAAGAAATTGACCAATTAGACGTTCTCCTTGAGCTCTACTGTACAAAGGGTAATATTATTGTAGCAGGAGATTTTAACTGTTGTTTTGAACCTTTAGACAGCTATGATATAGATCTCACTGTGGAAGAGGATCATATCTGGAATATCCCTCAGTTGACATTAACACCCATTAAAAGATTGTCAGAGGCCGCACTCCAACTCAAAGTTTAATGTAGAGCACGGCTGACGTGCCACAAATGGAAGAACGGCTTCCGATAAACATGGCGCTTCTACCTTTAATAATGGTGTATCCCATAGCCGTATTGACTACATCCTCATTAATAAAGAGAATTGGGCTAGCATAGAGGATATGCAGATAGTGGAACGGGTAGAGAGCGATCATGAGCCATTAATTCTATCATTTAGGCTGTTCCAATTACCCAAAAGCGAGGGCCAACATGACTGTGTGGAAATAGCCCTTTCAAATGACTATAGACGAATAAGGGCTAATTGTGCAATGAATGAAGAAAGTATTGTTGCTATGAGGGATTTGACTATCCAGGCTATAGCGGAATTTCAGAATAACACCACTGTGGAGGAAGTTATATCAAATGTCGGCCTGACCCATGATACATTTTCTAACCAGTTTTTTTGTAAAGAAGGTGACAAAAAAGCAGATCGGGCCTGTTAGAAAGGAAGACCAATGGTATGGCAAGTCTTGCAGGGTGCGTATAAGGCCCTATCAGATGCAGTAAAAACTAAAGATATGGCTAGGATTAAGATTGGCCGAGTCATGTACAAAAAAACGCAATATAATGCCAAACGCGATTGGGATGAAGAATATTGGAGGGAGCTGCTGAATGCCAGCAGAGAAAGATCAATGTGCTCCTTTTGGGACATGGTCAAATGGGGAAGGGGGATCAAAAGGGATGAACCCATTAATTATGTTTCTCCTAATCTTTGAGTTTCTCACTATGCGTCCCAGTTTGCGCCTACTGACGCAGATGGTGACGAGAGGGAGGTTCTTTCCAACTTAACCCAGGTCACCAATCATCTATCCTTCACCAGAACAGATGTTATTAAGATTTTGAACAAAATCCCAAAGGCTAGAGCCCCAGGTTTAGACTCAGTTCCAGCAGACCTATTTATGCATGACAAGGAGCTCTGGGCTTCTTATATTCAATTGCTAGCCAACGGCATCGCTATGGGCTCATCCATACCGGAGTCCTGGAAGGGTGCCGAGATTATCCCAATTTTCAAGAAGGGGGAGTGCTCGGACCCAGGAAATTACAGGCCGATCAGCCTTATAGCTTGCATACAAAAGGTGGTGGCAAGGCTACTACTGCAGCGAATCCAGGGGTGGATTGAGGCCAATGATGTTCTATCGCCTCTACAGGCCGGGTCTCGCAGCCACACTAGTACGGTTGACCACGTTTTTAGATTTGTTTTAAATTACTGGCGGGTGGTGTTATAAGGGAGGACACGCTCTTTGCGGCTTTCCTTGATCTTAAATCAGCGTTTGACTTGGTGCCACGTGCAAAAATGTGGGCAGCTTTTCAAGAGCAGGGCATGCCATCGGATATCCTGTCCCTCTTAATTAGATTACACGAGGACAACTTTGCCCGAGTCCGTTGGAACCAGCAGGGGAGTGTAACTGACAAATTTCCAATTGCCAGGGGAGTTTGCCAAGGGTGCGTACTAGCCCCGACACTCTTCTCACTGTACATCAACAGGGTGATCAGCTACTATGAATGATGCTCCTAAGTTGGATGGTAAGCTGATCCCCCTGTTGATGTTTGCAGACGACACGTTATTAATTTCAAAAACCCAACAGGGCCTCCAGAAGGCCATTGATGTTTTTGAAGTCTTCTGCGACGACCATGGACTTGTCATTAACACAACTAAGACTAAGTTCATGGTCTTACATAAATATAAACATGTTAGAGTGAAGGTGGTTATGAATGAGGTTCAACTCGAACAGACCCAAGTATTCACCTATTTGGGCATTACCCTATCATCTAAATTAGATTGGAAACACCACACAAACCAGCTGGTTACGAAGCACGCACAACTGGTGGGAGCCCTCACCAAAGAATTTTATTTGCCACATACCAGGCCACTTACCACGGTCCTAAAGATCTATGATGCCAAAGTTGGAGCGGCAGTCCTTTATGGGGCGGAATTGTGGGGACTTAGTAATCTAAAGAAGTTGACGGGTGCGCAAAACAAATTTCTGCGTAGTATCACAGGCCTCCCGGTTTCAACCCCCTTGATTCCTCTCCTCTACGATCTGGAATCTCATTGCTTCGACGATATGGCTCGATATAGATCAGCCACTTACTGGAGGAGATTATGGGTTACCCCAGAACTCTCCCAGTATGCTCGGGCCTTTCTTGAGGTTAGAGATGCCGATAAGGCCCACAAAATATCATGGTTGAGGGATGTAAAGGTCATTTACAAGGCTATGGGCCTATCCCCATTGTGAGATGACACATCAGTAAACTCCTTTCCTCCTAGAAAAGCATTTAGAGACCTGTACTGGAACATGCTTGTGGTAAAAAGATTTGGCCGTTGTACTGGGCCATCACTTACGGCGGAATTCCTAGGACTGAAACACTCTCCAGCCCTCGAGGGTTACTGGGACTGGATTACTATCCCTGGGGACAGGAAAAAATATCATCAGTTCAGGGTGGGGACAATCCCACTCAATGCTTTCACTGCAAGGTGGCGCGGGGGACAAGGTTCCGTCTGCCCCTTCTGTCCCACTCATCAGGAAGGCACTGGGCACATACTGTAGTGAGGTAGTGTGGCTCACTAGTTAGAGGCGGCAGACCCGAGAGCAGAGGACGGCCTGGGACCAGGGTTCGATTCCCGGCGCGGCAGGTTTCTGGACCAGGGTCAGCGGACTCGATAATTCTCTCGCCTCGGTGCCCACTCTGATCAGCGATCACACTCGGCAACTCTGGGCATTAGCTTGCCTCATCTTCACTAACGGCCTCACCAGACCGCCGGGGATGCCTGGTCTCACCCTGGAGATACCCATTAAGGGACCATCTCTCAGGGAAGCCAGGAAGGGTTTCGCAGCGGTCGAAGCGCGGAGATACTCCCCCGGGAGTGATTCTAGTGCTATATAAACACGCAAATTAAATTAAAATACTATTTGCCTGCCCTGAATATAAGGTTCTTAGGATATCTTTGCTAAAACCTATCTGTTTGCAGTTAGGTCTGAAAACAGGTCAGGAGTCCGTTAGGATTCTCCGAACTGATAATTCGCAGACCGTGGTTATAGCTGTGGCTAAGTTCCTCCACTGGATGTGGATTATTCGAGCATGTCAAATGAGCCCACAGTGACATTGTTAGGGGTTCTTTTAACGCTTTTCCATGGGCTTACGTCACCTGAGATTATAGAGCTTGTATAGCGATGAATTTACAGTTTTTAATTATTAGTATTAGAAATGCTTTTAAAGGTATTTGTGTAATGGAATGAACTGTATATTTATGATTTTAAGCAGATTTACTAATATTTGATTATATGTACGTAATTCATGTGTTTTAACTATTTGATGGACGGCCAACAATTGATGTGGCACTAAGTAGTAACAAGTGCTTTTGTGAAAACTTGACTTAATAGTGGGTATTTTAAATTTGAATACGTCTAGTTGTTGTAATGTCTTTTATGATTTCTAAATCGAAATAAAGACTTACGAATTGAATTGACAGCCTCGTTGCCACCACCACTTTGGTATCAGCTACATGAGGATGAAAACAACCCCCAAGTCCATAGACTCAGACATCACCAATGTCCGACAAGACAGTGTCAATGAATGTCCGGGAACAGACTTAGTGGCACCGGGGCTGAGAGGAGATGCAGTCTGCCCTGATCCTGAAATGAACTCTGCCATTGCTAAATCAAGACTCTGTGACCTATTGGACCGCAGTGTACACCGGAGGAAGCGGTCAGCAGTGGCCCACAGCCACGTGTCGTAGGCTCGCAATGCCTACAACACGTCTTTGTCTTTAGTGTTCGATCACCCCGTAACGATGATCCTATTTTCCTCCCAAATGCAACACATCTTCCTCTTACCCGCTCCTGGCGTGCAATGATATATACTCTGCCTTTGAATAATCAATGTCCAGTTCCAATTCGGTGACCTACTCGAGCGCAGCATAGGCCAAGAGCAGTTGTCCGTGGGGGCCCACAGAAGCTTGCGGTTGTGATGTACGACTAAGACCTGGTGGCACTACGTCGAATGGTGTATAGTGACATACACTCAGCCATAATTTTTTTTTTTTTTTTTTTTTATTGCAAAATCAAATAGCATCATCATCAACTTACACATATATGCCTACAACCCTGAGGCCGGCTTGTAGTATGGATTAAATGTAAACAATGCGGAGATTTCGGAACCTCGTCCGGTTGTAGAGGTAGCATCAGTTATCAAGATGATCCAATATGTGGAGCGAATGAGTTCACAGTAAAAATACAATTTGCTTTTTGTGTTTTTTGTTTTCATATTGAACGTAAACTAAAAGAAACTGCACACATGAATCAGCACGACAATAAGTTAGTCTTAGCGTGTTATCTAGCATCATAGTTGTCATGTGAGGGACCAGCTGTGCAAATCTCCCAAGACCCCAACCCGCCCGCATCTCCCCCCGTCCAATCCCACTGCTACATGACCAGCCCCGTTCCCTCCATGCAAATAGCCCACGATTGACCTCGGCCCCTATTCGGTGTTATTCTTCATCATCAGTACCTTCAAGATCCTCTTCCGTCAACGGCTCACAAATATCCCCCCTATAGGAATTCCACGGTTGCCAGACCCCATTCCATTTGCGCGGGTTATCTCTTACTTTGTAGACTGCTCTTTCTGTCAACATAAGCATGTCCATGTTTCTGATCCACTGTGCCAGTGTGGGGAGGTCTGCCGATCCCCATTTCTGTGCGATATCTCGTTTAGCTGTGACAAGCCCTAACGTGGTCCACACCCTTTCATAGAAGGTAAGATCTGTAGGCCCCCACACATTTAATAAACATACCCGCGGGTCCAGTGTGAGTGAGGTGTGGAGTGTCTGTGCAATGGTACGTAGAACCCGCTGCCAATAACTAACAACACATGGGCATTCCCACAGCGTGTGTATAAACGTGCCCTCTGCCCCGCAGCCCCTGAGACAATATGTGTGTTCCGCTCTTTGCAGTTTGTGTAGTGTCGTTCGGGTGTAATAAATCCTATGTAATATTTTTAACTGCACCAAACGGAATTTGGACGATATACCCGCCTCACGTGGAGACGCCATGGCTGCGCTCCAGTCGGACTCGTCTAGATCTCCGACATCAGTCATCCACTTGTCTTTTAGCTTCTCTAGTGGGTCAGGTAAATTATTGATTAATTTGCGGTATGTTAGTGAGGTTGCACCTTCCTGTATGAAATCTGTGAGCAGACGGTCCTCCAGCGGGGAGGATTCCGGTGGGGACGTGTCTGGTGGGATTGCTGCCTGTAGGGCATGTCTGATCTGTATGTATCTGTACAGCTCGTTATTCCCCAATTCATACTGTTCCTGAAGGGTTGCGAACGAAACCACTCCCTCTCTAGTCCACATGTCTCCCACAGTTGATATCCCAATGTTGTCCCATTGGGTAAAGCCCTTAGTGCGTTGTAGATGACCCAGTGCCTTGGTGTCCCACAAAGGTGTAAGTTTTGTGATGGTCCCATCCCAATGTAACTTCGCTTGTGCCTTGTACCACAGTTGAACGGTGTGTTTAGTGGGCCCTATGAGTTTTGCCGCAGTTTCTCGATGATATAGTGGTGCCAGCAAACTGTTCGTACCCAGTTGTGTCCTGTCTGCTTTAAATGCTGGATCGTCCTGCGGGGCGTGCACCCACTGATTAAGAATCTTGAGTTGGGCCGCCGAATAATACAATTGCATATTGGGCAGTGCAATGCCTCCATCGTACCAGCTCCTATTTAGCTTTGTGTGCGAAATCCGAGCTGGCCGGTTTCCCCAGAGCAGACTCGTGATCTGTGCCGTTATTCTTTGTAGGAAGCTGTCCGGTATCAAGCGTGGGGCGTTCTCAAGAACGTATAAAAAGCGCGGCAGGGCCATCATTTTAAATAATGCTGCCCTGCCCAGCAATGTCAGTGGGAGTTCTTTCCAGTGTTGCACATCGTTACGGAGTCGGAGCAAGGGAGGCTGCAAGTTTAGCCGCGCGAACTCCGCCTCATCACGAGTGATATGGATTCCCAGATATTTAAAGGAAGAGGGAGCTATCTCCAGCGGACAGGAATCTGGCAGTGGCGGGAGTGGTCCCCTAAGCTCAAAACGTATCAATTTCGCCCAATTGATGGTATAACCTGATACTCGCCCATGTGAATTACAAAGTGCTAGGAGGTTGGGAAGGCTGTTTTCTAGGTCAGTAAGGTATATTAACATATCGTCCGCGTAAAGGGACACTCTGTCTTCCCACTTTGGGTCCCATTGGATCCCCTTCAGGAGCTGCGTAGTACGGATAGTGACTGCTAGTGGTTCCAGAACCAGAGCAAAGAGGAGGGGCGAGAGTGGGCATCCCTGTCGTGTGCCACGTCCTAAACGTATGGCTCGAGAAATGAGGCCATTAGCTACTACCCTGGCCATGGGATCTTTATAAAGCATCCGTATCCAGGAAATAAATATTGGACCAAAGCCCATACGTGTGAGCACCGCGAAGAGGTAGTTCCACTCCACCAAGTCGAACGCCATCTTGGGGTCTAATGATAGGATCGCTGCCGGTTCCTGCAACATTGAGAGTCTCGCCACAACTCCGTGTACCCTGCGAAGGTTTAGGGCCGTGCTTCGATGCGGCATGAAACCGGATTGATCCGGGTGAATCAGTTGACTTAAGCACGGCATAAGTCTGTTTACCAGCACTTTAGCTATTATTTTGGCCTCCGGGTTCAGGAGGGAAATAGGCCTATACGATTTACAGTCGCTGGGCGGTTTACCCGGTTTCGGGATAGCAACGATAGTCGCCATCCGTTGATCCGGTGGCAATGTTCCCTTCAACCTACTCTCCTCATACATCTGAAGAAGGGGCGTACTTAGAGATTCAGACATAATTTTAAACCACTCAATGGGCACCCCATTGGGGCCCAGAGCCTTACCCGAATGAAGGGAGTTAATGGCCAATTGAATTTCATCGATAGTCAAGGGGGCATCGATATCCTTCGCTGCCTCGTCCGTCAATTTTGGCAGAGGCACACTTTCGAGGGCGTTCCGGGCCTCATCTTCTGTCACCACTATCGTTGGAGTGTATACGTCATGAAAGTGATCAGCCAGGACTTCTACTATGTCACCCGGTTGGGTGTGGACAATGCCACATGAGTCTGTAATTTGTAATATGTTCCTACCCCCCCCTTGTTTCTTATCCAGCCACGCCAGGAGTTTGCTAGCTTTGTCCCCTATATCATAGACCCTGTGTTTAGTCGCGGCGATATCCGCCAACGTCACACGTCTCAAGTGGTCGTTGAGGCGGCGCTGGTGTATCAGTAGGTCATGAAGTGTGTCCTCCGATGGGTCCGCCATATGGGCAGTGTTGGCCCTCTCAAGGCACAACTCCAAGTCCAATGCTTCCTTCTTGTGTGCTTTCTTGTGCTTCATTATTATTGCGATAGCATGACCCCTGAACACAGTTTTGTAGGCTTCCCACAGTATGGAGGGGGAGTCCACCGAGGACTGGTTCTCCTCAAAGTAAAGCTGGGTCACTTTCTTCAGATCTTTACTTATCTGCGGGGCTTTAAGATACCCTGGAAAAATCGGATACACCCTCTTGCGTTTGGTACCTGCGCTAGTGACGGTCAGAGTGACCGGTGAGTGGTCCGAGACGCCTCTCGGCTGTATCTTTGCCTCGCCCATGCTAAGGAGACCGTTACCCAGTGTGAAAAAGTAATCTATCCTTGAAAGACTATTGTGGGTTGCTGAGTAATAGGAGTATTGTTGCTGTGTGGGTGCAGTGTACGCCACACATCCACTAAACCCTGTGCATCCAAAAAGGTCTGCAACCTGCTGGGGCCATCTGTATGTGTTCGTGCGGGGAATCGGTCGAGGGTGTCCGTGAGTGTCATATTGAAATCCCCACCTGTAAGCAAATACCCTTCAGGGAGATCCAGCAGGAATTTGCCGAGGTCAGGTAGAGCTACTGATTGTAATGCCGGCGGAATATATACGGAGACCACATTTAACAGTTTACCCTCCCACTGGCCATGCACCGCCGCGAAGCGGCCTTGATCATCTACTATTGTGGATTTCACTATGTATTGGGAGGATTTTCTTAGCAAAATACCTGTGCCACGTGACCCTGAGGTAAACTCCGCGTGTGCTATCATACGGTATCCCCTCCTATCCAGAGCCCGTGTGGCCGCCCCCAACAAGTGTGTCTCCTGCAGAAGAACTAGGGCGGGTCCCTGTCTCTTAATGCTCTGCAATACCAGGCCCCTCTTGATCTTGTCTCCTAGGCCCCTAACGTTCCACAACATGACGTGCAACGGGGCCGGTGTGGTGTGGTTATCTATCCTAGCCATAGGTACGACTGGTGGGCAGTCGTGAGGCCTTCTTGCCATGAGTGAGACGGTGTACGTCTTTCGTCAACTGGCTGTTCCCACGACATATGATGCTTCCAAAATACTGAAACATACTAAGAAACATGTGTGTGTGCAAAACAAAAACTCGCAGGACCAAGTGGTCCTGAATTGTAAACAGTCCTGAACCCCTACCCACCCCCCTCCCTGCCCCCCTGCTACACGGACTCCAAACTGCCCGCCCCCCCAACTGAGCAGAGTGCATATCCCATCCCCAAAACAACGTACTTGCGCGTTGGGGTGAGGGACTCTCCGCTGCCGGCAGTCTCTCATTCACACCCTCGGAGGTCCATCACCCAGTGTCCAATGGCGGGAAGTGCGTGTACAGCACTATATGTCTAATAAAGCACACAAGTCTGGAGATTACTGGTCCTCATTGTCCTCTTGGCCACCATCTGCTCCCAAGGATTCGCTGCTCTCTGGGCCCTCTCCCGAAGCCTGGGAGTCCGGATGTTGTCCCGTATTTCGGCCCTTCTTGAGTCGGTTGGTTCGCCGCGGGTGTTGTCCCGGTCTCCATCCCTCCAGCCAGTCCTGCACTGCCTCTGGGTTGTCGAAGAACCAAGTTTTGTTGTCCGCTACTACCCTAAGTCTCGCAGGGAAGAGCATGGAGTACGGTAGTTCTCGTGTCCTGAGCTCCTTTTTAACCTCGAAGAAGGTTCTTCGCCTACGTGCGACATCCGCCGTATAATCGGGGAAGAAGGCAATGGTGGAGTTCTGAAGTTTAATAGGAGGAGATGTCCTGGCCGCCAGCAAGATGGCGTCCCGGTCGCGGAAATTGAACAAGCGGGCTACTATGGGCCACGGAGTCGCCCCTGGTTTCGGCTGGCCTCCCGGCACGCGGTGGGCTCTTTCCACGGAGAAAAAGGTGGACAAGCCCTTCGGTTTAAGTTCATCCGTGATTAAGCTCTCCACAAACAAGTCCATGGCTCTTATTCCTTCCGACTCCGGCACCCCAATAATACGGATGTTGTTCCGCCTAGAACGCCCTTCTTGCTCATCAAGCTTCTCACGCAGCATTTTATTGTCCTGCGCCATCTTCCCCATTGCCTGTTGAAGTTCGGTTCGGAGACATCCTCCACTAGGGATTTTGTAACCACCTCCATGTCTTTAACCTTCTCCGACATTTTGTGGAGATCGGCTCTAAGCAAAGTGACATCCGTGGAGATCGAACCCACTGCCGTCTGTAGTTGAGCCAAAGCATGCATCACATCATCCAACGTCGCCTTCTTTCCTCCTGGGGTATCTGCAGTTTTGCCCCCCGCATCTTTCCCCGTCACTGGGGAGGCAGTTGGTTTGTCGGAGGTATATCGTTCAATGCGGGTCTGTGTGGCGCCGCCCTTGAGACCTTTCCCCGCCATACTTTTAGGTTTCGTGCTTTTCGTGCCTCTCCGCTCCAGGTTGTCCGGAGTGGTGTACTCACTCTCCCGAACCAGATGTATTCGTGTGCTGTGCTCAGGCCCTGGTAGGGTGTTCCGTAGGGCGAGGAGTGCCAGTAGTCACTAAGTGCGCAGTGACTTCTTCGGCCTAGAAAATGGCTGCCCTCCACCTTCTTAGGATCCCCCACGCTTATGGCCGCCGATCCGACTTCAAGTAGGGCTGGGGCACCGGCGATAGTGCTATATTCTGTCACACTTCTTTGATCCGTAGGCAGCGCCCAATCTGGTTACGCGAAGGTCGCGTGGTCGGCCGTCCTGTGCGGCTTGCGGGCACTTCCGGTCCTGATCCCCCGGATCAACCGCACTTCCTGCCGGGCCACTCGGCCAGGGAAGACCCCGGCTCAGGAGGTTGAAGTAGGCCAGATCGCAGCCGCGACGTAGCTCGGTCTCCAGACGTCGGATTTGAACGCCGCTTCTCGCTGCTTACACCGCCCGGTCCTGGGTTCCGGTACCCTCCTGTAGGGCTTGAAAAAATGTGACGGATGTGTCGGATAGACGAAGAGGCCGCTTCAGCTGCGGAGCTCGTCCCTTATGCTGCCGCCATGATCGGCTGCTAGCCACGCCCCCCCACTCAGCCATAATTAATGTGCTCTGCCATGGTGTAATCAAGACTCAGTTTCAAATGTGTGACCTACTTGTCCGCTGTGCATGTCGGTGGAGAAAGTCAACGAGAATGGAGTACTGCGGGCCTGTGTTGAGGAGGCTGTGATGGTCTGAGGTGGCTGCCAAGGTTGCAGGCCTCGGGCTTGGAGATTGCACCGGTACGTGGTGGGCACTCTTCAACACACGACTGTGCCGGCAGGTGGCCTGAGGCCTGGGTGCACTGGGGCAGGCAGGACTGGTTCGGGGACCAGTGTCCCGAGGTGCAGCAGGCGCACAAGTTCGCTGGCAACACCGCTCATGGCGTCAGCCTCATGGCGGGGTGAGAGGTGCCACCCTGGCAGAGACATTGGGCATTCCGGAAGGGGACCATGACCAGAGTTAGGTGCTTTTTATTGACACCCCTATGCTGGCCTGGCGTACGCTGGGCTAGCCCAATCGCTCACGCTTACGAGGGGGACGTAACAAGCTACATTTCTGCAGCCTGCCCCACTGGCTGGGGTGACATGGTTGCGTCCACTGTCCACTAAACTCCAGACATCAGCTGTGTGTGTCGACATAGATATGTGTGTGTTCTGCATACTGTAGTCTGGCCATCACATCCACGCCACACTTGGCATTGTGTACCTTCTCATTCATGGGTCACTTGCCTCCTTCGCACATGTCTGGTCCCCACCTCTTCCTACATTCTGCTATTGTGTGGCCGAGGTGCCATGCCGTTGATGGCTAATGTACCTGGCTAGCCCAGGTTCCCACAGTGGTTTGTGCTGTTGTGCCTGGTGGGTGTGCATGTTGTATGTGAGCTTGTGACGTGTGCATTTCCTGTGGTGTGTGTTGCATGATTGTGGAGTTGAGGTGTGTGGTGTGTGCATTTAGTTTTGGCCAGCGAGCAGTGCATTTCCGTAGGTGCCATCCTGGTGACACAGGTAGATGATGGACTGTCAGTAGATGTAGGGATCACGCACACTGCCTGGGTGGTTTGCGGCGGTGTTGGCGGAGATTCCCCGGTGGTCCACTATTGCCTGCACAAAGGTGGGATATGTGAGCTTTCTGTTGCACTTATTGTGTGCAGTGTTGCTTGGGGCCACTAGGAGGACATGTGTGCAGTCAATTTCCCCCTGACATGTGCGGGAAGCCAGCTTTGGCGTAGATGCCTTGCTTGGTCTCCGGCTGTTCCTGAGCAGTGTGGGGGAAGTAAAGGTACTGGGTTACCAAGCTGATGGTGTCATACATGACAGTTGTGAGGGACTTGGATTGGCCTGGCTGTGTGACTCCTCCGTCTCAGGCGGATGTTGGTTGGAGGGTACCAGAGGCCAATGAAGCAGCTCTACTCCGGAAATAATTTCTAAAACCTCATCACCTTTTCCCTGAAGTATCAAATCATTCATTTACTCATCAGTGGGGTCCATAACACTGTGAGTCATTCATATACACTTTCTCTCTACTTCATGAATTGGTGTGAATCAAAGTAGAGCTGCTGGATCATAGCGGAGTGTCTAAAATTTTAACTATTTATTTATAATATATACATCTGCAGTTTAAATTGTTTACCATGGTTTATACCAATATGACAAATTATTCAGACACACCACGATTGATTGTCGATAGATCTGCTAGTAAAATTAGGCTAAGGATGAACAAGACCAGCTTAATTCTTCATTTATCTAATTTTTATTTAAAGAGAAATCTTCTAGCATGACCTGTATTTATTCATTTGTTTATTCATTAAATGCAAATACATTTTAAGGATAAGAAAGATTTAACTCATACATTTATATTTCATTTAATTCAAAGCTCAAAAATAAACACATTATTATTGGGATTATTGGACGTGAATATTAGCAAAAAAAACATAATAGTTCCCAAAGCTTGCCTCCCTATTCTCTCTAGCTATTAACCTCATTTAAGAACTCCGTACTCATTCAAGTAAATTACAAGTTCAGAAAATATCAAAGTTCTTACGCCTCAGAAAAGTTCAACAGGGCTCCCGGGACTCTCACCACTCTTTGCAAAATATCCTGACGCTATCCTGATTTTTCAGATGGGTTACTGAAGATGAACCTCAGCTGATACCTTTGCTCTTTGAAGAATTTGATTTGGACTCTGGGAACCGCAGTTACTTTGTTCCGAACTTTTGAGGCCCACCTTGCGATGAAGCCGGGGGCTTGGCAAGCTGGCACGCCGGGACGAAGTTGAACAACAACGGCTGAGGGGTCTTCCCCCAGTAGCCCTGCATCAACTTTCAGTTTCGCTTTTGGGTCCTGGCACTGTCAGATCGCAGAACTGTTCCGTTCTGTCGGAGGTCAGGCCTGGCTCTGCCTCATCATTGTGTGCCTTCGACTCTCAAAGCTTCTGTATCGAACTGCGTTGTCACCTCGGCCACGCGAGCCTACTCTTGTAGACTTTTGGTGACTTGCCTGCGAGCGGCCATTTTCACCAGGTCTCACTAGGCCCCTCCGGGGCGCATATTCCAGTATGGCTACCAGGGCCGACAACGAGAAGCCAAAGACCAAGGCGCCTATTCGCGGGGGACCGATTCAAACTAATATCATGGATCGTTATACCCAATCTAAAGGATCCCCCGGTGGCGCCAGCCGCACTCCGGAGGACGCCAAGGAAGACCCGGTTGTGCCGACTGAACTGTCTCTCCAAGACGGCATGAGCGCCATTGCCAATATGAAGTCTACCATCAGCCAGCAATATGAAGCTCTGGCTCATAAAATCGACATGGTTGCCATCGATGTCACCTTGATCAGAGCTGACTTGTCTAAAACCAACGAGAAAGTGAAGTCGCTGGATTTAAAGACTTCTAGCCTTACGGCCGATGTGTCGGAACTACAAACGGAAATCGGCAACCTTAAATCATCCAACGACCTCATGTCTCATCGACTGGAGGATTTTGAAAATAGGGCAAGACGTAACAACATCTGCGTCATTGGTGTCCCTGAAAGCCCTGAAAAGGCCTATCATTGCCAAGCTCTTTCATTTCAGAGACCTGGATGCTATCCTGCAGGCCTCGAGGGTGAGCGGCCCGGTAAAATTCGAAAACACTACAGTAAGCTTTTACCCGGACTTCACCAGCTTGTTCAGAGGCAAACGATGGGCTTTCAGGGTGTGAAACGAAGACTCCGAGACTTAGGCCTGAAATATGCTATGTTGTTTCCTACCAGACTCCGTGTTGAGTACGAGGACCGGACATTTTTCTTTGATCGTCCAGAGAGTGTGAGTGACTGGCTGGATTCTCTGCCTGCCCGGAATGATCAAACTGAGCACCCTGGTGGCACCGAGGGTGGTGAGCCAGAACAGAAGTGACGATGCGGTTCCCGATTTCCGAATACTTGACTTTTCACAGCTGGGTTCGATTGTCCTAATATTGTTATATTTCATTGTCGTACACCAGAGGGTGGCGGGGTGGCGAGACTCTTTCCTCCTCCAGGGTTCTTTTTGTAGAGTAGTGTAATGGTAGTGCGACAGGCACACTGCAAGTTGGGGTGGCTTTTTAGTCTAATGCAGGGGTGCAGGGGGGGGAGTTGTAACGGGTTCAAGTTGGGGGGTGAGGGGGAGTGTTTTGGGGTTTGTTATCTTTTCTCAAGGCAACGTATTGTTCTTTTCTATGATCCGGTTATTGTGTTCCTTGTGGGGTGGGTTCCACATTTCTTGCTGGGATGGGGGGTAGTGGGTTGAGGCTAATATCTTGGAATGTCAACAGGTTGGGCGATAGAATAAAACAGGGAGTGGTGCTACAATTTTTGCATCGCCTATCCCCCGATGTCGTTCTTTTACAGGAGACACATCTGGTGGGGAACACGTGTCACACCGTGAACAGGTGGGGGTACCTTCTCGTTGCACATTCTGGGTTCACCACTGGTTCTAGGGGCATTGGCATTCTTGTTCGGTCCTCTCTCCCCTTGGAGATAGACAACGTAATCCTCGACAACAGGGGGCGCTACGCCGCCCTCACTGGTAGATGGGATGGTAGGACTGTTTCGCTGATCACTGTATATGTTCCACCGGGTCTACAGACCTCCACTTTCTCAGATATTGGGCGAGTAGTGCTGGGACTGGGTGGGGACTTTAATTCTGTTGTTTCTGGCAATATAGATCGCCACCCCCCCAGAGATCTTGCCAAGTCTCAATCATAGCTGAGTGGGTTTTTGGAGACTTTTGGTCTGGTGGACTGCTGGAGGCTGATGCATCCAGAGCAGATACAATACACTTTTCATTCTGGGGCCCATGGGAGTCTTTCCAGACTTGATTAGGTTCTGATGCCGGCGGCGCAGTCCCCTTCTGTCAGGGAGATCAGACACCTTGCCCGGGGCATTTCAGACCATTCCCCATTGTGGCTCTGTATGGACACTAGAGAGTGTGGTGCAGGACGATTCGCTCCCATAAACCCCTGGTATTTACGTAATCCCAAGACCCGTGCTGGTTTGGTAAAGTCCCTGGATCAATATTTTCTTGAAAACAAGGGGTCTGTGCCCTCATCGGTGTCACTATGGGAAGCCTTCAAGACGATCATTCGTGGGCAGGCTCTATCCTTAATTGCTGATGCTAAGAAAACTAAAAATCTGGAAATTGTCCGTCTCGAGACAGAAATAGTCGAGCTGGAGAGTGACTTGGAATCTGGCGTTACTCATGCCAAACTCCACGCCCTTGGTCTGAAACAACTGGACTACAAATCCCTGGTTACAAATGCTGCCAAAATAATGCACAGGGAGCAGCAGGGCAGATTGTATGATGTTTGGGGACAAGGCGGGTAAATTGATTGCGTGGCTTGATAAGAAAGAAAGGGCGAATCGGGTGGGCCCCGTGATTCAGAAACTGAATGGAGTGTGTGTGACTGATCCGAGTGAGATAATGGGGTGTTTTGTGGACTATTTTCGTACAGTGTATTCTCCGGTCTCTGATAGACCTGAGGAAGACTCTCATTTGTTGCTACGCGATATTGCACTGCCGCGCCTATCAGAGGCTGACTGAGACCTAATGGATGCTCCACTGTCGGCGGATGAGATTGCAATCGCCATTCGCTCCGTTCGCTCAGGCAAGGCCATGGACCCCAACGGTCTGCCTATCGAACTATACAAATTGCGCCCTGATAAAGTGGTACCGTATCTCCGAGATATGTTCCTTGAGCCGCGAGACCTTGGCTCTCTCCCTTGTGATGAGCGTTTGGCTACGATTGTGGTAATTCCTAAGGAGGGGAAACCTCGGGATCGCTGCGCTTCATACAGGCCCATCTCACTGTTGAACGCCGAATCTAAAATCCTAGCTAAAGTGTTGGCTAATCGGCTGATCACGGTGATTGGTGACCTGATCCATCCAGACCAATCTGGTTTTATCCTGCATCGTAACACCGCACTCAACTTGCGGCGTTTGCATGGCGTCCTCGCGAGGGCAGAGTCTCTTCATGAACCGGCCATCTTGGCTTCTTTGGATGCAAAATGGCCTTTGACACTATAGAATGGCCGTATCTCTGGGCCGCCCTTGCGAAATTTGGTTTCGGTTCCGAGTTTATCGGGTGGGTGAAACTTCTATACAAGGAACCGCTGGCTCAGGTGGTCGTTAATGGCCGAGTATCTGATTCCTTTACTCTTGGGAGGGGTACGAGACAGGGCTGCCCGTTGTCCCCCCTACTTTTTGCGCTTGCCTTAGAGCCTCTGGCTGCTTGGCTCCGGTGGGAGCCTTCGATAAAGGGCATACAGTGGACTCCAGATTTTGAAGATCGGATCTCGCTTTACGCTGACGATATCCTGTTATACCTTACCTCCCCCCGAAAATCGCTTAATGTTTTGTTCGATGTTCTCACTTCGTTTGGCAAGAACTCAGGTCTAGTCATTAATTGGACTAAATTCTGTGTCTACGTAATTTCGGGTGGTCTCCCCACTTTGCCTCGTAGATTTCCCATCCAGGTCTCGCAGACGGGATTCAAATATTTCGGGATTTTTATATCATTAGACCCCGTCGTTCGCTATGAACGCAATTTGCTTCCCCCTCTCCAGAGGCTGAAACTCGACGTCGTTCGCTGGCGTAGATTACCATTGTCGCCGCTCGGTCGCGCTGCACTCTTTAAAATGATGTCCCTGCCACGTTTTCTGTACGCTCTCCAGAATTCATTCGATATTATCCCCGCGGGCTATTTCCGGGAGGTGGAGAGCTTGCAGAGGCGGCTTGTCTGGGACGGGCGTGCAAGAATCGCCCTCGCTAAGCTAACCCTCCCCTGGTATGACGGGGGCATGGCGCTCCCAGACATCAGGCGGTATTATTGGGCCTCTCAGTTGAGCGCGATTAACCACGCAACGTATGCACCCAGCCCAAATCCTGCATTTGAGATGGATAAGCATCAGTTGCCGGGTGGGAATTATAACAGGGCGCTCTACTCTAAGGTGGCAGGGAGAAATTTAACAGGTTCCACTAAGATTGCTGTACGAGTCTGGTGTGATGCGAATGCGGCCCTGGGTTGGAAGGATCGACTGACACGCGCAACTCCTTTGTATGCGTCTGAGAGATTGGGATGCCTCTGGACAACGAAAGGTTTTGAGAAATGGGATATGATTGGTATTAGTAGGGTGGGCGACCTCTGGGCCAAGGGTGCAGTTAAGACTTTTGAAACATTGCAGAAGGAATATGAGTTGAGCTACAGGGATTTTTTCAGATATGCACAGGTTCGCCATGCCATAACCTCGGTCTTGCCTGCTGGTGTCAATATCCCTGAGTCCTCCCCGCTGGAAGATCGTGTGCTTGATGGTCATGTGCCTGATAGTACGATTTCATTAATATATAAGAAATTGATCAATAATCGGGCGGATCTCCTTGTACGCATCAGAGAAGTCTGGACTGGGGATGGGCTGGAACTGGACGATGAAGAATGGCAGTCTGCATTATCTTCACCTAAGGAAGTGGCTATTTCCGCCCGTCTCCGCCTCGTCCAACTTAAAATTCTCCACTGTGTGTATGTCACCTGTCCTCGTCTGGTTTCTATGGGTTATTCTGCTGATGGGCTATGTAAGCGTGGTTGTGGAGTGATTGGTACCGTCCTCCATATTATTTGGGAGTGCCCGGAGGTGGCCGCATTTTGGAATCGTGTGCATGCAGTGATGGAGAGTGTCACCGGAGTCGCGCTGTTACCTGAAGTCCGGCGATGTCTGTTGAATGTGTGGGAACCGAATGATTATAGTGTCGCTTAGACCCAGTGGGCGACCCTTGGGAACATGATTGCCAAGAGAGACATTGCACAGTTGTGGGGTTCCCGGCGGCCGCCCACTGTGTCAGTATGAAAGGAAAACATGGATTGGTGTATGTTTAGAGAAAAGACTGTGTATTTGGCTAGGGGCAGACCTAGGACGTGGACTAAGGTCTGGAGCCAGTGGAATGCCTACCGTGGGAACGTATGTACACCCCCGTTTGATGACAATCTGGACATCTCCCTCTCCCCCTGATCCGACATTCCATGTCTTGTTTAAATTTTGTTCCTATTCTTGGCTTCCCCGCTGGCCCCCCTGACCCCCTCCACTAACTATCAGTCCACACAACTGTGCACTTGGAGGTCCCTCCCGTACGAACACAATTTTTTTTTTTCTTATCCTGAATCGCTGCTGGGCCTCAGGGATGTCGGCGAAAGAGCTGTGGTATATAATGATTGCTTCTACTTTGACTAGCGGCCGGCCCCTGTGGTTGTAGGCCCTTGTGTGTAACTTTATTTGAATGCACAATAAAGTTTTTTAAAAAAAAAGAAAAAAGAAAAGTTCAGCATTCGGGCAGCATGTCAGAATATACAGATAGAAATCGAAGAAGAGAGTTTTTTCTTAAGTCCGGACGTACTCTTTTATACCCTTTTTCTCTAGCTAATCTATCTAAATTCTGAAACATTTCGGGGTCTTCAACAGTTCTGATTGGATAATCCAAAGGGTGGATGAGCATAACCTCATCATCTCGTTGTGTTATTTCCGCATGATCATCGAAAATTGAAAAAGTTCTTTGTTCACTACATATCCGCTTTATTCTTGTCCTTTAAATGGCAATTTTGGTCTGTGTGGGAGTGCAGGGCGGATATACAGACGCGGAGGCTGAATATATTGTCGAACGGATGGTACTTTATTCGCAGTTAGCACAGTTTTTGGTTTGGCACCAGTTTCAAGAGTCTCTTCCTCTCGTTGGATCTTTTCACTCTCAGGGTGGAGGGTCGTAGAAGTCACTGCTGGACCTTCCTCTTCAGATTGGAGATAGAGGGAATGGAGGTCCAATTCGTGTGGGAAACTCTGGTTGTGGTAGTCACGTGCCTGGCTGTCTCGTGCGGGTTGCCTTCTCACAGTCTGCTTTCTCACGCTTTCACATAACGGACGTCCATTTTGTTGGCACTCAACTGGTTTTTGAGGCCACACTATCCTTGAACCATTCCGCTCGAGCACAAGCAGCTCATACTTGACTCGCAGCTTTTTCTATCATGCACATGCATACTGCATCTCAATCTCGGAGTTTATTGAACATCTCTAGTATTTTTATAGAGCTTTTCTTGAATCTCTTCCATTTCTATATCACCCTTATCACATTTTCTTGTTTTTCTTGAATCACCTTTTTAATTGTATTTTTAACATTTCTTCTTTTTCTAATCATGCAACACAGTCTTAATACCAAAATCACTATTATTATTATTGTCACTGGAATTAGTACTTTACCTATAATAGAACTACCTATTTCATGTAACCAATTTTGAACTGCTGCAAAACTTCTACCAAGTCGTTCAAGAACACCATCAACCTCTGGGGGGGCGGAAGGCGGGTCAGTATGAGTATGTGTCTGTGGTTTTGCCGCTGTTGCTTTAGTTTATTTACAGTTGTTGTATAAATATCACTTTTGTATGCAAGTCCAAGTTGGGGGGTCCACCCAAAACCCTGCTATTGTAGTGTAGTTCCCATTTTCCCAATAGGCCCTGCGCATTGGAATAACATAAACAGTAGTATGGACGTAGAAGTGCGGATCTTCCAGGTCTCCACTGACTATGCTAAACTTAATTGGGTTTGTTACCAACTATCTCAGAGGTCACTGGAAACTTTCTTGACTGAATAGGAAGTGATCAGCTTCCCTGATACAGACAAGAAGGGATTCAGTTTTCCAACAACCGCATAAACATGACAACTTTGCTCCTTAGAATAAGAGTCAATCTCTAGAGTCGTGTGAAACAATAGACAGTTATTTTACTCAGTCAGTTTTGTGCAGATTACTTTCACCAAAATGCAGAGAATAGAGAGACGGGCGTTTTCAATAAAAAGGTATTATTTATTGAACAGTCTTTCTTCTCGTACAAGAGAAATGAATTGCCACAATTGCATGACTTGTTATTATAAAAAGTGCGTACAGTAAAATGAGTATTGCGAAATAATACTGTAAAAGCATTGATATGGTTTCTTAGCCATACAATGGTTTAAAATGAATAAAACATATATACATTCATATATACATTAGGCTAACATACTCAACTGGTGCTTCTAACTACGCCTACCCCAGTGTACCTGACCTAAGCCTAATACTTGGGAGGGAGTAAGTAAGTAGCCGTTTTAGTTAAGTTGGTTTTGCCAAGGTTTGCTTCAAGAATTCTCTCTAAGGGTTTAGTCAACACCATACCTCTGGAATAGAATGTTGGAGGTCTTGTATCTCCTTCCAGGACTCGATATCCCAGTCACTCGCAAGAGTAGGCTGGAAACGCGGGTGCTGGATTTCTCGGCAGGAGAAAAGACAGCGTCTCTCTCAGCGCGTCGAGGAAGAGGAGGAGGGGCAGCGTCCGTGGGCAGCTTGTATCTGCTGGGCTCTGCAGGGGGACAGCTGTTCTGCTCCTATGTTCACCACACCATCGCTATCATCGATGTCGTTGAGGCAGCGATAGCATTAGCATCAGCGTTTGCTTAAGGCAACGTTGGTAATATTTATACCTGAAAGGTGCCTGGTTTGACGTAAGTTTTTGGACATAAGACGTCAATAAAGATGTCACTAGGAAGTGATCGTCTCTTAGTGCTCATAAGAGTTCTATTACTAATCAAAACATAGCAAGCGGGGCTTTCCCAGGTTGCTGAGTTTTTATCTTGTTGAAGAACTCGGAGTGTAATCTAGGAATCTTAGATAGTGGCTTCTGCTGTGTCATTTGCAATAATGAGCTGCAGAGGAAGTGATTCTGAAATGTGGCTCTGATCGTGTGAGGCCAGAGACGAGTTTCTGAATATTGCTCTTGATCGTTTATGCCATAATAGGGGAATAAATGGATTATAGCCGTATAGGGGCATAAGGTCACAGTATTGATCGGGGTCCTAGATTAGAACGCAACACTATTTGTATAGGGCTCAACGCGATCTAGCCAGCTTTGGGCGCTTATCCTCTGTTTCTGAGATACTACAACTGTGTCACTGGGATTCCTACTTGTAATGTTATTATGTATATGAATGCTTCATTGACATGCCCAGGTAGCTGTGCTGAATTGTTTGAAGTTCATATTGTACTATGATAACCCTAAAATGCCAATAAACAGATTTGACAAAAAAAAGAACACCGTCAACCTCCAATGGTTCAATTTCTCTGCGTAATTCTGTAATATTTTTAATATATCTTTCAATGTTTTGACTTTTGTCTGGAATGTAAGTACAGCAGTGCTGTACTTTCAAAATTCCACAAACTCCTCCTTCTTTTGCCAAAATTATATCAAGAGCAAGACGATTCTGCATCACCATAGCTCTCATAGTAACCATTTCAGTGTTTACCATTAAAAATCCACCTGCAGTGTCTGTTGACAAACGATCTACTATCGTTGACAATTTCCGAATTCTGTTTGCATTAAAAGATATCCCCATTGCTGGTATCAGTGCTCCAAAAACATCACCTATTATTTCTAATACACTCTCTCTCTCGCTGTACGACTTAAAGGTTTACCTATCTCATGAATCCGGTTAGTACCTCTATCTACATGGAAAATTTTAGGAAAGACCAGGCCTACATAACAGGTTCCGTACCAGTGATTGGGCAACTTATAGTAAGCTTTGTTCCCGCAGATAAAATAAACTCCAGGAAAAACTGGGTCTTTACCACCTTTAAATCCCCAACCCCCTATTATACAATAAGTGTCTTCACATTGACTTGCTGCCACAAAATAATTGTCATATACACTATTGTCTCTTCGAATACAAAATTTTCCTAACTATGGGGTATCTATATTTATAGCCACATTTACATTTCGTCCCTCTAAATTTTCATCCTCAAATTCCCAATATTTAGATTTATTATGCTTCACTCTTTCATTTCTTTTGTAGATATTTCTTCTTTCTTCCACCATATCTAAAAATGCCTTTTCCTCATTTCTCAATTTAAAAGTCAAATTATCTTTAAAAGCGTAATCATGAGTCAATTCTTCAGTTTCTAAGAAAAATTCTCCCATAACTTTTGCAGGCTTAACTTTGTTCATAGCATTTATAATTCTCAATCTTGCAAAAACATCATCAGAATTTGAATAATAATATTCTAATTTCCCTGTATTGTAAAACAAATGTGCTGTTACACTACATGTAATCCCATATGTAAGTGGTAGGTGGTAATAGGTCACCCCCTCTGACACTGATGCTGGCAATTTCACACAGATGTAGCAATCGCTTGCGTCCATGGTTCTACCATACTCAGATAGTAATCTTGAAAAAGTTTTTGGGGAAAAGTCGCTAATCGACTTATCCTGATGAATTTCTGGCCTATACACATGTGGTTTATCAGTTTGTAATTTATTATTTCTTGCATTCATAGTCTCATTTGGTTTCAACTTCTCAAAATTTTCTCTAAAAGGAATGATAATAGCTAAAATCAACCACACCAACATTATTAATCCAGTACATATTAACCACATTCTACACCATTTTCTAAAAATGGAACATTTGGTAGTTACATTATTAGTAGCCATTTCTTTTTTTTTTTACACAGCGATTTTTCATAGTTCTTTCTGATAGGCTTTCACTTTCCGCTTACATCGCATTTTTTATACCAAAGCTTCAAAACGTGCTTTTAATTTGCAATTTCAAATCAAATATCTCATTTTCTTTCTTTGAGTCTCAGTTCTTTACTCACTTTCTTTTTCCTGACTTGCAAAATTCAGGTTCTCTTGACTGCTGTTTACTTCCTCAATAGGAGGCAAAAACATGTAAGTTTATTCAGGTGATTTGTATTTCTGATTTGGTCTCCTCACTCTTTTTGGCCTTTGGACAACCTCTATCCTTTTTTCCAACAACTCTTTCTGACTTGTTATCTCATTTACCTGATCTTCTGGTTTTCTTGCTTTGTTAACCAGTTTAACTCTTAGTCCATCATTTTCTCTACTCCAATTGTCTCCTTTACGAGCTCTCTTTGTCTTTGGTTCTGTAGTGTTATGTTCCACTCTCCAAGCTCTTTTCCTTGAACTTTTTCTCAATTGAGTTTCATCTCCACTGTCGTCAGTTTCACTCTCAGTATTTTCAACAGTATCATTTATAATGAACTTTATAATGTCTGTTTCTTTTTCAGAATCCGGCTTCTCTTTACTCAGTACTTTCACTCTGTTAGGAACATCTCCATAACTGGTACTTGGAATCTCATCCTTGTCGTGAGTTACTTCCTTTTCCAGAGTCAGGATTTTGGTTCCTGCTTTCAGAGCTTTCCGACTGTTCTTCAGTATTCTCTTGATTACCAGCTTTGTCTCCACTTTGCTCAATGTCTTTACTGGTATCAGTTCTAACCAAATCTCGACTTTCATGTCAATCTTCAAAATTTGGTATTTCAACAATTTCACCTTCTCCTTCGGATGTAGAGCTAGCATCCGATACCTCCAGATGTCGCCGTTCTTGTTGAGCTTCAGTATCTGGATTTCTTTCTGGTTCTCCTTCAGAATCAGAATCAGTTGTGCTTTCACCTCCCTCTTGTGGATTTTCAGGCTCAGGTACATGAATGGTGTGGCTGGCATGCACCCATCTCTTTACTCCAGCACATGTAACTGCAGTCGTGCTGACCAAAATAACCTGTCTTGGTCTCTGCCAGCGAGGCACCAAACAGTTTCTCCTTTGGTGTACCTTTATCCGAACCCAATCTCCAAGAATTAGATCATGAGCTGGATGTTTCTCTTTCGTGTTTGACTCAGTTCCCACCTGATGGAACACAGAAGTTACCACGTCAGACAGATTTTTGCAGCAATCCAGTATGATGTCATCATTTCTAGTTAACAGTTTATCAACTGGTACAAATGCTTATCTCATCACTCTGACCATCAAAATCTCGTGTGGATTTAGTCCAGTCTTTCTGTCAGGTATACTCCTTAAGGTCATCCGAACAGGTTGTAATGCGTCCGGCCATTTTAGTCCTGTTGCCAATCACATTTTTGCAATTCTGTTTTTTATTGCTCCATTCTTCCATTCACTTGTTCAACTACCCCTGAAGCCTCTGGTCTGTAAGCACAATGCAGTTTCTGACGAATGTCCAGCGCTTCACAAATCAGTTGTAATAGTTCACTCTGGAAATGACCCCCATGATCTGTTTCAATTGTTACTGGAAAACCGTATTGTGGTATGAGTTTCCAAACTCACAACTGTTTTTCTTTTGGGATTAAATTGCTGACACATTAGGCATCTCTGGCACAAGTTTTCAGCTATCATCCTAAACTTAGGATCGTACCATGTCTGTCTGAACAACCTTATCATTGCATCCCTCCCAACATAAGCTTGACCATGGTACATTCGGGCCATGTTTAAAATCATGTTATCAGGCATTACTGGTCTTTCATCTTTGTAAACCCAATGTTGTAAATAAAACAGCGATAGTATTAAGCATTCGCTGAAGACATGCTATCATGTCTTTGTTCTAGTTTTCCCGCTTGTACTTTAAATACGGCCAGACTCCATTTTGTTTCCTGGCGTCCATCTTGTATGCCATACATTGCCATGTGCTCGCCACGAGGCGAGTCCTACCTCACTGATTGTCACCCCTGGAGTTTGCCCAGCAACAGGCTATAAATAGTTCCTTGTGCGTCTCGCGCATGCTCAGTAGGAGTCACATCTGTTTCTGATTAGCATAGATTGGAATGTGCATTTCGGCGGGTCTCCAGAACCGTCAACTCCACCCATGTATCGATCATGTTCAAGAAATGTCCATATATGGTCGTAAATCATGTTTTGAGCTGTAACCGCCTACTTATGAGCCCCTTCTTTGTGTATAAAAGGGGACTGCATGTCTGAGTTCTTTGTGCTACCTTGTACAATACTGTGGAGTGTTGTGTGGGCTGTAGTACCACCTTAAGAGGTTTATTAAACTATATGAATACAAAACAAAGTAACTGTGGGTCAAAAATGTGTCAAGTGAGATGTGTCTAAATGACTGAGTGTGTGCTTAAGGATTGTTGGAAAAGCACACAACAAGATATCGCACTGTATGGGAAGATATCCATCAGTTACTCGTCCTTTGCCGCCCTTTCATCATTTGAACCACTTCCCAAAGTGGAGAGTCTTAGTTGTTGCCACCTTGTCAGGGAAAGGCTAATGTTGTGCAATTGGGCGCTAGGGGAAGTGCTGTATAGTAACTGAGGAGCAGTGCAGAAATGAATTGTGAAAACCAAAAAGGGAAAGAATGTGCTCTGTAATAAAATTGAATAATGAACGCAAAGAGACTTTATTCTGGTGCCGTTCATTTCCAAAACTAAAAACAATTCAGTGCAAAGTTGCCAGTGATTAACCCTAATAGTCACTGGCCCAATGTGGTGGTCGACATGTTTCTGCGGTAATTTAAAGATCACTAAGTATCTCCCGCTTCTTCAGGACCTATAACATTTGCTGCTGCTCAAGGGTGCAATATAAAAAGGATTTCTGATACAGGTATCACCTATTCAAACCTGGTAGTCCTCCTAATTGTGCAGGGGATGTCCCAGGAAAGACGTCATCAACACACAGACAACATAGATAAAAGACACATACAAAGATAAAAACAACATTACCATGGTTAGTGTAAGTCATCTCATATTGTCAACTAATTATATGACAATCCTACATGACCAGCTGCCAATCGCTGGGTCACTCAAGTCCTCTCGCTCACCTATAGGGTAAGAGGAACGTGCCACTCCTCGCCTGGCCACAGCTCAGGAAGATAGTGCACCGCTCTATGATGTAGAGAAAGTGATATGTTAAAGTCAATTAAAAACAACACGAGTGCCAGACATAAAAGCGCTCCGTAACGTCTATATGAGATACCATTGTCCATTGTCCATATTTACACCTTGTGTAAAATGTACCCCTTTTCATTATATACCTCCAATTGTCTCTTTGCTATTGTACACTTGCTAGTATTCTATCATACCCCTGTGTTGTGGTTCGGGTAAATGTAAGCTCAAAATGTTGGTAAAGAGGTCAACGGAGTGTTTAACCATCCTTTTACCGCCGCCAAATCTATTAGTGCTCCGGTTCACACAAAACAGAAGGCAGCCCAGTGCGGGTGACCATTCGTATCGTTCACGCTCTAAATTTGTGATTGCTGTTATCCGTTTGCTCTTAGTATATCACACATTATGCTGCGGGTGATTCGAGAGTTAGCGCTCTTGGTACGCCATTCATATACATGGTATAGGCAGTCATTAACCTATCACACATTATGCTGCAGGTGATTCGAGCGTTAGCGCTCTTAATATGCCATTCATTCACATGGTACATGCACTCATTTATCCATTCTTGCGGGATAGCATGGGCTTACCTTCCCGTCGGTACACTCTGCAGCCGTCTGGGCTGTCTGGGGAGGTGCCGGGGCTGTGTACGTTGCCATTATTAGTTTGTTGGTGCTCGTAGCGCGATTGGTTGAAAATGACGTCAGTCTTCCGCGACAAGGTATGCCGGGAGATGTAGTGCGTATAACGCTTATGTGCCAGTATTGTGTATGCTCGGTATGCAGGAATGACTTAGAATTGGACTTAGAGCCTTGCAGTTGATCGGTTAAGAAAGTGTATAATCGAATCATATATGCTACCGTTTATTACTCTCAAAATGACAGAGTATGTTGCAAAAACCTTAAATTGGGATAGACAGGCCCTAGGTATATTATATGAGACCCAACATACTCTAGAGCAGAGGTCTTCAATCTGTGGGGCGCGACCCCCAGGGGGGTCATGGAGTCCTTGGAAGGGGTTGCAGATTCTGTCAGGGGCATGCAATTCCTGATGATCGAGGGTGCTCATGGCGGAGGCCAAATTCACACCGAGGTGTGAAAAACATCAAAGGCTCATTAACAAGTAGAAGGTCTTTTAAAGAGCTGTCAAGTACTCGGGTGTGGCTGTGTGTGTGTCCCTTAAACGATTTCAGCCAGGCTTAAACACAGGAGCTGGGGGAGGGGGGAAAGTGGGTGGGGGTCGGGTCTGGGGGAGCAGGCTGTAGTGTAGCCCTTTGAGTATAATGGATGTTGCGCGCCAGGAGCTGTGGGTCCCGTGACACGTCCCCCCCTCCCGCCCCCAGCAGGGAGGCACAGAGATGCCCTCCCATGAGCGGGAAAGAAGGAAGAAGACACAGAGATACTGACCGCCCCCCACCCCCCACGAGAGAGTCACAGAAAAGGTGGGTGGATGAGTGATGGATGAAAGGGTGGATGGATGGAAGGATGAAAGGGTGGATGGATGGATGAAAGGGTGGATGGATGGAAGGATGGAAGGGTAGATGGATTAAGGATGTATGAATGGATAAAAGGTTGCATGGATGAATGATGGATGGATGGATGTGTAAATAGATGGGTGGATGAATGATGGGTGAATGGATGGATGAAAGGGTGTATGGATGGAAGGATGAAAGGGTGAATGGTTGAAGGATAGATGGATGAAGGATAGATGTATGGATGTAAGGATGAAAGGGTAGATGGATGAAGGATGGATGGATGGATGAAAGGGTGGATGAATGGATGAAAAGGTGGATGGATGGAAGGATGAAAAGGTGGACGAAGGATGGATGGATGGAAGAAAGGGTGGATGGATGTATGGATGGATAAAAGGTTGCATGGATGAATGATGCATGGATGGATGTGTGAAAAGGTGGGGGGTGAATGATGGTTGGATGGATGGAGGAAAGGGTGGGTGGATGGATGTATGGATGAAAGGGTGGATGGAGGAAGGATGGATGTATGGATGGGAGGATGAAAGGGTGGATGGATGTATGGATGGATAACAGGTTGCATGGACGAATGTGTGAAAAGGTGGGTGGATGAATGATGGGTGGATGGATGGAAGGGTGGATGGGTAAAGTATAGATGTATGGATGGCAGGATGAACGGGTGGATGGATGTATGGATGGAAGGATGAAAGGGTGGATGGATGAAGGATAAATGTATGGATGGAAGGATGAAAGGGTGGATGAATGGATGAAAGGGTGGATGGATGGAAGGATGAAAGGGTGGACGGATGAAGGATGGATGGATGGATGAAAGGGTGGATGGATGTATGGATGGATAAAAGGTTGCATGGATGAATGATGGATGGATGTGGGAAAAGGTGGGTGGATGAATGATGGGTGGATGGATGGAAGGGTGGATGGGTAAAGGATAGATGTATGGATGGAAGGATGAAAGGGTGGATGGTTGAAGGATGGATGTATGGATGGAAGGATGGATGGAAGGATGAAAGGATGGATGGATGTGTGAAAGTGCGGATGGATGAATGATGGATGGATGCGATGAGGTCTAACAGGCGCATTTATGGTTGTCAAAAGTTGATGA